>NC_140580.1:780159294-781415127 GCF_964204655.1 Triturus cristatus
TGGTCTGCCATTAGTGTAAATCTACACACCATCCTCTATCTTGGTACAGCCTTCTGGCACACAACCCTGCTGTTCTGCTTCTGTCAACTCATCCTGTTGCTTCCTAACCTTATCCCAGGTATTTAATACTAACAACATCAGGGTATAATCTGTGACATTGGGTGTGTTTTTCAAGATCTCTTCATTAAATGTGTATACATTCAAAGCAGAATATTTTGCCATCTCATCTGCATAATGGTTGCTGACTGTGACATAGTTGGTACCTTGTCCATGAGCAACACATTTCACAACAGCGATTTGGGCAGGCAATTGTAGGGACTCCATATGTTTCCTCACGCCTGCCCCAATTCTAATGGGTGAACCAGGGGATGTCATGAACCCATGCTGTGACCACAATTGCCTGAAGTCATGCACGACTCTAAAGCCACAATGACTATCAGTGTAAATTGTAACTCGGAACCGTCCTGAAATGGTGCATGTTTGTGTCAGAGCTATAAGCTCTACAACTTGCGCAGAAAGCACTCCATTCAACCATGACGCTTCCACAACACCTCCAACGGTACACACAGTATACGCAGCTTTCAGATTTCCTTAATTGTCTCTCAAACAGGAAACATCAACAAACAACACATGATCAGATTCAGGCAGCGGTTCATCAGAGATATCAGTACATAGCTTTGTACACAACTGAGTCACATCCAAGCAATCATGTTTGGCTTCATCCACCACATTTTCATTTCCAGGCAATGGCATCAAGGTAGCTGGGTTCAATACTGTGCATTTCTTCAGAGTCAAATGCTCTGCACCCAACAAAATCTGCTCGCAGACGACTATTGATCAGATACTGTGTTCACATACGAGTTAGCAGTATCTCCACTGAAAAGGGGGCGAATACTGTCAAAGGATGACCCATAACAGTACTTTTACACTGCTCAAGATTCACACATGTAGAAACAACTGCTTTCAGACATCAGACAAATTAGCTGCAACAGGATCAAGGGTCATTGAGAAATAGGCAATAGGCTGCAGCCTTCCCTTTCACTGCAAAATAACACAAAGCATTTATGTATAATCAGTCATTCCCAAAGCAGGTGCCCTGAAAAGGCATTCTTGCAGCTCTGTGAAGCCAGTCATGCATCTGTCATTCCAGGGTACCTGATCTGACATGTCTCTGTGTGTCAACCTTTGTAGAGGCTTTGCTGTGAAAGTGAAATTTGGAATCAGCAGTCTGCAATAGCTCACCATTCCTAAGAACTTGCGGACTTCTTTTTGGGTAACTAGAGGATTCACGTCAAGAATTCCTATGATTCCTTCTTGTGACACTTCCCTCGCTCCTTTCTCTATATGATGTCCTAAGAACGGGACTTCAGTATTTCAAAACTTTATTTTATTCGGGGAAACTTTATGTCCATTTTCTGCCAGATGATTTAGCAAGGCAATAATATCAACTCTGCAAAGTTCTCTTGTAGTTGACGTCACCAATAGACCGTCAATATATTGAACCAACATTGAGTG
This sequence comes from Triturus cristatus, assembly GCF_964204655.1. Lineage (NCBI taxonomy): Eukaryota > Metazoa > Chordata > Amphibia > Caudata > Salamandridae > Triturus > Triturus cristatus. The sequence continues at coordinate 780,160,810 of NC_140580.1, forward strand.
ATTCAGCATTTTCAGACATTCGAGATTCGTTTTGAGTATCTGATTCAAAATTGAAGGCCTTTGCCTCCCTGTGGGACCATGACAAAACATGACTGCTGAAATGGAAAGCGTGTAAAAATTGGCTGTCTTCATGCAATGAAATCTAAAATAAGGCCTGGTACAAATCAATGACTGAAAAACATTCAGCCTTCCATGGAATCTGAAATAAAATCACAGCTGGATTCGGTACCACGGGACAGCATGAAACAACAATGGCATTCATTCACCTTGCACAAATCTTGCACAATGGAATACTTGCCTTTCAGCCTCTGCAGGCCCATAATGGTAGAGTTACACAGACTTCCCATTATCTCCTGCAGAATCCCTTGCTCGATCATTGAGTCAATCACAGAAGTAGCTCCAGCAATGGTTTCTGAAGACAAGTTGGATTGTGGAATTCTTGGGAACTCAGCATTTCATTTGATTGTGATTCAGACTGGGTCGACACCTTTGATTAGTCCAATATCTTTACCTGTAAAATCCTAGACTACAGATAGAACAGTGTCTCTCAGTTCCTCAGGCAAATTCACACGTCAGGGGAGGATACATCCCCACATCTGAATTCTGTTGGGCAAGTTTGAAAACAACATCCTCATCATCCGTATGAAATTTGATTCCTCTAGGTGTGTGCAATAAATTGAACAGTTCAGTTTGCAAAGTAAATCACATCCAAGGACTTGCCTCACACACCTCAACTTGGTGACGATCCTCAAGGGATCCTATTTTAACAGTTCCTGATTCTGAAATTGGGGTAGACAACTTTATTGCACATCAGTCCAGCCAATGCGTTTCGTCCATGTAGACTTCATCAGGCCGTTTGCTCGCAATTTGTGATAAAGACACGGGCGAGTGAGATCAAACAAGAGGAGTACTATGCCACTCTACACATTGGAAGTGGAACACTTTTTGGACTTCTGCCATCTTATATTTCTCCCACATGGAGAGACATTATTTTCTGAAGAATAACCCAACCCTGATGAAGTCCCGTTAGAGGGATGGGTGAAAAATAAATCTGTGAGTCCGGATGTGTCTCTCAATGTTGGCGTTTATTTTGAGAGAAGGCCAAGGAAACAAATGCAAACAGAAAAACAGAGGGGGAAATAACAACAACAAAAAAAAATTGATCTTGTTGAAATTGACTCTTAGTTCTTCACTTTCAGCGGTATTCTTCTCCTTCTTCTCTTTGTTTTAGATCCGAACTTCAGTGGTGGGTCGTCCCGGTTCACATGAATGAAGACAAGGAGAACGAGGTAAGTATAATGGCCTAAAAGTATCTTGTTTGTAAGGGACAGGTACCATCACCACTCCCATGGGTGCTAGGGAGTCCTCTTTTCTGCTGATGGTTGTAGATCATTTACCCCCTTTATCTATTAGGTTGTTTGTTTTCTTGAGCTCCTGTTGTGACCACTAGGATATAGGGAAGGGAAAGTGCGCAAGGAAAACAAGTGAAATTGTGCTCAATCTGTTCTCCTTTCCTATCTTGGTGTTTTGATACTGACTGCTCTGCTCTGCTGTTTTTATAATGTCCCTAGGAGTTTTCTTTTATATAGTGCTCTTCCTTTCTTCTTTTGGGTGACCACAAGTACACCAGTTAATTGGCCTTTCTCTCAGGCCCAATATCAGGCTCAAATCTCGCTCAGGAGTGACATCCTTTTTTGTTCTAAACCACCATCATTCGAACGCAAACAATGAACAAACAAAAAAAAAGCATTCAAGATAAATATAGAAGAATTGGAGGGCAGGATAGTACTCCTCACTGGGTACTGCTGTCCCAGCGTTGGGCAGTGCCTATTCTTATCTCCCCACTGCCCCCCCCCTTTTTCTCAATACACCACCTGTCTTGGTTCATTCTCCCCGAACCTTCCGTTACACCACCCCTCCCTTCCCAAACACGTACCAGGGAAGCTGCAACTCTCTTGCGGTGGGGAGTCACACTTCCCAGGGCAACCACCACTCTTCGCTCCAGGTTTCTGGAGTCTCTTCATCTTCACGTGCAGTCCTCGATCCCAGTGCAGCGGAAGGTGGCCTCTCTTCTTCACTTCCCGGTGCAATGTCTCTGACGTCCTCCAACTCGGTAGAACGGGTCGGGATTTCTTCCTTTGGACAGCGTCTTGAGTCCACGCTGTTCTCTTCGGCGTCTTCCGGGTGCAGCCTCCTCTCTCTCTCCTCCAATCTGGTTGTCCGTTCTTTACTCTCCGCCTCTCTCTGTAATTGGCTCCTAGCGCTTGAGTGCCTCTTTCTGTTGTCAGTGAATCCTCAGTGAAGGAGTTAACGCCTTCCCTTCTTTTTTCCAGGGAAGGAGCTGTTGGAGCTGCTCGCCGTGCTGGGATGAAAGAGGTAAGTGAGGGCTGATTATGGTAGTCGGGTCAGGGTTCCTTAGGTGTTATAGATTGCATTCAGGGAGCTGGCCTGGTCTTTCTCACATCTCCTCATGGACAAAATGCGTTGGCTGGGCTGATGTTCAAATGTAATAAACCTCAATAAAGCGGATTTGACATAGACGAGCAAGACTCCAGAGGAATATCATTGGATGTTATTTATTTTTGTGTCCTATTGTACTTTGAATCAAGCTATATATATTAAGGAATTGTATTCTCCTTTTCATTATTGTTCAACAATATTTTGCAAAATGCAATATTTCATCCACTGATTTAGTCTGCCAACAAATTATCTGCTGTTGAATCCTTTCAGAAATCTCAGGTCTCAAACCTATGACAAATTTATAAACAAATTGTCTCCCACCTTTCTCCTCGGTAGTGTCTGATCCGCTGTACTGCGTGAAAATCTATACCAACCTCTCATAAAAAGCATGCACTGACTCCAGGGCCGGACTGGCTACCGGGTCTTACTAAGTAAATAATCTAAAACTAAGTGATTTTAAAGTATACTTTAAAACCATTTGTTTTGCTTTCTTTACTTAGAAGCAAATGCAGGTCCCCATCAACAGAAATCAGCCCCCTCAGCAGTAATATCGGGCCCCAGCTTGTCAGCCGACCAAAATGCCCGGTAGCCAGTCCAGCCCTGACTGACTCTTACAGCCTATGGGTCTTCCTGTAAATTTGCATCTAATCAATTTCTTTAGGGAAACCTTAGTTTTCAGGTGAGTCATCAGCTGATGATATTTCCTCATTACCTCTAGAGATGGTTCACCTGTTCTAGAATCCCTTGGTGGTTCTCCCTCTGGTCAATCCACAGCAATCTTCATTTGGCCCAGTAATCTGCTGGAACCACAATTTCAAACAAAGTATTGAAATCAATCCACAAAACCTTAGAGAGTTTCACAAATTGTTCGACCTGTCTGTACCATTCCACTGGCTTTTCTCCCAATCTAGGGAAATTGTTCATAAATAAAAACATATCTTTTCTATTCCATGAAACAATGGCATACCCTCCTCCAGGTACTTTCCTCAGAGGGAACATTTGCACAACTCTCTCACTGCCACTATAACAATCAGGTGGTGACTGCATTCAAACTCGCTTTGTTTGCTTCTTTTTCGACCATCTGCCTTCCCACTTTTCTCTATCTTTCCTTTTTCTGATTATTGTCATTAGCTCTTTTATCTGCAACTTCCTTCCTGGTGCTCTCATGGCCTCAATGTCATTGTTAGTAAATTCCATCCTGAATGATTTCTAGAAGATATTTGAACTTCGAATATCTATACCATATGTCTGAGCCAATTCTAACAATCTTCATAGGTCGCAATTGCTCGTCGTGCAGCGTTTTTACAGAGAACAATAGTTCTTCCTCTTCGTAAGGCTCTAATCATGAAGGGCTAAGTGTCCCTTGAATAATTTCTTCCACTTCAACTTTTAATCGACTCACATCCATGAATGGTTTATTTATCTGAACTGAATTTTGGATTTTACTTGAACCTGCAACCACATCTGAAATATGGGCTGAACTAGAAACTGAAGGTTGAGATGGGACTGAATTTATAGTTGGAAATGGAAATGAAACTGGAACCATTGCAGAACACTGACTATTTGGGGTACTGTATCCCATAAGCCATTCATCAAGCTCTTGAGGAGTAAACCCTGATCTGATTGCTCTCCTGTATTATTTATATTTAAACTTCCACTAGTAAACTTTGTACTCATTCCAGGTTGCACATTTAGGACAGATGAATCTGGAACTGAAAAACCCATCACCACAGTCATATCAGAAGCATGAAAATTCATTTCAGGAGGCCCAATCAGCTTGCAACAATAAAATGGTGGAAACCTCTGCCCCATTCTATGCTTCATGTCAGTTTGTCTATAATTAGGGATAATACTCACAGCAGCAGCATTATTGGCCCGCATTGGAACCATGAGCATGTTAATCAGTGATTTTACTGTAAGATCTGATAAATTACAGTGCACTGTATTTATTCCTGTTGGTACAGGCAAAATATGAGTTGTATTTACATGTAGCCCAGACTTGTAAATGGGTACTTCAGGTCCAATAGTAACAGAACAGTCAAAGTATCTGGAGCATTTAAATCAATGATGTTTATAGGAGGTAACATTTCTGTCCTCCCGCTTACATGATAAATAAGCATTGGTTTCTTTGGTACTTCAGGCATCAAGGGAGTATTAGGTCCCTCAGGTGTACTCACTTGCATCTGGCGACTCATTATAGGGTGCTGGGCGATTTAGTAATAAACCATTCAAAAGGTCATCATCTATGTCACTCTCTTTTCCCTCTTTCCCTGTTTCAGTTTTGTCTATTTCTAAATGCTTCCTTTTCTCCTTTCTCTTGCCCCCAACTCCTTCCTCAGCCTCTAACATCCGATACAATCATGTTCTGTGTATTATATCTGCTCTTCACATTTTCTGTTGAGCATGCCATCTAGCTTCTGAGCAATGATCCATTGTTCCCCTAATCCTTCCTTTGTATTTCTTTCTATCATACTGTTGAACAATATTCTCCCAGGTATTCAAAGCTCCAAGAACAGTAGTTCTAATAGGCTCTTTCTTCTTGTATGCTCTTTTCCTTACATTTTCTAAAATCCTCAAACTGAATGTCCCATAACGAGGGAAGTGTAATCCCTCATCCTTCTCAATAACTATGCCAAAACTCGAGCCACAGACATGGATATAATCCTTGTCCGTCATGACAATATTTTCTGGCATACCCTTAGGTGGTATCTCTACCTTCGTCATGCCAAATACGGCCTCATCTTTCTTTACTAATTTACGCAATGACTGGAAAAATGTCATTTTTATTCAATTCTGTATTCACAAATGACTTACGTATTCAAGAAATGTTACTCTCCCACTACCTGTTTGACAACCTCAACCAATAACAGCTCAACCAGTCCCAGCACGGCTTTACACCAACCGACCAATCACAACGTGGCTCCGTATAACGGCGAACCCCCTCCTCGCAGCAGCTCACCCTCCTTCCCAATTTCTTCAAAACTGTCTGCTCCTTTAGAGAGGACGTCATACATTGGAAACCGTTACCATTGGCGCGGCCCTCTTTAAAATGCTAGCACTGCCAAGGTTCCTCTATTCACTCCAAAATTGCCTATACCTTATCCCCGACTCATATTTTATCAGTGTAGAGGCAGAGGTTCGGACACTGTTGTGGGATGGAGGAACGCTACGTATCGCCCTAGGGAAATTGTCGAAGAGCTGGTATGACGGAGGCATCGCACTCCCAGACCTGCGCCTTTATCATTGGGCATCACAATTAGTGCCCTGGCTATATAGTCCCCCGTCGAACCCGGCATACCGATCGTAGAGATATCAGACTGGACGTGAGGGATACCTAGGAGCTCTATACACCAGACATCGCAAGGGGAGATACCTGGGGCCAATGGCTCACACGACCTCCATTTGGCATTTAGCCAACATATGCTTAGGATGGCAAGGAAGGTTGACAAAGGCTACGCCCCTATGGTCATCTAAGCAATTAGGATTATTATGCTGTCAAGCAGGGTTTGATAGGTGGGATACGATAGGGATCTCCACTGTTGGGGACCTTCTACAGAAAGGGAAAATACTCACATTTAAAGAATTACAAGTGAAACACGAACTGGCACCAAAAGAGATTTTCTGATATTTACAAATACGACATGCGCTCAATACAGCTTTAACAGACCTGACGACTATCCCGGACACGTCCCCTCTGGAAGATCGACTCCTGTCTGAGCCCCTCCTGACTAAGGCCATTTCCTTACATGTCGCAAACTGTGTAATAACCTACCAGACCCCTTCCTTGCTCTTAGAGACAAATGGCAATTAGACCTAGGACAACTCGACAACGAGGACTGGCAAACCGCCCTGATGTCCCCTAGAGAGGCCGGCTTTAACCAACGCTTTCTACTGATTCAACTGAAGGTCCTACATAGAACATACCTCACTGGGGTGACGTTGGCCAAGATAGGGACTCGGCAAGATGCGCTCTGCCTGTGTGGCTGTAACCAAGTTGCCACATTTTATCATATACTATGGGATTGCCCCTACATATGGCACATATGGGAGCAAGCTACGATTAAGATGCAAGAGGCACTGGGGAAACCTCTTGTGCTGACACCCCCACTGGGAACCCTGAACGTTTGGGAGGCAACTGATCTCACAGACATAGAACAACAATTCACTACCCTGGGATACACCCTGATTAAAAGAGCCATTGCTATGAAATGGGGGGCCGCAGACAAGCCGTTGCTAATAGGATGGGTGGCGGAAATGGACAGATGTATGGTAGCTGAAAAAGAGGCCTACAAATCTAGAGGATGCCCTAAGATGTGGGACAAAAAGTGGGGGGCCTGGAATGTCTATCGGGGGAAACTATGCATTTCGCCAACAGTAGAACTGGAAATGTCGCAAAGAAGAACCACTGAAATGTGATGCCTGATTGTGATGTTGCATATATAACTGAAACTTTTTTCTCTTTCAGAATACAAACTGTATGTCACGAGTATCTGTAAGTGACGATTGTTATGTTAACAAAAAAAACAAAAAAAACTGTCTGCTCCACGAAAGGATATCCGTACTCACAAGGCAACTAAACTTTCTGCAATCATTCACTGCAATGAAACTCCAACCAGTGGGATTTCACCTTTAATTGATATAGTTAGTCCCTGTGCACATGAGAACAACCATACCAATCGTTTACCCCTAAAACATGAAGGGAACCCTTACCAAGGTGTTGTCGACAACATCTCACGATCAACACCACAAACCAGCAGACAACTTACTCAGAGTCTTCTACAGAATCCGTAGGTAAATATCTTGAGATCTTAGGCAACGACGGGTCCATATACAACTTCAACTTTACACACAAACGCCACATCATACATGGACTTTAATCATTAAATCTTTAGCAAAGCATTAGCAACATGCATTCCTACTAATACTCACAGTCCTTTGCTGCTTGCTGTTGATTCTGTCCAGTTTTGACCCTGTGCCTGGCTTCTGAGCGGTGTTACCGGTTTCAGAGTAACACCCCTCATAAGCCAGGCTAGCTTGAATCCAGTGGCAAAGTGAGCAAGGAACCCAGGACTGGGCATACCCTGCCAACTTATGGCAAGCAAAGCAAACACAAGGAGGTGATGGACGGAGCGCTGAAATGTTTCAGACACTCACCCCAGCCACAGATCTGGCTGATGAGGGGTGTTACCTCGAAACCAGTCCCAGGATGCTTGTTTCCGGTCCAGGGAAGACCTGGTTTGGCAGTGCGGACTGGACTGTTCCCATGAGGAACAGGTTCAAGGCTGCTTAGCATATGGCTGGGTCTGAACTGGGGTGGCGATGTGAGCTAAAGAACGATGATGGATTCAACCCAGATCTGTGACTGGGGTGAGTGTCTATAAAGTTTCAGAGCTCCGTCATCATCTCCTTGCATTTGCTGTGTTTGGCCTAAGTTGGCAGGGTATGCCCAGACGTGGGTCCCTTGCTCACTTTGCTGGCTGATGAGGGGTGTTACCCAGAAACGGGTGCCAGGATGCTTGTTTCCGGTACAGGGAAGAAAAAGCTTGGCAGTTTGGACTGGACTGTTCCCATGAGGAACACGGTCAAGGCAGATTTGCATATGGCTGGGTCTGAGCTGGGGTGGCGAAGTGAACTAAAGAACGATGATGGATTCAACCCAGATCTGTGACTAGGGGTGAGTGTCTGAAAAGTTTTAGAGCTCTGTCCATCATCTCCTTGTGTTTACTGATGTCTTAGTCATACTCTACAGTTGATGAATATCCTCATTGAGAGCACGTTGATGCTTGTTTCTAAAATGAAATTGGGGGATGTATATGATCTTTTCTGGGATGCATCCACTGTTGTATCAATCAGATCGGGGTTCTTTTTGGCCCCAACCATATTGCTAGGAAGATTAGTCCGCAAAAAGTCTGAGTTCACTGTTCTTGCAAAGTCATCTGTAAAATCTGGAAGTGGGTAATGCCTTGTCAGGAGCTTGGGAATCCTTTGTCTGATGCCTGCCACACCCTGACGATAGCCTCTCTAATAGTTATAGAAATGCTATGACGACATAATATTGAGGTAAAAATATAATCGCAAAAATATCTTGGACAAAATATATATTTTGCATAACATTTAAAATACAAAAATATTGAGTGCAAAAATAACGACATTACATAGAAAAGTATTTAACATTAGAATACCTTAAAAAAATAATCAGCTTTAAAACAAATTTCATATGGAAAAAAAATAACTGTAATCATTTTAAAAAGTATAGAAATTTAAATATTTAAAAAAATATGGAATTAACTATGAAATACTAATAATAATTAGTTACAAGCACAATATATACATATCAAATTAAATAATTCAATACAACTGTTAATTATGCAATGTAATTGTTATACCAATAATATTTAGTATTAATAAACTACTAAAACGAATATTACTACAACAATGTTAAAAAAAATATAACAAAAATATATCTCAAAATACTAAAGCAAATAATAAAAAAAGTAATACAAATACCCTATACAATACCTTCATACTTCCTGACAAATCCAACAGTCCAACAAAAATAAACTAATTAATAAAATGCAACAAACATAAACAGACTCTAATATTAATTATACATATAATAAATCTTTATTCGGAAATAGTCACATCTATAAAAGAAAAAATATACCATAAAAAGAATATCATTACAGTTATAATTCATTAAAAGAAATAGTGTGCAAAGTCGCTTGGTCCCAGCTTCTTGATCTCAAAGCAGCCCTCAGGAAATTCCGGACAACAAAAAGGGTATGGTCATTTGGCAAAAGCTTCAAATACAAAACTGCAACCTAGGCTTGTCTAAATTTCATAGCTTTTAAAAGCGGCCTAAGAAACAATCTCTTGAAGTGGCTAAAATATTTACATAAGAGGACAAAGTGTAACGTGTCCTGTGGAGACCTGTTCTCACAGCCACAGGGTCCTCTCACGTTTGCAGGTAAAAAAGCCAGACGGGGATGCCAGGAGACGATGGAGCGGATGGAATCTAAAACGGGTTACTAAAAATCTATCAGAAGGATTTTAAGGGTAAATAGAAAATTCCCCATTCCCTGCACTGATTTTAGCAAAACATGCCCTCTCACAACTGGTTTCATAAGCTCAGTATTTTCGCTGTGAGAGGCGTATTTTAAAAAAAAATCTCCTTCATACTTCTCAGGTCCTAAGGCCTTAGCGTGTCACATTTCAGAAAAATATCTGCCCAGCCTATGGCCATAAAGGACTCCTTTACACACCGTAGCCAGGGGATTTTAAGTGCATGATCTAGTGCCAAACAGTCTAGAATAATCAAGCGGTTAAATTTGGCCTCAACCCTGGACCATATCTTCACCCAACACAACAAGAGCTTCACTGCCACCAAATCCACTATGTAATTAACTTCTAGTTTTTTGTGTACAGTAAATGAGGGGGTGCCCTATGGGACCTTCAAAATTCATTAAAAAACTTATTTTGAGCAACCTATAACTTGTTGGCCTCGGTATACCCCCAAACCTCGCTACCGTACAAGACCTTGGAGATACATATAGACTCTTAGAACTTTAAAATCATATCAGGGGACCAAGAATCCAATCTGTGGACATAGTTGGCAATAGCTCCCATAGCTTTGTGCATGTTTCACAACTTTCCCACCATCAATTGTTTTCAGTTGAGTTTTGTGTCAAATAGAATTCTGAGAATGGCGAAAGCTGGGACTCTTGCTAAGGTGTGAACACCTGCCTTAAAAGTTTTGGACCAAGTCGCCCGAGGGCCAACTTCCAAAACATATGATTTTGTGAAGTTGGCCGACAGGTCCAGTCTGTCCATAAGAGAAACAAACCCATTGATCAGAACTTGGAGGCCCATAGGTGCGCGGGCCATCAGCACTGCATCGTCAGCATATAAAAGAACTGGCAATGCTTTCCTGCCCACTCGAGGCCAATCAGACTGTAATGAGGACATGTGCAGCTTCTAAACCATTAATATAGATGGTAAATGAAAAAGGGACAATAATGCAACCTTGGAGGACCATCCTAGAGCAGTTAAAAGGTTATACGACTGAACAACGCAGGAAAATACATTGCATGTCTTAAGCACATATTTTTTACCCCCGCATTTATTTACAATGCATATGTTTTTACAACATATGCTATTACCATGCATTGTAATATATATAGTAGCGGGCCGGAACGCGTCGTGGCGGAGGTGCGTTACTGTTGGACTGAATAAAATATTGCACTAATCGATGGGTCCGTGTTCGCCTTTGCATGAGGATTAAAGCGAGTTGGAGACGAAGTCCTTTGCACATATATATATATATATATATATATATATATATATATATATATATATATATATATATATATATATTACCTACTGGCGGTCGCCAGTAGGTAGTTATAGTTAGGACCCTGTTTCCATAGGAAAACCGCAACATTCTATTTTGAATAACTTTGGCGCCGGTAGACGAATCCTCGCGAAATTTTCAAAATAGATGGGGCGCTACGCTCCGCTCCTACCCTGAAAGTCTCGGGGGGATTCGTCAAGCGGGGGCTGAGATAAAAGGGGGGTCCCAAAACACGTTTTTCCCATGCATTTTTCCATAGGACCTTTAGACACAGCTACAGCCCGAACGGCTGAACAGAGTTCCTTGAAATTTGGCAGAGAGGTAGTCTACAGGTCAAGGAAGTGCCTTTTGTAGGTTTGGTGTAAATCTGTTCAGTAGATTCTGAGAAAATAGCCTTTAAATCAATATATATATCTGAGCCAGCTTACGGTGCTCTTACGGTGCGCTTACCGTACGCGTACGGTGACGTGCGCGAGCGCGATTCTGATTCGCTGTTAGATCTTAGTAAACATTCGAATCGGTCAAAACCAGGAAGCGGCGGCCGCCATTTTGTGTGTTTCACTCAGAAAAAAAGGGTGATAACTTGAAAAGGGGGCAAGGAAGAGAGTTACAGACCCCATAACATTTGAAAGGGGGTCAAAGAAGGACAGAAAAGTACTAAAAAAACATTTATTAATTTTAAAAAAAATCACGGGGTACGCGTACGGTAAGCTCACCGTACGCGTACGGTAAAAAAAAAAAAAAAAAAAGAAATGAAATGCAGATTTAAGTGTTTAGATATTAGGGGGCTCTAAAAGGAGCCGTTGTGTTTATTAAGTGATTTTTTAGTGGTACCTGCAAGTAAGTACCGATGCAGAGTCTAAGGTTCAAGAGGAAGACTCTGTTCCCTTCATCAGTGAAGTGTACACCATCTCCTCTATAAATGTCTTGCATGTCGTAACGCAAGTTGTTGTGGTAAATGGAACCCATACCATAGTCACGGAGGAAAGCAGAAACAGATTTGTTGACGTGCTTTCTTGCTTTGTCAATCTGTGGACAAAAATGATTGGACCAGTTCCATTTTTGCCTTTGGCATATGTTAGAAAACACAAAGGCAGTTTTAGGGAAAAGTGAAAACAGTTGTGCAAAGGTCTCCTTCATAAGCATTTCCAGACCTACCCCAGTCAAAGTGCCTAGGTCATTGCCACCACAGTGCACTATTATGAGGTCAGGGTGTTGGATTTGCATGAAGGATTTCACCAATGGCATCAATTGGTGCCACTTTAACCCTCTCTGACCAATCCATTTAATCTCTACATTTGGCAAAGCAAGGTCTCTCACCATACCTGTTTTCTTTGCATACTTTTCACTCCAGAAGACATAGCTGTGCCCTACAATCCACACTGTGAACATCTTCAAAGGAGAACTGGATGCACTCAGGAGGTGTAATTCAGTAGAATGGTAAAAAGAAATGAAAGACAGTTTGGAAATGGGGGCATACATATTTTTTTTATAAAAAAAAGAACTGATTGGCTGTTTCATACCATTCTACAATAAAAACTAGGCTGTATGTGTAAATTTATAGAAGCATGTTTTGTATTGGTACAGAAAAATGTGTTACCAAAGAACAGTACTATGGATTTGCTGTTAGGTTTGAAAAGTCAAGCACTCCTGCTCTTTGGAAATGAAACATTGTGTGGTGAACTTCTGACCTAACTCTACACAGCAGTGTTTCAAGAGCTGTTGCTATGGTAGCAGGCAGAAGTCAAGTTGGGGGAAGGGTACTAGGCTGAAGTCAAGTTGGGGGAAGGGTACTTTTGGAAAAGGGTTGGTTTTCAACCAATAGAAATGTGTGATTACATTTGAAAAAAAGGGGGAAGCACTGAGATTTGAAATTAACATGTATATGTGTGGAAAAAGAGAGGGAAACTTTGCCATTATCTGGTTCTGCTGAGAGGAGAGAGGTGTACAGAACAGAGATCCTGGCTCTGATAATCTGCTGTTTGAGTGCCACATTTCTTTCACAACTAACTAATTTTAAAGGTGAGTTTAGAGTTTGAGAGGGGATGTATATGGTAAATTAAGAAATGAATAATAGAATTGGAATTCCTTTTGTTGAAGTTGTGTTTATCATTTTGTGTTTTGGGAGAAATTTAAATGTAATGAACATGTAAAATATTATGGACTATGTTTTCACGATAAATTAAGGTGTACTGGTATAAATAAGGAATACTTTTAGGGTTTGAGGTTGCACTCAGTAATGCAAATACATTCAGCATTACTAAGGCTGGTTGCCCTTGCTGGAGTGTAGTCAGTCACCCAGGTTACACATGTTGCTGGTCTCAGAAAGCTGTTTGGTATTGCTCTGGTGATTTTACATTTGCATTAGATGGAAAGGGGGAGGTATTTTTTTGTGCAGAAGCAGACTCTTAGCACACAGCCAGTTGCTTATCCTGTGGAATCATGCACAGTATTCACAACCGAGTGGGGTTTGAGGTTTCAGTCAGTAATGCAAATACATTCAGCATCACTAAGGCTGGTTGCCCTTGCTGGAGTGTACTCAGTCACCCAGGTTACACGTGTTGCTGGTCTGAAAAAGCTGTTTGGACATGTGCTTTTTTAAGAATCTGAAAAGTGGATTCATAATGTGTCAGTCTGTAAAAGTACTTATCACTTGCCAAAAAAAAAGAGTAGTAAGTGTGCTTTCAAATTGGCAAAGAAATTTCGTTCTTTGACTAATATGAAAACATGACTCTGTGTGCAAATAGGAATTACAGGCAGAGATTTATTGCGTATTGCTCTGGTGATTTTACATTTGCATTAGATGGAAAGGGGGAGCTATTTTTTTGTGCAGAAGCAGACTCTTAGCACACAGCCAGTTGCTTATCCTGTGGAATCATGCACAGTATTCACAACCGAGTGGGGTTTGAGGTTTCAGTCAATAATGCAAATACATTCAGCATCACTAAGGCTGGTTGCCCTTGCTGGAGTGTACTCAGTCACCCAGGTTACACATGTTGCTGGTCTGAAAAAGCTGTTTGGACATGTGTTTTTTTAAGAATCTGAAAAGTGGATTTAAAATGTGTCAGACTGTAAAAGTATTTATCACTTGCCAAAAAAAATAGTAGTAAGTGTGGTTTCAAATTGGCAAAGAAATTTCGTTTTCAGACTAATATGAAAACATGACTCTGTGTGCAAAGAGGAATTACAGGCAGAGATTTATTGTGTATTGCTCTGGTGATTTTACATTTGCATTAGATGGAAAGGGGGAGCTATTTTTTTGTGCAGAAGCAGACTCTTAGCACACAGCCAGCTGCTTATCCTGTGGAATCATGCACAGTATTCACAACCGAGTGGGGTTTGAGGTTGCACTTAGTAATGCAAATACAAACATGTAAAATAATATGGACTATGTTTTCACCATAAATTAAGGTGTAGTGGTATAAATGAGGAATACTTTTAGGGTTTGAGGTTGCAGTCAGTAATGCAAATACATTGAGCATCACTAAGGCTGGTTGCCCTTGCTGGAGTGTAGTCAGTCACCCAGGTTACACATGTTGCTGGTCTCAGAAAGCTGTTTGGTATTGCTCTGGTGATTTTACATTTGCATTAGTACGAAAGGGGGAGCTATTTTTTTATGCAGAAGCAGACTCTTAGCACACACCCAGCTGCTTATCCTGTGGAATTATGCAGAGTATTCACAACCGAGTGGGGTTTGAGGTTGCACTTAGTAATGCAAATACAAACATGTAAAATAATATGGGCTATGTTTTCACCATAAATTAAGGTGTAGTGATATAAATGAGGAATACTTTTAGGGTTTGAGGTTGCAGTCAGTAATGCAAATACATTGAGCATCACTAAGGCTGGTTGCCCTTGCTGGAGTGTAGTCAGTCACCCAGGTTACACATGTTGCTGGTCTCAGAAAGCTGTTTGGTATTGCTCTGGTGATTTTACATTTGCATTAGATGGAAAGGGGGAGCTATTTTTTTATGCAGAAGCAGACTCTTAGCACACACGCAGCTGCTTATCCTGTGGAAACATGCACAGTATTCACAACCGAGTGGGGTTTGAGGTTGCACTTAGTAATGCAAATACATTCAGCATCACTAAGGCTGGTTGCCCTTGCTGGAGTGTAGTCAGTCACCCAGGTTACACATGTTGCTGGTCTCAGAAAGCTGTTTGGTATTGCTCTGGTGATTTTACATTTGCATTAGATGGAAAGGGGGAGGTATTTTTTTATGCAGAAGCAGACTCTTAGCACACACCCAGCTGCTTATCCTGTGGAATCATGCACAGTATTCACAACCGAGTGGGGTTTGAGGTTGCACTTAGTAATGCAAATACATTCAGCATCACTAAGGCTGGTTGCCCTTGCTGGAGTGTAGTCAGTCACCCAGGTTACACATGTTGCTGGTCTCAGAAAGCTGTTTGGTATTACTCTGGTAATTTTACATTTGCATTAGTAGGAAAGGGGCAGCTATTTTTCTGCAGAAGCAGACTCTTAGCACACACCCAGCTGCTTACCCTGTAGAATCATGCATAGTATTCACAACCGAGTGGGGTTTGAGGTTTCAGTCAGTAATGCAAATACATTCAGCATCACTAAGGCTGGTTGCCCTTGCTGGAGTGTAGTCAGTCACCCAGGTTACACATGTTGCTGGTCTGAAAATGTTGTTTTGACCTGTGCTTTTTTAAGAATCTGAAAAGTGGATTCATAATGTGTCAGTCTGTAAAAGTACTTATCACTTGCCAAAAAAAAAGAGTAGTAAGTGTGCTTTCAAATTGGCAAAGAAATTTTGTTTTCTGACTAATATGAAAACATGACTCTGTGTGCAAATAGGAATTACAGGCAGAGATTTATTGCGTATTGCTCTGGTGATTTTACATTTGCATAAGATGGAAAGGGGGAGCTATTTTTTTGTGCAGAAGCAGACTCTTAGCACACAGCCAGCTGCTTATCCTGTGGAATCATGCACAGTATTCACAACCGAGTGGGGTTTGAGGTTTCAGTCAGTAATGCAAATACATTCAGCATCACTAAGGCTGGTTGCCCTTGCTGGAGTGTACTCAGTCACCCAGGTTACACATGTTGCTGGTCTGAAAAAGCAGTTTGGACATGTGCTTTTTTAAGAATCTGGAACGTGGATTCAAAATGTGTCAGACTGTAAAAGTGTTTATCACTTGCCAAAAAAAAGAGTAGTAAGTGTGGTTTCAAATTGGCAAAGAAATTTCGTTTTCAGTCTAATATGAAAACATGACTCTGTGTGCAAAGAGGAATTACAGGCAGAGATTTATTGCGTATTGCTGTGGTAATTTTACATTTGCATTAGATGGAAAGGGGGAGCTATTTTTTTCTGCAGAAGCAGACTCTTAGCACACACCCAGCTGCTTATCCTGTGGAATTATGCACAGTATTCACAACCGAGTGGGGTTTGAGGTTGCACTTAGTAATGCAAATACAAACATGTAAAATAATATGGACTATGTTTTCACCATAAATTAAGGTGTAGTGGTATAAATGAGGAATACTTTTAGGGTTTGAGGTTGCAGTCAGTAATGCAAATACATTGAGCATCACTAAGGCTGGTTGCCCTTGCTGGAGTGTAGTCAGTCACCCAGGTTACACATGTTGCTGGTCTCAGAAAGCTGTTTGGTATTGCTCTGGTGATTTTACATTTGCATTAGTAGGAAAGGGGGAGCTATTTTTTTATGCAGAAGCAGACTCTTAGCACACACCCAGCTGCTTATCCTGTGGAATTATGCACAGTATTCACAACCGAGTGGGGTTTGAGGTTGCACTTAGTAATGCAAATACAAACATGTAAAATAATATGGACTATGTTTTCACCATAAATTAAGGTGTAGTGGTATAAATGAGAAATACTTTTAGGGTTTGAGGTTGCAGTCAGTAATGCAAATACATTGTAAATGTACAGATATTTATATAGCGCAAATCACCAACCGGTCTCTAAGCGCTTGCTTAGGGAACCCGTCCTGGTATTCCCCTGTGAGATAACCCAGCAGGGTATCCACAAGGTGAAAGCCAGGCATCCCGCCGCGAGGGGCCATTGTGGAGATTAAGCAAGCTATTGCCCAGAGTCGCAGAGTGTGAACCCATGAATCGAGTATGCACTGGAGCGAGAATTATCGAGTCCATGGACAATTTATGGACTCAAGACCCAGCCAAGCCGGGAATTGAACCCTGGTCCCGGGCTGACCTCTGCTTCCAAGTCTGCCTACTCTAACCAGTGAGCCACACTTCTCCATTGAGCATCACTAAGGCTGGTTGCCCTTGCTGGAGTGTGGTCAGTCACCCAGGTTACACATGTTGCTGGTCTCAGAAAGCTGTTTGGTATTGCTCTGGTGATTTTACATTTGCATTAGATGGAAAGGGGGAGCTATTTTTTTATGCAGAAGCAGACTCTTAGCACACACCCAGCTGCTTATCCTGTGGAATCATGCACAGTATTCACAACCGAGTGGGGTTTGAGGTTGCAGTCAGTAATGCAAATACATTCAGCATCACTAAGGCTGGTTGCCCTTGTTGGAGTGTAGTCAGTCACCCAGGTTACACATGGTGCTGGTCTCAAAAAGCAGTTTGGACATGTGCTTTTATCAGAATCTGAAAAGTGGATTCAAAATGTGTCAGACTGTAAAAGTACTTATCACTTGCCAAAAAAGTAGTAGAAAGTGTGCTTTCCAATTGGCAAAGAAATTTCGTTTTCTGCCTAATTTCAAAGCATGACTCTGTGTGCACACAGGAATTGTTTTTGGATATATAATTTGTGAAGGTGTTATTGTGATTTTCACTTCTAGGAAAGGGGTACTTAGTATTTTAAGATTTGAAAAGATCATAAAAAATGTAGTAATATATTTAAATAAAAGAATTTTTTTTAGTTTTTTTCAGGTATTGCTGAAGAGCAGTGAACAAAATTTAAGATGCCTACAAAATCCAGACTAAGGAAAAACCACAAAAAAAATCTATATTTGAAGACAACTGGAGGACCTAAGTTAGTTGGAGATGCTCATGTTGGGAAAAAGAGAAAGTCTTCTGGTAAGCAGACAAAAGATTTTTTAAAGAACATCTTCAAAAAAAGGAAAAATGTACAAAATGTCTGTACTGGAAAGAATGGTTTCAATAGAAAAGAACAGGAAAAAATTGAGAATTTAGTTAATGCAAATATACCTTCTGCAACAATAAAGATTAACTTAAACAGAAAAACAGCGTTTAAAGAGATACGTAGAAAAATGTTTCAGAGAAGAGTTATGTCCAATTTGATAAAGGATGTGAAGAAATATAAGCAAAAGGCAAAATATTATAAGAGAAAAAAAGAAATTGAAGCCATTGCAGCAAAGGCATTAGAATTAAAAAGGAAACTATTCATTTTAATTTTGAATAGGATGCGTACATTAGATAAAATGGTTAATGTACTGAAATCACAAAGCAAAAGGAAAAGAGTAGTGAAAAGAACAAACTTTTGTAAAGTGTTTTTAGGAGAATGGATGCATAGTTCAAGTAGTGAACCTTTTTTTAATGAAGAGAGTTATTTTCAAAGTAATAGTTTGCTGCATGCAGTTGACACCAGAGGTCGTGCTTACGAAGTGAAAAATGGTTGCATAATGGAGAAGGAGATAATGGTTCCAAGAGATGAGGTACAAGTGATGGCGGATGAGGCTATGGGGAGACGTCCTAAAGCCCCAGTGTACACTTGGAATTGTAGTAGTATTTGCACTGTGCGTCAGGAATCTATTGATACATTTCGTGAGTTTCTAAGAGAATATAGTAAAAAAAGTGTAAAACAGAAGATTAAGGTGCTTCAAAGTCTAGATCCATGCAGAGTGAGAGAGAATACTGGTTTGCAGGGTCATTCTCTGGCTTGTCTATCTAGAAAAGTGTGTAAAAGTGTTTTTCATCATTTTAGGATGCTGGCTGTTCATCATACTGAAATGAGAAAGTTTGTGTGACGGTTGTATTTTGCTAAAAGTCCAGCAATAAAGTTAGATGAATTAAATAGGGCTCTGTTCCGTGGATCGGTATCAGATGTAGAGAAGGTTATTGATGAAATTCAGTTTTGTTACTTTGGTCCTGAACAAGACAGTGCAGAAAAGGACACAGTAAATGAGGAAGAAGTGGAAGAGAATGTAAAACCCTCTGTAAGTAAAACATTTAATGATCACAAAACAAAATTTGCAATAATCTCTAATGAAAGACCAAATATAACTTGTATTTGTTGCCGCAGAACTCATTATAGAAAACAAACTAGGAATGTTGATCTCTACAGAAAAAGTGAAAATGAAGATAATTATAAGTGGAAGGATTTTGCCACATATATATTTCTTGAAAATTGTTTTGAATTGGGTGAAGATCAGCGTATTTGTAAATACTGTTACAACAAGTTAGAGGAAAATAGAATGCCGACCAGAGCTGTACATAATAATTTAGAATTGGATGTTATTCCTGCCGAACTTTCTGAATTAAATACATATGAGTCTATACTTATTCAGTGTGTTCATCCGTTCCAGACCATAGTACGTATGGAGCCCAAAACTGGTAAATTACCTCCTTCAGATTTACTGAGAGGTTTAAAAGGTAGAGTGGTGTATTTGCCCTTGGATTTGAAAAAAATATGGAAACTATTGATGCAGATACTTTGGAAACTGAACCATTAGTTATTCTGGTTAATGGTGTACCTACAAAGAATAAGAAGATTTGGCAGGAGCTGGTAGATGTACGGAAAGTACAAAGAGCAAATTTGTATTTGAAAAGGAATAACAAATGGTATGAATCAATTTATATAGAAGAAGAAGAAGAAGATTTACAAGAAGACACAGAAACACCAACTGGACACATTGAAGAAGTGGACAAGTCAAAGGAAGAAGACATTTATGAACATTTTAGCATACATCCTCTTCATGCAAAAGAAGTTATGGGAGACAATATTGATCTCTTTCAGATGAAGAAAGCAAAAGGAACTCCTGTGAGTGTATGGGAGGAGAGCTTGGAAGCTCGATGTTTTCCCCAGCTGTTTCCTACAGGAAAAGGAGGACGATACGATGAACGTCCAGAACAGATTCCAGCTTCTGAGTATCGGACTACAAGACTATATGCAGAAGATCCAAGATTTCGACAAAGTATTCCTTATTTATTCCATCTTTTATTTGAAAGCGACTTGTCTGCATTATCATATGCAGTAAATCACATTTTAAAAAGTGGAGTACATTTACAAAATGTGTCTGCTAAGGATTTTATGGAGAAAGTGCAGCACCGAGATGATCATTTGGAAACACAACTGATCAATCTGATGGCTTGTCAGCGTGGGACAAATGAATATTGGTACCGACGCCATGGTGAATTAAAATGCATGTTACGAAATTTAGGAACACCAACATGGTTCCTTACCCTAAGCTGTGCTGAGTACGCTTGGGATGATTTACTGGATTTTCTACGAGAGGCAAATTCAAACATTAAAAACATCGAATACAAGACAGCAGGAGAACTGTGCTCATTGGATCAGGTTAATATTTGCAGATATTTCAATCATAGATTTGAGGCTATGATGTCCTTCATCTGCAATAAAAAAAATCCACCTCTTGGAGAAGTAGTGGATTTCTTTTGGAGAAAAGAGTACCAGGCAAGAGGTGCTCCTCATATTCATATGCTGTTGTGGATCAAGGATGCCCCAAAGTTTGGAACAGATACTGATGAAGCAGTGTTATCTTACATTGAAGAATATGCAACATGTGCTATACCAAAAAGCACAGAAGAGAAAAAGTTAAAGGAGCAAGTTTTACGTTTCCAAAGTCATCGGTGTGGAAAATACTGTCGACGGAAATACAAGAGCAAAGATAAATACTACACTAAATGTCGATTTGGATTTCCTAGACCTGTTCTTTCAAATGGAAGAGTAAACAGTTTTATGTCATCTGTGAGACATACTATCACAAAAAAATCACCTAAGAATACCTACAACCTAAAAAGAAAAGAAGAATCAAAAAATATAAATGACTACAACCCAGTCATTTTATCCATGTGGAATGCTAACATGGATATACAGTATGTAGCTGACAATTCCATTGCTGTTGCTCGATACGTAACGTCTTACATTACTAAATCTGAAAAAACTGAATTGAAAGAAATGTGGGAAGAGATTTCTCACAAGAAGACTGTCAGTAAGAAGCTGTACAGTTTCAGTTTAAAGATGTTATCGCATCGAGAAATTGGATCCTACGAATGTTCAGATAGGTTATCTTCTGCAAGTCTCTACTCGAAATCAAGAAGAATAATTTGGGCAAGTTTAGGCCTTGCAGCAATGAGAAATCGGGTACTGAAATCTGTTGGAGAAATTGAATATTTGGCCGAGAATGACCCAGAAAGTACAGATATTTTGAAATGAAACATGTTGGACACATATTATCCCAAAAGAAGTCATCATCTGGAGAACATGTGTCTCTATGAAGTGCTGCAGAACTACATTTATTCACGGAAAGCCGCAGAAGACATCAACAATGGAAAATATAAAGTCATTGGTGAGGAAGGATGTTTGGTGAAGCAAACAAAAGGAAGTTTGATAAATCACAGGAAGCTGAGTTGCGACACTACTGACAAAAAGGAATTTTACTACTTGGCTCTTTTACAGCTGTTTAAACCATGGCGTACAGAGGATGAACTACTGGGAGAATTTCAAAGCTATGAAGATTCTTTTAATGCTTGCAAAGACAGCATACAATGCAGTACATTCTCAACTTATGTGCAAATGTTAAATGAAGAAATTGAACAGGAAACTACAATTGCAGCTGAAGTAGCTAGAGACAGTTCTCAAGACAGCCAAAGTTCAGGAACAATCAGTCAAGATCCCCTAGGACAACCAATCGTTGAAAATGAAGCATCAATAGCCATGAATGAAGTGGAAACGGCTATGAATCAAGCTCAAGAAGAATTTATAGACTTACAAAATTTGGAAACACAACTGAATGAAGAGCAGCAACAAATTTATGAAGAGATCAGAAACAAAATTGATCACGGATTTCTACATGAAAAAAAAGAGTGCTCATGCACATCATTTCATCCAATCAGGATGTATGTAAGCGGACAAGGTGGAACTGGAAAAAGTTTCCTAATAAAAGTCATCAGAAGCTACCTACAGCAAAAAACGGATTCTACTTTGTCTTGTGTGGTTACTGCTCCAACTGGGTTAGCAGCATATAACATAAAAGGAATCACCTTACATCGTTTGCTAATGTTACCAGTGGAGCATGAGAACAAAATACAATACCACAAGCTAACTGGAGAAGCATGCTTGGAAGTTTCAAGAGTATTAAAGAAGATGCAAGTTCTCATTATTGATGAGGTGAGCATGGTATCAAACTTAATGCTTGCCTTTGTGCATTTAAGAATGCAGCAAATTCTAAGGACAGACTATGACGTGTTATTTGGTGGAAAACATGTCATAGTTTTTGGGGATCTTCTACAGCTTACTCCAGTTAAAGGACAACCAGTGTTTAATACTGTGACACATGAAGACACAAAGAAGTCATTGGGAAGCATCGGTAATGCAAATATTTGGTCCTTCTTTGAGTACAAGGAACTTACTACTAATATGAGGCAAGCAAACGATGAAGAATATGGAAGTATTCTGAAAGATATCAGGATTGGACTACTGACTGAAGCTGGCACAAAAGCATTACAGAGTCGGTTGCTACATAATTTATTCCCAAAGGAAGAAATAGTTGCAGAGAAAATATACAAGAACATTGCAGAAAAGAAAAGTGTCATCTGCTTAATGCCAACTCTACGTGAATGCTCAATATTCAATGAGGAGCTTTTGAAATTGGAAAAAGAAGATATCAGGAAATTGGAAGCAGTGGACAAAATTCAGGATGGAAGAATTACTATCACATTAACAGGCACACTGAAAAATAAATTGGATTCACTAGAGAAGAACATTTCCAAAACTGCTGGATTAGAAAAAAATCTATATGTTTGCATGAACTGTAGAGTATTTTTAAGGAGAAATTTGGATGTTGAAAAAGGTTTAGTTAATGGAGCTATGGGAAGAGTTGTGGGTTTTATTAATTATCAGAAAAAAGATGGAATTGAATGTTTAAAAATAAAATTTGATGAGATAGAAGAAGTTATAGACATTTGTCGTTGTACAGTTCGTTTTATGCTTGTGAAAGACTTATATGTACAAAGGAAACAGTTTCCGTTTTCTCTAGCATATGCTGTAACTATTCACAAGTCTCAAGGATTGACTGTAGATTGTGCATTTGTAAACATTGGTTCAACTGTGTTCAAAGAAGGTATGGCTTATGTAGCTTTGTCACGAGTGAAAACATTATCTGGTTTATTCATGATAGATTTTGATGACTCAAAAGTTAGTGCTGATGCAAATTGTGTAAAGGAGTACAATAGATTAAGAAGAACCTATGCTCCTCATTTAGGTCAGTATCCTGTGTTAGAGAAACGTGTAGTTTCTCGTAAAAGGAGAAATGAGAATATCTGTAATGAGGATGTAGAGAGGAGGAAAAAAAAGAGGAGTGATGTAATTGCAAGCAAAAAGAAAAAGGAAAATGAAGAAGAGGTTGTAGGATGTCATTTTGACAATAGGTCTGGTGTCAACTGCTACGCTAATGTAGTGCTGAATGTTGCATTTTATCTGGAAAGTTTGCAAGAGCAGATAATAGTAAATCAGAGAAAAAGATTCTGTTCTGAGTTGAGTCTCCTTTTTCAAAAGCTGAGTAATAATAAAACTCAAATAGAAAGTGCTACTGAAATTAGAAAACTTTTAGATGTATGTTCAGGATGTACACAGTTTTCTCAAAATGTACAGCAAGACGCACAAGAATTCTTGATGTATTTTCTTCAGGTACTGGAAGAAGAAGGTGTACACATTGAAAATTTGTTTGGTCTCTCTTATAAATGGGAACATAGTTGTAAAAACTGTTTCAATACATGTGGCTCTAATGTTGATTCTGAAAGGTTTATTTATTTAACATTGCCAGAGAGTAAAACAGTCACTTTTGCTAAATTAGTTAAAGATGCTAATCATAGCATGGAATGCGGTGAGTGTAAATCTGACATGTTTTCAACGTTAATTTTAAAGGAATACGGACAGTATGTAATTTTAATGATGCAACGATGTAGAGCTGATGGTTCAAAATTGGATACTTTAATAAAGAAGTTTACAGGACAGCAATTATCAATTTCAGGAAAAACTTTTATAACGGTTGCAATAATTTTCCATGAAGGACCTACTGTAACTTCAGGACATTACACAGTTTATCTTAAATGTGAAAAAGGCTGGACACTGTGTAATGATTCCCAATTGGTTTTTAAGCAACGTTTGCCGTTTGATTTAGCAAATTCCTATCTAATCTCCCTGAAACCTAAATTTTAGAGAGAATTGCCAACATCTTTACAAAACAATTTTACCATTTCATTGGATTACCATTGGAATTTTCAAATTTAAAGATTTTTAAAATTATCATTTGGCCTAAAGGAAAGGTAACCAATTTTATTGTGGACTTATATAA
Organism: Triturus cristatus; assembly: GCF_964204655.1. Lineage (NCBI taxonomy): Eukaryota > Metazoa > Chordata > Amphibia > Caudata > Salamandridae > Triturus > Triturus cristatus. Next base: position 780,185,135 of record NC_140580.1, read on the forward strand.
TTCTTAATTAATGTTTCGGAAAACAACATTTTAGAGAGAATCGGTAACATCTGTACAATTTAAATTTTTGTATTTTATTGGATTACCGTTGGAAATTTAATCAAAAAAGATTTTTAAAATTACCATTTGGCCTAAAGGAAAGGTATCCAATTGTATTGTGGACTTAATTAAATCCTAATTAATCTTTCGGATACCAAAATTTTAGAGAGAATCGGTAACATCTGTACAATTTAAATTTTGGAATTTTATTGGATTATCGTTGGAAATTTTATCAAAAATAATTTCAAAAATTAACATTTGGCCTAAAAGAAAGGAAACTAGATGTATTGTGGATTTATTTGAGATATATTATTTTTGAGATTATGCTTCTGTAAGAAAATTGTCAGACGGTATTTTTTAGAAATAGTTTTTGTTATTAGATGATATTTTTAATGAATAATATTTTGCATTTCGATAATGTTATGTTTAACTGAGAAGAGATTCTGGGCTTTTTTTAAACAATCTTTGAGATTGTTATTTTTTTTATGCCCGCTGTTAAGTGATGAATGCAATTGCTTTCATGATTTATAGTGAAATGCAATATATTCTGAAAACAGCAAAAAAAAGGCAAAAAATTGTTTTTGGAAAATATGTAAATATGTGTACTGTATTATAAAATGTTTTATTAAATATTAATACTTTTTTCTTTTTTTTCAGATTGAGAAAGAACATTTTCGAGAACTATTTTTATAGCAAATAAAATTATATTTTAATTAATAAATAATTTTTTGAGTGGGTATGGTAAGTCAGAAATTTCATGGTCCCTTTTTTCCACTTCTCCACAATCACATTTTCAGTTTTTCATTGTAATCTCTCAAGGACCTTGTAATGTGATAATTGATTTTTAGTGTTTTTGAAAAAAAAAAAAAAAAATTACGCGTACCGTACGCGTACGGTAAAAAATAAATCAAAAAAAAGTTTAAAAAAATATTTAAAAAAAAGTTGAAAGGTAAGGTTGGCTCTTAAAAGAGCCGTTGTGTTCGGTCAGGGACAGAGGAAAGAAAGAATGGGAATATTAGTCGGTAGGACAAATGTGCTGGTCTATTTTATTGTTAACTAGGGCAACACTGGTCTCCCCACGAACATTTAGACCATGGCAATTTGAGCACCGCATTGTAACCCTCGCAAACCGATGGTTAATTTCCAGAGGACCAGAAAAAGGAGATGCTCCCCCCACAGATGAACGGCTCAGCTGACCTGCCGAAGATGGACTCGGCCCTGCAGATGATGGACCAGGCTGAGCTGCTGTGGATGTGCTTGGTTGACTTACTGAAAGGTTTCCTTCCGTATGTCGAGCATATGTCCTACCGTGTACATCATGAAGGTGTCTCAACATAGTGTGATTCCCGAAGGAATACTTCTTGTTAGGATTCCCTCTTGAAAGTACACGGTCACACAGCTTACAAGTCACTAAAGGTGCATTTACCTTTTTCTTGTCCTCTGGAAAAGAAAAATACTCCCATATGAAAGAGCTCTTTTGTTTCCTCCTTCTCTGCCTCAAGGTAGTGCTGCTAGCCTCACTCTCAGAAGAGGTCTGCTGTTCTGCCATCGTATCACAAAGACAACTCAGCTCCTTCTCCTAAGGGATCACAAGCAGAAATGAGGGGAATGGGTGTGGTGTAGGAGAGTTCTAGAACTGAAAGTACTTTAAACCAATCAAAAGTTTTGTTTCTTGGTCACAGGAGCGCTTACGGTAAAAGTACGCATGCGCGTAAAAAAGACACGCGCACGCGCGCATGCGCAAAACAGGCACGCCCCTTCACTTCCGCGTAACATGCGCGTGCAGCGTACGCGTTACGCGCCGCGTGCAGCGTACGCCTTACGCGCCGCGTGCGCGTGACGCACGTCTACGCAAATTGCGTAACTGAACGCAAACAGCGTAGAAATCTAACGTACTAAAAGCAAGACGTGCGCTTACCGTACGCGCACGTTAAAAAAATCCTAAAAAAAAAAAAAAAAGGGAAAAAAAGATTCACTATGTTATACTACTATATCTTACCGGTTTAGTTTAAAAAAAAGGTAAAAATAAAAAATATATTGTAGAATTTTTAAAATTTAACCATAGTCTTTAAAGAGGATAAAAATTTAAAATAAAAATATGTAAAAAACATTGCAAAAAAAAAAAAAAAAAAAAGGTAAATATAAGAATTAGCATTTGAAAAACCTTGCAAATTCACTGAAAAAACCATGGGTTTCACACATGTTATAGATAGGAATTAGCATTAAAAAAACCTTAGAAATTCAATGAAAAAACCAAAGGTTTCACACATGTTATAGTTAGCTGGACATTTCACTCGTAAAAAACCAATGAAATTCCCCCGTTATAGTTAGTTCAGCTAACTATAACTCGCGCGCCCGCAATGCACTGCTGATGACGTCACATATTACATCACTCATGCCATGGTCAGTGACATCACTCATGACATCACTGATGACATCTCAAATGACATCACTGATGACATCATCCTTGTGATAGAGTGGCAGACCTCCTCTCACCCTAATATAACCTTTGATACACACATTCAAAAATAGAGACTAAAATTTTCAAAACAATGGACATTCCAATACCAGTTACAACAACCTCTTCAGTAATTCTAAGATCCACATACACATCCACTCATTCACCAACAGTCCTATACAGTCACTCATACATGTACTCACTCATCATATGTACACATACACCTATACATCCTGTTACACAATGCCACTCATCCATAGAGTTACTCACACACAAAGTCACTCATGCTAATAAAGAATCAAACATCCATTTACTTGCATATACAGTTATACACACACCACCACACTTACTTCTACGGAAACTAACACATACTTAGTCTTTTAAACAGTCTCTTATAGAAACACATACTTATTCATACAGGAACTCTTTCAATCTCTCACTCTCACATATACTCACTTATATACACCAATAGTCACATATACTAGTTTAAAAGACATGTAGTTACTCATAAAGACACTATTGAGACAGTCATTTACTCACTAACACACCCATGCACACACTCATCCACCCATACAGTCCTGCACACATGCTGTCTTCAACACATACAAAGAGTGAATCACTCATTCATGCACCTATGCACTACGTAATACCCCCCACCGAACCATGCAGACACTCAGACTGATACTCAAAAAAACAACTAATAACCTACATAGACACCCATGTAGCTACTCACCAACCCATGCAGCCACTTATACACAAAGTGAGAGAATAATACAGATATTTACATATTTAAACATTACTCAGTAAGCCATGTATTCACTATGAAACACTTAATCAGTCAGTTACACAAACAATTTTTCTTAAACATATCATCCATTTAGACACTTATATACCCATTTATTCTTCCATCGACCTTGAGATATACATATATAAAACATATTTAAATTTCAGAAATAAACACATTCACTGGATGATGACATCAGTGATGTCATTTGAGATGTCATCAGTGATGTCATGAGTGATGTCACTGACCATGTCATGAGTGATGTAATATGTGACGTCATCAGCAGTGCATTGCGGGCGCGCGAGTTATAGTTAGCTGAACTAACTATAACGGGGGAATTTCATTGGTTTTTTACGAGTGAAATGTCCAGCTAACTATAACATGTGTGAAACCTTTGGTTTTTTCATTGAATATATATATATATATATCTTCTCCCACATCAATTCCTTGAAAATATATGTATATATCAACAAAGTATTTGTGGGTGGAGACCCCCCATGGCCCCCAACTTACCTTAAATGCGCTGTCAAGGCATACACGTGGTAAAAACTTGTGTGCTAAAAAATGCGTGGTTAAGGCACAACGTGGTAAAAACCCTTTGTAAAGGCTGTTTCCCCAGTTAAAATACTCTTTGAGGCCCGCCCCCTTTGAATATCTGACTGCTCCTGTAGTGTGGGAATGAAGGTTCATTAGTAAAGTTACGATAGCGGGCTCAACTCACAAGGAACTAAGTAGATCCTCAGTTTCTTGTGGGTCATCAGGTCAAAAGCAGACGTAAGGTCCATGAAGCCTAAAAAAGGCACCAGGTAGAGCTACCATGTATTTGGACACAATAAAATAGAGTTTAAGACATTGCTCAGTGGTTGATTTTCCCGAACAGAAACCAAACTGCACCTTAGAGATTATACGGTTCGTGTAAGCCCAAGCAGAAAGCCTAGTCAGTAAAACCCAACCCAGAACCTTAACTGTGGAGTCAATGAGGGATATGGGGCAATAGCAGTAGGGGTTATCCTTATCCCCCTTCTTGAAAATCCATATAATGGTAGCAGTTGACCAAGAAGACGGCATCAATTTCCTTGCTGCTGCGTTTAACACCCTGTTCAAAACTAGGGCCCACACGTCTATGTTGTCCCGGAAAAGATCTAGAGGTATCCCATTGGGTCCAGGCACCTTATTCAGGGACAATCCCTTGATGCCCTGGCGTACTTCCTCCAAGGAGAAAGTATCTGATGTATCACCAGAGCAGGGTTCTATCTCATTAAGGGACCCTTCAATATGTCCGAAGTTGTACACCCTTTCAAAGTGATCAACCCAATGTTCAGTGGTAATGTGATGGCATAGCGCAGGCCTTGATGGCTGCGCAAAACAAGGTCTATTTATGACCTGCCAAAAGAGTGCACTATCCCGTAGCTCACTTGCTTGGGCTAGTTCGTCCCATGCCTGTCTTTGTAGTAAGCGCCTCCATTCTTTCAGTGCCCCCTTATTGTATTTATTGCAGCAATTTGCCACCCATACTCTATCTCGGGGGGACTGCTTCAAAACTTTCTCCAGGAGGCGAAGGGCCCTTGAACGCTCGGAGTCAAACCATTTCAGATGTTCAGGGTCAGGACAGGCCATGGGTGAGGTTAAAAAGTCCAACTGGGCAATGGAAATAGAGGAACTTAGGGCCCGCCATACCCTTGGCAAACGGGGCCACCCGCTGAGGATGCGGCGGTCCCGCACTCCCGATTAGTATGCACCTGCACATGGTGCATCCGCAACAAAGGCAGCCTGTGCCTTTCATGCACAACGTGACAAGCACCGCGTGGTGCCTGCCACGTTGTACATTGAAATGCAGGGGGGTACCATAGGTACCCCCATGTGCACCCTCCACCCCCCAGGAATCTCTGGGGGCCTGCTATGGACCCCAATGTCAATAACCGCCTGCCGCCACAGAAAGGCAGGTCCCCGCCTGCATAGTAATATGGATGGCGGTGTCTACCAGACACCGCCACCATATAAACTGCTTTTCCGCCCGGTAGGCAATCGGGCGGATTGCCTACCAGTGGACGATCTTCCCGTTCACCGGGGTCCCCCCCCCCTGCCATGGTAATGTGGCGGGGGGAATTGAGCAGCGGGCGGAGATTTTTAGCGGGCGGATCACCACCGCCATATGGGCGGTGGCGATCCACCCGCTATACTAATGACCCCCCCTAGAGTCTCTTCTCCAGAGGCTAAGGGACCTGAGCAGGTTATTATCTCCTGCTGTTGAGTTTTAAATATGGGTACAATTAAAAGCCATGGCGTCTATCTGTGACCAGCATAGACACCTCCCCTGGTCGGTTAAAGATAATGTGCCTGGTGATATGCGAGGGTACTCTGCCTGGTTCCCTGCCCCTTCAAGCACTAAGGCCAAGGTGTTGTGATCGCTGAATGGGCTGCGCAGGATATTAAAAGAAAATGAAGGCCAAATCAAAGACAACGGTACAAAAATAAAATAAATAATTGTTGCACTAACCCTTCTTTTACATGTTGGGGCAATATAAGACTTATATGAGTTAGTCAACGTATCTAGGGTGAATTCGAGGTTATGAGTGTGTAGAAAACTGTCCACTTAAGTGCCTTCTAGGGTGAGCTCCATATCCATGCCCTTGTTAATTATGCAAGTTTGGTAACCCTTCAAAGAGTGTATCGAGTTTGGGCATAGTTGGCAGTTAAAATCCCCTACCGGGGAAAGATTCTCATGGGTGAGGCCCTCTCCCCTTAATGAATCGATAGTGCCACTTAAGACTGAGAGGTTTGAGGGCTTCCCCCTTTTGCATTATAAAAATTAATTAATACCAAACGACGAGATCTCCCCTCTACCAGTTTAAGGCCCTGAAATACTTAGGAGTTCCACTTTATTGTCTTCACTGACCCGCACTGCTCAAGGGCTATAAAAATTATTAAGCCCCACTCGTTCTTCCTGCTCTAGAACCCACAGCTCGGCAAAAAAATGTTTTAAACCCCTTGAGAAAAAAGTTGTTCTCAACTTCCCACGTTTCCTGAAGACAAATAATATGAATGCACTTAATAAACAGAACCCATTTTTCATATAAAATCTTTTCTGATAGGCCTGCCACATTCCATGAGACGAGGCTTAAATCTTTCCCAGTACCCTGGTTGTAGCTTGAAAAGGGTATTAGGGAGCCTACCGGAGGTTCTGTGGCCCAGTGGAAAGGTGACCTGCTGAGTAGGTGCTCTGAGGTTAAAAGGGGCAAAACCTCGGTATCTGACACATCCTGTAAGGATGGCCCTGGGAGAAAGCCCTGAGGTGTGCTTCTGTTGTCACATTCTGGGAGTCAATCCAGATCATTGAGATCCACAAGGGGGGCATAAAGGTTTAAAGGTGCCTGAGGCCCACCCTGGGCGCGTTCTACACCACCACTGGCAAATGGCTGAGCACTATATGAAATACTCTGAGAGGTTCTATGAAAGAAGCCCAGTGGTAGTAGTTTAATACCAGATTAAGGTAAGTAAGTCTGGGAAGAACAACTCAGGATGTTTCTTACCATTTCTGAGTGTCAGATGGTAACAATCACACATTCTCCCTCACAATATTTCTGGGAGGGCCCTATCCATCAAAATGAACCTAAGTTCTCCAGCATTATATCTAGTATGTTTGCCTAGCCAGTGTGAGACCTTATTGATCAGTTTGCCCATGGTTTCCTGGTTGGGAGAAGCAAGCCCTTGAACCCCTGTCAAGACTAAAGTATAGGGGCAACAAACTTGTGGAATGTTAATTGCCGGTAAGAGGGTACTGTTATTGACAAGGCCTGGAATTTGTGTAGCATGTCGAGATATGCTGGCTAGAAGAGGGTAAATCCTTATTACAGGAATAAGAATCAGTGGGCGAATCAGTGGGCCGAGTGATGGCATTCTGACTCATGGCTACCAGTAGCATGGGATTACAAATACAAGGCTGTTCGCTGCTCAAATGATCAGTGGGGTATAGTTCAATGGTTGTCGTTTGAATCTGCGGGGGCAAGGAAGGGGAAACTTATTAAGGGAGGACATAATTCTCTCAGATCTATCAAGCATATCCCTTGAATCCACCACCAGTTTTTCAATTTTGTCCCAGAGTGGGGCCAATAGGCCGGTAAGTGTGTGCCTGTAATTTTTTGCATTAATAGAACCCAAAAGTTTTCCATATCCTCAAGTGGATTTCTTGCGTGTTCACCCCTGGTCCCCTGCCAAGTGTCTTGCGGGTCCTCACACTTTTTGACTTTGCGCTTCCGTTTAGGGGCAGAAGGGATTACCAGGTCATTGCTAGTGGGTAAGGCTAAGGCAACCATGCTGTTAGTGAGGCCAGAATGGGGAGCCTTGAGGACCCTATTAGGGGTGAAGGCATGTGGGCCTATCAGTGATACCTCTGTCTCTGGCTCCTGAACATTCAGGACAACCGAGTGATGGGCTTCCAGGGACAATGGAGGAGTTGAGCCTCCAGGACATACAGAGAGCCTCATTTCAGACAGGTCAATTTCTTTTGAGATGGCCTCCACTGCTTTCGCTAAAAAGTAATCAATGGTTGAACGGTTTGGCCCCAAGGGTGTCGTAGCAGGCATAACTTTCATTTTCCCCATAGTCAATATGTCACAGAAAACCACTTGGGAACAGAGCCACCGAGCCGTAGCACCGTAAAACAGCTACTTACTGTGGAATCTTCTTTTGGGTCCTGTTGCTCAATTTGCTGCTGTTGTTACCCCTGCCTCACAAAGTTTGGAGGATGGTGGCCTGCTAAAGAACCAAGAGAGTAAGCCCAGCCTGGCCTCCTCTGGCCGTTGAAGGGTGCAGACGGGCCTGCTTTTAGCCCTATTTTCGCAAAATTAAATAACAAAAATATTAAGATTAAAAATTTAAATTCTTTTTCTATACAGCCTAATATTACATTTTTTTACTTAAACAATTAACCTAAAAATATACTTACTGAAAAACAAAACTGACAAATTAAAAATTATTAATCAAAACACAAAAAATGTATCCGTTCTTCCCATCCTACTCCCCTGCAAAGCAAACAAATTTAAAGGCAATTATATTCATCACAAAAAATAAACAAAATACAATACAAATTCTAAATATTTTACAAAACTAAAACATAATACATGAATATTAATTAAAGCAATCAAATACAATATCTAAGCAATGTATATAATTAATAATCTAATCAACTAATTAGAGTTTAAAAGCTGACACAATTTATAAAATAATGATACAAATATATATTAAAAACATTTCCCATCCTACTCAGCTACACCCAATACCTAACTATAAATACAAATTTAAAATAAAATCAAAAACAAATCTTTACATATATCATCAAAGCAAAAATATAAAGGCCACTAAAAATAATTAAACATAATCAGCCATAAAATATTAACACGTTATAAAGTACAAATTAATAAAACATTAAAAAGTTATTAAAATCAATACTATATAAAACAATATATTGAAGTAAAAAACTATGGTTACCTGAAATAATCTGTCCAACAATATTATTGTCTTGAGATACTATTTGTGTCCAACAATATTTTTGCAAAGATATTTAGGTTGTACACCATAGAAATAACTCTCTGGACAATTTGATACATGCAGGCTTTTTATTTATGTGCCCTATATCTTCCTGACTTGGCTAATAGCTATTCCATGAAGTCTATGCAAATACTTTGCTCGATTACAACAAAAGAGAAGAAGGGGCCCTTCTTGAATGTCCCTTAATCACTCACAAGACTGGTGCTAAATTAAGGCCAAGCATATCCCTGCCTCTGGGGCACTATTGCATAACCATCATATGTTTGTTTTGTCATATGGTTGGCAACGTGCAGTGCCTCAGGTCTGAGGGAGAAGAAACTAGAAAATGACTAATATGTTTAAAATGTGCTAGATTGAGTGTATAATTTTCTTGAATAATGGAGATGCTGGTGAATGTTGTTGGTACCTAGGCATGTCGGCCAAAATGATGGCTTTATCCCATGCCTATCTGGCAGATGACCATTCACTTGTTTGGCAGATCACAATGCTTTACCAGGGAATAACATGGTAGTCTGGGCTGAAGAGTAGCCACCTGTTGCAGTGTGTGTCACCATATCACGAAGGCCCAGCATCTGCTGCCACCACCTAGCACTCCTAGTCCTACAGCAGGGTGGATTGGTGTGTAAAGGCAGGAAATGGAAGCGTGGCATCTTGCCACAAAGGGCAGCTCTGAATAGAACATAATAGAAATGCTATGGGAGCAAATTCCAGATTTAAATCAGGAGGCAAGGGTGTTTATGTTGTTGGTGAGGAAGGTGTGCTTGACTGCCTGGAGACTAGGGTGCCAATTCCGATCCGGTAAAAAAATTCCCCGTACGACTCATATCCGGTCTTTTTACCGTACGAATCGTACAAGTGCCGTACAAACTGCCAATTACGATTCGCATGGTAAAAAGTCCATACGAACCGCCTTGGGAATTATTCCCCACACGTCCTCGGGTCGGAAAATGTGTCCGACACGTCCTCGGACGATTTACCGTACAAATGTGAAAAGTCAAGTCCGACCGAGGAATCACGATCCATCCCGTGCGTCCGATGTCACAACCGTATGGAAAAAACACTGTCCGCACCGAACTCCCATAGCAACCATGGAGACATGTGCCCGAATACGCGCCCAACACTCCCCCCAGCCCCCGTACGTCCGAGACGTACCCCCCGTGTATGTACACCCCCACCCGTGTATGTACACCCCTGTACGTGTCATACCCCCGTGTATGTACACCCCTGTACGTTCGAGTCATACCCCCACCCGTGTACGTGTCCTACCCCCGTGTATGTACACCCCTGTACGTTTGAGTCATACCCCCACCCGTGTACATGTCCTACCCCCGTGTATGTACACCCCTGTACGTTCGAGTCGTACCCCCACCCGTGTACGTGTCCTACCCCCGTGTATGTACACCCCTGTACGTTTGAGTCGTACCCCCACCCGTGTACGTCTTCCTACCCCCATGTATGTACACCCCTGTACGTTGGAGTCGTACCCCCACCCCTGTACGTGTCGTACCCCCGTGTATGTACACCCCTGTACATGTCGTACCCCCGTGTATGTACACCCCTGTACGTTCGAGTCGTACCCCCACCCGTGTACGTGTCATACCCCCGTGTATGTACACCCCTGTAAGTTCGAGTCGTACCCCCACCCGTGTACGTGTCCTACCCCCGTGTATGTACACCCCTGTACGTTCGAGTCGTACCCCCACCCGTGTACGTGTCCTACCCCCGTGTATGTACACCCCTGTAAGTTCGAGTCGTACCCCCACCCGTGTACGTGTCCTACCCCCGTGTATGTACACCCCTGTACGTTCGAGTCATACCCCCACCCGTGTACGTGTCCTACCCCCGTGTATGTACACCCCTGTACGTGTCGTACCCCCGTGTATGTACACCCCTGTACGTGTCATACCCCCGTGTATGTACACCCCTGTACGTTCGAGTCGTACCCCCACCCGTGTACGTGTCCTACCCCCGTGTATGTACACCCCTGTACGTTCGAGTCGTACCCCCACCCGTGTATGTGTCCTACCCCCGTGTATGTACACCCCTGTATGTTCGAGTCGTACCCCCACCCGTGTACGTGTCCTACCCCCGTGTATGTACACCCCTGTACGTTTGAGTCGTACCCCCACCCCTGTACGTGTCGTACCCCCGTGTATGTACACCCCTGTACATGTCGTACCCCCGTGTATGTACACCCCTGTACATTCGAGTCGTACCCCCACCCGTGTACGTGTCCTACCCCCGTGTATGTACACCCCTGTAAGTTCGAGTCGTACCCCCACCCGTGTACGTGTCCTACCCCCGTGTATGTACACCCCTGTAAGTTCGAGTCGTACCCCCACCCGTGTACGTGTCCTACCCCCGTGTATGTACACCCCTGTAAGTTCGAGTCGTACCCCCACCCGTGTACGTGTCCTACCCCCGTGTATGTACACCCCTGTACGTTCGAGTCATACCCCCACCCGTGTACGTGTCCTACCCCCGTGTATGTACACCCCTGTACGTGTCGTACCCCCGTGTATGTACACCCCTGTACGTGTCATACCCCCGTGTATGTACACCCCTGTACGTTCGAGTCGTACCCCCACCCGTGTACGTGTCCTACCCCCGTGTATGTACACCCCTGTACGTTCGAGTCGTACCCCCACCCGTGTATGTGTCCTACCCCCGTGTATGTACACCCCTGTACGTTCGAGTCGTACCCCCACCCGTGTACGTGTCCTACCCCCATGTATGTACACCCCTGTACGTTTGAGTCGTACCCCCACCCCTGTACGTGTCGTACCCCCGTGTATGTACACCCCTGTACATGTCGTACCCCCGTGTATGTACACCCCTGTACATTCGAGTCGTACCCCCACCCGTGTACGTGTCCTACCCCCGTGTATGTACACCCCTGTACGTTCGAGTCGTACCCCCACCCGTGTACGTGTCCTACCCCCGTGTATGTACACCCCTGTAAGTTCGAGTCGTACCCCCACCCGTGTACGTGTCCTACCCCCGTGTATGTACACCCCTGTACGTGTCGTACCCCCGTGTATGTACACCCTTGTACGTGTCATACCCCCGTGTATGTACACCCCTGTACGTTCGAGTCGTACCCCCACCCGTGTACGTGTCCTACCCCCGTGTATGTACACCCCTGTACGTTCGAGTCGTACCCCCACCCGTGTACGTGTCCTACCCCCGTGTATGTACACCCCTGAATGTTCGAGTCGTACCCCCACCCGTGTACGTGTCCTACCCCCGTGTATGTACACCCCTGTACGTTCGAGTCGTACCCCCACCTGTGTACGTGTCCTACCCCCATGTATGTACACCCCTGTACGTTCGAGTCATACCCCCACCCGTGTACGTGTCCTACCCCCATGTATGTACACCCCTGTACGTTCGAGTCGTACCCCCACCCCTGTACGTGTCGTACCCCCGTGTATGTACACCCCTGTACGTGTCGTACCCCCGTGTATGTACACCCCTGTACGTTCGAGTCATACCCCCACCCGTGTACGTGTCCTACCCCCGTGTATGTACACCCCTGTACGTTCGAGTCATACCCCCACCCGTGTACGTGTCCTACCCCTGTGTATGTACACCCCTGTACGTGTCGTACCCCCCGTGTATGTATACCCGTGTACGTCAGAGTCACACCCCCACCACAACCTCCTAAGTACGGAGCGCACCCCAGGCCCCAACATCACAACCGCATGTACGAGTCGTACCAAGCCACATACAAGGACAGCACTGTACAACCAAATGGCCCATGTACACACCGTACACACGCTAAAAACGCACGTACACAACAGGACAAACCAAAACAACACAAGAATACACCATTCGAATGGCACAAAGCCACTAAACATGTCCAACAACCACTAAAACAACACATTCACTGACCTGCAACTGCCAAAAACAAACAGAGGCCCAAAACACCACCACTCCTTATAACACACCCACCCAAATTTCAAACACAGCCACACCCACCAATGGACCAATAAAAAGGGCCCACACACACAAACCATGAGCCTTTGCAACAGACTCACTGCTGCCAGACCCCACAGACAACCTACAGCACCATACTACAAGCTTCACCACACCTTACACTTGCACACCTTCACACAACCACCTTCACAAACACCCCCTCATCACATTCACACACACACCTGCACAACCACACCCACACACCCACAACTATCCACACTCACCCCCCACCATCCACACCCACACCCCTCACCATGCCCACTAACAAGAATCCAAAGTTCAGTAACCGAGAGTTGGAGGTCCTTGTCGATGAAATCCTCAGAGTCGAGCCACACCTCTTTGCAACATTGGTCAGACAGACCAGCATTGCAGAAAAAACAGCCATGTGGCAGACCATCGTCGATGCTGTGAATGCTGTTGCGGACACCAGAAGGAACAAGCAGGAATGCCAAGCCAGGTGGTACGATCTGCGGAGGAGGGTCCGAGCCAAGATGACGGACGAACACAACCAGGCCAACGTCACTGGAGGAGGGCCGTCCCGCAGACCCGTACACTACCATCCATGGGAGGAGAGGGTGATGGCCATACTGCCGGTGGAGGCAGTCGAAGGATTAGGAGGACTCCGAGACCCGGGTGAGTACACAAACAACGCACCTCACATGGGGGGAACGTCATCCACAACCAAACCCACAAACAGGCACGCAACCACCCCAAGCTATCGCATGACTCAACCACACTCCATGAACACGCACATGCCACTGGCGCCACCATGCCCCATGCACCCAGCTGGACAATGTCAAGTCACAGGCCACAGAAGACACCAACACATGACACGATAAGCCGGATGGCGGGAGGGTGGGCCCCAAAAATCACATAGTGCAACTCAGAAGCAGACAACAATGCCCTCTGCCCATATGGCCTAGGTCACAGCCAGACTAACACTGTGTCCCCACACAGGAAAGACTCGCCAGCAAATGGCAGACGCCTTGCATTAACACATGGGGGTGAAGGCACGTTTTTGCACATGACAGCAGCTAATGAACAGCCAACACTGTGAAAGAGTGGCAGCACACACCACCACAGCAGCAGCGCAGACACACACACTACACCCAATGGGTGCCTGGAGATCAGAAACAAACTCACAGCAACAAGCCAAGGGCCATTCAAAGATCTGCTAACAGTATGTGCCCAGGAAGCTGGCCTTAGGTGACAGAGGGTGACACACAGAGGGAGGGACAGGGGGACACAGAGGGAGGGAGACACAGGGAGACGGACAGAGGGAGGAGGCTGACACACAGAGGGAGGGAGAGGGGGACAGAGAGGGAGGGAGACACGGGGAGACGGACAGAGGGAGGAGGCTGACACACAGAGGGAGGGACAGGGGGACACAGAGGGAGGGAGACACAGGGAGACGGACAGAGGGAGGAGGCTGGCACACAGAGGGAGGGACAGGGGGACACAGAGGGAGGGAGACACAGGGAGACGGACAGAGGGAGGAGGCTGACACACAGAGGGAGGGACAGGGGGACACAGAGGGAGGGAGAGGGGGACAGAGAGGGAGGGAGACACAGGAAGACGGACAGAGAGAGGAGGCTGACACACAGAGGGAGGGAAAGGGGGACAGAGAGGGAGGGAGAGGGGGACAGAGAGGGAGGGAGACACAGGAAGACGGACAGAGGGAGGAGGCTGACACACAGAGGGAGGGAAATGGGGACTGAGAGGGAGGGAGAGGGGGACAGAGAGGGAGGGAGACACAGGAAGACGGACAGAGGGAGGAGGCTGACACACAGAGGGAGGGAAAGGGGGACAGAGAGGGAGGGAGACACAGGAAGATGGACAGAGGGAGGAGGCTGACACACAGAGGGAGGGAAAGGGGGACAGAGAGGGAGGGAGAGGGGGACAGAGAGGGAGGGAGACACAGGGAGAGCAAATCAGCCTTGTGGTGTGTGGGAATGTCTGCTCGTCAGCAGGTGGACTGCGTACATGTAGCCAAGGGTGGCCGGTGCCAGAACCCCCCTCTTCTCCATGGCAAAACACAGGGCCATGTCACAACCTGTGCACGAGCACAACGACAGCTACCTGCATTATATAAGTGTGTGGATCCACTCCATGTGCACATGTACAGTGCTACACGGAAGGCGCCAATGCATGGCTCGCCACACCTGCCCACTCCACTGCTGACTGCAGTCACACTTGACGCAGCAAGTAAGACTGTGCCACACATAGTTAAAGGCGCCAAAGTGGTGCCCAAGGGACACACCCATGCACAAGTGCACTGTGAGTGGAATGCAAGACAGATCCTAATTCCAAGAGGAAATGTGCCAACTTTGAAACTGATGAAACATGGATTTTGCATGGACCAAAATTAACATTGTCTCTCTCACACACTGGTCAACCTCGTGGTTCACCCCCCAACACTGGGGGGGGAAGACTCACAGGACCCGGCTCTGCGGGAGGCCGATCCCACCGGCAGCGACGACTCTCACCACTCTGTGGACGACCCCGACCAACCTGGCCCCTCTGGTGTCCAACGACCTGCAGCACCTGCGTCAGGTACAACGGGGCCAACCACCACCCCCACTCCTGCCACATCCCAGGAGACACCCAGGATCCCTGCCCCACCACCACAAAGCAGCCAGGCTGGCCAGGAGGGACACGGTGTCCCGGGCACCCAGGAGGAGGCAGGCGACAACGCCAATGCCACCCCTCAGGGGTCCCGGAGACCCGATGTGCCCACAAGGGCAGGCCAGGTGCAAGTGGGCAGGGGTGGTGGGAGTGGAGGACGGCGGAGGCGCCAGCCTGACCAGTTGGCTGGGGACCCGGTATATTCCCATGTCCGAAACATCCTGGACACATACCGGCAGGACACCACGGGCCTGGCCCAGGTTGTGTCCGTCCTCGAGGGGATCAAGACCCAGCAGGCCCAGCAACATGCGGAGCTACATGCCTGTCTACTGCAACACCAACGGAGGATGGAGGACGGACAGGCTGAGCTCGTGACAGCGTACACGGGAATTCACGATACACTCCGTCGGATGGCCGACAACATGGCCAACCCTCCCTGTGCCAGAAGGCGTAGAACATCACCACCCACAGGGAGGGATGAGGAGGAGGAGGAAACATCCGATGGAGCATCCCAGACGTCGTCACGGCCTGCTTCTGAGGGTCCCCGCAGGAGGGCGGGTCATCCACGGAAAAGACCGTGAGGGTCGGCGCTACATCACCATCTCCCAGGACACCTGGCCTGGCACCTGGCCCACTGGAGCAACAGCATCACAGCATCAAGAGACATTCTCTGCCACATGGCCTTGCTGGTCACTGTCTGACCAATGTTGACAAAGACTGTGGCATGGACTCTGAGGATTTCCAATGGCAAGGACACCAACTCCCCTACTGAACTTTGGATTCCAAACTCCCGGAAAGCCCCTCACGTCATACCCCCCCCCCCCCCACCCCCCCACAAAAATAAAAATTCACACCATGAAGAGAAGATGCCTGCTGGTTGCATTATTACCTTACATGTGTCTTGTAAAGTCTAAACATGCCTGACTTCTCTTTTGACTTCAACCATCCACACCCTGGGGCCTGAGTCTGGCACAGGACACACGGGTCACAGTGTATTAGGCAAGACAGACATGGAGCACCATACACACCCGTGATGGGCCCAACCAGCTGAGGGAGTGGCCGCACAACCGTGCTGACAGACACATTGAGTACAGCAACAGTCATGCGCAGAGGTCAGGGATCCAGTCCAGTGTCCTGGGGGGCACCCAGGTATGTGTAGACAGGTGGCAGAACCATGTCCTGCAAGCTTGAGTCCGGTGGATGCAGAGAATGGGGGCCTGGCCAACGTTGGATGCATGGGGATGGCACATGTCACAATACCCACACAGTCATGGACATCATGCACAATACACAGTCTCATCCCACACACACAGCTTGCATCTTGCTACTCGACACATAGACACATAGCCACTATCAGGGAAAACCATGCCAGACATGCTGGATGCACCGTGGCAACACACCAGCATTGACTGAGAAGAGGCACCTTGGAGGCATAGAGACACCTTTATTAGTCATGTTTTCGGGATTGCAGAGGCAACTTGAAGTACACATGAACACTTCATGTGGAGTAACATGTGGGTCCAACACTGGCACCCCCCTTCTGCAGCACAAATGCGTGATAGCCATGGAACTGGCACACAATTGTCGGCTAACAGCTAAACACCCACAGCTGCTCACTGAGAGACTGCCATACACCATTGATCCGCTGATGTAGAAGTCCCACACCATGTCAAGCCAATGCAAACCGTATGTGTCCGAGGGCAGTGTTACACACATTGATGCCATCATCACAATCCACTATCCCATCACTGATGACTGTCAACAAGTCAGACCATCTATTCAGGTGTACACAGCTGCATGTCATGTCCCATGATGATGCTACATGGCTGCAGAGGAACCAAACATCGACAGGGGCAGTATGCATACATCGTGAACAACTGCCACACCCAATACACCCCTGATGCATCCCTTACCCTAAGGAGACTTCCAAACTTGTCCGTGCGTGTAACGCTGAGTCAGCACACGATGACGTGTCCATGAGGAATAGCAGTGCCACAACAATGCAAGCAGCAGACGGCATGCGCAAGTACCTGGGGAAGAGAGACACACAAGAAGTCAGCCACAAAAAGCACAGCCACTTGCATGTGCATGTACTCGACACATGTATGGATGACAACATGCTAGGTCACAATTATGACTGGGGAAATACAACCATCACTGCCACCATCACTCCAGTGACACACCCACACACACCTCTGACTCACGTGCCATACATGCAGGTGGAGACACAAATCACAACACATGCCACACGTGGAGCAATGTGTGCACACTCAGACACTGGTACTCACCACTAAGCAAAGAAGTCGCGTATGAGCCGAGTCCGGATGTCCTCTTGCGGCTCCACATCCTCCACATCACTAGCCCCATTGCCAAGCCCTTCGTCCTCCACGGGTGGATGGTCCTGGTCATCTTGATCCAGGATGAGTGGCACAGCTTTCTCAACTGCCATGTTGTGCAGCATGCAGCACACCATGAAGATTTTGCAGACCTTCGCAGGGGCATATGGGAGCGCGCCGCCGGTCTTGTGTAGGCACCTGAATCGGCTCTTCAGCAGGCCAAACGTCCTCTCTATCACTCGCCTTGTCCGGCCATGGGCGGTGTTGTAGCGGAGCTGGGCCGGCGTGATGGGGTTGCGGAGAGGTGTGATCAGCCATGGCATGTTGGGATAGCCAGCGTCCCCTACATGGGAAGCACATAGACATCGTTAGAACTGGAGAAGCGGTCGTGCCGGTAGGCTACGCAAAATACAGGACAGACAGAGTGTACCCACCAACAACACATGCTCGTTCGTTGCGCAGCTGCGTCATCATTTCAGGCACCCTGCTACGCCTCATGATGTAGGCATCGTGTGCTGATCCTGGAAAACGAGCACAGACATGTGAAATCACCATGTTGGACAGACACACCACAAGGGCATTGATGGAGTGGTAGTGCTTCCGATTGCGGTACGCTACCTCCTGTGCGTGTGGTGGTACCAAAGCAACATGTGTCCCATCTATGGACCCAATGACATGGGGCATCCCTCCCAGGGCATAGAATCCACGCTTGACCCCAGTCAACTGTTCAGGGGTTGGGAACTTGATGAAGTCATCCAGGTGAATCAACATGGCCTCTAAGAAATCATGCAGCACACGGCAGAACATGCTCTGGGACATGCCACCAACATGAGCTATGGTATTTTGAAAGGTACCCGTGGCTAGAAAATGTAGGACTGTCATTACCTTCAGCTTGGGTGTCAGTGCCGTAGGATACCTGTGCAGCGGTTGCAGGTGTGGTGCCAGTCTCGCCGTCAACTCCAGAATCAACCGTTGTGGGAAGCGGTAGCACCGAATACGATCATTCTCCCGCATGGCAGCCAAGTCCGGAATTGCTCGGGGAAGAGGCGGCGCTCTGCAGTAATTTGGAAGTGACAAGGAAGAGTGAGTGCACCACAACAACAAATAATTTGTACTGAGCACATGTTAAACTGTCTATACACATATGCTACATACGGAGTCAGGTATGTGCCACATGCCCTGGACATGTATGGCTGCCAGGTGACACTCCTACCAAGAGCCAGCTACACACGGAGATTGAGAACCTCCACATGCCATGCCATGGAATTAGCTGTGTCCCAGTGCAAGTGAACAGCCAGACGCAAGACAGGAGTGACATACACCCACACATCAGCAGAAGTAGGATGCCGATTGCAGAGACTGGTAGCGGAACACTAGAACCACAGGTCACATGACATTACACTAGGACAGCCCACACACCTTGCCATGAAGGTGCACATGTCATGACTCACCACACATTCATTGAGAGGATGCAGACATGTCCTTGTTACGCTACTCCGTGTCACATGCATACATACGCACCTCACATCCGATACCACATGTGGCATGGTGTGCGGAACAGTGTGCAATGTCAATCTACACACAGACACATGTTGGTTGCTGCAACAGCTGCAGCTTTTGAGGGTGCTCCAACATCAACCTAATGGGAAGCCCCCACACATACATGACATAGTCACATCGTACACCGTGGGTAGTGACAAGTCAGGTGTGGTAACCCCTGTACCGGGCATCAGGGGACACTTCCGTGTGTTGGTGTCCGTGCCATGCCAGTGTCGGTCATCCCAAGTGTGCAGTACGACATGCACACATGTCCAAGGAGTCAAGGGCATGCCTGGCACACATTGCACCGTCACACATTACATCTGTACATATCTCATCATACATCTGGTGCCTTCTCGACTCAGGAGTAATGTTCCACATCACAGCCTGTCACACCTGTGCCCCACACATGTAGTAATGCACAGACAATGCCTTGATGTCCATCCATGGACAAGTATGTCCGCCCTATTCCTTCCTGTGTGCTGCCTGTCACCACTGTGATGTGTGAAAACCGCCGTACTGCTGCTAAGAGGGCCTGTGTACGTTCCCATATCACTATGGGAGTGCTGTCGTATGTGTACCCATCGTGATGGTGAGCGTACAGGCATGTGTACGGTCCGTACCACTACGAGTACGCAAACGCAAGAACACCCATAGTGGTAGGGCCGTACACGCGCCTGTACGCTCCCTATCACTATGGGTGTCCTCGCGTATGCGTACTCGTAGTGGTATGGGCCGTACACGCGCCTGTAGGCTCCCTATCACCATGGGTGTCCTCGCGTATGCGTACTCGTAGTGGTACGGGCCGTACACACGCCTGTAGGCTCCCTATCACCATGGGTGTCCTCGCGTATGCGTACTCGTAGTGGTACGGGCCGTACACGCGCCTGTAGGCTCCCTATCACCATGGGTGTCCTCGCGTATGCGTACTCGTAGTGGTACGGGCCGTACACACGCCTGTAGGCTCCCTATCACCATGGGTGTCCTCGCGTATGCGTACTCGTAGTGGTACGGGCCGTACACACGCCTGTACGCTCCCTATCACTACGTGTACGCATACGCGAGAACACCCATAGTGATAGGGAGCGTACAGGCGCGTGTACGGCCCGTACCACTACGAGTACGCATACGCGAGGACACCCATAGTGATAGGGAGTGTACAGGCGCGTGTACGGCCCGTACCACTACGAGTACGCATACGCGAGGACACCCATAGTGATAGGGAGCGTACAGGCGTGTGTACGGCCCGTACCACTACGAGTACGCATACGCGAGGACACCCATAGTGATAGTGAACGTAGGCACGCGTGTACGGGCCGTTGCTATGCATTTGGGGTGCCCTAGGGCCCCGGAACGCACCGTACCTGTGTGTGAAGCTCCAAATTACATAGGGGACACATGAGGGACAAGTATTAAGGACTACATGCATGCTGGTTGTCATGGAGACCAAGTTCAAATTTTGAATTTGTTCAGGAAGGTGCACAGCAGAAGTCAGTTGGAATGGATCTACTTTGTTGCAATGTGTTTGTGGGGCTGACATCATGCAGGAGAAAAAAAAAGATTGAGAACCCACAGACTGCTAGGTTTGAAGGGATTGGAGGAAACATAGGATGCAAATGTGAGTGACCAATCACTCTGTACTCCTGTGCATGAGATGGGCCAGCAAGGCAGATATAAGGCAGCCAGGTCCCATGAGGGAGCACTTGCCTGCACATCTCTGTATTCCACGACCCAGCTGCTGCTACTGATTCCCTGGAACCATGTCAAGGGCTGTGGAGAGGTCACAGCCATTCACCCTGGAGGAGAACATGGCTTTGGTGGATGTGATCCTCCCACGGTACCCCATGCTGTATGGGCGACCAGGTTATCAGGTGAGTGCAGTGTCCACTGGCACAGACTGTGTCCCTTTTTTGTGACTGTGACTTCTGCCATTGTGTCCAGGTGTGACACACATGCTATGTACTGTAGGGGGGGTCCCAGGGGGGGGAATGCCTGATGTCTCCCAGCAGTGCCCAGAGACAGGAGGGGTGGGTGCCTATCACTCCCAGCAGTGCCCAGAGACAGGAGGGGTGGGTGCCTATCACTCCCAGCAGTGCCCTGAGACAGGAGGGGTGGGTGCCTATCACTCCCAGCAGTGCCCAGAGACAGGAGGGGTGGGTGCCTATCACTCCCAGCAGTGCCCTGAGACAGGAGGGGTGGGTGCCTATCACTCCCAGCAGTGCCCTGAGACAGGAGGGGTGGGTGCCTATCACTCCCAGCAGTGCCCAGACATATGAGGGGTGTGTGCAGAGTCCTCCCAGCAGTGCCCAGACATGAGAGGGGTGGGTGCAGAGTCCTCCCAGCAGTGCCCAGTCACAGAAGGGGTGGGTGCCTATCACCATCAGCAGTGCCCTGAGACAGGAGGGGTGGGTGCCTATCACTCCCAGCAGTGCCTTGAGACAGGAGGGGTGGGTGCCTATCACTCCCAGCAGTGCCCAGAGACAGGAGGGGTGGGTGCAGAGTCCTCCCAGCAGTGCCCTGAGACAGGAGGGGTGGGTGCCTATCACTCCCAGCAGTGCCCAGACACAGGAGGGGTGGGTGCCTATCACTCCCAGCAGTGCCCAGAGACAGGAGGGGTGGGTGTGATGCACAGTGTGAGCCTGGATCATTGATTGTGTAGTTGCCCTCATTCCACCTGTGTCCTTTCAATGGCACGTACTGCTTTTGGCCTTCCCCCAGAGGATCATGTCCCTATGACAAAGGTGCAATGCGTTGGATGCATACTATGCCTTGTTGTAAACAGCAAATGTGTTCTAATCTGTGTCCCTGTGACATGTGCCAGGTGTATTGATGTAGTGTCACTTGTTCATCCTCACAGGTAGACGCCTCTGCCAAGGAGCAGATATGGCTGGACGCCGTCAGCGCCGTGAGGAGTGCGGATGGTCGGAAGCGGCGCCTGTCCCAGGTGAGGAAACGCTGGCAGGATATCCGGTGCTGGACGCGGAGGATCGCACGGGTCCTGCTGGGGGACTCACCTGAGAGCCATAAGAGCCGCGGGCGCCGCCGTCTCTCCCACATCCAGAAACGTGTGCTGGCGGTGGTCTTTCCAGACTTGGACAGGTGCCTACAGGAGATGCAGCAGCCGGAAGGGGGTAGGTACATGTGTGTTTGTTGTGTTTCACCAGCATTTGTAAGTGCACTGTTCCATGGATACACTTCCAGGGTTTATGGTGCTGTGCAGATCCTGTTACCCACAGTATTGCAGTGCTCTCCTGCCTCCCTTCCCCTCCTTGCAATGTGTTCCCTGGTCTGTGTGTAGTCACTCCATCACAAGGTTATGTAGCCTGACACCTTCTCCAAGTGTACAATGCCTGCAGCATCATGTGTGGGGGTGGTGTGTAACAGGTTTTGTGACCTTGCCTGTGCCCTGTCCAGTTCTGGACTTGTGGGTTCCATGTCAGTTGGCACTAATGCTGATTCCAGACATGGGAGTTAATCTCTCGAGTGCGAGGCCTTCCAGCAGGCATGTCCCATGTGGTGGCCTGTGACATGATGTGCATGAGTGTGCGTTACGCATAGTGCAGGGATGTTAGCGTGTGTTGCAGTCATTCCCATTCAGGAGCATGGAGTTGTGTGGCCACTACTGTCCCCAGGGGCATCTTTTCCTAGGTATCATGTGTGTAATCCGAGAATGTCGACAATCTCTGTGTCTACAGCATAGGTTGTGCTCTGTGCCATTGTCCCCTGGCACCATGTATATTGACGTGAGATGTATTACAAGTGTCCACTGTCCAGCCTGACCTGATTTTCCAAGTACATACTCACGGTGGCCATTGCCTGTGTGTCTTGTTGCAATCATCTGATTATGCCCATTTGTACATGATTATTTGGACAGGCGCACCTTGGGTATTTTGTGTGCAATATTGAATTTTTGCATCCCATGTGTATTTCTCCCAGACTAAGAGATGTAAGTGCTTCCTGTGTCTCCACAGATTTGTCTCATGTAGGGGGTGGGTGGTGCGGGCATGGCCTACATGTCAAGACCTGTGATCTCCTTGCTAGGACTGGCCAGTGTGTGATGTTTGTCTGGACATACACTCAAGGTGCAGTGTGCCAGTCAGGGTGGGCATGTTATCAGTATTACCTATGCTGCATGTGCCTCTAGTTCCTGGATGTGGTCCCTGCTCATCCCTATTGCCTGCCACGCTGTGTGGTGCAGATGCAGTGCTGGATTGTCCCCAGGGCCTTGCTCCTCAGTCAAAATTCCATGTCATCTCATTTGCTATTGTGTCATGCTCTCCATAGTTTTTCCATGGCATGGTGGGTCACACAACTGTGTCTTGCAGGGCCTACATATGTACCTTGTTTTGTAGTTGTAACTCTTCCTTTGTTTCAGGCTATGCACTGTAACCTAAGTAGATTGGACTCATGTGACATATGTATACAGGTGTATGATTAATTTCTGTCTCTTCACCCTGCCCACAGCATCGTCGGGGGACACGGAGGGAGACATGGACACAGACGGCGCGGAGGGACCGAGCACCAGTGCCAGCGGTGACATCGTGCCTGGCACATCGAGTGGGACTGAGGCGGAGGAGAGTGAACCCGGGGACCTGTCGACTGGCACAACAGAGTATGAAGCTGACGGGTCCGAGGATGATCTCTCCGAGTGGGCGGTGGCTGCACCACCATCTGACAGCAGCCCCACATCTCGCACCGCCCCCTCCATTGGCATCAGCCGCCTCCCACGTGCTCGTGTCCCTTCCCAACGTGCCCGGTCACCACATGTCTCCTTCCTGCCAGGCCCCGCACCCCCTGCCCCTGTCTCCACTGCTGCCGCCAATGCTGAGTCTGTGGACATCCAGCGGCAGTTGCAGATTGGTCAGACTGCGATCCTTAATGTCCTCCATGCCCACAGCCAGGTCCTCAACAACATGGAGGCATACTTGGAGGGCATTCATTCATCGCAGGCTGACCAACGCAACTTGCTGAGGTCCATAGACTCCACACTGACTGCAGCAGTGGGTCTCCTGCAGCGCTACGTCCCACCCCCTACCCCTGCCCCTTCCACACTTCCCACTCCCATGCCTGTCCCACATACACCCAGACGTAAGCATGCACCCACCACAACAGACACAGGCACCACACCAGCAGGGAAGGTCCGCCGCACACCTCCTGACACGCACGCACAGGGTGAAGTAGGCACACCCACTGGGTCGGGGGGCAAACGTGTGACACGCAGCCAGAGTGGGAGTCTGCATTCCACCCAATCCACTCCCTCCAAATCCCCTCCCCTCAGCTCTCCTGGCCACATCTCCCCCAAAGACTCCTTCATGTCCCTGAGCCCCACAGTGACACCACCCCGCAAGCGGTCAAGGAAGTCCACGATCAGGGTGCTTGAGTCCCCCCCCTGTCCACACCCTCCCCCAGTGGCGCTGCGACCCATCCCTCTGGCCCACCCCCCTCCTTGGGGCCTGTGGTTCCTTCGGGTGCAGGGGAGTCCCTGGAGGACCTTGCCGAGGTGTGCAGCGCGCTCCTAGAATCCACCTTTGGCCCTGCCCCACCCCCTGTGGTGAAGTCCTCCATCCCTGCACCCACGTCGCCTACCCTTCGTCCTCCTGTCCCTGCGGTGCCTGTTCCTTCCCCCCCACATGATGCCCTCACCCCTGTGGAAGACAACGGCTTGTAACTGTGCAGGCAAGCTAGGGGACACGCATCCCACTGTGTCCCCCATCCAGCTGTGACTCCTGGACTGCCCTATGGGCTTTGGAAATATTGAACTTACTACATACCAGTTTTTGGATCATGCTGAATAAAGCTATTTATTTTTTGCCCTTGGAACACTCCTGCTTTGCTGCTATTGCTGTTGGTGGTGCTGCTACATGGTTGTGGGTGGTGTTCATGTGTTGGGTGTGTGGGAAATGTAGTAGTGTGCTGCTCATAGGAGGGACCCTGGGATCTGTGTGCCATCACACGGTGTTAGCTAGCTTTCTCCATTCATGTAAGCAGTTGCTGCATGGTGCAATTGTCCCAAGGTGTATTCCTTCCTCTGTGTACCCTGACTTCTTCCCTGCAGGGTGTCCCCTGACTTTAGCGCAGAGCTGTGTGTACATTAGCTGGGTGTGTGACGGAGTCCTTCAACTTTGCACATGCATGCTGAGCCATTCTCCACCTGCATCATTCGTGGCATCCTTGGTAGTCATTGTACTTGTGTATGTGGACTATTGACATGACTTCATGTGGACATGTTTTCTTTTTGGCCCTATGCATGCGTATACTCCCAGCCTCGCACACATGTGGTACATGTACTGCAGGGTCTTTGTGCACCTGACTGACATTTGTGGGCATGGTATCTGTGGCTACTCCACCCTTTGCGTTCCATGGGCACTGCTGGGAGTGTTAGGCACCCACCCCTCCTGTCTCTGGGCACTGCTGGGAGGACTCTGCACCCACCCCTCTCATGTCTGGGCACTGCTGGGAGGACTCTGCACCCACCCCTCCTGTCTCTGGGCACTGCTGGGAGTGTTAGGCACCCACCCCTCCTGTGTCTGGGCACTGCTGGGAGGACTCTGCACCCACCCCTCTCATGTCTGGGCACTGCTGGGAAGACTCTGCACACACCCCTCCTGTGTCTGGGCACTGCTGGGAGTGATAGGCACCCACCCCTCCTGTCTCTGGGCACTGCTGGGAGTGTTAAGCACCCACCCCTCCTGTGTCTTGGCACTGCTGGGAGGACTCTGCACCCACCCCTCCTGTCTCTGGGCACTGCTGGGAGTGTTAGGCACCCACCCCTCCTGTGTCTGGGCACTGCTGGGAGGACTCTGCACCCACCCCTCTCATGTCTGGGCACTGCTGGGAGGACTCTGCACACACCCCTCCTGTGTCTGGTCACTGCTGGGAGTGATAGGCACCCACCCCTCCTGTCTCTGGGCACTGCTGGGAGTATTAGGCACCCACCCCTCCTGTGTCTGGGCACTGCTGGGAGGACTCTGCACCCACCCCTCCTGTCTCTGGGCACTGCTGGGAGTGTTAGGCACCCACCCCTCCTCTGTCTGGGCACTGCTGGGAGGACTCTGCACCTACCCCTCTCATGTCTGGGCACTGCTGGGAGGACTCTGCACACACCCCTCCTGTGTCTGGGCACTGCTGGAAGTGATAGGCACCCACCCCTCCTGTCTCTGGGCACTGCTAGGAGTGTTAGGCACCCACCCCTCCTGTCTCTGGGCACTGCTGGGAGGACTCTGCACCCACCCCTCCTGTCTCTGGGCACTGCTGGGAGTGTTAGGCACCCACCCCTCCTGTCTCTGGGCACTGCTGGGAGGACTCTACACCCACCCCTCCTGTCTCTGGGCACTGCTGGGAGTGTTAGGCACCCACCCCTCCTGTGTCTGGGCACTGCTGGGAGGACTCTGCACCCACCCCTCCTGTCTCTGGGCACTGCTGGGAGGACTCTGCACCCACCTCTCCCATTTCACAATATGTACGCTCATAACATACACGGATGTGGGTACGCTCCATGCATTCGAGGTGGGGGTACGTGTCGTACTTACACTGTTGGCATGGGGGTACGCTCCATGCATACGCGGGTGGGGGTATGTGTCGTACTTACACTGTTGGCATGGGGGTACGCTCCATACGTACGCGGGTGGGGGTACGTGTCATACTTACACTGTTGGGGTGGGGGGTACGCTCCATGCATTCGAGGTGGGGGTACGTGTCGTACTTGCTCTTTTGGCATGGGGAGACGCTCCATACGTACGCGGGTGGGGGTACGTGTCATACTTACACTGTTGGGTTGGGGGGTACGCTCCATACGTACGCGGGTGGGGGTACGTGTCGTACTTACACTGTTGGCATGGGGGGTACGCTCCATGCATACGCGGGTGGGGGTACATGTCGTACTTACACTGTTGGCATGGGGGGTACGCTCCATACGTACGCGGGTGGGGGTACGTGTCGTACTTACACTGTTGGCATGGGGGTACGCTCCATGCATACGCGGGTGAGGGTATGTGTCGTACTTAGACTGTTGGCATGGGGGGTACGCTCCATACGTACGCGGGTGGGGGTACGTGTCGTACTTACACTGTTGGCATGGGGGGTACGCTCCATACGTACGCGGGTGGGGGTACATGTCGTACTTACACTGTTGGGGTGGGGGTACGCTCCATGCATTCGAGGTGGGGGTACGTGTCGTACTTGCTCTGTTGGCATGGGGGGTATGCTCCATGCATACGCGGGTGGGGGTACGTGTCGTACTTACACTGTTGGGGTGGGGGGTACGCTCCATGCATTCGAGGTGGGGGTACGTGTCGTACTTGCTCTGTTGGCATGGGGGGTACGCTCCATGCATACGCGGGTGGGGGTACGTGTCGTACTTACACTGTTGGGGTGGGGGGTACGCTCCATGCATTCGAGGTGGGGGTACGTGTCGTACTTGCTCTGTTGGCATGGGGGGTACGCTCCATGCATACGCGGGTGGGGGTACGTGTCGTACTTACACTGTTGGGGTGGGGGGTACGCTCCATACGTACGCGGGTGGGGGTACGTGTCGTACTTACACTGTTGGGGTGGGGGGTACGCTCCATGCATTCGAGGTGGGGGTACGTGTCGTACTTGCTCTGTTGGCATGGGGGGTACGCTCCTTGCATACGCGGGTGGGGGTACGTGTCGTACTTACACTGTTGGGGTTGGGGGTACGCTCCATTCATACGGGGTGGGGGTACGGTCCGTACATATCCGTCCCCACGCTATGTGATGCTTGTGCGGCCCGTACCCAGGCCTTTGCCACGTGGGTACGAGCCGTCCCGCCATTGTTGGGGTGACGTAGGTGTGGGCATGGTACGACTCGTACCCACGCTCTTAAGGCGTGGGTACGGGACGTACCTGTCTGGTTGTGTTGCCGGTTCGCATCGTCAAGAACTTCCGTTGTGGTGGTCGCTGGCTTAGCTGGACACGCCCCCACCCCCTCGTAGTGACCAGGGCCTGAGGGTCAGGTATGTCCAGGGCATGTGTGCTGTGTGACTATGGTGGGGGTTTTGTGGCCTGCCCCTGGTCCTGCCCCCCCCCCTTTCCCCCTCCCTTTGTTGTTCTGACCTTCTGTGGCGTCTGCGTCGTAACCTGTAGAGGAGGTCGACTGCTATGAGGGCCGGGATGACACGTAGGTTCGCGTTGTCCTGTCTGTCCGTCGCGTACTGGTACTCCTTGTTCGCGTCGTCCTGATTTCCCGGCAGTTTTTGGCTGCCGGAAAATATTCACCGTGCGGGATGACGTCGGTGCGAATCGTAATTCCTGGTTCGTGAATGGCAGGCTGCGTGCGTCCCGACGTCAGGTCGGCGCTTTCCCGGATCGCATTTGTAGGTTTATTTTCGTCGGTCGGGGTTTTGTACGATTCGTACGGAAATGGTGTTTCCGTGCGAATCGTAATTCCATGTTGGTATATTTTGACGACCGGGTACGCGTCGGACGGAGAATATGCTCCGTCCGACGGTTCGTACCCGGTTTTTACAGGATCGTGATCGGCGCCTAGATGTCTCCTTTTGCAGTGTGGTCTGAAGTCAGTATATATGGAAATCTATTGAACTATGTGAATGAACATTATTGTATCAATACCACGGATCACTTCCTGCCACTAGATTATAGGCCTGGGAATTCCACACATACTGGAACTGAGCAGCTGTGCTGTTGCATTGTAGGTTTCTAGTTTGTGTTTTTATTGCTAGACAGACACATCGTAGAGAGAAAATTAGATCTTAAGTTAGTTACAGGGCAGTTGACCAAACTGAAACTGGTACACCATTAAGCATATATGAGGATGTGTAAGGGGGTACAATCAGTGTCAGTGCTCAGATCAGAATCCAAAACTGTGTACATCTGTATGATGGCCTTGCTGTGTTTTAATTTAGATTTGTCCTGGCTTTGGCATTTTTACAACGGTACAACAGCCAAAAACTTTTGCTTTTTGATGCAAAATGCGAAAAAGCTTTTGGTGGCCAATGGGGCGAGAACTGTAAGCGGTTTAGAGAAACAAATATTTAGGGGTAGCAGTGCCCTCTATATTAACATACCATAATCACCTTGTTGAGATAAAATGCAATTTAAGGCAGCAATGGAAGGTCTGAAGGCCTGGTGCTTACTCAATAATTGATTTACAAAGAGTCTATTTTCAAATGGCAGCTCAAGTTGTTCTTTACGGATCTTCCTTGTGGAGAGTAGTATACGAATATTCTTTAAGAGGTGCAGAAGGTGTCATATAGAAAAGATTATCTCGATTGTTGAAGCATCAAGTATTTAGGCGCTCTGCTTAGAAATGAACCTGCTAATTTGAGGGATTTCTTTTTGATAATCAACTTCATTGAGTTTTGAACAGAGACACGATAATTTATAGCACAATGACACTCAGTACAGTCCATACATATCATAAGGTGATCATAAAATAGCCACAGTCTCTCTACAGCATGACAAATAAAAACCCTGATTTGAGGAATCATTAAAGACAGTTGAATATCACCATTAGCCCACAATGCCCAACCATTTATCCCACACTCGATCATTATAGGTCAGACAGCCTTTAACATGGTTTTTTCCTGCACTGCACATCAATCCAGCCCTCCGCACCGTGGTAGGGGTAGGGTCCTTCCATCGGCTGCTGCTCTGTGTTTGGCCACCATGGTGGCCGTACTCAGAAATAATCTTTCAGTCTGAGAGCACCCCAAGCCCTCCAAGACCCCCAAGATAAGGACCACGGGAGTGAACAAGATCTCCCATCCAAGGTCCGCATTAATCTCATCCACCAAGTCAGCTTGGGTCCAGAAGGGAACCAGCATGGTGCAGTTGGACCGGGATGAGGTTGGCGCAGTGAAGGTAGTAGATATGGATCAGGCTTAACCGGGAAGAGATGGTGATAACTCAGGGGCCAGAAGGCTGCCTGTCAGCCCTCGTCCTCTAGGGAGCCCAACCACTGTTCCAAGCACGCCGCAGGTTATCCAGGGTAGTTGGAGAATTATTAAGAGAGTTGTAGATCTGGGACACCCCTCCCCTCCCCAGACCACCCGTGAGAAGTTTGGCCTCCATCAGACTGAGCTCAGGGATTGAGGTGTTAGTGGGAACATGAGAGGGGAGTGCACACCTATGCTGTAAATAAGATTGAGTGGAGTTAAGGGAATACGTGCTTTGTAATTCCTGAAATGTGTGTATGTGGGTTCCAGACCAGATATCCCCAAGTTGAGTAATACCTACGAGATCCCACTTCTGGAATCCCTCCAGCACAGCCACCTCCCTCCACCAAGTGCCATGCCATAAGGGTGTCTGAAGTGTGAGCTTAGTGTCCAAGTGAGTATGACGGAGCGTCAGGCAAGAAAGACCGCTCGAGTCACCGCTGGAATAGCGCGGGGGATTGGGGAGCCGTAGAACATATCTTGGACTTCAGGGAACTCCAGAGATGTGAGTTCCAGCTGGTATGCTGGATCTGTCCATCCCCCTGAAAACCAGCCATTAATCACCAGGAGGTGAGTCGCCAGATAATAGAGGAAGAGGTTGGTCATCCCCAGGTCGCCGTCACATGGGGCCTGCTGGAAAAGTGGATAAGGGCTAGACGTGGTCTAGAATTGCCCCATAGAAATGTTGTGACCATTTTGTCTAATGTGTGAAACCAGGGCTGTGGGAGGTGAAGACGTAGGTTTTACAGCACATATAAGAACCGGGGAAGTATCATCATCTTATATAAGGCGATTTTACCAATTAGATTCAGTTGGAGGGATTGCCATTTGTGAATGCCTTCCTTGGTTTTCTTTAGCGATGGGGTGAGATTTAGGAACCAAGGAAGTTCTGCATGGAGCGCCACCCAGATACCCAGGTACCGAAAGCTGAGGAGTTTGATCAAGATGTCAGTTTGCTATGCCACACAGTTGTGAGAAATATGTAGGGGTGATAATATTGATTTGGCAGGGTTAAGTCATAAATCAAACACTTCACGAATAGCTGGAGGATGTGTAGGCAGCGGGGACCAGTCTGAGTGGGGTACGTCCTAAAATGCAAGACTTCATCTGCATAAAAGGCAATAAGGTCTTCATGGGAGTCATTCCATTGCCCTCTTGTATTTGAGTACCGCACCAAATAAGTCGAACAAGAGGCTATATCGTTAGGGCAAAGAGGAAAGAGCTTTGCCTTGTTGCACGACAAATAGGAAAGATGTCAGAGAGGACACTGTTTACTAAAACTCAGGCCAAAGGGTTAGAGTAAAGCACATGAATGAGTCCCTGGAAGTGCGGGCCGAAACCGGCTCTCACAAGCGCATACCCCAAGTATCGCCAATCCAACGTATCAAAGGTCTTCTCAAAATCTATCAATAGTAAGCCATATAGGGTGAGAGGAAGTAATTGATGGTGGGCCATTGCAATGTGGGGAGGCTTGAAGGCAGTGCCTCCTGCTACAGTGGGGCATAAAACCGCATTGGTCGGGGTAAATCAGAGTACCAAGCACCGGCCTAAAATGAGTCACTAGGATCGTGGTGTAAATTGTGACCTTGGTGTTGATGAGGGAGATCGGATGGTAGTCCGGGTAGGAGGATGATGGAGGGTCCGTTCTGGGAATGACCACGATCGTGGCCACGTTGGTGTCTGCTGGGAAGGTACCTTTCTTCGCTGCTTCAGTGTATAGTGTGTGAAGCCATGGTGTCAAGGTGTCTTTGAACGACATATAATACTGAGTCGGAAACCCATCTGGGCCTGGAGCCACCATTAGGGAAGTAGCCGCAACTATCTCTTTAAGCAATATAGGTTGATCAAGTAGTTGGGTTTCAGCTTCCGAGAGCCGTGGGAGAGGTACCTCCCATAGAAGAAGATCCAAGGGCAAGGCTGCAACGTAGAGGTGCCTGTAATAGTGGGCGAAGGTCCACACAATGGCGGTAGGGGTGCGGTGAGCATAGACCTCAGTGTCTAGAGTCTCCAGAATTATCCTGTGTGCCTATGGGTGGGAAGCAAGCCAGTAAAGGAACCTACTGTTTTTGTCCCCCCAAACATAGACTTGGGCTGTGGAGGCCCGCCACATTTACTTTGCAGCTTCTAGTGAAATATGATGAATTTCTTCTGGCCGAAGCCCGGGTTGTCAGGATATGTCACCTCGATCCCCTGCAGCCGTGGCCTGTTCCAAAAGGAGGGCTTGAGCTTCCAGCCGGGAGAGGTGTTCTTCCCAAGCCAGGCTTTTCTTTTTAAGATATTGTTTAGCAAAGCCTCTGATGATGGATTTGCCTGCCACCCACAGACCGTGCCTTCATTACGTTGGAAGAAAAGCTTAATCTCCTCTACCAAAACCGTCTATAGGCCTTATCCTGAAGAAACCAATCATTGAGGTGCCATATAGGATGGCGAGCACCTGCAGGGGTTCTCAAGCAAAGGAGGAGGGGCGAGTGGTGAGAGATTCCTCTGATGAGGATTTGAATATTCGCAACTGTGTGACATTCAGGGGCAGGCATGAATATCAGATCAATGCGAGAGTTGGGATGGTGTGCT
The DNA here is from genome assembly GCF_964204655.1 of Triturus cristatus. Classification (NCBI taxonomy): domain Eukaryota; kingdom Metazoa; phylum Chordata; class Amphibia; order Caudata; family Salamandridae; genus Triturus; species Triturus cristatus. The sequence continues at coordinate 780,217,928 of NC_140580.1, forward strand.
GCGGAGGTGTGAGTATATTGAAGCTGTCTGGGGTTTCATGTTCTCCACACATCACAAAGGCCAAACCTAGATGCTCATTCTGAGAGACGTCTAGCTCTTTTACGACGATTAGAAGAGGGTACCCATGTAGCGTTGTGTGTAGGGGCCAAGACTGCATCAAAGTCTCCTTCAATCACCGTCCATCCTTCCGAGAGGGTCGATATCAGTTTGGAGAGATCTCAGAGGGAGGACTCTAGGGCAGCGGGGGTACATAAACCAAGACTAGATTTAGTGCATGCCCATCCATCCTTCCTGTAAGAGCCACAAGTACTCCCTGATTTTCTTGGTTACCGTGAATAGGAATGAGAGGCACAAGAGGATCGCCACACCGCGAGAGCCTCACGCGAACCCAGCATTGAAGAACATATTGTACCCCTGATGTGTCCGGAAGGCGCAGCGATTTCCAGGAAGATGCGTTATTTGCAGGAATATGACGCAGAGGAGAAACATTTGTGAGCTTTTAGGACTGTGGTGCACTTTACATGAGCATGCCCGCTGACATTCCATTAAAGGTCCTGAAGAGACTCCCGATCAGGGTAAGGTGTGGTCATGGCTGCGATCAGTGGGGAGAGCGAATTTGTCTGTCCGGGCATATTCTGGTACCCGGGCATCAGGCCGGAGAAACAGGAGTGTTGGCAAATCTGATCTGGATGACTAGGAGATATGCAGTGCAGAAGTGCCATGTCATGTGCTGAAAACAAGGAGAATAAGAGCAACAACAAATAACCATATTCCCCAACAATCCCCCCAACCAACCCCCACCTCATACTTCTTTCCCGGAAATATGTCACCCTAAACAGAAAAACAAAATCAAACACTATGAATTCAGGAGTGGGGTGGTGGACCCCTCCATGTTGCAGGATCATGAGAGTTCAGGAATCAAGGACTATCCATAAGCGCCGAAGCGTTTGCGAGGCTGCGCCTGCAACCAAGGTGATACCCCTCTCAGGTCACAGGGCTTCTCGAAAGGTCGGTGTCTTCTGAGCAAGTGGCAGGGGGTGTGCCAGATCGTCTGCAAGGTTCACAAAGCTTGGAGTCCAGGTCCTCTGTTGCTCGAGGTGGGAAGACAGACACAGGGGATCTTGGCGACCTCCGCGCAGCCACGATAGTCGACGAGGAATCCACTCTTCTGGTGTTGCATCCTCTGCAGGAGCGAGTGAATTCAAGGGATTTAAGGTGATGAGCTTTGTTGTGGTACTATTTAGGCTCTACCATAGCCCAGGAGGATCCCTAACAAAGGGCAGTTTCATTGCAATGGAAAAAACAAGAGGAAAGACTGGTATAAGTCTGCTGAGAAGTGCGAAGATATAGCCATGATGGAATACCTGAAGAGAGTCTATCTTTGATAATACTCCTTGTAGAAGCCTTTTTTATACTGTTATAAAAACATGTTTATGCTGTTTTCTACAAAATCTGAATGAGATTAAAGCCTAGAAAAATGTGTTCAGCCACAATTAGAAAAGTGCGGGGTGCATAGGATCTCTTTTTGCAGTTTAACCCTTTCGCCGCGGCGCAAATTCCGCTGCGGCACTGGGGGGGGGGGTGCGGGGTGAGCGCGGCGCCGCTATGCTCGTGACGGAACCACGCCGTCATGAGTCACGGGCGAGCTGTGCTCATGACGGCGTGGTTCCGTCACGACTCCGCCCACTCTTTATTTCGCCCGCACAGGCGGAAAATCAGCGACGCGTGGGTGGAGCGGCCGCAGCATGACGGAACCATGCCGTCATGAGCACACGCCGCCCGTGGCTCATGACGGCATGGTTCCGTCATGAGCACGCAAGGGGTTAAGTGCATTAATGTAAATAAGGAAGACATAGTAAATAAGTAAGCCTTTGGTGTTCAGGGAAACAAATAAACCTGCATTTACCGGAACTGACCTCTATTTTAGAAGAAGGTAAATGGGCATTTAAATCTTTTGTGAAACACTTACCTGTTTTTTTTCGTATTATTAGGGCTGTAAATTGTTTGTTGCAGAATTAGTTTTATTACAGAAGATAAAAAGTGCATCTTCTCATATGTATAATTTTGCTGATTTGGTAGTAATTAGTTGAACTCCGACATTACGGTTCATCCAATATGTGGTTAAATGAATTTATGTTTAGAGTAAGGTCTTCAAATGGAGCAAGGGCGGGAGTTACTTCGTGGGTATTCCTAACAAACCCTTTTAGCGTCTCTATATTGAGTGCGACGAAAGCTCACTCGTAATTTGTACATCCATTTGTATACATCAATTCACCATAATGCCAGGGGTAGCATAGTGACATCCCATGCCATTTGGCCTTCGCTTTCACTCACACACATATTCACACACTGCTTACGTATACACACATTCAATAATACACGAACTCCCTCAAGCATGCAAACAACACACATTTAAAAGCATTTTCTAACTTACCTCATCTGTCAGGCACAGTAATTTTCCAGCTATTTGTACTCCAGTGTTATAACCCTAATAGCGAATAATGTAAATTCATTCACTATTAATATAAAAAGATTTACAGCAAACACAAGGACAGCTGGGCCCCAACCAATGTCCATAAATACAAGCTGCCCCTTTGTTCCTAGCACTGGTTTCACTACCTCTGAAGGTAGGGGTGGCAAATGCAGTGCCAAGGGTCTCAAGGGGCAAGCCTGGGGTCGCAGGAGCGACCCCTAAATGACGTCCATGCATCTATTACTTTTAATCTGTCTTTAGTCACCAAGTTAATAGAAAAGTAATATAATTTTTCCTGACCATTTGCATACGTTTTTGCATTTATATTCGCTGACCATTTCAAAAAGCTGTGGTAGGTATGGTGACAAGACACTCAGATCTGTTCTTCTTTTTTAGATGTAACTGATATGGACGGTTTGGTGCTAGAATATCTTAACCAAATTAGTGTTTTACAGAAATATTGTGTTCTAAGTATGGCTCACAAAAGTATTGCCCCTTTGGAGTTAATAAAACCAAATCTCCAACCAAATGGACGACATTTTTTTAATAACAGCTTTTAGGGAACAATGTTTCTGTGAGACCACATTTTTGTTTAAGATATTCAGGCATATCACCTTCATGGAACTGAAGGTTTCTTTTTCAATGGATTTACTCAGAAACATAGTTGACAGTGATACATTGTAAGGGCCATGTGGAAGGCAACATTTGTTTTCCACTTAAGTATGTGCACGCACATTTTGTAAATCACTCATCAATGTGTTTGATTATGATGTCGGGCGGATTGTCACCGACAGTCTGTCGGTGTTGGTCCGTACGACATCTGAGGCTGTGGTCTGACCCCCGCATAATGATGTGGTCGGTTGGAGCTTGTGGGAGCGTCGGTCAGAGCGTAATTCCTGCAATGGTGGGTGGCGCCTGCGGAGGCATTACCGTAGGAATTACGATGTGCCTTTTCCCCTGCCTTTACACGGCAGTCCGACCTTCCTGTAAAGGCAGACAGAATGGGACAATGGGGGCCCCTAGCTGGGGCCCGTCCCCTGTGAGCCTCTGCTATGGGCCCAGGGGGCACATGTGGTGCCCCCCAAACATCCATGCAAAGTGTGCCAGGCACCACAGTGCATGGAGGTTTCAAAACATGCCCTTTTCAATTGTGGCTTGTGCTGCAGCCCTTTTACGGGCCGTGGTCAACCACAATTGAAATGCATGTTTCTGACCACCTTCACATTGGTCGCATCGTAATGAGGTAGGTGGAGACACCAGCTACATGTCGGGAGTTTACCATACAGATATGATGGCGGTCTGACCCTCGTCCGACCGCCATGGTAATGAGGACCAGTGTTTGTTCACTGCTCCAGAGAGCAGAACGATATTTGCAATATTAGGAAAGGGAGACTGCAAAATCCGCAACCTATTGGATTTCCCATGTTTAGATTTGACACTTATCATCAAAATGTTTAGGTGGAGTGGAGAGGATAGACAATACTGCAGACCTTTTTTGGATGTGGCATTCTACATTCTGGATCACACACCTCCCTAACGCTCTTTAACTGAAAAGAAGATGTGATATTTTCGTTAACTCTTAAGAGTACTCTGGTTGATCTCATATGATGATTAATACCTCACTAAAAGTGTCTGCACTAGACCCACCATTAGAAATGAGGAATAAAAGAGAGAGATGGCTAGTCTATAAGTTGAAGACCATTCACCTGTTTTTTTTCATTCGATGTTCCCATGGTTTCTGTATATTGCATTTTTTATTTAAAATTGAAAAAGAATATATTTAAAAAAAAAAAACCTGTTGTGAAAGTTTCTTTTTATAAAAGGTATGTAAGACTTTTTGGACAATACATTAAGAAATGCCTCATCAGTGATACATAACTCTACAACTAGTCTGATCGTGGACACCTGGACCTTCTTGTGTTTTTTAAACCTAATTCTATTTGCATCAGAACACCATTATCTCACCTATCTGAATCTATGGTATACGTGCCACCAGTTCTTTCATTTACTTGTGGAAGAATCTTTCAGTAATGACGGTATAATGTCACGTCCTGCAGATGTGATTGCACGTGTGCAGTGTGGATGAAAATAATTATCTGCTGTATGCGTGCTTTATTACAACAACCCTATTTATTTCATTTGAATGGTCCCAGACATGATAAAGGTGCTCACATAAATCTTTCAAATGTGAAAAAGGGCAAGCATTTCCCAGCAATGTGCTCATGGTACAAAACAAAGAATTCCAATCCCATATGTTGCGCACCAACCAGTGATGAGGCTTCCAGTGATAATGTTACATAAAATGTTATCCAAAAATTAGTTTCAGAAGTATGCTGCAGGGAACATTCAGATGGCTTTATACATTTGTCATGATACCTCTACCCAGACAGTTATGAATAACATTTAATGTATCTGCATGCTCTGGCACCCGTCTTAGATGTTCTGCATATATTCAATCAGTTGTAATCTCTGAAAAAATTTAAGTGATTTGGTCAACGTAAAGCTATCCTCGGACTCCCAGAGTCTCAGTTCTGTGTGCAGTGTCACTTTTCTGAGATTGTTTACCCCTTTTTAAAAGAATATGGTGTTGCAGGATCTAGTCACAGTGATATATGACCTAGGAGCCAAGACTCTGTCTCTTTTCCTGAATCCATCTAAATTCTGTTCTTTGAAGTCCAGCAGGTGGCCTTTTCTCTCCTGGATTAGATCAGCCAGAAACGCGACTTGTCTCTTCCTTAATTACAGGCTGGCAAATAAAATAATGTAAGGCATGGATAAACACAATCCATTAATGAGTAATATGAAATCTAACACATCCATTGAATGTATGTGTAGATCAGGTGTATGCTGTGAATTTAGAACTTGTCGCATTTTAAGATCAGAAATTAAGGAATTAGGGATTTTTAGCCATGTTGTGCTTTTAAAAGCAAGACTTGTATTGTGTTGGATAAAATACGATTTCTAATTACATGTTATCATTTCAGATGCAAGTGTGAAATTATTCTCTTCACTCTTGCATTCTTTAATGTGTGCAATTGCCAAAACTTTAGTGTACAATTTCAGTTGACTTACCAAAGTGTAAGTTATGATACCATAGCTGAGGGCTCCTGACATTTTATGGCTGGCAGGCCTCAGCTACTCCAGAGGTGAAAAACCAGAAGTCAGAGTTAGAAATTTGTGGGAGCACAGTAAACAATGGATATTCTTCCACTAGGCACCTACGGAAGTGCCGGTCTTCAAGAACAACACCTCCCTGTGGAACGACTCCTGGTGGCCTATTGAACTAGGACCCTCACCCCGTCCGACAGACCATGCCTGCAACCTTGTCATTTTTTTGGACAGCAGGGAGGCACAACGAGGAGGAATATCTTTATTTCTCCTCGTTTTTCATTTTTCTATGTCTGCTGCATTCTGCATAAGGGAGGCACAACGAGGAGAAATATCTTTATTTCTCCTAGTTTTACTTTTTTCTATGTGTGCTGCATTCTGCATAACGGGGGCACGAGGAGAAATATTTGTATTACTCCTTGTATTTCCTTTTTCTATGTGTGCTGTATTCTGCAGTACACATAGAAGGAGGAATAAAACCTCGTGTGGTTGTTTTTGTGCAGGACGTTTTCTCTTTCTGCACAAAAATATTCATCCTTGCAATGCAGGCTCCCTTGCACAATGGTGCAAAGGTGCCTGCGTTGGTGCACACCAGCCCATTATGCGTCGGGTCAGGTGAAAATGACTGGAATGTGCAGGATTCTTGCCCTTTTCTTTTGCCGTAGGGCAGCGCAGCAGTAAGCCTCTGGTACTGCCCTAGGGCAAAACCTCATAAATGAGGCCCTCTATGTATCACCACGCACCTCCTGAAGAGACTGCACACCATGCAGAATCCAGTAACCAGACTCATCCTCGACCTCCCAAAATGGGCCCACATCAACCCTCACCTCAAGAAGCTCCACTGGCTCAACATTCTTAAGAGATGTCAATTCAAGATGCAGATCCACACCTACAAAGCCCTACACAATCAAAGACCAGCATACATCAATCAACTCTTGAACCTCCACCAACCCACCAGACACCCGTGCTCCGCTTTCCTCTACCTCGCACCTCCCTGCATCTACCGTTGCAAACAGAAGAGGATGCTCTTTCTCCAACCTTGCGGAAAAGTCCTGGAATGACCCTCCCACCCCCTTTACCTCCAGACCTCTTCCTCTCTGCTGGCATTCAGGAAAAGGACTCAAGACCCGGCTGTTTAACTGAAGGCCCCTGAAGCAGCAAGGTCCTCGGCACCTGGATATCCTAATGGGTGATTTTCCACACTCAACAAGTCCTGTTTGATTGATTGATTGAGTGAAATAGATACTATGTAGTGAAGCATGTCATCAGTATGGATATCTGTGCATGCACATTCAGCAGAAGATGTAAATGTGCATGCACACAGATCCATAGTTATAATTTCAGCCTGTTTACTAGATTAAGTATCCAACTACATAAGTGATTCCAGAATAGAAGGAAGCCAGCGATCCCATAGAACTGAATTTAGCAATTGTCATTAATAATAACCAAAAACAGAAAGAAATGTTTTTCCTGAAAGAAGGTTTGTTATATATTATGTCAGGATGGACATCGAAGTATGGGTAAGGAGCAGCAATTCATGAGACAACTGATTTTCCCAACTCTAAGCTGTAAATAGGTGTGCACAGCTGTACAATTCTAAGAAACACTGAAGTAAACAAAGGTGGATGGAGTAGCTGGCCTGTGGCAGTCCTTGGGGAGATCACCTTTCTATCACTTCCCTGCCCCTTTCATCTTCCTCACGTACTGAAAAGAAATACTAGGCCCTTTTCACTATCACAGGGAAATCCCACTATACAGCCCTAAAAAATCTGTTCTGCCCTGCTTCCATTTTAGAGAGCCTAGTACCGGGATGCCCTTGAGTGATTTGATACTCTGATCCTTTTTCTACCTACCAGTCTTACATTCCCTGTCTGGTATTAGCCATTTGGTCTACTCCTCCTAGCCATGCCTGATAGATCACAATACCATCTGGTCCAAGTGTACGGACCTCAAATAAAGCAATACAACACTTCTTCTCCCCCATCTCTCACCACCTCTGACCCAAGTAAATCTCTTCACATTCAATTCCCCACATCATGAACATGTTGTTTGTTAGTTGTATTGACAATACAACTCACCATCACTATTTAGGTGCCGACTCCGATCCTGGAAAAACTGGGTACGAACCGTCGGTCGGAGCGTTTTCTCCGTCCGACTCGTACCCGGGAAAAAAACCCTACAAACTTGCAAGTACGATTCGTACGGAAACACCATTTCCGTACGAGTCGGAAAAAACACCGACCGACTGAAAAATACATACGAATGAGATCCGGACGTGATGTCCGGACGGAGGTAGGCTTGTTTTTACGTACCAGCAAGTACGATTCGTACCCACAGCAGTCCGGACGGCAATATTTTTACGGCACCCAAAAAGTGCCGGAAAAGCTAAGTACGCCGCGATGCCAGCAGAATAGGGGGCCCGGTACGTGCCGTACCCCCCCAGCCCCCGTATGTACGTGCCGAACACCCCCCCAGCCACCGTATGTACGCGCCGAACACCCCCCCAGCCCCCGTATGTACGCGCCGAACCCCCAGCCCCCCCGCGGAAGTACGGACCGTACCCCCACCCATGTATGTACGGACCGTACCCCCAGTCCCCCGTGTAAGTATGGACCGTACCCCCACCTGTGTATGTATGGACCGTACCCCCAGCCCCCCGTGTAAGTACGGACCGTACCCCCACCCGTGTATGTACGGACCGTACCCCCAGCCCCCCCGTGTAAGTACGGACCGTACCCCCACAGGTGTATGTACGGAGCAGACCCCCAGCCCCCCCGTGTAAGTACGGACCGTACCCCCACCTGTGTATGTACGAAGCAGCCCCCCAGCCCCCGTGTAAGTACGGACCGTACCCCCACCCGTGTATGTACGGAGCGGACCCCCAGCCCCCTGTGTATGTACGGACCGTACCCCCGTACATACATGGGTGGGGGTACGGTCTGTACTTACAGGGGGGGCTGGGGGTCTGCTCCGTACGTACATGGGTGGGGGTACGGTCCGTACATACATGGGGGGCTGGGGGTACGGTCCGTACATACACGGGGGCTGGGGGTACGGTCCATACATACACGGGGGGCTGGGGGTCCGCTCCGTACATACACGGGTGGGGGTACGGTCCGTACTTACACGGGGGGCTGGGGGTCTGCTCCGTACATACACGGGTGGGGGTACGGTCCGTACTTACACGGGGGGGCTGGGGGTCCGCTTCGTACATACACGGGTGGGGGTACGGTCTGTACTTACACGGGGGGCTGGGGGTCCGCTCCGTACATACACGGGTGGGGGTACGGTCCGTATTTACACGGGGGCTGGGGGTCCGCTCCATACATACACGGGTGGGGGTACGGTCCGTACTTACACGGGGGGGCTGGGGGTACGGTCCGTACATACACGGGTGGGGGTACGGTCCGTACATACACGGGTGGGGGTATGGTCCGTACTTACACGGGGGGCTGGGGGTCCGCTCCGTACATACACGGGTGGGGGTACGGTCCGTACTTACACGGGGGGGCTGGGGGTACGGTCCGTACATACACGGGTGGGGGTACGGTCCGTACATACACGGGGGGTTCGGCGCGTACTTCCGCAGGGGGGCTGGGGGTTTGGCGCATACATACTGGGGCTGGGGGGGGGTTCGCGCGTATGCGGGCACATGTCTCCATGGTTGCTATGGGAGTTCGGTCCGGCCGGTGTTTTTTCCATGCAGTTGTAACATCGGACGCCCGGTACGGATCGTACTTGTGCGCTCGGACTTGAGTTTTCACATTTGTACGTAAAATCGTCTGGGGACGTGTCGGAAACGTTTTCCGACCCGAGGATGTGTGGGGGAATTTTCCCAATACGATTCGTATGGACTTTTTCCCATACGAATCGTACTTGCCAGTTTGTACGGTACTTGTACGATTCGTACGGAAAAAAATCCGGATACGATTCGTACGGGGACATTTTTTCCAGGATCGGAATCGGCCCCTTATTAGGCTAACCTTTATCTACATATGCTCTAATTCCCCTGATTTTTCTGCATCATTGTTCTCTATTTGACACCATCACTTGCCCTATCTTTTCTATGAGTGGCCCTCTGTGCCCTGTTATTTGGTACTTCTGGAATCATCTTCAATGCTGGATGATTATCATTTAAGTCTTCTGTGTCCCTATTATGAGGCTGCACCTTCCTCCCTGCCAGGAGTGTCTCTCTATTTGTCTGTGATTATCATGGCATACAGTGACTGACAAAGGGGATGGGTGTGCTTCATTTTCCTTTGGGTATTTTTTTGCATAACTGGCCAACTCCTCTACTCGGAAATAAATCCAATGTATTCCTCTCAGCCTTGACAATCATTTGCCCACTATTATCCCAGGATAAAGAATACATGTGAAGATAAATTTGATCCTAAACGGTGTATGATAGATTTACTCATTGGCTTGCCAAAGCTGTGCCTTGTTATTCAAGCAGTGTAAAGAAAAAGGGTGAATCACCTAAAGTAATAATTGGTTAGGATGAATCAACTATTTCAATTTTTTATTTTTTATTATTTAATCAAATTAACTATAAAAGTGTCTTGAGTATTCTGCACAAGCCAAAAAAGTAATGGGAAATCTGCCACAAACTGGCATATGTTCTGCCAACCACCTCTAGAAAGCAGGGCCTAAGTTGGCTCTGATGTCAGAAATACTTTCACAGTAGGCCAGCTTGGCAGCTCATATATAGGGGTGGGCGGAATTTGCATAACCGCGTTACGCAAATCTCCGCGAAACGGTAAAAAATCTCCGCGAACATGCAGAAATTCCACGAACACGCGGAATTGCATGTTCGCGATGCTTTTTTCCTGTTCATAGTTGCTGTTTGCGTGCTCCGGGAGAAATATCTCGCGAACGCGCATTTTGAGAACACGAACAAGAAAAAATTTCGCGAAACCTCGGAAAGCAGATTTTTGGGCAATTTCGCGTTCTCCGCGGAACGCAAAATTACCGAAATTCCGCAAATGCCGCGAGCGGAATGGAATTTACCGCCATGGCCTACTCATATAGCTGTAGAATGCCCGAGCTATGCAGGACCACATTTCCAACAGAGGTGGGCTATGTTTCTTCTACCTGGGTCCATCAGGCTACGCATGGAGGTATTGAGCTTGACATAATGAACTATGTTGCCTACACACTAGCTTAAATACTCCTAGCATGTCAAGGTACTGATTGACCATTTTCTGGTAGCAACTTCCCACTTTGGGGGTTAGTCTCTGAAACATGGAAAGAAATACTATCTGGTCCAGCGTGGTGCCATAGCGTGGACACCATTTTTGAAAAATAACTTATGGGGAAAATTCTCCTGCATCTGGGCTATGAACCTAGGTGTGGTGAAACAGTCAGCCACGGGTTGTGGATGATGGGCCTCTGCTGCACCATGACCGTAAAGGGCCATTCGTCAAATCAAAACAAGATTTGTATATTATTTTAACTTAAACACACTACCATTTGCCTTAAATATCGAAGCTAGAATATCGAGGTATACAAATATACAAACATCATGGACAAATATGGAATCCAAAAGTTAAATAAGTATACATTTTCTATGCCCAGCACCACATATATGTACCTTGGTGACATATATATATATATATATATATATATATATATATATATATATATATATATATATATATATATATATATATTACCTACTGGCAGTCGCCAGTAGGTAGTTATAGTTAGGACCTATTTTCCATAGGAAATCCGCAACATTCTATTTGGAATAACGTTGGCGTCGATTGATGAATCTTCGCGAAAGTTTCCAAACTTTTGGCCAGTTCGGGTCCGCTCCTATCCTGAAACTTTCACGGTGATTCATCAAGCGGGGGCCGAGAAAAAAGGGGGGTCCCAAAACACATTTTCCCCATGCATTTTCCCATAGGACCTGTTGACGCAGCTACAGCCCGAACTGCTGAACGAAATTACACCAAATTTGGCAAAGAGGTAGTCCTCAGTTCAGACTCATGCCTTTTGCTTAAATGGTGTAAATCTGTTCAGTAGTGCCTGAGAAAATCAAAAGTAAAATCACATATATATCTGGGCGGAGCCTAACCACACATCTCATCGTGAGATCTGATTAGCTGTCAGCACTTCCTCCAAGAAGTGTTGGCAGCCATCTTGGTACCAATATACATGATAACACCTCATTAAAAAGCATTGCAGTTAATAGAAGTTTTATAAGACTTTAGTTACATTATAAATCATTTGCTGATGGTACCAACCTCATTTTAGGAATTGTGGTGTGTTCTAAGGTGATTTTACCATGTGAAAAAGCCTTCTGCTGTGATATCATGAATCATGTTTGAGAGAAAACTATTTTCTCATGCTTTTCCCACAGAGGTTTGGAAGGTGATCTATAAGCTAAACTGAGAGCATATTTTCTGTAAATTCACATTATCTTTCTCAGTCATGTGAGAATGAAGTCTGACATTCTCAGTAAAACATGCACATCCAACAAGGGCAGAGACTGTCAGTTGATTCCTTTGTGTTCTACTGCAGCTTCCCAGAGTGTTCTAAAGAACAACTAGAGTGCTAACAGTCCTACTTATGACAAACGTATGGCACACCTGAAGCCATCTTGGTTGGAATAAAGTAGTAACTCTTAAAACATTTAATTTAAAAAGGAACAAAATAAGGGGGTTCATTTTGCCATAGAAAGTAGGATTAGTGCTGCAGAAAGAAAAATTAGGGCACATTTTGAGTGACTTCTCAAATCCTCTTCTATTTAATTAAAAAATTCTGACATGCAGACTGAAACTTGCACTTTCAATACCAGCAGCAGACTTCCCTGGTGAGCAGTAGCTTTACTATAGTGATCTAATAAGGAACAAGAGTGCTAACATTCTGAATTTATGGCAAATGTGTGACACATCCGAATGCCTTCTTGATGAAACCAAAATAAAAAACTGAAAGTATTCCCACTGAGGAGACTGCAGTAAATGAGGAAATTAGGAAACTTCATAACAAATAAATCTCCCAAGATGGCCACTAGAGACAAAAGAGCCCAAATGTAGCCCAAATATCACCCAGATGTAGCCCAAGTATAGCCCAATGACAGAATGTCCCAGAGTGTTCTTAAGAACAACTAGAGCGCTCACTGTCTTACTTATGACAAAAATATGGCACACCTGAAGCCATCTTGATTGGAATAAACTGGTAACACTTAAAACATTTAATTTAAAAAGGAACACAATGAGGGGGTTCATTTTGCCTTAGAAATTATGATTAGTGCTGACGAAAGAAAAATTAGGGCACATTTTTGAGTGACTTCTCAAATTCTCGTCTATTTCATTAAAAAATTCTGATATGCAGACTGAAACATGCACTTTTAATACCAGCAGCAGACTTCCGTGGTGAGCAGTAGCTTTACTACAGTGATCTAATGAGTAACTAGAGTGCTAACATTCAGAATTTATGGCAACTGTGTGACATATCTGAATACCTTCTTGATGGAATCAAAGTAAAAAACTGAAAGCATTTCCTACTGAGGAGACCGCAGTAAATGAGTAAATTAGGAAACTTCATAACAAATAAATCTCCCAAGATGGTCACCAGAGACAAAAGAGCCCAAATGCAGCACAAATATCACCCAGATGTAGCCCACATGTAGCCCAATGACAGAAGTGTGCAAAACACTTATTGTTTGTGTATTTGCAGTTTTATATAGTGCAGACTTGTCAGGTATTGGAGTGCTTTACATTAGCTTTGGTTACATCACACAAGATCAAATTCATTTTGGTTGTAGACATGGGGAGATTAAGTGATTTGACCAGAATCACAGAATGTTGAGCTGAAGCAGAAACTCCAACCTGGTTCCCCAGTTGCAAAGTCTGCAGCTCTGGAAGTAACACCACATCCTCTCCCCTAGGTGCAACATTTAATCAAGTGGTGCACTGGATTAAAAAACATAAAGATTACAAATAATTTTAAAGTTCTTTGTCGCTATTTGAAAACTCAGAAAATATGTCCTCATTTTAGTTTTTTAGAGCACTAACCATAATTTTGATGCAAATAAGACCCTCTCATATATGTAATTTCTAAAAGAAATACTCTAGGGATTACAGTTTTGATTACATCAAGATGACGTCAGGCGTTCCACACTTTTGTAATAAATATAGAATGTTAGCAATCTAGTTGTTCATTGGGATACTGTTGATAGGCAGAGGCCAGGGGCACGTACTCTGAAAATTGAAGGCAGGTAGGAGAGTGCAGAGGCAACAATTTGACCACACTGGGCAGGCAGGAAGGGCAGCGGCAGCACAACAGACTATGGAGGGCAGTGGAAAGGGGGGCAGGGGCAACAAACCAACAATACAGGACTGGCAAGAGAGGCTGTGGCAATATAATAGACCATTGTGGGCAGAAGTAAGAGGCAGTGGTAGTACAACCATACATGCCAACAGACCCGTTTCAGCCAGGAAACGTCCAATGTTTTTAAGCTCAAATGGGCTTTATTTGATCTGTCTCCTGTTTACAATCTCCTCTTTTTCAATGTAACTCAAAGGGGAAAATCCCCCAGTTTTTTTTCAAAATCTCCCTCTTACCAAGTTCAAAATGTTCGCAAGTATGGTACATTGGATCATGGTAGGCAGGAGGAATTGGGGTAGGGACATGGACTCAGATAACAGAGGACAGGAGGGACATGGAAAGGTGCACCAAACAGACCCTACAGGGCAGGCATCAGGGTTTGCAGCAGCACAATACACCACACAGTGCATGGGGGGCGGGAGTGCAGCACAACAATCCATAGAAAGCAATAGGGAGGGGACAGGACCATGCACATGAACAACAGAGAACAGAGGGGAAAGAGGCAATGGTAGCTAGCTGACCATAATGGACAGACAGGAGAGAAAGCTGCAGCATAACAGACCATAAAGGGCAGGAGGGACGGATCAGGGGCATTACAATGGAACATACAAGCCAGGAGGGAGGGAATAGGGGTCTGCACATGGAAACAGAGGGCTGGGGGCAAGGGGGCAGGGCAGGAGCAGCAAGATGACCATGGAGGTCAGGCAGGATGGGCACTAGAAACAAGACACACCATGGAGAGCAACAATGAGACTATGATGGCATAAACACAGACCATGGAGGGAAGGTGGGAGGGGGTCAGGGGCAGCTAGCTGACCACACAGGGAAGGTGGGAGGGGCCATGGCAGCACAGAAGACCATGCATGGCAAGCGGGAGGGTTATTGGCAGCACAATGGCTATGATGTGCAAGAAGGAGGGTGCAGGGGCATGCACAAAGGACCATGGAGGATAGATGGGAGGGCCAGGACCTGGGCACAGACAAGAGAATTCAGGGAAAGGGGCCTCACAACAGACCACGCGGGGCAGGCAGGAGGAGCAGTTGCAGCATAACAGACCAGGGAGAGCAGAAGAGTGTGACAGTAAAATGGACCATGGAGGACAGGAGGAAGGGGATAGGAGCATGGCATGTGGACAGGCAGGGTGGAGGTGGCAGGGACAGGTTACAGTCATCTGACAATGCTAGGCAGGTGGGAGGGGAGTGGCAGCTCAACAGAACACTCAGAGTAGATAGGAGTGGCAGGTCCATGGAACATGGTGGGCAAAAAGGATGGAGCAGGGGCATGCACAAAGACATCGGAGGGCAGGGGGAAGGAGAATAGGGGCAGCAAGCTAAGCACAGAGGCTAAACAGGAGGTCAATGATGGGCCATATAATTGGGCAATGGAGGGCAGGAGGAGTGGACTGGTACATCATGCTAAATGGAGGGCAGTGGCAGCAAATCAGACCATGCATGGCAGGAGGGAGGAGGCTAGTACATGGATTCAGACAACAGAGGATAGGGAGGAGGTGGATAGGGCAGCAAGCTAACTGTTCAGAGAAGGTGGATATTAGGAACTTTATTGTTTTTAAAATGTGTGTCTGTGTGAACTATTTAAAATATGAACAAGTATGCAGCATAATCTCACTTTTATTCAGGAAGAAGAGGAAGTTTGTGACTGTGACTCTGGGCTCACTTGGCAGAAACAACCCCTGACCCTCCACTCCCCATCGCAAAATGTAATGACCGTGAAAAGGGTAGGTGGACGCAGTGTTATATAGAACATAGTCCTGAGAGCACGATTGAAAATTAAAACTAGATATAGTATATGGTATAAACTATGCACCAAAAAGTGTGATATAAAATGAACCGGGGCGTGAAATATAATATGCAATACATTGAACGCAATGACAGATTCATTGGAGAGCACGAGATAGCACAGGCACTAGCGCGTGCTATGCGATATGCGCCTTGGAGTGTAATATGCACAGGGCAGTGTTGTGTAACCTAACTAGTCTCTAAAGTTGTAATATAAAATAGGTGCTGGGGAGTGTAACGTTGTATATGCACTGTGACAAAGATATGGATCCCAGATTGTAATATGTATGGCATAGCGCTGTGCGTTATAACATAGGCATCGTGGAAGGCATGTTAGTTGGGGCAATATAACCCGTGCGAAGGCAAGTGTGGCATGACATATTCACGGGGTGGTGTTACAGTTCACATGGGCTAGCGAGTGTCATAGCATGCGCACTAGCTGGTGGAATACAACACAGAGGTGTGAGGCACTCTGCGGGCACTGGTGGGTGTAACACAGCATTGGGCTCAGCAAGGTGCACGCTGTGACTCTCAAGTGAGGTTCGTCTCCTTTCCAGAGAGTAAAATAAAAAGTATTACACATCCGGTGGTGGATGTGTATTTTATTAACCGTGAGGGGGGTTTCTTGCATAGTTTGGTCGAATTTTAGTCAAATCCCCTTTGAATGGCTTGGTGTGCGTGTATATTAAATGTGCCCGTCAATAGCTACCCTTGTTTGTATAAATAAACGACAAGGGTGTCTCCTTGGAGAGTACCCACCGGCGGAGGTGCCGGGATTAGGCACGGTAGGGCGTCAGACACGTCAGAGCTTCACTAGCGGTGTAAATACATTCCATGTGGATTCATTCTATGCATAGTCGCCTTTAAATGAATATCACGCAAATCGTCATGGTGATAGGTACGTACGGTTTGTCCAGCATGTCCTAGGTGTTTCTAGAAATATATATTTTTTTAAAATAATAGAAAATCCAAGGCTGGCCCCGGGGATGGGGTCCCCGGGGGCCATCAGTGGCCTGAGGAGGGGGGCAATGCAGCCCCCTCCGAAAGAATAACATTTAAAAAAAGGCCATTACCCGGGGGTCTGGGTCCCCGGGGCCGATTAAGGCCTTGGGAGGGCCAAATTAATTTTTTTCAACAAAAAAATGAGGGTGCAGGCCCTGGGGGATGGGGTTCCCAGGGCCAGTAAATTAGAAAAAGAAGGGGGCCACACAGCCCTCCTTCTTAAAAAAATAAAAAAAATAAAAGACCGGCATCGCGCCGGAGGCCACGCCCCCTCCTTGCAGCACTCTGCAAATGAGCCCCCTGGCCAGTTGTAAGTTGGGGAATTAATTCCCCTTCAATGCTGAGGGTCCCTGAGGGCCAACTAGCCCAACAGGTATCTCCAGTATGCGCCAGGGAGCTGCGTTGCAGACAGGTGTTCTGAGGCCACGCCCCTTTTTACACCTCTATGCAACGCAGCTCTGTGGCGCTTACTGGAGGTACCTAGTGGGCTAGTTTGACCCTAGGGACCCTTCGGATTCAAGGGGACTTAATCTCTCAACTTGAATGGCCACAGGGTGCGTTTACACAGTGGTGAAGGGAGGGGACGGGGCCTGAAGTGATGTGTGCAAACACGCCCTGTGGCGCGTTTTAAGTTGGGGAAATAATTCCCTTTCAATCCTGAGGGACCCTGGGGGCCAAATAGCCCACCAGGTGCTTCCAGTAAGCGCCACTGCTCTGTGTTGCAGAGAGGTGGTGCAGGCCGTGCCCCTTTTTACACCTCTCTGCAATGGCGCTTACTGGACATACCTAGTGGGCTATTTTGCCCCTAGGGATCCTCAGGATTCATGGGGACTTAATCTCCCAGCTTAAAAAACAGCCACAGGGCGTGATTACACAGTGGGGAAGGGAGGGGACGGGGCCTGAGGTGACGTGTGCAAACACGCCCTATGGCGTGTTTTAAGTTGGGGAAATAATTCCCCTTCAATCCTGAGGGCCCCTGGGGGCTAACCAGCCCACCAGGTGCTTCCAGTAAGCGCCACTGAGCTGCGTTGCAGAGAGGTGGTCCAGGCCGTGCCACTTTTTACACCTCTCTACAACGCAGCTCTGTGGTGCTTATTGGAGGTACCTAGTGGGCTAGTTGGACCCTAGGGACCCTCAGGATTCAAATGAACTTAATCGCCCAACTAAAAACGGCTACAGGGTGTGTTTACACAGTGGTGAAGGGAGGGGACGGGGCCTGAGTTAACGTGTGCAAACAAGCCATGTGGCGCGTTTTAAGTTGGGGAAATAATTCCCCTTCAATCCTGAGGGACCCTGGGGCCCAACTAGCCCACCAGGTGCTTCCAGTAAGCGCCGCTGCGCTGCGTTGCAGACAGGTGGTCTAGGCCGTGCCCCTTTTTACATCTGTCTGCAACGCAGCTCTGTGGCGCTTACTGGAGGTACCTAGTGGTCTAGTTGGACCCTAGGGACCCTCAGGATTCAAGGGGACTTAATCTCCCAACTTAAAACGGCCACAGGGCGTGTTTACACAGTGGGGAAGTGAGGGGACGAGGCCTGAGGTGACGTGTGCAAACACACCCTGTGGCATGTTTTAAGAGGTAGTTTTCATCCCCTGCCCTATTATATACTAGGGGCTTACAGAGGAGGTCATGCTGATCACAGGGGGACCCCAACGCATAGTGTACCCTAGTGTATGTAGGTGTTTTCACTGTATTCTGAGTGTCTTTTAACATAGCACTGGCTCTAGGACTGGTTAGTCAGACTCAGTTACCACCAGTATCCGTCTGAAAAAGTTGAGGGTACAGGATGATTTTGCAACAAGGCTTCTTTCTGCTCTTCTGTTTGTTCTTTCTGCACGTTATCCTTCTTCCTGCACTTTTCTTCGTCTTTGAGGAACTCTGTTGCTTCTTTCTGCATTTCTTTTTTTTCTTTCTGTGCGTTTTTTCTTCTTTCTTCACATGTCCTACCTCTGTAGGCATAGTTAGAAATTAGCATTTAAAAAACCTTTGAAATTCACTGAAAAAACCATAGATTTCAGGCACGTTATAGTTAGGAATTAGCATTTAAAAAACCTTAGAAATTCACTGAAAAAAACATAGGTTTCAGGGGCGTTATAGTTAGCTGGACTTTTCACTCGTACAAAACCATTGAAATTCCCCCGTTATAGTTAGGTCAGCTAACTATAACTCGCGCGCCCGCAATGCACTGCTGATGACGTCACATATTACATCACTCATGACATGGTCAGTACATCACTCATGATATCACTGATGACATCTTAAATGACATCACTGATGACATCATCCTTGTGATAGAGTGGCAGACCTCCTCTCCCCCTAATATAACCTTTGATACACACATTCAAAAATAGAAACTAAACTTTTCAAAACAATGGACATACCAATATCTGTTACAACAACCTATTCAGTAATTCTAAGATCCACATACACATCCACTCATTCACCAACAGTCCTATACAGTCACTCATACATGTACTCACTCATAATATGTACTCATACACCGATACATCCTGTTACACAACGCCACTCATCCATAGAGTTACTCACACACATAGTCACTCATGCTAATAAAGAATCAAACATCCATTTACTTGCATATACAGTTATACACATACCACAACACTTACTTCTACAGAAACTTACACATACTTAGTCTTTTAAACAGTCACTTATAGAAACACATACTTATTCATACAGGAACTCTTTCAATCTCTCACTCTCACATATACTCACTTATATACACCAATAGTCACATATACTAGTTTAAAACATACGTATTTACTCATAAAGACACTATTGAGACAGTCATTCACTCACTAACACACCCATGCACATACTCATCCACCCATACAGTCCCGCACACATGCTGTCCTCAACACATACAAACAGTGAGTCACTCATTCATGCACCTATGCACTATGTAATCCCCCCACCGAACCATAGACACTCAGACACTCATACTGATACTCAAAAAACCAACTAATAACCTATATAGACACTCATGTAGCTACTCACCAACCCATGCAGCCACTTATACACAAAGTGAGAGACTGATATTTACATATTTAAACATTACTCACCAAGCCATGTATTCACTAAGATACACTTAATCAGTCAGTTATACAATCAATGTTTCAAAAACAAATAATCCATTTAGACACTTATATACCCATTTATTCTTCCATCGACCTTGAGATATACATATATGAAACATATGTAATTTCAGAAAAACACACATTCACTGGATGATGTCATCAGTGATGTCATCAGTGATGTCATTTGAGATGTCATCAGTGATGTCATGAGTGATGTCACTGACCATGTCATGAGTGATGTAATATGTGACGTCATCAGCAGTGCATTGCGGGCGCGCGAGTTATAGTTAGCTGAACTAACTATAACGGGGGAATTTCAATGGTTTTGTACGAGTGAAAAGTCCAGCTAACTATAACGCCCCTGAAACCTATGGTTTTTTCAGTGGATATATATATATATATATATATATATATATATATATATATGTTCAAAGTACGTGAATGTGAAGTTGGGGATAGTAAACCTATACTTACTCTTTATCTACTTACCATTCAATATTTTGGTTTTCGATATTGTATCAAGGATATTCACAGCCTCGATATTCAGTATTACATTAATTTCCTGTTGGTTGGAATGTCAGGGTTAAATGTGAAAACATAGACTGAAAATATATAGGGGCTTAATCACAAACTGCAAAATGCAATTTACAAACCTGCATGCAGAGACCTCCCCATCGTCTCCTATCTTTTCTATGGGGGGATCCCTGCCATGAGTGCAGAGATCGCTGCAGTAGTAAATGTTGCAGAGATGGAGGAATGGCTGGAAAATTGTAAATACACCAAAACGGGAGGGTTTGAGAGAGAGCCGTGCAAATATAAAACACTGTCCCAATCAAAGAATATGCCCATTGCTATTCATAAACTGCACTTCTAAAGTTGCTACAGCATCTTTTCTGAGCACATATCTCTCCCACAATGACAGAGAGCTCAACACCGGTAAGCCTACTTTTTAATAGTAGAAGTGGAAGGGACAAGTATGATTCGCCAGAAAAAAAGGGAAGTCTTCAAAATGGGAGGGGTTTCGGGAAACGTAAGGCAGGGAGGGGTTTATGGGGGACAGGCTACTGCAAACACCCACCTACATGCCCATTGATAGTCACAAACTAGCCACACTATATTAACTATAACTCACCACTCTACCAAGTACAGTGTTTTATAAATTATTTCAATATATATGTAATGAGTCTTGATAGGAATGCTATGATTTAACATGCTATAAGTGATGTAACATGAAAGGGAATAAGCAGTGCATGAGTAGGTGTGAGTTATAGTTAATGTATTGTGGCTAGTGGGTTGACAATAGTGTGTAAAGAGAAGCGAGAATTAGAGTAAAGGTGGTGCATAGACTATAAATTTAAGGCATAACTGTAACTTTAGAATATTACTGCTGGTGTAGTTTTAAATTTGGCTAGTATAGAAAGAATAAATGAACTTATAGTAATTTGAAGGTAGTGCCTAAATTATAACTTTAAGGTATAAATATAACTTTAGAATTTCTAATGTTTGTGTAGTTCAAGTCTGGTTTGAAAGAATAAAGAAGAGTTTCCCAAGTATAACTCACCTTTGTTTTTTTCATTAAATTTCAGTGGTTTTTATTTTGTATTAAAAAAGTGTTTAAAATCATAGAGTGGAGTGTCATAAAGTGGAAAAGATTTACAATACATTGGTGGAGAGTGTCGTATAGTGTAGTGTAATACAGTGGAGTTACACAGAATGGAGTAGTGTATACAGTGGAATTGCATACAGTGGAGTGGAGCACAGTGTCGTAGAGTGGAGGAGCATTATAGAGTGGAATAGAGTGTCATACAGTGGTGTAGAGTGGAGCGGCATGTCATATAGTGGCATGTAGTAAAGGGGAATGGCATGTCAGTCATAGAGTGAACTGGTGTGTGATAGTGTGGAGTGGCATGCAGTGTCATAGAGTTGGGTGTCGTAGAGGGGAGCGGCATGTAGTAGACGAGTGGGATGTCATACAGTGGCATGGAGTCTCTTAGAGTGCAATGGAGTATTATAGAGTGGAGTTTCATGTCGTACAGTGCAGTGAGGTGTCGTAGAGTGGAGTGGTGTGTCGTATAGTGTTGTAGAATGGCATATAGTGGAGGGCCATACAGTGGAGTAGAGTGTTGTGGAGTGGTGTGTTGTATAGTATCTTAGAATGGTAGGGCATAGATTGGAGTGGCGCAGACTGCAGTGGGATGTCAGATAGTTAAGTGGCATGTCATAGAGTGGAGTGGCCGGATTGTTATACAGTGGAGTGGAGTGGTGTACAGTGGAGTGACGTGGTGTGGCGTGGAGTAAAGTTGAGTCATGTATTATAGAGAAGCATGCTTTACAGCATTTTAGAGTGGAGTGAAGTGATGTAGGGTGAAGTAGTGGAGTAGAGTGGAGTAAGGTGGAGTAGAGTGTCATACACTAGTGTGGATTGAAGTGAAGTGGAGTGGCATAGAAGGAGATGTGAATAGTGTCACAGACTGGAGTACAGTGTCATAGAGTGGCAAAATGGTGTAGTGTGTCATAGGGCCCAATTACAATGTCGGGCAGACAGCCACCGATAGGCAGTTGGAAGGCCGTTGGTGGCGGTCCACCCAGTATCCAGTGTATTGGTCTGAACGCCAGTTTTCAATACCGGCAATTGGATTGATTTGGGCGGGGGGGGAACTACCGCTGCCTCCTACAGGCTCAAGGAGCACATCTGCGTGGCGGTCATAGCCTAATCCCTACAATGGAGGTGGCGCCTGCCGAGGCACCGCCGTAGGGCTTAGGATGTCCCTTTCCCTCAACCTTCCCTCAACCTTTACATGGCGGTCCGACTGCCATGTAAAAGCAGATAGAAAGGGACTTTGGGGCCCCTAGCAGGGCCCCTGTCCCTCATGGGCCTCTGCTATGGGGCTAGGGGGGCACATGTGGTGCCCCCCCAAACATCCATGCACCATGTGTCAGGCATAGTGCATAGATGTTTAAAAACATTTCTTTTTCAATTGCAGCTTGTGCTGTGGCCATTTTCCAGGCTGCAGCACAAGCCACAATAGAAAAAGAGATGTTTCCGACCACCTACACGGCAGCCAGCTGAGGCCCATGCAGGTAAGAGCGGTGGGCCGGGTGAGGGTGATTTTGACAGACGACAACAAGGGAAAATTAAACAAATAAGTAATTTTGCCTCCTCATTGTCTGTCAAAATCTGGCAGGTGGGACCACCGACAAATTGTTGGTCAGTCCCAATCCTGATACGAGCATCCGACCGCCATCATAATGACCCCAATAGAGTGAAGTATATTGGAGTGGCATAGTGTGGAATGCCGCAGAGCGCAGTGTCATGGCATGTCATTGCACAGAGTGTTGTGACTTGGAGTGTCATGGCGTACAGTGCCATATGGGGCCGATTCACAGAACTAATCTGAGACAAAATACTAAATTTACTGCTTTTGGTATTCACAGAAGGCATTTAGTGGTAGTAAAGTTAGGATTTTGTCTTAAGTCTGTCTTAAGGTTGTCTTAAGTCTGTCCTAAGTTTGTCTTAAGTCTGTCCTAAGTTTGTCTTAAGTTTGTCTTAAGTCTGTCTTAAGTCTGTCTTACGTCTGTCTTAAGTCAAACTTAAGACAAAATCCTAACTTTACTACTACTAAATGCCTTCTGTGAATACCAAAAGTAAAAAGTTTAGGATTTTGTCTCAGATTAGTTCTGTGAATCGGCCCCATAGAGTACAGTGGAGCGGCATAGAGTGGTGTGGCATACAATATTGTGGCGGAGAGTGCAGTCACGTGTCATAGAGTAGAGTGAAGTGGCGTGTCATAGAGTAGCATGCTATTGAGTATCCTACAGTGGAAGGGCATGCACTGGAATGCCAAAGAGTAGTGGCATGTTTTAGAGTGGAGTGGCATGTCATACAGTGGAGTGCTGTGTCGCAGACGCAGAGTGCAATGATGTGGAGTGTTATAGAGTGGAATGTGGTACAGTGCAGTGGGATATGGTAGAGAGGCATGGTATGTGATACATAATAGTGGGGTGCTGTTAAATGTAGTACAGTGGAGTTGCATAGACAAGAGTGCCGTAGAGTGGAGTGTCATGTCATTAAGTGCCGTGGCATAGAGTGTTGTAGTGTAGCGTGCTGTGGCATAGAGCATTATGGCATGGAGGGGTGTGGCATTGAGTGTAATGGTGTAGAGTGTTGCTGCATAGAGTGGAGTGGCATACACTGGAGTGGCATAGAGTGGGTTGATGTACAGTTGACCATCATTTCATAGAATGAAGGTGCATGGTGCAGATTGGAGTGGTGTGGAATGTTGTAGAGTTGATTAGAGTGGAGTGTCGTAGAGTGGAGGAGCATGTCTTAGACTGAACTGGCATGTCATACAATGGAGTAGCGTGTTGTAGAGTGTCGCACAGTGTTTTATAGTAGAGGGGCATGAAGTGCAGTGGTGTAAAGTGTAGACATATGTCATAGACTGGAGTAGTGTGTCTTTGAGTGGAGTTCTGTGTAGTGTAGTAGAGTTGAGTGTTATAGAATGGAGTGGTCTGTTGTACAGTCAAGTGGCGTGTCATACAGTGGAATGGTCGTAGAGTGCAGTGGAGTGGTGTGTTAGGCAGTGTTGTAGAGTGGAGTAAAGTGGCGTAGAGCGATGGGACATAGAGGGGAGTAGATTGTTGAAGAGGTCATTGGCAAAGAGAGGAGTGGCATGCTGTAGAGTAGAGCGGAGTGGAGAGGTGTGTCATGGTGGTGTCTCATACAGTGTTGCAGAGTGGAGTAGATTGGCATAGATTGGAGGTGCATAGAGTGGAACGGTATGTCATGGAGTAGAGTGGAGTGGTGTGTCACAGAGTGGCATGTTGTACAGTGGGTTAGAGTGGCGTGGCATAGAGTGAAGTAGCATAGAGTGGAGTAGGAGAGTAGAGTGAAGTAGTGTGTCCTACAGTAGATCGGAGTAAAGTGGCATGGAGTGGTACAGAGGAAGTTCCATAGGGCCAGATGTACAAAATTCTTATTTTGCGTTTCCTAAATAGTGATTCTGCAGGAATTGCTATTTAGGAAAAGCAAAATGATATGTACAAATTTGCAATTTCCTAATAGTGATCCCTACAAAGTAGGAATTGCTATTAGGAAATTGCAAATAGGAAATGTTCTTGCATTCCAACTATGAAATGATTTGCATTTCCTAAATAGCGATTTATTAGGAAATCGCTATTTAGGAAATCCAAACCCAAGGGTGCCTCTGCCTCAAGGTCCCCCGGAATTCATAGTGCACATGTTAATGCACATATGCCCTTAGTGACATACGTACGCTTCATGTCAGATAAAAAAAAATGCATTTTTAAATCCATTTTTTAATTTTGCACATGGCTACCATTGACTTTGAGTCGATGGCAATAGTATTTCCTAAATACCGAATTCACATTTAGGAAATGCTTTGTACATGTGCTTTAGGAATCGCAAATAGATAATCCCTATTTGCGATTTCCTAAATCACAGTTGCGATTTGCGATTTCTACCACGTAGGAATCACAATTTATGACCGCAATTTAGCCTTTGTACAAAAGGTCATTTAGCATTTCTTAACCGCCAAAAATAGTGATTTGAGCTATTGTGAAATGCTTAATCGCTTTGTACATTTGGCCCTTAGAGTGTCTTAGGCTGGAGTACAGTGTTGTAGCGTGACATGGAGGGGAATAGAGTGTCATAGAGTGGGGGGGCATAGAGTGGAGTAGAGTGGAGTGGCATAGAGTGAAGTGCCGTACAGTGGAGTATCACAGTAGTGCCGTTAAGTGTCTTACAGTGAAAAGGCATAAGCTGGAATGCCATACAGTGGAGTGCCATGTCATGGAGTGCAGTGGTGTGTTGTACAGTGGATTGGTATGACATAAAGTGCAATGGCATGGAGTGCTGTAGAGGGGCGTGGACTTTCTTACAGTGGGTTGATTGGACTGGCATGTGATAGGGTGTAGTGGGATGTTGTTAAATGTACCATAGTGGAGTTGCATAGACAAGAGTGGAGTAGACTGGAGTGTTGTATCACAGAGTGCCGAGGCATAGAGAGTCATGGCATAGAGTGCTGTGCCATAGAGTGTTGTGGCCTAGAGTGTTGAGTGGTATGGTGCCCTGGTGTAGAGTGCTGTTGTGTAGAGTGGAGTGGCATAGAGTGGAGTGCAATACAGTGGAGTGGCATAGATTGGAGTGGTGTACAGTTGAGTGGCATTCCATCCAGTGGAGTCGCATGTCGTAGAGTGGAGTGGTGTTGAGTGTCATAGAGTGGAGTTTCATAGAGTGGAGTTGCATGTCTTAGACTGAAGTAGCGTGTTGCGCAGTGGACTGAAGAGTTGTATGTTCAGCAGAAAAGTAGAGTAGCGTACAGTGGAGGGGCATAGAGTGGAGTAGAGAATGTTGTAGAATGGAATGTTGTACAGTGGAGTGGCATGTTGTACAGTGTGAATGAATGAATTAATGAATTTGGCATTTATAGAGCACCTAGTTACTCCGGGTGGCCCCATGCTGAGCAGTAGCATCTTGTCAAGGTCAGGAGTCAGGGCTGGATGGGCTTCTAGCTCTGTCTAAAGAGCCA
The DNA here is from genome assembly GCF_964204655.1 of Triturus cristatus. NCBI lineage: Eukaryota > Metazoa > Chordata > Amphibia > Caudata > Salamandridae > Triturus > Triturus cristatus. The sequence continues at coordinate 780,244,283 of NC_140580.1, forward strand.
CATCTTCAGATTTCTGTGGAAACTTGCTTCCAACTGTTCAAGTCTTAGGTTGAGTGGTCAAGTCTTAGATTGAGTGTGTCAGAGTTAAGTGGCATACAGTGGTGTAGAGTGGAGTGGCATACAGTGGAGTTGTGTAGAACAATGGAAAATAGACCAGTCATGTGTCATGGAGTACAGTGGAGTAACATTGCATGGAGTGTCATACAGGTAGTTAAGTAAAGTGTTGTATAGTGCTGTAGAGTGGCATAGTGTAGAGTAGTGTGTTGTAGAGTGGAGGGCCATACAGTGGAGCACAGTAGAGTGCAATAGAGTAGACTGGAGTGGCATAGAGTGGAGTGGCAAATTGTACTGTAGAGTGGAGTGGTGTATTGTAGAGTGGTGTGTCGTACAGTGTCATAGAGTGGAGGAGCGTACAGTGCAGTGGAGTGGTGTGTCGTAGAGGGGAGTAGAGGTTGTAGAATGGAGTGGTGTGTCGTACAGTGGAGTTCCATGTCATACAGTGAAGTAGTGTGTCATAGAGTGGACTGGAGTGGCATGACGTGTCGTACAGTATCGGAGAGTGGACTAAAGTGGCATAGAATGTAGGTACATAGAGTGGAGTAGAGTGTTGTAGAGTGCAGTGGCATAAAGTAGAATGGCGAGTCGTGGAGTAGAGTGGAGTAGTGTGTCATAGAATGGTGTGTCGTGCAGGGTCGCAGAGTGGAGTAGATTAGCATAGAGTGGAGTAGAGTGTTGTTGAGTGCAGTGGCATAAAGTAGAATGGCGTATTGTGGAGTAGAGTGGAGTGGTGGTCCATATATTGGAGCGTTGTACAGTGTGGTGGAGTCGTGTGAAGTGAATGAATGAATGAATATTAGTCTTATAAAGCACAAACTTTGCCCAAGGGCGTCAAGGTGCTACAGATAGAGCGGGAGGCCGGATGAAGTACAGAAAAGGCCAAACAGTTGAGAGTGAAGACCCATGTTTTAAATGCCTTGCGGAACGAAAGGCGAGAGTCCTGCCTAAAGATCGGTAGGGGGAGAGAATTCCAGAGCTTGGAGGCAGCAACAGAAAAGGCTATTCACCCCCACCTGAACCTGGGAGCTACCAACCAGTTTTTGGAGGCAGACCACAGTTGTTTGGTGGGGACATACCGTAGAAAGAGCCGTTTAATGCCTGTCGGGCCAGTGTTGTAAAAGGCCTTATGGACAAGGCAGAGGGCCTTGAACAGAATTCTTTTTTCTAAGGGAAGCCAGTGCAACTTACGAATGGATGCCGAAACAGGATGGAATTTGAGAAGATCCTTTACAAGTCTGGCTGCTGCATTCTGTACAAGCTGCAGTTTGTGAATGGCACCCTTATTGATGTCCAGGTAGAGCGCATTACCATAATCCAATTTGGACAGAACCAGGGCCACCTCTACCTGCTTTAGGGAGGAAAGGAGGGACAAGGAAGGACCTTCCTCAGAATCCTAATGATACCAAAACAGGTAGAGACCGTTCTGTTGATCTGGGGGTTAAAAGAAAGAGAGCTGTCAACAATGACACCAAGATTCTTTGCTGCTGAGGCTGGGCAGGGGCATGAGCCAAGCATTTCGGGCCACCAGGAGTGGGACCATATTGTTTGTTGACTGCCAAATATCAAAACGTCTGTCTTGTCCCCACTGAATTGCAGGTAGTTGCCTACCATTCAAGGAGGCCACAGTCTGCATGCAGCTCTTAAAATTTGCAGCGGATGCCCAAATACTGTTGGTGAGTGACACAATAATTTGTGTGTCTTCCACTTAGATTGTCGTAGGCTAGAGTGTTGTGTCGTAGAGTGGCATAGAGAGTCATAGAGTGTTGTAGAGTGAAGAGGCGTAGAGTGGAGTGGCATAGAGGGAAGTCCCATAGAGTGGAGTGTCGTAGAGAGTTGTGTCGTAGAGTGTTGTAGTGTAGAGTGCTGTGATGTTGAGAGTCATGGTGTATAGTGTCATAGTAGACAGCGGAGAGCCGTAGAAGGGAGTAGCATAGAGTAGAGTGCCATAGAATGGAGTGGGGTAGAACGGAGTGGCATAAAGTGGGGTGGTGTGCTGCAGAGTAGATAGGAGTGTCATAGAGTGTAGTGGCATCTCATAGAATACAGTGGAGGGGCTTAACATAGAGTGGAGTGTCTTAGAATGGACGGCCATAAAGTGGGGTGCCGTAGGGTGGAGTGGCATGTCATAGAGTTGTGGTGTGTTGTAGAGTGCAGTGGCATTGTCAGGAAGCCTCTCAACTGAACTCCAGATCATTCCTTTGGCGAGATGAATGGGACCTACACCCCCTAAAACATTATCAGGCAGTAACGATATTGTTAACAGCACTGTGCCAGAGAAGGTTCCAAGAGGAAGGGGGTTGGGAAAAGAGAAAGAGAAAACAAACAAACTGCTGTGGATCTAAGGTCACCCTGTTGTTGGGAAGCGACTGTGTAAATTTACTGTTGATTTGAGAGACTGCAGGATGAGATGCCAGGAGTCAGGAAAATGAATGTTACATTTTTTGCTGTTGTTGTATGTCTGTTAAAAAATGCCAACAATTAAATCATGCAGTTTTCATAGTAATATTTGAACATTTATCTCTCAGAACACCTGCTATAATTTAAAAATACAAAAACATGCTTTTTATCACTGTGAAGGATTCGTCTTAATGGCTCTCTAAATTACACGACTCTTTTGACTTAAAACAATTGCTGCAAAAACAGAAAGGTATTCATTAAATCTCTAAACTGCTTGACATCAATAACAAGTTATTTTGAAGTCCTTTCAATGAATAAACATACTTTTATTTTCTTTTGTGAGTAACTCAAAAGCCTGAAGAATGCACAACTTCTTGCAGAATCTGTCTTCTGCTTTTATATGAGGTAAAAGTCTTAAATAATAGTCTCTGTAAATAGGAAAAAACGACTCTGTTTCTTGACAGTACCACAGGGCAAAAACCAAACAAATACAAAGAAATTAAACAGATTGTCAATACCTTCATCAAAATTCTCTTCCCTACTGGTGCTCCACGTTAAAGCTGAGTAAACATACCTGATGCCTTTTTGTCTTTCTTTCTTTCAGCTTTATACAAGTTGCAGTGGAGAAAGGGGTGTGCCAGGAAACAAGGACAAAGCAGGAAGAACTCCGGAGCAGGAAGAGGTGACAGTGCTGTGGAGAAGGGGGCGTATCCAGGAAACGGGGATGAAGCAGAGAAGAGCTTTGGTGCTGGAAGAGGCGATGAATCAAGAGCCGAAGACTCAGGAACAAGATTGCAGGCGCTAAACACTGAAGAACAGGGAAGCATGCAGAAGAGCAGAGGCCAAGCGTCTGATGCTCTGTCTGTCTTTCTTTTATAGGGGAACCTTAAACGTGCCGAAAGCACAAGTGGGGAAGAAAGCTTTGCTGATGACTTCAAGAGCTTGATGATGTGAAAATCACTTCTAATGAAATTGGACGATCATCGGATGACTCTAGGATGGCTTCTAAAGTAATCCTGTTTGACCTGAAAGGCGTGCCAACCGTTACCAATTCCACATGTTGAACGTTGACATAATTACTAGTATGGTAATGAGCCCTTGGCCACAATGTGCACTACCAAAAGCACGTGGTGTATTCTTAGTGTTATGTGCATGGAGTGCAATCTCTGTTGCAGCTCGTGACTATCTCGCTCCATGCCAAGTTTCCCTTATGTGGCATCTTTTAAATGTATAGAATCTCGAGGGAGTTATCTGTTGGTAATTGTTGGACATTCTTACTGAGACTCCGACTTCATAACATGCAATAAACTACACCTCAGACTCAACTCTTCAATTTGTGGATCTATTACTTCCTACACTGGCGACGAAAAAGCACGAATCCTTGCCCTAATTATATTCTACTCGTTAAAGAACATTATTGAAAAGGGATATCTATTTCAAGCACTTCGCCTGTTTAACGGAGGACCGTTGCGGCAACAATCGTGAAGTCGTGGATTACGGTTCGTTGGATCATTACACTTCAAAGAATCATCTGTGTTTTGTTTTTGTTTTTTCTTAATTCAGAGCTTTATCACCATCGAGGTGTTTTTTTGTATATGTTTGAATGTACATACCCCTCGCACCTCGGATCAATTCTGGAATCTGATACCGTCACGCTCTTCTCTGCTGCATATCTAGGCAACGTCACATCATTCAACACGTTGTTACGTGTAAAGTCATCACGCATTAACACGCTTAATACGTGCAGGGAGCCATTTTGTTTATGTCCATAACCTAGCAACCAGATCAGAGGAGCTCCTTCGTTATGACGGCGCTTGTACATCTGTGACAAGCACACCAATTGTCTCAAGTGTTTGTTTATGCATACAGCGCGCTTGCACATCGGTTACAAGCACATCATTTGGTTCAAGGTACAGTTATACGCCACTTTCTTGAAGGATTTTCCACAATTCTAAATCGTGTATACTTCGATGATATACACACCATTTAAGAAACATTGAATATTAACTCAAGACTACTTTTAGGATATATACCGTGTGTTATCAGCAATTTTTATTTAATTTAATTGTCTTAACCAGTTAATACATTTAGTCATTTTTTTTATTTTATCATTCATGTCAGGCATATTGCCCCCTCCTTCCTTTCTCATTTCTCCAGGTGAACCTCCCATGGCATGGGATGTTTGGGAACCAGCCTTTCTAGCATATGTAGAAGTGTTAGAGGGTGATGATTGCAAACCGGAGAGGAAACTTTCTCTTCTAAAACACTGTTTAGGGGGAATAGGATTAAAAGAATTCTCAACATTACCTGCGTTACCCAATCCTGGCAATATTGATGTTTATCAGTATGCTTCCACACAACTTAATATACATTTTGGAAAAAAAAAAAACGTAGTAATGGAAAGATATAATTCTATTCACGCAAACAACATGCAGATGAGTCAATTGAAGATTTCGTTTCTGCCCCTAGGTCCCTAGCTGTTTCCTGTGATTTTGAACATATATCTTATGAGCAAATGCTTAGAGATCAAATCTTAATGAGGACTAACAACAAAAAAGTCCAAGAAAGGTTATGGACTACTTCTGATGTACCTCTTAATGCGGCTATTGATATTGCCAAATCTATTGAACACTCAGAAAAATGTGTTAAGGAAATAAGGGGAAACGATAAGGGAGATGTATTTAATGTTAGTAAGGACAATAGGGATTCTGACAAACAAAAAAAATAAAAACTCGCAAAAATGACCCTGCCGTAAAATCTGATAATAGACCTAAAGCTTCTAACTTTGAAAGAAACAATTCCCAGTTGCTCTGCTATAGATGCGGAAGTAATAGACATCTAATCAATTCTAAAACGTGTCCTGCCATTGAAAAAATTTGCACTAAGTGTAATAGGAAAGGGCATTTTTTGAAGTTTTGCAAATCTATCTCTAAGAAAGTCAATTATATCCAATGCTTAGAAGATGGTGATGAGTCATATGATTCTTTCGAGAACGAAATAAACACTGTATTTAATGTTTGTGGAAACGGAAGTGCTACCAAATTTACATCCTGCTCCATATTTGTGGATGATGTAGAATAAAAATTCTTTATAGACTCATGTGCATGGTACACCATCATATCATCCGATATTTTTCATAACAATTGGCCAAATAGGACTCTTCTCACACCTGATGTGTCACCTAGTGGTTACACAGGACATAAAATTGGTTTATTGGGATTTTTCTGGGGGCGCCTAGTTTTTGAGAGCCACCGTGCATATTGTAAGATATATGTGGCTAAATCAGGACAATTCCTGTTAGGATGGCCTCATCAAGAGAAATTAGGAATTAGATTGGACTCCAATGCCGATCCTCCTGTTTATTCTATTTTTCAAATAAAAGACTGTCACCAACTGAATTCAAACTACATCAATGAACTAATTGAACAATTCTCAAATGTATTAAGTGGAAAACTTGGGAAATATCAAGGATTTGAGCACACTATAAAACTAAACGAAGACGCAGTACCTGTTCGTCATAAAGTAAGAAATGTACCTCTGTCTTACAGAAGCAAGTTAAAGGATATGCTTAAGGACTTATGTGATAAGAGCAACATTGAACCTATCGAATCATCTCCATGGGTTTCTCCGATCGTTATTTCAATTAAATCTTCAGGCGAATTGAGACTGTGTGTGGACTTGCGCAATTTAAACAATGCTATTTGGGTGGACGCTCATCCCGTTCCAAATTTGCATGAATTAGTATCAACATTGGCTGGTGCTCAAGTATTTTCATGTATTGATCTAGCCAGCGCATACCACCAAGTTGTGCTAGATGAAGAATCAAAAAATTTAACAGCTTTCATCACTCCGGAAGGTCTTTTCAGGTTTTGCCGTATGCCTTTTGGCCTTGCCAGTGCAGCCTCTGTCTTCCAAAGATTAATGAAAAACAGCTTGGAAGGTTTGACAGGTGCTATTGCCTTTCAAGATGACATTCTAGTATATGGCAAAGATAATGAAGAACATGATCGCAATCTGCATAAATTATAGCTGCTTTGTCTGAGAAAGGTCTTACTCTTCGTTTGGATATATGTAAGATAAAGGCAATGGAGGTGGAATATCTTGGACATACCATCAGTGGGAAAGGTATTCAACCCAAACGTAAACATGTGGAAAGCATTATCAATGCTCCTGTTCCAGTTTCAAAAGAGCAATTAGTAGCTTTCCTTGGTCTAACTGAATTTTATGCAAAATTAATTCCAAATTATTCTTCTAAAATTGAACCTTTCAGATGTCTTCTTTAAAAAAATGCAAAGTTTTGTTGGTCCAATGACATGTCTCATGCTTTCCAAATTTCTAAAAATGTCATTGTTAAAGCTCCATGTCTTAAACCATTTGTCTCTGGGAAAAGTTGCATTGTTATGGTTGATGCCAGTAACACAGGTTTAGGGGGTGTTCTATGACAGAGAGATAATGGTAAAGAATGGATAGTTGCATATGCATCCAGAGTGTTAAAAGACTCGGAAAAAAACTACTCTGTCATAGAGAGAGAGCTACTAGCATGTGTATGGGGGGCTGAGCATTTTAGATCTTTTTTGTGGGGGACAAAGTTTACCATCAAGACTGATCACAAACCTCTTGTTTTCCTTATGGCTCCAGGAGGAGGACGCTCTATGTCAGCACGTCTGGCTAGGTTAGCTTCAAGGTTGCAATCATTCCAGTTCAAGATAGAGTATGTACAGGGGAAAGCTAACATGCATGCTGATTGCATGTCTAGATTGTCTATTTCTAGTGAACCAGATGTTAGTGAGGAAGAATGTGAGGTAGCTTTCACCACGTATGATGTAAATTTACTATACAGTGAACAAACTAACCTGGGTGAAGACGTTTGGGCTTTAGAAATGGAAAAGACGCAGAATTAAAAAAAATCAGGAGTTATATAGTCAATGGATGGCCAGAACAAAGGAAAGTGTCTGGAGACATGATGAGTTATTGTAAGATTCAAGATGAATTGGCTATCGAAAATGGTCTTGTAATGAGAGGTGACAAAGTCATACCCCCCTTTGCTTTAAGAAACAAAATTGTAGGTATTGCACATGAGGGACATTTAGGTATATCCACCACCAGGAGACGCATCAGAGAAACTTTTTGGTGGCCTGGGATTGATTTGTCTGTGAAGCATTTTGTGTGCTCTTGTGGTGAATATTCTAAGAGTGACAAATCAGCTGTTGTGATGCAACCTCAACCTCATCCCGTGGATTTTCCTGCTGGTCCATGCTTAAAATTAGGTTTAGACATTATCGGTCCTTTTCATGTTCTACCTAAACAGGAAAGTTTTGGTATTGTTTTGATATACTACTATTCAAAGTGGCCAGAGGTCAAGATGGTCAGGAATGTTACTTCACAAAGTGTTATAGAATTTCTTGATGATGTCTTTTGTAGGGAAGGTATTCCCCAAGAAATAGTTACAGATAATGGGACTCAGTTTGTTAGCAAAGAAATGGAGTTGTTTTTTGAGAAGTGTGGTATTGTTCATAGGAGGATAGCTGTTTTCCACCCTGAGGCCAATGGCCAAGTTGAGCATTTTATCCGTGTTGTCAAGGAGGCCATTCAGTTGTCAGTTAAAGAGGTGGTTTAAATTGGTGTAACGCTTTGAAATCTATGCTATTAGCATATAGGACTTCTCCCAATTCTGTTATCTTAGTTAGTCCTTTTGAACTTCTAAAAGGACGTAGACCAAGCACCAAATTAGTTCCTTGGTGGTTAAAGAAAAAAATGGGTGAAAACCAAAATTTCTCTAATGTGGATTATGAATTGGTTAGGAACAGAGTTGATGTGTACAAGAAGAAAATGAAAGAAGTCATGGAAAATAAATTAGGCAGTCTGAGTAAACAAAAAGTTTGTTATTGGTGATTTAGTACATATAAAAAAAAGAGCGAGTTGGTAAAGGTTCTTCCTGTTGGTCGGCTCCTGGGAGAGTTCTTGAAACTTTTAGAAATGCTGTCAGAATTGAGGGTGGGACTGTTTGGAATCTTAACAGGATATCCTTGTTCAAGGGGACAATGATTACACATGATGGTTCCAGTAGCAATGTGTTTCTTGATCTTGAATCCAGTGATGATCTAAGAGTTCGCAATTCTTCTCTCACTAATTTTGAAATTATTCCAACCAGAGTCACACGTGACCATCGTCTTCCTGCCAGGTTCAGGGAGTAATGATTAAATATTAATTGTACATTTTAAGCATGTTCTGTTTTTTTTTGTTTTTTTTGTTGTTTTCTCTCAAGGGGGGGAGGTGTGTTGTGTGCATGGAGTGCGATCGTCACGAGTGCGATGTCTGTTGCAGATCGTGGCTATCTCGCTCCATGCCAAGTTTCCCTTACGTGGCATCTTTTAAATGTATAGAATCTTGGCGGAGTTATCTGTTGGTAATTGTTGGGCATTCTGACTGAGACTCCGGCTTGATAACATGCAATAAACTACTGCTCAGACTCAACTCTTCAATATGTGGATCTATTACTTCCTACACTTAGTTTATGCATGTTAATAAGCACTTGGGTAAACGGTCTAAACACGCGGTACGGCTATGGGAGCCAAATTTGCGCCGCCGTACGCCTGCATCCTGATGAGCCATGTGGAAAAATTCTGGCTATGGGACCCTGAGTTCGCGGAATATACCGCCCATATTGTTATGTGGCGACGCTATATAGATGACATCCTCTGTATCTGGCAAGGAGATGAGACATTGCTCAAAAGATTTCTGAAGCAATTAGACCAAAACCCATGGGGAATTAAAACAACCCATACCTTCTCCAAGGAAGAGATTAACTTTTTGGATGTAACTCTCTATGTAAAAGACAACACTCTGCAAAGCAAACTCTATCGAAAAGAGACAGCTGCCAATTCCATCTTACGAGCCGATAGCTTCCACCCACGACACAACATAAGAAACATCCCTAAGGGGGAACTGTTAAGAACACGTAGAAATTGCAGTGAAGATGAGGTCTTCAAAACAAAAGGAGAAGAATTGGTATCTAGACTTACACAACGTGGATATGAACAATCAATTCTCAAAAACACAATGAATACAGTGGCCAAAATTGATAGAAAACAGATGTTCAGACAAAACAAAGGAGAAGTACAGAAGCACGATTCTGCTATACGCTTTATAACGGACTACAACAATGGCCACCACCAAATCAGACAAAGCCTCAAGAGACACTGGCATCTGCTTCAACAAACACCAAACCTTAATCAAGACCTTAAAACATATCCAGAGATAACATTCAGACGCGCCCCTAATCTGAAAGACCTCCTGTGCAAATCAGAATTTGTGGACAAAAGGAACTTGGTCAGCACCTTCCTGGACAGACCCCCAGGATTCCACATCTGTAGAAATTGCAATATTTGCAAGCTTAGCAACAACAAAACAACAAAAGTCCAACTAACTGAAGGAAGAGAATTTTCCATAAAAGAATGGATTGATTGTAACAGCAAATTCTGTGTCTATGTGATTATCTGTCCCTGCAATCTTCCATACATCGGAAGTACAATTAGACCACTACGGACCAGGATTCAGGAACATTACCGAAACATTCACAAACATCATTCAGGCCATCCACTTACTGAACACTTTGAAGACCATCATCCTCACAAAAAAGACTTCCGCTTCTATGGTTTGGAGATTGTACACCAAGCCAAAAGAGGGGGGGACCGCGAACTTAAACTCCGAAGACGCGAAAGTGAACTTATAATGAACTATAAAACCACCAACCTGGGGCTCAACAAGGATGCGGAAATGCATGTATGGTTGGGAGAGGATTGATGCCCCAACATACTCTTACAACCGCATCACCTACTACCCAAGACTTAACACAACCTTTCTGTTGTTTACAATAACCCCTAATTAGTTCCCCCAAATACCATCAAAGAACTTACAGCATACCCTCCTGATTTTTTGCCGTTTTTTCAGTTGATATAAAAACATGTAGAAATATGTGATAACAATTTTTAGTGCTACAAGGTCGCCCCAGTGTGACTCAACACGACCTTGTTCATCGATATGTGATAGTACCCTTTGTGCTTTAAGGGCGCCTCAGTGTGACCTAACACGATTCAGCTCTTTGCCCAGTTTTATTGATTTAGCTTCTTAGAGCCTAGAGATATGTATGTTATTATTAATTACAAACTCCAATTTTGCACCGTAGTGTGACCCAACACAACTCTGCTCTACGCCGAGTTTATTGGCTCAGCTTCTTCGAGCCTGGAGATATGTGTGCCATTCTTAATTGCATTCTAAATTATGCAGCAACTCATGTTCAGGTGATTTTTTTACCTGATACATTTACTCAATCTTGATTTTGGCTTTCCACTCCTCCCCGCCAAATTTTTCATCTTTACTCAGTTCCTACAAAAAACAACTGATCGTTATCTTTACATTAATACACACGGATACCTATTAGCATACTTTGGACACATGCTTGCGTCCACAAAACGTGAATGTATGTATTTAAGTAATGTTAATAAGTTGTTATACTAATGTTCAAATGTATTGCTTTAGGTAATTTAAATGTCCGACAATTTCGCTCACTCTCTCCTATTATTGATCTCTAAAACCCTTCTACCATCCCCTTGCACCTCACTCGGTTCATATCAATACTGATGACCGTCACCGTCTAACTTCACCAATCTCGATTTACCCCCAACCTAAAATGGCTCCCAGCAAAAAGCACCCGTTCACTTCCGGGTTTTGAACCGGAAGTGCTCATATGACTCCTTTATAACTTGCTCGCAACCACGCGTTGTTATTACCATCACGACCTTGGAAACTGCAATACCTGGCATTAGCCGAGACTTAAGGTAAGGGACTCCTTCCCACGCTCCCCCTCCCTGTAACCCAGCATTTAACAATGCCTTCCTCTTACAATTTCTTCTTCCACTTCCTTCCCCTTGTGTTTTCTCCACTTTTAGAAATCTTCGGGTTATCAAACCCTTGTCACTAAATACTGAATTACCTAACAACCCGGTAAGGAAGCATATCCAAATTCTTTTTCACTTAAACTTGCACAATTGATCGCCTAGAGCATGCGTATTCCCTACTCCATTATCTACACGATTCTGGACTCCGTATAGATTATACCCCCGAGTGCGGCTTAGAACTTCTAAAAAGATTTAAAAACATGCGCAAGCACTCCTCGCATTCGGCAATTATTGCACAGTCAAATAGTTCCCACCAATATTTTTACAAATTTCACCATCAACACACCGTTATTTACACCGCCCGAATCTACACTTGAGAAGTAATTGCCTCCCTTTCTCTACCCGCTAAAATATCCAAACTTTTCACATATGGCATGACACAGCAGTACCTCACACTTCACGAGGTTACTGATTCACAATTTTTGACACAATATACTAGTCATATGCCTTGACATAACTCCGATATTAAGAATTAACAATTAATATACGATGTGACCTAGAAAGCACCAGCACTTTATAAATATATCAATTCACGCAGTCACCCTGGCAAAAGAATCCCAAATCGTTCCTAGACTAATGCGAACCCTTCCTCCCTCTTCCTCGCGCTTGACCCGGTACCCGGATGCGGCCTCCTCATTAATGGAAACTGTAACTATAAATTCATTCTAATCGTCGATAACACTATACGCTCAAACATTAATTTACTTGGGTTATGCATTACTGTCTCTAAAAATGTAAATAACAAAATCATGTAACCTACCTCTAATTTAATCTCACAATGTCATGCAAATACTTATAAATGCCAAATTCTAATTGCATATCATACTACTATACGATCCGCAATTCTCCTTGTATTCTTTATATATATGAACGTTTATTTTTCTTAATGCAACTCATTTTTGTTCTCACCGGCTTATATTTATACCGGGCAATGTTTATGACTGTAATATGTACTTTCATTTGAAACTTGTGCTAATACTCGCCACTAATTATATTGACCTTTGTGCTCTAAACTCTTACTATTTTATCACAATTACTTATTCTCTCCCTCCAACTCGACAAAACACTCTGTACCATATTATTATCTATTTCTCTGTGTCCCTCAATGACATCACATCTTGATTCTTTCTACCTTCCATACCTGCCGCACGCTTACTTTGACCCCTTCCTCACTTTACTATTTTTCTCTGTTCCCTCACTTACTAATTGCCCTTCAATGCTACGTCTCACTATAACTTTACTACTCTTCCCAAAATTCACCCTCACTATATATGTATATATTATACACATGCCTTATGACACCATGTACTTTTCCTACCTTGGGTTAACATTGTCTGTATACAGCCCTGAGGAAGCCCCAGGCCTGATGGCCGACTAGGGGGCGAAACACGTGTTGGCTGTGCCATCCTTTTTCTTGCAGCTACCCAAAAAAGAATAAAAAATACTTATCTCACCCGGATCTGCATGTCTTAATTGGAATTTATTCCCAAAAACTGAAACTAAAACTCTAGCCCGGACACACCGTTTCTAAACATCAGGTTTAGCCTACAGTTTGTGCCCATAGTTTTATGATTGTACATCAATAATAAAAACAAAACAAAACTATGAAGATACACATGCAAACTAACACTGGCACTTTGTTGTACATGTGAAGACTAACATTAACTCATTCCATTTTATCATCATAGATCTGTACACTGATGTTATACCATGTTACAATATGAACCATAATAGAGTGTTTATCATAATCAGAAATTATGATCCTGAACGTGCCATGGGAGGAGAATACAGACTCATGACAGGCATCTGGTACAGTGCCATGTGAATGAGTGGAGTCGCATTTCATTAAATTGAGTACAGTGGAGTGACATACAGCTGAATGGCATAGAGTGGAATGCCATACAGTGTTTTGTCGTCAAGTGTCGTGGCATGGTGTAGAGTTTCGTGATAAAGAGTGCTGTGGTATAGGGTGTCTTGGTTTACAGTGCTGTGGTGTAGTCTTGTCGCCTACTGGCGTACACTGGAGTGGAGCAAAGTGGAATGGCATGTCTGTGAGTGGAGTTGAGTTTGTTAGACTGGAGTGGAGTTCTGAAGCGTGTGATGACATGTCGTAGAGTGCAGTGGCTTAGAGTGTTATACATTGTATTGGACTTCCATAGAGGGGAGTGAAATGTTGGACAGTGAAGTTGTGTAGAGTTGAGTGGCATGTTGTAAAGTAAAGTGGAGTGACGTATCATAGAGTGGCGTGTGGTACAGTGACGTGTAGTCTTAGAGTAGAGTGGCATAGTGTAAAGTTGCATACAGTGGAGTGGTAAGTCGTAGAGTGGAGTGGTGTGTGTTAGAGTGGAGTGGTGTGGTGTGTCATAGAGTAGAGTAGTGTGTCATTGAGTGGAGTTATGTGGTGTTTCGTGGAGTGCCATAGAGTGGAGTGGCATGTCACTGAGTGAAGTAGTGTGTGTTAGACTAGAGCTTATAACGAGGAACAGTGGTTCCTGTGGAAAATGTGTGTAATATATGGTAGTGATTAGCTCAATGGCAGTATTTATGGGTCAGAAGATGTCGTAGAGAAAAGAAACATATACAGCAAAACACTTATGAATATTAGCTTTTTATGTAAATACGGAATCAATTTAATAAAGAAAGGTGAGTGGTGTCCCAAGTAAACATAGAACCTACAAATCAAATTTGTAGCAGTTTGCGACATAAAAATAGGTTTCAAGAATACAAAAACGATCATAACATAAATATTCAATAGAAAGTCACAGTCTTCTAGTACAATGGTTGTGGCTGAGGAATGGTTCGCTTTAGAATTGTGTCAACGGCGTTTCGACCCCATCATCAATAGGGGGTCTCTTCAGGCCCTAACATGGCGGGACACCTGAGACAATGTGGATCAACTGTCAGAGTGTCAAGTGCACACCACAAGGAAGTGTATTACGAGAGTGATGCTAGTTATGATGTCTGTAACTTAAGAGGAAACACGGGATCCGTGTCAGAAGAAGGGTATAAGTTATTAGCAGCGTTTGAGAAATATCTTGTATATGCTGTACATGAGGTGGCCGTAGTCAGCCTCACTGCTGTTCCAAGGTAATGGAGCGGTCTGGGAGGACAGCCGAGGTCAGCCGAGGTCCGTGAAATTAGACTAGAGTGGCATGTTGTGGAGTGGAGTGGCATGTCATAGAGTGTAGTGATGTAGATTGTCGTACAGTGGAGGGGAATCTCATAGGATGGAGTGGTTTGTTGCACAGTGGAGTGGCAGAGAGTAGAGTGGCATGGCGTACAGTAGAGTGGCATGGCGTGTCATAAAGTTGCATGTGGTGCAGTGTCTTTAGAGTGGAGTGGCCTAAAGTGGAGTACCATAGAGTGAACTGGGAGGCCATAGAGTGGAGTACAATGGAGTGGTATGTCATAGAGAGAAATAGCGTGTGTTAGAGTGGAGTGGCATGTTGTAGAGTGGTGTGTCTTTGAGTGGAGTCGCATGGACTGTCATAGAGTGGACTGGGATGTCAGTGATTGGTGTCGAGTGTGGTAGACTACAGAGGCGTGCCGTAGAGTGGATTGGTGTGTTGTGTCCTACAATTGAGTGGTGAGGAGTATCATAGAGATGAGGGGACTTTCATAGAGTAGAGTGGGGTGTAGTAGAATAGAGTGGGGTGTAGTAGAATGGTGTGGCGTGTCTTACAATGAAGTGGAGTGGCATGGGGTGTCATAGGGTGTTTTTTAAATAGACAGTGTAAAAATGGCTAAACATCTTTAGTTTAGATTTGCCAGAAATGTAGATTATGGATTGTATAGGGTCCCTTCTGGTAGCAGATGTAAATTGTTTCAGTAGTTTCAAAGTTATAGGGCCTGATTCAAAAAGGAAAACTTGACTCTTTTGTGTAACTTTATGATTATTTGGTATTCACCAAGGTATTTTACGAGGAGTATCTTTATGACTGTGGAGTTCTCCATATCAATTACACCCACACATGGCAATTAGTCTTGCTTGTGAAAATATCCCTGTTTGTTTCTGATTGGGAAATACGTTTCCCCATGGTGAAAGACCTTCCCCTTGAAGGAGCCGGAAAACATGTTCTAGACCTGCTCTAGAACCTCGAGTGAATGCTACTTTTTCTCAGCCGGAGAGCGTAGAGGGGAGAGATATCGTTAACAATGTTGATCAATTCAGTTGCAGTTCTTTAGGGCCATTAAGAATCACAGACTCCTAAATAAGGTTAATTAATTTATTACAAAGGCAAAAACGGCTGGACATACAGACACCTGAAGATGAGGGTGTAGAAATACATTGGAACTAATGCAAAGCCAAATCTACGAATGAGGTTAAGGCAGTGCAGCATACACAAGACGATAAATTCAAGAATCAAGATGCAAACGATTAAAGAACAAGAGTCAAGATTCCCCTGCATTGAAGGTTTATAAAAATAAAGCATTAATCTGTCCCTACACTAGTTCTTATGCGACATACCTAATCAAGCTTTCTGCAGGGCAGGATCGGTTAAGGTGTCAGCATGTGGAGTCTTCCTCAGAAGTCTCTCTACTTTAGTTGGGTCACGCAGCATGAAGATACTGAGACAGAGCTCGTTCTAAGATGCTCTCTCTCCAAAGGGCAGAGAATATGTGGCGCTCTTTCCTTACTTACAATACTCCAAATATTTCAGGTGTCTTCCCATGATTCCTTTCTGGTCACACCATCTGATCAGGCCACACCCTCATAGGTGGTTTTGCATGGGACGACGATTACACCCAATCAGGAGCACATTGACCTTGATTCCCAGATCCTCTCCGGTGAGAAAATACAACAGTTTTCCTTATCAGCGTTAGCTTCCAATGTATTCTCTTCGCTCCTTGTCTAACTCCTAAAACAAAGACATTATTTTTACTAACAAGGGTGCTTTTTCCACCTGCAACATAAACGTGAGAAAGAACAGAATCTTCCATGCACATGGAATTCAGCTATTAATCTCTAATGCAAGAGCTTTCCTGGAGAATGCATTTCAGCTAACATAAGAGAAAAGAACATGGACTTTGCGAAGATATATAAAAATTAAGACATCTACAGTTAATATTTTAATTTACATAAAAATGACACGATTAATAAGCACATTCAATAATGAAATGATTGTCAGTTGCACAACACATGTGTTTCCTGTTTGTGTTTTCTGATGGTTACATTTGATTTTCTACGGAATTTTCATGTACTCTACATTTTGGCCTACACACATGACATTCATGTTATTACGTTACCAGATCCTAACACTTAGGTTAACACGACAAAAGATTATATGCAGATGTAGTCTACGCATGTCATTATAATGCACCCCTACAAAAAAAATGTTTTTTAGGCTACATCACCCTAAAACAGGATTCTCCAAAGTCGGTTCTGGAGAGCCGGATCATGCCAGATTTTTAAGATAACATCATTTATCTAAATAGGGATATGCTAAAAATCTGGCATGGATCCAGACCTTCAGGACCCATTCTGGAGATTCCTGACCTAAACCTCAGCTAACCTAGGGCTGATCCAATTAAATCCCGACCCTAGAAAGGGAAAGTAGATATCTGACACTTTGCAGTGTATAAAGAGGATGTGACAGAGTTGGAAAAAACACAAATATATGAGTTTGTGGGAGGTTCCCACAATTCCAAGGCAAACCACACTTTGAAATGTCTCCTTTCCCACCATTTGAGTGGAATTTACCGGTGGATTGCACCATCTTTGAAATGGGATTGTGCTTGCCAGGAATCCCCTGGTGGATTCCTGCAAAGACAAAGAAAAAGGTAAATAAAGGAAGGGCACGGAATCCTAGGCTACCACCTAATACTCAAGATTACCTATTGGTTGTATGTAGTCGGTGTCATATCCTATACCCATTATTAAGTGGGTAAGATCTTTGATCCCAAAATATAATTAGCATACAACATGGGAAAAGGGCAAACACCCAGTATCATTCATGCAGAAAGAGTTTGTTCACGACATGCAGAGACCATAGAATGCACAATTATTCAAGTCAATTCTTATATTGTATGGTTTATTTATTGTTTCCGTAGGTGATTCTATTCTTGTTGATATCACCTCTTTTTAACATGGTAGAGGAGAAACCCACATCTGTCAGCCAGCACGTGTTTTGCCCCTAAAAAACACACAGGCCTGGATCTTTTCAAGGCTGAAAATTGAATTCTGATTAATCCGATATAGAGAACAAGAATGATGCTGGGTATTTGTATTCCTCTGATGTTATATAAAAAGGTACATTTGGTCATAAACGAATATGTTCGACCGAATTTACCTTTATAAATTGGCCTCTTGGAGTTAGAGAGTAGGTCACCCTTTGGGAGACTACCAGAGAGACGCTGAGAGATTCCCCCTTACGAGCATTGAAATTTTTGCAGTTACACACTGCATTCTCCGGTGTGGTATTCATGCTCACCTTGTGTGTCTCTTACCTTGCAAAGGGGGGCAGTGAATGTTTGAAGTGAAAGAAGAAAACTCCAAGTTCGAGCCTGTTCTGTTTTTTGTTATTTCGTGCGTGGTCTTGGTCTGTGCTTGGAGGGACCCAGTGAGGGTGTGCATCACCACAGACCTGTGCCTTATAGCCAATATAATGTGGGCACCATCGGTATGTGGCATGCACCAGGGCACCATGTCTGATAAGGGTATTAGAGTGGCTGGAAGGAAAAAGGCCCAGCGTGCCAGTATCACATTTAATCCCCTGTATGGGGTAGCAATTTCCATATCCCTGTTACGCTTAGTGACGCTATTACTTACCACATAGAAAAGGCACCCCTGTCCTCTAAAAGCAGAGATTCATAGAAGAGAAAACACATGGTGTGTGTAAAATATTTTAAAAGAGGCATTTAGTTTCAGCAAAATGCCATGAGTCACTGGATTTGGACGAACTACTGTAAAATATCTATTTTATGTTTTCTTAGCTGAAGTAATGATGTTTATATGTGGAAGGTTATTATCCTGTTTTTTCTTTGACCAGTAACACCGTGCTCCAGACGTGTAACTATTTAATTGCACCAAAAATACTTTTTGATTTTTGTGAGAGATTGGTTTGTATACAGAGGGTGAAATAACGTTTGGATGCCACGGTTCAAAGATAATGAATGCAGTATTGGTCTCTGTAAATGGCTCTGACAAAATATCCTTTCACATGTTTGGTATGCATTTCGCTAAGTACTGCTGAAAAATGAACAGGCAGAAACATGAATAGTTTCCTTAAATGGTCTGAGAACAAAAATATTGTCTTCAAGTTTAAAAAAGCTCAGTGTAACTAGGCGTGGGATTTGAAATGCCTGATGTTTTACAAATGCTAATCAGCACCACGAGAAAACGCCATTGAGAGCGAAACATGCAATGTATGAAGTCTCATTGTGAGAAAGTCAAGAGTAATACGATTGCAATAAGCGAAAAAAGTAATAAACAATAAAAATAAAGAACATAGTTCTGAGCCTGCCATTAAATTACCCGTGATATTGAGGAAAGCAAAACATTTTATATCCGCTCTTTTGTTATTAAGTAAAGATCTGGGGGCATATGTATCAAACGATTTTGTATTCGTAAACGCTGCGAATCGCAAAAAAACAGTGTTTGCGAACACAAAGTCGTAAAACGCGATGTATGTGACATTTTCGCATTGCATTCTTAAGGAATCGCTAATTTTGCAATTCCTTAATTTTGCGTAAGCATTTAAGGAATCGCAAATTACGATTCCTTAAATGCTATGTAACAGGCACCCAGGTTGTGCGAATTCTCCTTAAGAAATCGCAAATTACCACCAACTTCAAGTTGTTGCCCTTAGGGCATGTATGTGCGCCATAAGCGCACACATGTTCATTTCAGGGGTGCATCAGGGTGTCATCATGACACCCTTGCACCTTTGAAATTATTCTCAATTTGCGATTAGCAAATTGCAATTCGCAATTTGAGAATTACTTCCCATTCATTCCTATGGGCCTCCAGGCCCATAGGAATGAATGGGAAGGTATTCCTTAATTGCGATTTCACAATTTGCTAATCGCAATTAAGGAATATTAAGAATTCGCAAAATATGTGCGAATTTTTAAATACATCCCGTTTTGCAATTCTCAAATAGCGATTCTCAAAAAATCGCTATTTGAGAATCGCAAATACGTTTTTTGATACATATGCCCCCTGGTATTGCCTGAACCACTCATGCAAATCACCACTGTTGTGATTTTCAACCACAATACATGAAAGTGGACGTAGAATCTGCAGTCTACTCGCAATGTATGTAAAAAATACCAGCCTTATAGGTTATTTCATTTGTGACACGATATATGATTTTTAAAACGGCATCTTATTTTCATTTTATGATCTTTTTGTTCAGTTTTTGTACAGCAGATAAACAACAACAAATAAAAGAGAAGAATAAAATAATACATATTACATGACTTGACCTTTGGCTTAAAGGGTGGCACCAAACATATCTCTCTGCGTTGGTAGGTGCCACAGTGACAAGTAACTGAGTGGCATGAGTAGATCTGTATTATATCATTCACAATCCTGCTTACCATCAGACCCATTATGAGTGGTTAAACTCGATGTAGCCATCCAACAAACCAAACAGGTTGGCGAAGTGCCCATCAAAGCTGGAAGTCTCTTGTACAGGGCTATTTTGGACGTCATGTTATCTCGAAAAGGTCCCCAAATAACCCTAGGTCGCATACGTATCAGCCTTAAAATTGTATTCTAGAGGCTCAAAGTTGTAGTGAATGGGTTCTGGGCGTCAATAGTGACCTGATGTTCAAAAGGCTTTCTCTGGGGGTTAAGAGTGCTGGTACCAGGAATTGTTCTCTGGTACTGGGCTCATAAGGAACCTTGGGGCTCATTCTCCCTGCGAGGCACTTAGCTGTGTAGGAGTCAGGGGAGTGACACAGTGCCACGCCTGTCCTCGGCAGATTTCCCCACTCACTCCCTGCTGTGACAGTCATCATTTCTTTTCCATCTGACATCATGTGCCGTAGGTGGGTGGACTTGGCACAGGATGAGAAGACATTGGATCCTAAAGATTCTAAACGTGCAACAAACACACCTTTCATGTCACTTATTCATGTCTTTGGACCCTCTGTAACTCATTCTTATTTGAACATAGGGGGTCTCCTGCGGTGAGTTACACCAGTGAACTCCTGGGCAACACTCAGTAGTAGTCTTCACTGCACACCTTTGGGCTCAGGCATTCCGCTTCCCCTTTCGTTTCCTCAGATGAGCAGCAGTGGTTTTGGTCCCCCAAAGTCATGGAAGTACTGGAAGATTTGTGGATAGATTCCATATTATGCATTGGCTGTGCATCATTACGACGTGCACCTCCATTCCAATGGCTTCATCATAATACCATTGGTTAAGCAACCATGTTTTATAATTGATACTGCATGCAAGCTTTTTCAGGAGTACCTAGATGGCTCTTCAATCCTTTTTCTAATCTTTGCTTACTCTGGTCACCTCTTGTTGGAAGATCCCCTGCAACAGATTTCAGCCAGAACCTCCACTTGTAGCTATGAAACTTATGCAAGCCTAAACTAATCACATTGAACCTCCTAATTTTTCAAGGGTGTTGTAACTTAAATAGTAACCAATTTTCCTGTATCACTTTAACTTCTACAAGTGTGTACAAATACACCTGCGGTTCATGTGCTAGTTTTTGTGCCTTCCACGCAGCCAAGGTATCCACTTTGGAAAAGGATGCCTTGACTCCCAGCAATCCACAATTGTTTAATCTGTTAGGTGAGATTACACCCCCTACATATAACATACGAATTCCCTTGTATGCTTGCCTTGCTACTTGTGTAACTAAATCTGGCAAGTACAATTAACTGCGACTCATCAAACCTAGGTTTTGATGCCAGTAGTTCCTTTCCCTCCTGCCTCTAATTACCTACAATCAAGAGGCACAGAAGTGCCGCAGACAGTGAGCACCTTCGTTGAGATAATGCAATACCTGTACTTTTCGCATGGTCTATTTCTCTCATCTTTACCTGAACTTCTCGTTGCTCTAGAAGAGGCGTGTGGATTGTTCTAGAAGAGGCGTGTGGATGGGTTGTGTATCCAGGAAGTGAGTTAAGGACCTAGCTCTCCCTTTCTGTCTTACCCTATGCTCTCTAAACCTGAGAGTCTCAACGTTGACCTTAACAGAATTATATTTTAGTTTATCTTTCTGATACTTTTGTTTCCTGCCCAAGACAGTGGACTGTGATCCACTAAACCCACAAACATCATACATACACACTGATTGTTATCACCATAATCAAATATTGTGAGCATGTGACACAGCAAAAAAACATTACATAAATAATTTATGGATTATTTTGGATGCTGTTGGCAGATAATATACAAGTGAAAATGTTTAGTATATCATTTGTCTAGTATTTATCTCCTGTGAGGATACAACTGCTGCATCCAGTTTTATTTTATAGTAATCTAAACCCCTCAAATTCCATTTATGTTAAAGGAACGCATGTATGATCACTTCTTTTTCACTGGTGTACCAATTTTATACTCCATGACCAACAATCCAGTTAAAGAAGGTAGGCAGGTTTCACTGAGTGAACCTTGCTCAACCTTGGTAGCTTGAGAGGCAAGACAAATATCAAGGAATGTGTAGAGTGCATCGGCAATACAACAATACATTTATGAATACAAAACCTAAAATGGGCATGATATATATATAGATATTCACTGAAAAAACCATAAATTTCAGGCATGATATAGTTAGGAATTGGCATTTAAAAAACCTTAGAAATTCACTGAAAAAACAATAGGTTTTAGGGGTGTTATAATTAGCTGGACATTTCACTCGAACAAAACCATTGAAATTCCTCCGATATAGTTAGTTGTACTAACTACATCTCGCGCATCCGCAATCCACTACTGATGATATCACATATTACATCATTCATGACATGGTCAGTGACATCACTGATGACATCTCAAATGACATCACTGATGACATCACTGATGACATCATCCAGTGAATGTGGTTTGGTTCGTTATTTAAATATGCATTATATATATATAGCAATTTGCATTGAAGAATGAGTGGATATATAAATATAAATATCTGGATGGAGGATTTAGTAGCAGTGTGATTGACTGTTTACTTGACTAATTTATAGTGCCTCACTAAATATATTGGATAGTGACTAAACTGTGTGAATATCTGTATCACTTTGTCAGTTGTTGTGTAAACTGCTGCACAAGTTGGTTTCTAGCTACGTGAAAGTCTATATTATTTATTGATTAGTTAAATGAGTATTTGTATGGGAGAGTGAATGTGTGTGTGGTTCGGTGGGGGTGTGTGACTGCCCAAAGATGTGTGAATAGTTGATTCAGTAGGTATATGAAGTTAAAACTACATGTTATAACAGTTGTTTGGGGGAGTGAATATCTTTATGGGTGTGGTGATGAGCCAATATATGTCTCAATGGTACATGTCCAACAAACTAGGAAAATAAAAGCCAGTGTATGTGTCAGTTGTTGTATATAAATAAGTATACATATGACTCGCTGATTGTATGAGTGACTGTATGGATAACTGTATACTTGTGATAGTGTTTTTATAACACACTAAGTATGAGTTATTATCTATATGAATAGATGAAGTGGTGTTTTTATAAGTGTATAGCTAAGTAAAAGTAAGTATGATCCATTGCTTGCATAAGTGAGTAGGATGACTTCATAAGTGATTAGGGTGTGTGCTGGTGTGTAATGTCGATATTGGTGTACAAGTATATTTGATAGTGTTCTATTGATCATTGACAGCATGTACGAGTGAATCTATAGGTAAGTGATTAGATGTGTGTATAGATCTAGGAATCACTGAGTGGGTGTTTAGAAACTTGTATTGGTGTGTCAATGGTTTTAAATCTGGCACTCTGTATTTTACAGTGAGTGATGAAAGGTTATACTAGTGTATGATGATGAGGTGTATCTGATTGTCACGTGGTTGATGCCATCAGTGATGCCATCAGTGATGTCATTTGAGATGTCATCAATGATGTCACTGACCATGTCATGAATGATGTAATATGTGACATCATCAGCAGTGGATTATATATATTATCTACAGGTGGTCGCCAGTAGATAGTTATAGTTAGAACCTATTTTCCATAGGAAATCCACAACATTCTATTGAGAATAACTTTGACACCGGTTGACGAATCTTCGCGAAATTTTCCAAACTATTGGCCAGCTCCACTCCGCTCCTACCCTGAAAGTTTCGTGGTGATTCGTCAAGTGGGGGCCGAGAAAAAAGGGGGTCCCAAAACGCATTTTCCCCATGCAATTTCCCATAGGATCTGTTGTCGCAGCAACAGGTAGTCCTCAGTTCAGACTCGTGCCTTTTGCATAAATGGTGTGAATCCGTTCAGTAGTTCCTGAGAAAATTAGAGTTAAAAGTACATAAATATCTAAGGCCGGGAGGATCTGCGGACCCTACACGCACCGTAAGCTCACCCTCCCCGAACCGAGCGCGCACCCTCCCGATCGCGCGCTGAATGCTAATTGGCTGTCAAGTGTCTCTCTACATTCGAAACCAGGAACTGTTGGCGGCCATTTTCTGCCTCGGTAGAAGCGAGGCTGAAGAAGCAAGGGGAATAAGTGTGTAAAACATATAAAGGGGCAGAGTGGAAATACTCTGACCCTCTAGAGGTGCTTAGGGGGTCCCAGAAGGAACCCTTTTAGAAAAAAAAAAAAAACGGCGGAATGCGCACATGGTGCGTGCATCCTATCGCGTTGGGTGCACGGTTCCTAACGCGTTGGGTGTGCGGATCCAAGGAAAAAAACTGAAATTTTTGGGAGATAAACATCAAGCTTAAGTGTTTTGTTCTTGAGTGGCTCTAAAAAGAGCCGTTGTGTTCATTCAGAGTTTTTGGTACTTATAAGTAAGTACCTATACAGAGTCTAAAGTTGTTGAGGAAGACTCTGTTTCCTTCATCAGTAAAGTGTACTCCATCTCTCCTATACATCCCCTGCATATGAAAGCGCAGATTGTTATTGTAAATGGACCCCATTCTGTAGTCTCGGAGAAAAGCAGAAACAGATTTATTCACATGTTTCCTAGATTTTTCAATCTGTGGACAAAAATGATCGGACCAGTTCCATTTCTGCCTTTGGCATATGTTAGAATGCACAAAGGCAGTTTTTGGGAAAAGTGAAATCAGTTCTGCAAAGGTGTCCTTCATAAGCATTTCCAGACCTACCCCAGTCAAAGTGCCTAGGTCATTGCCACCACAGTGCACTATTATGAGGTTGGATTTGCATTAAGGATTTCACCAATGGCATCAATTGGTCAATCAATCAATCAATCAATCAGGCATTTATATCGCGCACTACTCACCCGGACGGGTCTCAAGGCGCTTGGGGAGAGGGGTCTGCTACTGCTCGAACAGCCAGGTCTTGAGCTGTTTCCTGAAGGCGAGGTGATCCCGGGTACGTCGCAGGTGGACCGGCAGGGTGTTCCATGTTTTCGCCGCCTGGTAGGAGAAGGATCTTCCTCCGGCGGTGACTCTCTGGAAGCGGGGGACGACGGCGAGGGCGAGGTCCGCGGATCGTAGCTGGCGGGTTGGCGTGTAGAAGGTCAGGCGGTTGTTGAGGTACCTTGGGCCCAGGTCGTGGAGGGATTTGTGTGCGGGGTGAGGATTCTGAACGTGATCCTTTTGTTGACCGGGAGCCAGTGCAGGTCTCTAAGGTGGCTCGAGATGTGGCTGCGTCGAGGGATGTCCAGGATGAGTCGGGCGGAGGCGTTCTGGATGCGCTGGAGTCTCTTCTGAAGCTTGGCTGTCGTTCTGGCGTAGAGGGTGTTTCCATAGTCCAGTCTGCTGGTGACGAGGGCATGGGTGACAGTCTTCCTCGTCTCGGTCGGAATCCATTGGAAGATCATCCGGAGTGTGAGGAAACAGGATGAGGAGACGGCGTTGACTTGTCTGGTCATCGAAAGAGTGGAGTCCAGGATGAAGCCCAGGTTGCATGCGTGGTCCGTTGGTTTGGGTGCGGTGCCTAGGGCCGGGGGCCACCAGGAGTCATCCCACACGGAGGGTGATGGACCCAGGATCAGGACTTCTGTCTTGTCCGTGTTCAGCTTTAGGCGGCTGTCGTTCATCCATTCGGCGACGTCTTTCATCCCTTCGTGGAGGTTTGCTTTGGCGGTGTCGGGGTCTCTGGTGAGGGAGAGGATCAGCTGGGTGTCGTCGGCGTATGAGATGATGTTCAGGTTGTGTTTGCGAGCGATGGCCGCTAGAGGTTTCATGTAGACGTTGAAGAGCGTGGGGCTGAGCGTTGATACTTGCGGGACGCCGCAGATGAGTGTGGTGGCCTCCGAGCGGTACGGAGGCAGGCGTACTCTCTGTGTTCTACCGGAGAGGTATGAGGTGATCCAGTCCAGGGCCTTCCCTTGGATGCCAGTGTTGTGGAGGCGTTGTACTAGGGTGCGGTGGCAGACGGTATCGAATGCCGCGGAGAGGTACAGGAGGATGAGTGCTGCTGTTTCACCGTTGTCGAGCAGGGCTCGGATGTCATCAGTGGCTGCGATGAGGGCAGTCTCGGTGCTGTGGTTGGTTCTGAATCCGGACTGTGATGGGTCGAGGGATCCGTGCGTCTCGAGGAAGGCGGCCAGTTGCTTGTTGACGATCTTTTCGATGACTTTGGCCGGGAAGGGAAGGAGCGAGATGGGGCGGAAGTTCTTGAGGTCGGTCGGGTCCGCTGTTGGTTTCTTCAGTAGGGCGCTGAGTTCGGCGTGCTTCCAGCACTCCGGGAAGGTTGCTGTGTTGAAGGAGGCGTTGATGATGTCTCGGAGATGGGGTGCGATGGTGTGGGCCGCTTTGTTGAAGACGTGGTGGGGGTACGGGTCGGTCAGGGATCCGGAGTGGATGGTATTCATGATGCGAGTAG
This sequence comes from Triturus cristatus, assembly GCF_964204655.1. NCBI lineage: Eukaryota > Metazoa > Chordata > Amphibia > Caudata > Salamandridae > Triturus > Triturus cristatus. The sequence goes on from NC_140580.1 coordinate 780,270,605, forward strand.
TATCTTCAGGGGTCACCTCGGTCCATGTCCGGAGGGTGGCTGTCGGGTGCGTGAGTTCGATCGACGGGTGCAGGGGGTGAGCGCCGAAACTGCTATGGATGTCGGCGACCTTGCGGTGGAAGTACGAGGCGAGGGAGTCGCAAAGGTCCTGTGAGGGGGCGATGTCGTTGTGGCCGGTGCTGGGGTTGGAGAATTCCTTGACGATGTTGAAGAGCTCCTTGCTGTCATGGGCGTTCTTGTCCAATCGGTCCTTCAGAGATTTCTTCTTGGTGGTGCGGATGAGCTGGTGATGTTTGCGGGTGGCGAGTTTGAGGGCGGTCATGTTGTCGGCGGTCTTTTCGAGGAGCCAGGCCTTCTCCAGGGTGCGGCAGGCCTTCTTGGAGTTCTTGAGTTCGTCGGTAAACCAGGGGGCTTTCTTGCTTCTGGGCCTGGTGAGTGGGTCCTTCAGTGGGGCGAGGTTGTCGGCGCTTGTGGACAGCCACTGCGTGAGGTTGCAGGCTGCCGTGTTAGGGTCCGTTGCCCAGCCGGGCGGGTTCTGGCTGAGGGAGGTGGTGAGCTGGTCGGCGGTGATCTTGCTCCAGTTTCTGTGTGGGACCTGCTTCGGGTGTTGGTAGACCGTGTTCTTCGTGAAGCTGAAATGGACGCAGCTGTGGTCGGTCCAGTGGAGTCCGGTGGAGTGACTGAAGGAGACGTGTTTGCTGGAAGAGAAGACGGGATCGAGCGTGTGGCCGGCGTGGTGGGTGGGGGTGTTGACCAGTTGCTTGAGTCCGAGGTTGGCGAGGTTGTCCAGCAGGTTGGTGGAGTTGCGGTCGTTGTTGTTTTACAGGTGAAAGTTGAGGTCCCCGAGGAGGATGTAGTCGGTGGAGGCGAGGGCGTGTGGGCTGATGAATTCCGTGATGTCACCGCAGAACTGTGCCCGCGGTCCCGGGGGTCTGTAGATGAGGGTGCCTCTGAGGGTCGTCTTGGGGTCGGTGTGGACTTGGAAGTGGAGGTATTCGGCAGCTCCAAATGTGCCGATGGAGTCAGCCGAGATGCGAATGGTGCTCTTGTGTACGATGGCGATGCCTCCTCCGGTCTGGTTGGTGCGGTCCTTCCTGATGATCTTGAAGCCGTCCGGGATGGCTATGGCGATGTCGGGGGCTGAGGAGGCGTTCATCCAGGTTTCCGTGAGGAAGGCGACGTCTGGGGATGCAGTGTCGAGGAGGTTCCAGAGCTCGATGGCGTGTCTGTGGACGGATCGGGTGTTGAGCAGGATGCATTTCAGGTGGTTGCTGCTTCCAGTCCTGGCGGGTGTGGTGCAGGATCGCAGGCAGGAGAAGTTGCAGGAACGGCATACGAAGGGTCCATGGGTGCGTCGTGGGGTCGCTTGGTAGCATCCGGGGGCTCGGGCGGTGTTGAGTGCGATGAGCGTGGCGAAGTCGTAGGTCCTGCGGGGGGGCTGGCGGGCGCGGGGACCAGGGGGTCTGGCACTGGGCGCGGTCCAGGCGCGGACGGGCGCAGACGGGCTTACCTTTGGCGCACCTTCGGCGCACATAAGGCGCGTCCGCTGCGCGGTCGCGGAGGGGGCGACATAAATAAGGAGCCGGGAGGGAGGGTCAGCGGGAGGCGGGAGCGGGGTGGCCAATGGGCAGGGAGGGGGGGTGGGCCGGAGGTGGAGGCGGGAGTGGGAGGAGGCGCCTGGGGCAGCGGCGGCGGGAAAAACGGCAGGAAGCGGCGGAGCAGGCAGGAAGTCACCCGGTGCCCAGCGGAGGTCAGCAGGTAGGAGGAGTGAAGGCAGCGGCGTGAGGAGCGGCCAGGAGGCAGCAGGCGTTACCTGGGAGGCAGGAGGCGGTATCCGGAGGCAGGCAGCGGCGTCAGGTAAGTGGCGGGAAAAAGATGCGGCGGGAAGAAGATGCGGAGATCAGGCGTCAGGCAGCGGAGGCAGGTAAGTGGCAGAGCAGTGGCGGGGAGCGTCCGTTTTGTGAGGCACAGGAGGTCGCACTGGACAGTCCGCGGGGTCCCCCTTAAATAAGGAGCCGGGAGGGAGGGTCAGCGGGAGGCGGGAGCGGGGTGGCCAATGGGCAGGGAGGGGGGGCGGGCCGGAGGTGGAGGTGGGAGTGGGAGGAGGCGCCTGGGGCAGCGGCGGCGGGAAAAATGGCGGGAAGCGGCGGAGCAGGCAGGAAGTCACCCGGTGCCCAGCGGAGGTCAGCAGGTAGGAGGAGTGAAGGAAGCGGCGTGAGGAGCGGCCAGGAGGCAGCAGGCATTACCTGGGAGGCGGGAGGCGGTATCCGGAGGCAGGCAGCGGCGTCAGGTAAGTGGCGGGAAAAAGAAGCGGCGGGAAGAAGATGCGGAGATCAGGCGTCAGGCAGCGGAGGCAGGTAAGTGGCAGAGCAGTGGCGGGGAGCGTCCGTTCTGTGAGGCACAGGAGGTCGCTGGTGTCACTTTAACCCTCTCTGTCCAATCCATTTAATGTCTACATTTGGCAAACCTAGGTCTTTGTGAATGCCTTTGTTTTCTGCATACCTTGGGCTCCAGAAAATGTAGCTGTGTCCCACAATCCACACTGTAAGCATCTTGTAAGGAGGTCTTGATGCACTCAGATGGTCTCTGTAAATGAAATGGCAGTTTGGAAAGTAAGATGTTTGTAAAATGGTGGCTAAGATGCAGTTTTGAAAAAAGACAAGAAATCATTGGTTGTTTGACAACCTTCTAAACTGAAAGGTAGGGTGTATATTTCTGTTTTTTAAACGCATGATTCTTATTGGTTAACAAAAACTGATTGTAAGGTACATTATATATGATAAGCTGATATGTTGAAAAGTCAAGCACACTTGCTGTCTTGATTAGCAACATTGTGTGTGCTGAACTTGTGACTTGTGTGCTCAGTACAGTGTTCCATGACCTGTTTCTATGGTAACGGACAGAAGGCAGATTGGGGGAAGGGTTGAAGTTTATGTCATTTGGAAAGGGTTGAAATATTTAACCAAGAGAAATGTGTGTTTGCTTTTGAATTTATGTGGGAAGGAATGTGATTTGATGTTTACATGTATATGTGTGGAAAATGAGAGGGAAACTTTGCCATTCTTTGGTTCTGCTGACAGGTGCACAGTGCAGAGATTCTGTATAAGAAAATCTGGTGTGTGACTGATATCTGATGTGTGACTGATATACTTCTTAATCTACAAAACATCTTGAAAGGTGAGTTATTTAATTCTGAGGGGATGTATGTAACTATTTTGATTTTAATCAGACTAATGTATTTCTCCTGCTAAAGTGTAGGGAGTACTTTTTTTCTCTTCAATCTTATTGACAGTGTGTGTGCATGTAAAAACCATTCTGTGATAAGCATTTGTTTTTTCCATGTGTTTGTAGACAGATAACTGTGCAGTTTTTATATTTTGGTAGAATTAGAAACCAGTCATTGTTTATGAATTTGTGAAATGAGTTATGTTTCTGCACTAAAATGTAGTACTCCTTGTAGATGAAGACATGTTTTTTGGTATAGTGCAAGGGATAGTGTTGTTTGCCTAGAATCACACAGTGAGTCTGTGTGCATTTGGGAACCACTGTGAGAGAAGCATTTGGTAACATTGTGTATTTGCTGACAGATAACTCTTTTAAAACCTGTCATGTTGTCAAGTTTTAGTAGCATTAGAAGCCAGTCTTTGCTTATGCGTTGATTAAATGAGTCAGGCTTTGACACAAAAGTGTACTTTTGAAATATGTACATTGTGTGCAGTTCCCTTTCCACTTCCATAGTGGTGAATACGTTTTGGTAAACTCCTAGGGATAGTGGTTGTTGTCTAGAATCACACTGTGAGTCTGTGTGCATTTGGGAACCACTGTGAGAGAAGCATTTGGTAACATTGTGTATATGCTGACAGATAACTGTTTTAAAACCTGTCATGTTGTGAAGTTTTAGTAGCATTAGAATCCAGTCCTTGCTTATGCGTTGATTAAATGAGTGAGGGTTTGACACAAAAGTGCAGTCCTGAAATATGTAGATTGTGTGCAGTTCCCTTACCACTTCTACTGTAGTGAATGAGTTTTGGTAAACTCCTAGGGATAGTGGTGCTTGTCTAGAATCACACTGTGAGTGTGTGTGCATTTGGGTAAGGATTGCGAGAGAAGCATTTGGTAACATCATGTATTTTCTGACAGATAACTCTTTTTACACCTGTCATGTTGTCAAGTTTTAGTAGCATTAGAAGCCAGTCTTTGCTTATGCTTTGATAAAATGAGTCAGGCTTTGAAACAAAAGTGCAGTCCTGAAATATGTAGATTGTGTGCAGTTCCCTTACCACTTCCACTGTAGTGAATGAGTTTTGGTAAACTTCTAGGGATAGTGGTGCTTGTCTAGAATCACACTGTGAGTCTGGGTGCATTTGGCCAACCATTGTGATAGAAGCATTTGGTAACATCGTGTATTTTCTGGCAGGTAACTGTTTTAAAACCTGTCATGTTGTCAAGTTTTAGTAGCATTAGAAGCCAGTCTTTGCTTATGCGTTGATTAAATGAGTTAGGGTTTGACACAAAAGTGCAGTCCTGAAATATGTACATTGTGTGCAGTTCCCTTACCACTTCCACAGTAGTGAATGAATTTTGGTAAGCTGCTAGGGATAGTGTTGTTTGTCTATTTTGGAACCACTGTGAGAAAAGTGTTTGGTAACATCGTGTATTTGCTGACAGATAACTGTTTTAAAACATGTTATGTTGTCAAGTTTTAGTAGGATTAGAAGACAGTTATGGCTTATGCTTTGATTAAATGAGTCAGGCATTGACACTAAAGTGCAGTTATGAAATATGTACATTGTGTGCAGTTCCCTTGCCACTTCCACTGTAGTGAATGTGTTTTGGTAAACTCCTAGGGATAGTGGTGCTTGTCTAGAATCACACTGTGAATGTGTGTGAATTTGGGAATCACTGTGAGAGAAGGATTGGATAACATCGTGTATTTTCTGACAGATAAGTCTTTTAAAACTGGTGTTGTTGTCAAGTTTTAGTAGCATTAGAAGCTAGTCTTTGCTTATGCGTTGATTAAATGAGTCAGGCTTTGACACAAAAGTGCAGTCCTGAAATATGTAGATTGTGTGCAGTTCTCTTACCACTTCCACAGTAGTGAATGAGTTTTGGTAAACTTCTAGGGATAGTGGTTGTTGTCTAAAATCACACAGTGAGTCTGTGTGCATTTGGGAACCACTGTGAGAGAAGGATTGGGTAACATCGTGTATTTTCTGACAGATAACTCTTTTAAAACCGGTCATGTTGTCAAGTTTTAGTAGCATTAGAAGCTAGTCTTTGCTTATGCATTGATAACATGAGTCAGAGTTTGACACTAAGGTGCAGTATCATGTGCTATTCTCTTCACTGTGTCGGAACTGATAATTTAAAAGATTTACCCAAGCACTGTCCTAGAAGTAGTCTGATGATTTAGTCAGTTTCTAAGTACCAAATAGACTGCTTCAAATGTCTATGCAGTATGCATGTAGTGTTCTAACATACTATACACTTGTCTTTTACACCTTCAATTCCCTAGTCAGTATCCATACACTTCCAGGAAACACCCTGTAACTCGCTTTGCAGTCCTCTAGTGACCCATTCAGCACCATGTACTAATCCATTCACTGTGCCAAAACCCAAACACTTATAAATTCACGAAGACACTCTCTTTCCAGTACTCTAATGATTCAGTCACTGCCTAAGTATTCATGCACTGAGCCAGGCCTTAGCACATGGACTTCTTCAAACCTCTATCCACTATGCATGCAGTCTTCTAACCACCTAGACACTTGTCTTTCACAGTTTCAATTCCCTAGTCAGTATCCATACAGTCCAACAAACATCCTGCCACTCCCTTTGCACTCTTCTAGTGACCCATTCAGTACCAAGTACTAATCAATTCCTTGTGCCAAAAGCCTACCAGTTATAAATTTACCCAGGCAGTCTTCTTGCTGTACTCTAATCATTCAGTCAGTACCCAAGTACTCATGCAGTGAGCCAGGCCTTATCACATAGACTGCTTCAAACGCCTATTCACTATGCATGTAGTCCTCTAACCACCTGCACAGTTGTTTTTCACACTTTCAATTTTCTAGTCAGTATCCATACACTTCCAGGAAACACCCTGTCACTGCCTTTGCAGTCCTCTAGTGACCCATTCAGCACCATGTACTAATCCATTCACTGTGCCAAAACCCAAACACTTATAAATTCACCAAGACACTCTCTTTCCAGTAACCTAATGATTCAGTCACTGCCTAAGTATTCATGCACTGAGCTAGGCCTTAGCACATGGACTTCTTCAAACCCCTATCCACTGTGCATGCAGTCTTCTAACCACCTAGACACTTGTCTTTCACAGTTTCAATTCCCTAGTCAGTATCCATACAGTCCAGCAAACATCCTGTCACTCCCTTTGCACTCTTCTAGTGAGCCATTCAGTACCAAGTACTAATCCATTCCCTGCGCCAAAAGTCTACCACTTATAAATTCACCCAGGCACTCTCCTTGCTGTACTCTAATCATTCAGTCAGTACCCAAGTACTCATGCAGTGAGCCAGGCCTTATCACATAGACTGCTTCAAACACCTATTCACTATGCATGTAGTCCTCTAACCACCTACACAGTTGTTTTTCACACTTTCAATTCTCTAGTCAGTATCCATACACTTCCAGGAAACACCCTGTCACTGCCTTTGCAGTCCTCTAGTGACCCATTCAGCACCATGTACTAATCCATTCACTGTGCCAAAACCCAAACACTTATAAATTCACCAAGACACTCTCTTTCCAGTACTCTAATGATTCAGTCTCTGCCTAAGTATTCATGCACTGAGCTAGGCCTTAGCACATGGACTTCTTCAAACCCTTATCCACTGTGCATGCAGTCTTCTAACCACCTAGACACTTGTCTTCACAGTTTCAATTCCCTAGTCAGTATCCATACAGTCCAGCAAACATCCTGTCTCTCCCTTTGCACTCTTTTAGTGAGCCATTCAGTACCAAGTACTAATCCATTCCCTGCGCCAAAAGCCTACCACTTATAAATTCACCCAGGCACTCTCCTTGCTGTATTCTAATCATTCAGTCAGTACCCAAGTACTCATGCAGTGAGCCAGGCCTTAGCACATGGACTGCTTTAACTGCCTATCCAGTATGCATTCAGTCCTCATTTATTTGTGATTCTTTTTTGCAGATACTGTTTTTCAACGTTAAAATAGAGAAATTATGCCAGAAAATAAAAGAAAAAGAAAAGAACAGAGACAGGAGGATTATTTGAAGAAATATCAACCACAAGTATTGAATGAACAAGATAATGTGGCTAAAAGGAAAAAATCTTCTGGTAAGATCACGAAACAATTTATTAAAAAGGTTTGTAGGAGCAAACAGAATGTGGATAATGCTGCAACTTCTGAGAATTTTTCAAGTAAGAAAACAATTCAAAATAAGAGGAAAAGTAAAAAAGCAAATGTTCAGTCAAAGGAGATAAAGTATGGTAAAAGAAGACAAAATCAGTATAAGGAATTACGCAAAAAAATATTTTACAAGAGAGTAGTGCATAATTTGCTGAAAGATGTGAAGAAATATAAAAAGAGAGCTTTATTTTATAAAAAGAAGAAGCATATTGAAAGCATTGTGGAAAAGGCTTTTGAAGTAAGAAGGAAACTGTTTATTTTAGTGTTAAACAGAATTTGATCACTAGATAAACCAATATATGTAATGAAGGCCAAAAGCAGGAGGAAAAGAGTTAATAATAAAAACAATTTTTAATGTTTTTTTGGGAGAATGGAAACACAGTTTTAGTTCAGAGCCTTTTTTTAATGAAGAGAGTTATTCACTGAGCGAAATATTATTGTATGCAGTTGACACCAGTGGTAGAGGTTATGAGGTTAGTGACGGTTGTCCAATGGAGAAAGAGAAAATGGTTGAAAGAAATGCAGAAGAAATGCAGAAGAAGTGATAGCTGATGAAGTTTTAGGGAGACGTGCTAAAAACCCTGTGTACACTTGGGATTGCAGTAGTGTTAGAGGGGGACCCTTTATTTACAAGTGTGTTTACAGTGTACGCCAGGAATCTATTGAAAAATTATGTAGTTTTTTACGAGCCTATACTAAAAAAAGTGTAAAACAAAAGATTAAGCTGCTGCAAGGACTAGACCCTTGCAGAGTTAGAAAACATACTGGTTTGCAAGGTCATTCTCTGGCTTGTCTTTCTAGGAAAGTTTGTGATAGTGTTTTTCACCATTTCAGAATGCTGGCAGTACATCATACTCAAATGCGGAAGTTAGTTAGAAGGTTGTATTATGCAAAAAGTCCAGCACTAAAGTTAAGTGAGTTGAACAGTGCTCTTTTACGTGGGTCAGTATCAGATGTGAAGCAGGTCTGTGAGGATATTGAGTTTTGTTACTTTGGGCCTCAGCAAGAGAGTGAAGAAACGGATACATTAGTAGAATGTTGAAGACAATGTAGGACCCGTAATTACAGAAAAATTTGAGGATGAAATCACAAAGTTTAAGGTAATTTCAGGTGAAAGACCTAATGTTTGTTGTATTTGTTGTCGGCGAAGTCACTATAAAAATCAGACTAGGGGTGTCAATCTGTATTTAAAAAGTGAAATAGAAGATAATGATAAGTGGATGGAATTTGCAACTTATTTGTTGGTAGAGGATTGTTTTGATTTGGGATGTGAGCAGCGTATTTGCAAATATTGTTAGAACAAATTAGATGAGAATAAAATGCCTGCTAGAGCTGTTCATAATAATCTAGATTTGGTTGCTATTCCTCCAGAGCTGATAGATTTAAATACGTATGAGTCTATTCTTATGCAATGTGTTCACCCGTTTCAGTCTATTGTTCGTATGGAGCCAAAAACAAGTAAATTACCTCCATCAGAGTTGCAAAGAGGATTGAAAGGAAGAGTTGTGTATTTACCATTAGATTTAAGGAAAAATATTGAAACTATTGGTGTATATCATGCAGAAAATGAGCCACTAGTCATTATAGTTAATGGTGTTCCTACTAAGAATAAGAAAATCTGGCAAGAGTTAGTGGATGTTAGAAAAGTGCAAAAGGCATCATTGTATCTGTTAAAAAATAATGAGTACTATAGAAATGTGTTTGTTGGAGAAGAAGAAATAGATTTAGCAGAAGATAGTGAAATGGACAAATTGAAAAAGTGGACATGTCCAGATGTGAAGAGATCTATGAACATTACAGTGTACATCCACTTCATTCGAAAGAGGTGATGGGGAATACGATTGAGTTGTTTCAAATGAAAAAAGCAACAGGAAGTCCCATGAGTGTATGGGAAGAGAGCTTGGAAGCTCGTTGTTTCCCGCAGTTGTTTCCAACAGGAAAAGGTGGACGATATGATGAACGTCCTGTGCAGATTCCTGAATCTGAATATTGGACAACAAGATTATATGCAGAAGATCAAAGATTTCGACAATGTATCCCTTATGTTTCATCTTCTGTTTGAAAGTGACTTGTCTGGACTTTCATATGCAGTAAATCACATTTTAAAAACTGGAATGCATCTTCAAAATGTAACTGCAAAGGATTTTATGGATAAAGTGCATCAGAGAGATGATCATTTAGAATCTCAGTTGATTAATCTGATGGCATGTCAGCGTGGGACTAATGAATATTGGTACCGTCGACATGGAGAACTGAAATGTATGCTACGGAACTTGGGAACTCCTACATGGTTCATTACACCAAGCTGTGCTGAGTATGCTTGGGATGATTTACTTGAATTTCTTCGAGAGGCAAATTCCAATATAAAAAATATTGAATACAAGACACCTGGAGAATTGTGCTCTTTGGATCCTGTCAATGTATGCAGATATTTCAATCATAGATTTGAAGCTATGATGTCTATTATCTGCAATAAAAAGAATCCTCCTCTTGGAGAAGTTGTGGATTTCTTTTGGAGAAAGGAGTATCAAGCAAGAGGTGCTCCTCACATACATATGTTGTTATGGGTCAAGGACGCCCCCAAATTTGGAACAGATTCAGATGAAACTGTTTTGTCTTTCATTGAAGATTATGCTACATGTGCTCTTCCAAATAGCAGAGAAGACAAAAACTTAAAGCAGCAAGTCTTACGATTTCAAAGCCACAGGTGTGGAAAATACTGTTGACGAAAGTACAAGTCAAAGGATAAGTTCTATACCAAATGTCGTTTTGGATTTCCACATCCTGTATTATCCAAAGGAAGAGTGAACAGTTTTATGTCAGCTGTACGACATACCATCACAAGAAAGTCTCCGAAAAACACCTACAACTTAAAAAGAAGCGAAGAATCAAAATACATAAATGACTACAATCCAGTTATTTTATCCATGTGGAACGCTAACATGGATATTCAGTATGTTGCGGACAATTCTATTGCTGTTGCTCGATATGTAACGTCTTACATTACTAAATCAGAAAAGACTGAATTGAAAGAAATGTGGGAAGAGATTTCTCACGAGAAGACTCTAAGTAAGAAATTATACAGTTTCAGTTTGAAGATGTTATCGCATCGTAAAATTGGAGCATATGAATGTTCAGATAGGTTATCATCTGCAAGTCTATATTCCAAAAGTAGAAGAATCATTTGGGTAAGTCTAGGTCTAGCAGGAATGCGAAATCGGGTACTGAGATCTGTTCAAGAAATTGAATATTTAGCAGAAAATGACCCTGAAAACCAATATGTTGGACACATAGGTGCCGATCACGATCCGGTAAAAAAACTTCCCCGTGCGACTCGTATCCGGTCTTTTTACCGTATGAATCGTACAAGTGCCGTACGAACTGGCAATCACGATTCGCATGGTAAAAAGTCCATACGAACCGCATCGGGAATGATTTGCCACACGTCCTCGGGTCGGAAAAAGTGTCCGACACGTCCTCGGACGATTTACCGTACAAATGTGAAAGGTGAAGTCCGACCGAGGAATCACGATCCATCCCGTGCGTCCGATGTTACAACCGTATGGAAAAAACACCGTCCGCACCGAACTCCCATAGCAACCATGGAGACATGTGCCCGCATACGCGCCCAACACTCCCCCCCGCCCCGTACGTCCGAGACGTACCCCCCGTGTATGTACACCCCCACCCGTGTATGTACACCCCAGTACGTTCGAGTCGAACCCCCACCCCTGTACGTGTCGTACCACCGTCTATGTACACCCCAGTACGTTCGAGTCGAACCCCCACCCCTGTACGTGTCCGACCCCCATGTATGTACACCCCAGTACGTTCGAGTCGAACCCCCACCCCTGTACGTGTCGTACCACCATGTATGTACACCCCAGTACGTTCGAGTCGAACCCCCACCCCTGTACGTGTCGTACCACCGTCTATGTACACCCCAGTACGTTCGAGTCATACCCCCACCCCTGTACGTGTCGTACCCCCGTGTATGTACACCCCAGTATGTTCGAGTCGAACCCCCACCCCTGTACGTGTCCAACCCCCATGTATGTACACCGCAGTACGTTCGAGTCGAACCCCCACCCCTGTACGTGTCGTACCACCGTCTATGTACACCCCAGTACGTTCGAGTCGTACCCCCACCCCTGTACGTGTCGTACCACCGTCTATGTACACCCCAGTACGTTCGAGTCGAACCCCCACCCCTGTACGTGTCGTACCACCGTCTATGTACACCCCAGTACGTTCGAGTCGTACCCCCACCCCTGTACGTGTCGTACCACCGTCTATGTACACCCCAGTACGTTTGAGTCGTATCCCCCCTGTACGTGTCGTACCACCGTCTATGTACACCCCAGTACGTTCGAGTCGTACCCCCCCTGTACGTGTCGTACCCCCGTGTATGTACACCCCAGTACGTTCGAGTCAAACCCCCACCCCTGTACGTGTCCGACCCCCATGTATGTACACCCCAGTACGTTCGAGTCGAACCCCCACCCCTGTACGTGTCGTACCACCGTCTATGTACACCCCAGTATGTTCGAGTCGTACCCCCACCCCTGTACGTGTCGTACCACCGTCTATGTACACCCCAGTACGTTCGAGTCGAACCCCCACCCCTGTACGTGTCGTACCACAGTCTATGTACACCCCAGTACGTTCGAGTCGTACCCCCACCCCTGTACGTGTCGTACCACCGTCTATGTACACCCCAGTACGTTCGAGTCGTACCCCCCCTGTACGTGTCGTACCACCGTCTATGTACACCCCAGTACGTTCGAGGCGTACCCCCACCCCTGTACGTGTCGTACCACCGTCTATGTACACCCCAGTACGTTCGAGTCGTACCCCAACCCCTGTACGTGTCGTACCACCGTCTATGTACACCCCAGTACGTTCGAGTCGAACCCCCACCCCTGTACGTGTCCGACCCCATGTATGTACACCCCAGTACGTTCGAGTCGAACCCCCACCCCTGTACGTGTCGTACCACCATGTATGTACACCCCAGTATGTTCGAGTCGAACCCCCACCCCTGTACGTGTCGTACCACCGTCTATATACACCCCAGTACGTTCCCGTCGCACCCCCAACACAAAATCCTAAGTACGGAGCGCACCCCAGGCCCCAACATCACAACCGCATGTACGAGTCGTACCAAGCCACACACAAGGACAGCACCGTACAACCAAATGGCCCATGTACATACCGTACTCACGCTCAAAACGCACGGACACAACCAGGACAAAACAAAACAACACAAGAATACACTATTCGAATGGCACAAAGCCACTAAACATGGCCAACAAACACTAAAAAAAACACATTCACTGACCTGCAACTGCCAAAAACAAACAGAGGCCCAAAACACCACCACTCCTTATAACACACCCACCCAAACTTCAAACACAGCCACACCCACCAATGGACCAATAAAAAGGGCCCACACACACAAACCATGAGCCTTTGCAACAGACTCACTGCTGCCAGACACCACAGAACCATACTACAAGCCTCACCACACCTTACACTTGCACACCTTCAAACAACCACCTCCACAAACACCCCCTCATCACATTCACACGCACACACCTGCACAACCACACCCACACACCCACAACCATCCACACACCCCCCCACCATCCACACCCACACCCCTCACCATGCCCACTAACAAGAATCCAAAGTTCAGTAACCGAGAGTTGGAGGTCCTTGTTGATGAAATCCTCAGAGTCGAGCCACAGCTCTTTGGAACATTGGTCAGAAACACCAGCATGGCAGCAAAAACAGCCATGTGGCAGACCATCGTCGATGCTGTGAATGCTGTTGCGGACACCAGAAGGACCAGGCAGGAATGCCAAGCCAGGTGGTACGATCTGCGGAGGAGGGTCCGAGCCAAGATGCTGGAGGAACACAACCAGGCCAACGCCACTGGAGGAGGGCCCTCCCGCAGACCCGTACACTACCAGCCCTGGGAGGAGAGGGTGATGGCCATACAGCCGGTGGAGGCAGTCGAAGGATTAGGAGGACTCCGAGACCCGGGTGAGTACACAAACAACGCACCTCACATGGGGGGAACGTCATCCACAACCAAAATCACTAACAGGCACGCAACCACCCCAACCTATCGCATGACTCAACCACACTCCATGAACACGCACATGCCACTGCCGCCACCATGCCCCATGCACCCAGCTGGACAATGTCAAGTCACAGGCCACAGAATACACCAACACATGACACGGTAACCCGGATGGCGGGAGGGTGGGCCCCAAAAATCACATAGTGCAACTCAGAAGCAGACAACAATGCCCTCTGCCCATATGGCCTAGGTCACAGCCATACAAACACTGTGTCCCCACACAGGAAAGACTCGCCAGCAAATGGCGGACGCCTTGCATCAACACATGGGGGTGAAGGCACTGTTTTGCACATGACAGCAGCAAATGAACAGCCAACATTGTGAAAGAGTGGCAGCACACACCACCACAGCAGCAGCGCAGACACACACACTACACCCAATGGGTACCTGGAGATCACAAACAAACTCACATCAACAAGCCAAGGGCCATTCAAAGATCTGCTAACAGTGTGTGCCCAGGAAGCTGGGCTGAGGTGACAGAGGGTGACACACAGAGGGAGGGACAGGGGGACACAGAGGGAGGGAGAGGGGGACAGAGAGGGAGGGAGACACAGGGACACGGACAGAGGGAGGAGGCTGACACACGGAGGGAGGGAGAGGGGGACAGAGAGGGAGGGAGACACAGGGACGCGGACAGAGGGAGGAGGCTGACACACGGAGGGAGGGAGAGGGGGACAGAGAGGGAGGGAGACACAGGGACACGGACAGAGGGAGGAGGCTGACACACGGAGGGAGGGAGAGGGGGACAGAGAGGGAGGGAGACACAGGGACGCGGACAGAGGGAGGAGGCTGACACACGGAGGGAGGGAGAGGGGGACAGAGAGGGAGGGAGAGGGGGACAGAGAGGGAGGGAGACACAGGGACACGGACAGAGGGAGGAGGCTGACACACAGAGGGAGGGAGAGGGGGACAGAGAGGGAGGGAGACACAGGGAGAGCAAATCAGCCGTGTGGTGTGTGGGAATGTCTGCTCGTCAGCAGGTAGACTGCGTGCATGTAGCCAAGGGTGGCCAGTGCCAGAACCCCCCCTCTTCTCCATGGCAAAACACAGGGCCATGTCACAACCTGTTCACGAGCACAACGACAGCTACCTGCATTATATAAGTGTGTGGATCCACTCCATGTGCACATGTACAGTGCTACACGGAAGGCGCCAATGCATGGCTCACCACACCTGCCCACTCCACTGCTGACTGCAGTCACACTTGACGCAGCAAGTAAGACTGTGCCACACATAGTTAAAGGGGCCAAAGTGGTGCCCAAGGGACACACCCATGCACAAGTGCACTGTGAGTGGAATGCAAGACAGATCCTAATTCCAAGAGGAAAAGTGCCAACTTTTAAACTGATGAAACATGGATGTTGCATGGACCAATATTAACATTGTCTCTCTCACACACAGGTCAACGTCGTGGTTCACCCCCCAACACTGGGGGGGAAGACTCACAGGACCCGGATCTGCGGGAGCCCGATCCCACCGGCAGCGACGACTCTCACCACTCTGTGGACGACCCCGACCGACCTGGCCCCTCTGGTGTCCAACCACCTGCAGCACCTGCGTCAGGTACAACTGTGCCAACCACCACCCCCACTCCTGCCACATCCCAGGAGACACCCAGGATCCCTGCCCCACCACCACAATGCAGCCAGGCTGGCCAGGAGGGACACGGTGTCCCGGGCACCCAGGAGGAGGCAGGCGACAACGCCAATGCCACCCCTCAGGGGTCCCGGAGACCCGATGTACCCACAAGGGCAGGCCAGGTGCAAGTGGGCAGGGGCGGTGGGAGTGGAGGACGGCGGAGGCGCGAGCCTGACCAGTTGGCTGGGGAACCGGTATATTCCCATGTCCGTAACATCCTGGACACATACCGGCAGGACACCACGGGCCTGGCCCAGGTTGTGTCCGTCCTCGAGGGGATCAAGACCCAGCAGGCCCAGCAACATGCGGAGCTACATGCCTGTCTACTGCAACACCAACGGAGGATGGAGGACGGACAGGCTGAGCTCGTGACGGCGTACACGGGAATTCACGATACACTCCGTCGGATGGCCGACAACATGGCCGACCCTCCCTGTGCCAGAAGGCGGAGAACATCACCACCCACAGGGAGGGATCAGGAGGAGGAGGAGGAAACATCCGATGGAGCATCCCAGATGTCGTCACAGCCTGCTTCTGAGGGTCCCCGCAGGAGGGCGGGTCGTCCACGGAAAAGACCGTGAGGGTCGGCGCTACATCACCATCTCCCAGGACACCTGGCCTGGCACCTGGCCCACTGGAGCAACAGCATCACAGCATCAAGAGACATTCTCTGCCACATGGCCCTGCTGGTCACTGTCTGACCAATGTTGACAAAGACTGTGGCATGGACAATGAGGATTTCCAATGGCAAGGACACCAACTCCCCTACTGAACTTTGGATTCCAAACTCCCGGAAAGCCCCTCACTTTATACCCCCCCCCAATAAAATATCACACCATGAAGAGAAGATGCCTGCTGGTTGCATTATTACCTTACATGTGTTTTGTAAAGTCTAAACATGCCTGAGTTCTCTTTTGACTTCAACCATCCACACCCTGGGGCCTGAGTCTGGCACAGGACACACGGGTCACAGTGTATTAGGCAAGACAGACATGGAGCACCATACACACCCGTGATGGGCCCAACCAGCTGAGGGGGTGGCCGCACAACCGTGCTGACAGACACATTGAGTACAGCAACAGTCATGCGCAGAGGTCAGGGATCATGTCCAGGGTCCTGGGGGGCACCCAGGTATGTGTAGACAGGTGGCAGAACCATGTCCTGCAAG
The DNA here is from genome assembly GCF_964204655.1 of Triturus cristatus. NCBI lineage: Eukaryota > Metazoa > Chordata > Amphibia > Caudata > Salamandridae > Triturus > Triturus cristatus. Next base: position 780,286,953 of record NC_140580.1, read on the forward strand.
CTTGAGTCCGGTGGATGCAGAGAATGGGGGCCTGGCCAACGTTGGATGCATGGGGATGGCACATGTCACAATACCCACACAGTCATGGACATCATGCACAATACACAGTCTCAGCCCACACACACAGCTTGCATCTTGCTACTCGACACATCAACACATAGCCACTATCAGGGAAAACCATGCCAGACATGCTGGATGCACCGTGGCAACACACCAGCATTGACTGAGAAGAGGCACCTTGGAGGCATAGGGACACCTTTATTAGTCATGTTTTCGGGATTGCAGAGGCAACTTGAAGTACACATGAACACATCTTGTGGAGTAACATGTGGGTCCAACACTGGCACCCCCCTTCTGCAGCACAAATGCGTGTTAGCCATGGAACTGGCACACAATTGTCGGCTAACAGCTAAACACCCACAGCTGCTCATGGAGAGACTGCCATACACCATTGATCCGCTGATGTGGAAGTCCCACACCATGTCAAGCCAATGCTAACCGTATGTGTCCGAGGGCAGTGTCACACACATTGATGCCATCATCACAATCCACTATCCCATCACTGTTGACTGTCAACCAGGCAGACCATCTATTCAGGTGTACACAGCTGCATGTCGTGTCCCATGGTGATGCTACATGGCTGCAGAGGAACCAAACATTGACAGGGGCAGTGTGCATACATCGTGAACAACTGCCACACCCAATACACCCCTGATGCATCCCTTACCCTATGGAGACTTCCAAACGTGTCCGTGCCTGTAACGCTGAGTCAGCCCACGATGACGTGTCCATGAGGAATAGCAGGGCCACAACAATGCAAGCAGCAGACGGCATGCGCAAGTACCTGGGGAAGAGAGACACACAAGAAGTCAGCCACAAAAAGCACAGCCACTTGCATGTGCATTTACTCAACACATGTATGGATGACAACATGCTATGTCACAATTATGACTGGGGAAATACAACCATCACTGCCACCATCACTCCAGTGACACACCCACACACACCTCTGACTCACGTGCCATACATGCAGGTGGAGACACACATCACAACACATGCCACACGGGGACCAATGCGTGCACACTCAGACACTGGTACTCACCACTAAGCAAAGAAGTCGCGTATGAGCCGAGTCCGGATGTCCTCTTCCGGCTCCACATCCTCCACATCACTAGCCCCATTGCCAAGCCCTTCGTCCTCCACGGGTGGATGGTCCTCGTCATGTTGATCCAGGATGAGTGGCACAGCTCTCCCAACTGCCATGTTGTGCAGCATGCAGCAGACCATGAAGATTTTGCAGACCTTCGCAGGGGCATATGGGAGCGCGCCGCCGGTCTTGTGGAGGCACCGAAATCGGCTCTTCAGCAGGCCAAACGTCCTCTCTATCACTCGCCTTGTCCGGCCATGGGCGGTGTTGTAGCGGAGCTGGGTCGGCGTGATGGGGTTGCGGAGAGGTGTGAGCAGCCATGGCATGTTGGGATAGCCAGCGTCCCCTACATGGGAAGCACATGGACATCGTTAGAAGTGGTGAAGCGGTCGTGCTGGTAGGCTATGCAAAATACAGGACAGACAGACTGTACCCACCAACAACACATGCTCTTTCATTGCGCAGCTGCATCATCATTTCAGGCATCCTGCTACGCCTCATGATGTAGGCACGTGTGCTGATCCTGGAAAACGAGCACAGACATGTGAAATCACCATGTTGAACTGACACACCACAAGGGCATTGATGGAGTGGTAGTGCTTTCGATTGCGGTACGCCACCTCCCGTGCGTGTGGTGGTACCAAAGCTACATGTGTCCCATCTATGGACCCAATGACATGGGGCATCCCTCCCAGGGCATAGAATCCACGCTTGACCGCAGTCAACTGTTCAGGGGTTGGGAACTTGATGAAGTCATCCAGGTGAATCAACATGGCCTCTAAGAAATCATGCAGCACACGGCAGAACATGCTCTGGGACATGCCACCAACATGAGCTATGGTATATTGAAAGGTACCCGTGGCAAGAAAATGTAGGGCAGCCATTACCTTCAGCTGGGGTGTCAGTGCCGTAGGATACCTGTGTTGCGGTTGCAGGTGTGGTGCCAGTCTCGCCGTCAACTCCAGAATCAACGGTTGGGGGAAGCGGTAGCACCGGATGCTGTCATTCTCCCGCATGGCAGCCAAGTCCGGAATTGGTCAGGCAAGAGGCGGCGCTCTGCAGTAATTTGGAAGTGACAAGGAAGAGTGAGTGCACTACGACAACAATTCATATGTACTGAGCACATGTTAATCTGTCAATACACATATGCTACATAGGGAGTCAGGTATGTGCTACATGCCCAGGACACGTATGGATGCAAGGTGACACTCCTACCAAGACCCAGCTACACAAGGAGATTGAGAACCTCCCCATGCCATGACATGGGAATAGCTGTGTCCCAGTGCAAGTGAACAGCCAGACGCAAGACAGGAGTGACATACGCCCACACATCAGCAGAAGTAGGATGCCGATTGCAGAGACTGGTAGCAGAACACTAGAGCCACAGGTCACATGACATTACACTAGGACAGCCCACACACCTTGCCATGAAGGTGCACATGTCATGACTCACCACACATTCATTGTGAGGATGCAGACATGTCCTTGTCACGCTACTCCGTGTCCCATGCATACATGTGCACCTCACATCCGATACCACATGTGGCATGGTGTGCGGAACAGTGTGCAATGTCAATCTACACACAGACACATGTTGGTTGCTGCAACAGCTGCAGCTTTTGAGGGTGCTCCAACATCAACCTGATGGGAAGCCCCCACACATACATGACATAGTCACATTGTGCACCGTGGGTAGTGACAAGTCAGGTGTGGTAAGCCCTGTACCGGGCATCAGGGGACACTTCCGTGTGTTGGTGTCCGTGCCATGCCAGTGACGCTCACCCCAAGTGTGCAGTACGACATGCACACATGTCAAAGGAGTCAAGGGCATGCCTGGCACACATTGCACCGTCACACAGCACATCTGTACACATCTCATCATACATCTGGTGCCTTCTCGACTCAGGAGTAATGTTCCACATCACAGGCCGTCACACCTGTGCCCCACACATGTAGTAATGCACAGACGATGCCTTGATGTCCATTCATGGACAAGTATGTCCATTCATGGACAAGTATGTCCATCCATGGACAGTTATGTCCATCCATGGACAAGTATGTCCGCCCTATCCCTACCTGTGTGCCGCCTGTCACCACTGTGATGTGTGAAAACCGCCGTACTGCTGCTAAGAGGGCCTGTGTACGTTCCCATATCACTATGGGAGTGCTGCCGTATGTGTACCCATCGTGATGGCGAGCGTACAGGCATGTGTACGGCCCGTACCACTACGAGTACACATACGCAAGAACACCGATAGTGGTCGGGCCATACGCACGCCTGTACGCTCCCTATCACCATGGGTGTCCTCGCGTATGCGTACTCGTAGTGGTATGGGCCGTACACATGCCTGTACGCTCACTATCACTATGGGTGTCCTCGCGTATGCGTACTCGTAGTGGTACGGGCCGTACGCACGCCTGTACGCTCACTATCAGTATGGGTGTCCTCGCGTATGCGTACTCGTAGTGGTACGGGCCGTACACACGCCTGTACGCTCACTATCAGTATGGGTGTCCTCGCGTATGCGTACTCGTAGTGGTACGGGCCGTACACACGCCTGTACGCTCACTATCAGTATGGGTGTCCTCGCGTATGCGTACTCGTAGTGGTACGGGCCGTACACACGCCTGTACGCTCACTATCACTATGGGTGTCCTCGCGTATGCGTACTCGTAGTGGTACGGGCCGTACACACGCCTGTACGCTCACTATCAGTATGGGTGTCCTCGCGTATGCGTACTCGTAGTGGTACGGGCCGTACACACGCCTGTACGCTCACTATCACTACGTGTACGCATACGCGAGGACACCCATAGTGATAGTGAGCGTACAGGCGTGTGTACGGCCCGTACCACTACGAGTATGCATACGCGAGGACACCCATAGTGATAGGGAGCGTACAGGCGTGTGTACGGCCCGTACCACTACGAGTACGCATACGCGAGGACACCCATAGTGATAGGGAGCGTACAGGCGTGTGTACGGCCCGTACCACTACGTGTACGCATACGCGAGGACACCCATAGTGATAGGGAGCGTACAGGCGTGTGTACGGCCCGTACCACTACGAGTACGCATACGCGAGGACACCCATACTGATAGTGAACGTAGGCACGCGTGTACGGCCCATTGCAATGCATTTGGGGTGCCCTAGGGCCCCGGAACGCACCGTACCTGTGTGTGAAGCTCCAAATTACATAGGGGACACATGAGGGACAAGTATCAAGGCCTACATGCATGCTGGTTGTCATGGAGACCAAGTTCAAATTTTGAATTTGTTCTGGAAGGTGCACAGCAGAAGTCAGTTGGAATTAATCTACTTTGTTGCAATGTGTTTGTGGGGCTGACATCATGCAGGAGAATAAAACCGATAGAGAACCCACAGACTGCTAGGTTGGAAGGGATTGGAGGAAACATAGGATGCAAATGTGAGTGACCAATCACTCTGTACTCCTGTGCATGAGATGGGCCAGCAAGGCAGATATAAGGCAGCCAGGTCCCATGAGGGAGCACTTGCCTGCACATCTTTGTATTCCACGACCCAGCTGCTGCTACTGATTCCCTGGAACCATGTCAAGGGCTGTGGAGAGGTCACAGCCATTCACCCTGGAGGAGAACATGGCTTTGGTGGATGTGATCCTCCCACGGTACCCCATGCTGTATGGGCGACCAGGTTATCAGGTGAGTGCAGTGTCCACTGGCACAGACTGTGTCCCTTTTTTGTGACTGTGACTTCTGCCATTGTGTCCAGGTGTGACACACATGCTATGTACTGTAGGGGGGGTCCCAGGGGGGGGAATGCCTGATGTCTCCCAGCAGTGCCCTGAGACAGGAGGGGTGGGGGCCTATCACTCCCAGCAGTGCCCTGAGACAGGAGGGGTGGGGGCCTATCACTCCCAGCAGTGCCCTGAGACAGGAGGGGTGGGGGCCTATCACTCCCAGCAGTGCCCTGAGACAGGAGGGGTGGGGGCCTATCACTCCCAGCAGTGCCCTGAGACAGGAGTGGTGGGGGCCTATCACTCCCAGCAGTGCCCTGAGACAGGAGGGGTGGGGGCCTATCACTCCCAGCAGTGCCCTGAGACAGGAGGGGTGGGGGCCTATCACTCCCGGCAGTGCCCTGAGACAGGAGGGGTGGGGGCCTATCACTCCCAGCTGTGCCCTGAGACAGGAGGGGTGGGGGCCTATCACTCCCAGCAGTGCCCTGAGACAGGAGGGGTGTGTGCAGAGTCCTCCCAGCAGTGCCCTGAGACAGGAGGGGTGGGGGCCTATCACTCCCAGCAGTGCCCTGAGACAGGAGGGGTGGGTGCCTATCACTCCCAGCAGTGCCCTGAGACAGGAGGGGTGGGTGTAATGCACAGTGTGAGCCTGGATCATTGATTGTGTAGTTGCCCTCATTCCACCTGTGTCCTTTCAATGGCACGTACTGCTTTTGGCCTTCCCCCACAGGATCATGTCCCTATGACAAAGGTGCAATGCGTTGGATGCACACTATGCCTTGTTGTGAACAGCAAATGTGTTCTAATCTGTGTCCCCGTGACATGTGCAAGGTGTATTGATGTGGTGTCACTTGTCCATCCTCACAGGTAGACGCCTCTGCCAAGGAGTAGATATGGCTGGACGCCGTCAGCGCCGTGAGGAGTGCGGATGGTCGGAGGCGGCACCTGTCCCAGGTGAGGAAACGCTGGCAGGATATCCGGTGCTGGACGCGGAGGATCGCACGGGTCCTGCTGGGGGACTCACCTGAGAGCCACAAGAACCGCGGGCGCCGCCGTCTCTCCCACATCCAGAAACGTGTGCTGGCGGTGGTCTTTCCTGACTTGGACAGGCGTCTACAGGACATGCAGCAGCCGGAAGGGGGTAGGTACATGTGTGTGTTTGTTGTGTTTCACCAGCATTTGTAAGTGCACTGTTCCATGGATACACTTCCAGGGTTTATGGTGCTGTGCAGATCCTGTCACCCACAGTATTGCAGGGCTCTCCTGCCTCCCTTCCCCTCCTTGCAAAGTGTTCCCTGGTCTGTGTGTAGTCACTCCATCACAAGGTTATGTAGCCTGACACCTTCTCCAAGTGTACAATGCCTGCAGCATCATGTGTGGGGGTGGTGTGTAACAGGTTTTGTGACCTTGCCTGTGCCCTGTCCAGTTCTGGACTTGTGGGTTCCATGTCAGTTGGCACTAATGCTGAGTCCAGACATGGGAGTTAATCTCTCGAGTGCCAGGCCTTCCAGCAGGCATGTCCCATGTGGTGGCCTGTGACATGATGTGCATGAGTGTGCGTTAGGCATAGTGCAGGGATGTTAGCGTGTGTTGCAGTCATTCCCATTCAGGAGCATGGAGTTGTGTGGCCACTACTGTCCCCAGGGGCATCTTTTCCTAGGTATCGTGTGTAATCCGAGAATGTCGACAATCTCTGTGTCTACAGCCTAGTTTGTGCTCTGTGCCATTGTCCCCTGGCACCATATTTCTTCACGTGAGATGTATTACAAGTGTCCACTGTCCAGCCTGACCTGATTTTCAAAGTACATACTCACGGTGGCCATTGCCTGTGTGTCTTGTTGCAATCATCTGATGTTGCCCATTTGTAGATTATTATTAGGACAGGCGCACCTTGGGTATTTGGTGTGCAATCTTGAATTGTTGCATCCCATGTGTATTTCACCCAGACTAAGAGATGTAAGTGCTTCCTGTGTCTCCACAGATTTGTCTCATGTAGGGGGTGGGTGGGGCGGGCATGGCCTACATGTCAAGACCTGTCATCTCCTTGCTCGGACTGGCCAGTGTGTGATGTTTGTCTGGACATACACTCAAGGTGCAGCGTGCCAGTCAGGGTGGGCATGTTCTCAGTATTACCTATGCTGCATGTGCCTCTAGTTCCTGGCTGTGGTCCCTGCTCATCCCAATTTCCTGCCACGCTGTGTGGTGCAGATGCAGTGCTGTATTGTCCCCAGGGCCTTGCTCCTCAGTCAGAATACCATGTCATCTCATTTGCTATTGTGTCATGCTCTCCATAGTTTTTCCATGGCATGGTGGGTCACACAACTGTGTCTTGCTGGGCCTACGTATGTACCTTGTTTTGTAGTTGTAACTCATCCTTTGTTTCAGGCTATGCACTGTAACCTACGTAGATTTGACTCATGTGACATATGTATACAGGTGTATGATTGATTTCTGTCTCTTCACCCTGCCCACAGCATCGTCGGGGGACACGGAGGGAGACATGGACACAGACGGCGCGGAGGGACCGAGCACCAGTGCCAGCGGTGACATCGGGGCTGGCACTTCGAGTGGGACTGATGCGGAGGAGAGTGAACCCGGGGACCTGTCGACTGGCACAACAGAGTATGAAGCTGACGGGTCCGAGGATGATCTCTCCGAGTGGGCGGTGGCTGCACCACCATCTGACAGCTGCCCTACATCTGGCACCGCCCCCTCCATTGGCATCAGCCGCCTCCCACGTGCTTGTGTCCCTTCCCAACGTGCCCGGTCACCACATGTCTCCTTCCTGCCAGGCACCGCACCCCCTGCCCCTGTCTCCACTGCTGCCGCCAATGCTGAGTCTGTGGACATCCAGCGGCAGTTGCAGATTGGTCAGACTGCGATCCTTAATGTCCTCCATGGCCACAGCCAGGTCCTCAACAACATGGAGGCATACTTGGAGGGCATTCATTCATCGCAGGCTGACCAACGCAACCTGCTGAGGTCCATAGACTCCACACTGACTGCAGCAGTGGGTCTCCTGCAGCGCTACGTCCCACCCCCTACCCCTGCTCCTTCCACAATTCCCACTCCCATGCCTGTCCCACATACACCCAGACGTAAGCATGCACCCACCACAACAGACACAGGCACCACACCAGCAGGGAAGGTCCGCCGCACACCTCCTGACACGCACACACAGGGTGCAGTAGGCACACCCACTGGGTCGGGGGGCAAACGTGTGACACGCAGCCAGAGTGGGAGTCCGCATTCCACCCAATCCACTCCCTCCAAATCCCCTCCCCTCAGCTCTCCTGGCCACGTCTCCCCCAAAGACTCCTTCATGGCCGCTCTGTCCCTGAGCCCCACAGTGACGCCACCACGCAAGCGGTCAAGGAAGTCCTCGGTCAGGGTGGTTGAGTCCCCCCCCTGTCCACACCCTCCCCCAGTGGCGCTGCGACCCATCCCTCTGACCCCCCCCCCTCCTTGGGGCCTGTGGTTCCTTCGGGTGCAGGGGAGTCCCTGGAGGACCTTGCTAAGGTGTGCAGCGAGATCCTGGCCTCCGCCTTTGGCCCTGCCCCACCCCCTGTGGTGGAGTCCTCCATCCCTGCACCCACAACGCCTACCCTTCACCCTCCTGTCCCTGCGGTGCCTGTTTCTTCCCCCCCACATGATGCCCTGACCCCTGTGGAAGACAACGGATTGTAACTGTGCAGGCAAGCTAGGGGACACGCATCCCACTGTGTCCCCCATCCAGCTGGGACTCCTGGACTGCCCTATGGCCTTTGTTAATATTGGACTTACGTCATACTAGTTTTTTGCTCATGCTGAATAAAGCTATTTATTTTTTTGCCCTTGGAACACTCCTGCATTGCTGGCATTGCTGTTGGTGGGGCTGCTACATGGTTGTGGGTGTTGGTCATGTGTTGGGTGTGTGGGAAATGTAGTAGTGTGCTGCTCATAGGGGGGACCCTGGGATCTGTGTGCCATCACACGGTGTTAGCTACCTTTCTCCATTCATGTAAGCAGTTGCTGCATGTTGCAATTGTCCCAAGGTGTATTCCTTCCTCTGTGTACCCTGACTTCTTCCCTGCAGGGTGTCCCCTGACTTTGGCACAGAGCTGTGTGTCCATTAGCTGGGTGTGTGACGTAGTCCTTCACCTTTGCACATGCATGCTGAGTGAGGTCTCCACCTGCATCATTCGTGGCATCCTTGGTAGTCATTGTACTTGTGTATGTGGCCTATTGACATGACTTCATGTGTACATGTTTTCTTTTCTGCGCTATGCATGCGTATACTCCCAGCCTCGCACACATGTGGTACATGTACTGCAGGGTCTTTGTGCACCTGACTGACATTTGTGGGCATGGTATCTGTGACTACTCCACCCTTTGCGTTCCATGGGCACTGCTGGGAGGACTCTGCACCCACCCCTCCTGTCTCTGGGCACTGCTGGGAGGACTCTGCACCCACCCCTCCTGTCTCAGGGCACTGCTGGGAGGACTCTGCCCCCACCCCTCCTGTCTCTGGGCACTGCTGGGAGGACTCTGCACCCACCCCTCCTGTCTCAGGGCACTGCTGGGAGGACTCTGCACCCACCCCTCCTGTCTCTGGGCACTGCTGGGAGGACTCTGCACCCACCCCTCCTGTCTCAGGGCACTGCTGGGAGGACTCTGCCCCCACCCCTCCTGTCTCTGGGCACTGCTGGGAGTGTTAGGCACCCACCCCTCCTGTCTCTGGGCACTGCTGGGAGGACTCTGCACACACCCCTCCTGTGTCTGGGCACTGCTGGGAGTGATAGGCCCCCACCCCTCCTGTCTCTGGGCACTGCTGGGAGGACTCTGCACCCACCCCTCCTGTCTCTGGGCACTGCTGGGAGGACTCTGCACACACCCCTCCTGTCTCAGGGCACTGCTGGGAGGACTCTGCACCCACCCCTCCTGTCTCTGGGCACTGCTGGGAGGACTCTGCACCCACCCCTCCTGTCTCAGGGCACTGCTGGGAGGACTCTGCACACACCCCTCCTGCCTCTGGGCACTGCTGGGAGGACTCTGCACACACCCCTCCTGCCTCTGGGCACTGCTGGGAGGACTCTGCACCCACCCCTCCTGTCTCAGGGCACTGCTGGGAGGACTCTGCCCCCACCCCTCCTGTCTCTGGGCACTGCTGGGAGTGTTAGGCACCCACCCCTCCTGTCTCTGGGCACTGCTGGGAGGACTCTGCACACACCCCTCCTGTCTCAGGGCACTGCTGGGAGGACTCTGCACCCACCCCTCCTGTCTCTGGGCACTGCTGGGAGGACTCTGCACCCACCCCTCCTGTCTCAGGGCACTGCTGGGAGGACTCTGCCCCCACCCCTCCTGTCTCAGGGCACTGCTGGGAGGACTCTGCACCCACCCCTCCTGCCTCTGGGCACTGCTGGGAGGACTCTGCACACACCCCTCCTGCCTCTGGGCACTGCTGGGAGGACTCTGCACACACCCCTCCTGCCTCTGGGCACTGCTGGGAGGACTCTGCACCCACCCCTCCTGTCTCAGGGCACTGCTGGGAGGACTCTGCCCCCACCCCTCCTGTCTCTGGGCACTGCTGGGAGTGTTAGGCACCCACCCCTCCTGTCTCTGGGCACTGCTGGGAGGACTCTGCACACACCCCTCCTGTCTCTGGGCAATGCTGGGAGGACTCTGCACCCACCCCTCCTGTCTCAGGGCACTGCTGGGAGGACTTTGCCCCCACCCCTCCTGTCTCTGGGCACTGCTGGGAGGACTCTGCCCCCACCCCTCCTGCCTCTGGGCACTGCTGGGAGGACTCTGCACACACCCCTCCTGCCTCTGGGCACTGCTGGGAGGACTCTGCACACACCCCTCCTGCCTCTGGGCACTGCTGGGAGGACTCTGCACCCACCTCTCCAATTTCACAATATGTACGCTCATGACATACACGGATGTGGGTATGCCCCATGCATTCGAGGTGGGGGTACGTGTCGTACTTACACTGTTGGGATGGGGCTACGCTCCATGCATTCGAGGTGAGGGTACGTGTCTTACTTACACTGTTGGGGTGGTAGTACGCTCCATACGTACGCGGGTGGGGGTACGTGTCGTACTTACACTGTTGGGGTGGGGGTACGCTCCATACGTATGCGGGTGTGGGTACGGGTTGTACTTACACTGTTGGGGTGGGGGTACCCTCCATACGTACGCGGGTGTGGGTGCGGGTCGTACTTACACTGTTGGGGTGGGGGTACGCTCCATACGTACGCGGGTGGGGGTACGTGTCGTACTTACACTGTTGGGGTGGGGGTATGCTCCATACGTACGCGGGTGGGGGTACGGGTCGTACTTACACTGTTGGGGTGGGGGTACGCTCCATACGTACGCGGGTGTGGGTACGTGTCGTACTTACACTGTTGGGGTGGGGGTACGCTCCATACGTACGCGGGTGTGGGTACGGGTCGTACTTACACTGTTGGGGTGGGGGTACACTCCATACGTTCGCGGGTGAGGGTACGTGTCTTACTTACACTGTTGGGGAGGGGGTACGCTCCATACGTCCGCGGGTGGGGGTACGGGTCGTACTTACACTGTTGGGGTGGGGGTATGCTCCATACGTACACGGGTGTGGGTACGTGTCATACTTACACTGTTGGGGTGGGGTACGCTCCATGCATACGGGGTGGGGGTAGGGTCCATACATATCCGTCCCCACGCTATGTGATGCTTGTGCGGGCCGTACCCAGGCCTTTGCCACGTGGGTACGAGCCGTCCCGCCATTGTTGGGGTGACGTGGGTGTGGGCGTTGTACGACTCGTACCCACGCTCTTCAGGCGTGGGTACGGGACGTACCTGTCTGGTTGTGTTGCCGGTTTGCGTCGTGACGGACTTCCGTTGTGGCGGTCGCTGGCTTAGCTGGACACGCCCCCACCCCCTCGTAGTGACCAGGGCATGGGAGTCAGGTATGTCCAGGGCATGTGTGCTGTGTGACTTTGGTGGGGGGTTTGTGGCCTGCCCTGGTCCTGCCACCCCCACCCCACCCCACTTTCCCCCCTCCCTTAGTTGTTCTGACCTTCTGCGACGTCTGCGTCCGAACCTGTAGAGGAGGTCGACTGCTATGAGGGCCGGGATGACACGTAGGTTCGGGTCCATGTCTGTCTGTCGCGTACGGGTCCTCCTTGTTCGCGTCGTCCTGTCTGTCCGTCGCGTACTGGTCCTCCTTGATCGCGTCGTCCTGTCTGTCCGTCGCGTACTGGTACTCCTTGTTCGCGTCGTCCTGTCTGTCCGTCGCGTACTGGTCCTCCTTGTTTGCGTCATCCTGTCTGTCCGTCGCGTACTAGTAGTCCTTGTTCACGTCGTCCTGATTTCCCGGCAGTTTTTGGCAGCCGGAAAATATTCACCGTGCGGGATGACGTCGGTGCGAATCGTAATTCCTGGTTCGTGAATGGCAGGCTGCGAGCGTCCCGACGTCAGGTCGGCGCTTTCCCGGATCGCATTTGTAGGTTTATTTTGTTCGGTCGGGGTTTTTTACGATTCGTACGGAAATGGTGTTCCCGTGCGAATCGTAATTCCATGTTTGTAAATTTTGACGACCGGGTACGCGTCGGACGGAGAATATGCTCCGTCCGACGGTTCGTACCCGGTTTTTACCGGATCGTAATTGGCACCTTACTATCCAAATAGAAGTCATCATCTTGAGAACATGTGTCTCTATAAAGTGCTGCAAAACTACACTTTTAAACGGAATACTACAGAGAACATCAACAATGGAAAATATGGAGTGATTGGTTCCGAAGGATGTCTGGTGAAACAAAGGAAAGGAAATTTTTTTTTTTTTTTTTTTTTGAAACCGTTTATTGCAATCTCAAGAATATACAAGTATGGGCCTACAACTTCCGGCCGGCCGCTAGAATGACAGGAGCATATGACATACGTACAAAAACACTTGGCGTTGCAGAGAAGCAAAATCAGGAGGTATCAGCGTCGTGGGCCACATCACTCTGACCCCACAATACGGTTTCATTTTATACAAACAACACAAAAACCACACCCGCAAGGCAACCCGCAATCGAAAGTAACAGCACGTGCTCCCCGAATGGGGGACCCAAGCCATCCACAGGAGTCTAAAGAGGGGAAGGGGAACAGATCGAGGACTGGGGGAACTCCGTGCTCGGGGCTATGGAAAGGAGTCAACTAAGGGGACGGGGCTGGTGAGGCCGCAGGCAGCAGTGGTGGCGCGCAGATACCCCCGCAGTAGGCGTTCCAGGGGCCCCATACTTTCACCCATGCCCCAGGCTTACCCCTCGCCACATACACCACCTTTTCTCGGAACATGCACCAATCCATGTGTTCTTTCCAGGCCGACACCGCCGGGGGCCTCTGGGATCCCCACAGTTGAGCAATGTCACGCTTAGCTATCATATATCCCAGAGTCACCCATCGCGTCTGCGGAACCGAGTAGTCAGTTGGTTCCCACACATTCAGCAGGCATCTCCTCGCTTCAGGCAGCAGCGCGACATGCGTACCCACTCGCAGGACCTCATGCACACCACGCCAGAATCGCTCCACCTTCGGGCATTCCCACAAAATATGCAAAAAAGTCGCCAAAGCACCACACCCACGCTTACACAACCCATCCTCAGCATAGCCCATACGCAGAAGCCTTGGCCCCGTCATGTAAACCCGATGGAGTATCTTAAGTTGGACGAAGCGAAGACGAGCCGGTATGGCCACCTCCTTCGGAGAGGCCACCGCGGAAATCCAGTCTTCGTCGTCCAACTCCAGCCCGTCGGCAACCCAAGCCTCGCGGAGGCCAGTCAGCAAGCCCGAGCGATCATTAATCAATTTTTTGTAAATAAGGGAGATCGTGCTGTCCGGAACGTGGCCATCCAGCACTCTATCCTCCAGGGGGGAAGACTCCGGGATGGAGGCGACGTCTGGGAAGACTGAGCCCAGCGCGTGACGGACCTGCAAGTACCGAAAGTATTCACTGCCCTGCAGCTGAAACTCCGTCTGCAGCGTCTCGAATGTTTTAAATCCCCCCCTCGTCCAGAGGTCCCCCACTTTACTGATGCCGATCGTGTCCCACTTCTCGAAACCCTTCGAGGTCCACAGGGAGCCCAATCTCTCAGACGCGTACAACGGTGATGCCCGGGTCAAACGGTCCTTCCACCCCATAGCTGCGTTAGCCGCGTGCCATACTCGTACCATGACACGCGTAGGTCCCGTCAGGCGGGGTCCGGGCGCGCCAGAGTAGAGCGCTCGATTATAGTCGCCACCAGGCAGGAGCATCTTGTCCATTTCAAATGCCGGGTTTAAGGCGGGCCCGTAAAGGCCATGATTAATTGCAGCTAGCTGGGAGGCCCAGTAATACCGTTTAATATCCGGGAGGGCAATCCCCCCGTCGTACCATGGGAGCGTCAACTTCGCCAGGGCAATACGCGGCCTCCCGTCCCAGAACAGGCGGCACTGTAGACTCTCCACCTCACGGAAGTAGCGCGCCGGGACTAAATCCATAGTATTCTGGAGAGCGTACAGGAAGCGTGGCAACGACATCATCTTAAACAATGCCGCCCGGCCGAGCGGCGAAAGCGGCAGGCGCCGCCAACGCGCGACGTCCTCCTTCAAGCGCTGGAGGGGGGGAAGCAAATTCCGCTCGTAGCGGGCCTCCGGGTCCAGAGTAATGTAAACCCCCAGGTACCGAAACCCCTGTGAGGCAATCTGGATCGGACAGCCCCGCGGGAGGACGGGAGCCTCCCCGGAAAGCACATACACACATGATTTAGCCCAGTTGATGACAAGGCCTGAGTTGCGGCCGAATGAGCGCAAAACATCAACCAGGACAATCAGTGATTTACGCGGGGAGGCTAGGTACAAAAGGATATCATCAGCGTATAGGGACACGCGGTCCTCATACTCGGGGGTCCAACGGAGACCACGGATGGAAGGGTGCCACCGCAGCCACTCCGCCAGGGGTTCCAAGGCCAGCGCGAACAGGAGCGGCGACAAGGGACAGCCCTGTCGCGTGCCCCGTCCCAGCTCGAATGGGACCGATACTCTTCCATTCACCACCACCTGCGCCAATGGGCCCGAATACAACAATTTGACCCAGCTGATGAACCCCGGGCCAAATCCAAACTTCGCCAGCATAGCCCAGATGTATGGCCACTCGAGCGTGTCAAACGCCATGGTGGCGTCTAAGGACGCCAATATGGCCGGCTCCCGCACAAACGGGACATGCGCGAGCACCCCGTGCAAGCGCCGCAGATTAAGGGCCGTGTTGCGATGGGGAATAAAGCCGGACTGGTCTTGGTGGACCAAATCGCCCACCACGCCGACCAGCCGGTTGGCTAGCACCTTGGCGAGGATTTTGGGCTCCGCATTCAAGAGCGAGATAGGCCGGTAGGATGTAACCCGGTCTCGAGGTCTCCCTTCCTTGTGGATCACCACGATTGTAGCCAGACGTTGGTCCGGCGGGAGGGAGCCCAGCGAGTGGGCCGCCAGGAACATCGCACGGAGGTGGGGTGCCAGTACATCCGGTCGCAGCTTATACAACTCGATAGGGATGCCGTTCGGGCCCATGGCCTTGCCGGATGCGACCGAGCGTATGGCGAGAGCAATTTCGTCGGAGGTAGGAGCGGCATCTAACGACACCCTGTCTTCCACCGAAAGGGAAGGCAGCGCGATATCCCTAAGCAGGGCATGGGAATCCTCCTCCGAGCAGGGAGAAACCGGGGAATACACCTCACGGAAATAATCCGCGAAACAAGAGACAATGTCTTCTGGCCCGGTGACACGCACACCATCCATCCTCTCAATCAGCGGGACCACACGACTCGCTCTCTCCTTTTTATCCAACCATGCAAGCAGTTTACCAGCCTTATCACCCACATCATACAGTCGCCCCTGTTGCTCTCTATAGAGGCCCCTGGCCGCCTCCGTGACGAGGGCCCTGTAGGCCGCCTGCTTAAGTTGTAGGACATGTAGTGCAGCGTCCGTCACCCCACCCTCTAGATCACCCTCCAATTCAGCGATTTCGGCCTCCACCCGGGTCACCTCCTCCTGCTCGCGCCTCCGGGCATGGGAAATAAAGGAGAGGGCCTCCCCTCTAAGAACTGTTTTGAAGGCTTCCCACAGGGAGATAGCCGAAGGGACGGACCCCACATTCTCATCGAAATACCGCTGCAAGGATTTAATTAAATCAGCGCGAATAGTGGGGTCGCGCAGGTACCAGGCATTGATTGGAGCTACCCTGCCCTCCCCCCTCGGGAAGACATCAACGTGCAACAGGAGCGGGGAGTGATCTGAAATACCCCGCGCCAAATGGCGCACCTCTCCTACCCTCCCAACATAGGCCGCAGGGACAAGGACATAATCAAGCCGTGAGAGGCTACCATGGGCACCCGAGTGGAAAGTGTACTGCAGCTGCGTGGGATGTTTTAAGCGCCAGCAGTCCACCAATCCCAGTGTATCTAAGAAGCCGGACAGCCACGCCTGCGCCCGGGGGAGGTCCCTAGGGGGGTGACGATCCACGGTCCCAGAAACCACCGCATTGAAGTCCCCCCCAACCACCAGAAGCCCCCCCGGAAGGTCAAGGAGGAGGCGCCCTAAGTCTGCAAAAGTCGTAGACTGTAACCCCGGTGGGACGTACACTGATACAAAGACAACTA
This sequence comes from Triturus cristatus, assembly GCF_964204655.1. Classification (NCBI taxonomy): domain Eukaryota; kingdom Metazoa; phylum Chordata; class Amphibia; order Caudata; family Salamandridae; genus Triturus; species Triturus cristatus. Next base: position 780,303,456 of record NC_140580.1, read on the forward strand.
CTTTACCCTCCATTCTCCCCACTAAGACAGTGTAGCGTCCCCTCTCATCATGGCGCACCTCGTCTATTTCCAACGGGAGCGAGTTCTTCACCATGATGCCCACCCCCCGTGAGCCCGACGTGAAGCCCGAGTGGGCCACCAAGCGATAGCCACGCCGATTCATGGCACAAAAGGAATTACCAATAAGGTGTGTCTCCTGCAGAAAGACCACATCTGGCGAAAGTCGTTTCAGATACTGCAGGACCACACCTCGCTTAATCCTATCCCCCAGTCCGTTAACGTTCCAGGACAATAAAGTCAGGTCCCTACCCCCCATCACATACAGAAGCCATCATTCGTCCCCCCGAGAGCACCTTAAAAACACCAATACAATAAAGGGTTTGCCTTGCGGTAAAAACGAACAACACCCCACCCCAACCCACCCATCCCAACAGAACTCCCCCCTCCCTGCACCCCTGCATGAGCCCAAACAGCCCCCCCAAAGTGCAGTGTGCCTGTCGCCCCATGAATGATTAAACTAACTAGTCCCCCAGAGGAGGAGGGAGAGCCCCCAAGAGACCCCGTACCACCTCCACAGGAGGGAGACTTAACGAACAAAAATGACGGCAATGTTGTCCAGAGCGAGGCCTACTATTAATCCCTCAGTCCTGAGCCGGCGAGCCCTCCCCTCCAACCGTGCCCCCCCCACCCCCCCGGCCCCGATCCCCGGGCAAGGAGTCCAACCAGTCCCCGGCCACCTCGGGACGATCAAAAAAGTGCGTGCGGCCATCCACCTCCACCCGCAACTTAGCTAGGAAATTTTAATAATCACAGAAAACTGAGTTGCGACACTGCTGACAAAAGGGATTTTTACTATTTAGCCCTTTTGCAAATGTTCAAACCATGGCGTTCAGAACTGGAATTACTTGGCGATTTTCCCAGCTATGAAGATTCATTTAATGCTTGTAAAGATAGCATACAATGTAGTGCTTTCGCAAATTATGTCAAAATGTTGAATGATGAAATTGATCAAGAAGCTATAATTGCAGCTGAGATTGCTAGAGACAGTTCTCAAGACAGTCAAAGTTCTGCTGCACTGAGTCAAGATCCACTAGGACAACTAATTGTTGAAAATGAAGCAGCGATTGCAATGAATGAGGTGGAAACAGCAATGTATCAAGCACAAGAAGATGCAATACAGTTAGGAAACTTGGAAGAGCAACTAAATGTTGAACAGAAACAAATATATCAGCAAGTGAAAGAGCAGATTGAGCATGGATTACTTCATGAAAAGAGAGGGTGCTCATGTACATCATTTCAACCTATCCGAATGTATGTGAGTGGTCAAGCTGGAACAGGAAAAAGTTTCTTAATTAAAGTAATTACAAGTTATCTGCAAAAAACAACTGAGTCGCATTTGTCTTGTGTTGTCACTGCTCCAACTGGGTTGGCAGCACATAACATTAAAGGAATTACTTTACATCGTTTACTGATGCTACCAGTAGAGCATGAGAACAAATTGGAATACCACAAGCTATCTGGAGAAGCTTGTTGTGAAGTTTCAAGAGTCCTGAAGAAAATGAAACTTCTCATTTTTGATGAGGTGAGCATGGTTTCAAACTTGATGCTTGCCTTTGTGCATTTAAAAATGCAGCAAATTCTTAAAACAGAGTATGACGTGTTATTTGGAGGAAAACACGTCATAGTTTTTGGAGATCTACTGCAACTGACTCCGGTAAAAGGACAACCGGTATTTAAAACACTTGCCCATGAAGATACCAGAAAGTCTCTTGGCAGTGTTGGTAATGTGAACATTTGGAGTAATTTTGAATACAAAGAACTGACAACAAATATGCGACAGGCAAATTATGCTGAATATGGAAGTATTCTTCAAGATATAAGAATTGGAATTATTTCAAAACAAGGGAAAGAAGCTTTGGAGAGTCGATTACTTTGCAATGTCTTTCCAAATGAAAATGCAGTTCCTGCAAAAGTGTACGTGGAAATTGCTAAAAATAAGTCAGTGATTTGCTTAATGCCAACACTGCGTGAGTGTTCAATATTCAACGAAGAATTATTAAAACTGGAAAAGGAAGAAATTGTAAAAATGGAAGCCATCGATAAAATACTGCATGAAGGGATCACTATTATTTTGACGGGTAAGTTGAGATCAAAACTGGATTGTTTCGGAAAAAAAAGATCTAAAACTGCTGGTTTGGAAAAGACACTGCATGCGTGTGTAAACTGTCGGGTAATTTTAAGGCGTAACTTGGATGTAGAGAAAGGTTTAGTTAATGGTGCAATGGGCAAAGTGGTGGATTTTGTGAATTATCAGAAGAAAGAAGGAATTTAATTTTTAAAAATTAAATTTGATCAGATTGATGAAGTTAAAGAAATTGGTTGTTGTTCAGTTAGTTTTTTGCTTGTTAAAGATTTATATGTCCGTAGGAAACAATTTCCATTTGCTCTGGCATATGCAGTGACTATTCATAAATCTCAAGGATTAAGTGTAGAGAGTGCATTGGTGAACATTGGATCTACCGTATTTAAAGAGGGTATGGCATATGTTGCTTTGTCGCGAGTCAGAACATTATCTGGTTTGTTTTTGATTGATTTGGATGAGACAAAGGTTACTGCAGATGCAAACTGTGTAAAAGAGTATAATAGGTTAAGAAGGGTGTATGCTCCAAATTTAGGTCAATATCCTGTATTTGAAAAGCGTGTGGTTGGTCGAAAAAGAAGGTTAGAGAATATCTGTTCTGAAGGTGTCAAGAAAAGAAAAGAACAAGATAATGTTGTGATTGCAGGTAAAAAGAAATTTGACACTGTTGGAGAGATTGTTGGTTATCAGTTTGAAAATAGTTCTGGTGTCAACTGCTATGCTAATGTAGTGGCCAATGTTGTTTTTTATCTTGAAGGTTTGCAAGAACAAATTATGGAGAATCGGCAAAAAAGATTTTGTTCTCTGTTGCATTCTGTTTATGAAAAATTGACAACAGATAGAAGTAAAATACAATCTGTTTCTGATGTTCGTAGTCTTTTGGATGTGTGTTCTGGTTCTACACAATTTACACAAAATATCCAACAAGATGCTCAGGAATATTTAATGTATATGCTTACCATTTTTGAAAATGAAGGTGTAGAAATAGAAAATATTTTTGGCCTTTCTTAAAAATGGGAACATTATTGTGAAAATTGCATGTATACATGTAGCACCAATGTAGACACTGAGAGATTTCTGGATTTAACATTACCAGACTGTAAATCAGTATCTTTCAATAAATTAGTGAAAGGTGCAATTCAAAACATGGAGTGTAGCCAATGTAAATCAGAAATGTTATCCACATTATTCTTAACAAAATATGGAAAATACATAATTTTAATGATGCAACGTTGTACAGCTGACGGAAGAAAATTGGATACTTTAATAAAACAATTTGTAGCAGCACAACTATCAATATCAGGAAGGACTTTTGTAGCAATTGCAATAATTTTCCATGATGGTCCTTCCACCACATGTGGACATTACACTGCCTATCTAAAATGTAACAAAGGCTGGACACTTTGTAATGATGCCCGGTTGGTTTTCAAACAACGTTTGCCTAGTAAATTACCAAATTCCTACCTAATATTTTTAAAGCCAAAGTTTTAGGAAGATAATTCACTCTCTGAGGAATTTATTATTATAATTTAATAGGACTACCATTGGACAATTTACATAAAGAAGAAGTGCAAAAATACCATTTGGCCTCAAGGAAACGTATGTTTTTGAATTATGGACTTTTTGGTGGTCATTTATTTGGTGATTATTTTAATGCGGCAACATTTACAGTTTTTATAAGTTAAAGTTATAAAATGTTGTAATCTGTAAGTATTTCATATATGTATGATTTGTATTTTCTGGTATTTTACTGAGAATAGTATGTTGTTGTTTTTTTAACAATCTTTCTGATTGTTTTTTTTTTGCCCGCTGTTAAGTGATGAATACCATTGAAATCACTATTTCTAGTGAAATTCAATATATTCTGAGAACAGCGAAAAAGGCGAACAAATTACTTTGTGGAAATTATGCTGTGTTGTAAAAAAATTATTATTACATGTTATAATTTTTTTTCCTTTTCTTTCACAGATCCAAGTTTTAAAATAAGCAATTTTCAAGAATTTAGATTGGAATGAAAATGTGAAAAAAATGTGTACCATTTTTTATTCCTATTACTGTGAAGGTAAGTTTAACTAAGTCTCAATATGCTGAATGAGGAGGTCTGCAAAAAAATACAAAGTGGAAACATGTTTCTAAAAACCCTCTGTTCATACCTATGTAGTTTTGAAATCTGACCATAGTCAGATATCATGTGACCTGAAAAAAAAGAGATTTGAGGGGTTCATAATATTTCCTATTTTAGCTATTGAAGGACCGCAATTATTTCAATCATTCTTCTTTGAACATCTTTGCAGACAAAACTCTGTGCTTACCTTTTATCATTCGCAAGGAATTTTAAAAACGGAAATATGTCACTTTTTGTAACATAGTTATTGCACAAGACACTCTTTCATACTTACAAAGAGAGGAAAAGGCACCCTGTGTACTTTTTATACTCCATGTAAATACAACCTCATCATGCAGACCACTTTGTTTTGAAAGGGTGTTCTATAAGTGTTGTTGTGCATGATTGCACTGAATACTCATAGAACAAGACACATGTCTAGATTTGTCAGAAATCATGAATCTCGATATGTGTGTGAATGCTGCACCATTCTAAAATTGGTGTAGGAAAGCACAACAAGGAGAATTGTTTTCATTTTTCCACATTTTTATATCTTCAATGCATGCTACAATGCTCAGCATACATTGAAGGAGAAACATGCCTTTACTGATTGTTTTTGTGCAGGAAGGTGTGTCTTCCTGCACAAAAACAAACAGCACATGACACAGATATCCTTGCACTATGGTGCAAGGGTGCCTGTGTCACCACATGGCTGCAGTTTAAGCAGCCGTGCAGACAGAAGCATAGATTTGCAACATATTTATGTGCATATGTTGCATCCCTGTGCTTCGGAAGTACTACAGCACACTGCAGTTAAAGAGGTTACTGTGTGATGCTTCAGCACTTCCTCATACTTCTGCACTTATACATTCACCATACCCTACTAATGCATTCATTCAGTCAATTACGTACTACACATACATTCATCTAAACTTACACTAACAAAGAAATTTAGCTCTTTTTTTAAACCAGGAAAGTTAGTTCTTACAAGAACTTTTTTTTTTCTTCTTTCTTCTTTTATAATTTTTTGGGGGTTTTCTGAACAATTTTTAATTTTTGGGGGTTTTGTGGTAAAAAAACAAAAAAAACAGGAGAAACCAAACAATGAACTTCAGGGAACAAAAAAAAATAAAATAAATAAAATAGCAAATGTGACTTTCTTGGCGGCGGCAGATCAGATCGATCGACTGCTCACCATAGCACAAAGTAGCATTGCACTTAGTACAGAGCACTTTTAAATATTGAAATTGAGGACGGATGTCCAAGGTTTGGGCTGATGGATGCACTCTTGATGTGCTCAGCTGATAGGAGGTGGATGGCGCAGGAGCAGGAGTGTTTCTCATCCGTCGGCACTCTTCTCGTGCAAGATTGTTTGGATGAAGGGTCCTCATGTGCTTCATCATACTTGCCGTGCCGCAAGAGTATGTCTTGTTAGGATCCCCTCGCGACAGGACTCTTTTGCAAATCTTGCAAGTGACCAAGGTGGCATTGGTCTTATTCTGCCCCTCGGGAAAAGTAAAAAATTTCCACACCACTGAAGAAAAACGTTTTTTGGGTGGTGCCTCTGCCAAAAATTCATCCTCAGAAGTATGAGGTGATGCAGGTGATGCCTGCTGCCCTGAAGCCATTTTTGGTTGAAAAAAGTTAGAGCTAAGTGTAAACTTAGTCTAAAAAATCTTCTTCTCTCCAAAGAGATGGTGCTATAAAGAAGGTAAAAGAAGAATGATTGAAATAGGTGGGGTCTTTCAATAGTTAGAAGAGGAAGTGTAATGAACCAATCAAATCTCTTTTTTTGCAGGTAACATGGGATCCGCGCACCCTGCGCTTACCCAGCACGCACCCAGCGCGCATCCGCGAAATTGAATTAAAAAAAATTATAGGATTAGATGTAAAAATATATTAGTTTTAAGACTAGTTTAGAGTTTGTCTTCAATTAATATTCACATGAAATAGATACTTATATGTTTTTTAAAATGTTAAATATTTTGCGGGATTCGCCCACCTACCGCGTCATAGACGCAGATGATGCATGGTGGAAGCGCGTAAACGTCGCGTTACGTACATCGAACTTGTCACGTATTCGCTGGGAGTCGTGTACCGGTCGCATTGCGATCACGCACTAAACACGTACCCAATGCATACCATGCGCGGATGCTATCACGTAGGGTTCAGGAACGGTGTGCTTAGGGTGCGCGGATCCAAAAACATTGAAAAAAATATATAAAATAAAGTTTTGCACATATAGTTAAAAAAATATTTTGAAAAATATAAAAAATATGTTTGAAAAACCCATTAAGTTCAAATAATATTTTTTCATTTTAAAAAGAATTAATTGAAAAAATAAGTTTAAAAAAAGGTGATCAAAAAGTATTTTTAAAAAAATGTAATTAATGAAATTGACACACTGAATTTGAAAAATATACAAATCCAATCAAAATCATTAAACATGATATCTTCAGAGATAAGTTATAGATAGGAATTAGCATTTAAAAAACCTTTGAAATTCACTGAAAAAAACATAGGTTTCATGCACGTTATAGTTAGGAATTGGCATTTAAAAAACCTTTGAAATTCACTGAAAAAACCAAAGGTTTCAGGGGCATTACAGTTAGGAATTGGCATTTAAAAAACCTTAGAAATTCACTGAAAAAACCATAGGTTTCAGGGGTGTTATAGTTAGCTGGACATTTCCCTCGTACAAAACCCTAGAAATTCCTCTGTAATAGTTAGTTCAGCTAACTATAACTCACGCGCCCGCAATGCACTGCTGATGACGTCACATATTACATCACTCATTACATGGTCAGTGACATCACTGATGACATCACTGATGACATCTCAAATGACATCACTGATGACATCACTGATGACGTCATCCATGTGATAAATTACTGCATCTTCTCACACCCTAATTTAACCGTTGATACACCAACCCAAAATTTCAGACGTCCATTCTCAAAACCATAGATACTCCAATACCAATAACTACATACCCACTTATTAACTCTTAGGTCTACATACACCCCCACTCATTCACCTGTACAGTCACTCATACTTACAGTCACTCCGTACAAGACTATCATATGCATTTATACACCTACATAGACACTTACACACCACCAATCATCCATAGAGTCAGTCATGCAAATAATTAATTACACTCCCATTTACTCACCTATGCAGTTATACACACTCAAGTTCACTTACTCATAAAAATAGTACCACATTCTTACGCTCTTATACAAACATTGATACAAGCACACACTCATCCATACAGCCACTCTCACAATCACACACTCTCACATATACCCACTTATATACTCTTACACGCATATATATTGCTTTTCACATATGTAGTTAGTCACAAATGTACCACTGAGATATACATTTAATCCCTAACACACCCATACATACACTCACTCAACCATACAGTTCATCACAGATGCACTCTTAAAACCATGCACCCATAGAATCACCCACTCACACATATATGCATAGAGTCACACACACCCTACCCACACAAACACTCAGGCACCCATACAGATACTCAGACAACCAATCAATAACCCATATAGACACTCATATAGCTATTCATAAAACCATGCAGCCACTTATACACCTACACACAGACACATACAGACATTCACACAGTTTAGTCACTAGTCTGCAGTAAGATACATTTAATGACTCACCTATAGAGTCAGTTACACACCTACAAAATCATCCATTCATACACTTGTACACCCACTCATTCTTTAACAGACCTTTCCCTATATATATTAAACATATTAAAACTGTACAGAAACACATACGCACTGGATGATGTCATCAGTGATGTCATTTGAGATGTCATCAGTGATGTCACTGACCATGTCATGAGTGATGTAATATGTGACGTCATCAGCAGTGCATTGCGGGGGCGCGAGTTATAGTTAGCTGAACTAACTATAACAGGGGAATTTCTAGGGTTTTGTACGAGGGAAATGTCCAGCTAACTATAACACCCCTGAAACCTATGTTTTTGTCAGTGAATTTCTAAGGTTTTTTAAATGCCAATTCCTAACTATAACGCCCCTGAAACCTTTGGTTTTTTCAGTGAATTTCAAAGGTTTTTTAAATGCCAATTCCTAACTATAACGTGCATGAAACCTATGGTTTTTTCAATGAATATAGATATATATTACCTACTGGCGGTCGCCAGTAGGTAGTTATAGTTAGGACCTATTATCCATACGAAATCCGCAACATTCTATTTGGAATAACTTTGGTGCCGGTTGACAAATCTTCGCAAAATTTTCAAAACTGGTGGGGCGCTCCAGTCCGCTCCTATCCTGAAAGTCTCGGGGTGATTCGTCAAGCGGGGCCGAGAAAAAAGGGGGGTCCCAAAACGTGTTTTCCCCATGCAATTTTCCTTAGGAACCGTTTATCGCAGCTGCAGCCCGAACTGCTGAACGGAATTACACGAAATTTGGCAAAGAGGTAGCCCTTGGTTCACACTCATGCCTTTTGGTTAAATGGTGTAAATCAGTTCAGTAGTTGCTGAGAAAATCAAAAGTAAAATCATAGATGTATCTGGGCGGAGCTTAACGACACATCTCATTTTGAGATCTGATTGGCTGTCAGCACTTCATCCAAGAAGTGTTGGCAGCCATCTTGGGACCAATATACATACTAGCACCTCATTAAAAAACATTGCAGTTAATAGAAGGTTTTAAGACTTTAGTTACATTATAAATCATTTGTTGATGGTACCATACTCACTTTAGAAATTGTGGTGTGTTCTAAGGTGATTTTACCATGTAAAAAAGCCTTCTGCTGGGATATCATGAATCATGTTTGAGAGAAAACTTATTTTCTCATGCTTTTCCCACAGAGGTTTGGAAGGTGATCTATAAGCTAAATTGAGAGCATATTTTCTGTAAATTCACATTATCTTTCTCAGTCATGTGAGAATGAAGTCTGACATTCTCAGTAAAACATGTACATCCAAAAAGGGCAGAGACTGTCAGTTGATTCCTTTGTGTTTTACTGCAGCTTCCCAGATTGTTCTAAAGAACAACTAGAGCGCTAACAGTCCTACTTATGACAATCGTATGGCACACCTGAAGCCATCTTGATTGGAAGTGGTAACTCTTAAAACATTTATTTTAAAAAGGAACAAAATGAGATGGTTCATTTTGCCATAGAAAGTATGATTAGTGCTGCAGAAAGAAAAATAGGGCACATTTTTAGTGACTTCTCAAATCCTCTTCTATTTCATTAAAAAATTCTGACATGCAGACTGAAACATGCACTTTCAATACCAGCAGCAGACATCCCTGGTGAGCAGTAGCTTTACTACAGTGATCTAATGAGCAACTAGAGTGCTAACATTGATGGAATCAAAGTAAAAAACTGAAAGTATTTCCTACTGAGGAGACTGTAGTAAATAAGGAAATTAGGAAACTTCATAACAAATAAGTCTCCCAAGATGGCCACCAGAGACAAAAGAGCCCAAATGTAGCACAAATATCACCCAGATGTAGCCCAAGTATAGCCCAATGACAGAATGTCCCAGAGTGTTCTAAAGAAAAACTAGAGTGCTAACAGTCTTACTTATGACAAAAGTATGGCACACCTGAAGCCATCTTGATTGGAATAAAGTGGTAACACTTAAAACATTTAATTTGCAAAGGAACAAAATGAGGGGGTTCATTTAGCCATAGAAATTATGATTAGTGCTGCAGAAAGAAAAATTAGGGCACATTTTGACTTCTCAAATCCTCTTGTATTTCATTGAAAAATTCGGACATGCAGACTGAAACATGCACTTTGAATACCAGCAGCAGACTTCCCTGGTGAGCAGTAGCTTTACTACAGTGATCTAATGAGAAACTAGAGTGCCAACATTCAGAATTTATGGCAAACGTGTGACACACCTGAATGCCTTCTTGATGGAACCAAAGTAAACAAGCATTGAAAATGCAATAGGTCTCGCCCTCGTTTAAGTTAAAGCAATTCTGTTTGTAATTAGGTGGCTTTTTAGCTTTGCTTGTATTAGTGTTTTTCAAACTTTCATGTACATAACATGCATATGTATGCATATGTATATGTATGCATGCATTTATATTTGTATTTACATAGATATGCAGATTATATATATGTTTATAGATGTATGAATATATACACATACACATATACACATACATATATATAAATGAATATATTATTTTTATGAATCTGTTAAGCCATATATGAAGAGGAGCAGTCCTGGGTGTGCCGGCTCCTTAGGGGCATTTTGTGAAACATTTAAGTGACCAGCCCTTGGTCACGGCCTGGCACCTCCACTGAGTCTGCGGGGGTCCGTGCGCCTTTAGATGGATTGGCTCACGGTACAATGAGTTCTATGCGGTTTTACTGCTGGGAATCCCACCGCCGCAGCACCGTGGGTTCGCTTGCTGTCTTGATTGCGACAGTTTGAGTGAAACGGAAGATGCCCTCCTGATTGATATTTAAAGACTTACAGAACCCCAGTGATTGTTTTATGAAAGGAAAAAGGAAATACCTGATGGCGCACTTTGGCGATAAAGACTCAGCACTACTGGTCCCAGAATGCTTTGGGGGTGATTTACATGCTTATTGGAAATAAAAGAGGGATTACACAAGTATGTGCGTTGTTTGCCGTCATTCCTGAACTGCCTGAGAAGAAGGGTTTCTGAATCCGAAACGCGTCGGCTAAAATATGGGGAGCTATCTGTTAAGCCATATATGAAGAGGAGCAGTCCTGGGTGTGCCGGCTCCTTAGGGGCATTTTGTGAAACATATATAAATGAATATGCATATATATGCATATATATATTTGCATATGTGTGCGTGTCGAGAGAGGTAGAGGTGTAGAGGTAGAGGTGTAGAGGTAGAGAGGTAGCGGTAGAGAGTTAGAGGTAGAGAGGTAGAGGTGTAGAGAGGTAGAGGAGTAGCGAGGTAGAGAGTAGTAGAGAGAGAGGTAGAGAGAGGTAGAGGGGTAGAGAGAAGAGAGTGAGTAGTAGAGAGTAGTAGAGAGTAGTAGAGAGAGTAGCAGAGAGTGAGTAGTAGAGAGTAGTAGAGTGAGTAGTAGAGAGTGAGTAGTAGAGAGTAGTAGAGAGTAGTAGAGAGTGAGTAGTAGAGAGTGGTATAGAGTGAGTAGTAGAGTGAGTAGTAGAGAGTAGTAGAGAGAGAGTAGTAGAGAGTGAGTAGTAGAGAGTGAGTAGTAGAGTGAGTAGTAGAGAGTGAGTAGTAGAGAATAGTAGAGAGAGTAGTAGAGAGTGAGTAGTAGAGAGTAGTAGAGAGTGAGAAGTAGAGAGTAGTAGAGAGTGAGCAGTAGAGAGTGAGTAGCAGAGAGAGAGTAGTAGAGAGTAGTAGAGTAGTAGAGAGTGAGTAGTAGAGAGTGAGTAGTAAAGAGTAGTGGAATAGTAGAGAGTTAGTAGTAGAGAGTAGTAGAGAGTGAGTAGTAGAGTGAGTAGTAGAGAGTAGTAGAGAGCGTGTAGTAGAGAGCAAGTAGTAGAGAGTGTGCAGTAGAGAGTGAGTAGTAGAGAGTAGTAGAGAGTGAGTAGTAGAGTAGTAGAGAGTGAGAAGTAGAAAGAGTAGTAGAGTAGTAGAGAGTGAGTAGTAGAGTGAGTAGTAGAGAGTAGTTGAGAGCAGGTAGTTGAGAGTGAGTAGTAGAGAGTGAGTAGTGGAGAGTGAGTAGTAGAGAGTGAGTAGTAGAAAGTGAGTAGTAGAGAATAGTAGAGTGAGTAGTTGAGAGTGAGTAGTAGAGAGAGAGTAGTAGAGAGAGTAGTAGAGTAGTAGCGAGTGAGTGGTAGAGAGAAGTAGAGAATAGTAGAGTGAGTAGTAGAGAGTAGTAGAGAGTGAGTACTAGAGAGAGTAGTATAGTAGTAGAGAGTGAGTAGTAGAGAATGAGTAGTAGAGAGAGTAGTATAGAGTGAGTAGTAGAGAGTGAGTAGCAGAGGGTAGTAGAGCGTGAGTAGTAGAGAGTAGTATCGAGCGAGTAGTAGAGAGTGAGTAGTAGAGAGTGAGTAGTAGGGAGTGAATAGTAGTGAGTGAGTAGTAGAGAGTGAGTAGTAGAGAATGAGTAGTAGAGAGAGAGTAGTAGAGAGCGAGTAGTAGAGTAGTAGTAGAGTGAGTAGTAGAGAGTAGTAGAGAGTGAGTAGTAGAGAGTGAGTAGTAGAGAGTAGTAGAGTAGTAGAGAGTGAGCAGTAGAGAATAGTAGAGAGTGAGTAGTAGAGAGTGAGTAGTAGAGAGAGAGTGGTAGAGAGTAGTAGAGAGTGAGTAGTAGAGAGTAGTGAGTCAGTGTAAGTCTGTGTCAGTCAGTGTCAGTCAGTCAGTGTCAGTCAGTGTCAGTCAGTGTCAGTCAGTCAGTGTCAGTCATTCAGTCAGTGTCAGTCAATCAGTGTCAATCAATCAGTGTCAGTCAGTGTCAGTCAGTCAGTGCCAGTCAGTCAGTGTCAGTCAGTCAGTGTCAGTCAATCAGTGTCAGTCAGTCAGTGTCAGTCAATCAGTGTCAGTCAGTGTCAGTGTCAGTCAATCAGTGTCAATCAGTCAGTCAGTGTCAGCTAGAGCAGCTCTGCTGACCTGGTTCTCTGGCTCTAAAGCAGCTCTGCTGACCTGGTTCTCTGGCTCTAAAGCAGCTCTGCTGACCTGGTTCTCTCCCTCTAAAGCAGCTCTGCTAACCTGGTTTCTCTGGCTCTGCAGCAGGTCTGCTGACCTGGTTCTCTGACTCTAGAGCTGCTCTGCTGACCTAGTTCTTAGGCTACAGAGCAGCTCTGCTGATCTGGTTCTCTGGCTCTACAACAGCTCTGTTGACCTGGTTCTCTGGCTCTAAAGCAGCTCTGCTGACCCGGTTCTATGGCTCTAAAGTAGTTCTGCTGACATGGTTCTCTGGCTCTAGAGCAGCTCTGCTGACCTGGTTCTCTCCCTCTAGAGCAGCTCTGCTGACCTGGTTCTCTCCCTCTAAAGCAGCTCTACTGACCTGGTTTCTCTGGCTCTACAGCAGCTCTGCTGACCTGGTTCTCTGGCTCTACAACAGCTCTGCTGACCTGGTTCTCTGGCTCTAAAGCAGCTTTGCTGACCCGGTTCTATGGCTCTAAAGGAGTTCTGCTGACCTCGTTCTCTGGCTCTAGAGCAGCTCTGCTGACCTGGTCCCTTCCTCTAAAGCAGCTCTGCTGACCTGGTTCTCTCCCTCTAAAGCAACTCTTCTGACCTGGTTCTCTCGCTCTAAAGCAGCTCTACTGACCTGGTTTCTCTGGCTCTACAGCAGCTCTGCTGACCTCATTCTCTACCTCTAGAGCAGCTCTGCTGACCTGGTTCTCTGGCTCTAAAGTAGCTCTGCTGACCTGGTTCTCTGGCTCTAGAGCCGCTCTGCTGACCTGGTTCTCTGGCTCTAAAGCAGATCTGCTGACCTGGTTCTCTCCCTCTAAAGAGCTCTGCTGATCTGGTTCTCTGGCTCTAAAACAGTTCTGCTGACCTGGTTCTGTGCCTCTAGAGCAGCTCCGCTGACCTGGTTCTATGGCTCTAAAGCAGCTTCGCTGACCTGGTTCTCTGGCTCTAGAGCAGCTCTGCTGACCTGGTTCTCTGGCTCTAAAGCAGTTCTGCTGACCTGGTTCTCTCCCTCTAAAGCAGCTCTGCTGACCTGGTTTCTCTGGCTCTACAGCAACTCTGCTGACCTGCTTCTCGGCCTCTAGAGCAGCTCTGCTGACCTGGGTCTTTGGCTCTAGAGCAGCTCTGCTGACCTGGGTCTCTGGTTCTAGAGCAGCTCTGCTGACCTGGTTCTTAGGCTCTAGAGCAGCTCTGCTGACCTGGTTCTATGGCTCTAAAGCAGCTCTGCTGACCTGGTTCTCTGGCTCTAGAGCAGCTCTGCTGACCTGGTTCTCTGGCTCTAAACAGTTCTGCTGACCTGGTTCTCTCCCTCTAAAGCAGCTCTGCTGACCTGGTTTCTCTGGCTCTACAGCAGCTCTGCTGACCTGGGTCTCTGGTTCCAGAGCAGCTCTGCTGACCTGCTTCTTAGGCTCTAGAGCAGCTCTGCTGACCTGGTACTCTGCGCTCACGATGCACGCACCCGACTTCGGGAAAATATATTTAAAAATAATATAAGTTTATTATAAGTACAAATATATTATTTTTATGAATATCTCAGATAATCTCTTGCCCTAATATGTATATTAAAGACACATACATATCATTTTGGAACATAAAAGGTTTTTGCGGGAGTCGCGCACTCAGTGCGCCCCAGCATGTATATGACGTCACGTGTGACCCGCCACCGCACCGTGAAGTGTACGCTTTCAGTGCGCGATTCCGAAAAAAAATTGGACATTTTTTTAAAAATAGAAAATAATATAGATATATTAAAATAAAAAATGGAAACAAAAAAATTAATCAATATTTCAGTTTGAATGTTTAAAAAAAAAAAGTGCAATTTTCAGAAAAATATATGTTATTTAATGAATAAAATATTTATAAATAAACAGATAAAAAACTGTAGAAAATCAGTACAAAAAATAGGTATAACTAATATCACACTTAAAAATTAGCATTTAAAAATCCTTTGAAATTCACTGAAAAAATCAATAGGTTTCAGAGACGTTATAGTTAGAAATTAGCATTTAAAAAAGCTTTGAAATTCACTGAAAAAACCATATGTTTCAGAGACGTTATAGTTAGAAATTAGCATTTAAAAAACCTCAGAAATTCACAGAAAAAAACATAGGTTTCAGGGTGTTATAGTTAGCTGGCCATTTCACTCATACAAAACCATAGAAATTCCTCCGTTATAGTTAGTTCTGCTAACTATAACTCATGCGCCCACAATGCACTGCTAATGATGTCACATATTGCATCATTCATGACATGGTCAGTGACATCACTGATGACATCACTGATGACATCTCAAATGACATCACTGATGACATCACTAATGACATCATCCATGTGACAATCTGATACACCTCATCTTACACTAGTATAACCTTTCATCACTCACTGTAAAATACAGAGTACCATATTTGAAACCATTGACACACCAATACCAGTTACTACATACCCACTCACTGATTCCTAAGTCTACACACACAACTCCTCATTCAACAACAGAATCATTTATACATGCAGTCACTAATTAATAGAACACTATCAAATACACTTATACACATATGTAGACATTGACTCACTGGCAGTCATTTTAGTCGTTTATGCAGTCATCCTACGCACTCATGAAAAAAATTAATCACACTTACATTTACTCACTTACACAATTATCCAACAACACCTCATTTATTCAAACACATAGTAACTCATAGTTAATATGTTAAAATATCACCATTACAATTATACACTCATTCATATAGTTACTCTCACAATCACTGACTCTTACACATACTTATTTATATACTCCAACTCTCACATACAATGCCTTTTATGTTTTTTACTTTGTTGAAGATGTACAACTAAAACATATATTGGCTCACCAACACACAAATAAATACACTCAGTCACCCAAACAACTGTTTTCACATGCGCTCTTAAACCTACACACCTAGTCAATCAACCATTCATACACTTATGCATAGAGTTACACACACCCCATCCAACCACACACATACTCAGTGTCCCATACAAATACTCACCCAACTAATCAATATCTAATATACACACTCATGTAGTTAGTGACCAACTGATGCAGCATGTTAGACAACAACAGAGACAGTGATGCACACATTCACATAGTTTAGTTACTAATCCATGTATTAAGTGAGACACTTTTAATTACTCACTTAAACAGACAGTCAGACAACTACTAAATCCTCCATCCAGACAGTTATATAGCCACTCAATCTTCAATACAGATTAGTATATATATAATACATATTTAAAATTCAAACTAAACCACATTCAGTGGATGATGTCATCAGTGATGTCATTTGAGATGTCATCAGTGATGTCATCAGTGATGTCACTGACCATGTCATGAATGATGCAATATGTGACATCATCAGCAGGGCATTGCGGGCGCGCGAGTTATAGTGAGCAGAACTAACTATAACAGAGGAATTTCTATGGTTTTGTACAAGTGAAATGGCCAGCTAACTATAACACCCCTGAAACCTATGTTTTTTTTCTGTGAATGCTAAGGTTTTTTAAATGCTAATTTCTAACTATAACATCTCTGAAACCTATGTTTTTTTCAGTGAATTATATATATATATATATATATATATATATATATATATATATATATATATATATATATTTTTTTTTTTTGACAAAGGCCAGCATGGCCGAAACGCGTTTGTCTGCCCTTGGAGCGGAATAAAGAATTTGAAAAGATTATCGAAGTGTGTGCGCCACGTTTTATGTCCATGACAAAGAAACGCTTGGAGAAATATATATATATATATATATATATATATACATGTCTACTGGTGGGCGCCAGTAGATAGTTATAGTTAGGACCTAGTTTTCATAGGAAAACCATTTTTTGACTTGGCTATAACTTTGGCGTCGTTTGAACAATCTACATGGAATTTTACCAAAAAGTGTCACAGTAGATACAATTGTTATGGAAAGTTTTGGCGTGATCCATGGAGTGGGGACAGAGATTTATGGTGCCAAATAAGGTTGCGTTGGTAATGTTAATTCCCATAGGAACCTTTAGCCACAAGTATAGCCCGAACCGCTGAACAGACTTACACCAAATTTAGAAGGGAGGTAGATGTTGGTTCAAGGAAGTGCCTTTTGCTTCTTTGGTGTCAATCCATTGAGTAGTTGTTGAGAAATGTATGTTTAAAATTATAGTGATATATCTGGCCGCAAATATTTTGTGGTGGTTTTGCAATCAAGAGCGCCCTACTCACCCGTGAGAGTCTCAAGGCGCTGAGGGGAGGGGGAGCTGCTACCGTTCGAACAGCCAGGTCTTGAGAAGTCTCCTGAAGGTCAGCAGGTCCTGGGTCGGTCACAGGTGGATGGGTAGGGTGTTCCATGTCTTGGCAGCGAAGTGGGAGAAGAATTTGCCGCCGGTGGTCATTCGGTGGATGCGTCGGACGGTGGCGAAGGCGAGGTCAGCGGAGCGGAACTGGCGGTTGGGGGTGTAGAAGGTGAGTCGCTTGTTGAGGTATGCTGGTCTGGCGTTGTGGAGTGCTTTGTGAGCGTGGGTGAGGAGCTTGAAGGTGATCCTCTTGTTGACGGGGAGCCAGTGCAGGTCCCTCAGGTGGGCAGTGATATGGCTGTGGTGGGGGGATGTCGAGGAACAATCAATCAATCAAGCATTTGTATAGCGCGCTACTCACCCGGAGGGTCTCAAGGCGCTTGGGGGAGGGGGGTCCGCTACTGCTCGAACAGCCAGGTCTTGAGTTGCTTCCTGAAGGAGAGGTGGTCTTGGGTCAGGCGGAGGTGGATGGGGAGGGAGTTCCACGTCTTGACAGCCAGGTAGGAGAAGGATCTTCCTCCTGTTGTGGCTCTTCGGATGCGGGGGACGGCGGCGAGGGCGTGGCTGGTTGATCGAAGCTGGCAGGTGGGAGTGTAGAAGGTCAAGCGGTCGTTGAGGTATCTTGGGCCTTGGTTGTGGAGAGCTTTGTGTGCGTGGGTGAGGAGTCAGAACGTGATTCTCTTGCTGACGGGGAGCCAGTGCAGGTTTCTCAGGTGTACGGAGATGTGGCTGTGTCGGGGAATGTCCAGGATGAGGCGTGCTGAGGCGTTCTGGATGCGCTGGAGTCGTTTCTGGAGTATGGCTGTGGTTCCGGCATAGAGGGAGTTGCCGTAGTTCAGTCGGCTGGTGACGAGGGCCTGGGTGACCGTCTTCCTGGTTTCGGTGGGAATCCACCGGAAGATCTTACGTAGCATGCGTAGGATGTTGAAGCATGATACGGAGACGGCGTTGACTTGTCTGGTCATGGAGAGGGAGGAGTCCAGGACGAAGCCCAGGTTGCGTGCGTGGTCTGTTGGTTTGGGTGCGCTGCCAAGGGTAGGGGGCCACTAGGAGTCGTCCCAGGCGGAGGGTGATGATCCCAGGATGAGGACTTCCGTCTTATCTGAGTTCAGTTTCAGGCGGCTGTTCGTCATCCACTCGGCTACGTCTTTCATCCCTTCGTGTAGGTTGGTTCTGGCGGTGGCAGGGTCGTTGGTGAGGGAGAGGATCAGCTGGGTGTCATCGGCGTAGGAGATGATGTTGAGGTTGTGTTGGCGTGCGATGGCTGCGAGGGGGCTCATGTAGACGTTGAAGAGGGTGGGGCTGAGTGATGATCCTTGTGGTACGCCGCAGATGACTTCGGTGGCCTCGGATCTGAACGGGGGTAGGCGGACTCTCTGTGTTCTTCCGGCGAGGAAGGAGATGATCCATTCCAGTGCCTTCTCCTGGATACCGATGTTGTTGAGGCGCTGCACTAGGGTGCGGTGGCAGACCGTGTCGAACGCCGCGGAGAGGTCCAGGAGGATGAGGGCCGTTGTTTCCCCGTTGTCGAGCAAAGCTCGGATGTCGTCGGTGGCTGCGATGAGGGCAGTCTCGGTGCTGTGATTGGCCCGGAAGCCGGACTGCGAGTGGTCGAGGGATCCGTTCGTCTCGAGGAAGGCGGCCAGTTGTCTGTTGACGGTTTTCTTAATGACTTTGGCCGGAAAAGGAAGGAGCGAGATGGGGCGGTAGTTTTTGAGGTCGGTGGGGTCCGCTGATGGTTTCTTCAGTAGGGCGCTGAGTTCGGCGTGCTTCCAGCTCTCTGGGAAGGTGGCGGTGTCGAAGGAGGCGTTGATGATGTCCTGCAGGTGGGGTGCGATGACGGAGTCGGCCTTGTTGAAGACGTGGTGAGGGCAGGGGTCGGTTGGAGATCCTGAGTGGATGGAGTTCATCGTGCGGATGGTGTCTTCAGTGTTGACTGGGGTCCAGGCGCGGAGGGTGGTGGTGGGGGGTGTTGTTTCGGTCGTAGGGTGTGATGGCTGTGTGCTGAAACTGTTGTGTATGTCTGCGATCTTGCTGTGGAAGAACGAGGCGAGCGAGTTGCAGAGGTCTTGCGAGGGCATGATGTCGTTGTTTCCGGCGCTGGGGTTCGAGAGCTCTTTGACGATGTTGAAGAGTTCCTTGCTATTGCGGGTGTTGTTGTCCAGTCGTTCCTTGAATGCGGATTTCTTGGTGGCGTGGATCAGCTGGCGATGTCTTCGAGTGGCGATCTTGAGGGTGGTCATGTTGTCTGTAGTTGGGTCTCTGCGCCAGGCTTTCTCGAGGGCCCGGCAGTTCTTCTTGGAGCTCTTGAGTTCGTCGGTAAACCAAGATGCTTTCTTGGTGCCGGGTCTGTCGGGGGGGGGTCTTCAGTGGAGCGAGGTAGTCTGCGCAGTTGCTGATCCATTTCGTGAGGTTGTTGGCAGCTTGGTTGGGGTTCGCTGATCTGGTGGGGGGGTTCTGGCTCAGGGATGTGGTGAGCTGGTCGGCAGTGATCTTGTTCCAGCTTCTGCGGGGGACCAGTTGCGGGTGGTGGTGAGTCGTGGTCCTTCTGAAGCTGAAGTGGACGCAGCTGTGGTCTGTCCAGTGGAGTCCGGTGGCGTGGCTGAAGGTGATGTCCTTGCTGGAGGAGAAGACGGGGTCGAGCGTGTGGCCGGCGTAGTGGGTGGGGGTGGTCACCAGTTGCTTGAGTCCGAGGTTGGCGATGTTGTCCAGCAGGGTGGTGGTGTTGCGGTCGTTGTTGTTCTCCAGGTGGAAGTTGAGGTCCCCAAGGAGGATGTAGTCAGCGGAGGGGAAGGCGTGCGGGCTGATGAAGTCGGCGATGTCTTCGCTGAATTGTGTGCGAGGTCCCGGGGGTCTGTAGATGAGGGTGCCTCTGAGGGTGGTCTTGGGGTCGGTGTGGATCTGGAAGTGCAGGTGTTCGGCGGCTGTGAGGCTGTCTTCGGAGTTGGTCGTGATGCGGATGGTGTTCTTGTGGACGATGGTGAGGCCTCCTCCATTCTGGTTGGCGCGGTCCCTCCGGGTGATCTTGTATCCGTCCGGGATGGCGATGTCGGGTGCTGAGGAGGCGTTCATCCAGGTTTCCGTGAGGAAGGCGATGTCTGGGCATGTGGCGTCGAGCAGGTTCCAGAGTTCCACTGCGTGCCTGTGGACAGAGCGGGTGTTGAGCAGAATGCACTTCAGGTGCTTCAGGTGGTTGCTGTTGGTGCTTGGCTTGGCGGGTGCGGTACGGGTCCGGATGCAGGAGAACTTGCAGGATTGGCAGGTGAAGGGTCCGTGGGTGCATCTTGGGGTGGCTCTGCAGCAGCCGGGGCTCCGGCCGGTGTTGAGTGCAATGAGAGTGGCGGCGTTGTAGATCTTGCGGGTGGGCTGGCATCTGCGGGGGCCAGGGGGTCTGGCGCTGGGCGCGGGCCAGGCGCGGACGGGCGCAGACGGGCTTGCCTTAGGCGCGCCTTCGGCGCGGCCGCTGCGCAGCCGCTGCGCGGCCTCCATATGAGTGGGAGAGGGAGGGAGGAGCAGCTGGGAGGTGGGAGCGGGGCGGCCAATAGGGTGCGAGGGGGGCGGAGCTACGGGACGCGGCGGCCAATAGGGTGCAAGGGGGCGGAGCTACGGGACGCGGCGGCGGGAAGCGGGCAGCGAGGGACGGGAACGGACGAAGGGAGCACCACTGGGCAAAAATACAGGTACAAGCGGGGGCACAAGGAGGCAGAAACAAGTCACAAATGGAGGGCACAAGGAGGCACAAAGGAGGCAAAAGAGTCACAATAGAAGGCAGGCAGGCACTCACACGGGAACAGAATGGAAGGGGGACACTAGCACTCGGCAGGCAGTCAGGTCTTGGGCAGTGGCAAGCGTCACACAGGGGGCTGCGTGGCGGTGAGGGGAGCGACCTGCCTGGTGAACAGGGTCAAAGGTCGCTCTCTCTACCGCTGCGCGGCCTCCATATGAGTGGGAGAGGGAGGGAGGATCAGCTGGGAGGTGGGAGCGGGGTACGGATGCGTTTTGCATGCGTTGGAGTCTCTTCTGGAGTTTGGCCGTTGTTCCCGCATAGAGGGCGTTGCCGTAGTCCAGCCTGCTGGTGACAAGGGCCTGGGTGACTGTCCTTCTGGTTCCGGTGGGGATCCATCTGTAGATCTTGCCAAGCATACGGAGGGTGTTGAAGCAGGAGGAGGAGACGGCATTGACTTGCTGGGTCATTTATAGAGATGAGTTCAGGATGAGCCCCAGGTTGCGTGCGTAGTCGGTGGGTGTCGCCGCAGTTCCCAGCGAGGCCGGCCACCAGGTGTCGTCCCAGGCAGAAGGGGTGGAGCCGAGGATGAAGACCGCCGTCTTTTCTGAGTTCAATTTCCGGCGATTGCTCTTCATCCATTCGGCAACGGCCTTTATTCCTTCATGAAAGGTGGTTTTGGCAGTGGCAGGGTCTTTGGTGAGGGAGAGGATCAGCTGGGTGTCGTCGGCATATGAGATGATGCTGAGGATGTGTGATCGGACGATGTTGGCGAGCGGTGTCATATAGACGTTGAAGAGGGTCGGGTTGAGGGATGATCCTTGGGGTATACCACAGGTGATCTTGGTGTCTTCGGAACGGAATGGAGGGAGGCGGACTCTCTGGGTTCTGTCAGTGAGAAAGGAGGTGATCCAGTCCAGGGTTTTGTTGCGGATCCCTGCGTTGTAGAGGCGTGTGCTTAGGCTTTGGTGGCAGATGGTGTTGAATGCGGCCGAGAGATCCAGGAGGATGAGGGCCGCGGTTTTGCAGTTGTCCAACAGGGCCCTGATGTCATCTGTGGCGGCGATGAGGGTGCTTTTGGTGCTGTGGTTGCTGCTGAATCCGGATTGGGATGAGTCCAAGGTGTTGTTCTCTTCGAGGAATCGGATCAGTTGTCTGTTGACGATCTTCTCGATGACTTTTGCCGAGAACAGGAGCAGGGAGATGGGCCGGAAGTTCTTGTGGTCCTTTGGGTCTGCCTTGGGGTTCTGGAGTAGGGCGTTGATCTCTGCACGCTTCCAGCTTTACTGGAAGGTGGTGGTCTCGAATGAGCTGTTGAAGATCTTCCGGAGTTGGGGTGCGATGATGGAGCTCGCTTTGTTGAAGATGTGTTGGGGGAAGGTGTCTGATGGTGAGCTGGAGTGGATGGTGTTCATGGTCTTGATCGTGTCTTCATCATTGACGTGGTTCCAGGAGATCAGGCAACCGGTGTGACTCGGGGGCAGTGAGTCTAGGGTGTCGGCGGCTGTCAGGGGGGCTGGGTGCTAATACCAAAAAATACATCAATGAATCATGAATACATTGTTATAAAGATATTGAGATATTGATAAATGTCTTTATAGAGTTATTTATATAGTGAGTTATGTACTGTGATCGTTTGAATTAATTAGATAGTTATCATTTTCTAATGTGGTGATGGCTGTTGAATTCCAGCTTTGATTTCTGCTTTGATGACCTGTCCAGGGGGATCGCAATTACCGATGTCATCGTGATCTCCGGCCTCACTGCGAAAACAGAATCTAGGATTTAGAAATGGTTGTTCTAGAAATCCACTAGAAAAACATGAGTTTGAAGTGTACAGTAATAAACCCCTAGTGTGTAAAATACTGCAATATGTGTGCATATATGTTTTCTCACTTCATGGAAAAGGTGTGATTGTCCCAAATAACCACGAAAATGAGAAATAGGTCTGAAAGATTGTTTTTAAAGAAACTTAGTACAAAATTATGAGTTTAAACATACTTTGTATGTGTAGTGCAATGTTCAGAATGGAATTTTCATATTATTTTTGGATGTGTTGGTGGTCATTGAATGTCTGCTTTTGTTTTCCGTTTTCGCAACACGTCTGCTGGTATTCCAATGTCATAGCGAAGATCCACAAAAACTAAAGGAAAAAAAATTGTTTAAAAAATAAATATTTTGGGTACTAGGTGGCTCTGTGTTGGTTGTGTGTATATGGCTGCTACATATGAGACTGGATGCTGAGTTTCATGTTACTTAGAAACACCCTGTTGCCTTCATCTGTAAAGTGCACTCCATCATTTCTATAAATTCCATGCATGTCAAAACTTAGATTGTCTCTGAGGAATGCAGAAACAGTTTTATTAACATGTTTCCTGGCTTTGTCAGTCTGTGGACAGAATTGATTTGACTATTTCCATTTCTGTCTTTGTCAAATATTAGAATAAACCAAGACAGTGTGAGGGAAAAGTGACATCAGTTAAGCAAAGAGTTCTTTCATTAGGATTTCCAGCCCTACCCCCGTCAATGTGCCTAGGTCATTGCCACCACAGTGCACAAATATAAGGGGAGGATTTTGGAAATACACAGTGGATTTAACCAAAGGCAGCAACGGATGAAACTTTAACCCTCCCTAGCCAAACCAAGTAATCTGAACATTTGCAAACCCAAATTCCTGTCAATACCTCTCTTTCATACCCTCTTTAGCCAGATACATATAGCTGTGGCCCACAATCCATACTCTAAGCATTTTGAAGTGAAGAAGGAATTGTCGTTAGGAGAAGGCTAGAGCTGAATGAGGTAGTTTTCCAAAGAAAAAGCAGTTAAAATGGAGGTGTTTAAAAATACATTTATATATTGTGATATAAGACGAATGACTATGCGGGATATTACAGCTCACAACTTAGGTTTTATTTCTCCAATAGGTATACATAGACAAGACTGTTTCCTTCTTATATCTCAGTTCCCGTATCCGTGAGGTCTTGGAGTCTTCAGACCAGCAGAAATCTCCCTGGGTTTCAGGGATTCCTCATTTCTCCGTATGTAACTTTTATGAGAATCACCCTAGGAAGAAGAAAATTAAAAAAAGGCTTTAGTTGAACAGCCCCCTTAAGGTATGGCCTTTATGGGTATAGATGTGAGGGGGTTGAACATAATCACGTAATTGCACCACGACCAGTGTCGCGCAGGCTTTTTTCTTGGGGTTGTTGGTACTGTCGTGTTGAATGATTCCCCGCAAATGCCCTCTTCACTCACCCTCTCTACGCCTATGTCAGGGTAGGGGTCGCGGCATGCGAATTCCATTTGAAAAAGAAGGCATGGAGATGGTTGCGTACCTTAGTAAGCCACGCTCCTCGAGGACCGTGGCTGGAATTCCTGTTTTGCCAAAAGGGGTCCGGCTCCCGTCTTGATTCTTCAGTACGCTTGCTGGGACCGCTGTTCTGTTCCTGGGCCTTATTAGATAGTGCAGTGGCGAGGACGTCACGGATAACAGGACTTAGAAGTGGCGGCACTTCATCAGCTTCTCTTGTGTTGTCCTCCTGGTTCCTTGAACCCCGTCTGTCTGCCAGGGAACCAGATATGAATACCTCAGTTGTTCCGTCCGAGGGTCCAATAGATTCACGCGATGTCATCACGTGATGTACCTCCGTCTGTAGGGAGTCGGGATATTTAAAGGTATTGTCTGCAATATCCAGCGCTGTATCTAAGGGAGACTAGAAACAGACATTAGGAGAGACGTAAGGGGGAAACGCTTCCTCACTCTCCTCTTCGCTCTCCAGGTAGTTTGGTACATTGTGACATATAAATATATATATGTAGATATGTATATATCTATATATATATATATATATATAAATCACAAGTTCCGGTAAAAAGATAGGTCTGTCACGGGCGGTCCGAGAAGGGAAACCGGATTTCCAATTTATCTACTCCACACAATCTCACTGTAACGAGAAAAACTCGGACACCCCAGTTGAATGCAGCTTCGTTTATTCTCCAAGTGCAAAAACGACGCGTTTCGCCATTACGGCTTGGTCACGCTCGGATTGCAGAAAATTCACAAGGTTTAAATCTGTCAATTCATTCAAAGACGGACTCATCACAAACAGAACATTAATCATGATAACGCCATCGCGGCCATCTTGTAACGGTGTAATAATGCTAAAATTCCCACATCGCATGTATAAATACAACATACAGTGATTTCGTAATTCAATACATATATACCCATATACAAATTTATATAGCATGCTAAATATGGAATGCATTGGGCCTTTCATGAACGTATAATCCAGAAGGATGTATCTAGCCTAAATCGGCAACACACATAGTGATATCGCAAGTTCGTGTCGATAACGGTAAATACCTACGGCACAAACACAATGGTGTCTAATATTAAATCATTTGTTAATGAGTTACTTAAAATAGTAAATTTCAAATACCGCCCAAGTGGGCATAAGTGCTCAGTAAACAACAGAACCCGATGCAGGTCCCAATGCCAATACAAATTCATTGTAATATGCAAATCCATTACTGTGATTGACAAAATACATATAATCACAGCTTTAGGGATACCCCACAATAAATACATCCTCCTTCAATGGTTACTATTCATGATGTGTAAAGTTGTTACTCCATCTGAAATACAAACAGATATAAAAGATATATAAAAAACTATATAAAACTTTGAAACAACATAGCTAGACAACTATTTTCATTATTCTTGCAGGTGTATAGCTAATTCCTCGCTCATATTCAAGCCTTTCGGTGCGAGGCTTTCGAAATCTACAATATATCGGGATTCCAACTTCCTAAGTGACAGTTCTCTATTTCCTCCTCTCATTCCCAAATCCACAGAGTCAATAACCACCATACGGACCTTGGTCTCATCTTGAAAATGCTGTTCCGAAACATGTCGGGCTATGGGATACAATTTGTTGTTATTTCGTATAGCACGTAAATGCTCTAACACACGTTTCTTGGCTGCATGTTTCGTACTGCCAATATACCACTTGGCACATGGGCAGATAAGTACATACACACAATGTGTAGTATTCCATGTTAGTCTCTTCCTAATAGTGAATTCCCTTTTTGAATTGGGTACATGCAGCACATCGCAATCCGTGCTATTTCTACATGCCTTACACCTATGGCAGCATCTGAAACCCACATTTTTAGAATTACATCCATGTCTGTGATGTGATTATGGATAAGTTCGTCTCTTAGAGAACGTCCCTTTCTGAACGTAATCTGGGGATTGCTGCCTAGATCTTTTTTAAGATGCTCATCGGTGAGTAGCACGTGCCAATGTTTTTTTAAAAATCCTCCGTATCTCGGTGGCTTGACCTGAGAAGGTCGTAATGAATCTGATATTTTCCTCTTTTATTTCTTTCTGTTTGGGATAAATGAGTTCATTACAAGTTTTTGTCTAGACCCTAGAGATTGCATCTTTCACGATTCTAGCACTGTAGCCCCTCTCCCTGAATCTTACACACATGTTTGCCTCTTCTTTTTTATATGCAGCAACAGTACTACAGTTCCTTTTCGCCCGTAACAGTTCACCGTACGGGATGCTCTGCACTAAATTTTGTGGGTGACTGCTATTGGCATTCAAGATGCTATTACCCGCAGTTTCCTTGCAGAATAATTCAGACGTTAGTTGGTTATCTTTGACTTCTAGGCGAACGTCCAAGAACTCCATTGAGTTCTTACTGATGTTCTCTGTGAACTGTAAATTACATGTGTTTATGTTCAGTTTGTTGATAAAGATTTTTGCTGAATCCTCATCACCACACCAGATGAAAAAGATGTCATCAATGTATCGCAGCCACAGGGCAACATTGTTAAATTCGTGCATAGTAGCCACCACCTGCTCCTCCCACCAGCCCATGAACAAGTTCGCGTAGCTGGGGGCGAAGCAGGTTCCCATAGCTGTGCCCTGTGACTGCCTGTAGATGGTGTCATTGAAAATGAAAAAAATTGTTCTTGAGACAAATCTCAGTCATTTCCAATATCATCTGAGAGTGGTGTAAAAGTGAAATGGATCTAGTCTTGAAATAGTGTAGGATGGATTGAAGCCCCAATTTGTGTTGTATGCTAGTATATAGACTACTAACATCAAGAGAAACCAGAGTGAAATCGGCTTCCCAATGAATACCATCAATGATGGTTAGGAAATGAGTGGTGTCCCTTAGGTATGAAGGTAAGGCAACTACATAGGGTCTGAGAAAATAGTCAATAAACCTTGATGTATTCTCATACAACGAGCCTATGGAGGACACTATAGGTCGTCCTGGCGGGTTCTGCATGTCTTTATGTATCTTGGGAAGTAGATATAGGATCGGTATTCTCGGGTGGGCACAGTATAGATAGTCAAATTCCTCCTGGTCCAACAATCCTCTGTCCTTCCACCCGACCAGCGTCTCTCTATATGCAGTTTTAGATTTCAATACCTCCGCCATGTCAGTTGTACAATAACATTTCTCATCCTGCAGTTGTCTCAACCCTTCTAACAGATATTTCTGTTTATCCAAAACAACCACATTCCCGCCCTTATCCGATTGGCGGATTACTATGTTATGATCAGCTTTCAAATTATAAATAGATGTGATTTGTTTTGCTGTGAGATTTTTTCTATCTCCTGGTATCTTACTGTATCTCATACTTTGTAAGTCACCCAGGACACCTTTCTCAAATATATCAATAGCTTCACAGGGCACAGCTATGGGAACCTGCTTCGCCCCCAGCTACGCGAACTTGTTCATGGGCTGGTGGGAGGAGCAGGTGGTGGCTACTATGCACGAATTTAACAATGTTGCCCTGTGGCTGCGATACATTGATGACATCTTTTTCATCTGGTGTGGTGATGAGGATTCAGCAAAAATCTTTATCAACAAACTGAACATAAACACATGTAATTTACAGTTCACAGAGAACATCAGTAAGAACTCAATGGAGTTCTTGGACGTTCGCCTAGAAGTCAAAGATAACCAACTAACGTCTGAATTATTCCGCAAGGAAACTGCGGGTAATAGCATCTTGAATGCCAATAGCAGTCACCCACAAAATTTAGTGCGGAGCATCCCGTACAGTGAACTGTTACGGGCGAAAAGGAACTGTAGTACTGTTGCTGCATATAAAAAAGAAGAGGCAAACATGTGTGTAAGATTCAGGGAGAGGGGCTACAGTGCTAGAATCGTGAAAGATGCAATCTCTAGGGTCTAGACAAAAACTCGTAATGAACTCATTTATCCCAAACAGAAAGAAATAAAAGAGGAAAATATCAGATTCATTACGACCTTCTCAGGTCAAGCCACCGAGATACGGAGGATTTTTAAAAAAACATTGGCACGTGCTACTCACCGATGAGCATCTTAAAAAAGATCTAGGCAGCAATCCCCAGATTACGTTCAGAAAGGGACGTTCTCTAAGAGACGAACTTATCCATAATCACATCACAGACATGGATGTAATTCTAAAAATGTGGGTTTCAGATGCTGCCATAGGTGTAAGGCATGTAGAAATAGCACGGATTGCGATGTGCTGCATGTACCCAATTCAAAAAGGGAATTCACTATTAGGAAGAGACTAACATGGAATACTACACATTGTGTGTATGTACTTATCTGCCCATGTGCCAAGTGGTATATTGGCAGTACGAAACATGCAGCCAAGAAACGTGTGTTAGAGCATTTACGTGCTATACGAAATAACAACAAATTGTATCCCATAGCCCGACATTTTTCGGAACAGCATTTTCAAGATGAGACCAAGGTCCGTATGGTGGTTATTGACTCTGTGGATTTGGGAATGAGAGGAGGGAATAGAGAACTGTCACTTAGGAAGTTGGAATGCCGATATATTGTAGATTTCGAAAGCCTCGCACCGAAAGGCTTGAATATGAGCGAGGAATTAGCTATACACCTGCAAGAATAATGAAAATAGTTGTCTAGCTATGTTGTTTCAAAGTTTTATATAGTTTTTTATATATCTTTTATATCTGTTTGTATTTCAGATGGAGTCACAACTTTACACATCATGAATAGTAACCATTGAAGGAGGATGTATTTATTGTGGGGTATCCCTAAAGCTGTGATTATATGTATTTTGTCAATCACAGTAATGGATTTGCATATTACAATGAATTTGTATTGGCATTGGGACCTGCATCGGGTTCTGTTGTTTACTGAGCACTTATGCCCACTTGGGCGGTATTTGAAATTTACTATTTTAAGTAACTCATTAACAAATGATTTAATATTAGACACCATTGTGTTTGTGCCGTAGGTATTTACCGTTATCGACACGAACTTGCGATATCACTATGTGTGTTGCCGATTTAGGCTAGATACATCCTTCTGGATTATACGTTCATGAAAGGCCTAATGCATTCCATATTTAGCATGCTATATAAATTTGTATATGGGTATATATGTATTGAATTACGAAATCACTGTATGTTGTATTTATACATGCGATGTGGGAATTTTAGCATTATTACACCGTTACAAGATGGCCGCGATGGCGTTATCATGATTAATGTTCTGTTTGTGATGAGTCCGTCTTTGAATGAATTGACAGATTTAAACCTTGTGAATTTTCTGCAATCCGAGCGTGACCAAGCCGTAATGGCGAAACACGTCGTTTTTGCACTTGGAGAATAAACGAAGCTGCATTCAACTGGGGTGTCCGAGTTTTTCTCGTTACAGCGAGATTGTGTGGAGTATATATATATATATTATCTACTGGCGGTCGCCAGTAGATAGTTATAGTTAGGACCGTGTTTCCATAGGAAATCCGCAACATTCTATTTGGAATAACTTTTGCGTCGATTGACGAATCCTCGCGAAATTTTCAAAATAGGTGGGGCGCTCCGCTCCGCTCCTTCCCTGAAAGTCTCGGGGGGATTCGTCAAGCGGGGGCTGAGAAAAAGGGGGGGTCCCAAAACACATTTTCCCCATGCATTTTCCCGTAGGACCTTTAGTCCGCGCTACAGCCCGAACGGCTGAACAGAAAACCTTGAAATTTGGCAGAGAGTAGTCCTCAGGTCAGGGATGTGCCTTTTGCAGGTCTGGTGTAAATCTGTTCAGTATTTTCTGAGAAAATAGCATTTAAAAGCATATATATATCTATAGGCACGTACCGTGCGCGTACGGTAAGCGCACCCTGCCGTGCACGAGCGCAATTCTGATTGGTTGTTAGATCTTAGTAAACATTCGAATTGGTCGAAACCAGGAAGTGTCGCCGCCATTTTGTCTCTCGCAGTCCGAGGGAGGTGAAAAATAAAGGTGGAGAACATGAAAAGGGGGCAGGGTGGACAGTTCCTGACCCCCTAGCCATTGTCAGGGGGTCCCCAAAGGACCCCCAAGGGCCATAAATGTTTTTAATATTTTTACAAAAAATCGCGGAGTGCGCTTACCGTGCGCGCACAGTAGAAACGCGAAAATTACGCGAACGGCGTAACGTGGGCGCACGGTGCGCGAAGCGCACCGCGTGCTCACAGAGCGCGCACGGTGTGCAAAGCGCACCGTACGCGCACGATACGCGCACGGTGAAAAACCTTAAAAAAAAAATAATTAAATAATAAATACATAACTTAGCATTTAAAAAACCGTACAAATTCACTGAAAAAACCATAGGTTTCACACACGTTCTAGTTAGGAATTAGCATTTAAAAAACCTTGCAAATTCACTTAAAAAACCATAGGTTTCACACATGTTATAGTTAGCTGGACATTTCCCTCGTAAAAAACCAATGAAATTCCCCCGTTATAGTTAGTAAAGGGAACTATAACTCACGCGACCGCAATCCACTGCTGATGACGTCAGATATTACATCACTGATGACATATGTGTCTTTCTGTAAAATAAATATTTATTAAATATGTATAGCTAAAGGTTAAAGGAAAGAAAAATGGGTAAATAAGTGAATAAATACAGTGATGTAATATCTGACGTCATCAGCAGTGGATTGCGGTCGCGTGATTTATAGTTCCCTTTACTAACTATAACGGGGGAATTTCATTGGTTTTTTACGAGGGAAATGTCCAGCTAACTATAACATGTGTGAAACCTATGGTTTTTTAAGTGAATTTACATATACATATATATATATATATATAGATATAAAATTAACAAAGAATTCATTTCAAAAAGATGCGCATAAGATGTCCCCCATGTGCGCACGGTGCGCGAAGCGCATCGTGCGTACATGGCCCATCCCGCATAATGTGGGCACGCGGTGCGCGCAGCGCACCGCGTGACCACCGTGCGTGCACGGCACTAACTGCGTAAAGTGCTGAGGATTGCGGTCGCGTGAGTTATAGTTGCCTGCACTAACTATAACGGGGCAATTTCATTGGTTTTTTACGAGTGAAATGTACAGCTAACTATAACATGTGTGAAACCTATGGTTTTTTCAGTGAATATATATATATATATATCAACTTTAAAGCACTCTAAGACTTCCAGCTCACGGCGAAAAAGAATGCACAAACTCCTCTTCGTGGTATGTAGAGAATTTTTATTGCTCCCTTCTGCCTGCCATGATGCGTTTCGGCCGGTAAAACGGCCTTGGTCACATGATATATGTATGTATATATTTCATTGGATGCTGTCAGCATGACAGTGAATAAAATTAGGTAGTGGGTTAGATGGCTCAGGAAGAAGTCTTAATATTGGCTGTTGTTTAATGTATTACAGGCTATGCTTTTGAATCTGTGGAGTAAACCACACCTGCTGTATCTCATTTAGAAGTAGCTTGTTCCTCCTAGAATGTACTGTTGACTTTTGACCTACTGGTTCCACTGGGCTGCTAGGTACACTGAGCTACAACTGAATTGGGGGGTGGGGGGGTTAAAGAGACAGAACTTTTATTTTAAAGTTCAGGAGAGATGACACAATGTAAGTAATGGCAAGTTTTAATTTCCAGCTCAGGACTATGTAATACATTTTTCTGTATTATTTAAATTTCAGAAAAAATGAAGTTAGATATACGTTTGAACGCCCTTTTTCTTTCGCGATTTCTCCACGATGATTGCGAAAACATCCCCAAAAGGTGCCAACAGGAACCTCATTTTAAAAGAGAGGGAAAGGGTTAACAGATGCTAACTATTCACAAGTGGAGATGCAGTAGTCTAAAATGATACACATGATTTCTTTCATTTTCTGCCTTTCTCATGATGATAGAGTAGAAGATTGAAGAGGTTGCCCTTTTAGAGTTGCTTTGTATGGGAATGGTGTACCATTCTTGTGTTTAGTTTTTACAAATCTTAACAGTGTCAAAACTATCCAGAAAGAGCTAAACAAGAATATAATCTACAAACTGAATTCACTGGTATGTATATAACTTTGTAATTATTTTAAAAATGTACATTAGAAATGAAGATGTATATTGGAGTTTGATTAAAAGGAGTATCACAGTGATGAGAAAAAATGTATGAGATGAACTATATCTATTAGAGGTTATGTGTTTAAGAGGTTAGTGGTGAATGTTTTGGGAAATAATAGAAAAATTAATTAGTGCCTCTTTATTACATTGGGTATTTTATTGAAAAGTAACAGTGTAGTCTTGTTGAAATTGCAATGAGGAACTAAGAATGTTTTAAATGTCAAAACATCATGTGCAGAGTAGATATATCATCATCATCAGATAACTTTATTTCGCATTACAATAAAGAATGCATAAAAGTGCAAAGAAAATATCGTTACATATGATGCAAAGAACCGTAGTTAGAAAAATAATTACAGTACCAAACAGCCAATGAACAATTAGGTTAAGAATTTCTTATTAAATATGATAAAAATAGCAGCAAGCATCAAGTTTCTAGTCAAACAGTCATTTTAAAATACTATAAAGGGTGTACTATAGAGCTTTGCGAGATCTTATAGCTGCCAATAAAAAATTATGACAATGCGTAACACACAAACGCGGTTTCTAGGTGACAAAATGTGGAAAGTGCGAATGCAAAAGAGCGGGATGAAAATTTAATTAAAAGTGGCACAATACAATTCTTTCTCTCTATTGTATAAAATGGACAAAAAAAGAGGATGTTGTAGACTGAGCTCAGTAGATTGAATTGCCTTATGATCATAGGGGCAAGGCGGTAAATCGTTTATGGAAAAAACATTATTTGGGTGGCCCAACATTAGCGCGATTTAATTTAATTGGAATCTGATCAGAATATGGCAGTGCTGTCTGTTCTCTACGAACACAAGATAAGAGCTAGAGTCTAAGGGAATATGCGTTAGACTGTCATAGATCTTAACAGATTGTTTGTCTCTATATCTATTCCATCTTTCTACAACCACTTTCTTTATAAATACATCTTTCAATCTTTTTTGGGGGTATTTTTGACATAAGGACGGAGTGTCATATAAATATGCAAGCCCTAATGAGACAAGAGTTTGTCAAACATATGAAAGCCACGGGATTTTATGAGCTTGATCTAGGTTCATAATATCCATTAGGATCTTGTGATTCAAATCAACCAAGCTTCTTTTCCAGACTGAAAGCCATAGAGTGAGTGGGACAAGTTTGCTAGCATCAGTGATAAAAGCCAGACTTAATTCCTTATGACCAATAAAGTTATTGCCTGCTAATGGAGTGAGAGCAATCTTTTAACAAATGTATCCTCTGTGATTTGAAGTGCCCTCACCTCCGATATCCTCCATATAGCCACTCCGTATGTTGCGATTGATACAGTTTTGGCCAGATAGATTTTGGACATTTCCATCAATGGGTTGCATCCCAATTTCTTGGAGAATCTAAAAATGGCAGCAATACTTTGGGCCATGAGATTAGCTTGTGTTTGCAACATCTCCTTCCAGTTCTGCTTGACATCAAAACAACCCCTAAATAATTAAAATGATGAACTTGTTCTATTTTGTTCCCGGCTATATGATAGCTTAACTGTCTCTTATTTGGACCCCCCTTTGCAATAATATATGTTTTAGATTTCTTAACATGGTTGTATGCTTTTAAATATAAGGGAACTCTGACTTGTTTGATCGCCATTTGCACGTGACTCTCTCCGGTCCACCGCAGCTTTTACAGCTGATTGTGTGGAGGGAGGAACTCACGCTTGATTATACACTTTTGGGTGGCCATTGGACGGTCGCCATCTTGGGGAGTAGAATTCTATTCTCCTCCCTCTGCACCTCCCTGGTCGGGATTTAAGGCCGGGATGGCGCCGACGTGCAGCGGACGCCCGAGGCGGGCGCGCCGCTGGTGTGCCTAAGGCGCGTCAAAGGCAAGCCCGTCTGTGCCTGTCCGCGCCTGTCCGGGACCAGGGGCCAGAAATCCTGTCCAATCATGTCCGGGCCCTGTCACCCTGATCAAATACTCCAAAGAGGATCTTGAATCCCTAAAACCAGTTATTTACTCCTCTTGCTTGCACTCACTTGATGCCAACAACCCCTTGAGATGTCATATTTGCGGCTTCTCTTCAGGGACTCTAGCTCAGTGGGGCAGTTACAACAAGACTAGGAAGGACCACACAAAACATTGGAAGATGGGGCTAATCAATTGCAGATCCCTCCCAAAACATTCTATCGAGATCAGGATGTTGATAGAGTAAGAAGACCTTTAGGTACTGTTCCTCACGGAAACATGGCTTCAAGAAAGCTCCACCCCAGACATTATTAGCACCCTTCCCCAAGGTTTCGAGGTACATCGACTCGACAGAGTGGGTACAACGGTAGGCGGTATCGCCATCATTTGAAAATCTCATCTTGGCTGCGCCATCACTACCCTCAATATAGCTAACTGTGAGGCTATTGCTTTTAGACTGTCCCTTACCCCCACATCCTCCTTCTCGGGCAGTCTTATCTATAGGCCACCAAGGACTTGATCACCTTTTGTAGAGGCTATCCCTGACATCTTGGCCAGCCTGGCTATAGGAAAAAGCTCCTTCACCTCACTAGGTGACTTTAATATTCATTTGGATGACCTAACTAATCCTTCATCCAAGAGATTTTTAGCTGACCTTGAAGCCCTACAACTTACACAATTGGTGCGCCAGGCTACACACGAAAAGGGTCATATTTTGGACCCTATTTTTTCCAATGACCCTAGACTGGAGGCTCTTGCCCCTATTCGTATTTCTTGGTCAGATAATTTTTTTATTCCTATTCTGTACCAAAAACCCTTTGCAGCCAAGACCTTGGGGGACTGCTCAGTTCTAGGACTTAAGTGACCAAGGCTGTCCCCTGAATCTTGGCCCATAGACCTGGAGGCAACTACTCCACGAGACACAGGAGATCTTGAGGAAGCCCATAAAAGGTTTACCGGATCCATGGATAGGAACTTTAGGATGCCCGGTCCAATAAAGCCAAGAAATCTCAACAGATCTACCTGGTTCAGCCCTCAATTGGCCACTCAAAAGAAAAACTTTTAAAAAGCTAGAGAGGAGCTGGAGAAAAACGTATGCCCCTGATGTCAAATCTGCTTACAAAGCAGCTATACTGAAATATCATAAGAATATTAGGAAAGCACCAGGAGCCTTTTTTGAAGAAAGGATCCAGAAGTCCTCCAACTCCTCAAAAGAGTTGTTTAAGATTGTGAAGTCTCTTACAACAGTTGAAACAGGTACCCACATTCCTCAATCTTCAAAGAAGAGATGTAATAATTTAGCCACCTTCTTCAAGAGTAAGGTGGAAAATATCTACAGCCCCCTTCACTCAAACACAAGCCATACTCTTGTGGCAATTAAAGAGTCTATGGTCACCCCAGAATTCTTTCTTGGCGCAGAGCAGTCAAAGATTCCCCTCTCCTCGGCTCTGCTCACTTATCCTAAACTTAGTAAAGAGCAGGCCAGTTCCCTTCTAAGGAACATCAAATCAGGGTCCCCTATAGATCCCGCTCCACCCCACATCCTCGCTCAAGGGGGGGACTGCGTCCTGGCCCAACTTACTAGCCTCTTCTCCCTGTCTCTCGAGAAGGGTAAAGTACCTAAAGAATGGAAGCCCCCCATCGTAAAGCCTCTGTTGAAAAAAAAACAACTAGACCCTGCCTCCATCGGAAATTATCATCCGATCCCACTGCTGCCCATTCTGGGCAAGATCACGGAGAAACATGTGAATAGTACTATCTCGCAGTTCCTGGAAGATAATGGCATCCTGCACCAGCACTACTCGTGGTCACCGAAAAATTAAAAAGCATACTTAATCAAGGAAGAGCCCCTGCTATTTTGTTATTAGACCTAAGCGCGGCCTTCAACACGATAGACCACAAGAACCTCATCCACAGGCTTAAAGACATCAGGATCAGAGGTACGGACAACCAATGGGTGGCCTCGTTTCTGAGCGATAGATCTTTTCAATGCAAGGAGGCGGGCATTTTGTCAGACACATTCTCGGCCCTGTGTGGAGTACCTCAGGGATCCTCCCTTAGCCCAACCCTTTTTAATATCTACTTGAGCTCATTGGCTCATATAGTGCAGGAGTTCGGACTTTCCCTCGTATCATATGCCGATGATACCCAATTAGTGGTCTCAATAGCAGACACCCCCAGTTCCAACCATCGGCAGCTAATCCCCCTGCCTGGAAAAAATAGGAACACGGATGGCCGATTGAAGCCTTAAGCTTCACACGGATAAAACTGAGCTTATGATCTTGGGCAGCAGTCCAAGCCCATGCACCAAGATTTCCTGGCCAGTAAACTGAGGACCCACTCCTACCCCGAAAACCTCCATAAAAACCTAGGGATGTGGCTTGACCAGAACTTAAACATGGAAATGCAAGCCAAAAAATTGGCGGGACCTGTTTTGGGATGCTTTGGATGAATCGGAAAATTCTGAGTCTACTTCTAGAGAAATCAAGAAAGACGATGGTACAAGCCTTGATAGTCTCGAGACTTGATTATGGCAACTCATTAAATCTCAGCTCCACCAAATATGTCACCGATAGGTTACAGATGTGCAGAACGCGGCCGCTTGACTGCTTCTCAAGATACCCAGGCACCAGTCAGTGAGATCATCCTTGAAGGAGCTACACTGGCTGCCTGTTCAGGCCAGGATTAAATTCAAGGCCCTCTGCCTGGCTCACAGAGCCATGCATGGGAGAGGCCCCACTATGTTGCAAACCTTGATTTCCCACTACTCCCCCCGCAGATGTCTCAGGTCAGGAGCACTTTTTCTGATGAACACAACATAAGTTAAGAGACCAAGGTGGGGTGGAAGATCTTTCACTCATTTGGTCCCCAAGATCTGGAGCATTATGGATCCAGAACTCCAACTAATCAAAAATGAACAGTGTTTTAAAAAAAAACTTAAAACGTGGCTGTTCCCTTAAATCTCACACATGATACAAATCTCTAAACCTAAACATGCAGGTCCAGTTTAGTCATAAAAGCGGAATATAGTACAATCAAATTTTGGAGAGCCAGAGGGGTCCTTGCCAACAAGAAGGCATCATCTGCGTAAAGCAGAATTGGAAGGGGAGTCGTCAGTACATGGGGAGTATCTTTCGCAGTGTTACTCAAAGGCAGTATTTACGTTATTAGTGCAGAGGGCAAACAGAAACAGAGCCAAAATGCACCAATGTCTGATGCCCCTTTTGATTTTGAAGGAATTTGTGCATTCCATAGCGAACCATGGCGGTAGCATCCCTGTATAAATCCCTAATAAACTCTATAATTGCCTCGTTTACTCCCATTTCCTTCAAGATGAGCCAGAGTTTGCTATGCACAACATAATCAAAGTCCTTAGAAAGGTCCATAATGGCCATGTATATGGTGCCTTTTGCCAAAGTGTACTTTCCTACCATCATGGACAGATTAAGACACTGGTCAATGGTTCCCCTGCCCTTCCTGAACCCATACTGTACATCCATGAGGATCTTGTTATCCTCCGCCCAAGCTTCCAATTTATTTAGTAGTAATCTATCCATTAACTTGGCAGTACTGTCAAGCAATGAGATATCACAATATTTGGCAGGGGAAGAAGTGTCTTGAAAATTGGGATACTAACAGATTGTTTCCAGGAGGGCAGGGGACCAGACTGAGCTATTACATTAAAAACCACATTTAACAGAGCAGCCCAAAAAGGAATATTCGAGAGAAAAATGCCCATAGGGACCCCGTCAGGACCTGGCGCTTTCATGGGTGGCGATTGAGTCAGCACCAGTATGATTTCTTCAAGCTAGAAAAAAAGCTAGAAAGGCGGCTTATTGGGTGGGCATCTATCTGACAAATTGAAAACATCTGAAAGTTTGAAGATTTCCTGCAAAGTACCTTATCCAGGAGTCTTCATCAATGTGTATATCCATAGAAGGTCCTCCATGATCATTTAGAAAAGGGGTGTTAATCACCTTCCAAAATGCATTATTATCGCGAAGTGCGGAAGCTCGTTTTAAGTTGTTCCATGCCTCAGATTTAAGCTGTCCTAATCTAAAAGCTCTTGCAGCTTTATAGGCATCCCTCAAAGTACGAATAAGGCCTCTATCCCTTGGTATAGTTTTAAGAGCTAACCGTAGGTTGTTTGAAGCTGTAACACAGGACTTATCAAACCATCGATACTGCGGAATGGCTCTTGCCGACACTGAACGTGTCAGTTGTAACTTAATATTGGTTAAGAGATTACTGGATGCCTCAACTACCTGAGTTTGACCTGTCAAAGGGTCCAGACAGAAATTAATATTCTCTTGATTTGCCCAAATAAGATTTGTAAGAAACTTAATATCATCAACCCTATCCCACTTTAGCACGAAGCCATTTTTCCTAGCTAAAGTAGGTTTGGGGACTCTTGTGCCATTGCGTGATTTTGGATCGTTTCCAACATAAGGCAAAGGAGAGGATGGCATGATCACTAAGTACTGTGAATTGTGGCTTTACCTCTATGAAACATATTTCAAGGGTGTCTGTGGAAATAATATAGTCGATTGTGGAGGAGTACTCTGCTCTATAGAATGTGGGGAAATGCTGCCCCGTGAGTGGGTCTATCTCATTGTGGACTTCCAATTGCCATTTCATCAAGATATTATTTACGACATCACTCTGTGAATCATGATGAAAATGTATAATAGAGTATTCTCTAAAATCCACAATCCCACATGCTTCCTTAGTGTTTCTTGGACACACCTATAGAGTAAAGTCTCTGAGCCAGATGAATTTCAGATGATTAGGATGAGACTCCACTAGATTGTCTAATAGCTTGTCTAAATGCTTACGGACCGCATATGGGTTTAGGTAGTTATTAGTATATTAATTCACTAACATAAAATCCCAGGAGTCATAACCTTTGATTATTAAAATGTGAATGTAGGGTGAGATATTTATAAAACACAAAATATCAAATACAACCGAGTTGGAGATCAGTGTAAGCAGACCCCCCCCCCGTGTCTCCCCCCTGTGGGTGGTATTGCTAGTGTTTGGAACGAGCAATATCCATTAATGGAGCTTTATTCAGTCTCCCAAGCTTCTTGTACACAAATAATGTGGAAATTAGTGATGGCGGAGAGCCATTCTTCATTATCTCGCTTGCTATTGTAGGCTGCTATGTTCCAGGATAGGAGTGTATAACATAAGGTGTTTACATCATAGAGAGTACCCTAAGACACTGGGTGAGGTAAAACTGGGGGGGTCATAGCCCTGATTATGCTGTAGATCCCATACTCCCTGAAGTGACAAATGATCATAATTAACAACGCCCCCATTTTCCCCTAGCTCAGGTGGCATGTGGGATGACTGATTAGCTGATGCAAGTCAATCACAGGTGTCCAAACCTGATAGGGGAGCAAACATGCTATAAGAGAGATAATCTGGGTTATTCATGTGATTCTACATAGATATACTATTGCAAACAGGGAGATCCATACCGCTCCTAGGGACCATCCCGCGTTGCAAGTTCTGTGGGTTATAGAAAAAAACCAAGGGGTACAAAGCACAATTTAGTAGATGTCTTGTGAGCCATCGAAGGTTGAAAAAGAAAGTAGGTCTCTTACAATAAGTGGGTTATCTACAATTGGCATGATGCAGTCACCCTCAGAGGCCTTTATGGTTAGACCAATCCATGGTGTTCTTCTCCCCATTATTATGCGATTCTATATTAGGTGCCCCGATCTTGTGTGGTTAGAAAGCCAATGCCAAGATTTGTCCATAAGTTGTAGAGTGGATTCTCTTTGGGAGGCTTTAATGAATGGAACGTTAACCAGTACTGCAATATATGGACAGGCTGCAGGCGGAAGGTCCAATGTGTGGTTGCATGAATCCCGCTGTGGCTAGTTGGATTCTCTCTGCAAGCTTCTAATAGGTGGTCTGGTCTTGGGAACAACATGGGGAGAAGGGCCTAGGGGTGTACCATCCAAAGATCTTATCACCTGTGTAAAGTCTCTGGTGCTTATTTGCGTCGCACTAATATTTGTTTGAGTCATTGTAGTACAAGGCGTTTTTGCCACTCCAGGCCCGCATTTGCCCACAGTTAAAGAGCTATCCCCCCGTAAGTACGGAGGATGAACGTTAGAGGGATTTTCTGGATGTTGTATAACATCATTAACAAGAGCAGTTATTTGTTTAGGAGCAGAACTGTGACTTAAAAGCTCTTGTAACTTCTGCTCAATGGACCCCAAACGGGACAAAATTGGTTGAAACAGAGGAGATAATAAAATGTAAAGATCCTCCGGAGGCCGGGATGTATCCAGGTTGGCGGATTCTGGGTCTAGGCTTGACTGGGGTGAGGTGGGGTTCCTTCCTTCCCTTTTTTGTTTTTTTGGGGGGGGCTGACTTTTTATATGGACCTTTTTTCCTCTCACCGCTTGCTGGCAGCAGAATGGTAGACTTCGTTGTAAGAGGTAGTAATTAGTATGGCATTATCCGTAACGTTTTCCGTGGCATTAACCATTGAAGGCAACGGAACCTGTGAAAGCAAACTACCAGCATCTGAAAGTCCCAGGCCCAGTATTCCAGAACTAACATTGGACTTGGGGGCGGGAATCACACCCTCAGGACCTTCCAAAGAAACACAGGCACCATCCCCCAGTGAGAGCCTTCGTTCTGCTATAGCAATTTACATAGAAATGGCATTAATGGCTTTAGTTAAATATGAAACAAGGGTGGCTATGGTTACCCCAGGGGTTGCCATCGCTGTGGCCTTCTTTTTTCCCATCTCAGCCAAACTTGCGACTACAGCAAACAGACGGTGGCTGGATAGCAGGCGTTAGAGGGATGGCCCAGCCTCCTCCGGTCTTGGACGGACGCAGATGGGCCCACCCTTGGCCCGGGCACATGCACGCGTCCCACACCGGAGCCTTGAAATACGCCTCCTGGCGCGTGGGCAGCACCTCCTGCGTGCAGCGGCACTCGGGCTGGTCAGCCTGCTGGAAGATGTAGTCCCCCTGCTTCTCTCCTCCGGAATAAAGTGCTCAGTGCAGTAAAGTTCAACTATGGTCTCCCACGCTGCAGGAGGACCGGGGCCTTGAAATACGCCTCCTGCTGCGTGGGCAGCTTCTCCTGCATGCAGTGGCACTCGGGCTGGTCAGCCTGCTGGGAGATGTAGTCCCCCTCTTTTCACCTCTTGAATAAAGTGCTCAGTGCTCAGTTCAGTAAAGTTCAATTACATCTGCTATTTGCATTCTGGGAGTTGTAGTACTTTTAGTAACATTATTAAACAGGAATAGTATAGCGAGAAATACAAGATTAGAACATGTTGTCTGCCTGTATATGAATTAGAAAGAAGTAATACTTGCTAGGTATGTATTGGGAAGTGTTTGTCAATGTGGTTTTTAACTTGTATGACCGCTTTGCATCTGCTTAAATGGTGAGATATGTTTTTTGTGCTTGCACATAGCTTTATATATGGTGGGACTTTTGAGTTTACTTAAAGATGTAGAGAGGTATATATTTTGGGAAAGATGACTTGAAAGTGTACATCTATTAAGAAATCACATATATGTTTACATGGTGATCTATGTTCCGTAAGGCTGACGAAAATGTAATGTATATGGGGAGGGTAGTGTTTCTCTTTAAACATGGGTTGTTTAAAATTAAGAAGGATTAATAGTACAGAATGCCTCGAGAGTTCTTGTGCTAGCTTAATTTTGAATGTAACTTTTGTTTGAGATATGGTGAATATATGTTTTAGAAGCAGAAAAAGTATTTGAGAAATTATGTAGGTATGCTGTTCGCAAAAGGTTTAGTGCTTTGGAAAATTTCAAAATGTTGCTTTAATTTTTTATTTTAGAAACTTACTGATGCATGTGCACGCTCAGTAAAAAAGCAACGTATGTTTCTAGAGAGCCATGTATGCACATATATATCAAGTGTGATACCTAGATTTCACTCACACTTAGCTCAGCATGTATACAATAAAACAGGTAGTTTGATACTGACAGTAGCAGATAACTAATGAGTCAGAGAAATGGTGACAGCTGTTATGTATCTAACAGCAATGAAGGTACTTTCGCAGTCAGTCAGGCAGTATTCAGGCACTCATGCAATCACCCAGCCACTAGTCATGAAGTCATCAAATCAGTGATTCACTATCCATGGAGTTAGTCAATTACCAAGACACTACACATGTACTCTTGAAATCAGGCAGGTAGAAATGATGTAGTCTTTGAACTATGCATGCTCTACTTGTACATTCATCTAATCACCTAGTTACTAACTATTGACATGCAGTTAACAAGGCTGTAACCTCGGGGAATCATCTAGGAACTACCTATGCACTCATTCAATCAACCAGGAAGTATTGATGTGTTCAACCACAAACCCATGTATTTACAAGTTTTACTGAGGAATATGTAGACTTTAGACAATATGGATGATAGGTTTACTACAATGGTACTCTCTTCGTAATTACATGAATACATGAGTAGAGCCTGAGTGTTTCATCAGTGCACACATGTGCCTCAGTATTTCAATGACTACATGGGTTGCACGTGGGTGTTTCGATGGGTGCATAGATACTGCACAAATGTTATAATGATTGCTAGTTACAGCCTTGGAAATTTAGAGTTAAATTTAGAATAGTGTAGAAGAAGGAGAGCTGCAGTGAAACAGAAAGAACGAGTTGAGAGAGTAGTTGATAAGGCCTTTGCTTTGAAGAGGAAGCTTTTTGTTTTGCTTTTAAATAGAATGAAGACACTAGACAAATAGTGTTGTGCATGAGAAGACAAAACCAGAAGAAAAGATTAGTGAGTAGAAGTAACTGTTGTACAGTTTTTAGTGGAAGATGGATACATACTCCTTGTACGGAGCCTTTCTTTAATGAAGAAAGCTATCTTCAGGATAACAAATTAGTTCATGCTATTAATTAAAAAGGACGATGTTATGAAATGAGGAATGGTAGTCCTATAGCAAAAGAGGTGATGGTACCTATAAATGTAGAAAAAGTTATTGCAGAAGAGGTACTAGGAAGGAGTAGGAAGGGTACTGTATACAAATGGAATTGAAGTAGTGTTTCTAGTATTAGACAGCAATCCATTAATATATTAAGAAAATTCCTATGTATCATTCCATGGCAAAGTTTAAAACACAAAATAAGTTATACCACTCAACAATGTTAACTTAAGGTAGGAGGCTGTATTATGTGAAAAATTAATAGAGCACTTTTGCATGGTAGTGTGGCAGACATAGAAAAGGTTTGTGGTGATATGCTGTTTCGTTTCTTTTGTCCTGAGCAGGATTCTCGGCAAAATGAAGAGTTGTTAAGAGGAGGGGTTGCACATAAATCACAATTGATTGTTTTAATGAAAAGATAAAAAAATGTAACACAGTGTTGTCTACAAAAACGGAGTATGTTTGTATATGTTGTAGATGCACTTACTAGAAGATTGAAACACAGGCTGTTGACTCATATTTAAAAAGTGAAAAAGTAAATCATGATCACTGGCAAAAGTTACTTGTGTATTTATCTGTAGAGGGACAGTTTGACTTGTCTATATGGCAAATTATATATAAGTAGTGTTACAATAAGTTAGAAGATAATAAAATGATATAGATATTAGATACCCATTTTGTAAGATAATAAAATTCCTGTTTATGTCAATCAAGCAAACTAAACGATCTCAGCCCTGATTCTAAGATGGTGGCATGACGGTGAATGACCAGAGCCTATCCGGAAAAAACCCCAAAATGAGTCACATTTGGGAGCGCATTGACCGGCATGAGTCCGGCACACCAGAACACCGCCGATATCTAGGAACCCAACGCAATGCTCTGCGTGAAATAGGGGGAGCACTTTGAGGAACGGATTGATGGTGTGAGCCTGACTGTGCGAACGTGGGGCGCTGATAACTCGGAGGTAGAATTCTACTCTCCCCCACGCGTGTGCGCTTGACAGCTGCTGGTCAGCCAAGCTTAAGGGTCGAATGAAGAACACAGTGAGTGCTAATACCCAAACGTGTAATACCCTAACGGCCCATAACTATGTCTGGAGGTGGACTGAGCTTGCCCTTGGAACCATAGGGCTTTTTCCTTTCACGAGAAAAATACTGACTCCCGGCTGCGCCTGACTCCAACATGGCGCCCATGCTGCTTTTGCTTCGGGCAGGACTTTTCAGCTCTCTCCAATCTGGTGAGCCCCTCCCTGGAACATCATGGAGTCTCCTGGTCGTCCATAATCTCTACCCAGGGAACTGGCCTGTCCTTAACTACACGGGACTTGAACAACACTCCGGGCCTGACCCTAAAATGGCTGCCACTGATCCCACCCAGCCTCAGAGTCAGAGTGATAAATTACCTCAACCTAACTGACTTAAAGAGGGCAGCCAAGCTGCATATACTCTCTAGCCTCCTACGAACTCATGCAACATTGTTTTTGTTTACTGTACCTTTACTATGCTATTGTTTTTGTTCACTGTACCTTTTCTATGCTCTTGTAACTGATGTAACTTGCAACACAACAATCCTCTTGTAAGGCACTCTGATACCACTGGGTCTAACCATCTCCCACCCAGCCGGATTTCAGACACAGTTACTTCCTCGTCTCCTTGCTGTGTCTCCTACCCCCTCCTCCACCTCTTCCCTCCTTC
The DNA here is from genome assembly GCF_964204655.1 of Triturus cristatus. Classification (NCBI taxonomy): domain Eukaryota; kingdom Metazoa; phylum Chordata; class Amphibia; order Caudata; family Salamandridae; genus Triturus; species Triturus cristatus. The sequence goes on from NC_140580.1 coordinate 780,348,325, forward strand.
ATTCCTTACTTGCCTCCCCTATTCCTTTCCTCTCTCCCCTGAATCTCTCGCCCCTTGCCTGCTTTGTTTATCCTTGTGCCTATCTTGTGCCTATGCCCCGCTTAATCTCCCTCCACGTCTCCCTTTTACATTACACCCTTACCTCTCTTCACGCCATGATCGAACAGATGACAGATGTAATTGACGTACCTTCTTTAACAGTGTGTAACTTGTAACCTATGTAACCCTACCAGCCTAACTCCCTATAATGGCCCTCATAAGTATGCCGTTGTCCAAAGCACTCCTACTCCCCTTGTCGGGGATGGATCCAGATTTTTTTGCCCTGGAGTCTCAGAGACCCTTCTGAGAGAGTCCACAGTGACAAGGGAGTCACACATAGTGGAGAATTGGGATTGATCCTCTTACCACTGGAAACTGTCTCCTACCCTGCAGGAAGTCGGTCACTGTGTTCACGCTGGGTTTTCCACCCCCTCCCCCTCTTCTTCCCTCCTTCATTCTTCTAAGTGTGCCCGTGACCAAAGCACTCCTCTCCCCTTGTTGGGGAGAAATCCAGCATCTATGCCCTGGAGTCTCAGCAACCCCACTGAGAGAGTTCACTGTGACAAGAGAATCACACAAAATGGAAGACTGGGAATGTTCCCTTTACCGCGGGGAGCCGTCTCCCACCCAGCCGGACTTCAGACACAGTTGCTCCCTCGTCTCCTCGCTGTGTCTCCTACCCCCTCCCACACCTCTTCCCTCCTTCATTCTTTGCTTGCCTCCCCAATTCCTTTCCTCTCTCCTCTGAATCTCTTATCCCCTGCCTCCTTTGTTTATCCGTGTGCCAATGCTCTGCTTAATCTCCCTCCCTGTCGCCCTTTTACATTACCCCCTTACCCTTCTACACGCCATGAATCCAACAGATGTATCTTGTAATTGGTGTACCTTCTGTAACAATATGTAACTCTCCTCATGTAAAGCGCTCTGATACCTCCGGGTCTAGCCAGCGCTATATAAAACTCAAGGAAATAAATAAAAGTAGAAAAACTATGAAGGGCCAATAATAAAAAATAAATCAACATTTATTATTCTTTGCAGCATTGCGAAGGGCCGTTATGGACTGTTCTCCAGCACTCACTACAACTTCACAATCCATGCAGTATGATGCCATCAGGGAAAACTGTGGAGCCAAATCTTGAAGTTAAGATTAAACTCTTAAATGGACTCTCTGCTTCGGTGTTGCTGTGCTGCTATTGAAGCTGAGAGTCCTTCAGCTTTGCGTTGCCTTCTTGCTGCTCACTATGAACTCCTCTTATGAAATGTGCAAAAAATATAAAAGGGGGAAAAATGACCAGATATGATTTTTTTCAGCATTGCTAATAGTTGTAACATACTGCTCACGAGCTGTTATAAAAACACTACAGTCAATGCAATACGTGGCCATTCTTGAAAACTCTGGAGCCATATCTCTTGTAATAGTCTGTACCTCTAAAGGGACTTTGTGGCTGGGAATTATTGTTGCTGCCACTGATGTAGATGGTCCTCCAGCCTCTTTCTGCCTGATGGAGATGTTTTCGATGAAACATTTTAAGATGATATCACATGAACGTCGTCTCACGTGAGTCCAAAAAAAGTCTCCATCTAAAAATCTACCACCTGCTCACAATAAACTTCAGGAAAAGAAGATTCAAGAAGGAGGAGTGGGTGTATACTTCCTATTAATTTTAACGAACAGCATATTATCCAATGATATTCCTTACTTTCCCAGTCATGTGATGTTTTAAGATTGTGCATTGCACTAGTTTTGCAACAGTTTTAATTTCCTATGAGTTTGGGTAATAATGGGAAGTTTCATGGGTGTTTGGTAGTTATGTTTAATTTGTGAGCTCAGCTGTTGAGTTCAAGTTCAAATAACTTTATTCAATTCAATCGAATCATAAAAGTTTGCATACATGCAATAAATAAAAACCTCCAATCGTTCTACAACACATTTATACAAGATATTAAAACCCCCTAAAATCACTAAAAACTTTAATTCATTTTAAGATTCATAGCCATTCCTGATTAAAAATGCAGTTCTAATAAAGTTAAGCACAGTGCTGCAGATGGCAGCAGTAGATAATGACCGCAAATGATTAAAGCCCTCCTTCTAAGAACAGAGACGGATTTCCTTTAAAACGGGGTTGATAAAACGTGCCCTTGGGTCTTTATAAAGTGTGCAAAACAGCATACAGTGCATTGTGCTCTGATGGGCTATATTATTACAGGGACAGGGGGGTAGTCTCTCACACCAACCTGCCTGTTTAGGAAAGGCCACAAGAAAGTGCAATGTGCAAAGACGGAATCTAGTCATAAGGAAATGTGATTGAACATGCATAGTAAAATACAAATAAAATTGCTGTTGACTTAGAAATGCACGATCTGGTATTCCTTAATCCTGGTTAGACATACATAATTCAGTGCAAAAAGTATTTTTTATAACCTGTTTCATGTTCGATTGGATACCATCAGGATTATCATAATAATTTTCCAAGCCTATTTTATAAAAAGTATCTTTGACATAACAAAGCCAGGGAAGTGACATTGCGTTATCAAGATTCATACAATCTCTAAGGATACTCCTTGAGAATAATAAGTCCTCTGAAGTCCAGATTTTCCCCCATAAAATCAATGGGGCAATATTTATCCTATCTTTTACATAATCCAGACCCACTTCAGAGTGACAAAAAAGTGTTGAAGAACTGCTAGGAATCATCAGTAATCTTTCTAAAAATGTGTTCTCTTAAATCTGAATCTGGGAGCTTTTACGATAGCCCCATACTCCTGCCCCAAAGGTAGCTACTGACAAACATTTTGATTTATATAAAGTTATCATTTCTGCTACCGGCTTATGTCTGAACTTGCAAGTGAAGCGAAAAAGCCCCTCTATTATCTGCTGGTATGTTGAATCCTAGCCACAATTAGATGTTCCCAATTGAATTTATTATTGAAAACATTCCCCAGGTAGGTAAAATTTGGCACCTTAGCAATAATTTCCTTTACTATAAATGTTCTTGTTTTTGTTTGATTGGGACCGCATACCATAATAAATGATTTGCTAAAATTTACCTTTAGGTCCAATGCCATCATAAATTCAGTAAACGCATTCAAACATTTTTGGAGGCTATTGGCCGTTAAGGTCATCTAAACTGTATCGTCTGCATAGGACAGCAATGGAACCCGTTTGCCTTCTTTACTTGGGAAGTCCAATTGCTGTTCTAACAGGAATGATTCCAATCCATTTGTATGTAGTAGGAATAAAAAAAGGGTCCAGAATTCAGCCCTGGTGTACCCCCTCAGTGGAAGCAATGGGCCTAGTCTTCTCTCCTCCAGGACCAAAACGAATAGCTACAGTGGTAGACGCATGTAGCCTACGCAACAGGGTAATGAGAGGTTCTTTGAAACCCATATTTTCCATCAGTGTCCACAACTTACCCCAGCTCACTGTGTCGAAAGCACTGGACAAGTCCATGAAGGCCAGGTGGATCGACCCCCCCTGGCCCTCATGTAGTTGCCCATGATCATGGACAAGTTGAGGCACTGTTCATTTGTTCCCATCCCCCTTCTGAAGCCTTTATGAGTATTCAATATGAGTCCAGAGGCATTGGCCCATGACTCCAAACGTGCAAGGATTACCCTCCCCATAACCTTGCAAGTTGCATCAATTAAAGAGATCGGCCTATAGCATGTGGGGTCATTCCTGTTACCTTTTTGAAAAATCGGGACTACCACTGCATTTCTCCATGATAATGGATTGCGACCCACTATTACTGCTTTAAAAACATTTAGCATCAGGGGACCCATAGTTGAGGATTGCTTTTAAATAAGTCCAAGGGCACTCCATCTGGTCCAGGGGCTTTCGAGGAAATGTCCTTTGCTAGGGTGTCCTCAATCTCACTTAAGGACAGGGATGAACTAAGTTGGTATGCCGTTTGAAAGTTAATGACTATCTCATGCCTTTGATCTTGTGATGAGATGCCCTTTGGGTTAAATATACTCAAAAATTAGACTCCCAAGCTTCCCCATTATAGTCAAGTCCATACTCCTTGTGTCATTGGAAAAAAGGGGCAATTTATAACTTCTCAGAAACTCTTTTAGTCCTTAAGAGCACTAGCTCTTTCAAGATCTTCCCAGGCCAGTCTTCTCAGTTCGTCCTTCCTATGCTTAATCACGCTTTTTGCAGGTCTGTCTAGCAGTCTTGATCAAAACCCTATCACGGGGGACTGCATGCGAAGCTTTGTTTTTGCGCCTTAGAACATTCAGCATTAAACCATCTTATTTCCAGTGAGTCCCGACTCCTCACTGATTTAGTCAGGTTTTTAGCACATCTTCACAAATTGATTCAAAATATTGTATTATAGCATCTGGATGGGAGTCAAAAGCTAAGCATGTCATGATTTTACTTAGATTTGCTTTGATAATGGCCTCCTCAAATTTTGAGGGATTTATTGTGCACCACCTTAAACTAAACCCCTGATTGCGATGATGCTTTAATTGGTGATCATCACCCCTACCCTTCTGTGCAATAACATGCATGGAAGCAGTAAGAGGATTATGGTCGCTAGCAGGGTTTGGTTCAACCACAAAACTGTCTACAAGACATGCATACTTATTAGATATCAACATAAAATCAATTGTGCTGACTCTACCACCACCCTGATAGGTTGGAAGCTGGACAGAAGAAAAACTGACCAAAGTATCAATCATGCATACATCATTTACTACAATGTTGATATTTAGTGCTTTGCCCTGTGGAATATGCTTAAAGTGAGACAAAGGTTGATCTGTGATGACAAAGTGTGCAGTTAAAATCACCCACCCAAATTATGCACAATGGGAAGAATCTCACCGCAACTTTATCAATTTCCTCTTTAAGGGTGTTAATAACCCCACAGTTTTGTGGGTCAAAAATATTGTAGTACCAATGAATCAATAATAGTGTGGCGTCAATCAGGTTAGAGATCAAAATAAGCTGGTACCAGGGAGAGTCTGTTATATTCTCTATCTTTAGTGACTCATATTGGACGGAAATGAAAGTCACTAAGCCTCCCTGTGCCCTCCCTGCGGGTGATGGTGTTGCCTGGACATTAAATGAACAATATCCGTCCATAGTGACATCATCCCTGCTCCAGGTTTCCTGGACACAGATAATATCACACGTCTTCAGGTATTGTACCCAAACCTCATCGGATAGTTTTGAGGAAATGCCCGCAATATTCCATAAGATGAGCCTGAATGGGCGGGTATTAGGATTCCTAACCCTTGAGAATTCCCAAGCAGTGTTACTAGTGACTATCTGAATCCAACCCTACAATTCCTGAAAGACTGCTTAAAGCCTCAAAACGATATGAGTGGAACCAAGGGGAGGCTGGAGGTGCGGGTTCGCCCATGCACCTGTTGTCTTCTATTGTGTGCCATCGTGGTCTAGGTTGCTGATAGAAAAACCCCAAGGGTAGAATGGAAATTCCCCTCTTATTTGCAAAGTAATCATCCATCCTCTCTAATATTGTTCTGACCAAGCCTGGGGATCTAAAAGTTAATGTAATACAATCTCCGGAGAATGTCTTGTTAGATTTCCCCACCCACCCAGTCCTGCATGCCATCTTGAATTCAGAAAATAACAATTTATTATTAATACCTGTCCTTGCACTCAAAAAGTGTAGAGATTTGTTCCTCAGTGTTGACCAGTGCTCAATGTCACCGGACAGCAATGAAGGAACGTTGGCCAACACTACAATATATGGGGTTGCTTCTGGGGGTATGTGCAGGTTAGAGTGTGGGCACTAGGGGGTCTTTGATCGAAGGGCCGGCCTTCTATAATGCCTGTGTCTTGGGGTCTCTCCTCATGGTTATAACTTGCTTTATCAGCTCGGGCACTTCTTGGGGCATATGCAATCTGGGCGTTCATGTGAGACAAACCTTCTAACTGGTGTGGGGTCTCAGTGCCATTCGAAGGAGGGCATGCTACCCTTAGGAGAGGCAGACCATCCCGAATCGCAGGCACTACAGAGGGCTCAGGATGCTGCACAACCCCTTTCGCAGCAGCACCCTCAGCCCTGTTTTGCCCATGGTCTGCAGGGGCTAAGGAAGCACTAGATGCTGTTTTTTCTAAATGCGCTAACCTAGCCTCAGTTCCAGTTCGCTTTTACAGTATCGGGTTCAGATGAGCTGAAATACCAAGGTCCAGTTTTTTCAAAAAAGCTTCCCTCCCCTGACTAGGTAATGCTGCCAATGATACACCATCATCTGGAGCTAGTGCTTGAATAGCCCCCTGATTATGCTCTGTGTCAGCAGGTTTACTCCTACGACCTAAAGATAACTTTGTTTATTTTGTTTATTGGGCGCCTGCCCCTTCCTTTTCTTTGACGGCGGAGCGAGACTACTCCCATGGTTAATCTTAGCTTTTTGACCCCGTGTGACAACATTTGGTCTTACTGAAATATCGGATTTTTCAGCTATATCAGAGGCGTTAGTGATTTCAAGGCCTGGGGAATGTAACACACTGATTTGTGATGAAATAACTTCCAAACCCGTTTGTGAAGCAGGGACGCTAAGAGCAGGTCAATTATGAGGGTTTTGTGGCTCCTCGGACAATCTGCGCTTGGTGAGTTCAATTTCGTGAATGAGTGTCGATTCGGCCCTCAATAAAAAAGCGTCCAATGTCCCCACTACCCCTTGCCCATTTCCAGATTTTAACCTGTTCCTTTTATCCCCCCTCCTTGGTACAGAGTCAGTACCGACAGTAATAAAGTCACAATCCCTTCTAAAGTCCACACTAATTGGAACCAAGGCGATGTAGAAATGTTAATAACATGGCCCAGACTCCTTCGGCCTCTGACGGGCACGGACGGGCCCGCTCTTGGCCCGGGCTCTGCCTCCGGGTGCTGAAATGATGACGACAGATCCTGCCGCTAGGAGTGCTGGAGTCTGGAGTCCACGGGCTCAGGAAATGCTGTGAGCCAACACCAAAAGACACAGAAACGCGCCCCGCAGTGCGGGAGCCAGCGCCGGTTTTTAAAGCGCCTCCAGGCACCCTGAAAAGATGACAGCGGCTTCTGCCGCTATGAGTGCTGAAGTCTGGAATCCACGGGCTCAGGAAATGCTGTCAGCCAACACCAAAAGGCACAGAAATGGGTCCCGCTGTGCAGTAGCCCGCGCCGGTTTTTAAAGCGCCTCCAGGCGCGCTGAAATGATGACAGCGGCTCCTGCCGCTAGGAGTGCTGGAGTCTGAAGTCCACAGGCTCAGGAAATGCTGTCAGCCAATACCAAAAGGCACGGAAACGGGTCAGCTGTTGAGTTATTTTCTGAAACTCTTCTTTTTTATAAATGTGTTGTTAAAATAAAGTTAAATCAATATGTAACTGAAGAGCTAGACTCAAACTTTGTGTAAAATATGTCTATATATCTGTTTTTCACTTTGTCATTTGTATTCGTGACTACTGATGTCATTGCGACCTCTGGTGCTGCTATGAAGAAGGAAAATACATTTATGATGTAGGTATTTCGACAAACAAGTACAAAGGGGAAAGTTAAATTAGTATCTTACTAAATAGCTACACTGAAACCTTATGTACAATATCTATATTTGTGTGCTTTACACTTTGCTAAAAACACCCAGTATTTGCAGTCTGTCATTGGCAATGGTACTCATAGAATCATACAGGCACTACCTGTGAAATCATCAAAGACTTGATGCAACCATCACTCTGCAAACGTGCCTCCGGGCATAGTACTAGTTGGGGGGTGAAGTTTCCTTGGCTATTGAGGGTATTTGTGGGCCAAGTTTCCCTCTTGTTACCTCCAGCAAGTTACACACAGTTTGCTAAAAGGTCTTTGGAGGCCAAACCACCTTTCTGCACCACTCCGCAAACACGTCTCCTGGCATACTACTGGTTGGGGAATAAAGTTGTCTTGGATACTAAAGGACCTTGGGGACCAAGAACCCCTTCTGGTACTTTCTATAAGTCCTACTCAGGGTGATTTCTGAGAGCTGGTCAGAGGCCCCACCCCCTTTCCACACCATTCTGCTAAGAGCATTGCTACTTAAAAAACTATGGAAATTCACTGAAAAAAATCAAAGGTAGCAGGTAAGTTATAGTTAGGAATTAGCAATTAAAAAAACCTTAGAAATTCACTGAAAAAAAACAAAGGTTACAGGGCTGTTAAAGTTAAGACATAGGATTAAAAAGAACCTTAGCTATTCACTGAGAAAAACAAAGGTTACAGGAATGTTATAGTTAAGGCGGATATTTTGCTCATATAAAACCAGAGAAATTAAAACGTTTATAGTTAGCTAAACTAACTATAACTCGCGCCCCACAATGCACTGCCTATGACCTCACATATTACATCACTCATGACATGGTCAGTAACATCACTCATGACATCTCAAATGACATCAGTGATGACATCATCCACAGAATCTCATACCCCCAAGTGACCTTTTATACACCCTCTCTAACTTTCACACCACCATTCTAGAAACCATTGACACACCCATACCAGTACTTACATCCCCACTCATTAACTCATAGGTCTACACACATATACACTCCTATACCCATACAGCCACTCACATACTGTCAGACACTCATAGAGCTACTCACACACCTACTCACTCACCCATAGAGCCAATCACAGAGCCATGTACTCACCTATACACTTTTACACACTCCAACTCACTTATTCATACAGATACTAACATACACTTACTCACCTATAAGTCACTGACACAAGCACACTCTCAACCATACAGCCACTATCACAATCATTCACTCACACATACAGTCTCTTCTATACTCTAAAACTCACTATACTGCATCTCACAGATGCAGTTACTCCCCCATATACCACTAGCTCTCACTTTCACTGACCGACACAGCCATAAGCACACTCACTCAGCCATACAGCCCCTTCCACACATACTCACTAATTCATTAAGCCACTGACTCTCCCACACTCTCATCCATGCAGGCAGTCACACAACCCCTCACCCACCCACACAGACACTCATACACCCATACAGGTACTCAGACAATCAATCAATAACCCATATAGGTACTCATATACCTACTCACCAACCCATAGATCCCCTTACACACCAACTGACAGACTGATACATACATTCACACAGATTCCATGCAACGCAGCTCTGTGGCGCTTACTGGAGGTACCTAGTGGGCTAGTTTGACCCTAGGGACCCTTAGGATTCAAGGGGACTTAATCTCTCAAGTCAGAATGGCAACAGGGCGCGTTTACACAGTGGTGAAGGGAGGGGACGGGGCCTGAGGTGACGTGTGCAAACACGCCCTGTGGCATGTTTTTAAGTAGGGAAAATAATTCCCTTTCAATCCTGAGGGACCCTGGGGTCCAACTAGCCCACCAGGTGCTTCCAGTAAGCACCACTGCTCTGCGTTGCAGAGAGGTGGTGCAGGCCGTGCCACTTTTTACACCTCTCTGCAACGCAGCTCTGTGGCGCTTACTGGAGGTACCTAGTGGTCTAGTTGGACCCTAGGAACCCTCAGGATTCAAGGGGACTAAATCTCCCAATTTAAAATGGCTACAGGGTGTGTTTACACAGTGGGGAAGGTAGGGGACGGGGCATGAGGTGACGTATTCAAACACGCCCTGTGGTGCGTTTTAAGAGGTAGTTTTAATCCCCTGCCCTATTATATACTAGGGGCTTACAGAGGAGGTCATGCTAATCACTGGGGGACCCCAACGCATAGTGTGCCCTAGTGTATGTAGGTGTTTTCACTGTATTCTGAGTGCCTTTTAACATAGCACTGGCTCTAGGACTGCTTAGGCAGACTCAGTTACCACCAGTATCCGTCTGAAAAAGTTGAGGGTACAGGATGATTTTGCAACAAGGCTTCTTTCTGCTCTTCTGTTTGTTCTTTCTGCACGTTATATTTCTTCCTGCACTTTTCTTCGTCTTTGAGGACTTCTGTTGCTTCTTTCTGCATTTCTTTTTTTTCTTTCTGTGCGTTTTTCCTTCTTTCTTCACATGTCCTATCTCTGTAGGCATAGTTAGAAATTAGCATTTAAAAAACCTTTGAAATTCACTGAAAAAACCATAGGTTTCAGGCACGTTATAGCTAGGAATTAGCATTTAAAAAACCTTAGAAATTCACTGAAAAAACCATAGGTTTCAGGGGGGATATAGTTAGCTGGACTTTTCACTCGTACAAAACCATAGAAATTCCCCCGTTATAGTTAGTTCAGCTAACTATAACTCGCGCGCCCGCAATGCACTGCTGATGACGTCACATATTACATCACTCATGACATGGTCAGTGGCATCACCCTTGACATCACTGATGACATCATCCTTGTGATAGAGTGGCGGTCGCGTGAGTTATAGTTATCTGAAGTAACTATAACGGGGGAATTTCATTGGTTTTTTATGAGTGAAATATCCACCTAACTATAACATGTGTGAAACCTATGGTTTTGTAAGTGAATTTGCAAGGTTTTTTAAATGCTAATTCCTAACTATAACGTGTGTGAAACCTATGGTTTTTTCATTGAATTTGTACGTTTTTTTAAATGCTAAGTTATGTATGTATTATTATTTTTTTATATATTTTTTTTTCAATAAACTACGTATAAATTTATTTATTTTTTGTAATGATTTTTCGCCATGCGCGTACGGTGCGCGCACCCCCGCGATTTTTAAAAAAAAAAATGTAAATGTTTTTTTCTGCCTTCGGGGTCCTTCAGGGACCCCTGACCAAGGCTAGGGGGTCAGGAACTCTCTACCCTGCCCCCTTTTCACGTTCGCCACCTTCCTTTTCCACTCTCGCACTGAAAACAAACAAAATGGCGGCCGACACTTCCTGATTTAGACCGATTCGAACGTTGACTGACATGTAACCACCAATCAGAATTACGCTCGCGCACGTTAGGGTGCACGCAGCGTGCGCACACGGTGCACGGCTATAGATATGTATGTGCTTTTATATGCAATTTTCTCAGGAACTACTGAACAGATTGACTCCATATATGCAAAAGGCACTTCCCTGACCTGAGGACTACCTCTCTGCCAAATTTCAAGTAATTCTGTTCAGCCGTTCGGGCTGTACCTTCGACTAAAGGTCCTATGGAAAAATGCATGGGGAAAACGCGTTTTGGAACCCCCCTTTTTTCTCGGCCCCCGCTTTACGAATCACCCCGAGACTTTCAGGGTAGGAGCTGAGTGGAGCGCCCCATTAGTTTTGAAAATTTCGCGAAGATTCGTCAACCGGCGCCAAAGTTATTCAAAATAAAATTTTGAGATTTCCTATGGAAACACGGTCCTAACTTCCTAACTATAACTATCTACTGGCGACCGCCAGTAGATAATATATATATATATATATATATATATACTCGCCTGGGTCCTCAGTACTTTACGTACAGAATCCACTCAAGCCCAAATTTTCTTGAAGCGTGTAGATTTTATTGAAACATGCAGCACGTAAACGCCCGACGCGTTTTGGTGCCGGAGCACCTTGGTCACGGGTCAAGGTTTCGTTTGCAAATTAACAGTACATATAGTGCAAATTCATAAGAAATAGAAGTAGGACTACTTGTCTCTACACTCATTTTTCGGCAGACATATTGTAATGGTGTTTTTAAACAACTATTGCGTTTCAATAAAGTTTTAACAGAGAAAATGTTTTCTTCTACGTCCACTGTGTATCATTCATAGTAAAATACTACTAAATATAATCTCTTTTTTAGCAAAAAGGGTTTTTCACCCAAAATTATACTGAATTAGAAAATGTGATATACACAAAGAATTGATAATGCTTTCAGAGATAATGTGTACAATAGCAACATATTTGGCCAACATTTATACAACTGAACCCAAATAGATGTTCATATGGAAAAATATGTCCCAAGATATTATACCCCAGTGGGCTTATAACACTTAATATTCCATAATGGATCCATGTCACGCAATTGATATATAAGCGACTTCATATTTGGCTCAAAAAACTTGTCTAATACAATTCTGCCCCAGTGGGCTATTTCACAATAGACAATATAGTACTCAATATTTCTCTGTATAATTCTTGCTAAGATCACCCCATACTTTTCTCATAATAACTTTAATTCCATGTAGAGTCTTCACCAATAATCTAGTTGCCTTTTCTCCAACATGATTTGCCAACAATTTTGTCTCCTACAGAAAATTTTAAAAGTGCCGTCAATGTGTTTTAGAAAAAAGATTTAAAAACAAACATAGCTTCGATTTATAAATATATATACATAAACAGTAGGACATTTCAACAAAGATGTTCTTCATCAACATATCCCAAATGCACCCACATTTCTTCGTCCTTATTCAGCCCTCTTGGATGAATTGTATTAGACAAGTTTTTTGAGCCAAATATGAAGTCGCTTATATATCAATTGCGTGACATGGATCCATGGCTTGTTCCTGTCGGGCCTAGGGCTAGAGATGCTGCCCAGTTTTCATTTACGAGCTTCTGACTTCCACTTCCACTAACATCCAAACACCATATCAGCAAAGGCATTCTACTCATGCGATTCACTGACAAAATATTGACTAGGAAAACATCAACCTACAAAATTATCGAGGCAAAAATATTGACAACAAAAATATCGACTACCTAATATTATATAATAGGCAAGTGCAAAAATATTGAAAAAAATATCGTTTATAAAACCATAGTTCTGATAAATATCGATTCATAAATATATACAGATTCAAATATTAAAAATAAAATATATTAAATGCTAACATTGATTTAATGAAAATAAAATATTTTTATTATAGATTCACTGCCATCGTGAGGCCATTTTCCGCCCACCGTATGATGATGGCGGGTGGTACCGTGGCGGTCAGAAACACAAACCACCACATATTCGACGGGCTCCTTGAGCCCGCTGGTGCTGCAGAGGCCCTCAGCATGTAATGCATGCTGGCGTAGCCTAGCAGGCACCGCCGGTCAGGTTACGATGCTGGCTCCCAAACAGCCTTTCCCTGTCAGGGATGGCCTTTGGGGGCCCGTTGCAGGCCCCCCTTGTGCAAGCAGTCTGTTATTGCACTTGGGGGGCACCTATGGTGCCCCCCTACATTTCCCTGCACCAGTGGTGCCTGCCATGTAATGCAGAGAAAATCAAAACCTGCCTTTTTTCCATTGCGGTGGGTGCCTCAGCCAGCAGCACCCACCGCAATGGAAAAAATGCCTTTTGCGGACGCCTTGGTGGCGGTCGCATTCTAATTACAGATGTGGGTCCGCTGCCTTATAGGCGGGTGGTCCCCATCTCTAGGATGATGGAGGACGGACAGAAGTCTGTCCTCCATTGTAATCAGGCCCTATATTAATGAATAAATAGTCATTATTAATTTTTTTTAAAGTATTAATTGCTTACAATTCATTTACATCCCACCCCATACCCCTAAAAAACCCACAACCCACATCTAAAATGAGAAAAAATAAAAATATTTGCACAATTAACAGAATTAATTATCAATTAAACAAATACTATGAATTAAAAAACAAATTATAATTCATCAAAATTAATTAACTTCTAACCCTTTACCCCTATATTCTCACAACCAGCACCCACAATTAAACTTTACAAAAATGTATTACACAATTAAAATTAATTTTCAATTATATACCTAATAGTATTTAACAACTAATTATAAATTAAGTAAAATTAATTTACTCCCCACCCTTTACCCCTAAAAATCCAAATCCCACACCCAAAAAAAGTAATTACACAATTAACATAATTAATTATCTATTTGTTAATTTTAATTATCAACTAGTTATTAATTAATTAAAGAATAAATTACTTCCCACCCTTTACACCTGTTAACCCCACAACCTGCACCTAAAATAATGACATAATTAATTATAAATTAACCAATTAATATTACTTAACAAATAATCAATTATAAATAAAAAAAATAATTACTTCATACTTTTCACCCCTATAAACCCCACAACCCACACCAAAAAATACTCAATTACAAAATGTAATTATCAATGTATTAATTAGTATTAAATAACAACTAATAATTAATTAATTAAAAATAAATTACTTTCCATCTTTTACCCCTATAAACCCCACAACCCACACATACATTTTACCCCCCAATAAATGTAAGCACAATTAACACAATTAAATATCAATTAAATATAATTGAATAAGAAATAATCATTATTTATTATAATTAAATTACTTCCCACCTGCGAACCGACTCAAACCACTAATCACTAAGCTGGTTCATCCCGACAAATCAGGCTTGGGGTGATGGCACGCTGCCAAACGATCCAGGAGGATGCGGTGGTGGTGTCCTTGGATGCTGCTATGGCTTTCGATACCCTGGAATGGCCCTATATGATGGCGGTCCTCACGAAGTTGGGATTCGGACCTGTCTTTATCGGATGGGTGCGCCTCCTCTACACCGAACCCCTGGCGCAGGTAGTTGTAAACAACAGGAGTTCTGAGGTCTTCACCCTTGAGAGGGGGACGAGACAGGGTTGCCCCCTCTCGCCCCTACTGTTTGCGCTCTGCTTAGAGCCTCTTGCCGCCTGGATAAGACAGGATCCCTCGATCCGAGGGCTGAAATGGGCGGGGGATGGGAGGCAGGATCTCGCTGTATGCGGACGACATCCTGCTTTATCTTGCCTCCCCAGCGAGGTCACTCCAGGTGGCATTGGACATCCTCACAAGCTTTGGGAGGAACTCCGGCTACCAAATTAACTGGGGGAAATTTTTGCTCTACGTGTTGCATGGGGCCCCACCGCTGGTTCCACGTGACTGCCCGATCCAGATAGCCGCGGAGGGGTTCCGATATCTTGGAATCTACATCTCCAAGGATCCAAAAACACGTTTTGAGGCCAACCTTAGGCCGCCTCTGCAGCGGTTCCGGAGGGATGTCTCGGTGTGGAAAAGGCTCCCTCTGACGTTGCTGGGGCGTGCGGCCCTGCCGCGGTTTTTGTATGCGCTCCAAAACTACCCAGATCTAGTACCACATGAATATTTTGCAGAGATTGAAGCCGCTCAGAGGGACCTGTTGTGGAGTTGCGTGCCGCGCATGTCTCTCCAGAAACTCACCTTGGGGTGGTACAATGGGGGCATTGCCCTTCCAGACATCCGTAAATATTACTGGGCAGCTCACCTTGCGGCCATCAACCAGGGTACGTACGGCAATGGGGACGACCCGGGCTATGGGATGGATAAGTGGCTCCTCCCCAGAGGGAATTTTGAGGCGGCACTCTATTCGCGACCCACAAAGTTCCACCTCACGGGGCCCACACAACACTCGGTCCAACTGTGGCATGTTGTCAACCGATGGCTGGGGTGGGCTGGCAAACTGACAAAAGCAACCCCGCTCTGGGTGTTGGAGCAGCTCGGATCACTGGGACGCTCTAAGGGCTTTCGAAACTGGGACTTGATTGGTATATCCCGCATAGGTGACCTTTGGGGGGCTGGGGGAGTGGTACCCTTTGCCTCACTACAGCAATCGCATGATTTAGCGCCCTCGGTACTCTTCCGGTATATGCCGGTCCGCCACTCTCTTCAATCCAATATACCACCGTGGACGTCGCTCCCAGATTCCTCCCCCCTAGAGGACAGGCTGCTGGACGGTCACTTGCCCGAGAGGGCGATATCCCTCACCTACAAAAGTACATCACTCCCTGGACCCGCTGGGGCCCCTCAAGGGGAGGTGGGAGGCGGATGGCCTTGAAATTGATGAGGAGGAATGGAGAGAGGCGCTATCGTCCCCAAAAGAGGTGGCAATATCGGCAAAACTGCGGCTCGTGCAACTCAAGGTACTGCACCGGGTGTATATTTCGGTCACTAGGTTGGTGTTGATGGGGAGGAGTGTGGACGGGCTCTGCCGGAGGCGGTGTGGGGATAGGGGGACATTTCTTCATGTGATATGTGAGTGCCCACAGGTTCAAACATACTGGGCAAAGATACACGACTGTATAAGCAAGGTGTGGGGGCTGAGGTCGCGGCCTGAGGCCAAACGATGCCTCTTAAACATCTGGGAGCCCACGGACCTACCGGTTAAAGGCAGAATATGGGTAACACTAGGACTGACGGTTGCAAAGCACAATATAGCGCGCCTCTGGGGGGCAGATACGCCGCCGTCGCTTGGATCATGGAAAAAGACATGCATTGGTGCATGCTGCAGGAAAAGATAGTATATGTCTCGAGGGGGTGCCCCGGGAAGTGGGTGGCAATCTGGTCTCCTTGGAATGCATACCGGGGCAACATCTGCGAGCCCCCAGTCCCCTCTTCCCCAGTAGAAATGGTATCCCCATAAGACAAGGACAATGTCATATCCTGTTATGTTGAACCTTATTGCACCAAGAGGCGGGCCAGGGGCTTGCGGCCGAACACCGTAACTCTATTGATTTTAAACTGTGAAGTGACCAAATGTTTGAATTTTGTTAATAAAAAGAATTTACAAACAAAAAAATTACTTCCCGCCCTATTACCCTATAAACCCACAATCCACTACAGAACTAAATATCAAAAAATTATTTAAATTAAATGTAATAACTACTAAAAAGTTAACACATATATTAAAAAACATAAATAATACTTATACAAAAAAATGACATCACATGCAACTGAAATATATACTGAAATACATAACACTAATCAAAAAATCGATATTTTGAACAACTATATTTTTGCTAACGATATTAATGACTTTTATATTTTAAAAATCAAAATTACTCACCTTAAAATCAATATTCTTGTCCACGATATTCCTGCTCACAATATTTCTGTGTCACGATATTTCCAATTCGGTAATTGTGTCAGTTGATATTACTGACTCAATATTGTGTCTGAATACCTACTCATGCACCACAAACAATTTTCATACAGATTTCAGTGTGTACTGAGCCAAAACCACTACAGAACCTCACAAACCACACCTACACACAATTCTACCCCAACCACAACACTATGGCACCTGCCTTCTCGACCAATACACAACTCTCCTACTCCACAAAACACATCCACACATCAACAAAACAACACAAAGCCATATTATACATAACTTTAAAGTGTTCAGACACACAATCCCTGTTCAAATAAAACACCAGATGTATTCTCTACTTTCTCCTACAGATACCCTTTTATCATGACAAAACCTATACTCCCGCCTCCCCTTTTTAACAATTACAAACAACCATAGAAACCTTGGTTACCATTCTACCATACACATTACCTATTCTAGTGATCAAGTCTAACACACTCATACCTCTTGTCCATTCCCTCTTACACACCACATACTATTCTCCAAAACACATCACCACTCTATTCAAATACCACTCGCCAGCAGTACTGCACATGCACTACATCAATATCTCCTCTGACTACTCCACAAAACAAAACACACAAATCTCTATACATTATATTCCTTACACATATATTCCCTTATTATGTAATTGTGTATCTATATTTAATATTTTAGTATTATACAGAAGAGAAAAAAAAACTCTCTCAAAAGCTTTACTCTGTCCTACCATCACCCTACACCTCTATCAATTTATCCTCTATCTTCACTTTCTTTTATTTCAAACTCCTTCTACTACTGTGATCTCCAAAATAACCCTTCCTAGACTCCTCTCTCCTCTACACCTCCTGACTCACCCCAAACATCAGTTTACTACTATGATCTCCGAAACAACCCTACATAATTCTCCCTCATTTTATCTCTCCTTTGACTCATCCCAAACCTCCCTTTTCTACTCTGATTCTCATTCTCCCTAATTCCTTTCTACAGGCTCTTCCCTAGTCCATCTCTCCTTTAATCATTTCAGACTTCAACTCACTACTATGATCTCCCAAATTATACTTCTGTTTTTCTTCACTCTTCTATCCCTCCATTACTCTATCACTACAACTAACAGACTCGCATGTCCTTCGCTCAAATAAACTCTTACTTCCCTATACTAATACTAATACTATACTCATATTTCCCTATACTAATCCACCACTAATCCTTTTGGGTTCTGGAGCAGCGTGCTACTCGCCCAAAAACCACTTCAACACCTTGTCAGGAATAGCAAGCGCTATATGAATACCATTACTATTAAAGTTTTATGGTTATGAAGTAAACTGAATAAAGTTTTTTCTGACTGACTAACTAAACACCACACTCAAATAATTATTTGTATTCACTGCCCCCAGTCTCCACATAATTGATTATTTCCTCTTCCTTAAAATATTATGTTAGCCTTTGCCACATTTACTGTTAAATCAGATTTAAAATTGCACCAACTATGGCACCTAGAACTTAACAAAACCCAATTAGGGTGATGTCCATTACAACTTTATCATCTGCATATTGTAGCAGGGTGACGGCTGGACCCTTTTATTTTGACAGAAAGTGTATTTTCCCTTTTGAACACTGGCACATATCTCCTGTATTTAAATTTAACAAGGGGAGGCCAGCACACATCCCTGACTCAATCCTTGATGAGTTTTTATCCTTCTATTTGCCCTAGCGCTATAAATGATTTTCATGCATATCCAGGTTTTCCTATAGAGAAGTTGTACTGCCCTGAGAAGAGAGGGAAGTTCCCCCAGATATTTAATTTAGTCCATAATATCGCCCAGTTCACCTTGAAAAGGGGAGATGACTAATTGAGGAAGCAAGCATACAGCCTGCCTTCACAATTTATTAGAGCTCTTTGTGCTATTCTTAAATGCCCAATTGTCTGCCATGTGCCAGTGCAGGCACCCTTGCGTCATTTTGCTGGCGTGCCTGCGTTGTTGGCATGATTGTTTTGATGCAGGAAGGGACACCCTGGTGACTGCGCCCTTTCTCCTCTTCACTTGGGGTCCCCACTAAACATGCCTTCACCTCCGCGGCCATTTGTTTACTAGATATTAAATTATAATGTACTGCACCGACCCCGACAGACTCTGGCCCGAGTCCTAAAATGGCTGTCAAACATCTTTCTTGATGTGAAGCGGCCAATCAGATCTTGTCTTTCATCGCAGGACCGGAAGAACTACTGAATACATTTACACCATACCACAAAAAAGCATGCTTTCTAGGTAAAGATCTAGCTTTCTGCCGAATTTGGTGTTATTTGAATCAGCTGTTTTGGCTATAATTCTAATTTTGGAATACTGGATGGGGAATCAGATTTTGGGAACTCCCCTTTTTTCTGAGCCTTCACTTGAAAAGCTCATCTCAAAACTTTCCGGAAAGGAGCTTAAGTGGAGGAGACTTTTTTAGGAAAGTTTCATGAAAGGTTTGTCAAATGGTGCACAAGTTATAAGCAAAGCAAAACACGAATTTCCTATGGTAACTATGTCCTAACTATAGTAACTATAACTAAACAATTATATATATAGTGCCCTGTACAATCCTATGTTGGATAATTATGCATCTACATATGAGACCACCCTCACGCATCTTTGAGGAACCCGCTTTGAGTTCGGCCCCATTGCAGGAAGGTGAGCTTGTTGTTTTGGACATATGCAATGGCCAGAACCACTGCATCAAAGTCAAGTAAACACATATTCCACTGATATGTATCGGCAATTCTTGAACTGTAGAGTGTACGGCGTAATGACCCACCCCTCTGGATGTGTAGCTAAAAGATATATTTTTGTGGCTATGGCGTAGGGAATATTGATTCAGCTCGGAGCTTCATGTGAACTCACTGTGAATTCTTATGAGGTTTAGCAGCAACCCAATGTGGGGGACAATGGAGCGGGGACTGAGCAAATGTGACCATCTATGTGGGGATATTGAAATTGTTCCTACCTGTTTCTATGCCGAATTTTGAATCATGAATTATCGATAAAAATTGAGAAAAATGTCACAATGTGCCTTATGTGTACCAGAGTGCTACCGGATGGTGGTCTGTGCCCGCTGTTACCATGCCTCTTATGTCCCAACAGACAGGTTGGAGCGGTGCCAGCTTTTCCGCTGCTTTTTCCGATGCATCGGATTGGGGACACGGACCCTTTAAAACAACCTTGAATCAAGCCCCTGCCACTCCTACTCATGACGTCAGTACCTCTGGGCCAATAAGGAGTGAGGAAGCCGGCACCAGTGTGAAGTACGCTTCTGGAGTAAAGGAGAGGGAACAACCGAGTGGCGAGAGAATGGGAGATGAAGGAACGACATTGGAGGTAGCTGAGGCAATACCTGGAACCATGGGAGGAGCTGACGAGCTGCAGATGCCAGGAGGCCACCGTTTCCACGTTGCGCCCCGCCACGCTTCAGGAGAAGCGTGGCTCACAAAGGTACGGAGCATGGTTACGGGATGGGTTGAAACACGGGAGAGAAAGGACCCGTAGAGAGGTGTCTTCAATTCACTCTGTCATCCATCTCCGCTCCACCCACTCCTTCCTTGTGCACGGGCACCCCCACTGTATAGCACTGAGCACGCGTGAGTCGCTCAGTCCCTTTTCCCATATCGTCGTCCGTCCAGGACATTGACCCACATATTCTCCTCTTTACATGTACCGGAGGCCTTCAGGATCAAGTCCCCGACCCGAGCCTGAGACGTCCCGAAGAAGTCAGAGTGCAGCGGACCCGAACAATACGGATTGTCAAGCGTCCTAACACTGGCTTCTCTCAGGAGAAGATGAGCATATAAAATAAAACCTGATTTGTATCGAGAGCCTTCTGTCCCCACGCCCACAAAAATGTATTTGAATAATGGACAACAACAGTCCGCGCCTAATTGCTGTGTTTCCTCTTTTAACAGGAGCATCCAATGTAATGAGACTCAATCAACTTTACCCACAAGACATGAATGTGAAAGCAAGTATTGAAAAAGGCATAAGCTGAAACGCGTCACCTAAATTCAGCTCAAACCCCGCAAGTGCCCCGTACAGTCCTTTGTTGGATTATTGTGCAATATATATATATATATATATATATATATATATATTCACTGAAAAAACCATAGGTTTCAGGGGTGTTATAGTTAGCTGGACTTTTCACTTGTACAAAACCATTGAAATTCCCCCGTTATAGTTAGTTCAGCTAACTATAACTCGCGCGCCCGCAATGCACTGCTGATGACGTCACATATTACATCACTCATGACATGGTCAGTGACATCACTCATGACATCACTGATGACATCTCAAATGACATCACTGATGACATCACTGATGACATCATCCAGTGAATGTGTGTTATTCTGAAAATTAAATATGTTTTATATATGTATATCTCAAGGTCGATGGAAGAATAAATGGGTATATAAGTGTCTAAATGGATGATTTGTTTTTGAAAAATTGATTGTGTAACTGACTGATTAAGTGTATCATAGTGAATACATGGCTTAGTGAGTAATGTTTAAATATGTAAATATCTGTATCAGTCTCTCACTTTGTGTATAAGTGGCTGCATGGGTTGGTGAGTAGCTACATGGGTGTCTATATAGGTTATTAGTTGGTTTTTTGTGTATCAGTCTGAGTGTCTGCATGGTTCGGTGGGGGTATTACGTAGTGCATAGGTGCATGAATGAGTGACTCACTGTTTGTATGTGTTGAACACAGTATGTGTGCAGGACTGTATGGGTGGATGAGTGTGTGTATGGGTGTGTTAGTGAGTGAATGACTGTCTCAATAGTGTCTTTATGAGTAACTACATATGTTTTAAACTAGTATATGTGACTATTGGTGTATATATGTGAGTATATGTGAGAGTGAGAGATTGAAAGAGTTCCTGTATGAATAAGTATGTGTTTCTATAAGTGATTGTTTAAAAGACTAAGTATGTGTAAGTTTCCGTAGAAGTAAGTGTGGTGGTGTGTGTATAACTGTATATGCAAGTAAATGTATGTTTGATTCTTTATTAGCATGGGTGACTATGTGTGTGAGTAACTATGGATGAGTGGCATTGTGTAACAGGATGTATAGGTGTATGAGTACATATGATGAGTGAGTACATGTATGAGTGACTGTATTGGACTGTTGGTGAATGAGTGGATGTGTATGTGGATCTTAGAATTACTGAAGAGGTTGTTGTAACTGGTATTGGTATGTCCATTGTTTTGAAAATTTTAGTCTCTATTTTTGAATGTGTGTATCAAAGGTTATATTAGGGTGAGAGGAGGTCTGCCACTCTATCACAAGGATGATGTCATCAGTGATGTCATCAGTGATGTCATTTGAGATGTCATCAGTGATGTCATGAGTGATGTCACTGACCATGTCATGAGTGATGTAATATGTGACGTCATCAGCAGTGCATTGCGGGCGCGCGAGTTATAGTTAGCTGAACTAACTATAACGGGGGAATTTCAATGGTTTTGTACAAGTGAAAAGTCCAGCTAACTATAACACCCCTGAAACCTATGGTTTTTTCAGTGAATTTCTGAGGTTTTTTAAATGCTAATTCCTAACTATAACGTGCCTGAAACCTATGGTTTTTTCTGTTAATTTCAAAGGTTTTTTAAATGCTAATTTCTAACTATGCCTACAGAGATAGGACATGTGAAGAAAGAAGAAAAAATGCACAGAAAGAAACAAAAGAAGTGCAGAAAGAAGCAACAGAAGTCCTCAAATACGAAGA
This sequence comes from Triturus cristatus, assembly GCF_964204655.1. Lineage (NCBI taxonomy): Eukaryota > Metazoa > Chordata > Amphibia > Caudata > Salamandridae > Triturus > Triturus cristatus. Next base: position 780,370,892 of record NC_140580.1, read on the forward strand.
TAAGTGCAGGAAGAAGGATAACGTGCAGAAAGAACAAAAAGAAGAGCAGAAAGAAGCCTTGTTGCAAAATCATCCTGTACCCTCAACTTTTTCAGACGGATACTGGTGGTAACTGAGTCTGACTAACCAGTCCTAGAGCCAGTGCTATGTTAAAAGACACTTAGAATACAGTGATAACACCTACATACACTAGGGAACATTATGCGTTGGGGTCCCCCTGTGATTAGCCTTACCTCCTCTATAAGCCCCTAGTATATAATATGGCATGGGGATTAAAACTACCTCTTAAAACAGGCCACAGGGCGTTTTTGCACACGTTAACTCAGGCCCCGTCCCCTCCTTTCACCATTGTGTAAACACGCCCTGTGTCCGTTTTTAGTTGGGAGATTAAGTTCATTTGAGTCCTGAGGGTCCCTAGGGTCCAACTAGCCCACTAGGTACCTCCAGTAAGTGCCACAGAGCTGCGTTGCAGAGAGGTGTAAAAAGTGGCACGGCCTGGACCACCTCTCTGCAATGCAGCTCAGTGGCGCTTACTGGAAGCACTTGGTGGGCTAGTTAGCCCCCAGGGGCCCTCAGTATTGAAGGGAAATTATATCCCCAATTTAAAACGTGCCATGGTGCGTGTTTGCACACGTCACCTCAGGCCCCGTCCCCTCCCTTCACCACTGTGTAAACGCGCCCTGTGGCTGTTCTAAGTTGAGAGATTAAGTCCCCTTGAATCCTAAGGGTCCCTAGGGTCACACTAGACCACTAGGTACCTCCAGTAAGCGCCACAGAGCTGCGTTGCAGAGAGGTGTAAAAAGGGGCTTGGCCTCAGAACACCTGTCTGCAGCGCAGCTCCCTGGCGCATACTGGAGATGCCTGTTGGGGGCGCGTTTGCAGAGTGCTGCATGGAGGGGGCATGGCCTCCGGCACGATGCCAGTCTTTTATTTATTTTATTTTTTTAAGAAGGGGGCTGTGTGGTTCCCCTTCTTATTCTAATTTATTGGCCCTGATGACCCCATCCCCCAGGACCTGTCTCCTAATTATATTTTTTTGACCCCAATCCCCAGGGCCGGCCACTGTTTTTTATTATTTTTAAAAAATATATATTTATAGACACACCTAGGACATGCTGGACAAACCGTACGTACCTATCACCATGACGATTTGCGTGATATTCATTAAAAGGCGACTATGCATGCAATTAATCCACGTGGAATGTATTTACACCACTAGTGAAGCTCTGACATGTCTGATGCTCTACCGTGCCTAATCCCGGTAGACACCCTTGTCGTTTATTTATACAAACATGGGTAGCTATTGACGGGCACATTTAATACACATGCACACCAAGCCATTCAAAGGGGATTCGACAAAAATTCGACCAAAACTATGCAAGAAACCCCCCTCACAGTTAATAAAACACACATCCACTGCCGGATGTGTAATACTTTTTATTTTACTCTCTGGAAAGGGGACGAACATCACTTGCGAGTCACAGTGCGCTCCTGACAGAGCCCAATGCTGTGTTACACCCACCATTGCCTGCCGAGTGCCACACACCTCTGTATTGTATTCCACTAGCTAGTGCATATGCTATGACACTCTCTAGCCCATGTGCACTGTAACACCACCCCGTGAAAATGTCATGCCACACTTGTCTTCGCACGGGTTATATTGCCCCATCTAACGTGCCTTCCTCGATGCCTATGTTATAACGCACAGTGCTATGCCATACATATTACAATTTGGGATCCATATCTTTGTCACAGTGCATATGCAACGTTACACTCCCCAGCACATATTTTATATTACAACTTTAGAGACTAGTTAGGTTACACAACACTGCCCTGTGCATATTACACTCCAAGGCGCATATCGCATAGCACACGCTAGTGCCTGTGCTATCTCGCGCTCTCCAATGAATCTGTCATTGCGCACAATGTATTGCATATTATATTTCACGCCTGGTTCATCTTATATCACACTTTTTGGTGCATAGTTTATACCATACACTATATCTAGTTTTCATTTTCAATCGTGCTCTCAGGACTATGTTCTATATAACACTGTGTTCACCTACCCTTTTCACGGGCATTACATTTTGCGATAGGGGGTGGAGGGTCAGGGGGTGTTTTTGCCAAGTGAGCCCGGAGTCACAGTCACTAACGTCTTCTTCTTCCTGAATAAAAGTGAGATTATGCTGCATACTTGTTCATATTTTAAGTAGTTTGCACAGACAAAATGTTTTAAAAACAATAAAGTTTCTAATACCCGCCTTCTCTGAACAGTTAGCTTGCTGCCCCATCCCCCTCCTCCCTATCCTCTGTTGTGTGAATCCATGGACTAGCCTCCTCCCTCCTGCCATGCATGGTCTGATGTGCTGCCACTGCCCTCAATTTAGTATGATGTACCAGTCCACTCCTCCTGCCCTCCATTGCCCAATCCTATGCCCCATCATTGACCTCCTGCTTAAACTCTGTGCTTAGCTTGCTGCCCCTATTCTCCTTCCCCCTGCCCTCCGATGTCTTTGTGCATGCCCCTGCTCCATCCTTTTTGCCCACCATGTCCCATGGACCGGCCACTCCTATCTAATCTGAGTGTTCTGTTGAGCTGCCACTCCCCTCCCACCTGCCTAGCATTGTCAGATGACTGTAACCTGTCCCTGCCACCTCCACCCTGCCTGTCCACATGCCATGCCTCTATCCTCTTCCTCCTGTCCTACATGGTCCATTGTACTGCCACACCCTTCTGCCCTCCCTGGTCTGTTGTGCTGCAACTGCTCCTCCTGCCTGCCCCGTGTGGTCTGTTGTGAGGCCCCTTCCCCTGAACTTTCTTGTCTGTGCACAGGTCCTGACCCTCCCTTCTATCCTCCATCGTCCTTTGTGCATGCCCCTGCACCCTCCTTCTTGCCCATCATAGCCATTGTGCTGCCACTAACCCTCCCACTTGCCATGCATGGTCTTCTGTGCTGCCATGGCCCCTCCTACCTTCCCTGTGTGGTCAGTTAGCTGCCCCTGACCCCCTCCCACCTTCCCTCCATGGTCTGTGTGTATGCCATCACAGTCTCACTGTTGCTCTTCATGTTGTGTCTTGCTTCTAGTGCCCATCCTGCCTGACCTCCATGGCCATCTTGCTGCTCCTGCCCTGCCCCCTTGCCCCCAGCCCTCTGTTTACATGTGCAGACCCCTACTCCCTCCCTCCTGGCTTGTCTGTTCCATTGTAATGCCCCTGATCCGCCCCTCCTGCCCTTTATGGTCTGTTATGCTGCAGCCTTCTCTCCTGTCTGTCCATTATGGTCAGCTAGCTTCCATTGCCTCTTGCCCCTCTGTTCTCTGTTGTCCATGTGCATGGTCCTGTCCCCTCCCTCTTGCTTTCTATGGATTGTTGTGCTGCACTCCCGTCCTGCATGCCCTGTGTGGTGTATTGTGCTGCTGCAAACCCTGATGCCTGCCCTGCAGGGTCAGTTTGGTGCACCTCTCCATGTCTCTCCTGTCCTCTGTTATCCAAGTCCATGTCCCTATCCCATTTCCTTCCATGATCCAATGTACCATACTTGCGAACATTTTGAACTTGGTAAGAGGGAGATTTTGAAAAAAAACTGGGGTATTGATTTTCCCCTTTGAGTTACATTGAAAAAGAGGATATTGTAGACAGGAGACAGATCAAATAAAGCCCATTTGAGCTTAAAAACATTGGACGTTTCCTGGCTGAATCGGGTCTGTTGGCATGTATGGTTGTACTACCATTGCCTCTTCCTTCTGCCCACAATGGTCTATTACATTGCCACAGCCTTGAAGGAGGGTAGATTTTGTATCACAGGGGGCCCCTGGCCCGTTCTGTCCACACCTGAAGTATGAGACCCTTGTCCTTGCCCTGCCAGCCGCATTTGTAGGCCGTATTAAATTGACCAGCGGGTCCTGTGTTGCTATATAATTATCCTGAGACATCCTTACCACTCAGCCAGCATAAAACCCCTGTGTAGGCCCTTCTGTTCAATATGTAGGCCTCTTTGTTAAATTGACCATAGCTCTGCAATTTTAGTGTATAGCAGTCTGAAGGCAGGTCTGCGAGGCCTTCTGCTCCAAACTAGTAGCCCCCACCCTACCCGAGTGCTCCGTGCTCGGTATCAAAGTTCAACATCCCCCTGAAGCTGTCGACATACAGTAGGCTGCATCCTGGACTGGTACTTGCTTCCTGGGCAGGTTTCCCGCTTTTAAGGAAGTGGCAACCGCAGAGCGTCAAGTTAGGAGAACTGAGGAGATTTTATACATGAATATATTGAATTCCTGTACAATACCCATTATTTTCTGCTTGCTCTATGGAACTTACGATAAGCGATTGGCCTGAGAGACTGACCTTTTCACCCAGTCCATTGTCAGCATTAAGTGAGTAAATGAGGAAATGTCTGGTAAAATCTGCAGATGAAGCTTTTGGGTAGCATACGTAGGTAGATGTAGCGTGCAAAGGAGCCCACAAAATGATATCAAAAGGGAGCACCCACAGATATCGACGGACAACCTCGCCGTCTGTATGTAGGTTAACAGGCTGTGCAGGTTTTCCCCAAGAACTGGGAGCTCTTGTCTTCCTTTGCTTAAAATGTCTTGCTCGGCTTTGCTTGAAGTATCTTATTCTATTTTACCTATATGAAATGTCATGTTATGTTTAACCATTGTTCTCTTTACTTTTGCATTTAAAAGATGTTGTATTGTAATTGCAGGAATGCTTGCTCTAAGAGTAAATGTGAGTGTCCCTAGGTAACATTTTCCTTGGTGTAACTTGTTTCTCATGATGCATTTATAGATGTGTTTTCTCTCTCTCTCTGTCAGTCCATTAATTGAGATACAGAGAATATCATGACAGCTGTATGATTATCTGGATTCTGTATTTTGTACTTTAGGTCTCTATTCTGCGGTTTCTTTGAAGTTGCATCTTCTCATTAAACTGCCATTGTATTCTGCCTCCAATTCCATGACTCATATGTCTGTTTTCTTCATTTTTGGAGCAAGCGTTCCTAGGCACCCCGGCTCAAATTAAGGTGCCCCTTTTGTCCCTGACTCACTCTCCTGCTCAGTTCTGTGGTGGCTCCCGGGGCTCTGGGGACCGCCCCTAGCTTCCTTGACCCGTAATAGATCTTCCCTCCAACAGCCTCTCTTGCAAGTCCTGTATTGTTGGTTTGTTGCCCCTGCCCCCCTTTCCACTGCCCTCCATAGTCTGTTGTGCTTCCACGGCCCTTCCTGCCTGCTCAGTGTGGTTAAATTGTTGCCTTTGCACCCTCCTACCTGCCTTCAATTTTCAGAGTCCGTGCCCCTGGCCTCTGCCTCTCAACAGTATCCTAATGAACAACTAGATTGCTAACATTCTATATTTATTACAAAAGTGTGGAGCGCCTGACATCATCTTGATGTAATCAAAACTGTAATACCTAGAGCATTCCTTTAGAAATTACATATATGAGAGGGTCTTATTGGCATCAAAATTATGGTTAGTGCTCTAAAAGACTAAAATAAGGACATATTTTCTGAGTTTTCAAATAGCGACAAAGCACTTTTAAATTATTTGTTATCTTTATGTTTTTTTATCTAGTTGACAACTTGATTAAATGTTGCACTTAGGGGAGAGGATGTGGTGTTACTTCCAGAACTGCAGACTTTGCAACTGGGGAACCAGGTTGAAGTTTCTGCTTCAGCTCGACATTCTGTGATTCTGGTCAAATCACTTAGTCTCCCCATGTCTACAACCAAAATGAATTTGTTCTTGTGTGATGTAACCAATGCTCATGTAAAGCACTCCAATACCTGACAAGTCTGCACTATATAACACTGCAAAAACACAAAATAATAAGTGTTTTGCACACTTCTGTCATTGGGCTATATTTGGGCTATATCTGGGTGATTTTGGGCTACATTTGGGCTCTTTTGTCTCCGGTGGCCATCTTGGGAGATTTATTTGTTATGAAGTTTCCTAATGTCCTCATGTACTGCAGTCTCCTCAGTCGGAAATGCTTTCAGTTTTTTACTTTGATTCCATCATGAAGGTATTCAGATATGTCACACATTTGCCATGAATTCTGAATGTTAGCACTCTAGCTGCTCATTAGATCACTGTAGTAAAACTACTGCTCACCATGGAAGTCTGCTCCTGGTATTAAAAGTGCATGTTTCAGTCTGCATGTCAGAATTTTTTAATGAAATAGAAGAGGATTTGAGAAGTCACTCAAAATGTGCCCTCATTTTCTTTCTTCAGCATTAATCATAATTTCTATGGAAAAATGAACCCCCTCATTGTGTTCCTTTTTAAATTAAATGTTTTAAGTGTTACCAGTTTATTCCAATCAAGATGGCTTCAGGTGTGCCATACTTTTGTCATAATGAAGACAGTAAGTGCTCTAGTTGTTTTTAAGAACATTCTTGGACATTCTGTCATTGGGCTATACTTGGGCTACATCTGGGTGATATTTGGGCTACATTTGGGCTCTTTTGTCTCTGGTGGCCATCTTGGGAGACTTATTTGTTATGAAGTTTCCTAATTTCCTCATTTACTGCAGTCTCCTCAGTAGGAAATACTTTCAGTTTTTTACTTTGATTCCATCAAGAAGGCATTCAAATGTGTCACACATTTGCCATAAAATCAGAATGTTAGCACTCTTTTTGCTCATTAGATCACTGTAGTAAAGCTACTGCTCACCAGGGAAAACTGCTGCTGGTATTGAAAGTGCATGTTTCAGTCTGCATGCCAGGATTTGAGAAGTCACTCAAAATGTGCCCTAATTTTTATTTATGCAGCACTAATCATACTTTTTATGGAAAAATGAACCACCTCATTTTGTTCCTTTTTAAATTAAATGTTTTAAGAGTTACCACTTTAATCCAAGCAAGATGGCTTCAGGTGTGCCATACATTTATCATAAGTAGGACGGTTAGCGCTCTAGTAGTTCTTTGGAACACTCTGGAAAGCTGCAGTAGAACACAAAGGAATCAACTGACAGTCTCTGCCCTTGTTGGATGTACATGTTTTACTGAGAATGTCAGACTTCATTCTCACATGACTGAGAAAGATAATGTGAATTTACAGAAAATAAGCTCTCAGTTTAGCTTATAGATCACCTTCCAAACCTCTGTGGTAAAAGCATGAGAAAATATTTTTCTCTCAATCATGATATCCCAGCAGAAGGCTTTTTCACATGGTGAAATCACCTTAGAACATACCACAATTCCTAAAATGAGTATGGTACCATCAACAAATGATTTATAATGTAACTAAAGTCTTAAAATCTTCTATTAACTGCAATGCTTTTTAATGAGGTGCTATCATGTATATTGGTCCCAAGATGGCTGCCAACACTTCTTGGATGAAGTGCTGACAGCCAATCAGATCTCAGGATGAGATGTGTGGTTAGGCTCCGCCCACATATATATATTGATTTAAATGCTATTTTCTCAGGAACTACTGAACAGATTTACACCAGACCTACAAAAGGCACTTCCTTGACCTGAGGACTACCTCTCTGCCAAATTTCAAGTAACTCTGTTCAGCCGTTCGGGCTGTAGCTGTGTCTAAAGGTCCTATGGAAAAATGCATGGGAAAAACGCGTTTTGGGACCCCCCTTTTTTCTCAGCCCCCGCTTGACGAATCCCCCCGAGACTTTCAGGGTAGGAGCGGAGCGTAGCGCCCCACCTATTTTGAAAATTTCGCGAGGATTCATCGACCGGCGCCAAAGTTATTCCAAATAGAATGTTGCGGATTTCCTATGGAAACAGGGTCCTAACTATAACTATCTACTGGCGACCGCCAGTAGATAATATATATATATATATATATATATATATATATCATATATATATATATATATATATATATATATATATATATATATATTCCACCAGCCGGTTTTTTTAATCAGCTTGTGTGGCGCTCAAGAAGCGGTGCGTCGCTCCTGCGGTTGAAACCCAAACCGCTACTTAATTTCTCCAAATATCCTGGTTTCCCAAGAAAAACGGGCCGCACTCATCACAGGTTGTATTTCAGCTATTTATTTTCCTTTTTCATCAAGCATCTGGTAATTTCTTTGGCATTACAGACGACGTATTACTACGCGTTTTGGCATTGCAAACTCCATTTTGAGCGTTAAATGTATACTGTGAACAAGGCATTTGCAATGCCGAAACGCGTAGGAATACGTCGTCTGTAATGCCAAAGAAATTACCAGATGCTTGATGAAAAAGGAAAATAAATAGCTGAAATACAACCTGTGATGAGTGCGGCCCGTTTTTCTTGGGAAACCAGGATATTTGGAGAAATTAAGTAGCGGTTTGGGTTTCAACCGCAGGAGCGATGCACCGCTTCTTGAGCGCCACACAAGCTGATTAAAGAAACTGGCTGGAGGAATATTATTGTCAGCAGTGGTGAAGACCAACAATGAATAAGGATTACACACGCAGCGCGGAATACCGAAGTATCAAAGGTAAGCGCATGTGTGTGAAGTGATTTAACTTTATTGCACCTTAAACAATGGAGAAAAAAGTTGTCGACACAGTTGGTTAACAGTTGAGAGAATTGGGGTGACAGCCGGAAGAGTCTGCAAATTTGTTTTGAAATTGAACAAAGCAGTGAAATCGGGCTATTTCGAATGCAAACCAAAAAACTCTCGATCACGGGTCAAAGCAAAATTAAATAAGGTCAAGCAGGAAAAATAGCAAGTAGGTCAGATGATCTACGAAGAAAAAGAAACACGGATAAAGAATTAAAGGGCATAAAACGAATTACAAACAGACGATTAATATGGAGAAAAGAGAAGCAAACAGAAAAGAATTTTTAACAACAATGTTTGAAAAAGGAAATGTGGAAAAAGAAGTAGAAACACAAGCGACAACAGCAAAATCAGACACAAAAGGCAAATTACGGATATGGGAAAAATTGAGCAGGAAGGAAATAAATAAATCATGGGAATTGATCACTCTCCAAAAGTATCTTGAAGTTCAACGAGTGCCAAGAGGATTAAGAATTATGTTAATGCCTAACCATCAGGATGCCACCAAGGAGTTATTACAGGAGTGGGGAGAACATGTTTTAAATTCATCCTTAGGCCTGATTCAAATCTTGGTAAAACACATCGAAATATCATTGAACAAAGTTAAGGAGGAACTACAAGAAATGGAAAAGTAAATTGCCACTTTGAAATTAAATCCGGAAATGACAAAATTTAAAGAGGAGTTAGAGGTCCAAATTGAAAAGCACGAAGATCTATTGCGACAACGGAAACACACAAAATTTGTACGGGATACAATTGATTATTCGGAAGGAAAAATATTTACCTTCGCACGGAAATTCGATTCTTTCAGAAAACAAGCGCCAGTGAGCAACTTGGGAAGCTCATCAAGCAGTTTTTCCTCATTGGCATCAACAGAGCCTAGTGAAAATGAAGGTGAAAATCCAAAACAAAGTTTTTTAGGGGATATGCGCCTGGTCTTGCAGCAGAAACAATGGGAGCAAAACCGAGAAATGCACCAATTTCAACAGGGCAGAGGAAGAGGACGCCCATGGCGAGGAAAAAACCGCAACGAAGAGGGAAAAGGAGCAAGCGATCCCTTAGAAAAGACGGGAGCAGTAACCAGGAGTATGAGACAGAATAGGAACCTGAAATAAATGAATTACAAGTAGTTAATTTATCGAACCGCAAAATGACGGAAACAGAAACATCATTATTGAAAAAAGGAATAAACTTTTGCCCAGTACAAAAAATGGATCTGGCCCAAACAAGAATTGATTTATATCTATACATCAGAAAGATAAAATTGGCAAAATTCTTTATGGAAAACAAAACAAAAGAGTTAATAAACATCGAGATCTCTGAATCAACCTTAAAAGCAAAAGATGCCGAAAATTTCCTAACATTATTAAATCTAAACTCATTGGAAGGAGAAGAAATTAATTTACAATCAGCATGTACTCAGTTGGGTGCAGGCTTAAGTGACAAACGTGCAAACTCCAAATTTTATCCACAGTTGCCACCAGGCAATAAAATAGATTTATTTCAAGAGGCAGTAATTCGAGACCTTTATAGGATGAAACAATCCAATCTTAAAGATAATCTGACAAAAGCAGAAAGGGAAGCCCTAAAAAATCTAGCAATGGACAAAAACATTGAAATTATGATCGCAGATAAAGGTGGCAATGTGGTGATTTGGAGTGAAGAAGCATATATCACCGAGGCACATAGACAACTGGAAGATACAACATATTATGAATCATTACAAATGAATCCCACAACATCAATAAAGAGAGAGATTGAATCTAAATTACAGGAATGGACTGCAAAAAAACTCATTGATGAGGAGGAAAGAAATTATTTAATGGTAGATCATCCAATGATGTCTACAATATACTTTCTCCCTAAATTACATAAATGTGCTGAAAACCCACCGGGACGACGAATATTATCCGCAAGAGGCTCATTACTTGAACCATTAGCCACTTACATTGATTACTTTTTGAAACCATTTGTAGAAAGACTCGATTCGTACATCAAAGATACTAGCCACATGTAAAAATAATTGCAGAAAATAGAGTGGAAGGAGACATATCAGTTGATAACAATGGATGTCATCTCATTGTATACAACTATAGAAAATAATCAAGGTTTGGCCGCAAATAATTATTTTCTGAGAGAAAGGAGCATTCACTTGAAAGATCATAATACAATGCTCACAGAAATGATGCAATTCTGCTTAACAAAGAACATTTTTCTTTTTGTAGAAGAGATTTTCTGCCAGAAAAACGGTACCGCTATGGGTTTTTCTTTCAGCCCAAATTACGCATGTCTACTAATGGGCTGGTGGGAACAAGAAATAGCATGGAACTAAAAACACAAACAATTCACACAAAAAATTGTAAGTTGGTCAAGGTTCATAGACGATTTATTAATTGTTTGGAACGGTACACAAGTGGAGTTCCAGGAATACTTCAACATCTTGAATGAAAGTGTAAGTACTTTAAAATTCACCTTTGAACTGAGCAACCAGAGGGTCATATTCCTGGATACAGAAATATACATCAATGATGGTCAAATTCAAACAACACTCCACAGGAAAAGTACAGCTACCAACGCAACTCTACAAGCAAACAGTTTCCATCAACCCTCATTGATAGCAAGCATACCGTTTGGTGAATTCCTTCGAATTAGGAGGATTTGCAGTGAAAATTCAGAATGGCTAAAACATAGCAGGATCACAAAAGGAAGATTTCAAAGCAGAAAATACAACACCAGCATAGTGAACAAATGCTGGAAGCGAGCTAACATCAAATCAAGAGAAGAATGCCTAACATCCAAAGAGAATAACAAAGAAAACAATGATACAACAAAAATAAGATTAATTACAGATTATTCCCAAGACTCTAAAGCAATTACCACAATTCTTCGGAAAAATTGGAAAATCTTACAATTGGATAGTTCCATCAGCAAAATAGTGGGGAATCACCCCATTGTAACCTACCGCAGGGCTAGAAACCTAAAAGACTGCTTGATACACAGCCATTTTAAAGGTAAAGAACAGAAGGAATCGTGGCTGCAAACGAAAGGTTTCGTAAAATGTTTTAACTGTAAAGTCTGCAAAATTGCAAAACCAATGACAGAGTTGATGACGGCTAATCAAAAAATATGGAAGATTCAAGAACTTATCACATGCAAAAGCATGTACACAATCTATGTGATAGAATGCCCGTGCGCTTTGAAATATGTTGGTAGTACCACATGTGAATTGAAATAAAGAATCTTGGAACATACTCGAGCAAACCAACAAGGACAGGAGCAACGCAGTGGCAAAGCACATGGAGACAAGCCACAAAAGTGACTGCACGAGCCTCAAATTTTATGGGATTGAAACAGTACCGTATAATGTGAGAGGAGGAAATAGGGAGAAAATCCTCCGACAGAAAGCGTCATGACACATCATCAACATGAGAAGTATGATGCCTTTCGGTCTGAATCAATCGGAGGAGTTATATGTACATTTATAAATAATTTGCCAGGAAAAAGAAGCACATATGTATAATATTAACAATAAATACAATAATAATTTAACATAAATTTGAAATTGAGATAACTTGGACAATAAAGATCAGTTGAATAAATCAACCAGGACAATATCCAATAATAATTAATTGAAAAAGTGAATCTCAAACAAGTGAATGCCAAGGATGGCAAAAGAATTTGAAGATCAATCTAAAAAATTGTTTAAAACGATATTGTTCTCTTTTTGTATCAATTGTTTCGTTTTATAAAATCATAAATGCATAAAATATACAATCCTCCTGACAAAGATTAAACATTAGAATCATCAAAGAACTAGATGTGTAATATATATTCAGTTTTCCACGTTTGCCCAAAACAACTTGTTGTCACTACAAGTCCCAAGAGGCTATGGGACACACAAACACACATGGGTAAAGGAAATGATGTAATCACGTTGTAAAAAAAAAAATGTTAAAAACTCCATTTTGAGCATTAAATGTATACCGTGAACAAGGCATTTGCAATGCCGAAACGCGTAGGAATACGTCGTCTGTAATGCCAAAGAAATTACCAGATGCTTGATGAAAAAGGAAAATAAATAGCTGAAATAAAACCTGTGATGAGTGCGGCCCGTTTTTCTTGGGAATCCAGGATATTTGGAGAAAATATATATATATATAAATATATATATATATATATATATATATATATCCAGCACAACATCCTCCGTTTACTGGGGGCCACCGACTCTGCAGGGTGGGCTCAAAGGTTGCAGGAGCGGAGAAGCCTGCATATTCAATGCTTCAAAAATAAAGCCCCACTCCGACTTTAGAAGTCGGAGTGGGGCTTTATTTTTGAAGCATTGAATATGTAGGCTTCTCCGCTCCTGCAACCTTTGAGCCCACCCTGCAGAGTCGGTGGCCCCCAGTAAACGGAGGATGTTGTGCTGGATTTTATGGAGGGGGCATGACACGCTCTCGCGCACCAAACGAAGGATTGCCAGAAGTATTGGTAGCGCATCAGAGAGAAAGGGAATAGGGGAGTTTTCTCCTCTTGGAAGCTCCACAGTACTAACCCTTATCATGGACAGAGGCAGCATAAAAGTGCACTTGCTGTGAGAAGGAATGCGTGCACATTACAATTTGGTACGTTGTTGGGACATTGTTCATAAAACGCTATTTGGGCAAAACATGAATATTAAGCAATGCCTCGTGATTACAAAGCAACGATGATGCATACTGGGGGCTGTAGTTGATCCTATGGCCTCGTGACCACATGGTAAATATTGAACTCACCTGTGAGCAAGGCGTGGTGACGCCGAAACCGGTCAGGACTTGAGTTATATATATGCTGCTTCAGACGAATAAAGTCTTGTGTTTGCACGGAAGTCGGAGTGGGGCTTTATTTTTGAAGCATTGAATATGCAGGCTTCTCCGCTCCTGCAACCTTTGAGCCCACCCTGCAGAGTCGGTGGCCCCCAGTAAACGGAGGATGTTGTGCTGGATTTTATGGAGGGGGCATGACACGCTCTCGCGCACCAAACGAAGGATTGCCAGAAGTATTGGTAGCGCATCAGAGAGAAAGGGAATAGGGGAGTTTTCTCCTCTTGGAAGCTCCGCAGTACTAACCCTTATCATGGACAGAGGCAGCATAAAAGTGCACTTGCTGTGAGAAGGAATGCGTGCACATTACAATTTGGTACGTTGTTGGGACATTGTTCATAAAACGCTATTTGGGCAAAACATGAATATTAAGCAATGCCTCGTGATTACAAAGCAACGATGATGCATACTGGGGGCTGTAGTTGATCCTATGGCCTCGTGACCACATGGTAAATATTGAACTCACCTGTGAGCAAGGCGTGGTGACGCCGAAACCGGTCAGGACTTGAGTTATATATATGCTGCTTCAGACGAATAAAGTCTTGTGTTTGCACAGAAGTCGGAGTGGGGCTTTATTTTTGAAGCATTGAATATGCAGGCTTCTCCGCTCCTGCAACCTTTGAGCCCACCCTGCAGAGTCGGTGGCCCCCAGTAAACGGAGGATGTTGTGCTGGATTTTATGGAGGGGGCATGCCACGCTCTCGCGCACCAAACGAAGGATTGCCAGAAGTATTGGTAGCGCATCAGAGAGAAAGGGAATAGGGGAGTTTTCTCCTCTTGGAAGCTCCGCAGTGCTAACCCTTATCATGGACAGAGGCAGCATAAAAGTGCACTTGCTGTGAGAAGGAATGCGTGCACATTACAATTTGGTACGTTGTTGGGACATTGTTCATAAAACGCTATTTGGGCAAAACATGAATATTAAGCAATGCCTCGTGATTACAAAGTAACGATGATGCATACTGGGGGCTGTAGTTGATCCTATGGCCTCGTAACCACATGGTAAATATTGAACTCACCTGTGAGCAAGGCGTGGTGACGCCGAAACCAGTCAGGACTTGAGTTATATATATGCTGCTTCAGACGAATAAAGTCTTGTGTTTGCACAGAAGTCGGAGTGGGGCTTTATTTTTGAAGCATTGAATATGCAGGCTTCTCCGCTCCTGCAACCTTTGAGCCCACCCTGCAGAGTCAGTGGCCCCCAGTAAACGGAGGATGTTGTGCTGGATTTTATGGAGGGGGCATGACACGCTCTCGCGCACCATACGAAGGATTGCCAGAAGTATTGGTAGCGCATCAGAGAGAAAGGGAATAGGGGAGTATTCTCCTCTTGGAAGCTCCGCAGTGCTAACCCTTATCATGGACAGAGGCAGCATAAAAGTGCACTTGCTGTGAGAAGGAATGCGTGCACATTACAATTTGGTACGTTGTTGGGACATTGTTCATAAAACGCTATTTGGGCAAAACATGAATATTAAGCAATGCCTCGTGATTACAAAGCAACGATGATGCATACTGGGGGCTGTAGTTGATCCTATGGCCTCGTGACCACATGGTAAATATTGAACTCACCTGTGAGCAAGGCGTGGTGACGCCGAAACCGGTCAGGACTTGAGTTATATATATGCTGCTTCAGACGAATAAAGTCTTGTGTTTGCACAGAAGTCGGAGTGGGGCTTTATTTTTGAAGCATTGAATATGCAGGCTTCTCCGCTCCTGCAACCTTTGAGCCCACCCTGCAGAGTCGGTGGCCCCCAGTAAACGGAGGATGTTGTGCTGGATTTTATGGAGGGGGCATGACACGCTCTCGCGCACCAAACGAAGGATTGCCAGAAGTATTGGTAGCGCATCAGAGAGAAAGGGAATAGGGGAGTTTTCTCCTCTTGGAAGCTCCGCAGTGCTAACCCTTATCATGGACAGAGGCAGCATAAAAGTGCACTTGCTGTGAGAAGGAATGCGTGCACATTACAATTTGGTACGTTGTTGGGACATTGTTCATAAAACGCTATTTGGGCAAAACATGAATATTAAGCAATGCCTCGTGATTACAAAGCAACGATGATGCATACTGGGGGCTGTAGTTGATCCTATGGCCTCGTGACCACATGGTAAATATTGAACTCACCTGTGAGCAAGGCGTGGTGACGCCGAAACCGGTCAGGACTTGAGTTATATATATGCTGCTTCAGACGAATAAAGTCTTGTGTTTGCACAGAAGTCGGAGTGGGGCTTTATTTTTGAAGCATTGAATATGCAGGCTTCTCCGCTCCTGCAACCTTTGAGCCCACCCTGCAGAGTCGGTGGCCCCCAGTAAATGGAGGATGTTGTGCTGGATTTTATGGAGGGGGCATGACACGCTCTCGCGCACCAAACGAAGGATTGCCAGAAGTATTGGTAGCGCATCAGAGAGAAAGGGAATAGGGGAGTTTTCTCCTCTTGGAAGCTCCGCAGTGCTAACCCTTATCATGGACAGAGGCAGCATAAAAGTGCACTTGCTGTGAGAAGGAATGCGTGCACATTACAATTTGGTACGTTGTTGGGACATTGTTCATAAAACGCTATTTGGGCAAAACATGAATATTAAGCAATGCCTCGTGATTACAAAGCAACGATGATGCATACTGGGGGCTGTAGTTGATCCTATGGCCTCGTGACCACATGGTAAATATTGAACTCACCTGTGAGCAAGGCGTGGTGACGCCGAAACCGGTCAGGACTTGAGTTATATATATGCTGCTTCAGACGAATAAAGTCTTGTGTTTGCACAGAAGTCGGAGTGGGGCTTTATTTTTGAATCATTGAATATGCAGGCTTCTCCGCTCCTGCAACCTTTGAGCCCACCCTGCAGAGTCGGTGGCCCACAGTAAACGGAGGATGTTGTGCTGGATTTTATGGAGGGGGCATGACACGCTCTCGCGCACCAAACGAAGGATTGCCAGAAGTATTGGTAGCGCATCAGAGAGAAAGGGAATAGGGGAGTTTTCTCCTCTTGGAAGCTCCGCAGTGCTAACCCTTATCATGGACAGAGGCAGCATAAAAGTGCACTTGCTGTGAGAAGGAATGCGTGCACATTCCAATTTGGTACGTTGTTGGGACATTGTTCATAAAACGCTATTTGTGCAAAACATGAATATTAAGCAATGCCTCGTGATTACAAAGCAACGATGATGCATACTGGGGGCTGTAGTTGATCCTATGGCCTCGTGACCACATGGTAAATATTGAACTCACCTGTGAGCAAGGCGTGGTGACGCCGAAACCGGTCAGGACTTGAGTTATATATATGCTGCTTCAGACGAATAAAGTCTTGTGTTTGCACAGAAGTCGGAGTGGGGCTTTATTTTTGAAGCATATATATATATATATATATATATATATTGAAAAAAACAAAGGTTACAGGGACATTGTACTTAGGTTCAGATTTTACTCACACGAAACCATGGAAACTCAGCAGTTATAGTTGCCTGAGCTTACAATAAGTTACACCCCCCAGCAGTGCAGTGGGATATGCTGATGATATAGTTTGATATATATATATATTCACTGAAAAAACCATAGGTTTCACACACGTTATAGTTAGGAATTAGCATTTAAAAAACCTTGCAAATTCACTTAAAAAACCATAGGTTTCACACATGTTATAGTTAGCTGTACATTTCACTCATAAAAAACCAAGGAAATTCCACGTTATAGTTAGATCAGGTAACTATAACTTGCGCGCCCACAATAAACTGCTGATGACGTCACATATTACATCACTCATGACATGGTCAGTGACATCACTCATCACATCAATGATGACATCTGAAATGACACATTGTGGATTGCGGTCGCGCAAGTTATAGTTACCTGATCTAACTATAACGTGGAATTTCATTGGTTTTTTACGAGTGAAATGTACAGCTAACTATAACATGTGTGAAACCTATGGTTTTTTAAGTGAATTTGCAAGGTTTTTTAAATGCTAATTCCTAACTATAACGTGTGTGAAACCTATGGTTTTTTCAGTGAATTTGTACGTTTTTTTAAATGCTAAGTTATGTATTTATTTTTTATTTTTTTTCTGGTTTTTCACCGTGCGCACACCCTGCGCGCACGGTGCGCGCCTCGCCTTTTTTTACACAGTAACAATTTTTTTTTTTCCCTTGCGGGTCCTTCAATTTATTTAATAAATGTGATTGTTATTTCGTTTTTATTTTTTTTTATTTTCCGTGCGCGTACGGTAAGCTTACCGTACGCGCACTCCGCCATTTTTTTTTAAAATTATTAAATGTATTTTTCGTACTTTTTGGTCCTTCGTGGACGCCCTGACAAACGCTAGGGGGTCTGCAACTCTCTCCGTTGCCCCCTTTTCACGTTATCCACCTTTGTTTTTCAGTGCGAGAGACAGAAAATGGCGGCCGACACTTTCTGATTTCGACCGATTCGAATGTTTACAGTCATGTAACCACCAATCAGAATTGAGCTCGCGCACGGCACCGTACGCGTACGGTAAGCTTACCGTAAGCGCACGGAGCGCGCTTACAGATATATATATTGATGTTAATGCTATTTTCTCAGGACCTACTGAACAGATTTACACCAGACCTGCAAAAGGCACATCTCTGACCTGAGAACTACCTCTCTGCCAAATTTCAAGTAATTCTGTTCGGGCTGTAGCTCGGACTAAAGGTCCTATGGGAAAATGCATGGGGAAAACGCGTTTTGGGACCCCCCTTTTTTCTCAGCCCCCGCTTGACGAATCCCCCCGAGACTTTCAGGGTAGGAGCGGAGCGGAGCGCCCCACCTATTTTGAATATTTCGCGAGGGTTCGTCAACCGGCGCCAAAGTTATTCCAATTAGAATGTTGCGGATTTCCTATGGAAACACGGTCCTAACTATAACTATCTACTGGCGACGAAGCAGAAAGGTGGTGGAAGGCTGGGATATCGAACGAAACTTACCTGAGTGTGCCACAGCTCCTGGCACTTCCAAGTTCCTTGTGCCCGCGGCGTCTCCCTCCCGCCGTCGCTTGCTGTGGTGGCCGCTGTGTGGGGGGAGCGCACGTTAAAACTACATTTCCCAGGATCCCCTGGGGCCGGAAACACGCCGCCAGCGCGCCCGGAGGCGCTACTTAACGGTCCTTGACCCCGGCAGAGCGGGGGACGAAGCAGAAAGGTGGTGGAAGGCTGGGATATCGAACGAAACTTACCTGAGTGTGCCACAGCTCCTGGCGCTTCCAAGTTCCTTGTGCCCGCGGCGTCTCCCTCCCGCCGTCGCTTGCTGTGGTGGCCGCTGTGTGGGGGGAGCGCACATTAAAACTACATTTCCCAGGATCCCCTGGGGCCGGAAACACGCCGCCAGCGCGCCCGGAGGCGCTACTTAACGGTCCTTGACCCCGGCAGAGCGGGGGACGAAGCAGAAAGGTGGTGGAAGGCTGGGATATCGAACGAAACTTACCTGAGTGTGCCACAGCTCCTGGCGCTTCCAAGTTCCTTGTGCCCGCGGCGTCTCCCTCCCGCCGTCGCTTGCTGTGGTGGCCGCTGTGTGGGGGGAGCGCACGTTAAAACTACATTTCCCAGGATCCCCTGGGGCCGGAAACACGCCGCCAGCGCGCCCGGAGGCGCTACTTAACGGTCCTTGACCCCGGCAGAGCGGGGGACGAAGCAGAAAGGTGGTGGAAGGCTGGGATATCGAACGAAACTTACCTGAGTGTGCCACAGCTCCTGGCGCTTCCAAGTTCCTTGTGCCCGCGGCGTCTCCCTCCCGCCGTCGCTTGCTGTGGTGGCCGCTGTGTGGGGGGAGCGCACGTTAAAACTACATTTCCCAGGATCCCCTGGGGCCGGAAACACGCCGCCAGCGCGCCCGGAGGCGCTACTTAACGGTCCTTGACCCCGGCAGAGCGGGGGACGAAGCAGAAAGGTGGTGGAAGGCTGGGATATCGAACGAAACTTACCTGAGTGTGCCACAGCTCCTGGCGCTTCCAAGTTCCTTGTGCCCGCGGCGTCTCCCTCCCGCCGTCGCTTGCTGTGGTGGCCGCTGTGTGGGGGGAGCGCACATTAAAACTACATTTCCCAGGATCCCCTGGGGCCGGAAACACGCCGCCAGCGCGCCCGGAGGCGCTACTTAACGGTCCTTGACCCCGGCAGAGCGGGGGACGAAGCAGAAAGGTGGTGGAAGGCTGGGATATCGAACAAAACTTACCTGAGTGTGCCACAGCTCCTGGCGCTTCCAAGTTCCTTGTGCCCGCGGCGTCTCCCTCCTGCCGTCGCTTGCTGTGGTGGCCGCTGTGTGGGGGGAGTGCACGTTAAAACTACATTTCCCAGGATCCCCTGGGGCCAGAAACACGCCACCAGCGCGCCCGGAGGCGCTACTTAACGGTCCTTGACCCCGGCAGAGCGGGGGACGAAGCAGAAAGGTGGTGGAAGGCTGGGATATCGAACGAAACTTACCTGAGTGTGCCACAGCTCCTGGCGCTTCCAAGTTCCTTGTGCCCGCAGCGTCTCCTTCCCGCCGTCGCTTGCTGTGGTGGCCGCTGTGTGGGGGGAGCGCACGTTAAAACTACATTTCCCAGGATCCCCTGGGGCCGGAAACACGCCGCCAGCACGCCCGGAGGCGCTACTTAACGGTCCTTGACCCCCGTGTCGCGGGTAGCACGCGGGTGGCGCCAGGAGAAGCCCGGGACAAGGGCGGGACCGTCTGTGGCCGTCCGGGGCCGGAAGAGGCCGGGCTGGGCCACGGATCCTGTCCAAGTTCACTGGGTTCTGGACTTGTAAGTAGGCTACCTATTGAACATTGGCATTGTTGTGGTTTATATACCTTGTAGTTGGGTGCGCTGACTGTATGATAGTTTTGAACACCAGGTGAAGACCCTGCCATTCTATTTACGTGTAAGTCTTAATTGTTGTCTGCCTTGATGTCGAAGCTTAGGTCTACTAAATTACCTGCCACAAGTGATAACTTGTGATGCAAGCGCGCAGCCTAATTGACTGAGGCCATCAGCAAGTGGCAGAACGAGTGTTTGTGTGCTTTTAATCTGTTTAGTCAGAGCGCCGTGTGGCGCGTTTTTACTCCTTGTTTTGAAATTTGTATTTTAACTCTGTAAAACCTGAAAACGTACCTCACAATCTGTGTGTTCTATAGCACCTCTCTTACTTGCACTATAAAACCAACTCACACACGCTGCTTTAGCGTGACGATTTCTGCTTTCTTCCAGCGCCGCCATCTTGGGTGTGGTATCCTGCTAGTGTGCCACTACCTGCCGCCATTTTTGCGAGGCGCTCTAGCGGTTGGGAGGCCTGTTGTGTACCTATTTAAGACCACCTGATGCAAGCGCGCAGCGCGCACGCGCAGCGGGCGCGCCGATGGCGCGCCGGAGGCGCGCCAGAGGCAAGCCCGTCTGCGCCCGTCCGCGTCCCGGACGCTCCCAGCGCCAGTAATACTATCCGACAGTAGGAAGAGTGACATACAGCCGCGCACAACTACTACAGATAAATCCTTCTAAGGGTCCTGAGACAGCTGGGGTCGATCTTTTCTGTGGCCTAATCAACAGTCGGTCGCTTGTCAAGCACTCTACCGATGTGTTTAGTCTACTGGAAGACCTGAAACTGGATGCACTCTTTGTAACAGAAACCTGGGCCACCACGGAATCTGCTGTTGGCCTGAGCGGGGCATGTCCTATCGGCTATAAAATTCTCCACAAGCCCCGCAGTACGGGCAGAGGAGGAGGAGTGGGTTTAATCTTTAAGGATACTCTGGACTTCAGACCATGCCAGATCGACGAGGTCGGGGGTATAGAAATCCTGGGCTTTTCACTTCAGGCCCCTAGTGGAAATCTACTCTTGGGGTTGCTCTGTTACAGACCACCGGGCGCGATCACACAATTCCACCTCCTCGCTGAAATCATCACCAACCTAAAGCTTACTCACACTAATATGGTCATTCTCGGTGACTTTAATCTTAGCGAGGATGGAGGCCTATGTGGCCAACTGAGAAACCTCCTATACACGTGTTCCACCTTGAATCTCCATCAATTGGTGTCCAGCCCCACCCATCAGAAGGGACGTATTCTAGATTTGGTCTTCGCCAACCCAGCTATAACTGAAGTCTCCAACATAGTGCTATTGAATTGGACTGATCACTCTCTTGTCCTTCTAAA
This sequence comes from Triturus cristatus, assembly GCF_964204655.1. Lineage (NCBI taxonomy): Eukaryota > Metazoa > Chordata > Amphibia > Caudata > Salamandridae > Triturus > Triturus cristatus. The sequence goes on from NC_140580.1 coordinate 780,392,404, forward strand.
TATGGCAATGCCCTGCCAAAAGAATCTACCTAGCCAGCGGCACCTCCACAGGATGGACAGAGAATGGGCCAAACTGGTCAAGGTGGATTCTATAACCACATCCTTTGATGTCAATCTGTTCTCCCCCAATAGGTCTGTGGAGGATAATTATAGGTCTTTCACGGAACACATTACCGAACTGCTAGACCAGCATATCCCCATAAAATCCTTAAAGAGGGTAAGGAAAAGATCAGCGCCCTGGTACAATGAGGAATTACACCATCTCAGACTCTCTCACAGACAAGCAGAGAGGAAGTGGAGAAGAAACTACTTTGAAGGAGACAAAAAGGAGCTAAGACTAGTTCAATTGCAATATAAGTCTCTCATCCTAAAATCTAAGGCAGATTTTTACGCCAATTCCATCACCCAGGCTTCCAACGGGTCTAAAGCCCTCTTTAAGATCGTCCGCGACCTCTCCAATCCAGACTGCATGAATAACAGAGTCGCCCCCTCGCAAACTCTGTGCAACGAAATTGCCTCCTTTTTTCAGGAGAAGATCTCCAATATTGTGAATAAAATGCAGGACAATTTCCAGGTCAGTCCTGAGGAAATAATCAGCCCCACTGACGGAGATCATAAACCAACTGCTAGCCTGGGCAGTTTTCAACCTCTCTCTCACGAAGCCTTTGACACTCTGATCGAAAGTGTGTCGTCTGGCTCGCCCTTAGATCCTCTTCCCCATAAGATGTGGAAGCTTTATGGACGCAACACCTTTCCCTGGTTAAGGTCAATTTGCAATCAATCCCTGACGGCCGGATCTGTTCCTGGATGCTGGAAATTAGCAGTGGTAACCCCACTGATAAAAAAACCGAACCTGGACCCTCTGGTGCCAGCTAATTTCAGGCCCATCTCTCTTTTGCCTTTTCCTATAAAGATACTGGAAAAGTCTGTAAGTAAGACTCTGTCTCAGTTTCTGGAGGAGAACTCTCTGCTCGACAGGGACCAGTTCGGTTTCCGTCCCGGTCATGGTACTGAAACAGCGTTAACCACCATGCTGGACCACCTTCGAATGCATGCCGACAACGGAAATGCAATGATTCTGGTGCTTCTTGATATGTCGGCAGCATTCGACACGGTGAGCCACCCAATCCTGTTAGAGAGGCTGAGGCAGTTAGGCGTGAAGGGCAGAGCGCTGCAATGGTTCTGTTCTTACCTAGAAGACAGACAGCAGATCGTCACCATGTCACCGTTCTCCTCTGGCAGAGCGCCAGTTGCATACGGGGTGCCGCAGGGGTCCGCTATCAGTCCCATCCTTTTTAACATCTACCTGCGGCCCCTGTTCCCGCTGATTAAATCTTTCGGAGTTAGCTTGGTGAATTACGCCGATGACACGCAACTGGCCTTCTCTCTAGAGGGGGATGACGCGCTTTCCATGGACCGCTTCCATCAGTGCATGAATCAGACTACAAACTGGCTCAGAAGGAATTCTCTTCAGTTTAATAGCGGCAAAACTGAGGTGGTCTTCTGTTCGCCTTTCAGGATCCCGAAATACCTCCCTCCCGATTTCCGCCTTACACCGGAGGAAGGTCCCCTTACACCTGTTAAGAAGGTTCGTAACCTTGGGGTGATCATTGATGACGACCTCCAAATGGTGTCTCAGGCAAGTAAAACTGCCAACGTCTGCTTTGCCCTGCTGCGGCTACTTCGGAGCATACTCCCCTTGCTCCCTAGGGAGTCGCGAGCTACTGTGGTGCGCAGCACGGTATTAAGCAGACTTGATTACTGTAACTCCCTTTTCCTGGGAGCTCCACAGTATATCCTCCAAGGATTGTTGAGGATTCAGTCAGCTGCTGCCAAGCTAGTGTTAGGCAGGCGACGCTGTTCCTCGTCGGCCAGAGCATTAAGTGACCTACATTGGCTTCCCGTGGGGGAAAGGATCGTTTTTAAGTCCTTATGCCTTACCTTTAGAGCAATACATGGACTGGGCCCAGCCCCTCTACAGGATAAGTTTGCCCGCTACTTACCAAGCAGGCATCTTTGCTCATCTACAGCCGATCTTTTGACAATTCCGAGATTCAAGCGCACTAGGGTAGGCGGAAGATCCTTTAGCACTGTAGCATCTGGCCTGTGGAACAAGCTCCCTACGAACCTGCGACAGTGTACCTCCCTACTTGAATTTCGTAAGGGACTTAAGACCTGGCTATATCCTAAAGTCTAATTAAGATAGGTCTCTCTCTTGACCTCCTTCTGTCACCTTTTCGATGTAGTCCTTAGTCAAAAGCGCCAAGATGCCCGTAGGGCGATAGATGCGCTTTACAAGTTCCACATCAATCAATCAATCAATCATAACAGGACTATGGACAATTATCTTGTGAAAGTGGTAAACAAGATCAACAAAGACAGGAGACTCTCCCTGGGCAGATTGAGCCCAGAAACTTCACCAACAAGGTCTATTACTTCTAACATGAGATCTCTTGTTCTAGAAAATAGTTGCGATAATATTAATATCGCTGATATAGACATGACAAATGACCTGGTAAACGTTGAAAGTATGGAGGAGCATGTAACCTTAAATGACTCAATTTCCTCCCAGTGTCTAGCATCCTGTTCTAAGGACATTCCATCTCCATCTCCCGCGCATAGAAGGATGCGTGCCTGTAGGAAGGCTCCAGTTAAGAGGATGGGAAACCGAAAGCCCAAAAAACAAGGCTCTGTACAATCAAGTAGGGGGGTTACATCTGAGTCTCCACACGATACCCCTGAGGTCATTAATAAAGCTGAAGGGAGTACTCTCCACCCAGCCCTTATAGATCTCCTGGTTTCAACTTTAGAGTCCAAACTAGAGTTGATGCTTAGACCTTTGTTGGAGAAGTTAGACCAAGTCTCTTCAGAGGTAAACAGTTTGAAAGGCCTCTTGGATTCCCACCTGTCCCGTTTTCCTTCTTTGATAACCCCCCAACCCGACTTGTCCGCACCCTTGGGCCATAACTCATCGGAATCCATTTTTCATCCCACTGCTAATACCTGTGAGGGAGGTCCGGGGGACTCTGGGGGTAGTAGTCAGACATGTCAGCCTGTAATCGCCTTGCCGCCCCCTTTATTACCACATCCACTAGGGGCTAGCCCACCAGTTTCAGTACCTACTCAACGACAACCACACTTAGCACAAAAAAGTTCTCAGAACATCCAGACGAACTTAGCCGAGGGTGAAGCGCCGGGGTTTAATAAACACAGGAGAAACAATGCTGTTAACCTCCCACCACAGTGTGCTCCTTACACAGTGGTACTGATCAACGTCCTCGAGGTTGACTCCTGTATGTCGAATTTTAGGCAGGAAACCCATGATGCTTTAAAAAATAAATCACTTGCCTGGCTGAATAAAAAATGTGGTTTTCCGTTGGCTTTTTCAAACGATATAATATCTACTCGTAGAGTAGGCTGGATTGGGTGTGGAAGGAAAACCACAAGAGGGGATTGTATTATAATTAACTTTAAATACCCTCAACATGTGGCTACTGTCCTCCTAAGAGCCGCCTCCTTACCCAATCAGGATAACTCAGTTGCTGTTAGACCTCTTGGATACTTTTATAGTCACCTGATCAGTACCCAGCAGCGACGGCCCCACTTGCCTGAGTATTATGGAAATGACATCACCGGGGGTGGGCCTGGCTGTCCTATTAACATTCCACTGAGAGTTCCTATGCACTTAAATGATGGGGATTTTTATGGCCAGCAGCCACCTAACAGGCAGTGGGATCACATTTTTCCCATTTCTAACCGTTACTCTGCCTTGTCCTCATTGGAGGAAAACGATTGACTCCCTGATGCAACCAGCAAGCCACCCGAGTCATCAGCTCCATCTCTCAAAATCGCCACTTGGAACATTGCTGGTATCAAGAATAAAACGGGGAATCCGGATTGGCTATCGTCACTTAATGCATTTGACATCATTGCGTTACAAGAGACATGGGATCTGACGAATAGCTTTTCCCTGGATGGCTACTGCTGCTTCTGCATTCCAGCTATTAGCAGCGTGGCTAGTCGACCCAAGGGGGGCCTGTTAACTTTATTTAAACTAGACATAAAAGGGATACTTACCCAATGTTCATCTGGTTCTGAAAATTGTCTGATCGTTGAACTTGCTTCAAATGATAAGGCCAAGATTCTCTTTGTTAATTTTTATAATTCTAATGCTAATGAATACACCAGTCATAATCTCGATGTACTGGATAAATTTATGTCAGCCTATAGTACTAATGCTCATACATATGAATTAATATTATTGGGGGATTTTAATATACATCCATGCCGTCTACCATGCACTAGCCAGGAGGTTGACGTCCCCCCCTTCTCCTCCCCAGTGCATTTTGAGCATACCAGGCGTGGTGAACTTCTAGAAATTTTTCTAGCTAGATGGAATTTATATGAATCAGCCTGTGGGGATGGAAACAATAGAACCCCCTCTTTTAAAGGAAATGACAAGGGTACTATTATAGACTATATATTTTTGACTTCATGTTTGTTATGTAATGTTATCAAATATTATACGGAGGTATCAGTTTTTAGTGACCATAATCCGGTCCTTCTAGAGTTATTGTTTGCCAATGTATTCTCCCTTAAATCAGCTAAAGGTAGAGGGGGAGCAAATCTTGTGGCAAAAGATCAAAATCGCAGGTTAAAATGTGCAAAAATAGTTCCTGAAAGTTTCTTAAAGGAAGTGTTGCACAGGACCGCGGACGAAGTTGCAATTTGTCTAACAAATAGAACTGAATGCAACGAGGTCATAGCAGCCTTTGATAACATTTGCATAGAAATTGACCGTAGTCTCCAGAAAAAACCTAGCTCGATGGTGTCCGTGGGAAAAAGATGGTTTGACAAGAAATGTTCCAATGCGCACGGGGACCTATTAAAAGCCCTTAAGGCTACCCCCAAAATTTGTGCGGACATAGTAAGTGCAAGGTCTATATATAAGAAAACTATTCTAGAGAGGAAGAGGGTTCTAAAAGATAATGCCTTAGCGCAGCTACTGGAACCATTAACACTGAAAAATAGTGGCCTCTTTTGGAACACTATTAATCAGCCACTTTTCTCGGAGGACCCACATACCCCTCTTGAGGCTAACATCCCCAATGAGGGATGGATTAAACACTTTAGTGAGATCTACTCTGATTCCACTGGCATTGATATAATCGTTGCCCCCTCAGGAGTAGAAGGAGGGGTTTTTTGTCCCACTAGGCAAATTGTCATTTTTGCACCGGCAGAAGTGGAACGAGCAATTGACTTGTCCCCGAAAAATAAAGCCCCAGGCCCTGATGGGGTTCCTGGAGATGTTTTTAAACACGCACCTAAATTTTGGTCTAAAATCCTATGTAATGTTTTTAATGTTCTTATCACCGATAAATTTTCGGATTCATGGAAAAAATCGATCATCATACCGGTCTTTAAAAAGGGTAACAGGCAAGATCCATCCTGTTACAGACCGATATCCTTAATCGATTCCTCGGTGAAGATCTTGGGTAGGGTTATCCTCTCTAGGTTGAATGAATGGATAACTGAGAAAGGGGTACTATCTAACGTCCAGTACGGTTTTAGACCCAAAAGGAGCACAATCGATCAAAGTCTTAACTTACATTTATTGGTCGAAAAATATACGAAGGCAAGAGAGGGGCTCATGTACCTAGGGTTCATGGACCTCTCGTCTGCCTTCGATTTTGTTAACCGCTCCAAACTGTGGAACATCTTGCTTAACTTAGGATTGGACAGGGCTTTAGTTTGTCTTCTAGCTGATCTCCACTCTAACTTAACAGCTGCGGTTAGAGTAACCACGGAAGGGCGATGCACCAACCACTTTAAGTCAGAAAGAGGGGTGAGGCAGTGATGTATCCTGGCACCCCTTCTGTTTACAATTTACATAAATGCCTTGGAACCCTCCCTCAAAGCGGCAACTCTTGATGTCCCACGTATAGGTGAACTTGGTATTCCAGTTCTCCTATACGCGGATGACGCCGTTTTGCTCTCTCGTACTGGTATGGGTCTCCAAAGGCTATTGAATGCTTTTGAGGCGTTTATGAGTTCCCTGGACCTAAAGATCAATGCCAAAAAATCTCAAATTATGATCATGGGCAGGGTTACGAATAATAGGCCTTCAAAAACATTCTTCTGTGGGAAACAAGAGCTTTGTAGAGTAGCCACCTTCCCATATCTAGGCATAATGTTTGACGAGAAAGGTAGCTGGGGGCCGAATATAAAAAGTAGAAATATTGCTCTTGCCAGATCTTCTTCCGCTCTCCAGTGTTTTATAAAAAAATTAGGAGCAAGACCGATAGTCACTCTGCTAAAAATTTATGAAGCCAAAAGTTTAGCTGTGGCAACATATGGTAGTGCCATTTGGGGTTATTGCTCAACGGAAAGCATTCAGATTACTGAAAATAAATTTGTAAGAACAGTCCTTTCCGTCCCCCAGTCAACTCCTACTTATATTGTACACTCTGAACTAGGCATGGGTTATATCTCTGACTTGATAAAAATGGCCCCTGTCCTGGCTTGGTTGAGGATCTGGCTGAACCAGGAAATTCCGCTCAACCATACCATCCTAAAAGACTGCATGCAGTTAGATAGAGCATGCAAAATACCGTGGCTAGCCTATATTAAAAACAGTCTATCCAAGATTGGGAGATCAGACCTTTACTCATCCCCGTCCACAATAATCGCAAAAGACTTAGTCCAGATTAAAGCTCTGATGAGAGATACGTTACGTTTAGCCAGGGAACAAACAGAACTGGAGAAACCTATGGTAAGGGCGGGCATTATCCTGAGTAGCCATGCTGGCCCAGAACCATATCTAACCTTCGTTAACCTGCCTTATCATCGCTTTCTCTTAACCCGATTTCGGCTAAACCTGATCCACTTATCTTTGGGTCACTTTCCAATTTGGTGTTCTCCCGAAAACGCCCTGCCATGTAACTGCGATAACTTTTCGACCCAGAACACTTTGCACTTCCTGATGTTCTGTGAGCATTTCATGGCATTAAGAAGGAAATACTTGTTTCCAATCCTTAAAGAGGTTGGGTTCATACAGGTCAAGCCCGCACTCCTTTTCTTACAGCTATTACAGACACCAAGGATAACCTTCCACGTTGCTAACTTTTTAGTGGGGGCTATCAGAGTTAAGAAAAGGATGTTGAATGACATCACTCTGAACCAGGGTCTCTAATTGCGTTGAACTGTATTTTGCACATTGTTATTGATCACTCCAAGAAAGTTTTTTTAATTGATTTTATGTAAATGCTTGTACAGTTGATTTTATCTTAACTGACCTCTTTTTAACACATACTTAGGATCGAATTTTATCACATGTATTTATGTTAGTATTTATGTGTATATTATGATTGAATGTACATAAGACAAATATTTATTTGGTATCAATTGTATTCTTTGTTTGAGTGTACATATTTTGTTCCCTTGTCTTTTTATGATATTGATTTATCGAAATAAAGTACTTTGACTGACTGACTGACTATATATATATATATATATATATATATATATCCAAACACGAGAGTTGTCCCCAAGAAAGAGCCCACAGCAGAAAGGCAAGTTCTCAGCGCTTTATTGATGTAAGCTGCAGCCTCTCAGACAAAACGAGTCTCCTTCGTGAACAAGTCTTTGACGCCGACGCGTTTCGTGCACTGCGTGCACTTCTTCATGGGCAGACTCAGGAAACAGCAAAGACATGCAGCTCCCAGCGCTTAAATCACCTGTAACACTCGTCACAGTGGGCGGGGCAACACCGTTGCCTTCTGGTCTTGGTGGTTCTTGTAGCGCCGGGATAAATGATTTCCAGTGAATTTGCATGCGTGCTGCTAATAGTTCAATAAAACCACAGTGGGCTGGTGAAACGTCTTGTACTTGAGGGATTGCACCATATAACTCACATCTCGCGCCTCTCCGCTCATAGATGCTGACATCGGTTGGTGCCAGCAAAGACCGTGAACACACGGCGAGGCTTCTTTCGCGGCAGGACTGGCCGCTACAAATCCAAACACGAGAGTTGTCCCCAAGAAAGAGCCCACAGCAGAAAGGCAAGTTCTCAGCGCTTTATTGATGTAAGCTGCAGCCTCTCAGACAAAACGAGTCTCCTTCGTGAACAAGTCTTTGACGCCGACGCGTTTCGTGCACTGCGTGCACTTCTTCATGGGCAGACTCAGGAAACAGCAAAGACATGCAGCTCCCAGCGCTTAAATCACCTGTAACACTTGTCACAGTGGGCGGGGCAACACCGTTGCCTTCTGGTCTTGGTGGTTCTTGTAGCGCCGGGATAAATGATTTCCAGTGAATTTGCATGCGTGCTGCTAATAGTTCAATAAAACCACAGTGGGCTGGTGAAACGTCTTGTACTTGAGGGATTGCACCATATAACTCACATCTCGCGCCTCTCCGCTCATAGATGCTGACATCGGTTGGTGCCAGCAAAGACCGTGAACACACGGCGAGGCTTCTTTCGCGGCAGGACTGGCCGCTACAAATCCAAACACGAGAGTTGTCCCCAAGAAAGAGCCCACAGCAGAAAGGCAAGTTCTCAGCGCTTTATTGATGTAAGCTGCAGCCTCTCAGACAAAACGAGTCTCCTTCGTGAACAAGTCTTTGACGCCGACGCGTTTCGTGCACTGCGTGCACTTCTTCATGGGCAGACTCAGGAAACAGCAAAGACATGCAGCTCCCAGCGCTTAAATCACCTGTAACACTCGTCACAGTGGGCGGGGCAACACCGTTGCCTTCTGGTCTTGGTGGTTCTTGTAGCGCCGGGATAAATGATTTCCAGTGAATTTGCATGCGTGCTGCTAATAGTTCAATAAAACCACAGTGGGCTGGTGAAACGTCTTGTACTTGAGGGATTGCACCATATAACTCACATCTCGCGCCTCTCCGCTCATAGATGCTGACATCGGTTGGTGCCAGCAAGGACCGTGAACACACGGCGAGGCTTCTTTCGCGGCAGGACTGGCCGCTACAAATCCAAACACGAGAGTTGTCCCCAAGAAAGAGCCCACAGCAGAAAGGCAAGTTCTCAGCGCTTTATTGATGTAAGCTGCAGCCTCTCAGACAAAACGAGTCTCCTTCGTGACCAAGTCTTTGACGCCGACGCGTTTCGTGCACTGCGTGCACTTCTTCATGGGCAGACTCAGGAAACAGCAAAGACATGCAGCTCCCAGCGCTTAAATCACCTGTAACACTCGTCACAGTGGGCGGGGCAACACCGTTGCCTTCTGGTCTTGGTGGTTCTTGTAGCGCCGGGATAAATGATTTCCAGTGAATTTGCATGCGTGCTGCTAATAGTTCAATAAAACCACAGTGGGCTGGTGAAACGTCTTGTACTTGAGGGATTGCACCATATAACTCACATCTCGCGCCTCTCCGCTCATAGATGCTGACATCGGTTGGTGCCAGCAAAGACCGTGAACACACGGCGAGGCTTCTTTCGCGGCAGGACTGGCCGCTACAAATCCAAACACGAGAGTTGTCCCCAAGAAAGAGCCCACAGCAGAAAGGCAAGTTCTCAGCGCTTTATTGATGTAAGCTGCAGCCTCTCAGACAAAACGAGTCTCCTTCGTGAACAAGTCTTTGACGCCGACGCGTTTCGTGCACTGCGTGCACTTCTTCATGGGCAGACTCAGGAAACAGCAAAGACATGCAGCTCCCAGCGCTTAAATCACCTGTAACACTCGTCACAGTGGGCGGGGCAACACCGTTGCCTTCTGGTCTTGGTGGTTCTTGTAGCGCCGGGATAAATGGTTTCCAGTGAATTTGCATGCGTGCTGCTAATAGTTCAATAAAACCACAGTGGGCTGGTGAAACGTCTTGTACTTGAGGGATTGCACCATATAACTCACATCTCGCGCCTCTCCGCTCATAGATGCTGACATCGGTTGGTGCCAGCAAAGACCGTGAACACACGGCGAGGCTTCTTTCGCGGCAGGACTGGCCGCTACAAATCCAAACACGAGAGTTGTCCCCAAGAAAGAGCCCACAGCAGAAAGGCAAGTTCTCAGCGCTTTATTGATGTAAGCTGCAGCCTCTCAGACAAAACGAGTCTCCTTCGTGAACAAGTCTTTGACGCTGACGCGTTTCGTGCACTGCGTGCACTTCTTCATGGGCAGACTCAGGAAACAGCAAAGACATGCAGCTCCCAGCGCTTAAATCACCTGTAACACTCGTCACAGTGGGCGGGGCAACACCGTTGCCTTCTGGTCTTGGTGGTTCTTGTAGCGCCGGGATAAATGATATATAAATGATATATATGAAACACCAAAACTCCCTCACAGATAAGAAAGAGTGCGGCACAGCACTGGGGTCAATCCGAGCGACTTTATTAATATTATTGCGCGTGGTTTAAAAGGTCCATGCAAAGCGCTTAGGCAGACGCGTTTCAGCTCAGTGTAGATTTCTTCAGTGCCTCGTTCTGACGGCTCCTAATTTTCCATGGGGGTCTGCTGGTATTTAGATGTTTTTGTGACCACTCCCAGTAAGTTAATTACTTGCCCCTCCTCCGCCTTAAAGTCAAACAGGCACCTTGCGCACCTCGATACCACACAGCGGCATGCTGGTACTTGCAGTCATATTGTGGATGTCCATTCAGTAATTGGGCAATCCAAAGCACCATGTGATGCCCCAATCCATGTTGGCTAATGGCCGCTATACCGCCACCGAAAGTTGGGTGAGTTAAAGTCACTTGTTTGTCCACTTATCAGGCAATAGGTATTGCTTCCTCTTTCCCCGGGCCGAAGTGACGCCAAATAGCAATAACATCAGCAGGGGGGGCGACGTGTTGCAGTTTATGCATTGTCCAAATGTTTGAAGGCTTCCCACGTAGCTCCTGAACAAGAGGGCGTCCCGCTAACCAGAGCCCACTTTCTGGCGAAACATGAAACACCAAAACTCCCTCACAGATAAGAAAGAGTGCGGCACAGCTCCGGGGTCAATCCAAGCGACTTTATTAATATTATTGCGCGTGGTTTAAAAGGTCCATGCAAAACGCTTAGGAAGACGCCTTTCAGCTCAGTGTAGCTTTCTTCAGGGCCTCGTTCTGACGGCTCCTCATTTTCCATGGGGGTCTGCTGGTATTTAGATGTTTTTGTGACCACTCCCAGTAAGTTAATTACTTGCCCCTCCTCCGCCTTAAAGTCAAACAGGCACCTCGCGCACCTCGATACCACACAGCAGCATGCTGGTACTTGCAGTCATATTGTGGATGTCCATTCAGTAATTGGGCAATCCAAAGCACCATGTGATGCCCCAATCCATGTTGGCTAATGGCCGCTATACCGCCACCGATAGTTGGGTGAGTTAAAGTCACTTGTTTGTCCCCTTATCAGGCAATAGGTATTGCCTCCTCTTTCCCCGGGCCGAAGTGACGCCAAATAGCAATAACATCAGCAGGGGGGGCGATGTGTTGCAGTTTATGCATTATCCAAAAGTTTGAAGGCTTCCCACGTAGCTCCTGAACAAGAGGGCGTCCCGCTAACCAGAGCCCACTTTCTGGCGAAACATGAAACACCAAAACTCCCTCACAGATAAGAGAGAGCGCTTTATGGAGTAAGAGCACAAGTAAATAAAAATACATAGTAACAATATATAAAATAAATTTACGATGGACAATAGTATAGATGGATGCTAAAGGTTTGAGGAAGCTATGGTAGGGTGTTGCAAAGGTGGAGGGAATAAATTCACAGGGCATAGTTAGTTCCCCGAGGTAGCGATGGTTCTTTTTTTTTTAAGAGAACGTGGAGTGGGAGAAAAAAAGACTAATCAGATGGTTTTGAGGGGTAGGGTTAGGTATTTATTGGAGAGAAGAAGTGTTTCGTTTCTTCTTGAAGATAAGGAATGTCACGTAAATCCTGAAGCATTGAGTTCCAGATTCTAGGAGTATTTCCGGAGAAAGAGTCGGTGTGAGATTTTTTGTTTTTAAAATTTGGTGCAATCAGGACTAGAAGGTTAGAGCTTCGAAGAGGTCTCTTTTAACCTGCTATTGAAAATGTATTTGCAAAGTAGACTGGTTTTTCCATGTACAGAGCTTTGTGGGTTATGCAAGCAGTTTTGAGTATACATCTTGCCTTGATTAGTAGCCAGGTGAGGTTCTTGAGAGTGGGAGTGATGTAGTCAAAGCGACTCTTCCCTGAGTGGAGTGTGCTTTCATAGGGTCTAGGTCTGTTTTTGAGGTCCGTGATTGCTACTGTAGTCCAGCTTGGGGAGGGCTAAGGATTGCACCACAGTCTTTAGGGTATCGGTGGGGATGAAGAGTTTGACTTTTCCCATATGTTTCAGCATGTAGAAGGTGCTTTTAGCAGAGATATTAATATCCTTTTTCATGTTCAGGTGTCTGTCAAGTGTAATCCCCAGAGATTTGACAGAGTTGGAGATTGACAGTTTGTACTTTAATTGCAGTGAGGTTGCAGAGCCAGATATCAATGGGAAAGGATTTGTCTTTCAGTTGAATGCGTTCGGTTTTGTTGGGGTTGAGCTTAAGATGGTTCTGATCAGCCAGAATTGAACTGTGGAGAGAGTGCTATTTAGGTGCTGGACAACATTTTCATGTAGAGTTGGTTGTCATCTGCATGGAGATGATAAACAAATATGGCTTGTTTCAGGATCTTTGCAAGGGTTTCCATATAGAGTTTGAATAGGGAAGGAGATAGGATTGACCCTGAGGGACTCCTTGTGAGACTGGTGTTGTGTTTGAAGTTGAGTTGTTTAGTTTTATTACCTTTGAGCACTGGTTCAGGAAAGAAGCACACCACTAAAGGACAGTTCCACTGATGCCTGTATGCTCTGAGAGGGTGTTTTAGGAGGATTTAATGTTTGACAGTATCACAAGAAGCTGAGAGGTCCAGGAGGACTTGAAGGCAGGCATGGCCATCATCCAGAGATTTGTGTAGGTCGTATATGATGTTCAGTATTGCAGTCTCTGTACTGCAGCTTTTCTTGAAACCAGATTGGGAAGCATAGTTCACGTTGTATTTTTCAATGTGGCTGTTGAGTTGTGCAAGCACATATTATTCAATGGTTCTGGCAAGGAGAAGGACTTAAGTTATTGGTCTGTAATTATTAAGGTTGTTCTGGCCGGCGTCTATTTTTTTGATGACAGGGTGACTAGGGCAAGTTTGAGGAGCACCTGCATGGAGCCGGAGGAGCATTGTTCCCTGAAGATGTGCTTTTTGTATTTTAAGCGTTCAGTTCGAAGGATCACGTGATTGGTTAACGAAGGCTGTTGTCTCCAGTTTATTTCAGCCAATTGAATTTGTCGCCTCTCTTTGTTAAGGTCTTTACTAAACCAGGATCTGGAGGGGATACTTCTTTATTTCTTTAGCTTCAATGAGTTCTGCCACATTTGTGTTGTAGTGGGCCATAAGGTCATCGGCAGAGAAGAGATCGGGTGGAGGTAGGATTTGGGAAATGACTAATGCTTCTAACTCTGTCTGGGGGATATTATCTATGTTCCTCGCCCAGTCCTTGGGATGGCTAGATTGGGGGTGGTCCTTTGGTTTGATGGTATTGGTGTCAAAAAGAATTAGATGGTCATCTGTCCATTTGGATGGAGTTGAGGTAGAGGGAGCTATGCTTAGAGATGATTGCATCAAGGGTAGAGTCCTTATTGTGAGTTTGTTTATTGCAGTGTTAGGTAAGATCGCTATGTTCCAGGAGAGTCGATAGGGTTTGTACTGTATGGTCTTCAGCATTATTCTGGTGCAGGTTTAGGTCTCCTAGTATAATGTCTGTGCTGCCTTTTAGGGAGTTTTGCATTATTAGGGCTGTTAAGTCTTCAAGGAATTGTGATTTGTCACCTGGAGAGTGATAGATGACATGAAATTTGAATGGGGTTGGGATCTTTGGTGGAGAATAACAATCCTAAAAATTTAAAGGTGGGTATTTCGTATTGTGGAAGTGGCTTAGATAAAGATTGCTTTGGTGTATGACAGCTAGTCCACCACCAGTGCGATCTTTGCAGTCACACTGAATAATTCAGAAGCCCAGTCGGGTGAAGTGATAGGTGAAAGGGGAAGAGTAGTCATTCAGGGTTTCAGTTAGAAGCAGGTGTCAATTTTGTGTCGTAGCATGCAGGAAAGCGAAGGTAATGATCTTGGAACAGGCAGAGTGAGTATGAAGGTAGTAAATTGGGCAGGCGGCCTGGGAGTGCGAGTGGTGTTTATTGTTCTACTCATGCCAAGGATGACCAGAATCTTGTGGTGTTAAGGTTGTATAGTGCATTGTCATTGTTTTGCTCAACATTTCAGCTTTCCGTTTGACATTCCATTTATAACATATCTTGGATTGAGGTGGTGATGGGTGTAGGGGATAGTTTGCCTAAGGGTGAAGGATGGGTTATTAGAATGTATATTTGTTGGAGGATTGATGCTCGCCATCGATGTGTGAGGTTGGGGCGCAATATGTCTAATCTTTGCGTCCTTGTATAGTGAACCAATTTCATCCAGACTGGCATTGATTTTGAGTTATAGACGGGTTATTATATGGATCAATTGAGAGGCGGTAGGGTCTGAAGTGGGGAGTGAGGTATGAAGTCTTGGGTGTAGGCTAAGGTCGTATCCAGCCTGCTGTGGTTGGAGTACTGAGAGGATTCGGGTGCAAAAGATTAATCAAGTTGGGTAAAGGAGGTGTGCCATGGAGAGGGTAAAAGAAATTCTGATAGTGAAGTTGAAGATACAGGGCACCTGGCAATGGAAAAAGCTGGGAGGGAGGTGGTGATAGTGTGAGGGCGATAGGGAGTGGGAGGTTCAGATACTAAAGAAAAGGGTGCCTAGGTGCATTCTCTGGTAGAGGTTGGAGGGGTGGAGATAGGGCGGATGGCATGGTGGCACAGAGAGCAGGGAAGTGGTGAGTGGCAGGATCCACTGGTAGAGGAGAGGGTACACGAGTGAGTTCTCTAGGAGAGGGTGGATGTGTTTGATTTGGTTTAAATCACCAATGGTTTTAGAGATTTTATCCGAAATCCAAATTTATATATCTATGAGCTCAGACCATCTGCAGAGCCACCTGTGGTGGATTTGTGGCCCCACTTGCCACAGCAAGGCCCTGATTGGCTGACCACAAAATGAGAGAAAAATTGCAGCCACCATTTTATGTGTCAGGAAACGGTCCCTAGGGGCTGAAAAGAAGCATGTAAAACAAATAAAGGGGTCAAAGTGGAGGTACCCTGGCCTTATGGGTGTCTCACAAATTAGGTGAAAGCATGTTTAATGGACAGGAAAATACCCGAAAATGTTTTTTTGGATCACTCATGAAATCTGTGGTACCACCGGGGGGCTTTGTGCAGCTGCCGTGTAAATCCGCAAACAACACTGTGAAGTTACACGGGGGCCGCACTGAGTGTAATGGAGTATTTAAGGATTCACAGAAAAACCCAACTAAATTGGACTTCTTCGCAGAAAGCATGCAAAGGGTTGAAGAAATACTGACCATTTAGAAGTGGTATAACAAGAAAGATGAAAGGAATGCTGTGATTTGTTAACTAGAGCAGTGTAAATAACAGCTAACAGCACATGGTGAGGAGTAGCCATTTTGCCTGCTTTACTACTCAGAAAAGAGGTGGTTTGCAGGAGTTCTGACTGCACATATGGAATTAAAACAGATGTGATCAGAGATAGAAATAAAACTGGGAGAACAGCAAAGAGCTTTTACCGGTATGCTAATTAGGTTGTAGTATATAAGAGTATATTTAGATAAAACTTTGTGAGTGTATGTAAGCTGAAAGAAAATGTGTACCTTCTAGAGACTATACTAGAAGGGAATATAGAAGGGAGCTTACATGAGAACATTAACTAAAATTACAGTGAGCAGGAAAGAGGCAGAGACATCTGGATGCTGCAAGTCTGGTATTTTATAAAGCCAGTATGAATGAATGTGTGTGAAATTAGCTTTGGGTGTTTGCTTACAGTATGTAATTTAGTAGTATGTAATTTGCACAAAGTCACACAGTCAGGCAGGCACTTACATAGTCGTTTCACTTTACAAAACCACTTATGTACCCACCACTCGCATAGCTAGACAGTGACTGCAACACTCAGTCACACAACAATAAAATCATTCACAAACCCATTTACTCACAATAACATCCAAGTTTGAGTACTAGTTCGCCCTTAGAGCCTGGGCAGGCAATCTGCACCACAAGAAGAGTTTGATGAGGACTACTTTAGCACTCTTGAAAAGGGTGAACTCTGATTCTAGTTGGCCTCAGAATGAAGGCCCGAAGTATTGTGGGCTTCAGAAGGAGGAAGAGGAATGGAGAAATGAGTGGGTCTCCTGAACAACAGAGAGGATCCTCCAGAGACAAACGTCTCTATTGGATATGGTGCAGGAAGTACTGTCTCCTCCCAAATCCAGTCCCCTGAGGAGCTCAAGGCCAGAAAGTGGGACCCGAAGCCACAGCTGGGTCAGCTGGGTGCAGAGGAGAGAAAAGGTAAGGTTTAGAGAACCTTAAAGTAGAAAAGGGTCGTGCTGGCTGGACTGTTATGGAGGTGCACTTGAAGACCAAATAGCTGTTACAGTCTAGCTGAAAAGGTGTGAGCACTACCAATGTGTCCATTGCAGGAGAAAGACTTTGTATTTTCAGAGACTTGGGGCCTCATTTACAAGGCCGTTGCGCTGCAGTTGCATCACTTTTTCTGATACACCAGCGGTGCAGCGTGCCTGCCCATAATTACAAGGCCACCAAAAGTAACCCTGCATGACTTTTCATGGCCTTGTAAATATGGGCCCCTTTCCCGCTTTACTCTGCATGAAAGGGGCATTCCATGGGTGTTGCTGTGGGTGTTCCCATGCAGCATCCATGGAACCTGACACACTCCCATATTTACATAGTTTTGTAAAGCTGGGAATATGCCAGAATCCCAGGCTTTCCCAAGGGAGGTGTAGGAGTTGCGCAACAAGGAGAAATACTTTTATTTTTCCTAATCTTTCCGTCTTTTTATGCGTGCTGCATTCTGCAGCACACATAGAAAGAGGAAAATGCCGTAAATTATTGTTTTTTGGAGGAAGGCGTCTGTTCCTCCACAAAAACAATCATCCCTGCAAAGCAGTCACCCTTGCAAGATGATGCAAGGGTGCCTGCACTGGTGCATGGCAGCCAATTGTGCACCAGCTCACAGGAAAGCAAACAGATTTTTCGTATTGTTGTTAATACGATGCATCTCTGTCCTTTTAAAATGACGCAGGTCAGAACAGCCTAATGGATTGCGGCACAGTGCTGTGTCATTTTCGTGTATATGAGGCCCCTGGTGCAAGGCTTTAAGGAGGGGTTTGATATAAACAGGTTAATTCTAACATAAGAAGTAGCTGTAGTGGTACAGAGGCTACCTTAGGAGGATTGTAGAAATGCCTTTGACGTCATATTTGTGGTGATGGGACATACAACATGCTGGCCCCAGAGATGGGGAAGGGGTTGGGGTATCCCACTATAAGGGAGGTCTTTGTCAGTAAGTAGGAATTAACCCCATAGTAGTGTAGGTTGAAATTCAGTGCTAGTCAGAAACTGTGTTACTACTATTGGGAGGATTTTGTGGGGTAGTTTTCAAATGTTTATTAAAACTGCTCTTTTTTAAGAAAGTATTTCTTACAGTTTTATACTTTTTCTTTTAGTCAAATTGGATTGAGAAGAAGCAACTTGAGTAACCTTTTCTTTGGACAATTACTGCAATTCTTTTAGCTTGTTTATCTGATGCAGTTCAATTATATCCTCATAATCTCTTTTGAATGTAGTAGATGGATATTGTAATGCTGATAAATTTATTCAGATCTACTTCTATCCACTTTTTTTAAATTGTCCACTTAGAGGCAACATTTCTTCCATCATGAAACTTCCATGTAAGAGAACATATACATCTTTATAGTAAACATTATTGTGTTTAAGATGTATACAGCATTTTTCACCTTATTTCCATCCACTAGTTCCTGACAGATTTTGTTGTTCTTCGTGGGCGCACCATTCACTGGAACAACAAGTGGATCTTCAAAATCTGTCCTTACACCCACAGTTTTAAAATAGAGTTTTACATCTGAAGGAAAATACAGAACTGCACCTTTGAGCCCTTTCAGAAGCTCAGAGGATGATGCCCTTACTGTTAGAGTTTGCTTCTCTGAGAATGAAATGTAAGTGGTCCCAAGGATATTCTGCACAACTCAGGGTTAGAAACCAAGCTAGTACTCCTAAATTTCACAACATGTATTGAGCCCAACATGATGACGATACTAGTGCTCGTTCATCCCAAAATTTACAGAGGCAAAGTAAATAGACAACAGCACTGCAAGTACAGGGGCGGGATCCTACTGTTTCAATTTAATCCTGGCAAATCATACAAATACTACTCACTCTTATTTATACATAGGAGCATGTCTACACCTCCCTTATACCTCTTCATCTATTTTTTCTTGCACATTTCTAGGAATCATGTATTTTCCTATGGTGCTACTTTTTGGTGTAAAGGTTCAAGTTTTAGTGTGTTTCTGCATTTTTAAATAGTTAAATAAGTTGTGTTATGTTTGTTAATTGTTTGGTTTAAATTGTATTGTAATTTATTGAAAAATTATGAATATATCTAATACTAAGCTAATGTAGGGGTCACAAACGAACCCATACCGGTACTCATGCATGTACTCACACACCTATACAGTCATTCACACAGGTACAGTAGTTGGGTAAATAGAGCTACATAAGATATTTTTACAGTGGCAATCATGAGGCATTTCACACAGTGAGTAATCATCTCACTCAAATGTTTTCAGGCTGCGGGTATCCTGATGACCTCAACAACTAACTAACAGTGATGCTTCTTCACTGTATCCAAGAATGCAACCACAAAAGACATTTTTACAGCTACAAGCATGCGTCATTTCACGCAGTGAATAATCATGTCAGTTAATTCCAAACAGGCAGCTGTTATTGTAAGGAGTGTGGCTGAATATGGTTCTCCAAAGGCTGCTGTAGAGGTCGTCTGTGCTTTGCACCTGCTTTCTCTTGCATCATCTATTTGTACATTTTCTCATGAATTGTTTTTAGGGGCTTCCACATAGAACTTGTCCCATGCAAATATTTCTTTGCAGTGCCTCTGGATAACTGCTTGCCACAAATTGTGCACTTGACATATTTTGCTGATAGCGTCTTTTACCAAGAAGGTTTAGTAAAGTGCTTCCACACATAACTTTCTTTTCTGGAAGGTGGTGTGTCTTCTTCATCCTCATGAGGTTGTGGATCCTCATCTTGGATGAAAAATATAGCTTCAGCAATTGTCTAAAAGCAGAGCACTGCTGCTTCTCAGTCCTCCTTCTAGAGACTTTACTGGAGAAGTAACTGCTTTTGGGTGTGGTTTTCCATGTAGAAGGAGGGGGTCTTAATGTATCCAATTGGAAGGCAAAGTTTGGGTGTGTTTTTGAGTGAATTTGTGAATCCAGGCTGCAAATTCGTGGATCAGCAAAACTGGTAAAATGGGCAGCTTTTTTGAAAAACAGATATAAGGTGGTTTATATATACTTGTAAATATGGTCACATTGATGTTAGTAATGACAATGAAGGGGTATAAATAGGCGCTCTAATTTGTCGCAGTGCAGAGTTGTTCCACTCACATGATTGGGTGTAAAAACCATACAGTAGCAGCCTGTCTATCTTTCCGGACTCATGAAGGTACCACTGCACCTCAAAAATATATTTTTTAAATATATAATATTTAATTACATTAAAAAAACGTATTTTACTTTACATTAAGCACACGTGATTTTCATATTTGTAAGCGTATAAAAAGTTTATCTGTAAAAAAATATTGACAGTATTAGAATAAAAAATAATAAATAAAAATATTAAAAATAATCATTCCTAATACACTTAGGGCCAATTCCGATCCCGTTAGGAAAACCTCCAGACCAGTTCTGGAACGAGCAAATCCGATTCGGACCGAATCGCCCCCCCCGTTTTGAACAAGCAAGTACGATGGGGAAGATTTTGTCCATGTCGACCAAATCGTTTACGAACCTGATCCTGGCAGTCTGAGTCGTTCCCAGCCGAATCGTGCCACGCAATGGAGTCGGCTTCCGAAGGAGCGAGTATGATGAACGATTCTGACAGCGGTATCGACTTGGTTTTGCCGAAATGAAATGGCTGTGAGAATCGGACTTCACAGGGCTGTAGCAGGCCCACTTTGGCACCGTTTGACAAATGTTCACAACATTTTTTAAAATTAATATGGCGCTCAGTTCAGTTGCTGTATTGAAAGTTTTGGGGTGATCCATCAAGCAGGGGTGTGAGAAAAAGGGGGATTCCCAAAATGCGTTTTCCCCATGTTCATTTCCATCGAGATCTCAGACACGGCTACGGCCCAAACAGCTAGATGGAATTACACCAAATTTGGCAGAAAGCTAAAGCAGTGCTCAGCGCGGCTCCCATGTAAATCAGCAAACCTCATAGCGAAGTTACATGAGGAGACATCGCTCAGAATCACAGTGGATCCGCAGATTAATTAAGAAACCCAACCAAATTAGGCTTCATCACAGGAAACATGGAAAGGGTAAAAGAAATACTAACCATTTGGCAGTGGTATAACAAAAAAAAAGATGAAAGGAAGCCTGTCATTTGCTAACTAGAGCAGCATTAGTTAGAGCACATGGTAAGGGGTAACCATTTTACCTGCTGTTCTACTGAGAGAGGAGGTGGATTAGAGGAGTTCTGACTGGAGATTTAAAATGAATACAGATGTTACCAGACATAGAAATAAAATTGAGAGAACAGCAAATACCGTTTACACGTAAGTTAATTAGGCTGTAGTACATAAAAGTATATTTAGAAAAAAAATAGTGAGTGTATGTAAGATGAAAGAAAATGTGTAGTTCCTAGACAGTATACTATAAGAGAAAATAGAAGGCTGCTGAGATGAGAAAATTGCCAAAACATACAGGAATGGAGAAAGAGGAATTGCTATACTGAATGTATATTAATTTAATTATGTTAGTATAAACGAATGGGTTTGAAATTAAAGGTGAGTGTAATAATAATGTACTAATAATCTTTACTTTGATTATACAACATATTCATAAATGAGAAAATGTTAAAACATATAAAATCACAGTTCATAAATATACAATACAAAAATCATCACATAGACAATATTACAGTACTAAAAATAATTCCACAACACTCCAGCATACTGCACTCCAAGGTGCAATTGACAAGTTTATAATAAGATGTTATGAATTCATAATCTTGTTCCAATGTAGCCCACCCTTCAGAAAGGAGGAGACAGCCTTCATTACTGCAGGATCAGATAGTAGCTGTAAATATAAAAAAGCTGGCCGAAACTAACGGAAACCCATAGACTTTAAGAGTAATATTAAATACTTATGTTGTAAAAACTCATAAAATTTACAAAACAATAACAGATGTTCCAGTGTCTGTTGAGAGCGGCCATTACAAGGACATTCCTTAATCGTTGTTGGATCAAATTGACCTGGCGGAAAACAAATAAGTGAGTGTATAGACCCCACTGAAGTTTTGTCAGAAGAGATTTTTCCCATGGATGGCTTAGAGCAAGGAGGTTCGGTTCATGGACTGCCTTAGTTTGCAAAAGTAGGAGCGATCTAATAGTTGGCCTCAAGAGCACCTCAGATTCCCTAGCTTCCTTTAGGTGCTTTGGAAACCTCTCCTTAACATCTCTCCTGTCCCCCTTGCTGAGGCAATATGGTTTATAACATAAGTAGGGGCAGCCTAAAGACAGGGCAGCAGACTTTATATGGCTCAGACATGGTATTTTGAGACTGTGCATGCACCCATGGCAGTCCTTGATCACATCCCTGTTGAATCCTGTGTGCTCTACACACCACACAGGGATCCACAGTAGCAGTTTATTGCGAATGATATGCAAGGTAGGCACAGTAGCGCCCGGTATGATTCAAGGGTGGTAGGGCGGCGCGGTGGCGGGTACAGTGGAGGAGCAGGATTGCACAAAAAAAAAACTTACCCTGCTGCCGGGTCCCTCTGCTCCTGCTTTCCTCGTGGGACAGGAAGCCAGCAGCCAGGAAAAAGAAAAGCCTGGCTCCCCTGAACAATCACAATGCAATGCAGCATTGTGATTGGTTTGGAGCGTCCTGGTTTTAAGCTCAACCAGGGAATGGGGGCCTGGGCATGCTTTCAATGCAGGCTATAATGCAGCCTGCATAAGGGGAAAGTGCGCAGGACTGGTTTGGGAGGCCCGAGAGGAGTGGGCAAACCACTCCTACCCTGCCCTGCTTCAGGAGCAGAGTAGCCCTGCAAAACCACCCACCCGTAAAGAAAACATAAAATGATAATAACTAAAAGTTAGTATTATTTTATATTTCCTTTACTTTACACTGCTCAAAAGCAGTGGGGCGACGCTCCTTCACTGAAGCGGAGGAGCTGCCACTGTGTAGGCATTCCCCCTGAAAAAGCCCTGCAAAACTGAAGCAGCCGTATTTACGATTTTGGGAAACTTCACTACTTTGGAAAAATAGGCTAAAAGTCCCAATGTTCACCCCTACAGAAAAGCAGGCGTTAAAAGATATCTTTTTATGCCTGCTTTTCAGTATAGGTAACAATTTGCCACTGATATAAAAGCAGAACCCACCCAAATCACTCTGGCAAGCTCTATGGCACTATGGACCTACTCCTCCCACAGCTTGAAGCACCAAGAAGACCACTACCACTACCACCCTCACCATCACCAACACCACCTCCACCAGCACCACGGAGGCAGTGCAGAAGAAGGGAGGGGACATACCGCTAGAGGATCATCCTTATTGACCTCAGGGAGGAGGACTTAATTGCCCATTACAGGCTCAGGAGGGAGTCCAATGTCCACTTCCTGCACCAGATTGCACCAAGACTGCAACATTGCAGCGCTGCACCAGCATCCCTCTGCTGGCGTCTGAAACTTTTCAACTCACCACAGCCAGAGTGGCAGGATTAATCCAGCCACTCTTCTCTATATTTCCTCTCCTCTGTCCTGGATGCCATCATAAGCCTTACACCCCAGTACCTCTTCTTACCCGCAGCAACAAAAGAAAAGCAAGCAAGGTTATTATACCATCGCAGGATTTTCATGTGTTGGGGGCAATGGACTGCACCCATGTGCAACTTGTGCCTCTAGCAGCTACATCACATGTGTATCACAATAGTAAGCATATCTATTTGATGAATGTACAGGCAATTGTAGACCATTTGGGCCTTATCATTAATGTCCTTGCAGAGTACCCGGACAGTGCTCATAATTCCTTCATCTCCTGGCATTCCATGATCAATGACCGTTTCCAGAATGAGACATATGGGAATGGCCTACTGGTTGGTAAGTGTTACTCAAGCACATGACGGACCACATGGCAGTGAATGATGTTGGAATACGTGGACATATTATTCTTCGGCTGAATGAGACAGTGGGGGCCTACATACTTGTTCCATACTACATGGCATATGTACAACACAATCCTGCAAGTCACACATGCCAAGACTACTTACACCACCAGCCGCGGCCCGTGCAGGTAAGAGCGGTAGGGCGGTGGAGCCGGGTGGGGGGTTGCATTTCGACAGACGATGACAAGGGATATTTGAATAAATAATTAATTTTCGCTCTTGCCTGCACGGGCCTCAGCTGTACGCCACTCTGGGCCACATGTACAAGTGAACTGCACTGATGAAGCATCACTGGTCATGATGCTCTGGTGAAGTACCTCTCCAACTCATATCAATGAGGCAATGCAAAGTCTGTCTGCATGCCATTGCATGGTCTCATAGGTATACAGTAAGGCAAGCCACAGCAAAGCGCAGAATTTATTCACCCTCTTTGAAGGATGTGTACCAGGGGTCTTGCAGTGGCCTTTTCCCTGCAACACCAATTAATATCTTACACATTTCTACACATCCTGCTCCCAAACAATTGTGTCTGCCTCACGGATCCAAAGCTTCTTCAATTCCTGCAAAGATAAAAAAAGAACAGAACAACAAGCAGTCATTCCTTACGGTAACAGCGTAGAATGTCCTGCCAAAGATTTTAGTAAATTACAATAGCTCCATACTTATCTAAACATAGGACCTTCATCCCTGGAGATCCGTTTTCTTCCTTTTTTGTTTAATTCTCTAAAACAGTTGTTCCTGTAAAATAAAAGGAACACCATATTATTTCTTCCTGAAGATATGGAGGAATTAAGTATAGCTCATATGTAGAGTACGCTTTTACATTGTGCAAGCAAGCTGCTAGAGGATTAGTTTCACTTTAGGTCTCCTGATGACGTGGGCCATTCCTCATAGTACATAGATGGGTGTCATTGAGCTTTTTTCTTATTTTTCCTGTTATACTATCTTGTTGCAAAACCCTATTGATGCCCTTTCTTTCATTCTCTGTAGACAAAAAACACAGATCCCACTCGGAAAGCCTGTCACTACATAGTTGAAGAAGGAAATTACTCAGGTAGTTTACAGTGAAACACCTTACTCTTACTTCAATACAGCATTTTCTGCACACACTTATATATTCTGTCTCTTCTGTTAAGGAATGCTCCTGGCTGCCTGGTCCTGTCCTTGAGTGGGACACATTGTGGACACTTTCTTCTTCCCTCCTCCCCCTAGTTTACTATTGTTACTTTGACTCTGTTGGGTACGGTGAGTGAACAGGGTAAGTTGGGACCTCCCGTCTTGTATGTTGTTCCTGCAGAAACATAGGTAAGAACCTAAGAGCCTGACAGCAATGGTGAGAGAGTGTGTGCCAACAGATGCTGAGGCTGTTTGGAGTGGGCCAGAACATCCATCAGCTCAAACATCGCTGGGCGGATGTGGCGGGCTGGGAGTCTGACCTCCTCAACTAAGTTGGCATCGAAGTTAGTGGATGGGTTGGTAAATACACATATTTTGTGTGCTTTCCTATGTGTCGCATTTACCCCATGGCTCACATGAGTTTTGGCTCAAAATAGCCATGCCCCCATGCAAAAGAGGGAAATGCCATGGCAGTAGCACCTAAGAATTCGTAGCTAGATCGTGCACTCCCTAAATTTAGAAAATGTACTTTGTTTTCAACCTGATTTTGATCCGTGTGCTACACCTTTTCTTGTGTTTACCTTACACAATGAAACTATTATGTGGGGCCAGAAGCCAACTGGCTTCTTGGAAAAAGGTGTGCACAACTTATACTTGATATACAAACGTTTTTAAACATATAAACAATGATTTTTCTACAGTAGCACCGGCACCATCTGTGCACCAGTGCTATCTGTGACAATGAGCAGGCCATACAAGTGTCCCTGTGGTGATACAACGAGTCCCATGGAAGCATTAGTCTGATGCACATGCCCATAGCCATCCAGACAACTCATATGATGACAAGCCAGGTAGTGCAGATCAGCTCCAAAGGTGCTCTTTCACAGCAAGCACTTGTCAGCTAGAGTTGTGATGGGCAATCACAGAGCATACGTTACAAATAAAGGGGCTTATTTACAAGCCCCTTGCACTGCTAGGATGTAACTTCTTACATTAGCAAAAGTGATGCACCAGCCATGCAAGATCCTTAAATATCAGCCCCATAGTGATGTACGGATGATCCACCTTGGCATATCCCCCCTGGGTAGTCACATATTAATGAGTCCTGCCATGGCTTACACTGCTTGGCTAATCTGTGTGTTTGTCAAAACACATATTGCAGGTCTTGAACAGCATTTACTATGTAAAGGTTATGGCTCCTTGATGGCCACTATGGCTACTATGTGTTTTGCACTGACTTGCCTGAGTACATGCCTCTGAATGCATAGCAAGTCCCGCAGGCTGCCTTTGCATGACGTCATGAAGGTGTTTTTGAGGCCAGAGCCTCTGGAGCTGTTCTTACATATAAGACTCCCATTGTACATGCCTCTTGTATGAGAGGCCCAATGTATGTCAGAGGGGAGCCCACTCACATGGTACTGTATCCAAGGGTATGCCAGCCTGAATATAACACATCATAACATATACCTTACATGTTATTGTTCAATTTTGCAATAAAGAACTTAGGGATGCAAGGACCATGTCTGAACAATATCTGGCACTCTGCAACACTGAAAAGTACAGAACTCATCTGACTTAAGGAACAATTACGCATGATGTGTGGTGTACGTAGCCTACTCATTTCCTGGTGTCACAATTTAAGAGGGCAAGGGTATTGCTATACGTTACTGAGTATAGTCTGTGGGTTATGTATGTGCAGAGAAACATCACAGTCAGCTACCATAGTGATAGCAGTGCAGAGGTCAATAAACTGGTTCTGCAAATTGGCCAACAGGTGCATGTTTTGGCTCATCATATGAATGTACACTTCAGCCTGCCTTACTGATGTGTATCATTCAGGCATGTCAACTGCATCATTTGATTACTTACAACCTGAAAGGTTATATACCAATAGATATGCATATGTACTGTGCTTCGGTTGCATATCATATATGTGTTCTAAGTTTGCTGATTTGTTTTACATGTTATTTCTTGTAGCTGGAACTCCAACATACAGAGTTGGTGAGGTGGATAATTTCAAGGACCTTAACTTCACCATGATGTCAGATGCTGTGTGACTTGCCAGATTCAATGTGCATCCCTATCACAAATAAACTTTTGTATGATCATTAATAGGTCAGGAGAAGTGGATGTAAAGTGTTGCATAACTATCAGCCTCTGACTACTGTCAAGGAGAATACATTGCTAATATGGGATGGATCACATGATAGAGCTTCACAGAGGAGCCATGATCACAGTGGCAGACTATGTGAAAATATGTGGTAGTGGATACACAGCTGAACATGGCAGTGGTTGTGAAGAATTTGGATTGCATGTCAGCTGCATATGCTATGATATTGGGAGCACGTAATGAGCGGTGGCTTGGCCAACCATGGACTTAGAATAGTTCAAATAGGAGAGAATTAATATGCCTCTTTGTGATGTGAGGTACTTATCCACCGTCCATTGTTACATTTCATACCTGCCAAGTGTTCAGTATAGTTAGCTTTGTGTCCTGATATGGATCCTTGCCATATCAGTTACACGACGTTGTGAGACAATACATGTACTTTGCAGACATTGTGCATCTTACTGTGGCAAATGCCTATGGCAAAAAGGCCATTACAGGATGCAGAAGGCACACTAATGTTCAGTAAAGATGACATGTGTACCATTCCATGGGTACCAAACAGCATTGTTCCCAAGCATAATAAGTACTGACTTGGTCATACCTAGATGTGCCAATGTGTTGCAATTGCATTGTGTAACAATTGCCCTGCCTTCGTAATATGGCCTTAGTAAATCTGATTTGAAAGACAATAGGCATGTGTATGCTCACTCTAAGCTGCAAGATGAATTTAGGCTGTTGGGGCTGCTACCTTAGGTGTTGTGAAAATAATATTGTTTCATGATGTTTGTACCTGTTCCTCGTCACCCTTTGACTCACAGTTTTCCGTTTTGCTTAAACATACAGCATGACTCCAGATCAGCGGAGGAAGCATAACCTCAGACAGGAGCGCTACTTCCACCTTCTAAGAGTCGCTATGGCACTCAGGGCCATGAGGAAGTGATATGAGGAAGAGAAGGCTCTGGGGATGTGGAAATGATTTCCTCTGGTGTGGAGCAGATTAATTAATAACCTGCTGGTGCAGGGATCACTACTTCACCACGGGATCTTATCAAGTAAGGAGGAATCAACAGGAGAGCAAAGTCAAACCATGAATAGTTTATTTAATCATTCATGAATGGGTTTCCATCCAACTAGTACCATCAAGATACCCAAAGATAGAACACCCGGAATAATGGATACATGGGTTTATATAGGGAAAATCACAGACAAGTAACGCCCAGAGGTAAATAGAGCTTTGGGAAGAACACACAAATTAGACCATCGGTAAGAATCAACAACCTTGGTGCCTTGTTAACTGTCGCATCTTGAAGCTGCATAACAAGATAGACTTATCTGAACAAATTTTGTCTAAGGCTTTATCATTATTTACAATACACACAAAACCCATAGTGTAGACATCAACTGTTTTTTGTGCTGACTTTGCATGTTTACGCAGCCTACAAGGTCTCAACTTAGATTTGTGTCCTAATGTTTATGCAAGTGTGGTGTCAAGGATAGAGTCAGGCTGAAAACAGGTCAAAGGTGGGCAGGAATGAAGCACAGCAAAATTAAAAAACGAGAGATTCAGATTTTAAGGTTTCACAGTCCTTCCTTTTCAGCTGTGCTGAATACATTCTAGTACAAATATTAATCATGTACATTAATATTCACTAGTTCATGAATTTCGGTGTGCATAATCATTTCTCTATTTAATTCATGAACATTGATTGGGGAAGGTTTAATACTAGTACAAATGGCTATACAGGCTTTACATATTGTGGGGACACATTGAATGCAGCAACAACAAGTGAAAAAGATGGCCCCTATGATTGCTATTCCCATTAACAATTTCCAACCCCAAGTGGAGATAAGTCCCTGTAACCAGTCAGACCAGGACCATGTTCCTTAGTCTTGATGTATTTCTGCAGCTATTTTGTGTAATTTAGAAATGGCGTCATAGACAGAAGGGGCGTGGTCAGGAATGAACATGCAACAGCTACTCCCTATGATGCAGCATGCTCCACCACGATCAGCGAGCACTACATCGAGCACCATTCTATTTTGAAGTGTTGCAATTCTTGTAATCTGGAGTTCTTCAGTAATGTTTCCTAGAGCCATTGCTGTCTGATTAGTTACTGCTTCTACTGCTCGGGTTAGGCGTCTTATCTTTTTACTGTTTAGGGCTGCACCAACGAAGAAAAAGAGTCCCAAATTAAAATCTACAAATTGCTGCAAGGCTGTATCGGTCTGATCAACTTCATCACTATTTATGGCCCGTTTGAACCTATTTAAAGAGATGTCATTAAATAATTTCAAGTCTTTATAATAAGAGGCAGGTGCTAAAAACACAGGGGGAAGTAAGAAAGACACGAAACAGATGCCAGACCAACCAATTGGCAAATGATAGTATCCCTTGTTTCCACAGAGAAAGTAGGTATTATGTGAGGACAAAAAACTACTGTTATTTTCTCCAGTAATGTTTAGTACTGTTGTACAGTCACTTTTTCCCACAGGAATACGGCCAATATTGCTCACACAAAGTTCTGCTCGGGCTCTGGTTGCGGCTATAATAGGAGGTCCATTACCCTTGGCTTTTTGGGTGTTGGGGAAAACATATCTGGTGGAGGAATTCCCTCTGCGATATTCCCCCATTTCCCATACAGTTCCTTTGGCTTGGGGATCTCCTTCTTCAACGGGGTAACACACTCTGTTCAGTTTTGCATTGAGTCCTCCCACATCATAGTCAGTAATGTTAGCAATATCAAAGGCCCACAACAGTGCGAACCAGGCTCTGCAGGAGCCATTATGTGAAAATGGCAAGTGAGCTGGCATCATTCCGCACACCCAACAGATGGTGGTGTTCAAAGCGTTGTGAGTATGATGCAACTTCTGTGTGAAAGTGTTTTTGAGGTAGGACATGCGGTGCTTTTGTTCGTAATAGGGAAGGGTATAGTACACGTGTTCTGTGGGGACAGGAGTTGTAGCGGGCAATAGGGTTCGGGCCGGAATCACTTTCTCCATTGTCCAGAAAACTGCTGCCAAGATTATCAAGAGTATGATCAAAGTCAACATACACAGAGTCTTGCCTTTGTTTTGCAACTGCAACTTGGATCCCAGTCTCTGCATGTCTCCTTCTCGGTATAGATACACCACAGATCGGAGAGAGATCCAGGCAACACTGAACACGTATCACAGCCCCCTCTGAACCTAGTTCAGCCGATTCTGTGATCCCACCGTGTCACAGTCGAACCGTTCCACTAATTGAAATCGGCCCTCCGGTATCTCTATCTGCTCCTTCCCTTCCTTGGTCGTAAATCGTACCTTGATGCCGACGGCACAGTTTGATCTGGGTACAAGGTGTCTTCTTTCAGAGGAGCAACGCCTTTCTGATTCTGCAAGATGTCCTTTAGATCACTTCTGCTTTCTGGCTGGAGAACAGTTGCTGCAATTCGTTTGCAGTTGGGTACATGTATCCATTGACGTCTGTTGGTGACACGGACAGCAGTTCGGGTTGCCAGCAGCACTTGCTCGATGTTCTTCCAACGAGGTTCCAGATTCTTAGAATGCTGGAAGTTCTTGAGGAGCATGAAATCACCGGGTTGGAGACCATGAGCCGAACCCTCTGATTTGTCTGGAATAGCTTCAAGCACCTGCTGATGAATCAGAAACAATTTTTCAGTCAAGTTTCTAAGATAGTCACTCAAAACAGGGTACTGTATTTCTTTAATCATATTTGGTCTTGGGGTCCCCATACATTCATAGGTCTACCAAACACTATCTCGTAGGGAGAAAGTCCAATCTTACTGTGTGGGATGGAACGAACAGATAGCAAAGCGAGTGGCAAAGCATCTGGCCATTTAAGGCCCGTTATTGCTTGAATTTTTGCCACTTTTAGTTTCAGGGTGGCATTGTATCTTTCAACTAAACCTGCTGCCTGGGGATAATTAGCAGCATGAAACTTCTGTTTTACCCCCAAACCCTTCATTAGGTATTTGATTATCTGGCCAGTGAAGTGGGGGTCATTGTCGCTCCATAAAACTCTATAAACCCCAAAACGGGGGAAGAACTCTTTTAATAGCACTTTAGCTGTTGTCAAGGCTGTGTTATCTTTGGTGGGATAGGCTTCCACCCACTTACTAAAGGAACAAACCACAACTAGTGCGTATTTTAAATTGTTGCAGCGTTCTAGTTGAATATAATCCATTTGGAGTACTTCAAAGGGAACCTGAGGTGGAGAAAACCCACCAGTAGGGGTTGATACTCCCTTCCCAGGATTGTGCTGTAAGTAAATTATGCAATATTTAATCAAATGCTCAGCCGTTTTCCAGATGAGTGGACTATCCCAGACTGGATTCAATTGGGAATTTGGCACTAACGTGAGCAGGTCCATGAGCCATAGTCACAAAAGGCAATACATAGGCATAAGGGTAATTTCCAATTTAACATGCCTTTTGACCTCCAACACCCCTCATCATCTAATTCTCCTTCCTTTTGCCATTCCGCCCTTCCCTGTTCAGTGGCTGACTGCAGTATATCCTTAATCTCTGTATACATGTTTTCCCATCTTTCAGCTTGGGATCGTAGTACATACATCTTACTTGCAAGTGCACTTGCAGTTTCTCGTGCAACTTCGTCAACAAAAGCATTTCCTTGTCCCACTCTGTCTGTAACTTTCTTGTGGGCACTACATTTGATAATGGCTATACTC
The DNA here is from genome assembly GCF_964204655.1 of Triturus cristatus. Taxonomy (NCBI): domain Eukaryota; kingdom Metazoa; phylum Chordata; class Amphibia; order Caudata; family Salamandridae; genus Triturus; species Triturus cristatus. The sequence continues at coordinate 780,423,709 of NC_140580.1, forward strand.
TTTGGCAATGTCAAAGCAGTAAGAAGACTGTTTACCAATTCACCATGTTGTATTATAGAGCCATGGGAGGTTAGGAATCCCCGTTCCTTCCAGAGCTTGCCAAAATTGTGTGCCACACCAAATGCATTCTGACTGTCTGTATGACTATTCACTCTTAATCCTTCACTAAGTTCACAAGCCCTCAAAAGCGCAATGAGTTCAGCTCCCTGGGTAGATTTTTGTGGGATACGGGCTGTCTCTACCACAGTCTGTAAAGTGGTAATGGCATAGGATGCAGAGGTGGTGCCATCAGGTAATCTTAAAAAAGAGCCATCCACCCATAGTTCTCCCTCAGGTTCTAAAAAAGTTGTATCCTTTAGATCTATTCTTCCCTTAGTCTGTTCTTCTTTTAGGAAAATGCAATCATGCAAATCATGCGCCTGTTCAGCTGGCAAAGGTAGCAATGTAGCTGGGTTCAATGTTAAACATCTCTTAAGTGTGATGTGAGGTGCCAAAAGTGTAAGTTTGTAGACAGTAAGTCTAGCGCTAGTCAAATGCTGGGTTTTAGTCTGAATCAGGAGTGCATCTACCGAATGGGGTACCATAACCATAAGCTTGTTGCTCAACACTATCCCCTCAGATTGGCGTATAGAAATCGCTGTGGCAGCAACCGCTCTGAGACAACCTGGGAGTCCTCTGGCCACTGGGTCTAATACAGCTGAAAAATAAGCACAGGGACGATGCTTATTACCATATGGTTGTGCTAAAACTGACAATGCACATCCTTCTCTCTCGTGTACCTATAGTATGAAAGGTTTTGCATAATCTGGAGCGCCTAACGCTGGAGCAGAACAAAGGGATGCACGGAGCTGCTGATATGCTTCCTGACATTCAGATGTCCATGGTAGAGGAGAGGGAGTGTCTTTGGTAACAAGGGACAAAAGAGGTTTTATAATAAGGGCGAAATTTGGAATCCACTGTCTACAGTAGGAAGTAATACCAATTAGTGCCCTGACTTCTTTTTGGGTACTTGGAATAGGATTTTTTAGGATAGTTTGAATCCGGTCTTTAGACAGCGTGCGACCTTCCTTACACAAGAGGTGACCTAAATAAGTGACCTCAGATTGACAATATTGTAACTTATTCTTAGAGACCTTATGTCCCTTGACAGCAAGATGATGCAATAGAGAGAGCGTGGCTTCTTTACAATGCTCAACTGTGTCTGCGGCTAGCAAAATGTCATCCACATATTGCACCAGTGTTACTCCTGGTGGCAAAAGTGCTTGACTGTAAATGCTAGAGCTCTCTGTATAGCCTTGTGGAGCCCTACAAAATCTGAATGAGCGGCCCCTTAATGAAAATCCAAAAAGATATCGGCTCTCTTGATGTATAGGAATAGAGAAGAAGGCATTCTTAAGGTCAATGACAGAGAAAACATTAGCTGTAGATGGAATTAATGTCAACAAAGTTGTAATATCTGAGACAACAGGACATTGAGGGATAACTATTTTATTGACTTCTCTCAAGTCAATCACAAATCTGTAAATCTTATCCCCTGTTCCATCGCCCCATTTTAGAATGGGGAGAATGGGGCTATTGCATACATTAGAGGAAACTTCCTCAACAACTCCTGTGCGTATCATATCATCAATGATAGACATCAATGCATCTTCACCTTCTTTTGATATTTTATATTGCGGGACCCTTGGTAAGGAAGCATCCTCCCGAACCTGTATATGTACTGGGGAAATATCCATTCTTCCCACATCTATATCAGTAGTAGCCCAAACACATGAAGGGACAGAATCAAGGTCCGGACATAAAGAAAAATTATATTGTTTAGGTAATGCCTTTTCCCCAAAAATGACACGTACTCCAGATGGGGAACAATGTATAGTAGCATGGAAATATTTAAAAAGATCAAGTCCCATCAGATTATCTGGAGCATGTGGGGGAAGTAAAAAGGGGGCTGTAGTGATAAAATTCTCAACCTGCAAAGGTAGTTTTTGGGACACAGGGCTAGGAGTTGGTGTGCCATCAAACCCTATCGATGTGATCACTTGGCCAGACAAGAGTGTCCCATGGACCAGTTTCTGAGATATCGCACTACGTGTTGCCCCTGTATCCACAAAAGAATTCTGATCCTGCCCAAGTATGGTGGCTGTTATATAGGGCCCTGACTGATCTACAGGTATCTCAACTGGTCCTCCTTGTCCTATGCTGTCCTAGGCAAAATGTGTTCCCACAGTTTCCTCTGATTCCCAATCCTCCATAGAATATTGATTATTTCGCTGATCAAAATAATTTCCTGAGCTATTCCTCTCTGGAGCTTGAACCTGCTGTGATTGTTGTCGGGGAGCTGAAGTACCTCGATTTCTAGTTACTTGTCCCCTTCCTCTCCCACCAGCAGCTAAAACAGGGCATTCAGAACGCCAATGTCCCTTCTCTTTGCAATAAGCACATTGATCCAGTCCCAGTGGAGTTTGTCAACGTGGTGGCCCAACTGGAGGCATTTGTCGGACCATAATTTTGGCCACGGCCTGGACCTTGGGGTCCATAGGCCTGAACCATCATCACCTTAGTTTTCAATTCTTTTAATTTTCCTTCTTTTTGTTCTTGCTCAGTGGTAACCTGATTCTGATAATACTGAGCCATATCTAATATAGCTTTTGGAGTCACTGAAGCCCATGTGCTTTCAGAGTTCTTTAAGCGAACTGATATCTCAGGAAGCAAATTTTCCACAAATCTATCTACAAATAAATGTGCACCTGTAGGTGTAGCTGTATCTTGTCCACTAAAATCATGGAACACTTCCTCAAAGCGAGTAAAGAAATCAGGGACAGCCTCTCCCTGTTTTTGTTTACAAGCAGTAAGGAGTGCCCAATCTATTTTTCTGGCTGGCACTATTGTTTTTATGTAAGTAAGTATGTTACCAGGGAGATCCAGTATAAGCTGACTAGGTATCTGTCCAGGTTTCCTATCCCTATCAGCTGCTAAGATGACAGTCCAATCTCCTCCCAAATCAACGGCATGATCCTGTTTCCGGGTAAGTCGCCACATATCAGGTGGTAGGATCATGCCAAAAAACATGTCAATATATGCTAAGGTCATGATACAAGAATAAATGGCTGCATGTACATCTTCATAAAATCACCTAGGATGTTTCCGTATATCAAGTAAAGAGGCTTTTAAAGTGAGAACATCCATCCTTTTCCAGGGCGTATATATCCAATTGTACAAAAAATGAGCTCTAGCATTAGCACTATTTGGGTCATCATCGTCTGCATTCCCTCTTCCAGGAATGAACTGTGGCGCAGCTTCCCTCATAGGTCTTATTCGGGGAGAGGAAGAGAGCTCATTACGGTATCCAATTATCGTTGCTATGGCAGTGGTATGGGAGGTACAGTAGAGCGAAGAACTCGAGGGGTCAGGACAGATGCAGGAACCACAGAATCATTAGTCATTTCAAATGCAGTGGGCTGAGGTGGAGGCGCAGAGGCTTGGGGCGGGGGTGCAGTGGCCTGGGTTGGAGGGGGTAAAGAATGTACCGATACTGGTTGGAAAATAGGGAGCTGGACAACCGCGGGCAAAGGAGGGGGAGCTGGGGTTACAAGGGGAGAAATATTTAGGGGTCCAGGGGGAAGAGGTGTTAAGGGTACATATGGGGGCGGGGTCGTTCTATCAAAAATCCATCAATATCTGAGTCCACATCTTCTTGGTGGACCTCTACTGCTACTGTTGGTCTAACTATATATTCTTTAGATATTAATAATCTATGCTCCCTATCTAAACATTCCTTTTTCTCCTGAACTTCCTTATCCTTCAATTCCTTATACTTCTGATACTCTGTCTTCCTTTCCTGTTTCCTTTGTACCTTCTCTGCTTTGAGCTGCCGCTTCCTCACTTCTTTTCTCCACATACGCAAACTGTCAAACATAGCCGACCTAACTTTCTTCAAAAACAATTGATTCTCTAAATACTCGAGTTTGTGAGGGCCCATAGTTCCCTCTAATGGCCATCTCAGCTGGGGATCCCCTTTTGTGTATGTGTTCCACAATGTATTATACATGATGGGACAAATACCATATTTGATGTACATCTCAAAATTTGGCGTACCTTCTGGTGGTGCCGGCTGACTTGCTTCCAAAATGCTCTGCTTATCACAGCAGCAACAACAAAACTTCCAAAGGGTACTAAACACAGGCATGTTATATAAGAAAAAAAAACTTATAAACAGAGAGAAATAAAAAAAATTCTCACATTACCTGTAAGAAAAAATGTTAGTCAAAACAAATAGCAAGTCTCAAAACAAATCTTAGATCTCTAAATATCAAACAGAACCTAGGTTTCAAAATTCTAAACAGAGTCCGAACGGATTACCAAATTCCAAACAGATTACCAATCAAATACCAAGTCAAGACAAATACCAAGTCAAGCAAAGATCAAATAGATCCCAACCAAATGAACAAATGAACCGGTTCAATATAGATTTACCTCATGCGTAGTCTTCGCCTCCCTCCTGTCGATACTCCCTGATCCAAAGAAAATCATCCAACTGAAGGCTCCAGTTAAGGCTAGCAGCCGCCAGGAAGATCAGAGTTGGAGAGCTGGAAGATCAGAGTTGGAGAGCTGAAAAATCACCTTGGACCATGAGCAACACTAAGCTCATCAGGTGGGGCTCTTCCTCAGCGAAGTTCGTCTTACCGACCTGATCTCCTGCCCTGGTCCGACTGCAAGTGCTTGATGGAGACCCACGTTTGGGCGCCAATCTGTGGAGCAGATGAATTAATAACCTGCTGGTGCAGGGATCACCACTTCGCCACAGGTTCTTATCAAGTAAGGAGGACTCGACAGGAGAGCAAAGTCAAACCATGAATAGTTTATTTAATCATTCATGAATGGGTTTCCATCCAACAAGTACCATCAAGATACTCAAGGATAGTACAGCCTGAACAATGGTTACATGAGTTTATATAGGGACAATCACAGACTAGGAACGCACAGAGGTAAATAGAGCTTTGGGAAAAACACACAAATTAGACCATCGGTAAGAATCAACAACCTTGGTGCCTTGTGTAACTGTCGCGTATTGAAGCTGCATAACAAGATAGGCTTATCTGAACAAATTTTGTCTAAGGCTTTATCATTGTTTAAAATACACACAAAACCCACAGTGTAGACATCAGCTGTTCTTTTGTGCTGACTTTGCATGTTTACGCAGCCTACATTGTCTCAACTTAGATTCGGGACCTAATGTTTATGCAAGTGTGGTGTCAAGGATAGAGTCAGGCTGAAAACAGGTCAAAGGTGGGCATGAATGAAGCACAGCTAAATTAGAAAACGAGAGATTCAGATTTTAAGGTTTCGCACTGGGACCACCAACAATAGACAAGAGAAGCTCAGGCAAAAATGGACAGTCAGGCCAAGTTACCTCCAAGGCACCGTACCTAGCATACCCACCAGCGTACCATCCCAACCACCTGGTCCCACAACTCGATTGATACAAACAAGAAGGACAAACCCCGTGGTGAACCGTTGTTGAACAGAAGAGTAACTCGGAACAGGAGGATTGTTTGCCCCTCGATCCCCGGGGAACTATTTAGTCAGGCATACAGGCTATACAAAAACAAGGTGCCTTGAAATTACAGGTCCAAAATATAAAATCGAGGTTGGTTACTTAAATGTGGTATGCTCAATCCTGTGAGACCCTAATGGATATATGAAATGATATCAAATGAAATGAGGACACAATAACCAGAAACGACTGCAGAGAAAAATAAAAACACTGTCTTGACAAAGATGGAAAAATTATAAAACCATTGAAACGCGTCGACGCATATTTGGTGGACATAATCCTCTGGCGGATTCAGTCCTGTATTTGCAACCAGGCTGGGTCCTAAAATAATCTGCTTAGGATATGTTATCTGAAATGACAGAGTGTATTGTTTAAAAAAAAGAAATTCTCCTAAAAAATGTTTTCTCCTTTTTTATGTTTAATTTTGTATTGTGATTTGTGTCCTGTGTATTATGGGGAACTTGGTATAAATTGTGTTGATGATATGTATGAAATATAGGTGTAGTAATTATTTCCAATTTTTTTTTAATTGTTGGTTGTTAGAAACCTTTTTATTGTAATTATAATATTTTAATGAAATGTGTTTTGTAAGAACAAATGTTTTTAATTGCAAACTGTAGTTTGTGTTGTTTTACCAGTGCAGTGCATTGTGAACAGCATTAGTGTGGGTGCTGATAGAAAACAGACATATTCTAACCTACTATTACTTTAGGTAGTATTGTATACGCTTTCCTGAGGGACAATTTGCTTTACCCACACCTCAGGCCACAGGAGGGACTGGCTCATTTGATCTTGATATCAAGTAGGACCTTTCTCGACCAGGCTCTAACACTCCTCCAGGAACTAAAGCAGGTAGTGGGAAGGCCCAAGCCTTGGTAGCCATGTAGTGATAGTGTAGGGTTAGTAGGTTTAGGTGTTTTGTAGTATCTGTGGGTTACAATGTTCGTGGGTAGGGGTACTTTGTGTTTTTTTGGGAGGGAGGTTGATGTGTTTTATATATGTATAACCCCCCCCAACTATATATATATTTTTATTCATTTTTTATTGAGTCTTATTGATCGCAAATTACAGCTGAATTGCAGCAATACATTTTATATACAAATTTACCTTAACAAATATATCATTGAAAATATGTACCGCAAATCATAACAAAAATATGAAAAATCAGCCATAAAGAAAAGGATGAAATGCAACAACTTACACGAAAATCGAACGTAACAGAACTAATGCAGTGCAGTGCAACTATACATATTACATCCCAGACTGCCACCTGTCATGTATAGCATCATAGTGAAGGAATGTATTCAATCCACTGCTACCCATACAGAGACTAGAGTTCTGTATCCCATCTGGGTTTTCTAACAAATAGCATGTAGGCGGGGCTCAGAAGTCTTTTGGCCTAGAAGCCTCTGGAAGCTCTTCTACAAATGTGGTCAATTGTTCTTTACAATAAACAAGCTATTTCAACCATTGTCCCACCTTTGGGGCAGTTTTCCCACCCCAGTGTTTAGCAACCATGCGTTTCACCAATAGCGTGGCGACGTCAACAATGGGCTTGTTACAGGGCTTACATTTTTTTACCAGTCCTAATAAGCATATCTCAGGTGAGCATTTCACAGTTTCCTTTATAATTAAAGTGAGTGTCAGGGCAACATTTGTCCCGAAGTCATTGATGGGACTGCATGTCCAAGCCAGATACTCAAAATCTGCCCCATCCACCCCACATCTCACACACTTAGCATTTTCACGCAAGCCATATCTCGTCAGCCTCAACGGTGTATAATACATTTGATGCAGAAACTTGAAGTGGACTATACTAAGATTGCGGTTCTCCGTAAGGCGACCAGGCAGCGCACAGCACTCCACCCAAATCCTCCTAGATCTTCGGCATGTCCAGCTGCTCATTCCATTTATCAAATGAGGTGGAGCCTTGTTCCTCTGTTTCTCTTTGAGAAGCATTATATAGCCTGGTGATCAGACCTGTTGATTCCCCCACTTATAACGCAATTTGTAATGCTTTCAGCATTTTCGGCTCCTCTGAGAATCTTGGGTCAAGCGCCCTAACAGCCATACGCAACCTGGTATGAACAAAACTCTCCATAGCCTTACACTGAGACCCTGCCGTAAAGTCATTTGAGGATAAAAACTTTCCATTAGGGTACATGTCCCCCATTTTAGTAATAACCGCACCTGACAGTATACTCAAAGCCCCCTTCTCATGTGACACCGAGATATCCGGGTGCCCAGCAATCCGCATAGCTGGGGTATATAGGTTTACGTGTCCTGCACGAGTTCCCAGGGCCCTCCAGGCACCAAGAGTGCATGCAACCATGTCAAACTCTTTTTTATTCCTCAGTGTTTTATGTTGTAGCACCATGGCTGTCAGTGGGGTCAGGTGCGCATTGTTAGCCTCTACTGCAAGGTGTGGGAGGTAACGTGGGGGGAAGCACCAATAATGTACAAATTGAGCTTGTGCACAAAGGTAATATAGGCGCATGTCTGGGGCATCCGAGCCCCCCTTTCAAATGGCAGCGCTAGTGTTTTCAAGATACATCTCAGTTTTTTCCTGCCCATAACAGTCCCAATAAGCAGGACTGTATGGCCTGAAAAGTGGCCCTATTAAGCGATAAAGGAATATTCACGAATACGTACAACAATTTAGGAAGAATTGTCATTTTGGTGACAGCTATACTGTTGGCAAGAGACTGGGAGAGGCGGGTCCATCTGGCGACCTGTTCACCTAGTTTAGCGATTACACGGCCGTAGTTCATACTAACTACGATTTCAGTGTCTCTGTGCCCCAGACTCCCAAATAGCGCACTGGTTCTTGGGACCAGCTCAGCGAAAACTCTGGCTCTACTTCTTGCTGCATTCTGTAAGGGGGAACACCGTGGACTTACTCCAATTTATGCCAAGGCCTGAAAATCTCTCAAAGCAGACATACTCCCTCAACAGGAACACCAAATGCAACGCAAGTTCTCTGACATACAACATCATGTCATCCGTATACAATGGAATTGCTAGCAGGCGCTGCCTGAATCCCAGTGCTGCAGCGGCATGCCCCTGTCATATCATACATGCCAAGGGCTCCAACGCCAAAGAGAACAACATCGGGGAGAGAGGACATCCCTTCTTTGGGGATCAGGGGCTGCAATCTATTAGCAATTATTTTGGCTAACATTTTAGTATCTATGTTTATCATAGAAAGGGGCCTATGTGACTCACATCTGTTGGTTACTTTATCTGGTTTTAACAAAGTAACTCGGAGAGAGGGGGGGAGGATACCCGCCTCGTATGCTTCAGCATAGACCTCCAGTAGCCAGGGGGCCAGCAGGTCCACGTAGGCTTTATAAAAATTGCTTGGCAAGCTGTCGAGGCCAGCTGCTTTGCCATTGGTAAGTGACATTATGTCCTCTTTAACATCCTCAACCGTCACAGGCTGCGTGAGGTCTCCCACTGTCCAAGGAATAGCCAGCCCAACGCTATGTCATCCAGGTACCGCGTGAAGTCAGATTCATCCACCGGTGTTACCGGTCCATATAATTCAGAAAACAACGTCATGAACACCTGACTGATGTCCAGGGTGGTATAATGAGTCTCCGAATTGTTATCGAGCATTTCTTCAATATGATCTTGACTTACAGACGATTGCAATTTACTAGTTAGAGATCGGCTTGGCCTGCCTCCTTCACCATACTGCCTCGCAACCCACCTCCTAGATCTTTGCCAAGATTCTTGCTCAGCCGTCTCGTCGTATTTGGATATTAAATCCCTAGTTCGGGCCCACAGAGTGGGATCCGGAGCCCGTGCATATGCACATTCCAACTCCCGTATCTTCTAGCATGCACAGCCTAGTTGGCAGCGGCTTTAAGACCCCTGCTTGGGCCCCAATGCATTCCCCAAAATTTTAACTTTAAAGGCCTCATACAGAGTCCCAGATCCCTCGACTGTTCCCTCGTTCTCAGAGAAATAATTAGCGATAGGTGTCCCGATGGTGGCACGGAATACTTGACCCAGCAGTGCCATCTGGTGTAGGCGCCACTGAAAAGCTGGCTTCGAAAAAGTCAGCACAGTCAGCTCCAAAAGTACGGGGGAGTGGTCAGAGAGTGTCTTAGTCAGATGTTGGAGTGACGTAGTCCATGCACTAACCTCCTTGGATACAAGGCAGTAATCCAATCTGCACCACAAGCTTTGCACAGTGGACACAAATGTACCCTCCCTGCCAGCTGGGTTACGGCTTTGCCACTCATCCACAAAGCCTTCTGCCCCCATTATCTTGTTAATCATCTGTGGGGCATGCTTACCATGCAATATTGTGTTAGTAGACCTATCCAATTGTGAGTCCAAATACACATTTAAGTCACCGCCCCAGATCACCACCGCAGAGGGCAATGCCGCCATTCGCCTCCAAATGTCATTATAGAACGTGGGGTCATCCACGTTAGGGCCATATACGTTTACAAATAAAAGCCTCATACCACCCAAACAGCCCTGCAGAAGGAGCACCCTCCCCTGCTCATCTTTCTCAGAGAAGGTCAGCGTGAATGGAGTTCCCCGCCTTATCAATATTAGGACACCTCTCAAATAAGCAGAGTGTGATGATGCAACCCTGATTGCAGCTCAGCGTGTTCCCACATGCTGCTCTGTGTGCTTAGTGAGGTGTGTTTTCTGTAAAAACGCTACCTGGATATCCTGCCGGTCTCAGTACGCTAATACCTTACAAATCTTTTTAGGGATATTGGCGACCCGCACATTCCAAGTCAAGAGTTTAATAGAACCACTAGGCTGTATCTTACCTATTCATGACCAGCTATTGCCATGTTTACATAACATTATAACAGTCCTTGGCATTGGATCTACCGACACATGCGACTTGCATTGCACCTGCATTAAAACATATAAAATAAACCCTCCCTCCACCCACTTCAGCATCCTCAACTTGCCAAAGCCATCCCGGAAATAAAGAAACAAAACCCATATATAGAACATAATCCACACATAAATGTGGGGTACACCCATGGGGCGACACCAGAGTGCAAACAGCCTCCCAGATTAGAAGGGAGGTGGCAAACAACACAGAGATATCGCTCATCAATTACATATCCATGCATAGGAGGGCTAATGCAAATATGACATGTGTCAACAATATTATACAGTACTCTCACATCAATGGACAGCTACTCGTCCTGGAGGCAAACAGGTTTAGCATTATTCAAACAGTTTTTACATGCACCCATACCCATATGCAGGTCCCAGATAATGATTACCACCTCTCAGTGACCATATAGGACCAAACAGTCACACTAATTTGTGCGGACCGGCTACCATCAGTTCTTATCCTCGTCCGGCGTTCCAGAAGCCTCACGCTGGGTCCGTTTGAGCAACTTTGCGTTTTCCATAGCTGATTTGGGATTGGTGTAAATTCTAGCTTTACTCTCAGTGCAGATGTGCAGCCGGGCTGGATATAGCATGGCATATGGAACGTTCTCAGCCATTAGAAGTTTCTTTTCAGGCTGGAATTCCCTCCTAGACGCCTGAACCATTGCAGGGAAATCCGGGTAGAAAGGCAAGTTATTCCCCTGAAAAGTTATGGAGCCTTTCTCACGGCATAGCCGCAGAACCGAGTCACTGTCCCAATAATTTAACAGATGGGCAATGATCAGCCTCGGCGGGGCACCCGGGGGTGGGCGGGCCACCAGGGTTCGGTGGGCTCCTTCTACAATCAGCATCGTGGGCAGGCTCTCAGCTCCAAAGATCCCCCGGAGCATTTCCTCGACATAGGACTCCAATCTCCCAGTGTTGGTTGATTCCGGCAGGCCATTAATCCTTAGATTGTTGCATCGAGACCTGGCTTTCAGGTCTTCATTTTTCACCTGGATAACTGTGAGGACCTTTTCCATGTTGAGGGTTTTGTATGCCATGTTTTGTAGGCTGTCCTCTGTGTTGGAGATGCACTTTTTAGCTTCCCCCAATCTGGCGCCATGCTTATCTAACTTCGGGGGCATATGGTCCACTCTGAGGTTGAGCGCATTAATTTTGCCGTCTATGGATAGCAGACTACTCTGCATGGTGAGAAGTGCGGCTTCAAGTGTCAATGGGCCCTCAGAAGGGGCATCAAGCTCAGAGTCCGAAGTGGCCCTTTGCTGCAGTCTGCTAGACTTACGTGACTCAAAGGTGAGGCAGGGTTGATTCTTGTCTTATTTATCAATTTTTTTGCCCCTGTGTGTGTCACACCTATACCCATATATCACATCCCTGGGGTTGGCCCTATGTCTCTCAACTCTGTTGGGTGACAGGGCCTTCACACACAGCAGGGGGCCACGTCCAATCGAACAGGCCACCCACCAGCACCACAAAACGTCTCAGAGCCTTCCAGTTTAATATGCTACTTTCAAAGGCATGCCTGCTATGCCCCCACTGCCCTGAGCATAGGCCCACCCCAGACCAGGAGTAGTCTGGTTCTATCAAGGCAGCATTACCAGTGCGTGTTTGCTTTTCTAGGTATGGACTTGGCGAAGGGGCAGGGTGCCACAGGTCTCTGCATGTAAGTAGCGCTGGCGTCATGGGGTCTGCTCGCCACTACCACCCAGACCAGGTTGACTTGTGGAATTTTGAATAGCGGCAGTGTCCACAGGGCTGGAGCAGTCAGTGTTGCACAATAGGTCCTGCACCCAACTCTGGACTCGCCCGAGGAAGTGATAGGTATCTCCAGGTTTGGTCTTCCCGGCGTGGGCCTCCAACAATGACCCGCATATAGCACAGGGAGGAGCCCCCAGCCATTCATTGCACTATACGACACAATCTACTGTCTGGGAAGCCACCCAACCAGGGCAAACCACTAAGATTTGGAGGCTATTGATCACTGTGCGCGTAAATGTCTGGGGCGCATATGCAGTACAATGTTAAGAATCAGGCATCTCCTCAGTGCCCCAAGTGTAGGAGTAGAAACGCCAAGCTCTCCACAGGGGCACCGCCACTCAAGGCCCCTAAAACTCAGCAGGCAGCAAAGTCAGAGTCCCACCCAGCCGCAGCGCCTCAGTCACGTGCACTTAATTTAGGCCACCGAGCACCGGGACCGACTCGCTCTGTTCCCAGCAGCATCACACTCCAGTCGCCGGCAAGAAAATCCCCCAGTGCTGGCAGGATCCGTGCGGCACCACCTCAGCAGACTTTCCTTCCCGATCACGGTCGGGCCTCCTCAGATTCAAGCATTCGTCATATTGTCAGCGGGGCTGCAACGGTGGAAAATCCATAAGCCCAGGATTCTAGGCGGAGTGTCGTCTCTTTGCCTCTCCTGTGTCGTCCACAGTATCAAGGCAGCATCACCCTACAGTTTTGGGCGACGGATGTCGAAGTAGGAGCAGGATTATGGGCGGATAGTATGTTCGGCCGGGGGAGCTGCACTAAGGCGTAGCCATCTTGCCGTGCACCCACTAGCGCCCCATATTGTTTTAAATACAAAAAATATATGATTGTTTAGGATTCTATGTGTAATTAGTTGATATTTAGGTGTCGTTTCTGTTGTCCTTGTGTAAAGGTGTATCTTAATGTTTATAATGTCATACAAAATGTATAGAGTAAGCTAGGTTAAGTTAAGGTAGTTTTAGATAGTATGTAGGATAAGACAGTGTAGATTAGTTAGTGTAGGGTAGGTAGTTTTACTAAACTACATTTTTCTATTGACATTAAATGTCATTTTTTGCTACATACAGGTCAACATCATGATTTACTGTGTGTGAGTTAGCATGTGTGCACAGGTAATGTTATGTACATGTGTTTGTCTTTGCTAGCAGTGTTTGGCAACATGTGTAAGTAGGTGTCTTACCTATGGAAAGGGATCTGTCAGGCTGGCCATGGCTTTACATTATCTATCTACAGACATTGTTGAGCAGTGCCTTTGGCAATCATCATGGAAATGGTACACAGTGCAGCACATGTTTGCTTATATGATTTCTCTGTGTTGGTACATCATGCAACATGCTTTGGAGGGATTTGCCCAAATTGTAGATTTTTGGGCTCACATAGATGGCTGCTCTGTACCCTCTCCCATTTGCAGCATTTACTTGTCAGCCCAATGTTGTTTGCTTGCTAGTATTCATGCGTAGACCAGGCACTTGTGGTATGACTTAATTCACCATTAACATTGACTGCATGACACCAGTTGAATTTCATACCATATTTGCAACCTTGAGTAACCACTTGCTAGTTAACACACACATACAGTTCACCAAATATGTCACACTCTCAATGCCTATCATTGTCCCTGAATCCCAAAAAACATGTTCCTTTGGAAAGTAGTTGGTGTATTTGTCTCACAGAACACCCAATGGTCAACGTGGTCCTGACTCCAACAGACAGACAGCACACAGGTAGTACTAAGTACACTTATTTATATGTGCAAATAAAGTTGCAGCTCACAGGTACAGTTCATTGTACAGCAGCCCAAAAAGATGTTTTGAGCCAGTGGATGTCCAGAGTCCATGGGGGTAAAATGTCATAGGAATGTGGGTGAGAGGAGTGCTTAAGTGAGGGGTATGACCACAATGTCATTAGGAATGACGGGCCACATTGACAGTCCACAAATGGTCATGGTGAACAGGGCAAAATCAAAATGAGAACTGTGGAAGCTGATTTACCCTAGCATGTTCATAAGCACAGGGAAAAGGGCAAAGGAGAAACTGGGTATGTGGCATAGAGAATGCTACCGGGCACTTTTTCATTGGAAAGAGGTGAATTCCACATTTTCCTCCTATGATGTGTGCGGTGTCTCCCGTGAAGGTGGTGTTTTAGGTGCAGCAGCCGAGGGAGGCACACAGACATCAGGGGCAGAATATGCAGATCCCATGCCTGCAGCAGCATTAATCTCTGCCAACACTTGAGGCAGTACAGCAGCGAGGAGTATCTACTAGTTTTGCAACACAGCAGTAAAGTTGCAGTGGTAGGCAGCCACCGCAGCAAAGTGGTATTCCTGCTTCCACTCCATGGACTCCAAGATAGTTGTCATTGCCTCAAGCTGGTTGGCCACCTTGCAGGTGCCATTTTATAAGGCATTTGTTCATGCCTCTGCCTCATGGCACCAGCGATGTCAGCCAGGGACTGCTGGAGGCCACTGAGAAAAGGTGCCACTGATGGTGACAGTGTTGTCCCTTTTGGGATTGAGGCACCTACATGCTGCCTCTAGGGTGGCCACCACAGTCTCAATCCCTGCCTGCACCTGCTCTACCAACTCCCGCTGGACTCCCACCACAGTACGTTTGAAGGTAATCTGCGGGTCCTTGGAGTCTAAGGCTCTGGGTGGGGTGGCAGGTGGTGCCTGTTAGTCGGTAGGAGGGATGTGGAGACCCTACAATGCTGTTGACCCTCCCCATGTCTGGAGATGGTGTCCTGTTGGAGTCCAGGAATTCTTGGAGGGTGTCCTGGTGGATGGTTTCCAGGTTGTCATCCCCATCATCGCTGACGTCCGGGACATCGTGATCATCCTCTGCAATGAGATGGAGAATTGCTATTGCTGATCTCTCTTAGATGTTGACATGAGTAATCAAGTTGACACTTTTTGTTACTCATTGATGCGTAGGACACCTGTTACGCAAGGGTACGGATTTCAAATTGCACTATATTTTCTTTCACATAACTGGATCGGGGAACAACCTTTACAATGCAACTTTTACAACGCACTACACTTACAACGCATTTTTTACAACGCACAATCCATTACAACGCATGACATTACAACGCATGACACTACAACGCATTTTTAAAAACTACCTTTACAACGCATTCCATTACAACGCATACTACCATTACAACGCATACCATTACAACGCATAATATTACACTACACTATCCAACACTTACCCTACTGTTGCACCCCCTGGAGTTAGAATAGTAATTTTTACCCCTATACTATCCAACACTTACCCTACTGTTGCACCCCCTGGAGTTAGAATAGTAATTTTTACCCCTATACTATCCAACGCTTACCCTACTGTTGCACCCCCTGGAGTTAGAATAGTAATTTTTACCCCTATACTATCCAACACTTTCCCTACTGTTGCACCCCCTGGAGTTAGAATAGTAATTTTTACCCCTATACTATCCAACACTTACCCTACTGTTGCACCCCCTGGAGTTAGAATAGTAATTTTTACCCCTATACTATCCAACACTTACCCTACTGTTGCACCCCCTGGAGTTAGAATAGTAATTTTTACCCTTATACTATCCAACACTTACCCTACTGTTGCACCCCCTGGAGTTAGAATAGTAATTTTAACCCCTATACTATCCAACACTTACCCTACTGTTGCACCCCCTGGAGTTAGAATAGTAATTTTTACCCCTATACTATCCAACACTTACCCTACTGTTGCACCCCCTGGAGTTAGAATAGTAATTGTTACCCCTATACTATCCAACACTTACCCTACTGTTGCACCCCCTGGAGTTAGAATAGTAATTTTTACCCCTATACTATCCAACACTTACCCTACTGTTGCACCCCCTGGAGTTAGAATAGTAATTTTTACCCCTATACTATCCAACACTTACCCTACTGTTGCACCCCCTGGAGTTAGAATAGTAATTTTAACACCTATACTATCCAACACTTACCCTACTGTTGCACCCCCTGGAGTTAGAATAGTAATTTTAACCCCTATACTATCCAACACTTTCCCTACTGTTGCACCCCCTGGAGTTTGAAAAGTAATTTTTACCCCTATACTATCTAATACTTACCTTAAATGCAATTTAATATTATGCGTTGTAATGGTATGCGTTGTAATGGTAGTATGCGTTGTAATGGAATGCGTTGTAAAGGTAGTTTTTAAAAATGCGTTGTAGTGTCATGCGTTGTAATGTCATGCGTTGTAATGGATTGTGCGTTGTAAAAAATGCGTTGTAAGTGCATGCGTTGTAAAAGTGTGCGTTGTAACGACATACATCCGACTGGATCTAACCATTGTTCTCATTACCACTGTGTGCCTACTCTGAGTGGCTGGGTCCTGTCAAACTAGTCAGATTACGATCACTGACATCCAGCCCATTTCATTTGCACCAGAGTTAGTTATCTGCAGGGTGCCACACATTGTTTTGATCAGACCATTGCACTTTTATGGGTACATGCCTCCTCCGGTAGTTCCCAATTTGGTCCTGGCAGCCTACTTACTGCTACGCAGTGATGGCACCCGGATCATACATTGACTCTCATGTGCCTTCGACACATACATTATGCGTGACCATATCCAATCGACTGACATGTCAGGCTGTTAAAGAGTGATATGTGTCAGGTAGCACCCCACATGGTAGTAGTGCTGAGAATTGTGACATGTACCTGCCGAGGGGCATATTCACATAGAAATGGTACAACAAAGCACTGCAAGCAATTTAGCAGCACCTTGCTGCGTCACGTCGAAAACACAGGGATGCGACCGTATTCACAAGAATATGACACACCCCTGTATTTTCCTTTGAAGTGGCTCTAAAAAAAGCTGCAGAGCGCGAACACAGGTGTCCTTGCACCATTGTGCAAGGGTGCCTGTTTTACAGGTGTGATTCTTTATATACAGGAAGGGAGACCTTCCTGCGCATAAACAACCATTAAAGGTGCTTTGCACAAACCACATCTTCACCCAGGTCCACATGACATGTAGAATGTAGTACCATAATGGGCTGTTGTCTGACATCTCTAACCAGCTGCTACACAAGTATGGCTCAGTCAGACACAGCATTGCATGTGTATTTGTGAGGGTAAATTGCGGTACACATGTTCCCAAAGCAAAGTGTCCCCAATCAGATAGAGTGACAGTTCGACATGTACAGCAAGCACCTACTATACACTGCACTAGCAGGAGCCCACCATGGCGACACACCATCATTTGTTTTGACGCACATTCTGCAGCACACATAGAAGGAACAAAACACCATTATTGATTGTTTATGTGCAGGAAGCAATGGGCTCCATTTACAGGAATACCTGCTACACCTGTGCTCACCCCTGCACTGGTGCAAAAAGAACAATCTAGTGCCAACGTAAGCACCCTTGCCCCATGGTACAAGGATGCTTGCGTTGGTGCACAGCAGGGGGCGAAATAGGGGTGGCACGTATTCCTGCAAATACAGCCCATCATTGCATTTTTTAAATGACGCAGCTCAGCGGAGCAGATTTGTCTACATCGATGTTTTGCGCCATTTCAATGGAAATGTGCCCCATGGACCTCTAGTGTACATCACTTGCATTCACCACCACACCCAGTCATATATAGTAGATGAGAGGAGTACAGGTGGTCCCTATCATGGCAGCTGACACATGTTTACTCTGACCCTGCATGCTAATGTAATTTAATCTAGGCTATTATAGACGTGGCTCTTGAAATGTCACTATGTGTAGGTACTTCCCATGTCCCACATATCCCCCACCCCTCAGGTGTATTGTTTCTCCTCTAGAAACCGATTTGTGCAAGCAAAAATACCTGAGGGCCATGTACATGCTCTAATTAGCGAGTCGCAAATATATAATTAGGATTTGCGACTCACTATTAGGAAGGGGCGTATAATTAGGATTTGCAACTCACTATTAGGAAGGGGCGTTTCAAGGGCGTTCCTTCGTAATAGCGAGTCTAAGCCCTATGCATCACTGTTTTGCGACTGCAATTGCGGTCGCAAAACAGTCGCAATTTACCACCTACTTCAAGTAGGTGGTAAAGCATTCGCAAACGGGAAGGTGTCCCCAGGGGACCCCTTCCCCTTTGGGAATGCATGGGAAAATATTTTTTAAGGGCAGGCAGTGGTCCCAGGGATCACTGCCTGCCCTTAAAATTTTTAATGAAAACGTTTCATTTTTTAAAAAAATGCTGCCCGTTTTCCTTTAAGGAAAACGGGATGCATTTTTTTTTTTAAAACTGCTTTATTTAATAGTAGTCCCAGACATGGAGGTCTGCTGAGCCCAGCAAGCCACCATCCTTGGGAGGGGAGGCATTTCCAATAGGGTCGCAAATTGAGAGTGGCTCATTATTATTCATGAGCTTTGCTTTTGCGACCCCATTGGGCATCGCTAACAGTGTCTCTGACACTGTTGTACATTTGATTTTGCGATCCGCAAAAGCAAATAGTTTTACATATGGCCCTAAATTCAGCCAAGGTCAACTCAGCTCGGAGTCATCCAAGAAGGGTCAGGCACACCTTAACACCCCCGGTGACTGTCTACAGTGAATGAACATCCATAACCCCTGTCACTCCAAAACCAGACAGTCAATACACAAACAGGCACAGGCACACAGAATGGTTAAACAAGAAAATGGCTACATTCTAAAAGTGGCATTTTCAAACAAACAATTTAAAAACCATCTTTACTAAAAAGATGTTATTAATTTCTGAGTTCAGAGAGCATAAACTGTATTTCTCAATCTTGTACCAATGGGAAGTTATACTTTTAAGATGTTACAAAGCATTTCCCATCCTATCCTAAGGGACAAGATAGCCTTTCAATAGTGAAAAACGATATTGGCAGTATTTTACATCAGTACATGTCCTTTCACAAACATTGCACCATGCCCATGGGGGTACCTTGGGTCTACCATAGGGGTGTTTTACATGGAAAAAAAGGGAAGGTTAGGGCCTGGCAGTGGCAGGTCTGAGAGACCTTTTCAGGGCTACTTAGGTGGGAGGCACAAGCAGCGCTGCAGGTCCACTAGTAGCATTTGATTTACAGGCCCTGGCACACTTAGTGCACTTTACTAGGGGCTTACCAGTAAATCAAATATGCCAATCAGGGAAAACCAATTGTAACCACAATTTACACAGGGAGTACTTGCACTTTAACACTGATCAGCAGTGGCAATGTGCCCTAAGCATCTAAGTCAGCAAAAACGAAATCCAGCACAGCATAAAAAATACAGGAGGTAGCAGCAAAAAGTCAGGTGAAACCATGCCAAAGATGCCAAGTCTAACACCCACTATAATGGAGGTCCTTGTCAGTAAGTATGATTTAACCCCGGAGGATTGCAGGTTAAAATTCAGGGTTAGTCAGAAACTGTGGCAGTCCTGCTGGTATGATTTTGTGGAATACTTTTGAAATGTTTGTTAATAGTACTGTTGATCTTTAAGAAGGTTTTTCTAACAGTTTTACACTTTTTCTTTAAAAAAAGAAAGAAATGAGAACAAGCAACTTGAAGAAACTTTTCTCTTGGCATTCATTAGAGTTCTTTTATCTTGTGTCATCCATTACAGTTCAATGGTGTCCCCCATAACCTCTTTTGAATGTAGTGGATGGATACTGTATGCTCTTTATTTATTTAGATCTACTTCTACCCACTTTTTCAAACTGTCCACTTGAAGGTAACATTTCATCCTCGATGCAACTTACATGTTAGACTGTCATGTAATTCCTAAAAATACATAGGATCTACGCATTTAGACAACATAAACTAAGAAATTGGTGTCCAGACTGATTCCAGACACCCCCAAGGAATATGTTAGCTTTTAGACCAGCTACCTCACAGTGCCAACATTAGCCCCCTAACCTTACCAAGGAGCAAATAGGTGTTGGCAAAACTCAAACATGACAACCCTTGATCCTTCAGGAATCGTGGAAACAGTGCAGTACTTTTCGCTCAGTCAACCATGCTTACTTAGTCTCAGAGAGATACACAGAACAAATGTTGGGGAAGTTTTCAATAAGCATTTATTGAGCCAGCGTCATTCTAGTATAAAACATGTTTGCTGCGACAATCATTAGACAGAAACAGAAGTATAAGTTTAAAAGCACCAACAGCGTAAATAAAAGGTAACATTCAATAGTGGTGCTAAAACAGTGAATATATGCAGTCATATAGATACAGGACCGTGATCAAGCGTACTCCTTCGATGCTGACCCTATCTAAGTGTACCTTAGTGCACCTAGCATATATGTGGATGTAAAGCCAAGAATCCCCTAGGAAAGAGTCAACCCCATTACCTGATGGGAGAGAACGAAGGACCCCGTCTTCGTCTCGAGATGGACACTCTGTAAGGGGTGTCAGACCACTGTGTGCTGGAGCTTCTACGTGCAGGCAGCAGGCTCTGTGAGCAGTGGAAATGTGGGTCTCTCTCCCACACATATATAACCCCCTGGTGTCGTTTCAGTGGTTCTAAGCTGCTGCAATTGGTGTTCCAGGTCAGCCTTTTTCAAATGAATCCAATGACCGGCTCGCGATTTTCAAAATTGCATCAGGCCACCGCGACAGCGGATCCCATTGGCTATAAGGGCATGGTCCATGGTGGTGACACACCGCAGGGGCCAGGCGGTAGCTACCATGAGTTAGGTGCCATACAGGGACATGTGTGACTGGGATTTGGGTGGCAGAGCATGGCAACCACCAGTTCACAATGTGCATATGCCTATCACTACCGCGATTGTGTCCCGGGCATTGGCAGTGACACACCGCAGGGGCCAGGCGGTAGCTACCGCGAGTTGGGTGCCATACAGGGACATGGGTGACCAGAATTGGGTGGCGGAGCATGGCAACTGCCATTTCACAATGTGCATATGCCTATCACTGCCGCAATTGTGTCCCGGGCATTGGCGGTGACACACTACACACGACCGCCCATACTGGCCGTGATTTTGGTGGCGGAGCATGCCAACCACCATTTGAAGCTATGTTTATGCCTATCCCTACTGCCAGTGTGTCTTGTAATGCACAAGATACACTGGCGATAGGCATATACATAGCTTCAAATGGCGGTTGGCATGCTCCGCCACCAAAATCACGGCCAGTATGGGCGGTCGCTACGGCGAGCCTACAGGATCACATGACTCTGTGCATTATTGTTTTTTCGGAGCACGTTTCGGGCACCTATGGGCACATCATGCTGTGTCAATATCAATGGTGTGGTAGCCTTGGAAGATGGACTGTAGGCAAAATTGGGGATGGTGCTCACTGCCTGGGAAGTTTGATATGGCATTTGTGAACAGTCAACAGTAGTCCACTATTGCCTGCACATTGATGGGATGGGTATGCTTTTATTTGCAGTAATTGTGTGCGGTGTTGGTAAGTAGCACTAGTAGGACACGTGTGCAGTCAATTGCCACCAACACGAGTGTATGTGCCTGCTATGGCGTGATAGCCTTGATTGCTCACCAGCTGTTCCTGCGCAGTGTGGGTGAACTGAATGTGCTGGTTAATCAAGATGATGTGGGCATCCAAGACAGGTGAGATGTACCTTGATAGTCCTGCCTGTGACACTCATCCAGCTCTTACTTGAGTTAATTGTAAGGTACCAGTGGCCAACAAGTGATGCACAGCCAGCAGCTTTGTCTGCGGAGGGATGTTTATTGTCCGCTGTGTCGGACCTGCCAGCCTGTGGGGAATGTGGCTCTGGATGCATGTCCTTTGCATGTCCTTTGGAACATGTGGTGTGAAATGACATCCACTGGTGTCATGTGTCTGAGGCTGATGTGCATTTGCAAGGCTCCCAGTCCATTCATGCGCTGACTTGTTGGTATACTGGGGTGGATTTGTTCTGGTAGTGTTGTAGATTGGTGTAGTGGCACTGTTGTGTCTCCAAGCAGCTGGATGAATATCTCCATGGCATCTGTTGTAGTTCATATGTGTCTTTGGGCAGTGCTACCTTCATACTGCATGTCATTGTCCAACTTAAGAGCAGAATAAAGGTTGTCCACACTCCCTGCTGATCATGTACCTTATCCACTTTTTGTGTGCCACATTGACAATCTGTGTGCTTGTTGAGAGTATTGGGCAGTGGTGTAATGATGTCTTGTTATACAGGTACACATACTCTGCAAATGCTTTGCATTATCTGTCACTGTCAAGCTTTGGATTCTAATTAGCAGCAGATGTGGCATCTCTAATGATGACAGTGGATATTAGCACATGCTTGTGAATATGTATGTGAATGTCTCTGAACTTGTGTGGATTTTAAGTGGCACTGAATCCAAAAACAGTCCTACTGAACTTTCCACATTGTGTTGTTCATGTGTCCCCTGTCATGAGTGCACAAGAAGGTGTGGCAGGCACAGCAGCCACGTGGAAGCCAGCAGTGTCTCTGCTTCCCACATGTCCTGTATCATATACTTTCAGGGCTGGGTACACAAGAGCTTGAAATGTAACTATTGGCGTTCACAGAGACAGTTCCCGTATTGTTTCTGCTCACGGTGCAAATACAGAACAGGTGTATGACTATTTCGTCTCAAGGTGGCAGAACATCTTACTTGCGCTGTATGCTTTAAGTGATGCCAGTCAATTTTAGCGCTGTGACCGCAAAAGTTTGCTAATTTGGGCACATCTAATTGTGTGTTGCAATGACGTGTTCCCTTTCATCTCACCTAGGAGGAGACCGAATGTGTATCGTCCCTTCACCCTGCTTGCTGACATGGAGGATAATGACGTAATACACCAATTCCGTCTGGACAGAACAAACCTACAAAACCTATGTGCAATGTTGGAGACACACCTGCGTCCTCGCAGGACATATCTAACAGCACTCACAGCAATGTCAAAGGTGATGGCGTTCCTGCATTTCTTGACTACTGGGTAATTCCAGATCACAGTGGGCATTGCAGGGGGTGTGTCTAACCAACCTTCAGCATAGTGCTACGGGATGCCCTGTCGGGTATGATGCAATACAAGGACCGATTCATACATTTCCCAAGGAGGCAGGAATTGGCGAATGTAAAGGGGGATTTTTATGCACTTGGACACATCCCGAATGTTGTTGGGGCAATAGACTGCACACATGTTGGCCTGGTTCCACCACAGGCACAGGAGCATATATACAGGAATCAGAAACATTTCCATTCAATCAATGTGCAGGTGATGTGCCAGGCCGATATGATCATCTCACACGTCTGTGCCCCGTTTCCAGGATCAGCCCACGATTCCTACATCATGAGCAACAGCATTGTGCCCCAGATGATGGCTAATCTGCTTCCGGAGCGGGCATGGATTGTGGGTGAGTATGCAGAGTCAAGTCGTGTGCTGTATGTGTGCTATGGTGTCCTTGGCCACAGTTAAGACACTCAATCTGTATGTGTATTTCACACTTAGGTGACTCTGCATATCCCAACGGCCCTTGGTTGTTGAGCCCACTACACAATCCCAGGACCCCAGCTGAAGTCCGCTACAACAAAGCCCATGGGAGGACACGTCGGGTGGTGGAGCGAACATTTGGACTACTTAAAAGCGAACATTTGGACTACTTAAATCGCAAACATTTGGACTACTTAAATGCTGCATGCGACACAACCTGGCCTTGCGGAAAGGAATCCCCTTGATCCTGGATGATGATGACCAGCTGCAGCCACCACCTGCAAACCCCCAACTGTCGAGTGACGAGGATAGTGGAGAGGAGGAAGGTGTTGTCCAGCATCAGCAGCTCATCAACAACTACTTCACTTGAAGGTGAGTGAGAATGTACAACAGGGATGTTGTCTGCTGATGTTGTGCTTGGTGAAAAGGTCTATGTGAGCTTTGTGACTGCAGCCTGTTGTTGAGTCAGTGCTGGCTGCAAATGTGTTGGTAACAGGGTCGTTTGGCACAGCTACTTGATGTGTATGTCGTTACTGTTGCTCATTGGAATGTGTGCAGATTGGAGTACCTTGATGACAAGTGTTGTGCGATAGTTGAAAGGCCACCACTTGAGTAGCGAATAATGTTCTGTTGTGTTTACCTAGGTCCCTTCAGCCTCTACTTGCCTGCAGTGAATCCCAGCTCCTGTGACATTGTAATCATGGGTGACATTGCACATAATGTGATAAACATCGAGCAGACACAACTACATTGTTGCGTGATTAGTGTTTATTTACAATGTGTATCGAGAGGGAAGCAGATATTTACATAAATGTGAATGGTGAATCAATGATTTGGCAGGGATGATAGATGAGACAATCGAATAAGCACAACATTGCTGTTGTGACACAGTCCAACAGATGGATGCCATTTCTATGGCAGTGTGGGTGAAGACAGTGTACAAATCCTATGGCAGGGTGAAGAGGGGTGCCATCATGGCTGGCTCCTTGATTGGTGTTTTGCAGGTGCTTTGCCACGAGATGCTCCCAAGGTTTTCTTTGGACGACCCCTTGATCTTTTGGCAGGGGGGGCACAGGTGCAGGCTCATGGGAGTCAGAGGAGTCCCCCCTCTCTGTGACTGCAGGGGAGGATGTGGAACTTTAAATACAAAATGCGAGGTGGGTCGCACACCGCTCGTCATACTAGCAAATAGCCCCATAGGATTCTGGAGGATGTAGTGACAGCGGCGGGTACACCTATGCCACGAGTATATAGTTAAAATGCCATCCCAGGATGTGGAACTGTCATCCTACAGGCCACTAGAGGGAGGTGGAGGTGTTGGTTGTGCGGCGGGCCTGTCCCTTAGTACCGCCACTAGCTGGCCCTAGAGGTCCACGATTTGGCCCATGCAATCCACGAGTTGGCCCATGCAGTTGTCTATGAACCTCAGCAGCTGTTGTTGCTCACGGGCATCTTGCAGAGCCTGGCCCATTTGTCCCTGGCACCGTTCATAGGCACCAACGACTCTGGGATGTTTGCCAGGGCTTCGGACCCAGTGTTCTGTTGGCTTTGAGTGACACTTGGCCTCCCACCTGGCCTGCTGTCATGGACCTGTTGCCTCACCACTGTAGGCACCCGCCTACTGTCCCTGACATCCGCAGTTGTTGGGGTGGGCTGATTATCCTCTGTGGCAGGGTGAGTATTGCAGGCCGCAGTGGTAGTGGTGGTGGTGGTGGTAGCGGCAGCACAGGTCGTTCCAGCAGGGGTCAGCGTTGATGTTGTTGCTGAGGGGGGTGGGGCAGTGGGGACCTGGGACAGATTGCGCCCTGACACACCAGATGGTTCGACTTGGTCCGCCACATCCTCAGTTTCCTGGTAGTCCGCATCTGAGTGTCCATGTTCCAGGGAAGGAGACTGGCTCTGCAGGTTGCGGTTGTGGTCCTCTGCAGTCAGTTGTTGGTCACCTGTGGGACAGATGGTAGATGGTCATTGCCTTCCACCCCTCATGCTTGCTGTGTTTGATGTCTCTTATTTACATGTTTTGCTACACACAATTAAGTATTTCATACATTGTATGTGTTCACAGTGATGTGCGTCATGACATGATGTGGAGTTACATAAATTTTTAGGTCTCGCCTACGCAGCGGAAAAGAGACCTTCAGCCATCGGCACAGCTTTGTGGGCAAAAACGTGCACGCGTTGCATTGCTTCCTATGACAACGCGTGCACGTCTGGCGATTCCCTTGCGGGAGCGAGCAGCGCCGTATGGCAGCAATAGCGCCATATGGCAGCAATTATCACGCTCGCTCCCGCAAGGGAAATGCTGCCTGCTCTCGGCCACACTCCCCCCCCACACCCTACTTGCGCGAGGCACACGCTTGTTGATTTTACTTTCATGTCGGAAGTGATAGAGCAAATGCAACTCACCCTCTTTTCCACAAAATATCACTCTGTCTTAGATAATGTCAGTGTTTTCATAGTGGTCTTCCTAGGAGTTAGTTTCCAAACTTGATCTGTTGCCTCTCTAGTAGGCAGGGTTTTATGGAGAACAACCGACTATGCAAATGAGCCTAATTTAAATTCATTATATGCGCTTTTTTTTCTCATGACTATTTCGGCGGGATATCCTGTACCTTTTGTTTTTCTGTGCGCATTTTTATGTACTCCCCAGGGATTTTTTTTAACGTTTCACTGTTCATATTGTTGGTGACGTTGCCTCAAACGTAAAAGACACACAATTGATGGACGGAATGCAGAACAAATCAAAACATTCACCCCCAGTCAAGAGATCAGGGTTGAATACATCATTCTTTTGCTCACCATGCCACCCCAGTTTAGACCTGGCTATATGCAAATCAGTCTTGACCCTGTGCCTCATGGGAACAGTCCAGCCCGAACTGCCAAGCCAGGTCCTCCCTGGACCGGAAACAAGCATCCTAGGACCGGTTTGGGGGTTTCAACCCTCTTCAGCCAGGATAGCTTGATTCCAGTGGCACAGTGAGCCCAGGACCCACGTCTGGGCATACCTGATGCACTTAGGGCGAGAAATTAAAAGACACACAATTGATGGACGGAATGCAGAACAAATCAAAACATTCACCCCCAGTCAAGAGATCTGGGTTAAATCCATCATTCTTTTGCTCACCATGCCACCCCAGTTTAGACCTGGCCATATGCAAATCAGTCTTGACCCTGTACCTCATGGGAACAGTCCAGCCCGAACTGCCAAGCCAGGTCCTCCCTGGACCGGAAACAAGCATCCTAGGACAGGTTTCGGGGTTTCACCCCTCTTCAGCCAGGATAGCTTGATTCCAGTGGCACAGTGAGCCCAGGACCCACGTCTGAGCACACCTGGCGCACTTAGGGCGAGAAAGAAAAAGACACACAATTGATGGACGTGACATTTTGATCTGCCTCTCGCCACGATAATGATTCAGACAGCTGTGGACTCTTAAAGAGAGCTCTCCCTGCGGTTCCAGGTTAGAGTTCACGAGCCGCCGTCAGCTACACTTCCCTCCAGTGTGACGTTCTGGACGCACGTCTCACGGGAGGAAAGCGTTGGGGAACTCCTGAATCCGCATTGTAATTTTGGTTGGTGAATCATTTAAGAGTCAAATACCTGTGCACTAACGTCTTCAGATGCTAATCTACCGGAAAGGTCTTCTGTGACGTAGTTTTAGCTCTTAATAGTTGATGTAGAAAAGTATGTCATCACCCTGGTAGGGACCGTGTGTCACACGGGGCAGGGCTCTGGAAACCTTGCCCCCTGGGCAGTTATTTGTTGCGGGCACCAGTTTGCTTTCTGTCGCTTGCTGTGTTGGCTTTATTGCCTTCTCCCGGGTTGTTTGTGAAGACAGGGAAGGCCTCTGAGCACATTGTGCTTTGCGGAGTTTATAGAGCACAGCAGGCCCTCAAACAACAGAGCCTATGGGGCTGAGGGAGGGGCAAGGAAGGCAGAGGAAGTAGTCGCCATTATCATGAGGTTCTTTGGGTATAAAAGGGCAGTGGCATGAGTGGCCCATTGTGAGAAGTTGGCCTGGCATATGCTGGTCACTAGTTATAGTGGCCACCTTGCACCAGTCCAATTCGACTCTTATGGTAGATAGGTTTAAGACAACCTTTTAAAGAAAGCTATCCTAGTGGTAGCTGTGGAGAGCAGCCTTCAGGCTAAGTCTCAGAGGAATGTAAAGCACCTTGTTTTACCTTATAATCTCTTAATTACCAAATGAAAGGACACCACACAGGTATATATATCAAATATATATGTATTTATTACTAGACACACTCTACTAATCTCTTTATGAGATTAGAAGTCAGGAACATATGCAAATATCAACGTTTCACAATAAGTTAAGCACAAATATGGCTGGGGCCCTGGGGGCATACCAGACCATATACTAAAAAAGAGGTTTAGGAAAGTCGACCCTGCAAGGGGACAATACCTAGGGCCTGTAAAATCGCTGGGGCTTCACTAATCCACCCAAGGCAGGTTAGTAAAGGACCCACGGGAGATGCGTGCAGTGTAAGAACACAGCAGCAGGTTCCCTATTGATTTCAATGAAGCAAGTCGTGGTTGGATTTTTAAAGTTTAAGGGTACTTCTAGAGAGTCTACAAGCAAGCCACTTACAAGGTTAGTAGTTCAAGGGCCAACACCCACAGGAGCATCTGAGTGCACGAGTTACCTCACCCAGGGAAGCCGGGTGCATAGGTGTATTTTGGTGTCGGGTCGCGCCGTCGTTTTCAATGGAAGCCGAAGAAGTTTTGCTACTTGCGAAGACTGGAGAAGTGTCTGGTGGAATCCAAGGCTGGATTCAAGATGAAGAAGACCTGAAAGCAGAAGGGACAGTGTTCACAGTCACTTGCCAGTGACCCGGGCCAGGAAGATGCATGCCCACGGAAGTCGGGTGATTTCAGGTGATCAAGGGTGTTTTGACTCTTCTGCCGCGAGGTCCAGGAGGCGTTGACGACAACCAGGAGCTGGATTCAGAGTGTCCCACGAAGTCTGCAGCTTACTGAGGTCTCAGCAGCCGGATTGGAGCCAACAAGCCTTAGCAACAGCAAGTCTCGTGGAATGTGAAGAAAGTCAGCGGTGCAGACCAGCAAAGTCTGAAAGACTCACCCAGCGAAGGTAAGTCAGGGCAGGCCTGGAGCAACCAGAGGAGCTATTTGGTTTGATGAGAAAGTCTTCCTGGGACCCACCAGCCAGCCAGCAAGGGATCGCGAAGACACCTCATAAGGATTCGCTTCACAGGAGCCCACGGTCACTCGGGACGAGGTAGGCCTCTGATTTTCAAGGGAAACCCTGCTGGAGGCTTGGACCACACGTGGTCTAATGCACAAGTTTGTAGAACGTCGTGAAGGGGTTGCACTTGACAATAGTGCACGGTACCCGGGTATTGCTGTTCCTCGTCACTCGTGGGGTCCACTTGCCTCAGCTCTGCTGGGGACTCACAATGGCTGTCGAGAAGTCAGGAAATCTACTTCTGGGGCTCCAGGGACTTTGGACTCCGGCGGGAGTGGGAATGTTTGCGACCGTTGATTTAAGTTTTTGGTGCCTGCCAAGCAGGGGAGTCACTCCTTGACACCAAAGGAAATTCTTCCTTTGGTAGTGGAACGTCGAAGGGCCAGGATTCTTCTTGTAGAGCGTCGTCCAGGGATATCTGATTTGCATTGGCAAGGTTTCCCTATCTTATACTAAAGGAAAGGGAGGGACTAGCTCTATGACCACTCCTCTGGGAGGGTCATGGAAGTGGGTGGTTACACCCACTTCCCTTTGTCCAGTTTTGCACCAGAGCAGGGGCAGGTAGTCCCTGAACTGGTTTGAGCTGGCATATGCACAGAGGAGCCTACTGCTCCCCCAGTGCAGGACTTCAAAGCACTCTAGGAGTGCACCCACCCAGCCCAAATACACTAAATCCTGTCTGGAAGGTGGTTACACCTCCCTGTGACAGGATGCCTATTGTTGGGCCTCCTCCACTGCGAGTTTCAGTCAGCAGCAGGAGGGCAGCCCACTATCTGTGCTGGTGGCATCCATTTTGTGATGCCAGGGCTCTTTCAGATTTCTACCGTGTTTCCACAGTAGGTACATGTCGACTTCCCTCTAGAAGGGTGGGATCATACTCCCACACCAGAAACTGGTGTGGGGGTATGATTCCAAGTTGTTTGACACCAAACACGACATGTTTTGATGCAGTAATTTCAAAGTTAGCATTTACCGCTAGGTTATAATGCACTTAAGAGTATATGGTTTAACCGCATCCACAAACAGCCACAGAGAATAAACTCTGCCAGCTGCAGAGGGATGCTGATCATGCAGAGGCACCCCCTCACATTGTAAACCAAGCACCCTGCCCTCAGGATTGACATGGCCTGCCTTAGGGGTGACTGATAGGTTTATATGTGTGTGTATGGTGAGATATAGGAACCTATACCTCAGTGAGGAGTGCTAACACTACCTCACCCATGCTGCAGTAGCAGGCCTGTGGTGTCAGATTTAGTCAGCATCCCAGGGGTGGCATAATACATGCTTCAGCCCCTGGTAGGCCTGTGAAGTACCTATGCCCTTGGTACCTAAGGTACCATATACTAGGGGCTCTTAAGGTACCACAGTATCCAATCACTAGTGCATCTAATATGCACTCCAAGTTGTTTAGAGAGAACAGAGAGACTGGGGCCCTGATTAGCAGGAACCCAGCCAGGCTATAGCTAGAAACCAGTGTAAACATCAGAAAAAAAGTGGGGGCAACATAAGTGCAGATCCTACTCTCCTACACCCACCTTTCTAACAGCACTGGCAAAGCTTGTAGATCTGGCTTGAATGTGCTAATGCATTAAGTGTATTTGTGTGTGCCGCTACCATATTAAAGACAAACCTTATGCTTGCCAGTGTTTGTGTGACAATTTACATGCGTGCATGTACACCTGT
Source organism: Triturus cristatus (assembly GCF_964204655.1). NCBI lineage: Eukaryota > Metazoa > Chordata > Amphibia > Caudata > Salamandridae > Triturus > Triturus cristatus. The sequence goes on from NC_140580.1 coordinate 780,454,194, forward strand.
CAGCTGTTACATGGCATCCGGAGATACTGCAACATATATATACACACATACCTATACGTCTATCCCTCCATCCACCATTCCAGCCCTCCACGATGCTTCTGTTCACAAATAGATCCATCTACAAAGCACCCTTTCGCTCATCCAACAATCTATCCACCCTTCCATTCTTCTTTGCCACATCCACCCACCCGTCCTTGCACTCTTCCTTCATTTGTTCATTTCAGTCATCCCTTTCTTCCTCCATTTCACCTTCCTTCATGTTTCCTTCCTTCCTGTCTTGTCCAATCAACTTATTAGGCCATGGAGTCCAGTGACAACCCCTACTTCAGCTAATAAAACGGGGGTTCATGACGCCTCTAAGTCAAATTATTGATTGGCCCAGCTCTGCCTCCCTGCCCCACTGAAGTGCTGCCCTGCACTCGCCCAGGGAGCAAGAGGGAGCTTGTTTCCTCAGCGGCACACGTTACTAGCTAACTAATAATGTCCCATATATGCCATAATTCCTGTTACCACAGATATAAAATAATGGATTTTGCATTTTTTGGTTGTTGCAGATTTATATAGCCCAAACTCGATCCAAAGCGCTTTAGATGAGCACCAGTTACATTACACAAGGACACATTCATTATTTTGGTAGGCGGTGGAGTTTAAGTGATTTTCCCAGAATCACAGAATGTTGAGCCAATGCAGAGGCTTGAACCCAATTCCTCAGCTCCAAAGTCGGCAGCTCTAGCTGTAAGGCTACATCCTCTCCCCAATACATACTGGGTGCAATAAGAGTTTCATCCGCTGATACATTTAGGCAGATCAAACCTACTGATACTTACTGGAAACAAGCATTGGCATAGCCAATAGATCTCGCTTTTGGGACCTTATAAGTATTTAGTTATGCAGCACAATATCCTTGGTTCAACAACATCAACTGTTGCATGGCTAAACACTTATAAGGTCCCAAATACGAGACCTATTGGCTATGCCAATGCTTGTTTTAAATGGTGTGACATGTAATTGGATACCATGCCCCACGTGTGGAATTTCTCATTACGATGAAAGGTTGTCATCTGACAACTGGCGGAAATACAACTTGATGTGAGGCATCTTTGCTGATAACTCTGCTGGGCAGCCATTATATGTGCGCATGAACTAGCCATTGTCATGTCATGCATACCTTGGTCATGTCCTGTGCTTGGATTTCTTTGTACCACACACCATGCTTGTTTGTTTTTCCTATGGTCCTTCATGCTCAGCACCCATGGAAGTTACAGATGACATTCGGGGCAGTGCATGTATGTTCCCGGAATTTGCTTAAAAATGGTTTTTGGTGAGTCACAGTTCTGTATGCTTAGCTGTCTGCATACTGTCAATATAAATTTAGTTTGCTCATATTCTGGTGTGAAGTGAGGCCTTGTGTTGTCATATGGCTCAATGCTTTTTGTGAGGGATGGTGGGATGCATGCACTGTCTGCTTACCTGTCCAGTTGTCATTTTGGGAGGGTCTTTCTGACACATGCCAAGGGGGGGAGTGCTCCATCCTGCTGAGGGGGGTACAGGGGTGGCTGGTGGGAGTTGTGGAGCAGGCCTCCCTACCCCAAACATCCCTCCCTGTGAAGATGGCTACCTACCTGTTAGTTGAGGGTGAAGCAGATAATGACTGACACACGCTTCTGGCTGGGGTGGAGGGCTCCAGCCTGCTGAGGGGGGACAGGGGTGGCTGGTGGGAGTTGTAGTGCTGGGTCCCAAGACACATTCCCCCTCCCTGTGAAGATGGCTACCTACCGGTTAGTTGAGGGTGAAGCAGACAATGACTGACACATGCTTCAGGCTGGGGTAAAGGGCTCCATCCTGCTGAGGGGGGACAGGGGTGGCTGGTGGGAGTTGTGGAGCAGGACTCCCTATCCCACACATCCCTCCCTGTGAAGATGGCTACCTACCTGTTAGTTGAGGGTGAAACAATGGCGGACATGTGCTTCTGGCTGGGGTTGAGGGCTCCATCCTGCTGAGGGGAGACAGGGGTGGCTGGTGGGAGTTGTAGTGCTGGGTCCTAAGACACATTCCCCCTCCCTGTGAAGGTGGCTACCTACCGGTTAGTTGAGGGTGAAGCAGACAATGGCTGACACATGCTTCTGGCTGGGGTGGAGGGCTCCATCCTGCTGAGGGGGGACAGGGGTGGCCGGTGGGAGTTGTGGAGCAGGCCTCCCTACCCCAAACATCCCTCCCTGTTAAGATGGCTACCTACCTGTTAGTTGAGGGTGAAGCAGACAATGGCTGACACATGCTTCTGGCTGGGTAGAGGGCTCCATCCTGCTGAGGAAGGGGACAGAGGTGGCTGGTGGGAGTTATAGTGCTTGTTGGCTGGACACATACAACTCAGTTGCTGTTGGGTACCTTTGTGGTGAATCAGGTTGAGTGGAGGTTACATCTGTGTTGGGTATTGTGGTGTAGAATAATGGACTTGGGTTCAGGAGGTGTAGCTTTGTAGTTGTGCAAGGCAGTACATAGCAGTGTGATGGTATACATTTGTTAGTACTTACCAACCTCCACTCCCCCGGATATTCCTTCAAGATTCTCTGGGTGCAATATGGCAAGCACCTTCTTCTCCCACGCAAAGTATGTTTTGGGAGCAATGGGGGGGCCTCCACCAGTCCCCTCAGCCAGCTCACGGTTCTTTGCCCTCTTCTTCTTGACGACACTCTTTAGGTCATGCCACCGCTTCTGTATTTCCTGCGAGCTGCAGGGGGTTCCTACGGCATTTACCTTGTTCACTTTTCTTACCCACATTTGGGTCCTGGTGGCTAGAGTGGTCTGTTGGACCATGTTATCAAAGAGTTGTGGTTCAACTCTTATAATCTCATCTACCATCACTGTCAACTCTGTTTGTGTGAATTTTGGCATTTAATGTGGTGCCATGGGGTGTGCTGTGCTGATGTTTTGGTGTGCAGTTGTGAGGGTGGTGTGGGTGGTGTGTGTGTATGTGTTGTGTTTGTGGTGTGATGTGTGCAGCATTGCCCCTATTTTTTGCTCTGCTGTTGGACCCTTCAGTTGTGTAGTTTTGCAAAGGATTGTGGTCAGGGAAGGGGCTGGTTTTATGCTCAGCTATATGGGTGTGGCAAGCTAGTGTATTGCTGTCAGGTTGGTTGTGTGGGTTGCCCTGTGATTTGTTGGTTTGAATTTGCCATGGGGGGTGTGTCATTGTGAGGTTTTAGGTTAATTTGGGGGCAGGGCTAGTTTCCTGTGTGCATTTGGTGGCCTTATTGTGTGTTTTTGTCATCGGATGCCATTTTTTCACGGAGCCTCCTCAGCGATGGCTGTGCTGCAGCCCATCTGCCGGATATCACATTCATTACTGTTCGCGACCGCGGCGGTCGGATGCAGCGGAACGTACCGCTGTGGAATTGGGGATATCATGATGTCACGGGCAGTTACTCCGCGTGCCTGGCGGCGGTTTGTTTCTTTTTCGCTGTGGATCCGACCATCGCGGTCGGATTTTCACCAGCCGATTGATGCCGAGCAATGGAGCCAGCTTCTGAACAAGCGAGTACGATGCACGATTCAGACAGCCGTATTGACTCAGTTTTGCCGGGATGAAACAGCTATGGGAATCGGACTTCTGGGGGCTATGATAGGCCCCCCTTCACCCGGGGCCCTCTGAATCGGTCACAGGGATATCCATCGGTCTCCCCTTTCCATGTATGCACAGTGTGGGGGGCACCGTGGGGTGCCCGCCACATGGTGCACGCTTTTGCCCACCCACCCCTTTTTGCAATGGGAGCCTGTGTACGTGTTTGGTACACAGGCTCCCATTGAGTTCAACGGGAATCCAAGCAAACCGAGTCTGTCACCATACAGACACATGGGAATCGGTTGCTTGGACTCCTGAAGCATGAGTCATTCGGAAAGCTCTCCAGGTCCAAGCCATCCAGAGGACTTTCCGAATGAAATTGGAATCAGGCCCATAGTGTGCATTTTTGTTTACTACAATCTTTATGGTTTTTTGGCGCAACTGGTCAGTGATCATTATTTCAACAGTACATCATTTGTGGTGTATGAGTATACAACCTGAGAACAGTAGAATGGGAAATAGACCTGCAAAACACATTTTTATATTGACAGACATGTAGCATTTTGCACAGTAAGTAAACATCTCACTCAAACCTTCACAGGCTGCTGGTATTATGACTGCAGCTTATGAAGGTTCTCCCAATAGTGCTGTAGAGGTGGAATATTCTAGCTACACCCAGTATCTCCTGCATCATTCGGTTGTACATCCTATAATGAATTGTTTTTAAGTGGTTGAATACTTCTTGGCAGTGCTGCTGGGTAACTGTATACTGCAAATTTTACACTGCACAAATTTAGGTGTACTTTTTCCCTTGAAGGTGCTTGCAGACATCACTTTCTATTGTGCTAGCTGGTGTAAAGATATACCTGCATGTGTTTAATGGGGTTGTTCACAAACTGTATTTGTAACAGTTAAATACATTATGCTATGTTAATTTCTTTATTTGTAGTTAGTGTAATGCACAGTTTGCTATGAGATAGTGTGCAGTTTTGTTTTCTACAATCTTTATGATTGTTTTTCCCCCACTGTTCAATGATGCCTGCTTAAGAAGTACAGCGTGTCGAAGCGCTAGGAGAGCTGCAGCACAAGTGCCGTATAGGGGAAAGGCACTAAGGATACAGACCTCGCCGAAAAGAGAGAATTGTGGTAACCTGCCCATCACTGTGGTGGACGGGACAGTGGCTTACGAAGCAGTTCTGGCAGAGGAGTTTCCGGTAAGTTAGAGAGGGAGAAGGCAGGGAATTGCAGTGAGGGGGAGGCAGGGTGGTTAAGCTGGTGAAATACTGGTGCTCTTGACTTAAAGTGCAGCCAAAGCGACAAATTGTGGAACTGGATGAAGTAGGGGAGAAGGTGGTAAGCTCAAAAGTGAATACTAAAGAGAGCGCAGAAAGTAAAATAGAGACAGACCCCCCCTACCCACCTTACAGAGATAAAAGCATTGGAAACAGCAGTGGAAACAGCTATGGAAACAGCTCGAGACAGACCAGCTCAGGACAGGCAACCCAGGGAGTGAACAGGCTATTGTCTGAGGAGCAAACACCTACCATCTGAAGAAGTGGAGGTAGATTACTGCCCCAAAACCAGAAAGCTGAATACGAAGGTTAAATCCTCCTCTTCTATGTCGGATGTATCTCCTCCAGTGATTCTAAAAAGTACCAAAAAAAAGAAAATACATACTGCTGTAGTGAAATCTCAGCCTCCTCTGTCTAGAGCAAGTCAGGTTAAAATAAATGCTTTGGATTCCACACGAAAAAAATAACACCATCCTTAAGGGCCTACTTTAAAGTGCTGGAAAAAGAGAAGGTGGATTATCATAACAATAAGGACTTGAATAAAGATCAACGCTTGAGCCCACAGAGAGGAAGCAACAGGAGAAATGTCAATGGACAGTAACAGGTATGGTCCCTTAATGACATTAGACCAACAAGACCAACAAGAGCAAGCCACAGAAGCAGACGCAGGTACAGATGCCACTGGCGCTAACCCTACCGAAGATAGTCTACATCCCCAAGACAGTATGGAAAAAATGATGGGCACCTTGATGAGGGAAATGAGGGCTAATTTTGTGACATCGGAGAAAAACCAGACCAAAATGCAGGAAGCATGCGAAGTACTGGACCATAAAATAAACATGCTCATGGAAAGAGTAACATCAGTAGAGCAGGAAGTAAACAAAAAAGTAGAAGAGCATAGGAAAGAAATCGACCTGCTTAAAACCACAGATGATGAGATAAGAGACAGGTTGGAGTCCATGGAGAATCAGGCCAGGAGAAACAACCTAAGAATTCTAAATGTCCCAGAAGGTTTGGAAGGGGAAGATATCAAAAGCTTCATGATAAAACTATTAGAGGAGCTTATTCCCTCGACGAAGTCAATAGACCTCGCAGAGGACATTCAAAGAGTTCACCGCGACCCATTTGGGAGAAACAAAGTCAGGAAAAACCCAAGGAAAATCCTCATGAACTTTAAAACTTACATGCTTAAAGAGAGGATTTTCAGTGAGGGTTTAAAAGTGGGGTCATTTTCCACAAGCAACTGGTCATGCAGAATTAGATCTGATATCTCAAAAACGACGCAAGAAAGGCAGTGGCAGCTCGGCCAATATATGCAACAATTGAAAGCACTAGGAGCAACAGTACAAATGCGCTTCCCAGCCGCGCTGAGAATAATGTGGGAAAATAAGATGTATAATATCAGGGATCCCAAGGAGGTGGAGTGTTTTGTAAATTGAATTAAGGCACAGTCAAAGGATAAACCAAAATAAAGTAGGACAATGAAGTAAATCTGTAACAAGACACAACAGGAGAGTTAGGAGCTCGGAAAAAGGGCTAAGAAAATGTCCAGAAGAAAGCCGAGGGAGGCTTCTCCTGGGTGGGGAAAGAGGGGAAGAAAATTGCACGGAAATTTTTGTAAACATAATAAAACAAGCATTTTCAATGCAATGGTCTCGGCAATATTATAGGTAGAGCTATTGGTATTGCTCATTATTTTTTTAATCATTTTTGTATCCCTAAATAAATGGCATTGTCATTTCTATTGGCATTAGCTTTTTTTTTGCATATGTGATACCTATTGCATTAGCAGTTAGAGAGTGAGGTAATGAGATAGAGAGAGAGAGTGAGGGATTGAAATAGAGAGTGAGGTAGTGAGAGAGTGAGGTAGATAGAGAGTGAGGTAGTGAGATAGAGAGCCCTAATGAACACTTCTCACCGGGTGGCGAGCTCTGGCCCCAGTATACCCACTCTTAAACACCGCGATGTAAGCACTTTGCGCCCTAAGGTGAACACCTCCCGACTCTGCAAGCACGACGGAGCAAGCAATGATGCTGTAGGGAGACAACCAACAACAGGCAAGCAACAATATGGAAGGGGGTAATGGGGTACTAGCAACAACTACAAAAAACTAACAGAAGGTCTTAAGTCCAAACATACAGACAGAACAGTCACTAGATGCCGTGAACAAAGCGAGAGTCTCTAGCAACAACAACATGGGTAAAAGATTAAAACAATACCTTAATCCCAGAGCAAGCAGTGGAAGAACATACATCAAATATAGCAATTCGTAATTGGTCCATGTTCAATGGAAGGGAGTAATAAATATAGAGAAAGTGAAACTGGCACACTCTGACCAGTTAGGAGCCAGCAAATAAGACTGACAATGAAGCCAACGAATGGTACGCAATGGGTGGGTCATAGAGGCCAACACAAAATGTTTAGCAAGTGACAGTGCATGCACAAATGCAATTTACAATTAGTATCCATCATATCCTGCAGTTTAGTCAACTGTAATTTGAATTGGACAATGAATATATAGCTATCAATTATCGGCATGTTACGAGGATAACTTGAAATCAGTCTCGTTTTCCCAGCCGACAGGGGTAAGTATATTGTAAACCTGTGCATATTATGTGAAAAGAAAAACTACAAGTCCCAGCATGCACTCTGCTGCTAGATGAAAACCCAGAACAGCTATGAGGAATAGAATGATAAATCCCGTTTCCCTACATTCACTGTCTTCCCAGCCTGTTTACACAAATCTAAAACAGGGGCGCACACATGTGCATAATATATTCTTTTTGTTAGTTGCCATTAATGTTTACTGTTATGCATTGCGCCTGTAGAAGAGATGATGAAACGGTGGTAATCTGCGATAAACCACATAAAAAAACGTGACGATCTGCGGAGACCGCAGTACATAAGTGAAGATCTGCTGAGGCACAGTCAGCCACACTGTTGCAAGTGGGAGCCTCTCTACATTGCTGCAAGTTTGTAACCTTGCGATGTTGAAAGGCACAACGCGTGCTTTTAGAGAAAAGAACCAGTTGCATAGAAGGAGTAACTTAAGAAGCGTTACATATATGACATTTCAATTCAGTGCACATACCTTTTCCTGCGCTTGGCCATTACATTTATACGTGAGTTAACATTACAACTCTCTCTCCTCTTCCTGTTTGGCAGCATGTGACTGTGGCCCATGTGACTGGCAGGGCAGCAGGTGGGGCAGAGACGCCTCTGTGGGCGGAGAGAGGGCAGCAGGCATCTTCAAAGACGCTAATTGCTGTGTACGGAGGGAGGCATGACGCGGCCGCTTTGATCTCACGGTTCCAAGGGGGCGGGGCTGCCGGACTCTTGGCTCAGTGGTGCTTTGATCAGCATCTAAGTGGAACAGTTCCACATTGTATAAATTCTAAACAAATACGTTTCTTTTTAAAAAGGAGTAAGGGAGTTTGTAAGCACCCAATTTCCATTTGTAAGCATCTAACGTTTGGTAGTTAGGGGAATCGCACGTCTTTTTTTCCCTTTTACAAGTAGTACTATTTTTTACTTAAGTTCAGAGAGTACTTATGTTCTGCACAGCGCGTCCACCTGTTTTCTGAGGTTGATGGGTGTGTTGGGACTTTACTCGAAGTTCGAGTACTGTGATTTACTTCGAAGTTCGATTTGTGACATCACTGTGGACTTTTCCGTAGGTTCGAGGGGAGGGTATAGCCGTGATCTCGGACTTTAAATATCAGGGTTCAAATCTCACCACTATGATCCTAGACAAATCGCAGTTTTTTTTTACTTTGTCTCAAATTGTACGCACGCCACATCACATCACTATAATTCAGGTGAAAGCTGAAGCTTTATGACCTTGAAGCTACACCCAAGGCCACGCACAAACAAGCACACCACTGCCTTTCTCCGAGGCGAAGCAGAAATGCCTCGGAGAAACGCAGTGGCGTTTTCAGATTCGGGGGCGTGTTTCTTTTTCTCTCCTCTTGCCATTGGCTGGAGGAGAGAAAAACACGCCTGAGAAAGGGCGTGGCTAAAAAGTGGAAAGAACAGCACGGAACACGCCCCCGAATCTGAAAAAGACGGAGCCTATTTGGAGGGACGGCTCTCTCCTCCAAAGGCTGGCCTCCATTTAGGAAGCCAGCCAATGGAGGAGAGCCAAAAAGAGAGGCGGGCTAAAGAGCCACTCTCAGAAACATAAGATCGCCGGACTTCCGGTTCTGCCTTCGGCAGACCGGATGGTCCCTCGACCTAAAAATGTACAAGGTGGGTAGCAAAATAGGGAAAAAAAGTAAAAATGTCCTAAATAAGCAATGTGAGGGGGAAGGGACCCTGACAACTTCCGCAAGATTCAGAAAGGTTTCGCAAAAAGGATGCGCACGAAAGGGGATGGGGTAAATGGTTGTTAATGTAATGACATGGAACGTGACTGGGCTCCGGATAAGGTAACGAAGGGCAAAGATTCTGAAATATTTGAAAATAGTAGACTGTGAAATAATGATATTACAGGAGACACACCTACTGAAAGGAGAATGGGAAAAAATCTTTAAAAATCCGAAATGGGTAGAGACGTGTGTGCACTAATCAAAATTGCACCGTGAAAGGGGTGGCGATTCTATTAAAAAAATCTCTGAGAGCTAGGATCGAAGTCACAGAGGTGGATAAGAAAGGAAGATGGGTGATGGTGAAAGCGGGGATAAATAATAATCCTTATACAGTGGTTGGGTACTACGGTCCCAATCTGGATGACCCAGAGCCGCTTCAGAAAATGTACTCACAACTCCTATCTGCGCAATCACCTATAATAATGGGGCGGATTTTAAAATCATACTAGACCCAAAGAAAGACAGGTTCCCAACCAAGTATGGTCCCAATCTACCTACAATGAGGGAGTGGATGAGCCTTTGTATTAAAGACTTAGGGATCATGGATATATGGAGAGAAAAAGGTGACAAGACCCATAAATTCACACTGCATAACAAGAGATTGTGCCTCAAGACTAAATTATTTTCTGATAGACAGGGGTCTACTAAATTCCACGCAAGGGGTAAAAGACATTCCAGCACACTTGTCGGACCACTCTGCAGTGATCTTGCACCTTAAGTTAAAGTGCCCCACCTCCAGTCCTAGATGGACAGTAGATAGAGTCATCTTTCAAGACAGAAATTGCATAGATGAATTAACAAAAGAGACGGAGGAGTTCTTCCACATGAACAAAGAAGGGACCACAAAACAATTTGCCTAGGAGGCTTATAAGGCCGTTATCAGGGGAAAAATAGCTAGTCTTACAGCACATAAGAACAAAGTAAAAAGAAATAAGATTCATGAATTAGAAAAAGATATAGCCTTATTGGAGATGGAACTAGATAAAAATAATAATACCATGCAACAGAAAGTGGATATTGAGGAGAGGAGAATGCTGAAAAAAACAGAACTGGCGGATACTCTTGAATTAATAGTAAAAGAAAAATGGGAGGCTAGCAAGATATCACATTATGAGTATGGGGAAGGATGTGGGGAACTACTAGCACGGAAACTGAAAACAGAGGCAACTCAAAACAGGATAATTAAAATTCAGAAAGACGACCAGCACTACACCACAGAAAAGGAAGAAATCAGGAAGGAGTTTGCAAAATGTTTCAACAATCTGTATTCGGAAGAAGCGGTAGCCAAGGAAGAGCAGATCAAAACATTTTTGGAAGAAATATCATAACCAAAACTTTCACAAGAACAAATGGCAGAACTCAAACAGGTTATTAGTAGAGAGGAAGTACTAGAAACGTTGAAAGGACTAAAAAAAGCAAGGCAGCAGTCCCCAATGCACTCCCAAATGAGATATATGTCCATCTACGAGAAGTATTGGCCATCCCTCTGACAGAACTCTTAAATGAAGTATTTATAGGGAAAGGGACCTTCCCAGCCTTATGGAATGATGCAATTATTAGTGTCCTACTTAAACCATCGAAGGACCCCTCAAAATGTTAATCTTACAGGCCAAATTCACTTTTAAATACAGATTATAAGGTCTATAGGCAAATCTTAGCGAGAAGGCTAGGAAAGGTTGTGGGGTCTGTGGTGCATACAAAACAAAAAGGTTTTATCAGGGGAAGATACATACAAGAACTTGAACACGAACTCATAAGCGCATTCGATTTAGCAATTCACCATGAAACTCCTCTATCAATTTTAACCCTGAACGCCGCTAAAGCATTCAACAGGGTGAGTTGGCCCTTTTTAAATGCAACTCTTGCTAAATTCAACCTGGGAGATACTTTTCTGAGTGCAATCAAACAGATATATGCAAACACCTCAGGCAAGGTTTTAGTGAACGAAACATTAAAGGAAAAAAATCCGATACAAAGGGGCACAAGACAGGGATGCCCGCTATCTCCCCTACTGTTTGATTTACATATAGAGCCACTAGCGGGATTATTAAGGGAAGACAAGGGAATAATACCATTCAAATATCAGGGTTGGGAGAAGAAGGTTGCACTTTTTGCAGATGATCTGATGGTGTTTACTAGCAACCTAGTGGTATCCCTTCCAAAAGTAGAAAAAATTGTGAAAACATTTGGAAAGGTATCAGGATATCTGGCGAATCAATCAAAGATAGAAATCCTAGAATGGAACAATGACTCTCAAGATCCTAGAGTAAAAAACTAAATAAAGTATCTGGGCATAGACCTCACAATGGACATAAAGGAGATAGAAACCCTGAACTTTGAGAGAATTCACAAAGAAGTAAGGAAATTGCTTAAAGTTTAGGGGGGTTTACCACTCTTGTTCATGGGAAGATCCAATATAATAAAGATGGCTGTACTCCCAAAATTCACTTACTTATTCAGCACTATCCCTTTGGAATTTAAATTGGACCGGATAAAGAAACTACAAGGAGAACTAAGTAGTTTCATCTGGGCCGCAAAATGAGCAAGGATAGCCTGGAGAAAGATAAGGAGGAACAAGGCACAAGGAGGAATCGCTAGCCCAGACATCCTACAATATTGTAGAGCTTTCCAATTCAAATACATCAGGAAATTGCTAGGGGACTTTGAGCATTATCCCGACCATTTGAAGGTGACAGCCGACAAGGAAGGTAGCCACTACCTGTATAAATTTGGTCACCTAAAGTACTTCAAGAAAATAAAACTAAAGACACTGAAGGCGGCAGCCGTGCTTTGGTACCAAATGAGAAGATCTCTTAAAATCCCATACTATAGTAGGTATGCACCAATTTGGGATTCCCCTGGAATCCCAGAATTCCTAAAAGATAAGCTAGCAAATTCCATGAGGGAAAACAACATTACAAGATGGGGTGAATTAATAACACAGAACGCCGTCATAGAATGGGAAGTGCTGAGCGAAAAGACTAAGGGCACACTCTTGCGATTCAAGTATTATCAACTAACCAGCTGGGTCAAGAATTTAAAGGATAGCCAAGATGGAAATGGGAAAGTGGAAGAAATGCTGCAGGGAAACAAGATCAACCAAAAAAAAATAGCATACTGGTACTGGGCACTGATACAGGAAGGGGAGGAAGATGACAAAATTCCAGGCGAGATCTGGGGAGGAGTACTGCCGGAGCTGGATATCCAACATGAATGGCAAGTATCTATGGCTACTTGTTGGAAAATTGTGAAATCTGCACCATTAAAAAGAAACCACTTATTCACTATCCATAGAGTATACTGGACGTCAAAGAGGCTATCAAAGATCAAAGGCCAAGGGGAGAGAAGCTGCCCCAAATGCGGAGAGATGGGTGCAGGCGACCTTCACATGTTTCGGCAGTGCCCCAAACTCGAGGAATTTTGGAAGGAAACGGGTAAGACCTTGTCCAATGTGCTGGGACGGCAAGTGGAGGTGAGTATAGACTTGGTTATTTTTAGGATAAGTAAAAACAACGAAATAACATCAAAGCTGAGCAAAGATCAAGAGAGAATTCTCTTCTTTCTGATACTTTTAGCAAGGAGAGAAATATGCATCAAGTGGGTGAAAAGTATACCTCCAACACATACAGAGTGGTTAGTTTCAGTACAAAGAACACATAAACTAGACACGAGTGGACACAGGGGAAGGAGAAATACATTTTGGAACATCTGGGAAAGTTATAACCTTACGAATTAGAATGGTGAAATGCATTGTATATTCCAATGATTAAGCAATGCCATAAAGTTTCAGGTGGAAACTTGAATGAGTAGTCAAAACGACTAGCTCAATCCCTAATCGATTTGCACTGGAAATGGACAAAAAGGGGCCCATCCATGACAGTAGCGGCATTTATACATCTTTACCGTCTTTATATACTGATTTCCTTTTATCTTTCTTTTCAGTATCACATTACAGATTTTAAGTCTGGTTATGACTGACTAGTATATAATATTATTACACACCAATTATATGACAAGCACTCATAGTCTTTCTTTTAGTCTAATATGGGCTTGATGCCTGACTTCATTATGGCGTCTTATACTTGTAGCCCATTGGCCCACAGATTCATTAGTTTGAATTGGAATTTTGTATCTGCAGCCTATTGGCTCTCAGACTTATCAGTTTGAATTTGCGTGCCCTTTTTAGCTCTATTTAAGACTGAGTCCAATATTGTGAGGTTTGCACCTATCATGTCCATCCGTCAGAATATCGGAGAAATGCTATCGTAAAGATCTCCTCCTTTTTCAACTTGCGCTCTGCCTGTCTAAGGTATGTTTTGAAACTAGATAGGCTTTTGTAGAAACTCATTGCCATCTCTTCTTTTGTATACATTGATTTTCACTATCTGTATTACGTTTAGATATCGTTCCTGATATCTTTCCATCTTTCAACATACCCCAATTACAATATAGGCAGTATTCGGACTTTACATCTCAGATTAAGTAAGTATATTGGTCTCGTTTACCCGTTGCCGGTAACGCTTAAATATCAGTTTAGTTTGCCTTGGAAATAGGTTCGAGCCACTCAAGCGTAGTCATTAGTGTATTTTTTCTCTGCTGAAGTCTTTCGACTTTTGTATATCAGAACTTTATTGGGTATTAAACCCTCCATTGCTTTCTGCTGTGCAATCATTGTAGGAACATCATTTAAGCGTGCCTTTAAAAGTAGTACTTCGAGACCGTTAAGCGTAAAATATGAGTATAGATTCTCTTATCGTGGATGACGTCTATGTATGAGTACATTTTTGGGCATCGAGATTTGATTTTATTTTATCTAAGTAACATTGGATTAGCATCATTAGTCTCAGTTTCACCAGTCAATTTTGAATATTTAAATGAAATTCTTTTCTTTAGATGTACGCATATATGTCTATTCACACATATGCCTAATCGCGTTGCCACAAATCCGTGCAGTGTTTGGTTCGAATCGATCAACTTTTAAACAATATCTTCAGTAAGTACCTTTCCATTACGTAAGAACCATCAAAATGTATGAATATACAATAATAACAACCATAATCACGGTGTTAAAGTGATTAACTCACTTATTTAAGGTGACAATATTGGGAACCTTTTAGGCTTTCCTTATCAAGAGTAAAATATTGTTTTTATTAGGTTTGGCCACTGTCCGTTTGGTTTCTTTTACCTTTGATACATTAACAGTATGGCTCTAATTTACTATCTAACATTTATCATTCCCTTTAGGATGGTCATAAATAAGAAAAATACTGGATAAAGACTCGCTATTTTATATAGATAAAGACGTGAATATCCCCTTTGTGACCTTAGTAAGTAATCTTTTGTTCACAACAAAGAAGTAACCTCTATTTCGATTTTCAAAAGTGCACCGGATTATTATTAATCCAGTATTATCCATGACGAACACATCATTTTGTATGAATAATCTATCCATTTGGTATATCTTAATAAGCAAAGCCTTAGGTATATCCTTGAGTTAGGAAATGATATATAAATTTCTGTTATCTAGCCTTTTTTCTTTTCATTTCCATTATCTTTCCTTTCTTCTTTCTATCTAGATTTAAATAATTATAGGCACTGTTTCCTTCTTTCAGTGAGTATGGACTTTTTTGATGAAGTTTTAGGTATTGACCTTTGTATGGTTTGTATTGTAAATATAAATGTATAGTGTTTAGCTGCTTATCTTTCTTAAAAACATGATTAGCCGTTGTTAATAAGTGGTAATAATGTATTATTATTCGTTTTACATAACCACTGACCAAATGTGCCAGGTATTTGTGTATATATGTAATTGCATATTGTTTGTATATTTATATATCTTTTTCCATATACATTTTTTCTTGTTATAGCTTTTATGCAATAGACGTTCCCCTGATGAAGGCATCTCTGCCGAAACGCGCGTAGTCTCCATCTGCCGCTATGCTTTCAACGACCAATACTTTGACCGTGTCATTATTGTTTCAAGAGTAAAATGTATATCAAATTGTCAATTAGTGATATTTTCTGTTTAAACAAAAGGGTACATAAATCATTGTCTCTTCTATTAGATGTTTTATTCTCATACGTGTTTAAAAAAATCAATATATAATATAAATCACAATATTTATCCGGTCCTGATTGGCAGTTTTTAGTATTAGTTTGCTATTGTTCTTTACCTAACCAAAAAGGGGCCCAAGCGCAGAGGGTAATGAGAAACTTTCCACGCATGCGTCGCATTTACCCAGGAGAGGCCCCGAAAGGTCGGCATAGAATGGAAAATGGGCCCCCGACACCTCCAATTCCAAAATATTGCTGTATGAGGACTACAAAAAAAAAAGAAGTACATGGTTTATGGTGTATGAGTAAAGAATCTGAGACCAGTAAAAATAAAAAACGGAAAATTAAATGCTTATTTATATTAATACATACATTTACAGTATGAGAAATGTCTACTTATTTCTTTGATTATGTTTTTATGCATTGTTGAAATTGTAAGTTACCTTTGTATTCTATTAATTGGAAAACTAATAAATATTTCAGTTTTTTTCTTTTTAACAGACCAATGGCACCATCTATTGGGGTAATGTACTTTACTAATTAGTTCTTCCAGTGTTGTGCCATAACTTTATATTTTGAGGATGCATACTCATGGACAGATTGCTACAGTTACTAACACACATGGGCACACATCAGTACAGCAACTCCACACCAAGCTACACAGAGATAGAAGTACTCACACACACAGACTCTTACTACTAGAGTGACTGACATACCTAGACACATATCAATACAGTCACTGGCATACCCAACTGCACACCGATACAACCACTGACACATTTATTTTTGTAATTTATTAATTACATTTACAAATAAATTATATAAATGATATCTTAAAAAAGAGAAATTTCTTTGTATTTTGTTTTGTTTAGAGGTGCTGATGTTTTTTAATAAAAATGTTAAAATTTTCATAAAATGTAATTTTTAAATGTTTTATTTTAGTTAATTTAAAAAATTACATTTTTAACATATGTTTTTATTTGTTTGTATGTATAAAATATGATTATTTGTTTTTAAAAAAATCTTTAAAAAAAATTAAAATAAAATGTTACATTATTTTTGAAAATATAAATTTATCTTAAAATAAATGTAACATTTAGAAAAATTTTATTAATTTAATATTTTTATGAAATTTAAAGCAAATTTAAACTTTAAATGAGCATTTATAATTTTTGGGGAATATATAAAAAATCCATTTTTTGTACATTTTTTAAAAAATGTCATTAATAATATATAGAGAGGTAGCAAAATTTAAAATATTTTTTGATACTTTTTAGAAAAAGAATATGGGTATTTCAGTGTGTTAAATGTCTCACATTCTATATATTTATCTATATTTTGGTTTTATTTAAATTTTTAAATGTGTTATTATCCAGCACTTTCCTTGAGTTTAATTAGTTTGGAGTTAGAATAATCATTTTCTAAGTTTTATTAGACAGCACTTTCGTGGGGTTTAGTGAGTTTGAAGTTGGAATAGTATTTTTTAATGGTTTATTATTAGGGCTCCCGGTTTTCCGTTTTTACGGATTTTTACATATAAATACAGACGGAAATCGATATTTCCTTTGTCTGTATTTATATGTAGAAACGGAAAAACACTAGTAAATGTTGCCGCGCTGCCGCTGCATCAGTTTCCTTTCTTTCCACGCCCCTGAAAATCAATTGAAAACCCTTCCAATCAGGGTCTTTTAGCGCCCTCATGTGGGCCTATTGGCTCAGGGTCTTTCAGTGACGCCCGTTCCCCTGAGCCAATCATTGTGGGATGGTAGCGTCAGTGTGTGGGCGTGTCTAAATCTCCAGCCTCGCCCTCATAACTTTTGCCCTTTATTTTGGGCGCCTACCTGACTGTATTCCTTCTTTCCCTGCACTACGGACCACCAGGCTTCCTGTTTGCCACCACCAGCTGTTGTTCACGCATCGGCCCTTCTCTTGAGTTCTCCAGGGCTCCGCCGGTCGCGTTCTCCAGGGCTCCGCCGGTCGCGTTCTTCAGGGCTGCACCGGTCGCAATCTCCAGGGCTCCGCCGCTCGTGCCCTGCTCTGCGCCAGCCTGCCACCGTAAGGTAAGAGAATTTCCCCTGCCCCCCACCCCAGGCAATATTAGTACACGGGAGAGTCGATGTATGAAAATATGTAGCGCTGGAAAACTTAGAACCAGCTAAGGGAGGGGGGCGGGGTAGCAAAGGGCTGTTCAGTGACGACACTCTGTAGAGCTCTCGGCAGGAACACTCCGAATTGATCAGAGGGTACCATGTACGCCGCGTCCCTTCCAGTTGCGTTACTATGGAGGCTTTTGTAAACACCAGGAGTGGGCTGGACGGCGGGGATTGACTGTGCAACTGAAGTGAGTTTCGAGTCCACCCCACACCCTCCCCCACAGTCCACACCACCTCCTTCAGAAGCCAGAGGCTGGTCGCCCCAGCCCAGCTCTCGGCAGGAACACTCCACGGGAGAGTCGATGTATTCATTAATCACACGAGTTTTCTTGACTTTATGTGAGGCCTGGTAATTGCCGGCAGAAAGAAACGCAGCAGCAGGTGCTTCAAAGGCTTAATAAACTTTCAAACAAGGCGCTGCCTTCAACCTCTACAGAGCGTCATCACTACATAGCGCTGGAAACTTAGAACCAGCTAAGGGAGGGGGGAGGGGTAGCAAAGGGCCGTTCAGTGACGACGCTCAGTAGAGCTCTCGGCAGGAACACTCCGAATTGATCAGAGGGTACCATGTACGCCGCGTCCCTTCCAGTTGCGTTACTATGGAGGCTTTTGTAAACACCAGGAGTGGGCTGGATGGCGGGGATTGACTGTGCAACTGAAGTGAGTTTCGAGTCCACCCCACACCCTCCCCCACAGTCCACACCACCTCCTTCAGAAGCCAGAGGCTGGTCACCCCAGCCCAGCTCTCGGCAGGAACACTCCACGGGAGAGTCGATGTATTCATTAATCACACGAGTTTTCTTGACTTTATGTGAGGCCTGGTAATTGCCGGCAGAAAGAAACGCAGCAGCAGGTGCTTCAAAGGCTTAATAAACTTTCAAACACGGCGCTGCCTTCAACCTCTACAGAGCGTCATCACTACATAGCGCTGGAAACTTAGAACCAGCTAAGGGAGGGGGGAGGGGTAGCAAAGGGCCTTTCATATGGCACTACTTCCTAGCTTTTGTAAGCAATGAAGAAGCCACTGGATCCAAAATCGATCACCTACGTAAACTACTAGGCCCCAACAGTGCAAACCACCAATCTTTCTATGTGAAGATGCATTTCATTGTTAAAGAATCTGAGACCAGTAAAAATAAAAAACGGAAAATTAAATGCTTATTTATATTAATACATACATTTACAGTATGAGAAATGTCTACTTCATTCTTTGATTATGTTTTTATGCATGTTGAAATTGTAAGTTACCTTTGTATTCTATTAATTGGAAAACTAATAAATATTTCAGTTTTTTTCTTTTTAACAGACCAATGGCACCATCTATTGGGGTTATGTACTTTACTAATTAGTTCTTCCAGTGTTGTGCCATAACTTTATATTTTGAGGATGCATACTCATGGACAGATTGCTACAGTTACTAACACACATGGGCACACATCAGTACAGCAACTCCACACCAAGCTACACAGAGATAGAAGTACTCACACACACAGACTCTTACTACTAGAGTGACTGACATACCTAGACACATATCAATACAGTCACTGGCATACCCAACTGCACACCGATACAACCACTGACACATTTATTTTTGTAATTTATTAATTACATTTACAAATAAATTATATAAATGATATCTTAAAAAAGAGAAATTTCTTTGTATTTTGTTTTGTTTTGAGGTGCTGATGTTTTTTAATAAAAATGTTAAAATTTTCATAAAATGTAATTTTTAAATGTTTTATTTTAGTTAATTTAAAAAATTACATTTTTAACATATGTTTTTATTTGTTTGTATGTATAAAATATGATTATTTGTTTTTAAAAAAATCTTTAAAAAAATTAAAATAAAATGTTACATTATTTTTGAAAATATAAATTTATCTTAAAATAAATGTAACATTTAGAAAAATGTTATTAATGTAATATTTTTATGAAATTTAAAGCAAATTTAAACTTTAAATGAACATTTATAATTTTTGGGGAATATATAAAAAATCCATTTTTTGTACATTTTTAAAAAAATGTCATTAATAATATATAGAGAGGTAGCAAAATTTAAAATATTTTTTGATACTTTTTAGAAAAAGAATATGGGTATTTCAGTGTGTTAAATGTCTCACATTCTATATATTTATCTATATTTTGGTTTTATTTAAATTTTTAAATGTGTTATTATCCAGCACTTTCCCTGAGTTTAATTAGTTTGGAGTTAGAATAATCATTTTCTAAGTTTTATTAGACAGCACTTTCGTGGGGTTTAGTGAGTTTGAAGTTGGAATAGTATTTTTTAATGGTTTATTATTAGGGCTCCCGGTTTTCAGTTTTTACGGATTTTTACATATAAATACAGACGGAAATCGATATTTCCTTTGTCTGTATTTATATGTAGAAACGGAAAAACACTAGTAAATGTTGCCGCGCTGCCGCTGCATCAGTTTTCTTTCTTTCCACGCCCCTGAACATCAATTGAAAACCCTTCCAATCAGGGTCTTTTAGCGCCCTCATGTGGGCCTATTGGCTCAGGGTCTTTCAGTGACGCCCGTTCCCCTGAGCCAATCATTGTGGGATGGTAGCGTCAGTGTGTGGGCGTGTCTAAATCTCCAGCCTCGCCCTCATAACTTTTGCCCTTTATTTTGGGCGCCTACCTGACTGTATTCCTTCTTTCCCTGCACTACGGACCACCAGGCTTCCTGTTTGCCACCACCAGCTGTTGTTCACGCATCGGCCCTTCTCTTGAGTTCTCCAGGGCTCCGCCGGTCGCATTCTCCAGGGCTCCGCCGGTCGCGTTCTTCAGGGCTGCACCGGTCGCAATCTCCAGGGCTCCGCCGCTCGTGCCCTGCTCTGCGCCAGCCTGCCACCGTAAGGTAAGAAAATTTCCCCTGCCCCCCACCCCAGGCAATCTTAGTACACGGGAGAGTCGATGTATGAAAATATGTAGCGCTGGAAAACTTAGAACCAGCTAAGGGAGGGGGGCGGGGTAGCAAAGGGCTGTTCAGTGATGACACTCTGTAGAGCTCTCGGCAGGAACACTCCGAATTGATCAGAGGGTACCATGTACGCCGCGTCCCTTCCAGTTGCGTTACTATGGAGGCTTTTGTAAACACCAGGAGTGGGCTGGATGGCGGGGATTGACTGTGCAACTGAAGTGAGTTTCGAGTCCACCCCACACCCTCCCCCACAGTCCACACCACCTCCTTCAGAAGCCAGAGGCTGGTCGCCCCAGCCCAGCTCTCGGCAGGAACACTCCACGGGAGAGTCGATGTATTCATTAATCACACGAGTTTTCTTGACTTTATGTGAGGCCTGGTAATTGCCGGCAGAAAGAAACGCAGCAGCAGGTGCTTCAAAGGCTTAATAAACTTTCAAACAAGGCGCTGCCTTCAACCTCTACAGAGCGTCATCACTACATAGCGCTGGAAACTTAGAACCAGCTAAGGGAGGGGGGAGGGGTAGCAAAGGGCCGTTCAGTGACGACACTCAGTAGAGCTCTCGGCAGGAACACTCCGAATTGATCAGAGGGTACCATGTACGCCGCGTCCCTTCCAGTTGCGTTACTATGGAGGCTTTTGTAAACACCAGGAGTGGGCTGGACGGCGGGGATTGACTGTGCAACTGAAGTGAGTTTCGAGTCCACCCCACACCCTCCCCCACAGTCCACACCACCTCCTTCAGAAGCCAGAGGCTGGTCACCCCAGCCCAGCTCTCGGCAGGAACACTCCACGGGAGAGTCGATGTATTCATTAATCACACGAGTTTTCTTGACTTTATGTGAGGCCTGGTAATTGCCGGCAGAAAGAAACGCAGCAGCAGGTGCTTCAAAGGCTTAATAAACTTTCAAACACGGCGCTGCCTTCAACCTCTACAGAGCGTCATCACTACATAGCGCTGGAAACTTAGAACCAGCTAAGGGAGGGGGGAGGGGTAGCAAAGGGCCTTTCATATGGCACTACTTCCTAGCTTTTGTAAACAATGAAGAAGCCACTGGATCCAAAATCGATCACCTACGTAAACTACTAGGCCCCAACAGTGCAAACCACCAATCTTTCTATGTGAAGATGCATTTCATTGTTAAAACTCTCACTGGTATCATCAACATTCAGAAGAAGCTTGAGTCAGAAGAAACACATGCCCACCAAATATATTCAGCCATAGAGGTTGACATGGCTGTGGCATTGGAGCAAGACTATACACAAGACCCAATGATAGCCAGTCTATTGCAAATGTTACCACCCAAAAAAGCAAATGCCCTAACAAAAGAGATGATTACTTTTAAAGATACTCTGAAAAACAAGTGGGATGCTGTACTAGCTCGTAACATAACTGGGCAAATGAGTTACAGCTCTTTTTGGAAACGGGTTACAATCCTGGACCCATTCAAGAAAGTTCAGTTTAGTCAGGATTTCAAGGATTACAAAGATTTATTCATGTTGGTTGGAGCTTCGGATGATGTAATGAATGTTGTAGAAGAAGAGTTCCAGAAATATGTAATGCAGCCTATCCCACAAAAAGACATCAGTGCAATGACATACTGGCGTTCTCAGAAGCAAGAATGGCCAACACTGTGTAATCTTTCTTTGAATCTTTTGGCCATTCCGGTATCATCAGCAAATATTGAACGGGTTTTCAGTGGTCTTCACTTCATTAACAAACCCGAAAGAGCCTCAATGTCCTCAAAGTCTCTTGAAATGCACATGTGCTTGTACTACAATGGCAAAGTTTTCAGCTGAATGTATTGTGTTGTATTGTGTTGACCAATAACAACCGGGCGCAGGTGTGCCTTGTCAATGTAAATAAATGTGGAAAAATACTAGCTGTAGCGTCGCCTTTTGCTTGTGGCAAAAATAAATATGGATAAATACAGAAAAAAAGCCCAAAAAATAAATATGGATCAATACAGACGGAAATGGCAAAAAAATAAATACCATAAAACCGGGAGCCCTATTTATTTTCCAGCACTTTCCCTGAGTTTAGTTAGTTTGGAGTTGGATTAGTAAATTTAAATGGTCAAATATCCAGCACTTTCCCTGAGTTTAGTTAGTTTGGAGTTGGAATAGTAATTTTTTCAGATTCATTTTCCAGCACTTTCTCTGAGTTGAGTTAGTTTGGAGTTGGAATAGTAATTTTTTCAGTTTTATTATCCAGCACTTTCTATGAGTTTAGTTAGTTTGGAGTTGAAATAGTAATTGTTCAAGTTTTATTATCCAGCATCTTTCCTTAGTTTATACATAAATTATATATTAAAAAAATGATTTTATCATGTTATTATTTTTATTCAAAATAAAGTGTATTTAATTCATGTTTACATTCACATTTTTTGGTTCAGTTTTACTTTCAAGTTTTTGTAAGTTATAAAAAAAGTTGTGACAATTTTTATGTAAATTATAATACATTATAAAGTATAAAACATTTTAACATATACTTTGAATACATATATACAAATATCTTTTTTCATACATTCATAGTTTTTTTAAACAATTTTGAAAATGTTCCACATTATCATAACAAAATTATACCATATTAATATAAGTATATTTTTGATATTTTTATTATATACTTTTTAAGTTTTAGAATTGTATTTTGTTATAAAGAAAAAAAATGCATTTGAGGACATTCATTTTTACATGTTTTAATACTTTTCAGATAATTTTATTTTTGTAATAAAATTATTTAATACGCATTTTACAATATTATAGTTTTGACATTTTTGGGTTTTATGTATTATATTAAATATTATTATTTTTTATCAAAAATATTTAATATAATAAATAATTTACATATATGTTTCAAAATAATATTTTTGTATAAGATATATTTTAGTTGTTAAATATTGTCCTATTGTTTGTATATTAACAATATTGTTTTGCTAATTATATATTTTGAAAATTAAAGGTATTATATATTTATGCTTTTTGATTTTTTCTTTTATAATTCTCCATTGTTGTCTATGGGGTGATAGCCTATTTAATTTTTATTACTCTGCATTTTATTGCTATTTTCACACTAATTTCTAGGTCATTTTGGACAACGGAACCTCGCGGTTGGGAGCAGTGTTTAGTCGCTTAAGGTAATTTTGTTTTATTTTATTTTTAAGGTAATTTTAGGGTGGGGGAAGCATTGGGGAAGTTTGGCAGTCAGAAAGACCGACCGGCACGGTTCCGCCAGGCGGTCCTTTTCTGACCACCTGTTGGCACAGCAACATTGCCCAGCATTGTGGAGGTGCCTTGCCACTGATGGGATCATGATATCCCTTTTCGCCCACCTGTTCATGGTGATTAACCCGCCATGAACAAGTTGGCGGAAAGGGACCTTGGGGGCCCTTAGAGGGCCCCCCTTCATCCCGGGCACTTTCTCTTGGGGTAAGTGCCCCAAGTAGTGCAGGGAAATGTAAACAGTGCCCTATTTACATTGCTGAGGGTATTGCAGCCAGCAGCACCCGCCACAATGTAAAGTATGGCCGGTGCGACCGCGACGGTGGGTGCGTAGGCCAGTCCCACTAATGCTGTGATGGCGGTCGGACGATAGTCCGACCACCATCGTAATGACCCCCTTTGTTCTTTTTTGATGGCTTCTATTAGTTTGGGGAGAGTTGGCTGTACTTTTCCTATTGTGGCTTGGAAGGCATTATGCCATCCTTCCACTGTGTTATTTGTTTTAGCTTTCTTCCCTAGGGTGCTTTCTTGGACATTCCACCAGGGGATGTGGAATTTGGTTTGGCTTCTGTGCCAGGTGCCTTCGAAGTAGTCAAGCAAGGGTGTTAATTTGGCTTCATTGGCTTGGTAAAATGGACTTTTGATCAGTAAATTATAATGGTTTGCTACTTCAGTTGTTGGTACATAGGCCAAGACTATTAGTGTTTTTTTATTTGGTAAGCAAAGTTGCTGTTTTTTGCATATTCTATGCTTAGTGTCAATTTTTCCATATATTTTGGTTGAAATGGCATCCTTGTATTGCTGAATGGGGACATATTTTTTAAAATTGCCTGTATCATTGCTTGCTTGAAATCTATTATTAGGGCAAAGTGCAGAGTATGTCCATGAGAAGCTGCACAGGAAATACTTGAACACAGCAAAGAGCAACAAGGCCTGTGGCAAAAACGAAGTGCAGAGTATGTCCAGGAGAGGCTGCACAGGGAATGTGTGCCACTGTACCTTTCTATGGTCAGCAACACAGTCAGGGGGTAACAATGTGCAGTACAGGCCCACCTGTGTGAGAGACAGGTGTGTGAGGGTGAATACCACTCAGACTTGGCTGTCAGGTGGACTGGGAGCTGGCTGTGTCTCGGGGACTGTCGGGGAACCTGACCGGTGAGAGAGCGGCCCAGCTGAGGTAGAGCTATCAGTGGCTTGGCAAGCCGGACGGCTGCTTGGACCAGGTGGTGTAGGGGCACGTTGAGGCGGAGTCTAGCAGACGGGAGACACAGTGTGGCTGGGAGATTGTGGAGGGGTGCCCTTCCACTTCTTGGAGATCCTAAATGGCTTCCCTGCATTGGTATCAATTAGAAGTGTTGTGGACACAACAGGAACACTCACCCCCAAAGCTGCATCAGGTGCAGACGCTGGCACTCGCTCTGGGGATGTGCTGGATCCAGCGTAACGCTTTGCCTGGCTTCGCCTTTGCCACTCCATCCCCTGTTTACTAGGTGTTACCCCTTTAGTGCCCTCCTTCCCCTGCTTCACTGGGCTTGGAATGGGAGTCGAGGTGGTGGGTGAATCTGCCTTGGAGCCTTTCCTAGGTGCACCCTTAGCATGCACCACCTTTTCGGTGGGCAAAGAAACTGTATGCTTCTCTTTGCGAGATGCTTTAGGGACAGGAGGGTCCTTGGATGGGGATGCCACTGAGCCATGTGAGCCTGAGGTCTGCTTCTTAGCATTTTTGCCCCTGGTGTCGCCTGACGGGCTTTTGTCCTTGCGCTCTGGGGTGGGTTTGGTCTTCTGTGGGGATGGTGTCCGCGTCCGTGACCGCTTGGGTTGTCGCTGCTGTGTGCTTCGTGTGCTGTATCGTGACTTTGAGGTATGTGGACCGTGGTTACTATCGTCAGACGTGGCCAATGCCAGGGGGGTGGACAAACGGACTGGAGCTGAACTGTAGAATGTGGCTGTTGAAGGGCTGACGTCACTGTGGAGGACAAAGCCTGGACAGTCCCCACTGTTGAGGACTTACCACGACATTTGTGGCACCATATAGCCTTGGGTACTGTGTGAGCACCTCGTCCACCAGGACCTCCAGCTCCTCGCTTGTGAAGGGACTGGTACGGATCTTCTCTGTCCTTGCCATCACTGTGGACATGAGACAACAGCGGCGGAATTGAGTGGTGAGGGGTCTCTGGCAGCAGTCCCTTTAGGCAGCAGCAGGTGGATGGTCTCTGGCAGCAGTCCTTGGTGGCAGCAGCAGGTGGGTGGTCTCTGCAACAGTCCCTGGAGGCAGCAGCAGGTGAGGGGTCTCTGGCAGCAGTCCCTGGAGGCAGCAGCAGGTGAGAGGTCCCTGGCAGCAGGCTCTGGGAGCAGTGGTAATGTGAGGCTCCCTCCCACATATAGCCCCCTGGGGTCGTTTCAAAGGAGCCAAGCTGCAGCAATTGGTGGTCCAGGTCTGCCTTTTTCAAATGCATCCAATGACCGCCTCTGCGGTGGTGGAGCACGCCTACCACGATTTTCAAAATTGCATCATGCTACCGCAAACAAGGTTCCCATTGGCTGTAAGGGCATGCTCCATGGTGGTGCAACACCGCTGGGGCCTGGCGGTAGCTACCGTGATCGTGCATCTTTCAAATGCAACCAGTGACCGGCTCCGCAGTGGCGGAGCACGCCTACCACAATTTTCAAAATTGCATCATGCTACCGCAATCAAGGTTCCCATTGGCTGTAAGGGCATGCTCCATGGTGGTGACACACCGCTGGGGCCAGGCGGTAGCTACCGCGATAGTGCATCTTTCAATTGCATCCAATGACCGTCTCTGCGGTGGCGGAGCACGCCTACCATAATTTTCAAAATTGCATCATGCTACCGCAATCAAGGTTACCATTGGCTGTAAGGGCATGCTCCATGGCGGTGACACACCGCTGGGGCCCGGCGGTAGCTACCGCGATTTGGGTGCCATACATTGACATGAGGCACCGTGATTTTGGTGGCAGGGCATGCCAACCACCATTTGGGCATGTCTCCATGGCTATCACTACCGTACTTGTGTATATGGGGAGTGCTGGTGACACACCGCTGGGGACAGGCGGTAGCTACCGTGATATGGGTGCCATATATTGACATGAGGCACCACGATTTGGGTGGCGGGCATGCCAACCGCCATTTGGGCATGTCTCCATGACTATCACTACCGCACTTGTGTATATGGGGAGTGCTGGTGACACACCGCTGGGGACAGGCGGTAGCTACCACGATTTGGGTGCCATACATTGACATGAGGCAACGCGATTTGGTTGGCAGGGCATGCCAACCGCCATTTGGGCATGTCTCCAAGGCTATCACTACCGCACTTGTGTATATGGGGAGTGCTGGTGACACACTGCTGGGGACAGGTGGTAGCTACCGTGATTTGGTTGGCGGGGCATGCCAACCGCCATTTGGACATCTCTCCATGGCTATCACTACCGCACTTGTGTATATGGGGAGTGCTGGTGACACACCGCTGGAGACAGTCGGTAGCTACCGCGATTTGGGTGCCATACATTGACATGATGGAAAAAGAACAATTGATGGACGGAATGCAGAACAAATCAAAACATTCACCCCCAGTCAAGAGATCTGGGTTAAATCCATCCTTCTTTTGCTCACCATGCCACCCCAGTTTAGACCTGGCCATATGCAAATCAGTCTTGACCCTGTGCCTCATGGGAACAGTCCAGCCCAAACTGCCAAGCCAGGTCCTCCCTGGACCGGAAACAAGCATCCTAGGACCGGTTTCGGGGTTTCACCCCTCTTCAGCCAGGATAGCTTGATTCCAGTGGCATGGAGAGCACGGGACTCACATCTGAGCATACCCGTCCCACTCGGGGTGACAAATGCGAAAAGAACAATTGATTAACGGAATGCAGAACAAATCAAAACATTCACCCCCAGTCAAGAGATCTTGGTTAAATCCATCATTCTTTTGCTCACCATGCCACCCCAGTTTAGACCTGTCCATCAACTCTTGTTTTTGCATACAGTGACATGAGGCACCGCAATTTGGGTGTCGGGGCATGCCAACCGCCATTTGGGCATGTCTCCTTGGCTATCACTGCCGCACTTGTGTATATGGGGAGTGCTGGTGACACACCACTGGGGACAGGCGGTAGCTACCGCAATTTGGGTGCCATACAATCACAATGCCCATCTGGCAAACATCAACAGTGCACAGTGCCCACATGGTCAATGGCACATCATTGTGCACACAATGCCTATGTTCCATTTACTCCACTGGTGACTACACATGCCATGTTTGTGTATGTGATTTCGTAGATTGGCCTGTACTCCCTCACATGTCACTTATGATATTGATGGTCATGTACGCAGGACAGTGTTGGTATGGACTCTACAATGTGTACACATGTCAATGTGTTGAGGTGCAGTGACAATCAAAGCAATGTTTGTCTCAATGAATGATGTTCTTTTTTGCATGTCCTCTTATGTATGATCATGCACACAATCGTCATTTCTGCTCCGACTGTGGTCATAGTGTTGTGGATGTGTGCCAGGTTCAAATGACACATGAAGGTGTGTCAGGTACAGGAGCTAGGTATGAGACAGTGGGGTTGATTTGTTACACATATGCCGGATGCTATACTCCCAGGCGTGCCCTTGGTAAATGTGGCCATATCCCTATGTGCATTCACATTGACCGAGGTGGTGTTTGAGGTACTTGTTTTGTGTAAGTTGACAGGTGTGCCATTTGTGCAGCTGAAGGTGTCCCTACATGTAAGCTGGTCTGTAACTCAATTTTGATGACAGTCATTGTTGGCGTTGTGTCATCCAGAACGTGAGATGCTGTGCCCATCTCATGATGTATTGCATTGACATGTGCCCACTTTCATCTCAACTAGGAGGAGACCAAATCTGCTTTGTCACTTGACAGTTCTGGAGGACATGGAGGAGGAGGCGCTCATCCGGAAATGCCGTCTGGATAGAGCCACCCTAAAAACCCTTTGTGATATGTTGGAGCCCCATCTGCAGCCTCGCAGAACATATCCAACAGCTTTCACCGCAACTTATAAGGGGATGGCGGCCCTGCATTTTATTTGCCACTGGATCATTCCAGCACACGGTGGCCAGCGCAGGTGGGATGTCACAACCTATGTTCAGCATGGTGCTGCGTGATGTTCTGTCCGCCATGATGATCTAGAAGGACAGATAAATCTATTTCCCCAGGGGTCCTGAATTGGCAGCTGTGAAGGGAGATTTATATCCCCTTGGACACATCCCCCATGTTGGAATCGTAAACATTACCACTCCATAAATGTGCAAGTGGTGTGCCTGGCAGATTTGATTATCTCACACGTGTGCCAATTTCCCAGGCTCAGCCCATGACTCCAACATCCTGCAGAACAGCATTGTACCCCAGCTGATGGCTAATCTGCTTCCAGAGCATGCATGGATTGTGGGTGAGTATGCCTAGTCATATGGCGTGCTGGATGTGTGACCTGCTGCCCTCTGCCTCAGTGACATTGCAATGTTTATTTGTGTTTGTCATATCTAGGTGACTCTGCATATCCCAACCGTCCCTGGTTGCTGAGCCCACTGCGGAATCCCAGGACCCCGGCTGAAGTCTGCTACAATGATGTCCATGGGAGGACAAGTCGTGTGGTGGAGCGTACTTTTGGTCTGCTTCAGTCACGTTTCCGCTGCCTGGACAAGACCGGAGGTGCACTGGTGGACTCGCCCGGGAAGGTGTGTCAGATTGTAGTGGCATGCTGCATGCTCCACAATCTAGCCATTCGCAAGGAGATTCCCCTGCTCCTGGATGATGATGAGGACCCAAGGCCCCCACCTGCAGACCAACCCGTGTCCAGTGATGAGGACAGGAGGAAGGTGTTGACCTGCGTCAACAACTCATCACACGCTACTTCACTTGAAGATGGGTGACAATGTACAACGTACCAATTGTCTGATGATGTTGCTGTTGTTGTGAAGGGGTATGTGAGATTTGTGACAGCAGCCGGTTGTAGACTGAGTGGTGGTTGGCAACGTTTCTGGGACAGGTAATTTAGGAACATCTACAGGATGTGTATGTTGACACTTGTTGCCCATTGTGACGTGTGCATGTTGGATTATCTTGATGGTAGGTGTTGTGTGATGTCTGTGATGCCCCACCCAGACCAGTGAATGTTGTTCTGTTGTGTTTTCCCAGGTGCCTTCAACTTCTCCTTGTCTACATACAGTCCATACTCCTGGTACATTGTGATCATGTTGAAGACTGTACATCCACAGACATGTGTGTAAGGATTTTTAATTTACAATGGTGACATGTGAGGGGGTGAACATTTACATTGAGGTGATTAGTGGAGCAGTGAGTTGACAGTTATGGTAAATGAGATAATCGAGTAGTCACCACATTGATGTGGTGACCCAGTCCAACCGACAGATGCCATTCACAAGGCAGTGTGGGGAAGGACAGTCCAAAAAGTCAATGCAGTGGTGAAGAGAATTGCCATCATGGCTGGCTCCGTGACTGGCGTTTGGCAGGTGCTTTGCCTCCAGATACTCACAGGGTTTTCTTAGATTGGCTCCTTCGTTGCTTGGCAGGGGGCGCCCTGCTGCAGGGCCAGTGGGGTCTGAGGACTCACCCCTCTCTGTGGCCGCAGGGGAGGATGGTGAACTGTCATCCTGTGGCCCACCAGAGGGTGGTGGAGGTGGTTGTGGCGCAGCCCTGTCCCTCAGTACCTCCACTTGCTGGCCCAAGAGGTCCACAATTTGTCCCATGCGGGTGTTAATGGACCTCATCAGCAGGATGAGCTCGCGTACCAGTGCGTCCGACTGACCCGTTCGTCCCTGGGCTCGTTCATATGCCCCACGGACTCTGGTGATGTGGTCCAGGGATTGGGTCCCAGCCTCTTGTTGTCTGTGTGTGACCCTGCCCCTCCCACCTACCCTGCTGCAACGGACCTTTTGCCTCACCACTGTAGGCAATCGCATCCTCTCCCTGCCCTCCTTAGTCAGTGGTGTGGGGTGGTCATCCTCTGGGACAGGGGAGTGTTGCAGGCAGCGCTGGTGGTGGTGATGTTGGTGGTTGTGGTGATGGTGGACACACAGGCCGTGACAGCAGGGGTCTGCAGAGACGTTTGTATTGCAGCAGATGTGGTGGGGGGACGATGGGGTCCTGGGACCTGTTGCGCCCTGGCACAACAGATGGGCTGGCTTCGAGCTCATCGTCCAGAGAATCCGGAGAATCAACATCCAAAAGTCCATATACCGGGGGGTAAACTGGCTCTGCAGGTTGCTGGTGTTGTTCTCTGCAGTGAGTTCTTGGTCACCTGTAGGTCAGATGGGAAATGGTCATTGTAGTGCACCCCGCAATTTTTGTGTTAGCTGTGTGTCATTCACTGTTTGTACACTACACAGTTGACTGATCATCACATTGTTTTCTATGTGCACTACTGTGCCTCCTGACATGATGCAGTGGTACATGCATTACTTGTCCATGGTGTGAGGTGTCAACACATACTATGCGCAACGTGCATAATTTGTGATTACAGGGACCTGTTGACATCTAGGGACTGGCACAAAATAATATTTCATTGAGGACTCTTTGTTGATTTGTCTAACCTGGCAGACGTCACATCTGGCCATGGACTGGCCATTGTCATCTCCTGCATACCTTTGTCCTGTCATGTGCATATCTTGATTTGTACCACCAAACATGCTTTCTTATTTTTCGAATGGTCCTTTTTGCTCTGGCTCCATGGCACTGCACATGTCAATTGGTGCTGTGCATGATTGTGCCCAGACTTTCTTCTACATGTGCATTGGTGTGTCACACTTTGGTAGCTGTGACAGTTTCCTTTGCTTACCTGTGTGCACACTGTGCGTGGCAATGGGGTCGGTGTGCATATTTGTGCAATTAGAGGGCTGGTCTTTTGTGATGAATGGGTGGGTGCACGTACTGGCTACTTACCTGTTATGTGATCACATTTGGCTTTGTTATGTGACACATCTGTGTGTGCGTGGTGGAGGCATACATCCTGCGCACTGGTGTCATAAAACAGATTAATATGTCTACCTACCTGTTAGTTTGTTTGAGGTGAGCCATTAGATGCCACATGCATCTGGGTGGTATGGAGAGGTCCCTCTTGCTGTACTGGGGACAAGGGTGCACGGTGGGAATAGTGGTACAGGCCTCCCACCCTCAAACCCCCTCCCAGGGAAGATGGCTACCTACCTGTTGGGTGGAGGTGAACAATGCAATGGATGCCAAATGCTTCTGGGTGGGAGGGAGTGCTCCATCCTGCTCAGGTGTGGGACAGGGGGCATGGTGGGAGTTGTAGTGCTGGCCTCATACCCCCAAACACCCTCCCAGGGAAGATGTCTACCTACCTGTAAGTTTGATGTGGGTTATGTAATGGCTGACACATGCTTCTGGGTGGGGTGGGGGGAGGGCTTCATCTTGCTGAGGTGTGGGACTGGTGCATTGTGGGAGTAGTGGTACATGCCTCCCACCCACAAACACCCTCTCAGGGAAGATGGCTACCTACCTGTAAGTTTGTTTGATGTACTGCATTGGCTTGCATCTGCTTCTGGGTGGGGGAGTGCTCCATCCTGCTGAGGTGTGGGACAGGGGACATGGTGGGAGTAGTGGTACAGGCCTCCCACCCCCAAACACCCTCCCTGTGAAGATGGCTACCTACCTGTAAGTTTGATGTGGGTTATGTAATGGCTGACACATGCTTCTGGGTGGGGTGGGGGAGGGCTCCATCTTGCTGGGGTATGGGACAGAAGCCATGGTAGGAGTAGTGGTACAGGCCTCCCACCCACAAACACCCTCCCAGGGAAGATGGCTACCTACCTGTTGGGTGGAGGTGAACAATGCAATGGATGCCACATGCTTCTAGGTGGGAGTGAGTGCTCCATCCTGCTCAGGTGTGGGACAGGGGGCATGGTGGGAGTAGTAGTGCAGGCCTCCAACCCACAAACACCCTCACTGTGAAGATGGCTACCTACCTGTACGTTTGTTTGGTGCACTGCAATGGCTTCCAACTTCTTCTGGGTGGGGTGGGGGAGGGTCCATCTTGCTAGGCTGTGGGACAGGGGACATGGTGGGAGTAGTAGTGCAGGCCTCCCACCCACAAACACCCTCACTGTGAAGATGGCTATCTACCTGTAAGTTTGTTTGGTGTACTGCAATGGCTTCCAACTGCTTCTGGGTGAGGTGGGGGGAGGGGTCCATCTTGCTAGGCTGTGGGACAGGGGGCATGGTGGGAGTAGTAGTGCAGGCCTCCCACCCACAAACACCCTCACTGTGAAGATGGCTATCTACCTGTAAGTTTATTTGGTGTACTGCAATGGCTTGCAACTGCTTCTGGGTGGGGGAGTGCTCCATCCTGCTGAGGTGTGGGACAGGGGGCATGGTGGGAGTAGTGGTACAGGCCTCCCACCCCCAAACACCCTCTCTGTGAAGATGGCTACCTACCTGTAAGTTTGATGTGGGTTATGTAATGGCTGACACATGCCTCTGGGTGGGGTGGGCTCCATCTTGCTGATGCTGTGGGACAAGGGGGCCTGGTGGGAGTTGTAGTGCTGGCTGCCTGTACACATGCCCCCGTGGTAATGTTGCTAGCTAGCTTTGGGGTGAATGGGAGTGAGTGGATGTTGGATCTGTGAGACATGTTTTTGGGAGTGTGTGGTGCAGATGAATGGAATTTGTCCTAGGTGGTATAGCTTTGTTGTTGTGCAAGACAGTACATATCAGTGTGATGGTAGTCATTTGTTTGTACTTACCAGCCTCCACTCCCCCGGGAACTCCTGTGAGACCCTCTGGGTGCAGTATGGCAAGCACCTTCTCCTCCCATGGTGTGAATGGTTTCGGTGGAATGGGAGGGCCACCGCCAGTCCTCTGAGCCAGCTCATGGTTCTTGCTCCTCTTCTGTTTGACAACCCTCTTCAGGTCATGCCACCACTTTATGATTTCATTTTTGGAATGCGGGGTGGTCCCTACTGCATTGACCCTTTAGACTATCCTTGCCCACATTTGTGTTCTTGTGGCTAATGGTGTCTGTTGGACCAGACTACCAAACAGTTGTGGTTCCACTCTGACTATCTCATCTACCATGACAGTCAACTGACTCTCTGTGAATTTGGGCATTTTATGTGTTGCCATGGTGTGTGGTGTGCAAAGTGGTTGTGGGTGCAGGAGTGTGAGTGGTGGGTGTGGTTGTGATGTGTGTGTTGTGAGTAGTGCTGGTTTGTTGTTGCTTTGCCTATTCTTTGTTGTCAGGGTTAGTGGCCTTCAGTCTTGGAATGTTGCAAAGGATTGTGGTCAGGGAAGGGGCTGGTTTTATACTCAGCTATGTGGGTGTGTCCAAATGGGGTATTGCTGTCAGGTGTGTTGTGTGTGTTGTCCTGGGAATTGTATTTTTTATTTTTGCCATGTGGTTTTGTCATTGGGGTGTGTTTTGTGTTTTTGGGGTGCATGGCTAGTTTGCTGTGTGTACTTTTTGGCCTTATTGTGTTTTTTTTCATTCGTCCGCCATATTGTTCACGGATCGTCCACAGCGCTGGCTATGCTGCAGCTCTTCCGCCTGCTTTCCCATTCATCCCTGTTTGCGATTGCAGCAGTCGGAGACAGCGGAGCGTACCGTGCTGTGTCTCCGCTATACTTGCGGTGGGTTGGTGTGTTTCTGCCGCAAATGCGACTGTAGCGGACGGATTTTGGCCATCTCCGCCTGCTACGGGCGTTTTTTCTTGGCCCCGTTCCGCCGCGGTCGGTGTTTTTTGGCGGTTGATCCTAATTTTCCCACCGGTTTTTCCATGGTACCGGCGGGCGGTGGGTTTCCGCTTCCATGGCGACCGCCATCCTAATAGACCCTAAATTCTATATCATAGCTATAACGGACCTGTAACCTATATTTTTTCCAGTGAATTTCTAAGGTTTTTTTCATTTTA
The DNA here is from genome assembly GCF_964204655.1 of Triturus cristatus. Lineage (NCBI taxonomy): Eukaryota > Metazoa > Chordata > Amphibia > Caudata > Salamandridae > Triturus > Triturus cristatus. The sequence goes on from NC_140580.1 coordinate 780,488,701, forward strand.
TTTTCCTAACCATAACACAGGTGTAACCATTGGCTTTGCAATATTATCTACTGGCGGTCGCCAGTAGATAGTTATAGTTAGGACCGAGTTTCCATGGAAATCTGAAAATTCTATTTTGAATAACTTTGGCGCCGGTTGACGAATCCTCGCGAAATTTTCAAAACTAATGGAGCGCTTCACTCAGCTCCTACCCTGAAAGTCTTGGGGTGATTCGTCAAGCGGGGGCTGAGAAAAAAGGGGGTCCCAAAACACTTTTTCCCCATGCATTTTCCCATAGGACCTTTAGTCGAAGGTACAGCCCGAACGGCTGAACAGAATTATTTGAAATTTGGCAAAGAGGTAGTCCTCAGGGATGTGCCTTTTGCATATATGGAGTCAATCTGTTCAGTAGTTCCTGAGAAAATTGCAGTTAAAAGTACATAAATATCTATATGCGCGCACGGTGCGCGCACCTTAACGTGCGCGTGCGTAATTCTGATTGGTGGTTACATGTCAGTCAACGTTCGAATCGGTCAAGATCAGGAAGTGTCGGCCGCCATTTTGTGTGTTTTGTGTGTGACAGTGAAAAAGAAAGGTGGAGAACGTGAAAAGGGGGCAGGGTAGAGAGTTTCTGACCCCCTAGTCTTTGTCAGGGGGTCCCTGAAGGACCCCGAAGGGTGAAAAAAACATTTTATTTTTTTTCAAAAAATCGCGGGGTGCGCGCACCGTGCGCGCACGGTGAAAAACCTTAAAAGAATACATATATATATATAAAAAATATAATAAAACATACATAACTGAGCATTTAAAAAACCTTACAAATTCACTTAAAAAACCATAGGTTTCACACACGTTATAGTTAGGAATTAGCATTTAAAAAACCTTGCAAATTCACTTAAAAAACCATAGGTTTCACACATGTTATAGTTAGCTGGACATTTCACTCGTAAAAAACCATTGAAATTCCCCCGTTATAGTTAGTTCAGATAACTATAACTCGCGCGACCGCCACTCTATCACAAGGATGATGTCATCAGTGATGTCATGAGTGATGCCACTGGCCAGGTCATGAGTGATGTAATATGTGACGTCATGAGCTGTGGATTGCGGGAGCGCGAGTTATAGTTATCTGAACTAACTATAACGGAGGAATTTCAATGGTTTTTTACGAGTGAAATGTCCAGCTAACTATAACATGTGTGAAACCTATGGTTTTTTAAGTGAATATATATATATATATATATATATATATATATATATATATATATATATATATTCACTGAAAAAACCATAGGTTTCACACATGTTATAGTTAGCTGGACATTTCTCTCATACAAAACCAATGAAATTCCCCCGTTATAGTTAGTTCAGCTAACTATAACTCGCGCCCCCGCAATTCACTGCTGATGACGTCACATATTACATCACTCATGACATGGTCAGTGACATCACTCATGACATCACTCATGACATCTCAAATGACATCACTCATGACATCACTGATGACATCATCCAGTGAATGTCTGTTTTTCTGAAAATTAAATATGTTTTATATATGTATATCTCAAGGTCGATGGAAGAATAAATGGGTATATAAGTGTCTAAATGGATGATTTGTTTTTGAAAAATTGATTGTATAACTGACTGATTAAGTGTATCATAGTGAATACATTGCTTAGTGAGTAATGTTTAAATATGTAAATATCTGTATCAGTCTCTCACTGTGTGTATAAGTGGCTGCATGGGTTGGTGAGTAGCTACATGGGTGTCTATATAGGTTATTAGTTGTTTTTTTTAGTATCAGTGTGAGTGTGTGTATGGTTCGGTGGGGGGTATTACGTAGTGCATAGGTGCATGAATGAGTGACTCACTGTTTGTATGTGTTGAAGACAGCATGTCTGCAGGACTGTATGGGTGGATGAGTGTGTGTATGGGTGTGTTAGTGAGTGAATGACTGTCTCAATAGTGTCTCTATGAGTAACTACATATGTTTTAAACTAGTATATGTGACTATTGGTGTATATAAGTGAGTATATGTGAGAGTGAGAGATTGAAAGAGTTCCTGTATGAATACGTATGTGTTTCTATAAGTGATTGTTTAAAAGACTAAGTATGTGTAAGTTCCCGTAGAAGTAAGTGTGGTGGTGTGTGTATAACTGTATATGCAAGTAAATGTATGTTTGATTCTTTATTTTCATGAGTGACTATGTGTGTCAGTAACTCTATGGATGAGAGGCATTGTGTAACAGGATGTATAGGTGTATGAGTACATATGATGAGTGAGTACATGTATGAGTGACTGTACAGGACTGTTGGTGAATGAGTGGATGTGTATGTGGATCTTAGAATTACTGAAGAGGTTGTTGTAACTGGTATTGGTATGTCCATTGTTTTGAAAATTTTAGTCTCTATTTTTGAATGTGTGTATCAAAGTTTATATTAGGGTGAGAGGAGGTCTGCCACTCTATCACAAGGTTGATGTCATCAGTGATGTCATCAGTGATGTCATTTGAGATGTCATCAGTGATGTCATGAGTGATGTCACTGACCATGTCATGAGTGATGTAATATGTGACGTCATCAGCAGTGCATTGCGGGGGTGCGAGTTATAGTTAGCTGAACTAACTATAACGGGGGAATTTCATTAGTTTTGTATGAGAGAAATGTCCAGCTAACTATAACATGTGTGAAACCTATGGTTTTTTCAGTGAATTTGCAAGGTTTTTTAAATGCTAATTCCTAACTATAACGTGTGTGAAACCTTTGGTTTTTTCAGTGAATTTGTACGGTTTTTTAAATGCTAATTTTTGAATTATTTAATTAAAAAAAATAATTTTATATTAAAAATAAAATTCCTATGTATTTATTTATATATTATCTGTATCCTTTTATTTGTTTTTGCTTTTTTTTAAAAATTTCAATTAGGATAAAGTTGAACAGTTTTTTTAATTTTTGCAATTAATTTTTCTCCACTTTTTTTTTTTTATATAAATTCTTGGGGTGCGCGCTCTGAGCGCGCTCCTAGTACAATTTCGTAAGTTTTTTATGAATACCGTCGTACGTTATTTACGTACGCATATATCCGTCATAGTGCGCGCTGGGAGCGCGCACCCAGTACGTATGCGTACGGACGTACGCATGCGTGCGTGCGTCCTACGCGCTCCACGCGGTTTACTTGCGCATACGCTTAAATTACGCGCAATAACGTTCGCGTATACGCGTGTTCAACGTATGCGTGCTATGTACGCGCATATGACGTATGCACATGCGCTCCTACGCGTTCGCGCATGCGTAATCACGAGGTGCGTGCTCGGAGCTTGCGCAGTGCGCGCACCTCGGGTTATATGCATAATAAAACAACACTTCTTATTGGTTATCAATACTTTCAGTTTCTGATTGTTTCAACACCACACCCAATCCCCTCATGGCAAGTCATGTGATCAAGAATCATCACTTTTGATTGGTTTGAAGTACTTTCAGTTCCAGATTCTTCCCAAACCACACCTACTCCCCTCATTATTAGTTCTGATTCCTTTGGAGAAGGAGCTATTCTGTTGTTGAGAGACAATGGCTGAACAGCAACCATCTTCAGACAGTGACCAGGACACTCTTGAGAGGCAGAGGAGCAGGAAGCAGAAAGACAGCTTTATATGGCAGTTTTTCACTTTTCCAGAGGGACAAAAAAGGTAAATGCACCTAAAGTTACATGTGTACTTTGTCAAAAAGTCTTGTCACGTGGGAATCCTAACAAGAAGTATTCTTTTAGCATTCACACTATGTTGAGGCATGTTGACAAAATGCATCCAGTGACTTTTCGTCGAGCTTCTGGAGCAAACCCTCCACCTGCTCAATCGACGACATCTGCAGCAGCTCAGCCAAGCACATCTTCGGCAGCTCAGCCGAGCACTTCTTCTGCAGTGGTGCCTTTGCCTTCTTCCACACCTCGTTTTGGACCACCTTGTTTTGCGAGGTTGTCCACACACTGCACTGATTGCGGTAAACTTATTTCTGTGTGTGAGACCAGTCTTGATCTCATTCAGAGAAAATTTGATGCGCATGAGTGCAGTAGGCCATAGATGTTTTTTCGTTTTTCTCTTCCTGTTTCCCTCCATTAACTCAAGGGCTCTTTTAAGAGCCACTTAAAAACTAAACCCCAAAAAAATTTTGGGGGGATTTATTTATTATTTTTTTTAAATTTAATGTACAAAAAGAGGTGAAGAAATGGAAGCATGATAAGGGAGGATTGAGAAATACTAATATTTTTCACTTATTTTTTTTAAAAAAGAAATGTTTTCGAAAAAAAATGTTTTTAAGTATTTTGCAAGGGAACAGAATTTTTTTTTTTTTTTCTTTCCAGTTCTGCAAAAAAAGAAAAAAAGTATTAATATTCAATCATACATTACAAAAAGCATTACATGTTTTTCCATATTTTACAAAGCAATTTTTGCCCTTTTTTTGCTGGGACTGCATTTCTTACTGAACAACAACTTCACAAATTAAATCTCTGCCCACAATTCCTGTGCGCACACAGACTCATGCCATCATTTTAGGCACATAACACAGGCTGCCCCTTTCCTGGGACTGCATTTCTTACTGAACAACAACTTCACAAATTAAATCTCTGCCCACAATTCCTGTGCGCACACATACTCATGCCATCATTTTAGGCACATAACACAGGCTGCCCCTTTCCTGGGACTGCAATTCTTACTGAACAACAACTTCATAAATTATATCTCTGCCCACAATTCCTGTATACACACAGACTCATGCTATGTTTTTTGGAACAAAACAGTGTTCCTGAATAGTACCAAATTACTGTTACAGCCTGACACATTTCCCTTATCATTTACAGAAGCAGAAAACAGCACATGTCCTAACAGCTCCTTAACCCCTTCAGTGCCCATGACGAGCTGGACTCGTCATGGGCTGCGGTGGCGCTGTGCCCATGACGAGTCCAGCTCGTCATGAACTCCGCCCGCTAATACAAAGCGCGGCACTGGGCGGGGAAAGGGGCGGGCATGCAAGGGGTTAAGACCATGACCATGTGTTACAGGGTGAGTGATTAGACTAGATCAATTTAAATGAGGCCTTGGTGACGTTGAATGTGTTTGCATTACACAGTGCTATCTGAAACATCACACAGAGCTGAGTACTACGCATGGGAGTGTTGGAGAAGCTGCTGCGTGTGTGCCAAGAGTGTGTTTCTGGAGACTGTGTATTGTCTGGTGCAAGACAGATGAGCAAAGAGACTTCCAGAACTGCATGAAGACTGCAGGGATGTATGTAACAGTGCATGTGTGCTAAGGGTTATTTTCAGTTTTGAACATATGGCATCTACATGTGCCTTTGCTATTTTGAAAGGGAAATCTACCCTGTTGGTTTCAAATGTTTTAGCTTTTGCCTCCAATTTGCGATTAAGTGATTTCTGCTGAGTGCTAACCACCACATTTGAAGAAAACAAGCTGTCCCTTTCCTGCAAGTGCATGTTTTACAGAACAACTGCAACACAAATTACATCTCTGGCCACAATTCCTGTGCGCACACAACCTCATAGTGTGCGTCTAAGCACAAAACAGAATTTGATTTGCAATTTCAAAGCACATTTACTACTGTGGTAGAACAAGTGATAATTACTGTTACAGCCTGACACATTTTTCTTCTAGATCACAGAGGCAGAAAAGACCACATGTCCTAACAGCTACATCATACCATGAGCATGTGCAATCTGGGTGAGTGACTACACTAGAGCAAACGAAATGTGCCTTGATGACGTTGAATGTCTTTGCGTTACACAGTGCTATCTGAAACACCACACAGACCTGAGTACTACACATGGGAGTGTGAGAGAAGCTGCTGCGTGTGTGCCAAGAGTTTGTTTCTTGAGACTGCGTATTGTCTGGTAGAAGACAGATGAGCAAAGAGACTTCCAAAACTGCATGAAGACTGCTGGGATGTATGTAACAGTGCATGTGTGCTAAGGGTTATTTTCAGTTTTGAATATATGGCAACTACCTTTGCCTTTGCTATTTTGAATTGAAAATCTACCCTATTGGTTTCAAATGTTGTAGCTTTTGCCTCTCATTTGCGATTTAGTGATTTCTGCTGACTGCTATCCACCACATTTGAAGAAAACAAGCTGTCCCTTTCCTGCAAGTGCATGTTTTACAGAACAACTGCAACACAAAATACATCTCTGGCCACAATTCCTATATGCACACAGACTCATGCTGTGTTGGTAGGCACAAAGCACAGGCTGCCCCTTTCCTGGGTCTGCAATCCTTACAGAACAACAACTTCACAAATTAAATCTCAGCCAACAATTCCTATATGCACACAGACTCATGCTGTGTTGGTAGGCACAAAACACAGGCTGCCCCTTTCCTGGGACTGCAATTCTTACAGAACTAATGCTAATTTCAAATGTGCTGCCATTTTCCTCTCTTTTCTTTCAAAGTGATTTCTGCTAAATCCTAACCATCACAATTAAAAACAAGCTGTCCTTTCCTTTCAACTGCAAGTCTTACTTTTCAACAGCAACGCAAATTAAATCTCTGTCAACAATTCTTCTCTGCACACAGACTCATGGTTTGATGGTAGGCACAAAACAGTATTCCTCATTGTTACCAGTACACATTAACTTATGGTGAAAACATAGTCCTTAATATCTTACAAGTTCAAGACAGTTAAATATCTCCCAAACCTCAAAATGTAAAACATAACTTTTGAAGAAGATTCACAATTCTAATATTTTTCTCAAAAATCACCACATACTTCCCCTCTCAAACTCATAACTCACCTTTAAAATTAGTGACTTGTGAAAGAAAGATGCCACTCAAACAGAAGACTATCAGAGTCAGAATATCAGAGCTCTACACCTCTCTCCTCTCTGCAGAACCAGTAAATGGCAATGTTTCCCTCTCTTTTTTCACACATATACATGTTAATTTCAACTCTCAGTGCTTCCCACTTTTTTTCAAATGAAATCACACATTTCTATTGGTTGAAAACTTCAACCCCTTTCCAAATGTACCCTTCCCCCAACTTGTCTCCTGCCTGCTACCATAGCAACAGGTCATGGAACACTGCTGTGAGGAGAGAGGTCAGAAGTTCAGCAGACAATGTTTCATATCCAAAGAGCAAGAGTGCTTGACTTTTCAAACCTAACAGCCAATCCATAGTAATGTTCTTTGGTAACACATTTTTCTGTACCAATACAAAACATGCTTTTTAAAATTTAAACATACAGCCCAGTTTTTAGTGTAGAATGGTTTCAAACAGCCAATGAGTTCTTTTTATAAAAAAACTATGTGTGCCCCCATTTTTCAACTGTCTTTCATTTCATATTGCCTTTCTACTGAAAGACACCTCCTGAGTGCATCCAGATCTCCTTGGAAGATGTTCACAGTGTGGATTGTAGGTCACAGCTATGTCTTCTGGAATGAAAAATTTGCAGAAAAAAGAGGTATGGTGAGAGACCTTGCTTTGCCAAATGTAGACATTAAATGGATTGGTCAGAGAGGGTTAAAGTGGCACCAATTAACCCCTTCGCTGCTGCGGACATTCCGCAGCAGCGCTGGGGGGGGGCAGGGGGGCAGCGCGGTGGGCCTGTGCTCATGACGGAGCCGCTCCGTCATGAGCCACAGTTGAGCTGTGCTCATGACGGAACGGTTCCGTCATGACTCCGCCCATTTGCGTTGTCCCCTCGCACAGGCGGGGAAACAGCGCCGCGCAGGCGGAGCGGCCGCCAACAGGATTGTCATGACGGAACCGTTCCGTCATGAGCACACGGCAACCGTGGCTCATGACGGAACGGTTCCGTCATGAGCGGGGAAGGGGTTAATGCCTTTGGTGAAAACCTTTCTACATCTCCCACAGCCTAACCTTATTATTGTGCACTGTGGTGGTAATGACCTAGGCACTTTAACTGGGGTAGGTCTGGAAATGCTTATTAAGGACACCTTTGTGCAATTGATGTCGCTTTTTCCACAAACTGCCTTTGTATATTCTAACATATGCCAAAGGCAAAAGTGGAACTGGTCCAACCAATTTTGTCCGCAGATTGACAAAGCAAGGAAGCACGTCAACAAATCTATTTCTGCTTTCCTCAGAGACTTTGGTATGGGTTCTATATACCACAACAACTTGCGTTACAACATGCAAGACATTTATAGAGGAGATGGTGTACACTTCACTGATGAAGGCAACAGAGTCTTCCTCTTGAACTTTAGACTCTGCATCGGTACTTACTTGTAGGTACCGAAAAACACACAATAAACACAAGGGCTCTTTTTAGAGCCACCTTATATCTTTTTACTTAATTGCGAATTTTTATTATTTTTTTGTTTTTAAAAATTCATCGGGTGCGCGCTGGGTGCGCGCACTCGGCGATATTTTTTTTCAAAATATAAATCTTTTTTTTTGCCCTACAAGGTCCTACTGTGACCCCCTTACAATGCCTAGTGGGTCAATATCTCCCCACTCTGCCCCCTTTTCACGTTCTCCCCCTTTGTTTATCACCCCCTCTTTATGCGAGAGACAAAATGGCGGCCGCCGCTTCCTGATTTCCACCGATTCGAATGTTTACTGACATCTAACAACCAATCAGAACTGGACTTGCTCAGTGCGCGCACGCTGCGCGCTTACAGATATATATATTGATTTAAATGCTAATTTCTCAGGAAATACTGAACAGATTTACACCAAACCTGCAAAAGGCACTTCATGGACCTTATGGCTACCTCTCTGCCAAATTTCACATAATTCTGTTCAGCCGTTCGGGCTGTAGCTGCGACTAAAGTCCCTATGGAAAAATGCATGGGGAAAACGCGTTTTGGGACCCCCCTTTTTTCTCGGCCCCCGCTTGACGAATCACCCCGAAACTTTCAGGGTAGGAACTGAGCGGAGCGCCCCATTAGTTTTGAAAATTTTGCGAAGATTCGTCAACCGGCGCCAAAGTTATTCAAAATACAATTTTGAGATTTCCTATGGAAACACGGTCCTAACTATAACTATCTACTGGCGACCGCCAGTAGATTATATATATATATATATATATATATATATATATATATATATATATATATATATATATATATATATATATATATATATATATATATATATATATATATAAAAGAACCAAAGTCCTGGCTCACCAAGTGCTCCACGAGACAACAGGAGCGGACCACATCGCATTCCTAAAGGTGAATTTTTATTGCAGATAAATTAAAATAGAGCAGCACCCATAGTGCTCAGACAAGTGTCCAGCCTGACGCGTTTCGATCGCGTTACAGCGGTCTTGTTCACATGACGCGCTGGACCAATACAGACGTAATTATAGTGCAATCAGCAAAATAGAGCCACCCCTATGAGCAATAGCAGTAGAAAAAATACTCAGTGTTACACCAGAAACACCCGTTTCATTTTGCCATAAAATCAAGTTGCAATTGATGTTTATAATCTTGTCACGACAATTACGTTTGCGTAATTGAGAGATGTATAAAAAAAAATATTATTCATAAAAATATACTATATACAATATCATACTCTCAAACATAGCGGGATAAGAATAAAGTGCTTACAAATGGCTGCTGCTAATACAGCTAAATATTGCCTTAAAATCACAACACATAATCTGATTCCCTCTATGAAATGTACAATAGACGTTTGTCCAGACAGGGGGAGTCCATAATATTGATATTGCCATTCTGTTAAAAAAAACTAAAGTGCAAGTGCAAGAAAGTGCCAGAGCTATCTTATGTGCAAAAATGCTGATTGTTAAAAAAAGTTCCAAAATTCATATATATATATATATATATATATATTCACTTAAAAAACCATAGGTTTCACACATGTTATAGTTAGCTGGACATTTCACTCGTAAAAAACCTATGAAATTCCCCCGTTATAGTTACTGTAGGCAACTATAACTCACGCGACCGCAATCCTCTGCTGATGACGTCAGATATTACATCACTGTATTTAGACACTTATTTACCCATGTCTTCTTCCATTAATCTTTAGCTATACATATATTACAAATATTTATTTTTCATAAAGACACATATGTCATCAGAGATGTAATATCTGACGTCATCAGCAGAGGATTGCGGTCGCGTGAGTTATAGTTGCCTACAGTAACTATAACGGGGGAATTTCATAGGTTTTTTACGAGTGAAATGTCCAGCTAACTATAACATGTGTGAAACCTATGGTTTTTTAAGTAAATTTGCAAGGTTTTTTAAATGCTAATTCGTAACTATAACGTGTGTGAAACCTATGGTTTTTTCAGTGAATTTGTACGGTTTTTTAAATGCTAAGTTATGTATTTATTAAATTTTTTCTTTTCAGGTTTTTCACCGTGCGCGCACCATGAATTATTATTATTTTTTTTTTAAATCGCGAGGTGCGCGCACCCAGCGCGCACGGTGCGCTACGCGCACCGTGCACGCGCTGTGGGCGCACGGTGCGCTTCACGCACCGAGCACCCACGGTTCGCAGGGCGTGCCGTGCGCGCAGGGTGCGTGCACCTCGCGATTTTTAAAAAAAATAAAAATTGTTTTTTTCTCCCTTGGGGGTCCTTCTGTGACCCCTTGACCAAGGCTAGGGGGTCAGGAACTGTCCACTCTGCCCCCTTTTCACGTTCTCCACCTTTTTTTTCACCCCCTCAGACTACGAGAGACAAAATGGCGGCCGACACTTCCTGGTTTCGACCGATTCGAATGTTTACCGACATCTAACAACCAATCAGAATTGCGTTCGCGCACGCCAGGGTGCGCGCACAGTGCGCGCACGGTGCGCGTGTATAGATATTGATATGCTTTTAAATGCTATTTTCTTAGGAAATACTGAACAGATTTACACCAGCAAAAGGCACTTCCTTGACCTTATGGCTACCTCTCTGCCAAATTTCAAGTAATTCTGTTCAGCCGTTCGGGCTGTAGCTGTGTCTAAAGGTCCTATGGAAAAATGCATGGGGAAAACACGTTTTGGGACCCCCCTTTTTTCTCGGCCCCCGCTTGACAAATCACCCCGAGACTTTCAGGGTTGGAGCTGAGCGGAGCGCCCCATTAGTTTTGAAAATTTCGCGAGGATTCGTCAACCGGCGCCAAAGTTATTCAAAATAGAATTTTGAGATTTCCTATGGAAACTAGGTTGTAACTATAACTATCTACTGGCGACCGCCAGTAGATAATATATATATATATATATATAGAAACAACGAAGATTTCCCTGCACCTCCACAGAAATGGCGAACAGAGACAGCAGACCCAGTCGAATGAGGTAAGATGGCGTTTATTGTTCTCTCAACCTCGAACCTGACGCGTTTCCGGCCACAAAAGCCCTTGCTCACAAGTATATATATATATATATATATACATCAGGCTGGGTCAGCAGCTATACTCATTTCCGCTTGAATAGAAAAATAAAGTGCCAGTGCACAGTCTCACATTGTTGAGTACATACTTGGCATAAAAATCGGTTCAAATTGATAAACTATCCTAAGATGATCAAAAAAAGTAACACAATTTTACTCGAAGTCACATAAAATGGGAAAACTTGAAAATATCAGATAAACATGGTTGGCACAGGTTAAAACAGGTTAAAACAGCAGACACATACATAACCTTTGCTCAACAGATCAGTACAGTGAGGGAAACAAGATGGGCAAAATGTGCCAGTGAATACCATACTGTGATCAAGTATTGCTATAGTATGAGGAATATCCATTTGGAATGAGATCACACACGGGGTACCTGATGCCTAATGAGGGGTGTCATGTCCAAACAATCCCATATCAAACGATTCTACATTAATACATCCTAAAAACATTTAATAAATACTTTAAAAAATGTTAATAACAAATCCATGAAACAATTGTTAAAATAAGATGTATGGTTTGGACATTCAATTTTGTATCTGCAAGACACCCCATTACAGGAAGTTATATAATTCCTGCCCTGTGTTCAAGCCATTAGGCATTTTAGGTGCCGATTACGATCCGGCAAAAACCGGGTACGAACCGTCGGACGGAGCATATTCTCCGTCCGACGCGTACCCGGTCGTCAAAACTTACAAACATGGAATTACGAATCGCACGGAAACTCCATTTCCGTACGATTCGTACAAAACCCCGACCGACGAAAATAAACATACAAATGCGATCCGGGAAAGCGCGGACGTGACGTCGGGACGCACGCAGCCTGCCATTCACGAACCAGGAATTACGATTCGCACCGACGTCATCCCGCACGGTGAATATTTTACGGCTGCCAAAAACTGCCGGGAAATCAGGACGACGCGAACAAGGAGTACCTGCACGCTGTGGTAAATTTAAATTACCTGGACTTAATTTATGCGGTAAAATTCAATAAGAATAACTCAGTAAAAATAAGAGGCAGAATCCGTGGTATTTGAGGTTTTAAAAGGGGATTTATTCCTTACGAAGGAATTGGTTCGAACCAGGCAATCGGATTCCGTCACCACGAAGGTTCGGGAAGGGATAGAGGCCATACTTTATTGACAGGTCATCATATATATAGTAAATGCATTACAGTGAAGACATATGCAGAAGGCGTGACAGTTGAGAAGAGAGATAAGAATACACATACGTAATTGAATCAAGGCGTTACAATAGGCGTGTACTTAGAAATGTCATTATGAGGATGTCACAGGTGGGTGGATCCATAAGAGAATCCTGCGATGTCAGCAGAAATACATGGCAGAGGTGCGCGCACGGCAGCATGACGTGTGATTGACGTGTAACTGGAGGGTGAGGGGGACTTGACATTTAGCCCTACATGAGGAGACAGAAGTCTGGGATGTCAGAACAACCTAATCCCAAATCATATCTAATATCTTGTGTTTTAGGAACTGTATTATCTGGAAGGAAAGGTCTCTCAGGCAGAGGCTATCCTATACTAACTACTAGTGCGTGTATAAGCGTCTACGTGTCTACATGAGATGCGAGGGGGCATGGGCCTACCATGGCAACAGGAGCTATGAGTTACTTGCACGGAGACAGTAAGGCCGGGCCCTTTGCTCTGTAGCTGGAAGGATGTTTACCTAAACTACTAGACAGGAATGTATTTCTCGAGGAGCGGAGCAGATAACTTGAAGGCTGAATACAGTCTTGGCAGGCAACAGGCCGGGCCAGGCACCGTTAGCCGCGCAGGAAGTAAGACAGAGGTCATGGATGCAGATACAGGTCCAGGCTGGAGCATTTCAGAGGCAGAAGGCAGGAAAAGCTCGATGGCAGAATTCAGGGCCTAACTTGCCAGAGCTGAAAAACGTGAAAGGTACACCATATAAAGACGGTGGCAAGGCATACTTAGGAACGGAATATTCGACCCATTCATGGTGGATCTGAAAGAGGACATGTTAACGTTGGACGCATATGTATTTGCGTCTTCATAGCTGGAAGTGGAGGGAACATACATGTACTTGTAGCATGTACATGGAGCCGTTGGGGTCCTAGATAAGGGACACAATCGATCATAAAAATTCATATTTCCTCAACGCGACGGACAGACATGGACCCGAACCTACGTGTCATCCCGGCCCTCATAGCAGTCGACCTCCTCTACAGGTTCGGACGCAGACGCCGCAGAAGGTCAGAACAACAAAGGGAGGGGGGAGAGGGGGGGGCAGGACCAGGGGCAGGCCACACAACCCCCACCAAAGTCACACAGCACACATGCCCTGGACATACCTGACCCCCAGGCCCTGGTCACTACGAGGGGGTAGGGGCGTGTCCAGCAAAGCCAGCGTCCGCCACAACGGAAGTGCTTGACGACGCGAACCGGCAACACAACAATACAGGTACGTCCCGTACTCACGCCTTAAGAGTGTGGGTATAAGTCGTACCCTGCCCACACCTATGTCACCCCAACAATGGCGGGAAGGCTGTACCCATGTGGCAAAGGCCTGGGTACGGCCCGCACAAGCATCACATAGCGTGGGGATGGATATGTACGGACCGTACCCCCACCCCCTGTATGCATGGAGCATACCCCCACCCCAACAGTGTAAGTACGACCCGTACCCTCACCTGCGTACGTATGGTGCGTACCCCCACCTCAACAGTGTAAGTACGACCCATACCCTCACCCGCGGACGTATGGTGCATACCCCCACCCCAACAGTGTAAGTACGACCCGTACCCTCACCCACGGACGTATGGAGCGTACCCCCCACCCCAACAGTGTAAGTACGACACGTAACTTCACCCGCGGACGTATGGAGCGTACCCCCACCCCAACCGTGTATGTACGACCCGTACCCTCACCCGCGGACGTATGGTGCATACCCCCACCCCAACAGTGTAAGTACGACCCGTACCCTCACCCGCGGACGTATGGAGCGTACCCCCACCCCAACCGTGTATGTACGACCTGTACCCTCACCCGCGGACGTATAGTGCGTACCCCCACCCCAACAGTGTAAGTACGACCCGTACCCTCACCCGCGGATGTATGGAGCGTACCCCCACCCCAACCGTGTATGTACGACCCGTACCCTCACCCGCGGATGTATGGAGCGTACCCCCCACCCCAACAGTGTAAGTACGACCCGTACCCTCACCCGCGGACGTATGGAGCGTACCCCCACCCCAACCGTGTATGTACGACCCGTACCCTCACCCGCGGACGTATAGTGCGTACCCCCACCCCAACAGTGTAAGTACGACCTGTACCCTCACCCGCGGACGTATGGAGCGTACCCCCACTCCAACCGTGTATGTACGACCCATACCCTCACCCGCGGACGTATGGAGCGTACCCCCACCCCAACAGTGTAAGTACGACCCGTACCCTCACCCGCGTATGTATGGTGCGTACCCCCACCCCAACAGTGTAAGTACGACCCGTACCCTCACCCGCGTACATATGGTGCGTACCCCTACCCCAACAGTGTAAGTACGACCCGTACCCTCACCCGCGGACGTATGGTGCGTACCCCCACCCCAACAGTGTAAGTACGACCCGTACCCTCACCCGCAGACGTATGGTGCGTACCCCCACCCCAACAGTGTAAGTACGACCCGTACCCTCACCCGCGTATGTATGGTGCGTACCCCCACCCCAACAGTGTAAGTACGACCCGTACCCTCACCCGCGTATGCATGGAGCGTACCCCCACCCCAACCGTGTATGTACGACACGTACCCCCACCTCGTATGCATGGAGCAAACCCACACACGTGTATGTTCTAAGCGTACATATTGTTAAATAGGAGGGGTGTGTGCAGAGTCCTCCCAGCAGTGCCCAGACACAGGAGGGGTGTGTGCCTATCACTCCCAGCAGTGCCCAGAGACAGGAGGGGTGTGTGCCTATCACTCCCAGTAGTGCCCAGGGACAGGAGGAGTGTGTGCCTATCACTCCCAGCAGTGCCCAGAGACAGGAGGGGTGGGTGCAGAGTCCTCCCAGCAGTGCCCAGAGACAGGAGGGGTGTGTGCCTATCACTCCCAGCAGTGCCCAGAGACAGGAGGGGTGTGTGCCTATCACTCCCAGCAGTGCCCAGAGACAGGAGGGGTGGGTGCAGAGTCCTCCCAGCAGTGCCCAGAGACAGGAGGGGTGTGTGCCTATCACTCCCAGCAGTGCCCAGAGACAGGAGGGGTGTGTGCCTAACACTCCCAGCAGTGCCCAGAGACAGGAGGGGTGTGTGCAGAGTCCTCCCAGCAGTGCCCAGACACAGGAGGGGTGTGTGCCTATCACTCCCAGCAGTGCCCAGAGACAGGAGGGGTGTGTGCCTATCACTCCCAGCAGTGCCCAGAGACAGGAGGGGTGTGTGCAGAGTCCTCCCAGCAGTGCCCAGAGACAGGAGGGGTGTGTGCCTATCACTCCCAGCAGTGCCCAGAGACAGGAGGGGTGTGTGCCTATCACTCCCAGCAGTGCCCAGAGACAGGAGGGGTGTGTGCAGAGTCCTCCCAGCAGTGCCCAGAGACAGGAGGGGTGTGTGCCTATCACTCCCAGCAGTGCCCAGACACAGGAGGGGTGTGTGCCTATCACTCCCAGCAGTGCCCAGAGACAAGAGGGGTGTGTGCCTAACACTCCCAGCAGTGCCCATGGAACGCAAAGGGTGGAGTAGCCACAGATACAATGCCCACAAATGTCAGTCAGGTGCACAGAGACCCTGCAGTACATGTACCACATGTGTGCGAGGCTGGGAGTATATGCATGCATAGCGCCGAAAAGAACACGTGTCCACATGAAGTCATGTCAATAGTCCACATACACAAGTACAATGACTACCAAGGATGCCACGAATGATGCAGGTGGAGACATCGCTCAGCATGCATGTGCAAAGTTGAAGGAGTCTGTCACACACCCAGCTAATGTACACACAGCTCAGCGCTAAATATTGGGAACACCCTGCAGGGAAGATGTCAGGGTACACAGAGGAAGGAATACACCTTGGGACAATTTCACCATGCAGTAACTACTTACATGAACAGAGAAACCTAGCTAACACCGTGTGATGGCTAGGGGTGGGCGGAATTTGCGAAATCCACTTTCGCAAATTATCGCGAAAATGTTAAAAATCTCCGCAAACACGCGGAAATATCGCGAAGATGCAGAAGTTTTTTTCCTGCCCGTTCGCGGTATTTTCTGCGTGGTCGCAGCTCACCAACTTACCCATGCGGTTGCTCGCGGGCGCGGCCATCTTGTTTTCACTTGTCTCGCGGTGCATGATCGCGAGAAGAAAGACGTGATCGCGCGACGCATGACGTTACTGCGGGCGCGAACTGTCGCGAGACGGCGCAAATGGCTACCAACAATCCAACATCTCGTGCAGAACGCGACCGGATCGGGAAAACTTGTCGGCGAACGCGGGGATTCAGGTAAGGCGAAAGCGCGCACGCAAGAATGTATTATTTTACAGCGCGAGCAAGAAACAAATTATCGCTAAGCTGCGGAATGCGGAAATTTTGACATTTTCGCGCTTTCCGCGGAAAGCGAAAATGCCAAATTATCGCAATTTCCGCGAACGGAACGGAATTTTGGCCCAGGCCTAGTGAGGGCACACAGATACCAGGGTCCCCCTTATGACCAGCACACTACTACATTTCCCACACACCCAACACATGATTACCACCCAAAATCATGTAGCAGCCCCACCAACAGCAACATTAGAAAAGCAGTAGTGTTCAAAGGAAACAAAAATGGCTTTAATCAGCATGATCTTAAATAGTGTGTTCGTAGAAAGTTCAATATTTACAAAGCCCATAGGGCAGTCCATGAGTCACAGCTGGACGGGGGACACAGTGGGACGCGTGTCCCCTAGCTTGCCTGCACAGTCAGACTCCTTCGTCTTCCACAGCGGGGAGGGCATCATGTTGGGGGAAAGGACCAGGCACCGCAGGGACAGGAGGGCGAAGGGTAGGCGTCGTGGGTGCAGGGATGGAGGACTCCACCACAGGGGGTGGGGCAGGGCCAAAGGCGGAGGCCAGGATCTCGCTGCACACCTTAGCAAGGTCCTCCAGCGTCTCCCCTGCACCCGAAGGAACCACAGGCCCCAAGGAGGGGGGGGCGGAGGGATGGGTCGCAGCGCCACTGGGGAAGGGTGTGGACAGGGGGGGGGACTCAACCACCCTGACCGGGGACTCCCTTGACCGCTTGCGGGGTGGTGTCACAGTGGGGCTCAGGGACAGAGCGGCCATGAAGGAGTCTTTGCCTGATATGTGGCCAGGAGAGCTGAGGGGAGGGGATTTGGAGGGAGTGGATTGGGTGGAATGTGGACTGCCACTCTGGCTGCGTGTCTTACGTTTGCCCCCCGACCCAGTGGGTGTGCCTACCTCACCCTGTGTGTGCGTGCCAGGAGGTGTGCGTATGACCTTCCCTGCTGGTGTGGTGCCTGTGTCTGTTGTGGTGGGTGCATGCTGACGTCTGGGTTTACGTGGGACAGGCATGGGAGTGGGAAGTGTGGATGGGGCAGGGGTAGGGGGTGGGACGTAGCGCTGCAGGAGACCCACTGCTGCAGTCAGTGTAGAGTCTATGGACCTCAGCAACTGGCGTTGGTCAGCCTGCGACGAAAAAATGCCCTCCAAGTATGCCTCCATGTTGTGCAGCGCTTGGCTGTGGCCATGGAGGACATTAAGGATCGCAGCCTGACCAACCTGCAACTGCCGCTGGATGTCCACAGACTCGGCATTGGCGGCAGCAGTGGAGACAGGGGCAGGGGGTGCGGTGCCTGGCAGGAAGGAGACATGTGGTGACCGTGGACGTTGGGAAGGGACACGAGCAAGTGGGAGGCGGCTGATGGCAATGGAGGGGGCGGGGTGCGATGTTGTTCCGCTGTCAGCTGCTGGTGCAGCCTCCGCCCACTCGGAGAGATCATCCTCGGACCCGTCAGCTTCATATTCGGTGGTGCCAGTGGACAGGTCCTCGGCCTCACTCTCCTCCGCCTCTGTACCACTCAATGTGCCAGCCACGATGTCAACGCTGGCACTAGTGCTCGGTCCCTCCGCTCCGTCTGTGCTCATGTCTCCCTCCGAGTCCCCCGACGATGCTGTGGGCAAGGTGAAGAGACAGCAATTAATCACACACCTGTATACATATGTCACATGAGTCCAATCTACATAGGTTACAGTGCATAGCCTGCAAAGAAAGTTAAGTAACATCTACAAAACAAGGTACAGATGTAGGGCATGCAACACACAGTTGGTAGACCCACCATGCCACAGAAAATCCATGGAGAGCATGACACAACAGCAAATGACATGAAATGGAGTTTGACATAGGAGCCAGGCCCTGGGGACAATCCAGCACTGCATCTGCACCACACAGCGTTGCCGACAATAGGGATGAGGAGGGACCAAATCCATGAGCTTGAGGCACATGCTGCATAGGTAATACTGAAAACATGCCCAACATGACTGGCTCACTGCACCTTGAGTGTATGTCCAGACAAACATCACACACTGGCCAGACCTAGCAAGGAGAATTCTGGTTTTGACATGTAGGCTTGGCCCGCACCAACCACCCCCTTCATGAGACAATTTGTTGAGACACAGGTGGCACTTACATCTCTTAGTCTGGGTGAAATACACAGGGGATGCATAAATGCAAGATTGGACGCCAAATACCCGAGGTGTGCCTGTCCAAATAATCATGTACAAATGGCCATCATCAGATGATTGTAGCAAGACACACAGGCACTGGCCACTGTGACTATGAACAAGGAAAATCAGGTCAGGCTGTACAGTGGACACTTGTACTACATTTCACGTCAATATACATGGTGCCAGGGGACAATGGCACAGAGCACAACCTATGCTGTAGACACTGAGAGTGTCCACGTTTAGTGATGACACACATGACACCTATGAAAATATGCCCCAGGGGACAGTAGTGGCAACACAACTCCATGGTCCTGAATGGGAATGACTGCAACACACGCCACCATCCCTGCACTATGCGTATCGCACACTCATGCACATCATGTCACAGGCCACAACATAGGACATGCGCGCTGTAAGGCATGACACTTGTGAGACTAACTCCCATGTCTGGACTCCGCATCAGTGCCAACTGACATGGAACCCACATGTACTGAACTGGACAGGGCACAGGCAAGGTCCCCAAACCTGTTACACACCACCCCCACACATGATGCTACAGGCATAGTTCACGTGGAGAAAGCGCCAGCCTACATTACCTTGGGAAGGAGTGACTACACACAGACCAGGGAACACATTGCAAGGAGGGGAAGGGAGGCAGGAGAGCACAGCTATACTGTGGGTAACTGGATCTGCACAGCACCTTTAAACCCTGGCAGTGTATCCATGCAACTGTGCACTTACAAATGCTGGTGAAACACAACATGTGTAGAAGGGAACAACGGTTCTGGATGGCCTATGAAGGTCCATAACAGAGAGAAGCCCTTAAGAGGGCAGATGATTTAGTATAGGTACAAAGACTCATATGGGAGAATGATACTTAATATAGAGAAAGGGGACAAGAGAGGTCAATATATGACACTTATTTATTATACACAAGATGAATTCAAGTGCTCACATATTTAGTGACAACAAGCGTGACGTGCAGGTGAGGGTGAACTTTTAAAAAAGAGCATCGCATTGGCAACAATAGTGAACCATTTTCTTTGTTAAATCAGTACAAAAGGTTCAAGTTGCGTAAGGTCGACGACGTTTCGAACTCAATTATTTGAGTTCATCTTCAGGACAAATGTGAGCATATGAACTCTAAATATGGGAAATGCAAATAAACAAGTATAAATAACTCATAATATAGTCCCTGAACTGTAAATAGCATCACAATCAATTAAATGTGTGGTACATAATGTTCTCCAAATAGTGATGCAAATAGGAAGATCCATTTGTAATACTTAATTGTAAAAAAACTGTAAAAAGAATCACGAAGTAGAAAAAGTAAACTGTGTACTGCCCAATAAATGGACGCATTGATCATTTCCAAAGGTTATTCGCATTAGACCCTTATTGTCGCAAGGAAGAATTAATTAGCTATTAGAAAACAAGGTGCTAACAGAGTGAAGCGGGGACATGAGGCAGCGCGAGAGAAATTGAACCACTTACTTAGCATATGGGAAGGTAAGTAATAGAAGGTGTCGACAATTGAGAGTGTTGCACCGGTGGTGTCACCACAGCGGTGAGTGCCTCGAGGAAGAACGATGGCCTGGGGAGAGGGAGTGATTTGTGTTAGCGAGACGTACAGCGAGGTAGTGTACGAGGATACGGGGTTGTGCCGGACTAAGAAAAGACTTACTTGAAATCAAAACTGTATCCAACCGCATTATATGGTTATATTAAGCTATACTAAACTGAAAAGCAATTGCTCTATCATCTATTGACCTATGTACATTTACCTAACTCATAGGCTAGCCAGAATTCTTGCCTCACATAGTACACTCGCTCTTAGACTATGTCTACACCCACTATTCCGACTTACACCGAGGAATATATCGCGAGACTGATTAATGGGCCTTCACTTTTCCATACACCGATACCTACCAATAATACATCTTCTAATGTGGCAAGTGAGAAACTGACTAGCTTAGAAAGATTAAAAAAGAAACACATACGTACTGAGTTACACGCTCGTATGCTCACTGAATATTTAAAAGCCGACATCATCCCGGTAGGCTTGCAAGTACGAAATATCCCTGCAATTTTCTTACAAGATCCAAAATTTAAGAACGGTTTCGCCCACATTGGCACCACCTGCTCCCGCCACTGGATGGTGCTAGGTATTGACACTGCATTAGAACACAGCAAAAAAGAATTACGAGAAATCCGAGAACTAGAAAAGGCAATCTTAGAATTAGATAGCCTTGCAGATGCCAAGTCAGCCCTAGAAAAACTAGAACGCACGATTATTGATTTTCAAAATTTTGAACACCATAAAAAGTCAACCAAAGTGACAAAAGACATAAGGAATTACAATAAAGAGCAAACCTACCCCTACCTCAGAGAAGATTTTTTTACATCAAACAACCAAGATCAACATAGGTACCCAACGGGCACTTGGGGAAGATTCAGAAATAGACAACCGGTCACGTTCTCCACTTCCTCTCTAGAATCCGACAACTCTGACCCCAGGGAAGGCACTAGCTCCTCTACATACAATTCCAATTTTTTAGAGAGAGGCCAAACATTCACAGGGGAGAGATCGAGAGGCAGAGGCAGAGGGAGACCCAGGTACAACTTCCCCCCAGGGGAACGACAAACACGCAAGAAATTCTACTAATGGGGTTATCAATACTGAACCCTCCCCCCTCACCTCCCACGTCCAACATGGACCAAATGCCTATTTTTAACTTATCCAAACACCAACTGGCCTCAACTGATATTGCCCTACTTAGTAGAGGTTTGTCTTTTGTCATCACTATTTGGAGAACATTATCTACCACACATTTAATTGATTGTGATGCTATTTACAGTTCAGGGACTATATTATGAGTTATTTATACTTGTTTATTTGCATTTCCCATATTTAGAGTTCATATGCTCACATTTGTCCTGAAGATGAACTCGAATAATTGAGTTCGAAACGTCGTCGACCTTACGCAACTTGAACCTTTTGTACTGATTTAACAAAGAAAATGGTTCACTATTGTTGCCAATGCAATGCTCTTTTTTAAAAGTTCACCCTCACCTGCACGTCACGCTTGTTGTCACTAAATATGTGAGCACTTGAATTCATCTTGTGTATAATAAATAAGTGTCATATATTGACCTCTCTTGTCCCCTTTCTCTATATTAAGTATCATTCTCCCATATGAGTCTTTGTACCTATACTAAATCATCTGCCCTCTTAAGGGCTTCTCTCTGTTCTGGACCTTCATAGGCCATCCAGAACCGTTGTTCCCTTCTACATTGTATCACCCCAGGTTCGCATATAGGGGTACCCTTGTTCTTCATAACACTTGCACGAGCAGTGGCTTCACTGCAAGGGTTCCACTTTTTGAGTGGTTATATTAAGCTATACTAAACTGAAAAGCAATTACTCTATTCATCTATTGACCTATGTACATTTACCTAACTCATAGGCTAGCCAGAATTCTTGCCTCACATAGTACACTCGCTCTTAGACTATGTCTACACCCACTATTCCGGTGAAACACAACAAGCACACATGTACCTACCCCCTTCCTGCTGCTGCTTCTCCTGTAAGCTCCTCTCCAAGTCTGGAAATACCACCGGCAGCACACGCTTGTGGATGTGGGTCAGTCGGCGGCGCCCGAGGTTCTTATGGCTCTCAGGTGAGTCCCAAAGCAGGACCCGTGCGATCCTCCGCGTCCAGCACCGGATATCCTGCCAGCGTTTCCTCACCTGGGACAGGCGCCGCTTCCGACCATCCGCACTCCTCACGGCGCTGACGGCGGTCAGCCATATCTGCTCCTTGGCAGAGGCGCCTACCTATGAGGATGAACAAGTGACACTACATCAATACACCTGGCACATGTCACAGGGACACATATTAGAACACATCTGCTGTTTACAACAAGGCATAGTATGCATCCAATGCATTGCACTTTTGTCATAGGGACATGATCCTCTGGGGAAGGGCAAAAGCAGTACGTGCCATTGAAAGGACACAGGTGGAATGAGGGCAACTACACAATCAATGATCCAGGCTCACACTGTGCATCACAAGCTACACCAGGATAATGTGCAGCACCTCTAAGCAGTCACATGCCACAGGCCACTGACGCTACCGCAGCAGAGTACACAGACACACACACAGGCACAGGACATTCACCTGCCATTGCCAAATGCAGCGACATACCTCACTCTGCACATGTGCCACTAGACTGGGGGGGGCTCACAGGTGTGGGGCTGGCTCTGCACATCAGACACACAGCACTGCTCCCTGCTCACATCACATGGCCAGGGTATATCCATCCCTCATGCAGCTGGGGTACTACACTCCACATATGCACCCACCCACATGACAGGGGACTTACACACACACCGATGTCCAGGGTACGAACACATCATGTGGACACTCTCAGCACAGGTACACAGAACTATCACACATCTGTGGGTACAGTCACCTGTCACACTGGTGTGAGCACAGAGTCACATGAGGACTGTAGAGGCTACATTCCCAGGAGGACAAGACAGGCAGAATGTGGCATGCACCATGCAGTGATTGTCACAGTAAACACAATGCAAGTGAGGACGGCAGACATGCACCACAGCATGCACTGGCTGGGAGACATCAGGCATTCCCCCCCCGGGACCCCCCCTACAGTACATAGCATGTGTGCCACACCTGGACACAATGCCAGAAGTCACACTCACAAAAAAGGGACACAGTCTGTGCTGGTGGACTCTGCACTCACCTGATACCCTGGTCGACCATACAGCATGGGGTACTGTGGGAGGATCACATCCAGCAAAGCCAGGTTCTCCTCCAGGGTGAAGGGCTGTGACCTCTCCACAGACCTTGACATGGTTCCAGGGAATCAGTAGCAGCAGCTGGGTCGTGGAATACAAAGATGTGCAGGCAAGTGCTCCCTCATGGGACCTGGCTGCCTTATATCTGCCTTGCTGGCCTGTTTCATGCACAGGAGTACAGAGTGATTGGTCACTCACATTTGCATCCTATGTTTCCTCCAATCCCTTCAAACCTAGCACAGTCAGTGGGTTCTTATTGTGTTTTTTTCTTCAGCATGATGTCAACCCCACAAACACATTGCAACAAAGTAGATTCATTCCAACTGACTTCTGCTGTGCACCTTCCAGAACAAATTCAAACTTTAAACTTGGTCTCCATGACAACCAGCATGCATGTAGGCCTTTATACTTGTCCCTCATGCGTCCCCTATGTAATTTGGAGCTTCACACACAGGTACGGTGCGTTCCAGGGCCCTGGGGCACCCCAAATGCATAGCAACGGCCCGTACAGGCGTGTGTACGCTCCGTACCACTATGGGTGTTATCGCGTATGCGTACTCATGGTGGTACGGAGCGTACACACGCCTGTACGCTCACTATCACTATGAGTACGCATACGCGAGCACACCCATAGTGGTACGGAGCGTACACGCGTGCGTACGTTTACTATCACTATGGGTGTTCTCGCGTATGCGTACCCATAGTGATAGTGAGCGTACAGGCGTGTGTACGGTCCGTACCACCATGAGTACGCATACGCGAGAACACCCATAGTGATAGTGAACGTACGCACGCGTGTACGCTCCGTACCACTATGGGTGTTCTTGCGTATGCGTACTCATGGTGGTACGGACCGTACACACGCCTGTACGCTCACTATCACTATGGGTACGCATACGTGAGCACACCCATAGTGGTACGGAGCGTACACGCGTGCGTACGTTCACTATCACTATGGGTGTTCTCGCGTATGCGTACTCATAGTGATAGTGAGCGTACGCACGCGTGTACGGTCCGTACCACTATGGGTGTGCTCGCGTATGCGTACCCATAGTGATAGTGAGCGTACAGGCGTGTGTACGGTCCGTACCACCATGAGTACGCATACGCGAGAACACCCATAGTGATAGTGAACGTACGCACGCGTGTACGCTCCGTACCACTATGGGTGTTCTCGTGTATGCGTACTCATGGTGGTACGGACCGTACACACGCCTGTACGCTCACCATCACTATGGGTACACATACGGCAGCACTCCCATAGTGATACGGGAACGTACACAGGCCCTCTTAGCGAAAGTACGGTGGTTTTCACACATCACAGTGGTGACAGGCAGCACACAGGAAGGAATAGGGCTGACATACTTGTCCATGGATGGACATCAAGGCATTGTCTGGGCAGTACTACATGTGTGGGGCACAGGTGTGAAAGGCTGTGATGTGGCACATTACTCCTGAGTCGAGAAGGCACCAGATGTATGATGAGATGTGTACACATGTAATGTGTGACGGTGCAATGTGTGCCAGGCATGCCCTTGACTCCTTTGACATGTGTGCATGTCGTACTGCACACTTGGGATGAGCGTCACTGGCATGGCACGGACAACAACACACGGAAGTGTCCCCTGAGGCCCGGTACAGGGGTTACCACACCTGACATGTCACTACCCACGGTGCACGATGTGACTATGTCATGTATGTGTGGGGGATTCCCATTAGCTTGATGTTGGAGCTCCCTCAAAAGCTGCAGCTGTTGCAGCAACCAACATGTGTCTGTGTGTAGATTGACATTGCACACTGTTCCGCACACCATGCCACATGTGGTATCGGATGTGAGGTGCGTATGTATGCATGGGACACGGAGTAGCGTAACAAGGACATGTCTGCATCCTCTCTATGAATGTGTGGTGAGTCATCACATGTACACCTTCATGGCAAGGTGTGTGGGCTGTCCTAGTGTAATGTCATGTGACCTGTGGCTCTAGTGTTCCGCTACCAGTCTCTGCAATCGACATCCTACTTCTGCTGATGTGTGGATGTATGTCACTCCTGTCTTGCATCTGGCTGTTCACTTACACTGGGACACAGCTAATCCCATGCCATGGTATGTGGAGGTTCACAATCTCCGTGTGTAGCTGGGTCTTGGTAGGAGTGTCACCTGGCAGCCATACGTATCCAGGGCATGTGGCACATACCTAACTCCGTATGTAGCATATGTGTATTGACAGATTAACATGTGCTCAGTACAAAGAAATTGTTGTTGTGGTGCACTCACTCTTCCTTGTCACTTCCAAATTACGTGTATATTGAACTGAGAGCGACCCCTCATATAATTAAGGGAAAGGGGGTACTAATCACAAATGTCCAAAAGCAATCCCTATGCTACTACACAATGGTACAATACTATTACACTATACTGCACAGATATAATTAAATCCCAAAGTTTGACACATTTATTATAAAAAAGCTTACATGTATCACAGTTAAAATCAATTATACATTGTTCCAAAATATGTTAAAAACACATCATTTAAACATTTGTTAATCATAATATAAATCACAACCTGTTATTAACCCGCATAACAGAAAACCTGAACAGACAGTGCACTTTGTCATAAGTTACACATCCTGCATGACCATCAATTTGTGTCCGTAGTTTGTGATATGTTAGACCCAATTATATCTCCAATTCGCTACGGTGGTCCCCTGGATTGTGTATGTAACTTGCGTCTTACATACACAAATTGATGGTCATGCAGGATGTGTAACTTATGACAAAGTGCACTGTCTGTTCAGGTTTTCTGTTATGCGGGCTCATAACAGGTTGTGATTTATATTATGATTGACAAATGTTTAAATGATGTGTTTTTAACATGTTTTGGAACAATGTATAATTGATTTTAACTGTGATACATGTAAGCTTTTTTATAATAAATGTGACACACTTTGGGATTTAATTATATCTGTGCAGTATAGTGTAATAGTATTGTACCATTGTGTAGTAGCATAGGGATTGCTTTTGGACACTTCCAAATTACTGCAGAGCGCCGCCTCTTCCCCGACCAATTCCGGACTTGGCTGCCATGCGGGAGAATGACTGTATCCGGTGCTACCGCTTCCCCCAACGGTTGATTCTGGAGTTGACGGCGAGACTGGCACCACACCTGCAACCGCTGCACAGGTATCCTACGGCACTGACACCCAAGCTGAAGGTAATGGCAGCCCTACATTTTCTTGCCACGGGTACCTTTCAAAATACCATAGCTCATGTTGGTGGCATGTCCCAGAGCATGTTCTGCCGTGTGCTGCATGATTTCTTAGAGGCCATGTTGATTCACCTGGATGACTTCATCCATTTCCCAACCCCTGAAATGTTGACTGGGGTCAAGCGTGGACTCTATGCCCTGGGAGGGATGCCCCATGTCATTGGGTCCATAGATGGGACACATGTGGCTTTG
Source organism: Triturus cristatus (assembly GCF_964204655.1). Taxonomy (NCBI): domain Eukaryota; kingdom Metazoa; phylum Chordata; class Amphibia; order Caudata; family Salamandridae; genus Triturus; species Triturus cristatus. Next base: position 780,516,025 of record NC_140580.1, read on the forward strand.
GTACCACCACAGGCACAGGAGGTAGCGTACAGGAATCGCAAGCACTACCACTCCATCAATGCCCTTGTGGTGTGTCTGTCCAACATGGTGATTTCACATGTCTGTGCTCGTTTTCCAGGATCAGCACACGATGCCTACATCATGAGGCGTAGCAGGGTGCCTGAAATGATGACGCAGCTGCGCAACGAACGAGCATGTGTTGTTGGTGGGTACAGTCTGTCTGTCCTGTATTTTGCTTAGACTTCCAGCACGACCGCTTCTCCTGTCCTACTTATGTCCATGTGCTTTCCATGTAGGGGACGCTGGCTATCCCAACATGCCATGGCTGATCACAGCTCTCCGCAACCCCATCACGCCGGCCCAGCTCCACTACAACACCGCCCATGGCCGGACAAGGCGAGTGATAGAGAGGACGTTTGGCCTCCTGAAGAGCCGATTCCGATGCCTCCACAAGACCGGCGGCGCCCTCCCATATGCCCCGGCGAAGGTCTGCAAAATCTTCATGGTCTGCTGCATGCTGCACAACATGGCAGTTGAGAAAGCTGTGCCACTCATCCTGGATCAAGATGATCAGGACCATCCACCCGTGGAGGACGAAGGGCTTGGCAATGGGGCTAGTGATGTGGAGGATGTGGAGCCGCAAGAGGACATCCGGACTCGGCTCATACGCGACTTCTTTGCTTAGTGGTGAGTACCAGTGTCTGAGTGTGCACGCATTGGTCCCCGTGTGGCATGTGTTGCGATGTGTGTGTCCATCTGCATGTATGCCACGTGAGTCAGAGGTGTGTGTGGATGTGTCACTGGAGTGATGGTGCCAGTGATGAGTGTATTTCCCCAGTCATAATTGTGACCTAGCATGTTGTCATCCATACATGTGTCGAGAACATGCACATGCAAGTGGCTGTGCTTTTTGTGGCTGACTTCTTGTGTGTCTCTCTTCCCCAGGTACTTGCGCATGCCGTCTGCTGCTTGCATTGTTGTGGCACTGCTATTCCTCATGGACACGTCATCGTGTGCTGACTCAGCGTTACACGCACGGACAAGTTTGGAAGTCTCCTTAGGGTAAGGGATGCATCAGGGGTGTATTGGGTGTGGCAGTTGTTCACGATGTATGCACACTGCCCCTGTCGATGTTTGGTTCCTCTGCAGACATGTTGCATCACCATGGTACACATGACATGCAGATGGGTACACCTGAATAGATGGTCAGACTTGTTGACAGTCATCAGTGATGGGATTGTGGAATGTGATGATGGCATCAATGTGTGTTACACTGCCCTCGGACACATACGGTTTGCATTGGCTTGACATGGTGTGGGACTTCCACATCAGCGGATCAATGGTGTATGGCAGGCTCTCCGTGAGCAGCAGGGGGTGTTTAGCTGTTAGCCAACACTTGTGTGTCAGTTCCATGGATATCACGCATTTGTGGTGCAGAAGGGGGGTGCCAGTGTTGGACCCACATGTTACTCCACATGACCCGTTCATGTGTACTCCGACTTGCCTCTGCAATCCCAAATACATGACTAATAAAGGTGTCCCTATGCCTCCAAGGTGCCTCTTCTCTGTCAATGCTGGTGTGTTGCCACGGTGCATCCGGCATGTCTGGCATGGTTTTCCGTGATAGTGGCTATGTGTCTATGTGTAGAGTAGCAAGATGCAAGCTGTTTGTGTGGGATTAGACTGTGTATTGTGCATGATGTCCATGACTGTGTGGGTATTGTGACATGTGCCATCCCCATGCATCCAACGTTGGCCAGGCCACCATTCTCTGCATCCACCTGACTCAAGCTTGCAGGACATGGTTCGGCCACCTGTCTACACATACCTGGGTGCCCCCCAGGACACTCCACATGATCCCTGACCTCTGCGCATGACTGTTGCTGTACTCAATATGTCTGTCGGCACGGTTGGGCGGCCACCCCCTCAGCTGGTTGGGCACATCACGGGTGTGTATGGTGCTCCATGTCTGTCTTGCCTAATACACTGTGACCCGTGTGTCCTGTGCCAGACTCAGGCCCCAGGGTTTGGATGGTTGAAGTCAAATGAGAACTCAGGCATGTTTAGACTTTACAAGACACATGTAAGGTAATAATGCAACCAGCAGGCATCTTCTCTTCATGGTGTGACTTTTTATTTTCGTGGGGGGGGGGTTTGACATGAGGGGCTTTCCAGGTGTGTGGAATCCAAAGTTCACTAGGGGAGTTGGTGTCCTTGCCATTTGAAATCCTCAGAGTCCATGCCACAGTCTTTGTCAACATTGGGCAGACAGTGACCAGCAAGGCCATGTGGCAGAGAATGTCTTTTGATGCTGTGCTACTGTTGCTCCAGTGGGCCAGGTGCCAGGCCAGGTGTCCTGGGAGATGGTGCTGTAGCGCCGACCCTCACGGTCTTTTACGTGGACGACCCGCCCTCCTGCGGGGACTCTCAGAAGCAGGCCGTGACGATGTTTGGGATGCTCCATCGGATGTTTCCTCCTCCTCCTCCTGATCCCTCCCTGTGGGTGGTGATGTTCTACGCCTGATGGCACAGGGAGGGTTGCCCATGTTGTCGGCCATCCGACGGAGTGTACTGTGAATTCCCATGAACACCGTCACGAGCTCAGCCTGTCTGTCCTCCATCCGCCGTTGGTGTTGCTGTAGACAGGCATGTTGCTCCGCATGTTGCTGGGCCTGCTGGGTCTTGATCTCATCGAGGGTCCCCTTCATCTCATTGAGGGTGCACACAACCTGGGCCATGCCCGTGGTGTCCTGCCGGTATGTGTCCAGGATGTTTCGGACATGGGAATATACCAGTTCCCCAGCCAACTGGTCAGGCTGGCGCCTCCGCCGTCCTCCACTCCCACCACCCCTGCCCACTTGCACCTGGCATGCCCTTGTGGGCACATCGGGTCTCCGGGACCCCTGAGGGGTGGCATTGGCGTTGTCGCCTGCCTCCTCCTGGGTGCCCGGGACACCGTGTCCCTCCTGGCCAGCCTGGCTGCTTTGTGGTGGTGGGGCAGGGATCCTGGGTGTCACCTGGGATGTGGCAGGAGTGGGGGTGGTGGTTGGCCCCATTGTACCTGACGCAGGTGCTGCAGGTTGTTGGACACCAGAAGGGCCAGGTTGGTCGGGGTCGGGTTCGTCCACAGAGTGGTGAGAGTCGTCGCTGCCGGTGGCTCCTTCATCCCGCCGAGCCGGGTCCTGTGAGTCTTCTCCCCCAGTGTTGGGGGGTGATCCACGACGTTGACCTGTGTGTGAGAGAGACAATGTTAATTTTGTTCCATGCAACATCCATGTTTCATTCGTTTCAAAGTTGGAACATTTCCTCTGGGAATTTGGTTATGTCTTGCATTCCACTCACAGTGCACTTGTGCATGGGTATGTCCCTTGGGCACAGCTTTGGCGACTTTACCTATGTGTGGCACAGTCTTACTTGCTGCGTCAAGTGTGACTGCAGTCAGCAGTGGAGTGGGCAGGTGTGGCGAGCCGTGCATTGGCGCCTTCCGTGTAGCACTGTACGTGGGCACATGAAGTTGTTCCACACACTTATATGATGCAGGTAGCTGTCGTTGTGCTCGTGCACAGGTTGTGACATGGCCCTGTGTTTTGCCATGGAGGAGAGGGGGGGTGCTGGCACTGGCCACCCTTGTCTACATGCACACAGTCCACCTGCTGACGAGCAGACATTCACACACACCACAAGGCTGATTTGCTCTCCCTGTGTCTCCCTCCCTCTCTGTCCCCCTCTCCCTCCCTCTGTGTGTCAGCCTCCTCCCTCTGTCCGTCTCCCTGTGTCTCCCTCCCTCTCTGTCCCCCTCTCCCTCCCTCTGTGTGTCAGCCTCCTCCCTCTGTCTGTCTCCCTGTGTCTCCCTCCCTCTCTGTCCCCCTCTCCCTCCCTCTGTGTGTCACCCTCTGTCACCTCAGCCCAGCTTACTGTGCACACACTGTTAGCAGATCTTTGAATGGCCCTTGGATTGTTGATGTGAGTTTGTTTCTGATCTCCAGGCACCCATTGGGTGTAGTGTGTGTGTCTGCACTGCTGCTGTGGTGGTGTGTGCTGCCACTCTTTCACAGTGTTGGCTGTTCATTGGCTGCTGTCATGTGCAAGAACGTGCCGTCACCCCCATGTGTTGATGCAAGGCGTCCGCCATTTGCTGGCAAGTCATTCATGTGTTGGGACACACTTTGTCTGGCTGTGAACTAGGCCATATGGGCAGGGGGCATTGTTGTCTGCTTCTGAGTTGCACTATGTGATTTTTTGGGCCCACCCTCCCGCCATCCGGCTTACCGTGTCATGTGTTGGTGTCTTCTGTTGCCTGTGACTTGACATTGTCCAGCTGGGTGCATGGGGCATGGTGGCGCCAGTGGCATGTGCGTGTTCATGGAGTGTGGTTGAGTCATGCGATAGCTTGGAGTGGTTGCGTGCCTGTTTGTGAGTTTGGTTGTGGATGACGTTCCCCCCATGTGAGGTGAGTTGTTTGTGTACTCACCCGGGTCTCGGAGTCCTTCTAATCCGTCCACTGCCACCACCGGCAGTATGGCCATCACCCTCTCCTCCCAGGGATGGTAGTGTACGGGTCTGCGGGCCGGCCCTCCTCCAGTGACGTTGGCCTGGTTGTGTTCATCGGTCATCTTGGCTCGGACCCTCCTCCGCAGATCGTACCACCTGGCTTGGCATTCCTGCTTGTTCCTTCTGGTGTCCGCAACAGCATTCACAGCATCGAAGATGGTCTGCCACATGGCTGTTTTTGCTGAAGTGCTGGTCTGTCTGACCAATGTTCCAAAGAGGTGTGGCTCGACTCTGAGGATTTCATCGACAAGGACCTCCAACTCTCGGCTAGTGAACTTTGGATTCTTGTTAGTGGGCATGGCGAAGGGTGTGGGTGTGGATGGTGGGGGGGTGTGGATGGTTGTGGGTGTGTGGGTGTGGTTGTGCAGGTGTGTGTGTGAATGTGATGAGGGGGTGTTTGTGAAGGTGTGTGTGTGAAGGTGTGCAAGTGTAAGGTGTGGTAAAGCTTCTAGTATGGTGCTGTAGGTTGTCTGTGGGGTCTGGCAGCAGTGAGTCTGTTGCAAAGGCTCATGGTTTGTGTGTGTGGGCCCTTTTTATTGGTCCATTGGTGGGTGTGGCTGTGTTTGAACTTTGGGTGGGTGCGTTATAAGGAGTGGTTGTGTTTTGGGCCTCTATTTGTTTTTGGCAGTTGCAGGTCAGTGAATGTGTTGTTTTAGTGGTTGTTGGACATGTTTTGTGGCTTTGTGCCATTCGAATGGTGTATTCTTGTGTCGTTTTGGTTTGTCCTGGTTGTGTACGTGCGTTTTTTGCGTGTGTACGGTGTGTCCATGGGCCATTTTGTTGTACAGTGCTGTCCTTGTGTGTGGCTTGGTACGACTCGTACATGCGGTGGTGATGTTGGGGCCTGGGGTGCGCTCCGTACTTAGAATGTTGTGGTGGGGGTATGCTCCATGCATACGCGGGTGGGGGTACGACTCTAACGTACACGGGTGTACATACACGGGGGTACGACACGAACATACAGGGGGGTACGACACGTACACGGGTGTACATACACGGGGGGGACAACACGTACACGGGTGTACATACACGGGGGGTACGACACGTACACAGGTGTACATACACGGGGGTACGACACGTACACGGGTGTACATACACGGGGGGTACGACACGTACACGGGTGTACATACTGGGGGGTACGACACAAACGTACACGGGGTACAACACGTACACGGGTGTACATACTGGGGGGTACGACACAAACGTACACGGGGGGGGGTACGACACGTACACGGGTGTACATACAGGGGGGGTACGACACGTACACGGGTGTACATGCACGGGGGGTACGACACGTACACGGGTGTACATACACGGGGGGGTACGACACGAACGTACACGGGGGGGTACGACACGTACACGGGTGTACATACACGGGGGGTACGACACGTACACGGGTGTACATACAGGGGGGTACGACTCTAACGTACACGGGTGTACGTGCACGGGGGTAGGACATGTACACGGGTGTAAATACACGGGGGGGTAAGACACGAACGTACACGGGGGTACGACACGTACACGGGTGTACATACACGGGGGTACGACACGTACACGGGTGTACATACAGGGGGGGTACGACACGTACACGGGTGTACATACACGGGTGGGGGTGTACATACACGGGGGGGTACGACTGTAATGTACATGGGTGTACATACCCGGGTGGGTACTACTCTAACGTACACGGGTGTACATGCACGGGGGTACGACACGTACACGGCTGTACATACCCGGGGGTACGACACGAACATACACGGGTGTAAATACGGGGGGGGTACGACACGAACGTACACGGGGGGTACGACACGTACACGGGTGTACATACACGGGTTGGGGTCTACATACACGGGGGTACGACTCGAACGTACGGGGGCTGGGGGGAGTGTTGGGCGCGTATGCGGGCACATTTCTCCATGGTTGCTATGGGAGTTCGGTGCGGACGGTGTTTTTTCCATACGGTTGTAACATCGGACGCACGGGATGGATCGTGATTCCGCGGTCGGACTTCACTTTTCACATTTGTACGGTAAATCGTCCGAGGACGTGTCGGACACATTTTCCGACCCGAGGACGTGTGGGGAATAATTCCCAATGCGATTCGTATGGTCTTTTTCCCATGCGAATCGTAATTGGCAGTTTGTACGGCACTTGTACGATTCGTACGGTAAAAAGACCGGATACGAGTCGTACGGGAACATTTTTTACCGGATCGTAATCGGCACCTTAGTGTCTAATAGTACAATAAAGTGAGATGCCAGTTGGCGCAATAACTTTTCTCTGTTCCCTCCTCTGACTGATTTAGGTACTGATCCGATCACAAAATAACTCAGCTCATACAGGTTGTTATTATGTCTCAGTTTAAACTGGCGAACCCCTGGGTAGTTGGGGTCGGAGTTTACCACCGCCCTCAAATGCTGAAGAATTTGGTTAAACATCTGAAATTTGGTACTTCCTACCTATCTGAGTTTGCATGTGCATCTAACACATATACGGCATACTCGGTGCGACATGTAAGGTGATGTCATGAGCGATGTCACTGACCATGTCATGAGTGATGTAATATGTGACGTCATCAGCAGTGCATTGCGGGCGCGTGAGTTATAGTTAGCTGAACTAACTATAACGGGAGAATTTCAATGGTTTTGTACGAGTGAAAAGTCCAGCTAACTATAACGCCCCTGAAACCTATGGTTTTTTCAGTGAATTTCTAAGGTTTTTTAAATGCTAATTCCTAACTATAACGTGCCTGAAACCTATGGTTTTTTCAGTGAATTTCAAAGGTTTTTTAAATGCTAATTTCTAACTATGCCTACAGAGATAGGACATGTGAAGAAAGAAGAAAAAACGCACAGAAAGAAAAAAAAGAAATGCAGAAAGAAGCAACAGAAGTCCTCAAAGACGAAGAAAAGTGCAGGAAGAAGGATAACGTGTAGAAAGAACAAACAGAAGACCAGAAAGAAGCCTAGTTGCAAAATCATCCTGTACCCCATCTTTTTCAGACGGATACTGGTGGTAACTGAGTCTGACTAACCAGTCCTAGAGCCAGTGCTATGTTAAAAGACATACAGTGAAAACACCTACATACACTAGGGAACACTATGCGTTGGGGTCCCCCTGTGATTAGCATGACCTCCTCTGGAAGCCCCTAGTATATAATAGGGCAGGGGATTTAAACTACCTCTTAAAATGCGCCACAGGGCGTGTTTGGACACGTCACCTCAGGTCCTGTCCCCTTCCTTCCCCACTGTGTAAACACGCACTGTGGCCGTTGTAAGTTGGGAGATTAAGTCCCCTTGAATATTAAGGGTCCCTAGGGTCCAACTAGACCACTAGGTACCCCCAGTAAGCGCCACAGAGCTGCGTTGCAGAGAGATGTAAAAAGGGGCATGGCCTAGACCACCTCTCTGCAATGCAGCGCAGTGGCGCTTACTGGAAGCACTTGGTGGGCTAGTTGGCCCCCAGGGTCCCTCAGGATTGAAAGGGAATTATTTCCCCAACTTAAAACGCGCCACAGGGTGTGTTTGCACATGTCACCTCAGGCCCCGTCCCCTCCCTTCACCACTGTGTAAACGAGCCCTGTGGCCGTTCTAAGTTGAGAGATTAAGTCCCCTTGAATCCTAAGGGTCCCTAGGGTCAAGCTAGCCCACTAGGTACATTCAGTAAGCGCCACAGAACTGCGTTTCATAGAGGTGTAAAATGGGGCGTGGCCTCAGAACACCTGTCTGCAACGCAGCTCCCTGGCGCATACTGGAGATACCTGTTGGGCTAGTTCGCCCTCAGGGACCCTCAGTATTGAAGGGGAATTAATTCCCCAACTTACAACTGGCCAGGGGGCATGTTTGCAGAGTGCTGCAAGGAGGGGGCGTGGCCTCCAGCGCGATGCCGGTCTTTTATTCATTTAATTTTTTTAAGAAGGAGGGCTGTGTGCCCCCCCTTCTTTTTCTAATTTATTGGCCCTGGGGACCCCATCCCCCAGGGCCTGCACCCTAATTTTTTGTTCAAAAAATTAATTTAGCCCTCCCAAGACCTAATCGCCCCGGGGAATCCAACCCCCGGGGCCGGCCTTTGTTTTTTATTATTTTAAAAAACATATATATTTATAGAAACACCTAGGACATGCTGGACAAACCGTATGTACCTATCACCATGACGATTTGCGTGATATTCATTAAGAGGCGACTATGCATACAATGAATCCCCTTCCTCCTGTCCTCTTACGGTCCATTTTACTACCACACCCTTCTGCCCTCCCTGGTCTGTTGTGCTGCAACTGCTCCTCCTGCCTGCCCCGCGCGGTCTGTTGTGAGGCCCCTTTCCCTGAACTCTCTTGCCTGTGCCTAGGTCCTGACCCTCCCTTGTATCCTCTATGGTCCTTTGTGCATGCCCCTGCACCCTCCTTCTTGCCCATCATAGCCGTTGTGCTGCCACTAAGCCTCCCGCTTGCCATGCATGGTCTTCTGTGCTGCCATGGCCCCTCCCACCTTCCCTGCGTGGTCAGCTAGCTGCCCCTGACCCCCTCCCACCTTCACTCCATGGTCTGTGTGTATGCCATCACAGTCTCACTGTTGCTCTCCATGGTGTGTCTTGTTTCTAGTGCCCATCCTGCCTGCCCTCCATGGTCATCTTGCTGCTCCTGCCCTGCCCCCTTACCCCCAGCCCTCTGTTTCCATGTGCAGCCCCCTATTCCCTCCCTCCTGGCTTGTCTGTTCCATTGTAATGCCCCGGATCCGTCCCTCCTGCCCTTTATGGTCTGTTATGATGCAGCTTTCTCTCCTGTCTGTCCATTCTGGTCAGCTAGCTACCATTGCCTCTTTCCCCTCTGTTCTCTGTTGTCCATGTGCATGCTCCTGTCCCCTCCCTATTGCTTTCTATGGATTGTTGTGCTGCACTCCCGTCCCGCATGCCCTGTGTGGTGTATTGTGCTGCTGCAAACCCTGATGCCTGCCCTGTAGGGTCAGTTTGGTGTACCTCTCCATGTCCCTCCTGTCCTCTGTTATCCGAGTCCATGTCCCTACCCCAATTCCTCCTGCCTACCATGATCCAATGTACCATACTTGCGAACATTTTGAACTTGGTAAGAGGGAGATTTTGAAAAAAAAACTGGGGTATTGATTTTTCCCTTTGAGTTACATTGAAAAAGAGGAGATTGTAGACAGGAGACAGATCAAATAAAGCCCATTTGAGCTTAAAAACATTGGACGTTTCCTGGCTGAAACGGGTCTGTTGGCATGTATGGTTGTACTACCACTGCCTCTTCCTTCTGCCCACAATGGTCTATTATATTGCCACAGCCTCTCTTGCCAGTCCTGTATTGTTGGTTTGTTGCCCCTGCCCCCCTTTCCACTGCCCTCCATAGTCTGTTGTGCTGCCACTGCCCTTCCTGCCTGCCCAGTGTGGTCAAATTGTTGCCTCTGCACTCTCCGACCTGCCTTCAATTTTCAGAGTCCGTGCCCCTGGCCTCTGCCTCTCAACAGTATCCAAATGAACAACTAGATTGCTAACATTCTATATTTATTACAAAAGTGTGGAACGCCTGACGTCATCTTGATGTAATCAAAACTGTAATACCTAGAGCATTTCCTGTAGAAATTACATATATGAGAGGGTCTTATTTGCATCAAAATTATGGTTAGTGCTCTAAAAAACTAAAATGAGGACATATTTTCTGAGTTTTCAAATAGCGACAAAGAACTTTTAAATTATTTTTAATCTTTATGTTTTTTTATCCAGTTGACCACTTGATTAAATGTTGCACCTAGGGGAGAGGATGTGGGGTTACTTCCAGAGCTGCAGACTTTGCAACTGGGGAACCAGGTGGAGTTTCTGCTTCAGCTCAACATTCTGTGATTCTGGTCAAATCACTTAATCTCCCCATGTCTACAACCAACATGAATTTGATCTTGTGTGATGTAGCCAATGCTCATGTAAAGCACTCCAATACCTGACAAGTCTGCACTATATAAAACTGCAAATAAACAAAAAATAAGTGTTTTGCACACTTCTGTCATTGGGCTACATCTGGGATAAATCTGGGTGATATTTGTGCTGCATTTGGGCTCGTTTGTCTCTGGTGGCCATCTTGGGAGATTTATTTGTTATGAAATTTCCTAATTTCCTCATTTACTGCAGTCTCCTCAGTAGGAAATGCTTTCAGTGTTTTACTTTGATTCCATCAAGAAGGTATTCAGATATAACACATTTGCCATAAATTCTGAATGTTAGCACTCTAGTTGTTCATTAGATCACTGTAGTAAAGCTACTGCTCACCACGGAAGTCTGCTGCTGGTATTAAAAGTGCATGTTATAGTCTACATATCAGAATTTTTTTATGAAATAGAAGAGGATTTGAGAAGTCAAAATGTGCCCTAATTTTTCTTTCTGCAGCACTAATCATAATTTCTATGGCAAAATGAACCCCCTCATTTTGTTCCTTTGTAAATTAAATGTTTTAAGTGTTACCACTTTATTCCAATCAAGATGGCTTCAGGTGTGCCATACGTTTGTCATAAGTAAGACTGTTAGCGCTCTAGTTGTTCGTTAGAACACTCTGGGACATTCTTTCATTGGGCTATACTTGGGCTACATCTGGGTGATATTTGGGCTACATTTGGGCTCTTTTGTCTCAGGTGGCTGTCTTGGGAGATTTATTTGTTATGAAGTTTCCTAATTTCCTCATTTACTGCAGTCTCCTCAGTAGGAAATACTTTCAGTTTTCTACTTTGGTTCCATCAAGAAGGCATTCAGATGTGTCACACATTTGCCATAAATTCTGAATGTTAGCACTCTAGTTGCTCATTAGATCACTGTAGTAAAGGTACTGCTCACCAGGGAAGTCTGCTGCTGGTATTCAAAGTGCATGTTTCAGTCTGCATGTCAGAATTGTTTTATGAAATAAAAGAGGATTGAGAAGTCAAAATGTGCCCTAATTTTTCTTTCTGCAGCACTAATCATAATTTCTATTGCAAAATGAACCCCCTCATTGTGTTCCTTTGTAAATTAAATGTTTTAAGTGTTACTACTTTATTACAATCAAGATGGCTTCAGGTGTGCCATACTTTTGTCATAAGTAAGACTGTTAGCGCTCTAGTTGTTCGTTAGAATACTCTGGGACATTCTGTCATTGGGCTATACTTGGGCTACATCTGGGTGATATTTGTGCTACATTTGGGCTCTTTTGTCTCTGGTGGCCATTTTGGGAGACTTATTTGTTATGAAGTTTCCTAATTTCCTCATTTACTATAGTCTCCTCAGTAGGAAATACTTTCAGTTTTTTACTTTGATTCCATCAAGAAGGCATTCAGATATGTCACAAATTTGCCATAAATTCAGAATGTTAGCACTCTAGTTGCTTATTAGATCACTGTAGTAAAGCTACTGCTCACCAGGGAAGTCTGCTGCTGGTATTGAAAGTGCATGTTTCAGCCTGCATGTCAGAATTTTTTAAGGGACGCTTCAAATCATTTTTGGGACCAATTCGGAACTGCTGCATTTACGGCCCTGTGTTACACCCTCCAAGAACTCCGCAGAATACTTCTTTGCACCCTGCACTTCGCTATCTGCCCGCCCCGGACTACAATTCCCAGGGGGCCAGAGCGGACCTGGTGACGTGCAACACCTACGTGAATCAACGCCTGCCCATAAAACATTGCCCGGCCTCCCGCGACGCGGGACGCTTCAAATCATTTTTGGGACCAACTCGGAACTGCTGCATGTAACGGCCCTGTGTTACACCCTCCAAGAACTCCGCAGAATACTTCTTTGCACCCTGCACTTCGCTGTCTGCCCGCCCCGGACTACAATTCCCAGGGGGCCAGAGCGGACCTGGTGACGTGACCCAAGCTAATGACCAGTACGGGAGGAGGCTAAACAAAATAGACAATCTGAAGTTCATAGCCCATTACATAATAGTGATGAGGATTTAAACGATATTTCAAATGAGTCTAAGACATTCGAACTAGAGACTCATTTATTCCAATTGCTACCAGACAATGAGGGGAAGGTAAAGATTACTTTCTGGAATATAGGGGGTCTATCTTCCAAACTTCATAATGACCTCTTCCTAGACTTTACAAGGAAAACTGATATTCTCTGTCTCCAGGAGACTTGGGCTCTGAGAGAAATACACATAGATGGTTTTAAAACCTACCATACTCCAGCCAGTCCGTCAAACTCTGGGATATCAAAGGGCGGTTTATGTATTTACATTTCAAATTTGCTGTCAATAAAAAGAATTAAGTTTGAAATATCTGAACCTAATTATCAAATCGTAACACTGAGTAAGGATAGCAAAAATTCTATAATTATTGTGAATTTTTATAACAATATTGCTAAGGAAAAGGTGGAAGATAAAATGAACCACCTAAGACAAGCGCTGCAAAAAATACAGTTCCCAAGCTCTGATCTGACCTGTGGCTTGATGGACGAGGAAACATGTAATTTAACTAATTTTCCGCATAACGCTTATGGTAATGCTCTGAATGAGAATATATTCGTGCTGGATCTGGCCTTTGCAAATGCACTGGTCTCGCCACCCATCCCTTTCTCGCAAACATTCAACGGGAAAGGCCTGAGCTCCATTATAGATTTCATCTTAGTCTCGAACCATCTCTCACACACTGTAACAGGATTCAAAGTCCATAATATAGCTATCAGTGACCATTTCCCACAAACAGTAACAATTTCTATTACAAATCCTAAACAACACCATAAAAAGAAAAAGAAAAATTTGAATCATATTTGTAAAGATCTGGATATTGACAGAACAAACGGATACTCATTGAAGTGGGAAATGGCAGATTCTGATAAAATAACAAAATTGGTGGTTGGTAAGGCACTGGACCCAATTATGAAATGCCTAAATGAAAATTCACCTCCGGAGTTGGTTTTAGAAAATTTTCAATATATCACAACAATAATGAAAAAAGCTTGAAGGTAGAGATAAAAAGGGGTGATAAGAAGAAAGTTGGGTGGTTTGATACCAATTGCACAAAAGCCCACCGTGCACTTAAAAAAGCAATACACAACACCGAAAAAAACAGATATGAAATACAACAAGCTAGGAAATCATATAATCAGGCCATAAAATCAAGGAAAAGGGCGATAAAAAATTCCCTTTGGGAAGATATGCATAGGGCTAGTATTCTAAAAGATACTAGAGCATTTTGGAGAGTAATTAGATCCCCTTTTTTTAGTCCCGAAGGTAAACCATCATTGGAGGTTGGGATTGACGAACAACAGTGGGTGAGCCACTTCATTAAAATCTTTGGACAACCAGAGGTGACTACAAACAGACCAAATCTAATATCCCCTCTCCCTAACGAAAGGGTGATCTACCCCATTGATGTACTCTTTTCCCTAAAGGAAGTACAAACAGCACTAAATGAAAGCAAAGGAAGCAAAGCCCCTGGACCCGACGGGGTCCCCGTTGATATATATAAGCACAATATTGACCTCTGGGCTCCACTATTAACAAGTGTCCTCAACGCAGCCACCTCGAGGGGTTTAATCGAAAGCTGGTCCGAGCCTATTATGGTTCCCATTTACAAAAAAGGTGATAGACAGGATCCCTCCTGCTACAGACCAATTTCCCTATTAGATTTGTTGGGAAAGGTAGCGGGAAGGATACTGTTATCTCGCCTACAAAAATGGGCGGAGGAGAAGAACATACTATCGGACCTACAATTTGGTTTCAGGGAAGGGTTGAGCACAACAGATCAAGGGCTTAACTTGGCCATTCTAATGGGTAAATACGCGAAGGCAGGGAAGGGGAAATTATATCTGCCGTTTGTCGACCTCTCCGCGGCCTCCGATTGTGTTTCCCATGAGAAACTATGGAGCATTTTAATAAAAATGGGGATAGAGGCATCCCTAATCGACTTTTTGAAAGCCATATATATTAATGCAAAAGCATGTGTACGTTATGGGTCCAAAGGCGAATGTACCTCACCATTTCAGGTGAGAAGAGGTGTAAGACACGGGTGCGTCCTGGCACCTTTTCTGTTCACTCTATATACAAATGGTCTGGAAAAGGCATTGCTGGAGGGATGCCGGGACGTACCCCAACTGCAAATGGAACTGGAAAAAAGACCTATACCCGCACTGCTTTATGCGGATGATGCCGTTATTATGGCTAGGACCCCACTGGCATTGCTGAGGGCACTAGATTCCTACAATGTTTTTATGGAAAATATTGATCTAAAGATAAATGCCACAAAAACATACGTAATTAATTGTGGCAGAGGCGGCAAGAAAAAGAAGGACATTTTTTTAAATGGGAGGAAATTGGCAAATACCTCCACCTATCCCTACTTATGGATATTAATAGATGACAAGGGTTCTTGGGGTCCAGCTATTAACACCAGGAAACTTTTATTCATGAGAACCACGTCAGCCCTTGCCAACTTTTCCCAAAAACTAGGTAAGAGGCTTCCAACTGAATTGATAAAGATCTACAAGGCTAAATGCACAAGTGTTGCATTATATGGGGCAGGGATATGGGGCCACCGAAACGTATTTGAGATACAGAAAGTAGAAAACGTGTTTCTTAGATGTCCCCCGTTCCACTTCTACCTACATTTGTCACGCTGAGCTAGGAGTCCCCTACATATCGGACATTATAAAAATTCAGCCAGTAATTCTGTGACACCGTATCTGGAAGTCACAAAATAACAAACTTAATCAGATGGTGCTGCAGGACGCTCTGAAGTTAGAACACACTCTAGAGATAGAATGGATAAGATACATAAGGGATTTTCTGACAGACTTAGGAAAACCAGAGTACTTTCATAATCCCGAGTCTATCTGCCGTATCCCAGGTAAAGAATTCAAAAAACAATGTATGCAACATATGGAGAATTTAAGATTTGTGAATGAGGCGATAAAACCTACAGTCCACTCAAATCTTATGATAACCTCTTCTTTTAGCATGCAACTTTACCTCCGAAACACCATAAAGGGATATGACAGATTTGTCCTTAATCGATTTAGGCTGAATATTTTTCATAGATTGGTTACCTTTCCAACGATCAATGATTGGTCCAGAAATTTACCAACATGCCCGTGACAACGTATCCCTGCAATCAACGATGCATGTCACTTTGTTTTGTAAATTTTATAATGATTTGAGGAGAAAGTGGATAAAACCGATCTTAAAAATATGGGGTCTCCGACAATGTCGCCCAGCTTATATTGCCCTTCAACTCCTAGACAATGAATGTTTAATAATAAATGTTGCCTCTTTTTTAAAGAAAATAATTAAATGTAGGAAACAACATGATTTTGATTCAACAGTTAGTAATGATAGAGCGTCCCTGTAATGCTACTCACATGCAATGAAAACCTGAAGGCCAAATTTAATGCTTTGTACAACAAATATGGCCCACTGTTCTAACAGTTCTTAATAATTAATGTACTGTATAAGTATTTATTTTTAAACCTATTTTTAATATTTTAATAGAAACTTTTTATATAATGATTTTTGCAATGGCGTCTGAAATATGGAAATCAAGAATTTTGTGATAACTGTATAAATGGTCGTGTTCGCTTTTATGATTTTTATGTGACAAAAATCGAATAAAGCATTTTTGATTTGATTTGATTTAATGAAATAGAAGAGGATTTGAGAAGTCACTCAAAATGTGCCCTAATTTTTCTTTCTGCAGCACTAATCATACTTTCTATGGCAAAATGAACCCCCTCATTTTGTTCCTTTTTAAATTAAATGTTTTAAGAGTTACCACTTTATTCCAATCAAGATGGCTTCAGGTGTGCAATACGTTTGTCATAAGTAGGACTGTTAGCGCTCTAGTTGTTCTTTAGAACACGCTGGGAAGCTGCAGTAGAACACAAAGGAATCAACTGACAGTCTCTGCCCTTGTTGGATGTACATGTTTTACTGAGAATGTCAGACTTCATTCTCACATGACTGAGAAAGATAATGTGAATTTACAGAAAATATGCTCTCAGTTTAGCTTATAGATCACCTTCCAAACCTCTGTGGGAAAAGCATGAGAAAATAGTTTTCTCTCAAACATGATTCATGATATCACAGCAGAAGGCTTTTTCACATGGTAAAATCACTTTAGAACACACCACAATTCCTAAAATTAGTATGGTACCATCAACAAATGATTTATAATGTAACTAAAGTCTTAAAACCTTCTATTAACTGCAATGCTTTTTAATGAGGTGCTATCATGTATATTGGTCCCAAGATGGCTGCCAACACTTCTTGGATGAAGTACTGACAGCCAATCAGATCTCACGGTGAGATGTGTAGTTAGGCTCCGCCCAGCTATATCTATCTTTTTAACTCTAATTTTCTCAGGAACTACTGAACGGATTTACACCATTTAAACAAAAGGCTCGAGTCTGAACTGAGGACTACCTCTTTGCAAAATTTGGTGTAATTCCGTTCAGAAGTTCGGGCTGTAGCTGCGTCAACAGGTCCTATGGGAAAATGCATGGGGAAAACACGTTTTCGGATACCGCTTTTTTCTCGGCCCCCGCTTGACGAATCACCATGACATTTTCAGGATAGGAGTGGACCGGAGCTGGCCAAAAGTTTTGAAAATTTCGCGAAGATTCGTCAATCCACGCCAACGTTATTCCAAATAGAATGTTGCGGATTTCCTATGGAAAATAGGTCCTAACTATAACTACCTACTGGCGACTGCCAGTAGGTAATATGTGTGAATTTATATATATTTATGTATATGTGTTTATATTTAGATATATTTATATTTAGTTATATGTGTGTGTGCATTGCCTGGTACTTTGAGCTGGACTGTTCCTATTGGAGCAATGTTGAGGCTGATTTGCATATGGCTGAGTCTAAACTTAGGTGATATGGTGGGCAAAGGGAAGATGGGTTGGAATGCTACTCCAAGCAAATGCCAGAGGTTGGACTTCTTGCAAGCATTCTTCCCATCACCTTTAATATGTTTGATGCAATGCCCTAATTGGCAGGGGTGTGGCCAGACATAGGTCCCATGCTCTCTATGCCAATGGTACCAAGTCTCAGTGGTCTGAGGAGCCCTAATCAGGGTGAAACCGGTCTTGGGTTGCTGTGTTCCAGTTCTGGGAGGACCTGGCCTGAAGTTTGGGCTGGGCTGTTCCTTATGGAGATTTCCATATGGCTGGCTCCAAACTGAGGTGACATGTTGGGCAAGAGAACAATGGGTTGGAATGCTACCCGGAGTGATTGCTAGTGGTTCGAATTGTTGCAAAGTATTCCTCCCATCCCCTCTTGTGTGTTTGATGTAACCACCTTTTTTAGCCACTGTGTATTTACTGATCAAGTAATGTACATTTAGGCACTACTGTGTCATTCCTGGCCCACTCCAGAAAGCATATTGAACCTCTAATAATATCCAATTGTCCCTCCGCCCAAGATTTAAATTTGCTTATAAGATTCTCCCGGTCCCTCTAACTAGTGATTCCAAGAAGACTTGGGGTCAGCCTTTCTCCTTTTTTAAAGACTGGAATAATGGAAATTGTGACCACGTTTTAAACTTTCCAGTTCTGCCCACGAACCGCAGTACATTAGTTATTAGGGGTCCCCAAAGCTCTAGATTTGACCTGAAACAATCAATAAGAACCCATCTGGCTCAGGACCTTTCCTGCTCCGACTCGTAAATGTGGCCATAATTACCCCATGGAGCTCAAACTAAAAAGACAGCTGAATTCTCGAGTTCTCAAAAGAGGTAACCTCTTCATTCACCTCATCCTTCTCCTCTCTCACATTGGCATTTGAGTATAGATGTTACTAAAATGGGTCACGCAGTCCTGTACAGGAGATAAGGCTGCTATGTCACTGACACATGATTCTCTAACATACGACTTGTTAGTTCCCTTACAAAAAGCTGTGCTGTGCTTCATCTCACTCGCAGAAACACAGGCTTCCTCTTTTATGTTTTTTGTCCTTTCACATAGTAACAATTTATACGTAAGACTACGCATTTAAACGTCTACTCTATCTGTAGGTTTTCTATCTAGGGTGACTTGTAAATCTTTATGCACACTCGTGCACCTAGTGTCAAACCATACACACACTTTAATGCTCCTAACCCGGTACAGTAATAAAAGCTCTGATTTAATACTTCTTGATATTGCCTCAAAGGCAGTCTTATTCATCGAAGCAGACATCAAAGTGAACCTTGTTCTTCAGCTAGAAGCCTCTGTGCTTTCACCCTGGCTGGTCCCTCTGATCCTGGCCATTAATCGTTACCACTTCAATGCCAGCTGCAATATCCGGAGGTTGAATTCTCTCACAGCCCACTCTAGTATTCAGTGGAAAGGGATTATAATCGCTTTCACAGTTATTATGAATCAGAAAATAAAAAACAAACAATCTCTGTTTTTTTGTGAGTTATACAAAATAAATGGTGCTACAGGCAGCTTTCCTGGTAAAGGTGGGCATGGGAGGGGTTGATGCACCACAAACCTTATTGGCAAATACAACATTGTTCTCATTAAATAAATTATTTAAAACTGCACCATATCCATAGTGTGCAAAGTGTGTTGGTCATCTCTCTCAGAGTCAGTATTCCCACAAACAGCGTTCGAGGGAAAAGTACACACATGCGCGCTAACATCTCCCACCCAGAATTGGATTGATAACACAGGCACATGGGCAATGCCCGAGAGGCCGGTCCCCGAATTCCAGCTGTGGGCTGCATTTTTTAGCAGCCTGGGAGGTCGATTTGGGCCGTTTATGCGTTGTTCGGATGCCGCCAGCGGCCCAGTGGGTGCCTGAGTGGCCTTTCTGGAGGCAGATGGGCGTACATCACCTCCCTTTCATCAACCGCAGAGGTGTCAATTGGTTGTATGTCGTTACAACACATTCCATTGTAACGCATGCCTTTACCATGCATGCGTTACAACGGAATGCTATTTCCACACATAACCTTTACCACGAATATTCCTTTACCACGCATACCTTTACAACGATTTTCTTTGTAAATTTATTCATGGTAAGGGCATACTCTTGGTAAAAGTTATACCCCTCCCCTGTACCCTTATGTGACCCCCCAGCCCCAATCCTTCTTATAATTACCCCTGCCCTGAACCCTCAATCCTTATATATATATATATTTTTTTTTAAACAAAAATTCCCCTTACCTCTTCACGTCGTCTCCTTTCCTTCATCTTTCTTGGTGACATCGTACATCATAAAGAGGAAGCGGAAGTTTCTTTTTGTTTCCTCTCAAACGACGCCTATTGCCTCCACTTCGCTACGTCACATCAGGTGTGTTTTTTTGGGGGTGAGATCCCCCAGAGCCCAATTTCCACGCTTTTTTTTGGGGGGGGAGAACCCCCAAGCCCCCTTTTTCTAATTTTAGCCTTTACCACACATGTCTTTACTACGTATCTCGTAGTAAATGTATGCATGGTAAAGGCTTTCGTGGTAACCACGCATGCGTTGTAATGCAGGCGTGGTTAAGGTTTGCGTGGAAACGGCCGCGTTGTAGTGGCCGTTTCCCATGTCAATCCCTTTCTCTCGCTGGGCCGGCCATTAATGTATGCATATTGAGTGGGGCAGGGGGCCTGAGCAGAAGTGGCCTCACTTGTTTTCAGGTGTGCTTCACCACTGTAAACTAATCCGTGCATTTTTTTTTAAACCTCCCCCCCCTTTTTTTTAAATAATGTTCACCAAAGCAGCGTTTTGCGGAAAGGCAATATGAAAATGTGGGCCACTTTTTCTAGCTTGCCCGGGCCGATTTTTAATTCCAATCCAACGCTGCTCCCACCCATTTAATGTGCATCGCCTTGTCCATATTTTAGCTAACAATCTCCAAATGTCTATCACACAGAGAATATCACATCTACTCTAGCTGAGTCAAATACAGCGTTACAGGAATTTAGAATGACAAAAATTGTGAATGCAACTGTTAAATAAACACTTTAAATGAGACCAGAGTTGAAATCCTAACAGAAAGCCTGCCTTAAGTTCTCCCTGCCCTAGTCAGAGTAGCATGCAAATTATATAGTGTACACTCATCCATATAAAAGCTATCTGTAGCCCAGGTTGCTTAAAAACAGTGGATGGAAACCCCATTTGCAAGTCTCATCCATTCCTGGTTTTTCAAATTAGCAACCCCCCCACTATGTTCTAGGACATTTTATGTAATTTGCCCATGAACTACAATTTCTGATGCCTCTCCTTGGCATCTTCTCAGAAAGTCCAAAGCTCTGTTAGAAAGCCTGAAACAGGTGGATTCGAATAATTCCAAGTCTTTCAGTGAGCTAAGACATGAAAAGTGATTGGTTATCTGAAAACTACACCGAAATTCCAAACGATTTTGTAAAAAAAACTTTTATGAGGGGGAAATTATACATTTTTATTGTCCAAAATAAAAAATCCCAAGGGTACTACAATAATCAGGCTGTAGGGAAACAAAGGGTGGCTCAACTCAAACAATATTATCTCTGCGATTGCTTGAGTCCTAAAATTAACCACAACACAATCAGTCATCCTCGCAGGCCTTCATTCCTTTACCCACCCATGGAACCCTTCGGACCATGTTAATATCCTCAAAAAGAACTTGGGTATGGCACACTTGGTTACCTAATCTGTGCACCATCTTGTTCTTAAAATCTATTTATTTCTACCTTCAGATTAGCATCAAAGCACCACATATTTTTTAACACTATCACGTAAGGCGTGGCATCCAGGAGTACCTGCAGGTAGTTTGAAGAATTAGAGCAGTTTTAGCTCTTAAAAGATTTTGTAAAGAAGGCTGCTTAGATAAATCATACACATATTGAGATCCATTTCTATTCCTGTGCACTGCAGACTGCACAATTTATTGATTAAGTCAGTCCTTCTCAGCTAAGCTGTTTGTCCTTACTCCTAAATTCACAGGCTCAACTACTCTATGGCTCAGGGCTACAGACTTTGCCTGCTGTTTCAAAGTAGAGGATTTAAAACCATTTGTCATCTTTAAACAGTTATCCATGGTAGATTCCACATACCTCAACCTATAAACAAATACTTCCAACATGCACCTCCCTGAACCCTACAGAACCACAATAGATGTATCCACTTTTTGGAAAATGCACTTTGTAAGTGTAAAAGATCATTAATTTCAATGCCCCCATATTTCCTTCCACATTGGTTCATGTTGGACTCGTTAGAAGTTATCAGTCTTGTTTCTGCTCCTAACTGGCCGAGCACCAGATTTATTTTTCCTTTGGCTGGGAGTGAGTCATACAAAATGGAGGAAGATACAGGATTGATTAATAATGGCTTCCGAAATGCACATGGATCACTCCAAGCAGAGCTACTATTCCCTAACCATCTGGGGATATGATCTGTCGTTCGGTGCCTAATATGAGACGATGTGGTAAGAGCATTGCTAACCACTCCTTGCATGACCACCAATCTCTTTTCACATCACCGATTTCTTTATTTATTGTGTCCATAACACCACTTGAGAAGTTGGTGACAGATCTGGAGAGATTGTAGTCCTTCCAGACGGGGATAATGCCAGTTTTCCTTTTCACATGTTACAGCCAAAAAGTATTTGAGACCAAACTAAGAGGGGTGGCCCTGCCTAGCCTCTTCCGAGCAGCGGGAATAGTTAGTGCACTTTGTAGAGCCAGGTAGGTTGTTAATCAGAAATCCACATGAAGTTAAAGACTGCATGCTTGCAAGACATGCTCATAAAATTATACAAGCATTTACACAGTTGTGTGGTATTATCAATCCTGAATGTGGTCAATGTAAAGTTAGAACCATCAGTTCTATATGGTACCTTGCCATTTGGAGAATGGATCGGTGCCGGCTTGGAAAAGATTTAATGATAAACCTTTAAGTATATTTTCTATTTACCTAAAGCATGCTCACAGATGCAGGTAAGATTAAAACTGGGGTTATGGTGCATGTCAAGAAAACTGGATGCTACATTTATTAAAGACTGCTGTCGGATTCGAAATGTGACTGAAGGGACAATTTATTGAAGAAAGACATTTTTGCTTACTCATTTCCTATTTGGAAGTTGTCTATCAGACTAGATTTGGGGAACCTATTGGAATAGTGTCAGATTGGGAAGACATCTCTTCATATATTTACTTTAAAGATATGATAAAGGATAATAAGAAAGATCTAGCCTTCAAAAGAGATTCTGAGAAGATAAGAACATTAAAAAGAATGCATTTTTTTATTGGGTAACAATAGGGACCTAAATCCGCAATCATGCCTATCGGGCCCATTAGAAACGAAGATACTTCAGAAATTTCTGGGTTTTAGATTTCTCTTATAACAGACTTAGAGGCTGCCCTGAGGAGCATGATAACACCTGACTAAAAATGTTGCTTGTTTTGTGGTGATACATTGAAATCACTCAAACATTTACTTTGCATTTGCCCAGGTTTTAAGATAGAACATGCAAAACTACAACAAAAAAAGTTTTCGCCAATAATGCGGAACTTTAATTAATGAAGCAGTACAGCTGTGTGTGATGGGTAACACTCAACATATAATAGGAAGAATACCTACATTTGATGATGATTTAAAAATTAAGCTAAAAGATCGGGTGGTTGGAATACATCACACCCTCTGTTATGGTAATCGAGGGTCTGTTTCGAAGTTGATCTAGTTATCGCATACATACTGTTAATTTAGTCTAGGAGGGCATTGTGTTTCACTTTGGTTTTATATTTAGTCTAGGAGGGCATTGTGTTTGACATTGGTTTTATATTTAGTCTAGGAGGGCATTGTGTTTAACATTGGTTTTATATTCAGTCTAGGAGGGCATTGTGCTTAACATTGGTTTTATTGTTTGTTTAATGGTTCAACCCCCAGCTTTAAGTTTATTGATTGAGGACTATAGATTTCTGAATCAGAAACATTATTTTAAGTGTTATAGGGAGGCATAAAGTAATACATTTTATGGAAGAATTTTTATTTTTTATTTCTATAATTTTAATTGCTCTACTATACATTTATTTAGGGTGTCTGTAATACGCATTTTGTATATCTAAAACTACCTGCAGTGAGCTAGAACACACGTCTGCGATCTGAATGATTCTCAATAGCTATAGTTCACCAACTGTAACATAATGACTACTCATTAGTATTGTGCTTTCACTCTTGGAAATATATATATCACTTCCATACCACTGGCAACACGTTAATACGATATGTGATTCAAGTAATATAACAAAGGTCTGTACAATATAGAGAATTCACTAGCATGTCCAATGAATAGGTGTAATAGAGATCATAATCGTAGAAAAACATTTGGGTTCAGGTCCGATCATAGCAAGGAGTCGCCTCTGATTAAAGCCACGGAGGAAATCAGAGTTGCTCTGGTAAAGGTGGGGCTGTGGCAGTCATCCTTTTGGACCTGCCGTCAGCATTTGTTGCGGTCGATCATGGGTTATTGATTGACCGTCTCAGGCTACTGGGAGTCAGAGGAAATGTTCTGGCTTTTATCTCCTCTTTTCTTTTAGATAGACTTCAATCTGTTGCTCTCAGTCAATTTGAATGCTCCCCTTTCTCTCTCCTTTGTGGGGTCCCACAGGGATCTTCTATTAGTCCAACCCTTTTTAATATTTATGTGACGGTGCTGGCTTTACTTGTCAAATCCTTTAGCCTCTCCGTTACTTACTACGCCAATGACACACAAATTGTTGCATCAGCTTTTAACCGAGTCACCGAGGTAGCCGCTCATTTCTGCGACTGTATACATATGAACAACTTATTAATAAACTGCAAATGGTACAAAACCCTGCAGCTAGTCTCTTACTAAGTATTCCCAAATTTAAATCAACCTCCAAGGATATTAGACGTCTGCACTGGCTCCCAGTGAAAAGCCTGGTAAAGTTCAAGGCTCTCTGCACTGCCTTTCAAGGTACTGCACAACTCTGGCCCTGCTTTTCTTAAACTCTCTTTTGAGTGGTATGCCTCCAGCCAACAGCTTCGCTCCTCTGGAGCCAAGTTTGTGAAGCTTTCTAGAACCTGCAAGTCCAACTGTGGAGGTAGGAGTTTTTCTGCCTACTCTGACCTCATTCAGAAGGAGCTCAAAATATGTCTTTTTGACATCTAGGCCCTTTTTTCCTGCCTCTCCTTGTTCTCATTTGCAGCTAGCGGCAAGACACCCTCGGATAGACGCACACTTTTATAAATCATTTTAACATAACATAAAATAACATAACATGTATATAGTTTGTAATCCTTGAAAGGATAACTCCAATACTAAATTGAAGATTAAAGTCTTTGGTCACTAATGTTGATGCAGAATACTTCTCTGGGAACAAGATCCTTAACAATTCTTGATGATATGAATACCAATCTCCTAGTACTAATATTCCTGCTGCAGCAACTAAGTATCACTACTGGCCAACAAGGAATGCTCCAAATCACAAGGAGCCTATGCGTATTGGATCTAACATGTCTTTAACCATTGCAAGTCTTGAAAAAGTCCCATGGTGCCCCGGGAAATGTAGTTTGTGTTAATTCCACTTCTATGTTTCACATAGGGCAAATCTAGCAGTTGCAAACCATCATATCAAGCGATGCCTATGCTCTGGGTTCACCGTGACCTCCTCTGCATCAGAAGACTTGAGCATCATTGATGCTCAGAAGACCACATCTCTGTGCCTACCCAGCATACACAGTTAGGCACTGGCCAATGGTCATGACAAGTACAGGTGATTATTCACAGCAAAATCACTCTATAGCTAGACACTGTGCTATGGATTTGCAAATGTAACTCAAATTTTCTACTTTACCCTGAGCAACTCTGTTTGATAAAATATATTTCAAAGACTATTTTTTCATCTAGCAGGATATGCAAAATAATCGATGTAAAAAGTTATTAAAATTGTATGTAACAAAGGATATCAGCTCTCTTGTTCTAAAATCTAATAAACTTGATATCGGTAGAGTAATGGATTCTTAACTGGTACTTGATGCTTACCTTTTTCATTAGGTTTAGATACATTATGCTACCTGTTCCCAATGGATTATTTCGCAGGTATGAATGCCCCCATCCTTGAATGAAAGCAATGATTTTTCAAAGGAAATGCATAGTTTCTGGTGACTTTGTCATTGTTTTGGATTACGGCCAAGAAGAATTTTAAATGTTTGAATCATTATTATTAGCAGCAGTAGTTATAGGAGTTGTAGTAGCACCAGTAGTATCAGCAGAAATAGTTGTAATAGTATTATATTAGTTTGCGGTATCATGATATTTTATAATGTTACTTTGTATTTTACTTGCCTGATCATAATAAACACCTACATTTTAATTGTTATAATTAGAAACACATGCTTTGGTATTGCCATTCTTAGTATATTTGGGATCATTTACTAATTTATGGCTTTCCAGGATTTATGTGTGGCTGTCTCAGAGGCACAACAAAATATTGTGCAGTTATTGTTTTGTCAAACAATTTTTTAAAGAGTATAATAAAACATAAGAAAGAGAATATACTGTCTTGCTGTGTCTTTGTTGTTTCAGAGCTTATTCAAATCCCTAGATTACCCATATGTCCTCTCTCTGAAGTAATAACTGGGAAAACCTAGCTTCTGAAAAAGGCCCGTCGCTCTCCACCTTGGGGGACATAACATGTTCAGAGCCTCCCACACATAACATCCAGCTAGTAACAGCCTCCAAGTTCTCTCAAACTTCATGTGCCTGCCATTATATTTCTTCACAATTGCTTCATCACCGGAAAGGTCCACAGTCTGTGCTACCATTGAGATACTAGAGGTATTTCTGCTTTACTCCATTTAAATGCGATAGTTGGCTTTGTTGCACCCAAGCACTGCAATACCAAGTGCTATTCTTAGTGAAACACTCAAGTCCCTCTGGCCTTAGAGTAGGGACCGTTATTTGTGATTTAAGTGGTATAGGATAGCCCAGTAGGTTGTGTTTTGAGTTTGGCTTTCTCTTCCTAGAATTGTTTTACTCTGGAACATCCCCACCAGATGTGCAAGGCATTCCCCTTTTCTCTGTAATCCCTCCAGCAGTAATGTCTGACATTCATATAAATACAATGAAGGCACAATTGTGTGTAGTACCTTCCATAGATGATTTGATGCATTTCCCTACTTTAGATGGCCGTAGAACGACTGTGAATATTCATTCCAAGTAATTCCCATTGTTTCTGAGAAATTTGCCTAGGCAGTGCTCCCTCCCTTCTTGGTGTGTGTCACCAATCAGGACTAGAATAAGTGTCTATCAGTATTGTAAAGCTGACCTATCCCAATTCTCAAAGACTTTTTCTGAAAAAGCAGTTGTGAATGCCTTATTAAAATAGATTGACATGAATGGGGAAGGGAAAGTAGTGATACCTCTGTTTTTTCAGCCATATCAATCCAGACTTTAAGACTGCTGTGGGCAGATGTGCTCAAATATTTGTTTTAGGCAGCCTGTATTTCTTATCTAGCCATAAAATGCCCCATAGATTCTAACCACAAAAGCACGACCCACATTGTCAATATATTATTTGAATCAGAACTACACCTCTCTACGGCTATATGTAATTGTGCTGCTGTGTAGTACAACGGATCTGGCATTACCATGCCCCCTGTTATGCTGGGTTGTTGGAAGAGCATTTGAAAGAATCTTGTTCTTGCTTTACTTCGATAAAAACTTCTGCGTCTGAGCTAGAAACAGCTTTTCAAAAGGTATGGGTAGGGTTTGAAATATGCAACGGAGCCTTATCAGAATATTCATCTTTAGAACATTTATTCTTATTGACCATGAGCTATACATGGAAGCCCATCCTTCAAGTCCTTCTATATTTTTCCTAATAAGGGACGATAATTGTCCCTAAACAAGCCTGATATTTAGGTTCAATCTTGGTGCCAAACTATTTAATGTGTTGCTTTGCCCATTTAAAGGGATATTATACCCCCTCAGGTGGAAGGGACAGATCAAGTATCTAAGATTTGTGGAAGTTAATTTTGTAACCTGAGACTCTTTCAAGTAGTTGTGATTACCTAATATTTTCTAGAACTGAGTTCAAGGTGACTCGAAGATGAAGAGCATTACCATAGAACAAGTTCATCTTATGCTCCTCTTTCCAATTGGAATTCCACTGATAACAAGGGATTGTTTAATATAACTGCTTAGGATTTGAAAACTAGGGCAGAAAATAGAGGGGACAGGATTAGCATTATCGCTTGCCTCTGTAACAATTGAATTGGTGTGAATGCAGATTAGTTATAGTTAGCCATGGCCGTATCTATGTATTTTGTACTGAAGCTCATCCTATCTAAAACCTGTTGTAAGAAGGACCAATCCACCAAGGTGAAGTCTTTCTTTGCATCTAATGTAAGCAAGAATGCTGGTGTTTGCAAAAACAACAATTGATGGACAGAATGCAGAACAATGTCATACATTCACCCCAGTACAGAGATCTGGGCCTAAATCCATCGTTTTTTTGCTCCGTCCATCATCCCCTTTGGTTTTGCTTTGTTCGCCCTAATTTGGCAGGGTATGCCCAGACGTGGGTCCCTTGCTCACTTTGCCACTGGATTCAAGATAGCCTGGCTGATGAGGGTTATGGACCCGAAACCGGTCCCAGGATGCTTGTTTCCGGTCCAGGGAAGACATGGCTTGGCAGTTCGGGCTGGACTGTTCCCATGAGGCACAGGGTCAGACTGATTTGCATATGGCCATGTCTGAACTGGGGTAGTGGAGTGAGCTAAAGATTGATGATGGATTAAACCCAGATCAGTTGACTGGGGGTGAGTGTTTGCAATGTTCAACACTCCGTCCATCATCCCCTTTGGTTTTGGTTTGTTCTCATTGACCTTTTTGACATGGTGGGCCATTCTTCATATGTTATCGTGTGCTTGCCTTTTCTTTCTGAAACCACTCTGGTCAGAGAGAATCAGCATTGGTAAAACCTCATTCAGATGAGTATCCAGAATTTTGCATTCATGTCTATGTTAAGAAGTGTGATTGGTCTCTGTGAGACACAATATCTTGTGTCCTTACAGTGTTTGGGAATAACTATTAGTGTAGATTTACTCATAAGTCTTGTAACTGTCTTGTTTTTAGAACAGTAATTAAATAGTTCAGTCAATGGATTTAGTAGAGTACGTCTAGCAGAAAACCGCCTCTATACTCATCAGGCCTTGGTGCCTTATTGTTTTTTAAAGAGTTCATTGGGAGCTTCACAACATCCTCCCATATTGGAGTGTTTAGTTACTCTCTTTCTTTCCTCACGAGGCTTAGGCGGTCAGCCACCTCAATATATTGTTGTGGTTCCATTATGGAGTGATGTTCCTCGGTTACAGAGAGAAGCTTAATATTTCTTGAACTCTTATAATTTATGTTCTTCTTTTAATAATGGTCTACTGATGCTAGATTTTATCTCCTTGATTAAATTTTTCTCTCTTTTGCCTCTCAGTAGCTTAGCTAACCAGGTGGCCACATTGTTAAGGTCATATATGATTATCTTTTCAAATGCAGTAGGTCTCACCAGGGGCCATATTATCAAGAACGGCAATAACATTATCGCCGCTTTAGAGGCAGGAAACTGCCGCTAAAGCGGCAATAATGGGCTTGATAATATGCCCTTGTCAATTCCCATAGAAGCCCAGGTTCACACCAGAACCTGGGCTTCTATGGGAATTCACAAGGGCATATTGTCAAGCCCATTATCGACGCTTTAGCTGCAGTTTCCTGCCGCTAAAGCAGCGATAATGTTATCACCGTTCCTTGATAATATGGCCCTACATTTGAAAAGATGAGTGTATGTTCAGCTTTATTCATATATATAATTTTTATTTGGCCCCTCATTACTACTAGTTTATGGTGGAATTGAGTAGAAGGTTGGAGTTTATATTTTATTTCAGCCTGTTTTAGCACTGTTTCTAGTCTCTGCATTTCCAAGACCTCAGTCATCTAAGAAGGTCCACGAGAACAATATACTTTTTAAAATTGATTGATATCAATTAGTTAGGATTTTCCTTCTAAGTGGGATTCAAGCATTTTGACCCAAATTTATGGTTTTCTGCATTAGGTCATACTGTTCCTCTGTTTACATTAGCCACTTGCACTGGTTTTACTCGACTTTTATGGGGCAGTGCTAATAATAGGAATGTGCACTTTATTTTTACTTTAACTTTTGGGGGACAATCTTTCGTGCTACTGAGTTGGCAAGTCATAGTCTTCTTCTTCAGTCTTACTCCTCCAATATGGTAGTATATATTGGTACAGGGAGGCATGGTCAGTGCTCAAGCCCGTGTTCAGAATACTTAATTGCATCTCTTTGTGGCACATTCCAAATTGCACTTCCATCACTCATTGCTCAAGATTTAAAGAAAGAGGTGTAATATGTACATAAAACTCAGGTGGTAGATCAAAAGATTCAAAGGGCAAACATGAAATGTAATTAAATCATTAACAAGTACCTCAGGAATTCTAGTCTGCCAAATAATTATCATGAAAACATAAAATGTAATCCATACCAGCCTATCAAAATGAGATCCAAAAGATCAACCAGCTTAAATCAGATAGGGTGGAGGATATTACATAGTATTAGGATAAGTCCACAATTACCTAACATATGAGCATTTATATTTTGATAGGTATGTTTACAGTTTTTGTGCATACTTTTTGCACTATTAGACTTGGGGAACGAGTATTTTGTTTTAGAGAAGAATACTCAAAATCAGTTGTGTTTTGTTCTCTGCTTTACATAATGTTCATGCTCATTTAAGTGGATTTCTAAGCAGTGTATTAATAAATGTGCACTCAATGGTTAAACATGCAGTGAAGATTTGCGATTTGATAGCTGACTCGGTGGTAGATTTTCTTTTTTATTACAGAAACTTAGATACAGGAGTTTTCGGCATCTGTCTGGGTGTTAGCCTTTCCCCCTGGTTACTCTATTAGACATATAGACAGACCTAATCAGCTGAAAGGTGGATTGGCCTGTATTTTTGGGTCTCCTCTACTGGCATAATTAAGGATGATGAATCCATGGCTTTGTTAATTAACATCAATGTTGCTACCTTGTTTAAATGCACTATGTATATGCTGCTTGGGGCTGTAAAATGACTTTCCCATCCCTCTATCTAAGGTGGTTTAATCTTGCCTATTGGACACTGATACCTTGGTGATTCTTGCAGATTTTAACTTACTGATAACTCATCTGACCCAGAATCTCAAACTCAGTTAATGGAGTTTGAGATCCTGGGTCAGAGGAGCTATCAGTAAGTTAAAATCTCCAAGAATCACCAAGT
This sequence comes from Triturus cristatus, assembly GCF_964204655.1. NCBI lineage: Eukaryota > Metazoa > Chordata > Amphibia > Caudata > Salamandridae > Triturus > Triturus cristatus. Next base: position 780,546,791 of record NC_140580.1, read on the forward strand.
TATCAGTGTCCTATAGGCAAGATTAAACTACCTTGGATAGAGGGATGTCAGACAGGAATAAATACTAGCTTTTTTATTTACAGGATTTAATCATAGTGCAGGTCCCCAGCATGCGCTTCTCTGCAAGACATGTTGTATCTCCTTTCGGGGCATTAATCACGCCTCTCGCTCCCCATTTGTTCCTTCATGTGGTTGTATAAATTCCTTTGCTCTCATTTGTTAATTGTTACATTTGTCCCTCTTTTCTGTGGGGGTTTCTGCGTTTGGTTCCTGTCCCTGGCGACTGGCCCTTTCACAATTATTATTGCTCATTTGTTTATTGTGTTACTTTTCTTGCACTTCTTTTTTTTCTTTTGGGTTAACGTCAAGGGAACCCAACGGTGGGAGCCTTATGGAATGGTTTTGTTTTCCGAGTTTTTTTTTTTTACTGAAGCCTTTGTTTGTTTGAAACATTGGTTTGTTTACCGAAAAAACAGGGAAACCCAACAACCTTCATCAGCGCAGATCACTGCGCTTTATAATTAAATATGACAACCATGCCATTCTTTTGTTGTGCACAGCATGGCCGGCCCACCTCTCTTTATTTACTTTAGAAACTTTAATTATATGCAGCTGTCAGTGGTGGTTTGAGGCAAGATTATGGGAACGCCTTGGTTGCAAGTTAATCTTTTCAAAGTGTCTACTACAGGGTTTAATAATCTGGTCCTTAGCTTGTTCTTTTAAAATTACCCCCACCCACTCCCTGTTTTTTCTTCAAAGGGGGGAGAAGCCCTGTGTCTTCTCCCCCCTTTGACCCACCTGTTTATTCTCTACCGGCTAGGGCACACACACCTGATTGCCAAAACTAACAGCTCGCTGATAGGGGAGCTTTGCCAATGCCTGTTTTCTCTGTCTTCATTAGTTTAAAAAACTTTTCATCCACAAGACAGACAGAGTCGGTCCTCTCCTGATTAAAGTCCGCCCCTAATCACTGGGGAGCCTTTCTCAACTCGACCAACCTACTCGTTATCCCTACGATCCTGTTTCTAGTTCTGAATTATTTAACAATGGGCTTCCCAGTTCCTTAGATTTTTTTAAACCTATAAAAATGAATACTCCATGGTGTCACATGTTTTCTGCTTGTTTATTTACTTCTGATCTTGCTAGTGCAACACAGAATTGTAAACGGTTGGTGAGAAAGTGGAGACGTCATTAAAAGCTTGCAAGCAAACTTTCTTATGAAGAGGGACAAAAGATGTAAAATAAATTAGACATGATGGCGAGAGAAAGATATTTTCGTTAGCATATTATTTCATCCAAGAACCCACAAAATATTGTTTTCACTTTTCAACATCTTGGTGTCTCCCACAGATACTTCAGGAAGAGTTTTCCTTACTTAAGCTTTGTGCTTTCCGCTATTCGATTATTTCCATGGAAAGGTCAAGAAGTTAACTGTCTTAAACTCTAATGTCCCTGACATTACCTCTCAGACTGAGAGAATTTGGTACTCAACGTTGGGGTCCAGTTGTTCATGCTGGACAGATCTTCTCCATGACTCTATTCAGCTGGTCACTGCTAAGCTAAACTCATGTTCCTCCAGCTCTCCCCAAGATCCATGTTTGGTTGTGCATTTGAAAGTAGTCATTCAATATGTCACAGCTTTATTGCAACACTATGCAACTTTTCACTGTTTATTGGGGTTGGTTCCAGACTCCTGGAAATAAGCACCGGTGGACCCTGAAACCTTTTTCAATTGCAGGGGTATTTCTTTGTTCCCTCTCTCTGCAAAAATAACTAAACATGTTAATCTGCAGTTGAGCTAATATTTGAAAGAACATCAATTTCTACACTCTTTTCATTTTGCTTTTTTGCAAAAGGTTAGTGCTAATACTGTCATATTGAAAGCCACTAAAGATATCTACATGATACTGGGTGGTGAGTGTGTAGGGGTGAATATTCTCTTTGACTTATTTGCTGTCACGTCATTTTACTAATACAGCTTAGAGACATTAGTGTCTGGGGTATCTGCCTTTTTCGTCATTGGCAAACCTTATAGATTTGGTTGGCTTGACATATTTTACTTATGTAGTTGATACACAAATCATCCTCAGGTTATTACCATCCCTTAAACAGCAATTTAAGTCCTGTCTTGGTGCTGTGGCCACCTGGTTGCAATCTAATTCACTAAGCCTGAATGCAGGGAATACCAAGGTTGTGTTCCGCTTTGTTATTTTTAAGAAGACATGTAATAGCTTCCTCCTCCTCCTTATAGACAAGGTTTTAGGCCTAAATCCTGTGCCTTCCTGAGGCAGGTGCAAAGAGAGGCATTTTAATTTACCAACGTTTTTTAGGTCTCGCAGAGGCAGCGCATGCACTGCCTCTCCGAGGCATCAAGTAATCAGTATTACTAGTGAAACTCCACCCCTTGAGTTTCTCTTTGTTTTGCCGCTTGCCATTGGTGTAATCAGGCATTTCTCTTCTTATCTTGCTCATGGTTGGCTGGTGGTCCGATATGTCACTTCCGTTTTCTTCCGTTTCTGGAGGAAGCAGCATCGACCAACTACAGTTAACTTGCGCTGCAATGCGGTATCTTTTAATGTTTTTCCATGGCGCCTGGTTGCGCCCCTCACTCCGTGTTTATTATACCAGAGAGCACGCCTTATGTTTTACTTTTCTGTTATACCCAGAACGCATACCACGCTTTATGAATAACACAGGCGCACACTTTTAACAATGTAGCCATGGCTTGCAGCCCATCACCCCCATCCGCCCCGGGTGCCGTGCTTAATGTGTCACTCAGCCTACCTCCTCGTCCGCCTGTCCGGAGGTAGATATACCTGTCGGGAGACTCACGGCCTTGGCAGCTGCTGCGATGGTGGGCGCGGGATGAGACACAGGCAGGAGAGGAATAAAAACACGCAGCCCTGGGCCGGCAACTCAGAGAGGGAGAGCGCTGCCGGCTCCTGCGACATCACTGGCAGAGCACTCCTTGTACGGGCAGCAGAAGCAGCTACTTGCCCCTCTGTCGGGTCAGCAGAGGGTGAGGCTTGCGTACACACCTCCTTGTCCGGGCAGAGAGGCTCGGGTATACAATTCCATGTCCGGGTTCAGCCAGGTACAGGTACATGGCTGTCTGACCAGGCAAAACACTCACCCCATCCACAGAGGTTCAGGGACGGCTCCTGTGGTGCACAACTCCCAGTCAGAGGTGTGCGACGGTCAAAGCGGGGCACAGCCACCTTGGGGGCTTCTGTTCCACAAAACTGGTGCAGGGGTTGGTGTCCGTCATCAAGCAGAAGGGCTGCCGGACCACAGCGTGGTGTACGGCTCGATGCGCGGGCCCCTGTCTGTGCACTGCTCCAGGTGTGTGCCCATGCAGTGCCGGTCTCAGCACTGCCCGAGGCTTGTTAGTATCCGGGCAGGGAGTTGTGCAGCTGGGAGTCGGACCCTATTACCTTGACTGAGGCTGTGTGTCCGACCCTCCATGGCCAGAAAGAAATAAGTGCTGGCAGTTGGGCCTCTCGTTGCACACTCACACCCGAGGCAATTCGTGTCGGAGGTCAGTGCCTGGTTTTTGAGCACTTGTTCTCCAGGCACTGTCTGCAATAGTGATTTCGCTGACAGGCTTCTCGCCCCTTGGCCGGATCTCCTCAGGGCATCTCCTTACTCAGTCCCAGATCTCCATTGTTCTTAGGAGTTCTGTAGCTCCCACTTCAGGACCTCACCTGGTTGTTTTCCCCCGTGCCCTTTTCCTTTTTCTCACCACCACCCTCGTGTGAGCTCTGGCAGCAGAATGGGGGAGCAGGGATCCGAAACCCCAGAGGCGCCAGCAGAAAGGGGGGACCCCGGAGTTCTCCCCCACGGCCGTGAACCTGCTGCTCCTGGAGATGCTGTCCTACCTGTGCAGGGCCGTCTTCTACCTCATCCCCGTCTACCTGTGCGGATACCTGGGCCTGACCATCAGCTGGGTGCTGCTTGGCCTCCTGTTCTGGATGTGGTTTAAGAAGAACAAGGGAAGCAAGCTGAATTGCCTGACTGCAGCCACAAGCTGCTGGAGCTGGAGAGGGAGACCATCTCCAAACAGATCGGCAGCCATCACCTACCCGCCTGGGTGAGTACAACTGGCATGGCAATACCCGCCTGTACACGCAGGTCTGTGGAGATGAGACCACAGGCTGGCAATGGAGCATTTCTAAACGTTTTTAACAACTAAAGTCTACCTAGTTTGAGTTTTACAAATACCTTATTAATCACAGTTATATAAAATATAAGATTATAAACATTTTGCTGTGAAAAAAAAGAGATTATGCTTTAAAATAGATATAATGTATAATAGAACATAATTTCTAGAACAATTCATGTAGTACTATGAATGATTCAGAACATTAACGGAAGGCATGTATACAAAAATACATGCATGATCACAAAGGAAATTAGAAAAAATTACAAAAGAAAAAAGCATTTGCAATGCAATAGATCTCGCATTTTCGAAACTTTGACCTATTGGTATTGTAAATGACAATGCCTTTTATTATTGCAGGTTTTTAAACACATAAATAAAAGGCATTGTCATTTACAATGCCAATAGCTCAAAATCTTACAAATGCGAGACCTATTGCATTGCAAATGCTCGCCCTCTTTGCAGGGTGCTGCATTCTGCAGCACATGTACAAAAAGGATAATGCCTTTAAAGCTTAATTTGTTTTCATACACACAGGAACACCTTCCTTCACAAAAATGTTGCTGACCACCACACAAACACCTTCACACTATGGCGCACGAGTGCCAGCGCAGAAGAGAGCAGAACCTCTTAGTAGATAAAGCGCAGTTCTGTTCTCTCCCATTCATGCAATGCAGCACAGCAAATTTACTTGCTGCGCTGCATTGGGAAACTCTTTGTAAGTACCCACATAGATGCAGTATTACATAGGAAATCATACTATGAAAAGGTTTTCGGGTCTTGAAAAGAAAGCTGAATACTTTGCATGAGTCTTAAACATACAACTGAATTATGTTGGGAATTGATGATCATTGATCATCCTCTATGTGTCCCAAAATCTTTTTAATATTACCACAGGTGACCAGAATAAATCAATTCATGTTTGAACTATAGGTAATTTTAATATTTTTTCTGGTGATACCATTGATTATATACATATCAAATATAAAATAGAAAATATCTCCACCAAGAGCTCCCAAATGATGGATGACATGCGCACTACCAGTTTTGGGATAAGGATGAAGAACAACCCATGATGAAGCGTGCCATCAAGGTAGTTGAGGGTTCACCATCTTCGAAATTGACATACTCAGTCAGATATGACTTAATTGACCCTAATCGTCATAGTGCCCCGTAAGGACTTGGTTCTTAGGTTAGAAGTGTTCTTTTGATTTTATATTCTTTTCAAGGCATTCATGGCAAGCTATTTAGGATTTCTCCCTTTGCAACTCCCAGATGGGCTTCTAATAATCCCTTCTAGAATGAATCTTAAGCAGTGTTTGGTGAGAATGCTGTAGCCGATGGCACTGAGTGACCCTAAGGGGATCCCACTGGATCAACTAATGTCTTCCCTATCTGCCTTTGTATCACTTATGGATAATTGAAGCTGTCTTTTGATTACTAGAGCCACCCTAATATGCTTGTTTCTAGAGGAGGCTTTGGCATAATAAATAAATAAATAAATAATTGTATTTGTTTCAATTAAATAAAATTATTATAAAACCATACACAATTTATCCTATCAATGGTTTACATATTATTACTAAAAATGAGAATATTTAAATTAATTTCATACTAATACAATTAAAAGGTTTAGAGAGTCGAACTGTTAAAACTATGGGTTTGTATACCTCCTTAAAACAACAGTTATATTTAATCAGTGTTCATCAGTATGGACTTTTTTTTCCATTAATGACCTTTGGAGTTGTCATGCAAATTTGGCTATTTTTGCCAGTTCCATTGGAATTTCATTGTTTGGTGGAGCTGCACAAATTCAGCGATAATATCGGATGATGAAAGTGCAGTTTTCATATGATTGTTTATTTAAGCCGAACTTCAGTCTTACCAAGACATTCCAGGTATGAGGGGCATTTGAAAAATCCTTTTGAAGTCATAGCAATGGGCAGTCTCCATGGTATTTACCAATGCACCTGGAAAGACCAATTGTCCAGACCAATTGTCCATATACAATTGAGGGGAGTAATTTTTATTACTTTTCGCATTGATACAGTGGATGGACTGTACAACTTTGTGTTGAGTTTGCACATGGCGTAAGTCAGCAGCTTGGCATTGGCTTCTATGGAGCTGATGTGTTGGTTGGGCTTTGGGGTATGCCCGGTGCATTAAGTCAGTTTCTTGAAGCAAATAATGCTCAGTTGTTGGTTCATGGGCCCTTTACCATTGCCCCTTTTTTAACTGCTGCACTTAAGTCTTTGTTATTAATTGATATTATCCTCACAATGGGTTCAAAATAGGGCAATGTTTTAGCCTAGAAGCATACTCTTAGACCAAAACAAGCTCCTTATACTTAACCCTGTGTTGATCATGTGTATCCTTCACTTTCCCACCTTGCCCCAACAATGGAACCAACCAGCAACCATTGAAAAAGTATCAAAAAACAGTAAATTAAGGATAAGTTCTTCCTCATTGTTTTCCCCGTAAAGATTTAGACTGACCAGGATACAGAGGTGTACCCCTGACCCCCAACAGTGAAGCTAGGAATTACTTTTTTCTGCTAACCATTGCCTTTGAATTTGTGAGAGGTTTGATGCCACTCCCCAACCCTAACATATGCGTAACCCATCCAGTAATTCTGACTCTCCACACCAAAAGTATGCGTGACCCAAACGTCAAGGTGTACATTTCTTATCAACAGTCTAGCATTCAGGAGTCCCTATCTCCCTCCACAGAGAGGACCATACAAATATGCATGGATAGCGCCCGCCACTAAAAAAGCTCTTATACTTATTCATAGCACCTTCGATCACATACCCCGGAGTCAAGAGATCTTACTTATGCAAGCCTATTTCACAGGGGTTGAGTGTATTACTTCTGGCAGTTCTATTTAATATTTTTCTTTGTTGCTCTTTGAGGTTCAGATGTTTGCAAGTTCAGTCATCCAGGCATGTTGGGCTATTTCCCTGGTTTGAGCACTTCCCTGAGCCAAGCCATCCTATATGCCGATTTTCAAAGTTTTCGCTGCTCCAGTTCTTTCTGTGAAATCGCACTATTTGCCCTCTCATTGAAATATGAAATTAAATATATACGCTCACTAGCAGCTAGTCTTCTCCTTCCAAAGCTTCTTGTGATGGGCCTGAAATTCGTTCTTCACTGTGTGTGGCTTATGAGGCATCTTGGAACACTGAACATGAACAGTCCTAGAATGTCACTTTGCCTAGTTTACTTGTGGCTTTGAGCACTTCCTCTTTTTCAAACAAGTAGTGAAACTTTACCAGGATGTCTTACGGCCATTGGGCATTGTCAGGCCATTAGGAACCAATTAATGTGCTCTATCGAGGAATACAGTGTTATGTTCCTTCCCCTGTAGGGATAAAAACACACCCACCATAAACTCTTCAAGGGCCTTCTGCCTTCTTCTTTAGGCCCCTAAATCTCAAGTACTCTCTCCTGGACCTTTTTTTAAATTCCTCAGCCTTCAAAAAGGCATCCACCAGCTTAGTTTCCATGGATTACAAATGCTGCTTTATACTCGTTCTGGGCAATTCCAGGAAGTCAAACTTGCCCTCCTTCACTCAGACTCTGATCCTCGCTGAGTACACATCCTGTCTTAGGACTCCAATCTTATAGCTCAAATCTATGCAAAGTTCAAGAAGCTTTTCTCAATGCCACTTTTTAGCTCTTCCCTTAATTCTAGTTTCAATGAGTACAGGCTGTCCATGAGGTCTGCCTTTGTTAACACCATGTGTGTGTCTTTCGGATTACTAGCACATGTACTCACCATACTAACATCACTATTAGCCGTCCCAGGTTTCATTTTTGCCATATCCAAGAAAGCGAGTAGCCCTTCCCATGAAATTTTCTTTTTGGGTCACGTTCAACAGCTAGATAGACAGGTCACTTAAATGGCTCATAAATGGACAATCGTGCCAGCATCAGGCCTTCTCTTCTGTTCATGGAAGTCTCATCAATGGGCATTGAGCAATGCATCCTTTCCTTCTTTCATCTCCATTTTCATGGGCCCCTCTTCCTCTCCTAAGCAATGGAGATTGGGCAGTGAGTGGGGGACAGTCCACTGGCTTCTTTGCCATAGATCCCCGTGCTTACTCCTCCTCATTTCTCAGATCAGGCTCAGGACCTTTCTTTGTCCTGGGATCCCACTCAAATTCTGATTTCCTCCATGTCAACTGGGCCTTCCTCCCCAGCTGCAGTGAGCGCTCTGGATTCTCTCTTTCAGGCCCCTGTCTGGCCTCAGGCAGTCTTTGCCATTGCACCTCCCTCCACAATATGGAGGGCTTGCTAGGGCCTGGGTGGCCACCCTAATATTACTGGAGCTGTGCAACTAGACTAGAACACAGATCAAAGAAGTCAGGCTCCATCTCGTTGAGCGCATGCCACGGGAATCAGGTCCATGCTCATCTGTCAGCCGAGGTGAATCTCCGTCAGGTCCAGGATTGAATCTTCGGGTCTATTCCATGTCCGGCTCCTAAAAATGATCGTCATTATTTTTGCCATTAGGGCTGCATCAAGCAGTCTTACTCATTCTGGGCTGGGGGCGGTGGGAGTGCATGTCCGTTCATGCTTCTGCCATGTACACCTCCTGTGCAGTTCATTTTTAAGAAGTTGAAAACATCTTCATATTTTTCATACTATTCATTAGGCAACATACCTGTGTCCGTAACACTAAGTGAAAGATATGATAATGCAAAAATAATTCATATATAGTCCTACTGGTTAATCTGCCAAGTAGTGTGGTAACACTGTGGAAACAAAATTGTTAGTCTCCACATGACATTTTAATGAACTCTCATGCACTCTACAAATGCTTACACTGCCTAAACTGTTTCAAAGTAGATAAACTAAAGAAATGTAAGCTAAGGTAAACTAAACTACACTAAACTAAAGTTTATTAAAAGGAGGGGTCCTATTTAAACAGGACGTTATATTTTCTGGGGAAGATAAGGTTGATCCTATAATAATGTTAAAGAGAAGAGATAACAGTTTCTGTAGCACCTCAACTTTGTTGGAATTTTGTCAAAATTAGATAACATTAATTGCTTCACATCACTTATGATCACAACACTGAACTATCTTGGAGCTGGGACACTCTATAATCTGAATTCCAAATCATTACATCTAACTTAGTATTAAAAATAGAGTACATGAAATGTCATTAGGCAAATACCCTAATCAATTCATCAAGCAGTGAAACAGATGATGGGGCATATATACAATAAATAGATTTGGACTTAAAGTGAACCCTTGTGGAACTCCACACTCAAGATAAACATCAGTAGAAGTAAAAAGAGACACTGACTTTGGTTTACTATGAATTTATAGAAAAGATTTCAGCTAGTCCAACACCAGACCGTATATTCAAGTCTCACTGGGTTGGATAAGTATAAAATGTGATACAGTGTTGTTGACTATTTGCTCCCAAGTAGTTTGTGTCCATTGCTCCCATGTGTAGGGGTGTTTCCTGGTGCTCCAGTGCTCATCAATGCTTTATACTGGAGAAAGGTAAGATTTCAGGCATATATGCAATTCAATTCAAATTTTATTTTTTGATTACTAAAAACCATAACAGAATGTTAAAACAATGTAGCTCATGTGTACATATACAAAAGTTTAAAAAGAAGGAAAAAAAGGACCCAAGTTAGTGCAAAAACAGTGCAGTAATCTTGCGATAAAAATGGGTTAAAATTAAAAGTTGTCTGAATATTTGTTTGCCTATGTAGTTCACGTCTTTGGATGACATAACAGTCATGGGGTAGTTTTAAGTCTAGAAAAAGGACAAATAAATGTAACAGTTTGTATTAAAAAACTGAAGACAATGTTCAGGTAGGCCAAGCTGAAGTGGCCGGCGGCCGCTAAAAGTTTATTATAAAGAGGTGGCGAGGCCAACCGGCGGAAGATTTGCTGCCTTCTCTTTACCCAGCATTTTAGCAGCTCTGATGACAAATTTGGTGAACCAAATGTACAGCTTTGTATTTTCTGGGTTCATAGCCATTATTATGGCCTGACGACATGTGCAAGCACCTCGTTTGTTCCACTCCTCTCGCAATAAAGTCCTTCTGTCGTTAAGCAGAGCTGGGCATGTGCAGGCTATATGCTCCATGCTTTCGGAGTGGTAGCCGCATTCCCTGCATTTGATATTGAGGCTGGGGCGCTGCCATTGCGGCAGATGCTTTAAAAAAGGCCACAGCCTTAGGGCCATGAACTTAACCTTCCTAAAGAGTGAGTATGTGCTTGATAGGTAGGATGACTCAACCCCCCGGGTTGTAATCGGAGACAACACCCCAGGCATGTTTCCTTCTGGATATTTTTGCCCTGTCGGAGTGAAAAGCCCAGAGCCGGACACTTCGCTTGATTACGGTCTTCAATGCCTGTTGTGATGGGTTTATACCCCAATATTCCGTGACTCCGAGTAGCTGTAGGGAGTGGGCCAAGTGGTGCCGATATTTTTGGCTAGATGTGCTGGTCGATATTTCATTCCAAAGTTTGGCCTCAAAACTGCGCAGTCTGTTGTAGAACTTAATAAACGCGCCAGCCTCGATGCTGCTATGATCTAGCAGGCCAAGTTCTAGTCTGACGTGCTGGGGATGAAGACCTCGGCAGGGCCGGCTTTAGCGCTGGTGGCGCCCAGTGCGACATTGTTAGTTGGCGCCCCCAATGACCACCTCCACCACGGATTCGCTCACTGGCACCCTTTAATAGTGACCAAGTCTCCATAACCACTCTCTCTCAGATGCATTGAATTTGTTATATAGCGCCACTCATACCAGTAAAGTATGTCAGAGCACTTTGCATCACACACACATTACACAGACAATCAATCATACTTGTGTAAATCAGTGTATAGGAAATGTTACATAAGCGAAAGGACTAAAAGTGTAGGAGTCACATGTCATCCATACTGGTAGGCAGTATAGTTTAGGAGTGCTTGGTGTGGAGAAGCACAAACTCAGAGTTGAAAAAGAAACAGCATAGTTGGGAGTTTTCTTTAATAAGAAGAATCCATTTCTACCCAAATTAACACTTTTTGCAAAATTAATCAATATTCTATACTTTGCAGAGTGTATGCAGTTCTATGATGAAAGTTAATAAATCACTATTCTATATCAGGACTTTAAGTTATAAATTGCAAGTAACAAAAGGATGGCTCCTTTAAAAGCAGTAACCTGCTGATCTATTTACATTAAATGCACTCTGTAATCTACTTGGTGCACGTTCTTTACAGTAGTCATATTAACCCTCTGTGCTACCTTCACATAAGTTAAAAACCTCAACTACACAAAACTCTGATCTCTGTCCAGGAAGAACATTAATAACAGGAGTTATCTTGACATTTTTGTGAGGCTCTGTAATTGCAGGAGGAAAGGAACGTGGCAGCATGTGCTTTAAAAGCATAATAAAGTTTCAAACACAGCGCCCCCAGGAAGCCAGCACCCGGTGCGATGGCACCGGTCGCACCGCGCTAGAGCCGGCCCTGGGCCTCGGCAGGCACCATGCTCACTTAAAGATTCTGGTGGTTGATTTGTTTAATAGAATGTTTATTGTGCCCATCATAATCTCGTGTCCGTATGATAAGGAGTTGGTGATCTTGGCCTTCATCACCTTGAGCAGTGGTGTTATGCTTGGCCCTAGTAGATGTTTTGAGAATTTTGCCGACGCAACCTCAAGCGACAGTGATTTAGCCTTGACGGCATCTTTTTGTTTAGTAAAGAAACCACTGGAGTCAAGGAAGATTCCCAAGTATTTATAGTGTAGCACTGTGCCGATGCTTTTATTGTTGAAAAACCACCTACTTTTCCGCTGCTTCTGTTTGCTGAAATTAATTATTTATGTTTTTGACAGTTTCAGTTCGAGAGCATTGTCAAGTGTGTAGGGAAGGAGTTCGTCGAGTAGTCTCTGCAGGCCTACCTTTGTGTGGCTCAGTAACACAAGGTCGTCAGCCTATACTTATCAAGTGTGGAGGATAGGTCCGAGATGAACAGGTTAAAAAGAAGGGGCGCCAACATGCAGCCTTGTTTAACACCACTTCGTGTTTGGATCTTTTTTGAGACATGGGACCCATCTCCTAGCTTTATTCTTATCCAGGTTTGTGTGTGGAGTTGGATTATGGCTTGTAAGAGGGCGGGGGTATACCCCAGCGCTCTAATTTTTGCCACGTGGCACCCGGTCAGGCATATATGGCATTGTGTTAATCTTACTTTTGGGTTTCATACAAATTACTGTATATATCTGTTTTATCACAGTCACTGCATTTGCTGGTTCTTCCATTTACCTTGTTTTCCCCCTACTGAGGCGTCCCTCGTTGGGTGAAAATGTTGCCTGTGAAACCTTATGTGTAACTAAAGTCCAGCCAGCTGTCTGTGTCTCTTGTTGCACAGGTATGATTCCAGGAGTGCTTGCCTTGCTTTGCTGATACTATTCTGGTGATGTGATACACACATCTCAGTCTACCCACTACTTGCTTGTTTCACTATGATCACTAATAGGGATTTGAGAATCTCAGCAGGTATTATGTCAGGTCATACATTTTTACCCTTTTCAACTGCTTATCTCACCATTTGAAACAGAATCTATCTAACTAGACCTTCTGTTTCAGTGACAATTTAGGCAAGACCTGTCATATCACAGTGGTATACATATTCAGTGCTATATGTTCACATGAAAAACCTGAAATTACTGGTGGAAGTCGTCTCCCACTTCGTAACCAGAAGTGAGTCTAAAAAATTGAAGAAATAATTGACTATCTCCTGAATACGATTCAGAACATGCTCAGGCTTAATTTTCCAGGCCAGCAAGGCACTAGTGGGTTTTCCATATTTAAAGTGCTGGAAGTTGCATTTTCTATGACATTTGTCATCTAGCCTATGTGATGTGCCATCTGCAGTGCCTCCAACATTTTCATTGTAAATCCCCTCTCTCATGCCTCGAGCAACATATAGGTTCAGCTAGTCTAAACTACTTTCAATCAATTTTAAAATGTATTTCAATATTTCTTGTTTTTGTTGACCTTCCATAAGATTAGTACTTGTGACTGTGATATTCCATTGCGAATTCCCTTTAAGAATCTACATGAACTGAAACTATAATAAGCAAGTGGAATTTAACTATTTCATTTCTGATTTCTGCTGACACAAGGGACGAAACAATAATTTCCTTACTAGAGTTCAATTACAGGTTTGGGAAAGAGGTGATTGACATTCTAACAAAACCATGAATAAACAACTGCAATAGGTGAAGGGTTATCTTCTTCATTTCATCTTAAAGAGATCTACCCTATCTAAAATGATTGGACCAAGCTAGTCAGTGTAGCAAATAGACCCCCTCTTTAATCCAAACAGAAATGTGAAGTATTTGTTTAATTTGCTTGGGGTCATCCGAAGAAAAACAATGTGATAGGATCACCCCACACTATGCTTTTGCTTACCATTGATTAAACATGTGTGCCCACCCCATCTCCTACCTAAATCTTGATACAAAATATAAACTACAATCTTCCACTAGGTTCTATAAGATACCCTGCTAATTAATAATCCTGTTAGTCAAAGGGATTGATAATCTATCAAGGCCCTCTTTCATCATGATATTACATTTAGGGCCATATGTAGGTAGCCTCACAATTACTGATTCATAAATACAGAATTTTACCGATTCGGTATTTATGAATCGGTAAATGTGATGTAGGTAATGATTCGGTAAAGTTTACCCAATCGGAAAAATTTGGAAATTATGAATTGGTATTTACCGATTCGGTAATGAGGCATACCTTCCCATTGATTCCTATGGGCCTGGAGGCCCATAGGAATCAATGGGAAGGTATGCCTCATTACCGAATCGGTAAATACCGATTCGGTAATGGGGGGAGCATATACAAGGGTGGCAGGGTGTCACATTGACACCCTGTTGCACCCCTGAATCTTGCATGTGTGCACATGTGGCGCACATACATGCCCTAAGGGCATGTATGTCTGCCACATGGCACTCTTAAATCATCAAAATATTGCTTTTGCAAGGTATTCGTTATTTATCACCAACCTGTATTTGGTGGTAAATAACGAATTCTTAATGCAGATATTCAGGGCCTCATGTAGGTAAATAAAATTTACCGATTCTTAAATACCGACCCGTACCGAATCGGTATTTAAGAATCGGTAAGTTATATGTAGGTAACAAGTCGGTAACCTTTTCCGAATCGGTAACATTCGGTATTTTCCGAATCGGAATTTACCGAATCGGTAAATACCGCGGTGGTATTTACCGAATCGGTAAATACCGAGGTGGTATTTACCGAATCGGTAAATACCGAATCGGAAAATACCGATTCGGAAAAACGAAATCACATGACTGTTTGAAACAGCCAATCCTGTGCAACCAAACCCCACCCAAGTAGGAAGTGGCCACACCCAGGCAGGTGCACTCAATCAACAGACTCAGGAGAGGCTTGGAGTGCAGAGGAGAGGCAGGGAGCCAGTGGCTGATTGTTGAGACCAAACTACACTATGTCCAGCCAGAGGACAGGAGGGGAAAGGAGGGGCAAGGTGAAATTCCGCCCCAAGGAACTCCAGGTGCTAGTGGAGGAGGTGGTGAGGCAGCACCAGAAGCTTTTTGGGAGGCAATCCCTGCAAGTGGCAGAGTGTGAGAAGCGCACCATTTGGCTGGCAATCCAGGCGCAGGTAAATGCCGTGGGAGTGACCCACAGGGACATTGACGTTCTGAAAAAACGCTGGTACGACCTGCGCATCGTGACTAAGAGGAAGATGGGGGACATCCAGAAGGAGGCCAGCCGGACAGGAGGTGGAACTAACAGGGCACCTGCCCTCACCGAACTGGAGGAGCTGGTGCAGTCGACAATCGAGCCCGAGAGTGTCGTGGGCCTTGGGGATGCCGACAGCTCTGCCAGAGCCGCCACCCAACAAGGTAAGAGGAATGCACAGCAATGTAGCCCCCCCTACCCCTATCCCACATCCCCCAATGTGAAATGAGTATCCCACTCCAGTCCATGTGTTACTGCAGACAGGCAATGCATTATGGGAGATGTAGTCAGAGATCCCCCACCATGAACAGAATAGCACAGAACAATGATGCATGGTACAGACATTAGCCTAAAGCAGACAGAGGACAATGTGAGAGTGTTACAACAATTTACTGTCTTGCTTGCAATGCATGCCTTCAGGTACACTGAGCTGATGTTGCATTTCTGTCCACAGACGTAACATCGCGCAGGACTTCAGATGGCACAGGAGAGGGGGCACACCGTCAATCCAGTTCAGCTATGGGCAGCACAAGTTCTGGCCAGAGAGCGTTGCCACTGCCACCATCCCCAGTACCTGAGCCTGCATCCCCAGTACCTGAGCCTGCATCCCCAGTACCTGAGCCAGCATCCCCAGTACCTGAGCCAGCATCACCACTCATACTGGAGTCACCGGCCACATCACCGCCTGCAATAGTGAGGTCGAGGAGGCGTGCTGCTGCCAGGCTGCGCGTGTTGCACACATCATCTGATGACAGCAGGGGCCCGGAGCCAAATACTATGCCCCAGGATGGGAGACATACCACTGGGCCCTCCACCTCACAGGGAGAAGACACGGGAGCAGGACGGCGCCGCAGGTCGCGTGAGCAAAGTCCACCACCAATCCATCTCAGCCATGGGGTCTTTGGGGGCCTTGAGGCCAACATGTTAAAACAACAGCGCCTGCAAACAAAGGCAGTAATTTCAGTACAGCGGCATGTGCGGGGACTCAGAACAACATTCAGACACATGGACAGGAACATCGGCGCAATGGCGGCGGGGATTTCTGACATGGCAGCGGGCCTGCGGGACGTCTCACAGTCCATGCAGCTGTTGTGCAGCAAGTTGGACGCAGAGAGAGCTGCAAGGCGCCGGGAACGGCAGAGGGGAGACAGGCACACCAGGGCACTCAACCGCCTGGCAACTGCAACATCACTTCTCTGCCGGCGCTCAGTGAACATGCAGGAGGGCCTGACACACTGCAGCAGCGACGTCACTAGGGGGATGGTGCAGGTCACCAGTGCCCTGGAGGTCCTATTGACCAGTCAGGCGGCCACAAGTGGTGCAGGGGATGCTGCTGAAAGCATGGACACCAATAGCAGGAGCAGCATCAAACCCCCCGTCCCAGAAATACGCAGGAGCAGCAGGCGGCATGGGGCTGGCACCAGTGAGGAGGCTGAATCCGTGCCATCCCACAATGTAGCGCGTGGCCGCAAACTTTGATGCTGCACCGCGTAGCAATAGACTATTGGGTGACGTAACCCTGGTCTTCACACTTGTGAATGTGCAATGTTACCTGATTTGCATTATCTTGGTTTCGTGGCGTAGTGGCGCATTATTAAACTACTACATGACAACCAACAACTGCCTGTGTCCCCTTACTTACTCAGAAATAGTTGCATGTGATCTCTGCCCGTCTCACTCTCCCATCTGTTGCTGTTGGCACTCCATCTGCGTTGGCTCTGGCTGTCCTGTATCATCCTCATTGTCCTCAAAATCTGTGAGTTCCACCTCTGTACCTCTCCTCGTGGCAAGGTTGTGCAGCATTGCACAAGTGGCGATGATCTTGCAACAGATGATGGGTGTGTACTGGCGTGCGCCTCCGCTCTCGTGGAGGCAGCGGAACCTGCTTTTCAAAAGTCCAAACGTGCGCTCCACCACGTTGCGAGTTGATTTGTGTGCCACGTTATATCGTCTCTCACTGTGGGTTGATGGGTGTAGGTAGGGAGTGAGGATGAATGACCGCACGGCATATGCACTGTCGCCTAGGTGAGTAAAAGGGAACCATCAGTCACATGCCTCAATACACTATGATTTGCAAGTTTCATGGGGCATCACTGTTACTTACCTAGCAGGTATCCCTCTCCAAATTCTCCGGCAAGCAGTTGTGTGTAGATCCCACTGTTCTGGAAGATGTATGAGTCGTGGGTGCTCCCAGGAAACTTGGCAACAATGTCAGTGATGATGTTCCCTGCATCGCAGATAACCTGCACATTGATGGAGTGGGTGGACTTTCTGTTTATGTAGATGTGCTCAGTGGCAGCTGGTGGGCAGATTGGGATGTGTGTGCCATCAATACAGCCAATTACATGGGGGAACTGTGCCATGCGATAAAAGTCAGTTTTAGTTTTCTGCAGGTCAGCCTGTGTGTTTGGGAAGCTGATGTAGTGGTGCATTCTCTGCATCATGGCATCCAGGAACTTCCTGAAGAAACGGGACAGGCAACTCTGGGATACACCGCCCACCGCAGCTATCACCACCTGGTAACTGCCAGATGCGAGGAGATGTAGGCTGCAGAGTACCTGCACATGTGGTGGTATGGCATGCGCCCTTGGTGTTGGCTGGTCCAGGAGTGGGTGCAGGTCCCTTATCAGGTCCATGATGGCTTGGGGGTGTAGCCTGTACCTTTCATGTATCTCATCCTCAGTCAGTTGGAATAGTGTGATGCGCTGTCTGTAAATGTGTTCCTCCCGTCTCCAAATCCTCAGTCCTGCTGCCTGTAGACGTAGACGCCTTGCAATGACATACAGAGCGGCCATGTTGTCCACGCTGATGCATTTTGGGATTTTTTTTATGCACTGTTGATGATTACCACCTGCTTTCAATCTGTGTTAATTACCGACTCTTAATTACCGAATTTCATCGATTTCTAAAATACCGAATTTACCTACATGTCTTTTTCCGTTTTACCACTTCATATTTACCACTTTATATTTACCGAATCGGTAAACATGTATTCGGTAAATATGAATCGGTATTTTAGAACTCGGTAAATATGAGTCGGTATTTACCGCTTCATATTTACCGAGTTTAGGTTTTTGGCCTCCTACATCTCACTTGACTAAATACCGGTCGGTAACGGGAAATTTACCGAATTTCGGCCGTTACCGACCGGTATTTGGCTACCTACATGAGGCCCTCACTCTTTAGAGTGCTCCCTACATTGCATTTCTGGATTCGGTATTTACCGAATCGGTATTTTACCGATTTCTTAATTTCCGATTCGGTAAATACCGAATCCAGAAATCAGCCCCCTACATAGCAAATGCCTAAATACCGGTCGGTAACGGGATATTTACCGAATTTCGGCCGTTACCGACCGGTATTTGGCTTCCTACATGAGGCCCTAACTCACTATTACACAGTGAAGGAGCAAGTCTAACAGGTTGTTGTTGTTTAATAACTTATCATCATCAACACTTAGGGCTGATTTAGATCCTGACAGGCGGGTTATTCTGTCACAACGGTGACAGATATCCTGTCCACTAAAATATAAAGCCCATTTCTCTTATGTGTCCTGTGAACCTCGGAGAGGAGAACATGGTTAAGATAGCTGCCAATTCAGAAAATCCCATGGGGATCTTGATGGAGTACTGTATTCACTGCAGTCTCCTGACAACCAAGGATTAGTGGCAGCTGCAATTTAAGAGAATCTCATTGGGATCTTTAGGGAATATTGTACTTTTCACAATCTCCAAACAACTAAGTGATAACGATACATATTTTGGTGGTTTAAGATAGGATTTTGGAAAGGATTGATCCATTATCTTTACTCCATCCCAGCCTGGAGGGGTCTCTTTCGTTCTATCTGGACACCTAGTAATATGCTTTTCAGTCACTTCGTACGTTTGTAGTCCAGAGGAAGACACGTTGTGATGGTTTAACAGGAACACATACCAGTAGTGTCGAAATGTCATCAATATTATTGTTAAAGGCTCCGTATCTTCGGGTAACAAGCCTGAAAAACCTGCTATTAGTACAATAGGTTTCTTACTGTTGAGCTGAAGTAATAAAGAAAATGGGCATCTTGTCAAATCATTTGTTTACGCATTATGTATATGTAATTTGTTGTTTCTTGTTATTCGATTCACCTTCTCACCTTGTGTTTCTTTGCCACTGAGCTACTTGTGTGTTACCTTTGTATTACAGCCTCGTTTGAGACTTAGATTCTCATATTATTGCATAACTTTGGTATATGAATACAAATATACAGAATAACCACAGACTCATGTGTGTTGTGCTAATAATTTATTGATCTGTTCAATAGAGCACCCTAATCATCCTCCACTGTTCTTCGGTTTAATTGTGTATGCCCACAGCAGGGTCCTTCATCCAACCCTTGTAGCCCACCGAGGCCCTCATTTTGATGGAGTTTCTCCTTTAAAAATTCTACAACCTAATAATAAAACTTTCTCAAGGCCAGGAATTATTGAGTTCACAAATCATGACCTGATCTTTCTGGGCCTAAAGATACATACCTACCTTTACTGCTACAGGATCAGTGACAGTGCACAGTATCACATCCTGGGCCCCAGCTCAGTCTCTGCAACAGGAAGGAGAGCAGACAATACTTTCTCAACACTGATGCAAGCCAGCCCTAACCCCTTAAGCCCCCATCAGCTTTTTGTCAAAGATTTTCCACCAGTACAGAGCAGGCAGAAAATGTCTACTGTTTCCTCGCCAGCAGTGTGGGAAAGTCACATTGAAAAAGCACCCAGTATCTTGGGATTCGTGTGGTTTTCTCACCACTCTAGGGTGAGAATTTGTAATCTGTAGATTTAGATGTGAGATGATAAACCAGAATCGAACATTCCGGCCCTCGTTATTCCCACACCAAAATACACTAAATATATAGAGATATCCAGAGTCTATTGTAGGAGGAGGGAATTTTCTGCGTCAAAGTCTATACTAGCCAACAGGGCTCAGCTAGGATGCATGAGGTCCTCAACTGTGACTCTACTGTCTACATGTTAGCTAAGTGTCTTCGGGCAAAACGTTATCTATTCAGTATCTTGAGAAAGGACTTAAGTAATGGCGTGTTTTTAATTAGTGTCTTTAAACACTTTTCAACACTACCTCTTTTTTACCCACCTTCAAGCTGTTACGCTGGCTGGTGTTGATGACCCTCTGATGCTTTGGTTGTAAGATAACAGTTCTTAGACTGCCACTGTTCCTTTTCGTGGTCCTTTTGCTTTCATCTCTGTGCCATAAACACTTTAGTGGGGACTAATGATCACAGGATGTTGCAACTAGGTGTACCAAGGTGTTGAATTCTGAGAGGACCAGTGCTTAAATTGTAAAACTAAATAGGTGCCAGGGCCCTTGTCAGGACACCACTGCAGCTTATGCCACCCATTATCCCTGCCAGCACGGCCACTGACAGTACCAACACAACTACTAACCATCACACTCCCACATGTGTTACAATTTAGACTATTGCAGGCCCCCAAAGCTATAAGAATGGCTTGCAACTGATGGAGCTTGATGGTGTTTTGAAATTTGTAGGGGGGGAATCATAATCACCGATAGACCGCACCCCCATATGTACTCTTATGTTGTATTAACAATTGACTATTAGTAGGTGCTCAATAATAACATGTGAAAGTAAATAGCAGGAAAAAGTGTCCTGTCATGTAAAGAGACAATGTAACATTCATGCTATGATGTTGTAACTCATAGTATTCAATGTCATATGCCTAAACAATTTGCTTACATGTAATGTGATGTGTATGATTTAACGTGCATCAGATTGAAGTTGTGCATAGACGTGACTTAATTGCATTTAACATGTAGACATTTGTAAGTGGTTTGCAGTTAACACGAATTTGATGTGCTTCTGTAATGTAACGAGGTATAGAGGCCCAAATTAAATGTTCACTTATGTGTGTATTTGAAAGGCCTATGTATTTCACTCTTATGGTGACTGATTTCTGTAGGCCTGAATTGTATTTTCCCTGAGGGCTCTGAGCAGGGTTGTTATACATTTCATGTGCATGTTGAATCTGTTCTGTTAATAACAAATGGAGGACACTGTTTCCAAAGGCAGGGTCAAAAAATTTCACCCATATGCCGACGCTCACAGCCATTGGAGCGGCTCTCGTTTTTACGGGAGGTAAGGACACTAAGAGGGAGGATCTTTTGTAAGATTGGAATGATGGGGTATGTTGCCTTTAATTAGTAGTGAGTGAAGGGGTCACTCTAACATGGCTGCGCAGCACTCTAGAAAGAGGGATGCATTACTTCCTTTCTGTAACATGGCTTCACTGTTATCTTGAATTGCCGCGAGATATATATATATTTAGTCTGGGCCTTCCCCCCACGCTCCGAGTTTAACGAGGGAATTTGTTATCCTCATTGAGGCCTTGTGTTTTTTTGATCTTTTTTTGTGACATTGATATGTTGTGCACACGACTGTGGCAC
The DNA here is from genome assembly GCF_964204655.1 of Triturus cristatus. Lineage (NCBI taxonomy): Eukaryota > Metazoa > Chordata > Amphibia > Caudata > Salamandridae > Triturus > Triturus cristatus. Next base: position 780,568,168 of record NC_140580.1, read on the forward strand.
ACTACGTTGTATTAAGCTAGTCTAATGCACGTTATATATGTCCTCTTTCTTCTTTCCTTTCTTGTCCTAGGTTTCGGTCAGGAGCAGCATAATGGTCCGCCCTGCCGAGAATTTTGGGTATTCAATTTTTTCTTAATCATCACGTGCACCTCACTATTCTTTTTATATCCTGGTCCTGAAGAAGCGCCAATGACCTTAACGGCAACAGAGGCGTGAAACATGTTGACCTTTTATGATACCTAGGCATAATGTGCCATCTGGGATTATACTCTAATTTAGAGTTTTTATTCTGCCAACAGGGTTATTACACTAAAATAACCGTTCACAGGTTACCCTTTGTCAGTATCAATTCACTATGCACGCACCTAGTTACCCTTATGTAGGACCCACACCCCACACACCCTCATGCACCATCCGGCATGCCTTAAAAGATCTCCGATAAAGCGACCCTTCGGGGGACCCGTTGGGAATTGCAGCGCCGGCCCAACGAGGAGCAAATGCCCGATGATGAAGCATGACACCCCTCGGGGTGTGTGAGGGCAACATGAGGCAAGACATGTTCTTTCCCCTGTGTGATGGGCCCGCCCTACCTAGGACTTCCTTTTCTTTTCTGCTTCTTCTTAGCAGAAGGCATATGGGTGAAATTTTTTGACCCTGCCTTTGGAACAGTGTCCTCCATTTGTTATTAATGTCATTGTGGGGAGCATGGACACTGGACCATTAACTGGCTCCCTGGTCCCCCCCTCTCGTTTTTTGATAAAGTAGTAGCACGGCAGCATAGCCGAGGGACCTTTAGTCTTTTCTATCCCTGCTGTTTCCCTTTTCTTTTCACACACGAGACCGACATACCTCTGGGATGGGTTGGTGTAAGGAATACACATGGGGGATATTTTCCCCTTTTTCACTTTTTATCTTTTATGTTGTAAGTGGTGGTGGCCCCCTTCCTCCCCCACTCTACTTAACATACCCTTCTTTTTTTCCCCCCCTTTTTTACCCACTTTTCCTCCTACGATAATATCAGAACACGGTAACCCAAGTTGGGTGTATGTGTATGTGGGTTAGGCATAACAATGTTCTTTTACACTACCAGTCATACTGAATGGACTATCGTTTGATTTTACCAGTTGAGATGAGACTGCCATGAGAGGGGTCCCCTGTTTTGGTGAGAGAGCCCCAGAATAGAGCATGCAATCCTGACACTGATTAGGATTAAGCTTCATGGTCGGTGACCTCATTTATTTGACTGTATACTAATATTACGAGCCCCCATAAGGAGTGCGCATGCGTTGGAGATCAGTTGCCCATTGTTTGCGCATGCGCGATGTGGGTTTATTTGCACACATGCGCCTCAGCACTTGACCCTAGGAAACGCCCCGGAAGGTTGACCGAGGCACCCATAAGCTGTTGTATATTTAGCTCCCGTCCCGCTGCCTCTAGTGTTTAGTCGGCTGGCGGCTGGACGCGTTGGGTGCACCTGTTACAGGAGTGAGTACGTAACTGAGCACGGGGACTGGGTCACGGAGCCCCTCCTTTGTATGTTGTGCTTGTAACTGATGTTTAATAATGCCTATGTTTCTTCTATTAGCCCGACAAGATACGGGCGTCTGACGCTCACAGCCATTGGAGCGGCTCTCGTTTTTACGGGAGGTAAGGACACTAAGAGGGAGGATCTTTTGTAAGATTGGAATGATGGGGTATGTTGCCTTTAATTAGTAGTGAGTGAAGGGGTCACTCTAACATGGCTGCGCAGCACTCTAGAAAGAGGGATGCATTACTTCCTTTCTGTAACATGGCTTCACTGTTATCTTGAATTGCCGCGAGATATATATATATATTTTGTCTGGGCCTTCCCCCCACGCTCCGAGTTTAACGAGGGAATTTGTTATCCTCATTGAGGCCTTGTGTTTTTTTGATCTTTTTTTGTGACATTGATATGTTGTGCACACGACTGTGGCACACTACGTTGTATTAAGCTAGTCTAATGCACGTTATATATGTCCTCTTTCTTCTTTCCTTTCTTGTCCTAGGTTTCGGTCAGGAGCAGCATAATGGTCCGCCCTGCCGAGAATTTTGGGTATTCAATTTTTTCTTAATCATCACGTGCACCTCACTATTCTTTTTATATCCTGGTCCTGAAGAAGCGCCAATGACCTTAACGGCAACAGAGGCGTGAAACATGTTGACCTTTTATGATACCTAGGCATAATGTGCCATCTGGGATTATACTCTAATTTAGAGTTTTTATTCTGCCAACAGGGTTATTACACTAAAATAACCGTTCACAGGTTACCCTTTGTCAGTATCAATTCACTATGCACGCACCTAGTTACCCTTATGTAGGACCCACACCCCACACACCCTCATGCACCATCCGGCATGCCTTAAAAGATCTCCGATAAAGCGACCCTTCGGGGGACCCGTTGGGAATTGCAGCGCCGGCCCAACGAGGAGCAAATGCCCGATGATGAAGCATGACACCCCTCGGGGTGTGTGAGGGCAACATGAGGCAAGACATGTTCTTTCCCCTGTGTGATGGGCCCGCCCTACCTAGGACTTCCTTTTCTTTTCTGCTTCTTCTTAGCAGAAGGCATATGGGTGAAATTTTTTGACCCTGCCTTTGGAACAGTGTCCTCCATTTGTTATTAATGTCATTGTGGGGAGCATGGATACTGGACCATTAACTGGCTCCCTGGTCCCCCCCTCTCGTTTTTTGATAAAGTAGTAGCACGGCAGCATAGCCGAGGGACCTTTAGTCTTTTCTATCCCTGCTGTTTCCCTTTTCTTTTCACACACGAGACCGACATACCTCTGGGATGGGTTGGTGTAAGGAATACACATGGGGGATATTTTCCCCTTTTTCACTTTTTATCTTTTATGTTGTAAGTGGTGGTGGCCCCCTTCCTCCCCCACTCTACTTAACATACCCTTCTTTTTTTCCCCCCCTTTTTTACCCACTTTTCCTCCTACGATAATATCAGAACACGGTAACCCAAGTTGGGTGTATGTGTATGTGGGTTAGGCATAACAATGTTCTTTTACACTACCAGTCATACTGAATGGACTATCGTTTGATTTTACCAGTTGAGATGAGACTGCCATGAGAGGGGTCCCCTGTTTTAGTGAGAGAGCCCCAGAATAGAGCATGCAATCCTGACACTGATTAGGATTAAGCTTCATGGTCGGTGACCTCATTTATTTGACTGTATACTAATATTACGAGCCCCCATAAGGAGTGCGCATGCGTTGGAGATCAGTTGCCCATTGTTTGCGCATGCGCGATGTGGGTTTATTTGCACACATGCGCCTCAGCACTTGACCCTAGGAAACGCCCCGGAAGGTTGACCGAGGCACCCATAAGCTGTTGTATATTTAGCTCCCGTCCCGCTGCCTCTAGTGTTTAGTCGGCTGGCGGCTGGACGCGTTGGGTGCACCTGTTACAGGAGTGAGTATGTAACTGAGCACGGGGACTGGGTCACGGAGCCCCTCCTTTGTATGTTGTGCTTGTAACTGATGTTTAATAATGCCTATGTTTCTTCTATTAGCCCGACAAGATACGGGCGTCTGACGCTCACAGCCATTGGAGCGGCTCTCGTTTTTACGGGAGGTAAGGACACTAAGAGGGAGGATCTTTTGTAAGATTGGAATGATGGGGTATGTTGCCTTTAATTAGTAGTGAGTGAAGGGGTCACTCTAACATGGCTGCGCAGCACTCTAGAAAGAGGGATGCATTACTTCCTTTCTGTAACATGGCTTCACTGTTATCTTGAATTGCCGCGAGATATATATATATTTTGTCTGGGCCTTCCCCCCACGCTCCGAGTTTAACGAGGGAATTTGTTATCCTCATTGAGGCCTTGTGTTTTTTTGATCTTTTTTTGTGACATTGATATGTTGTGCACACGACTGTGGCACACTACGTTGTATTAAGCTAGTCTAATGCACGTTATATATGTCCTCTTTCTTCTTTCCTTTCTTGTCCTAGGTTTCGGTCAGGAGCAGCATAATGGTCCGCCCTGCCGAGAATTTTGGGTATTCAATTTTTTCTTAATCATCACGTGCACCTCACTATTCTTTTTATATCCTGGTCCTGAAGAAGCGCCAATGACCTTAACGGCAACAGAGGCGTGAAACATGTTGACCTTTTATGATACCTAGGCATAATGTGCCATCTGGGATTATACTCTAATTTAGAGTTTTTATTCTGCCAACAGGGTTATTACACTAAAATAACCGTTCACAGGTTACCCTTTGTCAGTATCAATTCACTATGCACGCACCTAGTTACCCTTATGTAGGACCCACACCCCACACACCCTCATGCACCATCCGGCATGCCTTAAAAGATCTCCGATAAAGCGACCCTTCGGGGGACCCGTTGGGAATTGCAGCGCCGGCCCAACGAGGAGCAAATGCCCGATGATGAAGCATGACACCCCTCGGGGTGTGTGAGGGCAACATGAGGCAAGACATGTTCTTTCCCCTATGTGATGGGCCCGCCCTACCTAGGACTTCCTTTTCTTTTCTGCTTCTTCTTAGCAGAAGGCATATGGGTGAAATGTTTTGACCCTGCCTTTGGAACAGTGTCCTCCATTTGTTATTAATGTCATTGTGGGGAGCATGGACACTGGACCATTAACTGGCTCCCTGGTCCCCCCCTCTCGTTTTTTGATAAAGTAGTAGCACGGCAGCATAGCCGAGGGACCTTTAGTCTTTTCTATCCCTGCTGTTTCCCTTTTCTTTTCACACACGAGACCGACATACCTCTGGGATGGGTTGGTGTAAGGAATAAACATGGGGGATATTTTCCCCTTTTTCACTTTTTATCTTTTATGTTGTAAGTGGTGGTGGCCCCCTTCCTCCCCCACTCTACTTAACATACCCTTCTTTTTTTCCCCCCCTTTTTTACCCACTTTTCCTCCTACGATAATATCAGAACACGGTAACCCAAGTTGGGTGTATGTGTATGTGGGTTAGGCATAACAATGTTCTTTTACACTACCAGTCATACTGAATGGACTATCGTTTGATTTTACCAGTTGAGATGAGACTGCCATGAGAGGGGTCCCCTGTTTTGGTGAGAGAGCCCCAGAATAGAGCATGCAATCCTGACACTGATTAGGATTAAGCTTCATGGTCGGTGACCTCATTTATTTGACTGTATACTAATATTACGAGCCCCCATAAGGAGTGCGCATGCGTTGGAGATCAGTTGCCCATTGTTTGCGCATGCGCGATGTGGGTTTATTTGCACACATGCGCCTCAGCACTTGACCCTAGGAAACGCCCCGGAAGGTTGACCGAGGCACCCATAAGCTGTTGTATATTTAGCTCCCGTCCCGCTGCCTCTAGTGTTTAGTCGGCTGGCGGCTGGACGCGTTGGGTGCACCTGTTACAGGAGTGAGTACGTAACTGAGCACGGGGACTGGGTCACGGAGCCCCTCCTTTGTATGTTGTGCTTGTAACTGATGTTTAATAATGCCTATGTTTCTTCTATTAGCCCGACAAGATACGGGCGTCTGACGCTCACAGCCATTGGAGCGGCTCTCGTTTTTACGGGAGGTAAGGACACTAAGAGGGAGGATCTTTTGTAAGATTGGAATGATGGGGTATGTTGCCTTTAATTAGTAGTGAGTGAAGGGGTCACTCTAACATGGCTGCGCAGCACTCTAGAAAGAGGGATGCATTACTTCCTTTCTGTAACATGGCTTCACTGTTATCTTGAATTGCCGCGAGATATATATATATTTTGTCTGGGCCTTCCCCCCACGCTCCGAGTTTAACGAGGGAATTTGTTATCCTCATTGAGGCCTTGTGTTTTTTTGATCTTTTTTTGTGACATTGATATGTTGTGCACACGACTGTGGCACACTACGTTGTATTAAGCTAGTCTAATGCACGTTATATATGTCCTCTTTCTTCTTTCCTTTCTTGTCCTAGGTTTCGGTCAGGAGCAGCATAATGGTCCGCCCTGCCGAGAATTTTGGGTATTCAATTTTTTCTTAATCATCACGTGCACCTCACTATTCTTTTTATATCCTGGTCCTGAAGAAGCGCCAATGACCTTAACGGCAACAGAGGCGTGAAACATGTTGACCTTTTATGATACCTAGGCATAATGTGCCATCTGGGATTATACTCTAATTTAGAGTTTTTATTCTGCCAACAGGGTTATTACACTAAAATAACCGTTCACAGGTTACCCTTTGTCAGTATCAATTCACTATGCACGCACCTAGTTACCCTTATGTAGGACCCACACCCCACACACCCTCATGCACCATCCGGCATGCCTTAAAAGATCTCCGATAAAGCGACCCTTCGGGGGACCCGTTGGGAATTGCAGCGCCGGCCCAACGAGGAGCAAATGCCCGATGATGAAGCATGACACCCCTCGGGGTGTGTGAGGGCAACATGAGGCAAGACATGTTCTTTCCCCTGTGTGATGGGCCCGCCCTACCTAGGACTTCCTTTTCTTTTCTGCTTCTTCTTAGCAGAAGGCATATGGGTGAAATTTTTTGACCCTGCCTTTGGAACAGTGTCCTCCATTTGTTATTAATGTCATTGTGGGGAGCATGGACACTGGACCATTAACTGGCTCCCTGGTCCCCCCCTCTCGTTTTTTGATAAAGTAGTAGCACGGCAGCATAGCCGAGGGACCTTTAGTCTTTTCTATCCCTGCTGTTTCCCTTTTCTTTTCACACACGAGACCGACATACCTCTGGGATGGGTTGGTGTAAGGAATACACATGGGGGATATTTTCCCCTTTTTCACTTTTTATCTTTTATGTTGTAAGTGGTGGTGGCCCCCTTCCTCCCCCACTCTACTTAACATACCCTTCTTTTTTTCCCCCCCTTTTTTACCCACTTTTCCTCCTACGATAATATCAGAACACGGTAACCCAAGTTGGGTGTATGTGTATGTGGGTTAGGCATAACAATGTTCTTTTACACTACCAGTCATACTGAATGGACTATCGTTTGATTTTACCAGTTGAGATGAGACTGCCATGAGAGGGGTCCCCTGTTTTGGTGAGAGAGCCCCAGAATAGAGCATGCAATCCTGACACTGATTAGGATTAAGCTTCATGGTCGGTGACCTCATTTATTTGACTGTATACTAATATTACGAGCCCCCATAAGGAGTGCGCATGCGTTGGAGATCAGTTGCCCATTGTTTGCGCATGCGCGATGTGGGTTTATTTGCACACATGCGCCTCAGCACTTGACCCTAGGAAACGCCCCGGAAGGTTGACCGAGGCACCCATAAGCTGTTGTATATTTAGCTCCCGTCCCGCTGCCTCTAGTGTTTAGTCGGCTGGCGGCTGGACGCGTTGGGTGCACCTGTTACAGGAGTGAGTACGTAACTGAGCACGGGGACTGGGTCACGGAGCCCCTCCTTTGTATGTTGTGCTTGTAACTGATGTTTAATAATGCCTATGTTTCTTCTATTAGCCCGACAAGATACGGGCGTCTGACGCTCACAGCCATTGGAGCGGCTCTCGTTTTTACGGGAGGTAAGGACACTAAGAGGGAGGATCTTTTGTAAGATTGGAATGATGGGGTATGTTGCCTTTAATTAGTAGTGAGTGAAGGGGTCACTCTAACATGGCTGCGCAGCACTCTAGAAAGAGGGATGCATTACTTCCTTTCTGTAACATGGCTTCACTGTTATCTTGAATTGCCGCGAGATATATATATATTTTGTCTGGGCCTTCCCCCCACGCTCCGAGTTTAACGAGGGAATTTGTTATCCTCATTGAGGCCTTGTGTTTTTTTGATCTTTTTTTGTGACATTGATATGTTGTGCACACGACTGTGGCACACTACGTTGTATTAAGCTAGTCTAATGCACGTTATATATGTCCTCTTTCTTCTTTCCTTTCTTGTCCTAGGTTTCGGTCAGGAGCAGCATAATGGTCCGCCCTGCCGAGAATTTTGGGTATTCAATTTTTTCTTAATCATCACGTGCACCTCACTATTCTTTTTATATCCTGGTCCTGAAGAAGCGCCAATGACCTTAACGGCAACAGAGGCGTGAAACATGTTGACCTTTTATGATACCTAGGCATAATGTGCCATCTGGGATTATACTCTAATTTAGAGTTTTTATTCTGCCAACAGGGTTATTACACTAAAATAACCGTTCACAGGTTACCCTTTGTCAGTATCAATTCACTATGCACGCACCTAGTTACCCTTATGTAGGACCCACACCCCACACACCCTCATGCACCATCCGGCATGCCTTAAAAGATCTCCGATAAAGCGACCCTTCGGGGGACCCGTTGGGAATTGCAGCGCCGGCCCAACGAGGAGCAAATGCCCGATGATGAAGCATGACACCCCTCGGGGTGTGTGAGGGCAACATGAGGCAAGACATGTTCTTTCCCCTGTGTGATGGGCCCGCCCTACCTAGGACTTCCTTTTCTTTTCTGCTTCTTCTTAGCAGAAGGCATATGGGTGAAATTTTTTGACCCTGCCTTTGGAACAGTGTCCTCCATTTGTTATTAATGTCATTGTGGGGAGCATGGACACTGGACCATTAACTGGCTCCCTAGTCCCCCCCTCTCGTTTTTTGATAAAGTAGTAGCACGGCAGCATAGCCGAGGGACCTTTAGTCTTTTCTATCCCTGCTGTTTCCCTTTTCTTTTCACACACGAGACCGACATACCTCTGGGATGGGTTGGTGTAAGGAATACACATGGGGGATATTTTCCCCTTTTTCACTTTTTATCTTTTATGTTGTAAGTGGTGGTGGCCCCCTTCCTCCCCCACTCTACTTAACATACCCTTCTTTTTTTCCCCCCCTTTTTTACCCACTTTTCCTCCTACGATAATATCAGAACACGGTAACCCAAGTTGGGTGTATGTGTATGTGGGTTAGGCATAACAATGTTCTTTTACACTACCAGTCATACTGAATGGACTATCGTTTGATTTTACCAGTTGAGATGAGACTGCCATGAGAGGGGTCCCCTGTTTTGGTGAGAGAGCCCCAGAATAGAGCATGCAATCCTGACACTGATTAGGATTAAGCTTCATGGTCGGTGACCTCATTTATTTGACTGTATACTAATATTACGAGCCCCCATAAGGAGTGCGCATGCGTTGGAGATCAGTTGCCCATTGTTTGCGCATGCGCGATGTGGGTTTATTTGCACACATGCGCCTCAGCACTTGACCCTAGGAAACGCCCCGGAAGGTTGACCGAGGCACCCATAAGCTGTTGTATATTTAGCTCCCGTCCCGCTGCCTCTAGTGTTTAGTCGGCTGGCGGCTGGACGCGTTGGGTGCACCTGTTACAGGAGTGAGTACGTAACTGAGCACGGGGACTGGGTCACGGAGCCCCTCCTTTGTATGTTGTGCTTGTAACTGATGTTTAATAATGCCTATGTTTCTTCTATTAGCCCGACAAGATACGGGCGTCTGACGCTCACAGCCATTGGAGCGGCTCTCGTTTTTACGGGAGGTAAGGACACTAAGAGGGAGGATCTTTTGTAAGATTGGAATGATGGGGTATGTTGCCTTTAATTAGTAGTGAGTGAAGGGGTCACTCTAACATGGCTGCGCAGCACTCTAGAAAGAGGGATGCATTACTTCCTTTCTGTAACATGGCTTCACTGTTATCTTGAATTGCCGCGAGATATATATATATTTTGTCTGGGCCTTCCCCCCACGCTCCGAGTTTAACGAGGGAATTTGTTATCCTCATTGAGGCCTTGTGTTTTTTTGATCTTTTTTTGTGACATTGATATGTTGTGCACACGACTGTGGCACACTACGTTGTATTAAGCTAGTCTAATGCACGTTATATATGTCCTCTTTCTTCTTTCCTTTCTTGTCCTAGGTTTCGGTCAGGAGCAGCATAATGGTCCGCCCTGCCGAGAATTTTGGGTATTCAATTTTTTCTTAATCATCACGTGCACCTCACTATTCTTTTTATATCCTGGTCCTGAAGAAGCGCCAATGACCTTAACGGCAACAGAGGCGTGAAACATGTTGACCTTTTATGATACCTAGGCATAATGTGCCATCTGGGATTATACTCTAATTTAGAGTTTTTATTCTGCCAACAGGGTTATTACACTAAAATAACCGTTCACAGGTTACCCTTTGTCAGTATCAATTCACTATGCACGCACCTAGTTACCCTTATGTAGGACCCACACCCCACACACCCTCATGCACCATCCGGCATGCCTTAAAAGATCTCCGATAAAGCGACCCTTCGGGGGACCCGTTGGGAATTGCAGCGTCGGCCCAACGAGGAGCAAATGCCCGATGATGAAGCATGACACCCCTCGGGGTGTGTGAGGGCAACATGAGGCAAGACATGTTCTTTCCGCTGTGTGATGGGCCCGCCCTACCTAGGACTTCCTTTTCTTTTCTGCTTCTTCTTAGCAGAAGGCATATGGGTGAAATTTTTTGACCCTGCCTTTGGAACAGTGTCCTCCATTTGTTATTAATGTCATTGTGGGGAGCATGGACACTGGACCATTAACTGGCTCCCTGGTCCCCCCCTCTCGTTTTTTGATAAAGAATCTGTTCTGTTCTCACATTTCTGTTGCAGGTGAGGAAAGTCCTCTTTGTTAGTTAGAATAACGTCATTTGTTCAGGAGGGTTAGGCTCGGGAGGATGCGATACATTTTGGTGAAGAGAGCTGATAATTGGGAGACGGTGTTCCTTCTCACTGAGGATGGCTTGGGAATCAGGGTCATCGAGCCAGGAGCTGGGAGCACCGACACTGCGTGGAAAATCACCTATGGGAAGTGTCCAGTGAGATGAGGTGATCTGTTGGCGTGTTCCATGTTTTTGTGTTTTGTGTTAGGGATAGTGCCCCGGGGTGGAGTCAGGAGAAGGAGAGAGGAGATCAAAGAAGAGGGAAGGAGCATTTTAGAACGTGCTTTGTAGCTTAGGCTACTTGGCCATACAACATGAATGTACTTCTTAGGAAGTCTTCACGCGCTGACAACTTTTCCTGATCTTGCCTGGGAAATGCTAAGTTAGGGAAGTCACGATAGTGGTAGTGTAGGGACAGACTCATTAATACTCCGCAGATGAAGACTGATCTCGACATGGGGGCAATTATTGCCTGCGTTCTGCTTCAGGAGATTGTCATTCTGTTCATGATTCCACGCATAAAGTTAGCCCGTAAGTTTGGATTTGTATTAGTTCCTATGTATTTCTATAACCTCGTAATGAGGTGCTTGTACATCCAGTTGGTTTTGGCTTTGTAATAAACCCCACTAATTTGGAGTCCAGAGTCATAGTTTTATCAGTTATGGTCTTATTAATATTAATTGATTCTCCCCTTTATGCTTCTCAGCAGACGATAAAGGTCCATCGGCCGTGAGTTCCATAGTAATTTGGTAGGGAGGAACTCAGCCCTTTCAAAAGGTAGGTATTAGTCATTTTTTTGTGTATATTGGATTAATAAACAACTGTTGTTGTGTTCATATCTAAATTAGACATACAGTGCCACCATGTGGCAAACTGTCATTAAGTGCTGGTATTGACAATTATGTGCAGGTGCCGAACACCAGAAACCACCGTCTCAAATTAAACACTGGGGAGGACAGTATTCAGCTTTCGATTACTCTACAAATTAAGGCATTCACAAGAACTCATAAAATTCTTTCAAATTCTACTCGTGCTACTTCCTTCTCCAATGATCTCTACACCTCAAAATGTACAGCTGTATCCCAGGTGCTGTTTTAAGAAGTGTTTTCTATTCCATCTGCTCTGCCACATTCTCTCTCCCTCCAACTGAAAAGAAATGAAAAGATTGGGCTAAACGACCTGCAGGCAACTGAGGCTTAGCTCTATTTTTTTCTTCAATGTAGCTAAGAACGGTCCACAGAAAAAAATAAGAGCCAGTATAATGTGATGTCACTATTACACATATTTTTCTTCTGAGAAAAAACGTTGTCTAGAATTCATCTTAAATCCAATAAAAGACCAAGTGGTCCTTAAACAATTAGATAAATACATAAAGTGCATATAGAATTCGAAGTTAACAAGAAAGAGATCATAAAACATATAAAATACATGCATATTGAATTCCTAGTAGTAAAGTGCATAAGATAAGTTTTCAGTTTTTTCTTCTGAGTACAAATCTTGCTCAGAATTATTTAGATTCTTAAATCCCATAAAAAGCTACGTTTTTATCAAGCAATTGAATAGATAAGATTTAGACATAATTCCAAATTCATATTAGAGATAAATATTTAAACATTAAAAGTGCATACATCATTTGTTTCAGGCAGTATAATGCATAACTCAATCATGGTCGATTCATACATTATCATTTACCAATTGCTAGGACAGTTCAATTCCAGTTCTGCCATATTATGTTCAGTTTAACTACAGAACCCACCCTTTTTGCATAGATTGTTTCCCGCTTTAAAGCTCTTTGCATTTTAGTCAGCCATTGGGAGATTGTCAGAGTTGTCTTGGATTTACAATTGGCTAGGATTAGTGATCTTGCTAATAGAGTTGCAATAAAGATATATTGGCTCTGGCCGAAAGTTAGCTCTTCGCCTATATCGGCTCTGCCAAAAAGAGTGGCGAAAGAATCAGGGGAGAAGTTAATTGCTCGTTTTTTTCCAATTTCCAAAAAGACACTCTGCCAGTAATTCATTAAGTGGCTGCATGTGAACCTCACGTGCAGCAAATCCCCAGTTGCATGTCCACATCTAAAGCATCTAGGATCGACAGCAGGATAGATTTTGTGGATCCTGCTGTCAATCCTGTAAGAGGTATATTAGATCATCCATTTACTGAATAATGCCATCCTCCTTAAATTAGCTGCTCTTACTGCCTTGCAGCTCATTTTATTATAACCCTGCCACTGCTGAAGATTAAAGCAGCGGCCCGTGGATGTGCAAACTCTCTCAAGATGATCTAAAATCACCTGCTTATTCTCCACGGATTTGAATAATCTATACTAACTACCCAGCCCTTTAGTTCTTAATACAAAGTGGGCCCTCCCAAGAAATATGCCGTCACTGTTTTCTGTGACGCTTAAACCCGAGCAAAACTGCTTAATCCGTGCACAGCTGAAAACAAGGAACCTATTTATATTAATCTTATGATTTAGCATTTCCTGCCAGGATAAAAACTTCTCATTTTTGTAGAAGTCTTGTATTGTATGAAACCCCAACTTTGTCCACTGGCCGCAATTCTGGGGAGACGATTGAAGCCCTAAAGGAATGTATTCCTCTAATTTCATCTGGGGATGAAGCCAAGGGATTCCATGTGCTTCCCAGATTGTTTGAAAATGAGACGTGATAACTCTGAGACTCTTTTAACGTGACTTTTTTAGAAATTTGGAAATATGTAGAAAAGAGGTGAGGCCAATCTCAAATTCCTTAAGCATTAGGGTGAGACATTTTTTTTCATCAGACATATCCCCTGAATTATTATAGCTCAGCCAAATGACCTCCATCTTCCACTTCTAATTGTAGCGCTGTATTCTTAATCTCGTTCTTTTTGCTTGCCAAATGAATTGTCTTCATTCTGAATAAACGCAGTTGAAAAAAGATTTGGGGACTTTGATCATTATATTAGTAAATAAGAATAAGAATAGTGGGAGAATACTTATCTGAATAAGAGCGACTCGTCCCATGATTGTTATGGGGAGGCTCTTCCACTGTTTAAACAGATTGCACATTTTATTTAATGTAGGAATAAAATTAAGAAAATATTAATTCTTGAGTCGGGTGGTCACAAAAAGCCCCAAATACCTTATGGAGTTAGTTGTTGAGTAGTGTACCTGCATTGCAAGAGGCAGTATATCTAAGGAGCAATTGAAAAGTAGCGGCTCTGATTATGAATGATTTATTTTGTATTCTCAGGTCTCTGTAAATTCCCTTATTTTGGAGAAGGCTCTCGCTATGTTATCTTTATCTACTGCTAGATAAAGAGCCATATCGTCCGTGAATAGCTTACGTTTGGCAGACCAAGAGACAGAGGCAACAATAGCACGATCTTGAAAAATAGATCATGCCAAAGGCTCAATTAATAGGGAGAATAGCACAGGGGATATGGGACAGCCTTGAGGCATCCCCCGCCTAATAGAAATTGAGCCGGCCATGCTCCTATTAATAGTTATAGAAGCCTTAGCATTGAGGTATACGTTTTTCACCACCTTGCAAAATTTAACTGGGACCGCAAATTTGTTAAAAACTGCAAATAGAACATTCCATTGCACTCTATCGAGCGCTTTTTCTGCGTCTAACATTATTATTGCTGCTTTATTTAATTACAAAAATAATCAATCACTTGAATGGGTGTTAGAAGCCAAAACCCTGCCTTAAAAAAAACATTTTTATCACAATGAATGAGAGTGGGAGCAACTTGTGAGAGCAGATTTGCAAGAATTAGAGAGTAAAGCTTATAATTGACAATCAATAGACTTATAGATCCATATGAATTGACCTCTTCCTCAGATTTCTCTTTTTTAACAAAGTAATCACCGCAGCTTGGGTAAATGTATCAGGAACCGTTTCCCCTATTACAATCTCATTAAATAATGACACCAGAAATGCGTTCAATTGGGGAGCGAGCGTCTTATATACCTCAATAGGTACCTCAATAGGTACTCCATCTGGCCGAAGGAGACGTACTCACCGCCTAAGTGACTTCTTCAAGTGAAATAACTGTAAGCAAAATGTCTCTCTGCTCCCTATTGGCAGTATTTATCCCACCTAGCCAATCTATAGCAGCCTCCGAGGTGGTATTATAAGACTCAGAGTAAAGCTCCCTGTAATGATTAAGAAAGATCTCAGAAATTTCTGGGGATATGAGGTGGATCTCAATGTGACCGGGTCAGTAATTTTTTACTATACAGTTGGCATTGGACCTCCGCTTGGCAGACGAAGCCAGGTATCTACCTATGTGATTGCTTTCTTTGTATCTCTTTTGCCAAAGTGCATCATAGTTCATAGTTTCCTTTGAGGTAAAAAAAAGTCTTTGAAAATTAAGCTTTGCTCTGGAAAGTATAACTTTGCCTTCTTGAGTAGGTAAGGCCAAGTAACTTGCCATTTCCTTGCACAGTTCTTTCTCTAGCACTAATCATTCATCATTCTCTTTCTTCCTCCTATATGTCATATGAGCAATTACTTCCCTTCTGAAAAAAGCTTTTAGAGCATTCCATACTGAAAATGCTGAAGCTGTATTAATATATAACTTTAATAACTCCTCCAATACCAGGTGTATGTGGGAGACCCACTGTTCAACAATTAAAAGGGATTTGTCAAATGCCCATCTAGACCCAGTCTTGGCTTGAGTTTTCATTTTAAACCTAACTGAAATTACTGCGTGATTGGAGAAGGGATTTTCATGTATCTCGGACTCCGTTTTTAGGAGAGCATGGGAAATTTAAAAAAGTAAATCTGAGAGTAAAATCACCCTGAATGGCATGTATACTTTCTCTCGCCTGGAAATTCATGTCTCCAGCAGTCAATCAGAGCAAAATCCCATATTAGATCCTGACATAGTCTTCTGTGTTTTGTGAGCCCGTGAAGAGTCAGTAGTTGGGTCAATCAATAAATTGAAATCGCCGCCTAGCACATAAAACCCAGATTGAGCTGTTGCAAAATCATATAGAGACTGCAACATCCCAGGGGAATCCTCAATAGGACCATAATAACTCACAAAATTGAAAAGCTGCTAAGAGATCCTCATCTGCACCCAAAGCCACCTGGCACTATGATCTCTATGCACCATCATGATTTCACAGTGAAGATTGGTATCTACTAATATAGCCACCCCTCTAATGGCTGCATTTGAAGATGCATAAAACTCATGCTAAATAAAGCCTGGAGCTTTATTCATAGGAGAGCCTTCCTTTTAGTGTGTCTCTTGAAGGAAAATGATGTTAGCTTGTAGAGATTTAAGCCTCACTCTCTTGCTAAAACCATTTATATTGCAAGATACTACATTAAATGTCCTAGAAAACATCTTGCAAACAAAATAGATATTGGCTGAATTTTTTTTGCACCCTTGAACTTCCACACGTTTGCTACATTTTATTTTTTCCCCCTCCAGTGACCCCGCCTACCCCTCATCCCCCCTACCTCCTGTGACCCCTCACCCCCATCCCATGGACCCCCTTAACTCCGGAACACCCACTGTCTAGGGTTCCCTGGGTGGCCCAACTCCACCCTCATGGTGCCTTCCCTCCCCCCGACTACTTGCCCTTACCTACCTTCCCCGTTTCCTGAATTGGGTTGCTGTGACATGGCACCCAAGGCGGTGGGTGGGCGTCTGGCGGCGAAAAAGAGGAAGAGAAAAAGGAAAAAGAAGAACAGAGAAACACTACAGACATATATCCAAAATGATTCTTGCCCAGCAACTTAAAGACAAAACTATCCCTTATTTCCACCCGCTAAGTGCTGTAGGGACTGAAGGAACTCCTGTGCCGTCTCGACAGACAGGAAAATGCGAGCCCTCCCCTTATGCAGAACTTTCAATTTGAATTGCTGAATAATGCCCACCTAACTGCTGAAAGGAGTTTATCATGCCTCTAAACTCCTTCCTACGCCACGCAGAAAAAGCAGACATGTCTGAAAATACTTTAAATAAAATATTATCAGGAGTCTGATATGCTTTATCCCGAATGGCACATGCCTAACTATTTTCCTTAATTCTAAAGTCACCGAAGTTTACAATAATAGTTCTCGGATGTTCGCCATTGGGATTCTGCAGGTACATGATGGGCCCATGTGATAGTAAGGTCAGTCTTCTGTGCTTCGACTTCAGGGCACACATGTTTAGAAATAAGGTCCGGAAAAGCTTTTATTACTGATCGACCATTTTCACCGCCTTCAGAAATCCCGGGTATGTGGAGATTGCATCTTCGTGACTGATTTTCTGCATCGTCCACCTTAATTTGCAAGCTGATAAGCTCAGATTGTAGTTTGGAGACTTGGCCTGTTTGCCGAGGTACCTTATGTTCGAGGTCTGAGATGCTCTGTTCTGCATCAGTGATGCATGATGAGAGTTGCTGGACATAATATTCAATTGATCAGAGCTGAGATTCAGTTTTCTTTTGAGCTTCTTGCTGCGACACTAATATACTTTCTAGCTCTAGCAGTATTTGTTGTAGCAGGTTAAGTGAGATGTCCTCTGGCCCGGTCATGCTCTTTGTAATTCTGGGTGTTGGGGCAGTTTGTAGCACAGGTAAACTTAAGGGTGAAGTTGTGGCTGCGGTTTTGGGTGCGGCTTCCACAGCAGTAGTGAATAGGGAAGTATCAGCGAACAAGCTAGCTATGTTCTTCACAGGAGAGCACTCATCATGGTTGTCTAGGCTTAAAGTATAGCTGGTCGATTTATACTGATTCCTGAAATTGAGCCCGAGAGTAGTGGCTAGGTAACCTGCTGCATGCCACCTAAGAGTGGCTTTGTTGTTGGTACTTCACTTGGTGCTGGCAAGCTTACTTCCATTCCCAGGGGAGGAGCATGGCTTACTGCATGCGGGGAAGACTCCATGGTATTGAATGTGCCCTTGACTAGTGCATGGCCCAAACCAGTAGATGACTCTTGAGCCCCATGTTGCCCACTCAACTTTTTAAGGTCCAGTTGCCCCAGAGCCCCATTAGGGGAGTAATTCCTTGGTTCGCCGCTGAATAACCTAAATTCCATTTCTTTTGCAGAGGGATTCGGCTGCGATTCTTTGTAGCCCGTGTAAAGTTTGCTGCTAGCCGGGTTTTAGCAGTGTTGTTGCAGGAGATTCTGTTCATTAGCTTTGTTGCGTATTTTATTTTGGAGGGGTGACCTGAAAGCTGCTGCCGCACCTAAATCTGACAAGGCCGCTTCCGTGCCCACCCCTGGTCCAATGCCCACCCCTGCAGTACCCTACTCACAGATGGCAGTCCAAGAAAAAAGCTGCTGCCGCACCTAAATCTGGCAAGGCCGCTTCCGTGCCCACCCCTGGTCCAATGCCCACCCCTGCAGTACCCTACTCACAGATGGCAGTCCAAGACAAGAATATCACCGATGGCTTAAGATTGAAATAGATAACGTTGTGATGACATCATTAGTGAGATACTCAAAAAGAAAAAGAAAAAAGTATTTTGCTGACCTGAGTAGTGGATGTTTTTAATATTGAGAGGCCTCAAAGCTCGTAGCTGCTCTTGGCTGCAGCGCTGTGTCTACTCCAACTCCCAAAACAGGCTAATACTGCAGCAGGCCACAGCAGACCTTCCCGTGTCTGCCGCAGATGGGTAGAGCTAGACGTTGCTTCCCCTCCAGTGCGGTCAACCTCTACAGCCTCTACCTCTATTACCGCTGCTCCGAGCCATCACGCCTCCCGAGGCCGCACGGGCCGAACCGACTGCCGCTTGCTGCAGCATCATGAGCCGAACCACAAGCCGCAAGGTGCACACCCGCTTCATTTGCAGCTGTGCATGAACGCCGCCGCCAACCACCGAACCCACCTCGTCTTCAGTCACGGAGCATGAAGGGACCTCCCGACTCTAGGCCTATCACCAGGGTTATCCCTACTTGAGGGTTATCTTTACTTGCCTTCTCAGTCATAGCATCTTTGTCAACGACCATCTCCCCACAAACCGTAAATGTGCTGCGGCCGACGTTGCAAACATTTTCTTGACCCTCCGTTATCTCCACCCCTGTAGGAACTGCATTCGCTGATGATCTAGTTCCCAATCTAATTTATTTAATTTTATTTATTTAATGCGTTTTTATATAGCGCGGACTTTACCCGAAGGTGTCAGAGCGCTTCACAATAGCAGCAATAATGATACATAAGGAGCAAAAATACAAGTGAGCATGTTACAAAATCAAACGGTACGTTACATGAGGCAATAGTGACAATTGTGCAAGTATCAAGAGCAAACAAAATAAAAGAGGTAGCAAACGATACGTTACAAACGGAAAAAGTGATGTGTGCAGGTTACAAGAGCATACAAAATACACCTAGAGGTAAAAAGAAAAAAAATTGCAATAAATGGCCGACACTCAGAACACTAAAACAGAAGTTACGTTACATGAGGCAGTGGTGGCCATAGTGCATGTATCAAAAGCAAACAAGATACAAGAGGTAGCATACGATACGTTACAAAAGGGGAAAGTGACATGTGTGCATGTTACAAAAGCGATCAAAATACAAGTAAAAGTATAATACTGCAATGAATGAATGAATGAATGAATTTGGGATTTATATAGCGCATGGCTGCCCGGAAGCGTCCCAGCGCTGTGATTGTAGACCAACAACTGAGGGTAGAGGCTAAGAGGGAAGAGAAAAGGTTATTGTGGGAAAAGGTGAGTTTTGCGAAGCTTTCGGAATTTCATATGATTAGGTTCAGACCGGAGTTGGATTGGGAGAGAGTTCCAGAGGGTTGCGGCGACCACCGAGAAACGGCGTCCACCAGTACGAGCTCTTTTAATTCGGTGGACCTTGGCCAGGTTGCCTTGCGCTGACCGTAAGGGTCTGTTCGGGGTGTATGGGTAGAGCATAGATTTCAGCATTGGGGGTCCTTGATTTTGTATAGCTCTATGGGTGGTACAAAGGGATTTGAATTTGACCCTTTCGCGTATCGGCAACCAGTGCAGTGTCTTAAGGGCAGGTTTGGCTGAAACTCTACGGGGGGTGCCAGTGAGTATCCTTGCAGCGGCATTTTGTGTTCGCTGCAGGACATTGAGCGTGGCTTCAGGGGCACCCAAAAAAAGGGCATTGCAATAGTCCAATCTTGATAATATTAGACCTTGCATAAGCATTTTCTGGGAGGTTGCGGGGAGTAGTGGAAGAATCTTCCTGGTGGATCGAAGTAGACCAACACAGGTGCCAGCTATTTTTTTGGCTTGTGTTTTCATGGAAAGATTCTGTTCCAGCCAGAAGCCTAGACTTTTGATTTCAGTTTTAGGCTGGGGGATGGGTCCTAGGCATGAAGGCCACATAGTGGTGGGGAGGGATGGTGGTTGGTGTCCCAAGAGCATAAGCTCGGTTTTTGACCCATTGAGCTTGAGCCGTGAGTTAGACATCCAGGCATGTATACCTACTAGGCAGTCATGAAGGTTTTTGATTTTTTCTTCCTCGAGTGAAAATGATACGATCATTTGGGTGTCATCAGCGTAGGTGACGGCTTTTATCCCAAATGGGGAGACCACATCCTCCAGGGGGGCCATATATGTATTAAACAGTGTAGGGCTCAGTGAAGAGCCCTGGGGGACCCCACACTGGAGGGAAAGGATATCTGATCGGACGTTCCCTTCACAAACCTGGAAGGTACGGTTTTCTAAGAAGGAGGAGAGCCAGCATAGTGCCGTGCTTCTCACTCCTAGTTCAGATAGTCGTTGTATTAGGATCTTGTGGACCACCGTATCAAATGCAGCGCTTAGATCCAGGAGGATCAGTAAGACCGATCCCCCTGAATCCAAGATGCATCTAGCCTCCTCTACCACTTTCAGGAGGGCTGTTTCGGTCCCTTGGCCTGGTCGGAAGCCTGTTTGTGAGGGTCGAAGAAGATTATTGGATTCGAGGAAGGCTGACAGTTGCTGGTTAACTGCCTTCTCTGCGATTTTACTCAGGCCAGGCAGGAGAGAGATCGGTCGAAGGTTGGATAGGTCTGATGGGTCAAGTCCTGGTTCTTTCTGTAATGCCTTGACCATAGCATGCTTCCAGCTGGAGGGAACCACTCCTTGACCCAGCGAGGTATTAATAAGGTTAGTGGCCAGGTGGGCTATGGTAGGTCCGACTTGTTTTAAGATTCGAATAGGAGCAGGGTCATTGGGGGAACCGCTTTTCAGGTCTGATAGGGCTTTCAGAAAGTCATCGTTAGAAAGTTGGTTAAAGCTGTCGAGGGTGGGACTTGGGGAAGAGGGGAAGGGGGCAGCAGGGGGATTGCTGTCTGATTTGGGCGGGAGTGACTGCAGAATGTTAGTAATCTTGCTTTGAAAGAAGCCCGCTATTTGGTTGCATCTGGCAACTGAGGGTTGTTGAAAGGAGGGGGGGTGGGTATTTTGCGCAGTTCTTTGAATATTTTGTAAGTCTCTCGGGATGAGCTAGATGCAGCTTTGATTTTTTTGTCAAAGAATGTGGCTTGGGCTGCTTTCCGTGCTGCTTTATAAATCCTCATTGCAGTTCTGTACTCTTCCTTGATAAGGGGGTCCCAGTTTTTTCTCCACTTTCTCTCGTGGATTTTACAAATTTTTCGTAGGTTCCTGAGTTCTTGTGAGAACCAAGGCGACTTAAAGGAGTTATTTTTCTTTTTTAGATCTTGTTTCGGGGCGATAATGTCCAGAGTGGACGTAAGCCAACTAGTAAGGTTTTTATCTGCATTAACCGGGTCAGGAAGTGGCAGGGGAGCGGAGCGAATTAGCTCTCGAGACCAGCGCTCAGATGATATTTTAGACCATATTCTGTCGTATTCTCTGGGAGTTCGTGTGTGGGCCTTTCTTACTTGGATTTGCCAGATAAATGGGAGGAGAAAATGGTCAGTCCAGGGGAGAGGGATCGCAGGTCGAACCTCAGTTTTGGGGAGATTGGTGAAGAGAGGGTCCAAAAGATGACCTTTGATGTGCGTAGCCTCTGAGTTGATTAAATGAATATCGAATGCTTTTAATTGTGAGGTGAGGTCCACAGCCGTTTTGTCTGTGTTGTCCTCGAAATGTAATATGCAATATATGGCAGACACTCAAAACACAAAACACACTGGGAAGGCACTTCTATAGGCATGGAGAACAGAATTTCCTATAATGGAAGGACTTCCTTCAGAAAATATAGGGCGTGAATTAAATTTGGAAGTGTCTTTGAAGGAGGAGAGATTTGAGGTCAGTTTTGAAGGCCTGGGAAGAGGTGGTGGTCCGGAGCTGAGGCGGAAGTGAGTTCCAAATTCTCACCGCGTTGCCTGAAAAGGATTGGGCCATCGATCTTTCCTTCTTGAAAGTGGGAGGTTCAAGCAATACATTTTCTGCATTCCGTGATGGTCTGGAGCCACCAGAGAGTTTCAGTTTATCCGCCAGGTAGCGAGGGGAGGATGAGTGCAAGGCTTTGTGGGTGATACAGGCAGTCTTGTAGATAGATCTTGACTCTATGGGAAGCCAACGGAGGGTGGGTAAAATGGGTGTGATGTGGTCGCTTCTTTTGGCCCCATGTATGAAGCGAGCTGCTGAATGGAGAACAGACTTCAGGGGGGACAAGTGGGACTTGGGGAGGCCAGTAAGAAGAGAATTGCAGTAGTCCAATCTGGAGAGAACCAGCGATTGGACCAGGGTTTTAAGGTCGTGCTCCGGGAAGAAGCGACGAATCCCCCAAAGAAGGCGCAGTTGGTATCGAGCAGACTTTGCAATGGAATCGATGTGGGAGAGTAGATTGAGTTTTTTGTCGAGTATGACGCCAAGGGATTTTGCGCTCTCGACAATGATGGGTTTATTGTTCAGTAGATTAATCTGATCCATCCATGATTGCAATGGGGAGGAGAAAGTGAGGAGGAGAGGAGGAGGAATTCAGTTTTGGAGGGATTCAGGACCAGTTGATGAGTTAACATCCAGTTTTGAATGGAGTCGAGAGTAGAGCTTAGGAGGGAGAGATCGTGAGTGGAGGCCACCTTAAGGTAGATTTGAGTGTCGTCCGCATATAGATGATAGTGGATCCCGGATTTACTCAGGAGATTTCCCAATGGTTCTAAGTAGAGATTGAACAGTGTGGGTGCAAGTATAGAGCCTTGAGGGACACCTTGACCGACCGCTAAAGGAGATGAAAGACTGTTCGCTATTTTGATCATTTGGGATCTATCAGAGAGGAAGGAGGCAAACCATTTGAGCACAGTGCCCTCCATGCCCATTCTCTGTTGCAGAGTGTTAAGGAGAGTATTGTGATTGACAGTGTCAAAGGCTGCAGAAAGGTCAAGAAGAATTAGAAGATAAGACTCCCCTGAATCGAGTATCCGCAGTGCGTCATCAATCACTAGCAGCAGGGCTGTTTCAGTGCTGCAGTTTTGAATGAAGCCGGACTGGAAGTTGTCCAGAAGATCATTGTCCTTGATATGGCGAGAGAGTTGTTTCGCTACACATTTTTCTGTGATTTTCGCAAGAAAGGGTAGGTTAGTGATGGGACGGTAGTTGTTAGGGTCGTTCGCATCAGCGGTGGGTTTTTTAAGCAGAGGGGTGACCTGCCCAGTTTTGAAGGAAACAGGAAGGGAGCCTTGACTGAGGGAGAGGTTGACCAGAGTGGTCCAATAGGAGAGAGAATGGGTATAGAAGTCAATGGCAATGGCAATGGCACTAGGGATGGGGTCAAGAGAATGGTTAGAGGGCTTTGTATCGAGGATGCATTTAAGTAGGGCATCATCAGAGATGGGGTCAAAGTTTTGCCAAATGGTTAAGGATTTGCGCTCCTCTGTAGGGGTAGGATGAATGACCTGATCTACAAGTGATTTCACCTTTTCATCAAAGAATATAGCGAATTCCGCTGCTTTCTTTGTGGAATCCTTCAATTTGGAGGTTGGGGGAGAGCTGTTAGGGTTCTTGAGGAGGTTGAATAGTTTTTTGGGTCTATTTTTGGCTGAGTCAAGGAGGGATTTGAAGTGCGACGCTTTTCCAAGGAAGATGTGCTTGTGGTACTTGGATCTTGCTGAACGAAGCGTGGCCAGATTTTCGGTGGAGGGCGCTTGTCTCCATTGTTTCTCAAGGACTCTTAGGTACTTCCTTTCTTCATAGAGGGATTTGTTGAACCAAGGTGCTGAGGGAGTGGGCCTTTTCTTTTTGCTTTGAAGAGGAGCGACATTATTGATTTCGACTGCAAGGACTATGAGGCATTGGGAGGTGAGTTTGTTAACATCTAGGTCCGGGTCTAGCCTTGGAAGTGATAGCAAAGCAGAATCACAGAGGGTACTGAGGTCAATATTTTTAGTGTCACGGAACCAGGAAGTAGCCCTCTTAGGCTGGCCGAGAGTTATAGAGTGTGATAGCTGAAGAGAGAATGGGATGAGGAGGTGGTCAGACCAGTCTACATGAATAGGGGTAGCGATGGTCAGCAAGACTGCTTTAGAAATGACAAGGTCCAGGGTTGAACCCTTAGAGTGTGTTGTTTCAGTGCAGTGTTGGATAAGATCGTTTGCAGAGAGGAAGGTGGCCAGTAAGTTCGCATAGGTATCTAAGACGCGCCAGCTGTCATTCATGCCACTGTGGAGTGCTAGCCCCCCATAGTGCTACACTAGTGAATCCCAGGGCGCCTCCACAAACATGAATAAAGCAATTAAAGACTGTTTAATGGACTCCTTCACAGACTAATTACAGATAAAGAAAGTCTGTATTTAACCAACAGGCTCAGGGTCAGAGTTGTGTGGGGTGCTGAGAAGAAATCGGGCCTCCAAACGGGTGCCCCCAGACAGCAGCTATGTTATCCCGATATATAAAAACTTGAGTACTGATAAAAACTTGACAGATAGACAGATCTTCTCACAACTAAACAGCGTGGTTCAGGAAGGTGTATGAAAGCAATTTCTCTGTACTGTGAATTATTCTTTTTTTTTTTTAATCAAGAATATTTCTCTCCACAAAAAAATCTAATCTTTCAGATTACATTTTAGAAACATTTTTAAAAAGTGTGTGGGACAGGCGCAACCTTTACCATTTTGCTTACTGTGATATCTTATAGTTTGTTTTGTTTTACAAATCTCGTAACCAGAGAAAACTCTGCCCTCAGCAAAAAGAGAACATAAAAGACTAATTGTCCTTAAGCAACGCTAGTCATGAAAGGATCATTATAGGGCTCCACCCAAGAAATGATTGAGATAAACACGACAAATCACAGTGTACAGTTGTATAAAACAGCCAAGATTTAAAAAAACAAAACAGCACATTACTTGTGCAGCCTAATGGGTTGTAAGCTCTTTTATAACAATCAGCTGAGAACTGTGTTTGATGAAAAGGATCTCTGTTTCCCATCAGGCACACATTTACATTAATACCACTCCGACAAAATAAAATAAAATCGCATTAAGATGATGTAAGAAGATAAGACAATGAATTCTCTGTGAGATACATTTGGCATTCAAAGTTCAGTCAAGTCCCTACAGGAACGGAACATATTTTAACACTAACTATGCACGTGCTTTTATACTGTACAAAGGCAAACATTCAAGCCTGCTCTAAAATGCGCAGAGAAAATAAATCAGTCCCTTTGTTTGTTTTATGTGGGTGAAAGAGATAACATCGTCTTAATTACGTTTTCATTTTCCAAAGCTATAAACAAGTTTTGTTCTGTTCACCAACCCTTAATCACCCTGATTATTATTGCACGGGGCCTTCCAGTGCCGAGAAACTGAAAACATGGTTTTAGATTACATGGTAATTTAGGAATGCATGAAAAACCCAACGGTTACTATGATCGAGCTCTGCGTACACTTCATGGCTTTCACAGTAAAGCCTGACAACATATGTTTTATGATTTATTTAGACGCATTTTCTCAGTTGTTCCTGTTTTATTTTCGCATAATACTTCAGTGTCTTGTGTTATTACACTATTTGAAACCCCCTTTTAGGTTCGACTTCTTTTCTTTTTCTGAAGGTAATTAAGAGAAAGGTTTTTGATGGATAATAAAAAAAAAATACATGTTTCATTTTCAGCCAGGCTGTCGCAGCTGCTGCGATAGTGGAATATTTCCCAAACCCCAGCCTCTTTTTTTAACAGACATTACACAAAAGGTGTACTGCACATTGTAAACAAAAAGTCTAAATAAACTACAAGTGCTTTTGTATAATTATGAACACGTTTTCCCCTCAGATTTAAATGCGAACTTTGTTGCAAGCGCAAATCGTCCGGTCAAATCACCTAACACCTTTTTAATTACATGAACCACATGTATCGAAAATGTAACCATGTGTGGTTGAATTGAAAAGGGTGAATTCCATAGCTTGGAAAAATCAGACATTTCTGCCTGGTTCACATTTTCCATTTTACGTATTGTCTTTCTGACAATGTGTGAAACGATTTAAAATGCTAAATATCTTTTGATGTATTTTTAGTGACTGCAGTAATAAAAATGTACACTAGGTGTCTCTGCTTAGCTGAGCTAAAACTGTGACCGAGGGCTTACAAATGCCACGGCATTTATCTCGACTTTCTCCTAGGCCTTGTTATCGTTGTTTGTTTAAGATTACTTAATCGAGGAGCAATGTTTATGTACAAACGCCCAGGTTATAAAGATGTTTAAATAGACATATGTTCCGGGGTCGCATTTTGTTAGTGCCTCTGATCGGTGAAATAGCAAAACTAATGGGCCTGTTTCACAAAGATTTTGCTCTGAGTACTGCATGACCTCATCTTGATCTACTCTTGGCCTACTCCTGGATAACAGGAGTAAACCTGGGGGCATATTTACAAGAAGTGTCGCACCAGCATCCATACATCAGATTTCTTACACTTGCAGCAAACGCCCTGGGTGCACTGTGTTTACAATACAGTGCTCCATGGCACAAGGATTCACGGATGCATCTTTTGGCGCTAAAGTGAGGCATTGCTGGAGTTGGTCACAAGACTGATGCAACTCTAGCAATGCGTCAGAACACAGAGCCGAGACCCATGTTACAAGCCCTGCATCAATCCTTAAGCCTGGATTGAGAAGACGTAGGGAATTTGACAAAGTCAATTCGTCGAATGACGCAGTGAAATGCTGTAAATTTCACTGTGTCAGTTCTACATGGCTTTTAACCCGTTGCGTGCTCATGACAAGCTGAGCTCGTCATGAGCACAGCTCCACTGTGACTCATGACAAGCTGAGCTCGTCATAACTGCTGCGGCCCGCCCACGCGCGATTAATTCCCCGCCTGTGCGGGAGAATTAATCAGTGGGCGGGGTCATGACGAGCTCAGCTCGTCTTGAGCACAGCTCCACTGTGAGTCATAACGAGCTGAGCTCGTCACGAGCACAGCGGCACCGCACCACCCCCTGCACCGCGGGGGAATTACCCCCGCAGGGAAGGGGTTAAACATGGGACGCCTACCCTGCATCCATTATACCATGCGCAGGTATTATTTGAGGCAGGCCTCTATAAACTGAAGCACAGGGCCCAATGCATCAGTTTATAAATATGGAGCACTGATTGCGCCACCGTTGTGTCAAAATAAATTAGGCTGCAGCACCGCCAGCTTCTTGTGAAGATACCCCCCGGAGTACTACAATAGTAAGTCTCTGCAAAATCTATGTGGATCTGACCCATTATGTTGCTGCAGATTCTACAAAAAAACGAGAAAGATGATAGGTAGAATGCACAAAGGCATTTACGCAATGGTTAGAAGTGCTCCTGTAGTACTACTTCTTGTAGTCTTACATGCAGTTCATAAAGGTCCTATGTCTTATCTGTGAAGTTCTCTGATGAGAATGCAGAGACCTCTCCATACATAGTGTAAATGTGGGAGTGGCAAGGCGGAGTGTCTGGAAAATTTGGAATATCCATAACAAAGTAGGAGGAGGAATGGGAAAACTAAGGAAGGAGTATATGGAGAAACAGGCAAATACAGAAAGATATCTACAAAAGGGTAAGTCAGTTGCAATTCAGTAAGGGTACTCCTACATATACTCTAGTAGTACTACAGTCCAAACAAGCTCAAATCCATTCTAGACAAGCCTGAAGTAAATCACTCCCAATAAATGGCCACTCACTGATGCCACAAGCGAATCACACACAAATCAATTGAGGCAAGGAATAATAGAATCAGCACAAACACAATACCTAAATAAATACAGGAAAAAATGGGCATATCATTTTAGCCATAACATATGCCCATACACATCACATAAAATAAACAAATAAGAGAAAAATAATGTTTCTACTTGTGTAGATGTAAATTTTGCATACAGCTCTACAAAACACACTATGACAATGTGCACTGAATAGATGTAGACCTACATAGGATATAACATATGTTATGTTATGCATATTTGTATAGTGCTCTAATCACTCGTAGGAATATCCAGGTGCTTTGCAGGTAGGTAGGCGGCAGTCTCCCAGGATACTTATTCGAATAGCCAGGCCTTCAGCTCTTGCAGAACTCAGGAAGCAATGAGGAGAGTCTGATGTGCTGTGGTAGGTCTTTTCATGCTTTTAGGGCACATGTATGAGAAGACGTGACCTCCTGCTCTGTTTGTGTGTATGTGGGTTAAGTGTGTTAATGAGATTCTAGCTAAGATGCCTGGAGGGTTGGCTGTTGAGGTAGGTGGGGCCTATGTTGTGTAGTGCGTTTTTAAGTGTGTGAGGAATTAGAATTGAGTGTGCTTGTTTATGGGGAGCCAATGTAGTTCCATGATGTTTGGTGTGATGTGGGTTCAGAGTTGTACGTAAGGAAGAGTCTTGCTGCAGTATTTCGGATGGCTTGGAACCTGTTCAAGAGCTGTTTAAACATTCCAGCATAGAGTGTGTTGCTGAAGTCAAGTCTGCTGGCCATGAGGGCTGTGTGACTGTTTTCTTGGTGTTCTCTGGTAGCCACTTGAAGATTTTTCACAGCATCCTCAGGATGTGGAAGTCGGTGGTGGTCACCGCATTGACCTGGGCGGTCATGTCGAGCTTCTCGTCAAGGATGAGTCTCACATTTCTGGCGTGGGTGGAGACGGTTGGTGTGAGTCTGAGGTCTGCTGGCCATCAAGTGTAATCTCATGGAGAGGTCTTTTTTTTACAAAAATCACAGTTTGGTCATGTCTGAGTTTAGCTTGAGGCAGTTGAATCTTAACCAGGTGGCTACTGTGGACATGCAGAAGGCAACGTAGTTTTTTGTCATTGGAGTTTTTTCCATAAGTTGGGTGTCATCTGTGTAGGAGAACATGTTGATGCTGTGTGATCTGATGGTGTTGGCCAGTGGACACATTGTGACACATTGTGACACACTATATACACATGTACACACATATATACACACACACACATATACATATATACTGTCATACATCTGCGGCTGACTCCACATTGTCTTGCAGCACAAGAGGGAGAGAGCAGGTCCAAGGGTATGGGCTCTATTTTTGTACTTCAATTTATGATAATTGCCAGGTGTATATTATTGTTCTCAGGTGAAGCCTTTTTCCCTATTCTTTTCAATCTGTAGTCAATTCAGATAGGTCTTCCTATGCTGTGTAGAAATACATTTGGAAAATGTATGTCCAAAATACACCTACACCTACTATTAGATTTTAATCTCGGACTGAAGTTAGTGAATTGCATTTAAGCAGATATTTATGGCAAGGCAAAAGTATACATATATGTGTACAGAAAATTCTGCCAGTATATATATCTGTGTGACTTGGGCATAATGTTTTCATATGAAGCTTTTTAGAATTTAGGTACAAAGGCCCTTATTTATAAAGATATTATGCTGCCGTTGCGTCAAATTTTTGTGACACTGTGGTGGCGTAATCAATGCATCATACTGTGCCCAATTTACAAAGAGACGCATCTAGGCAGATGTGTCACTTTGTAAATGCCTGCGCTACATTGTACATGTGTCAGGTATAATGTATGCAGGGTGGGCATTCCCACGTTAAAAAAAACAAGCCTCGTAGAAGTGGCACAGTGCAAAGTATGAGATTTCACAGCGCTACTACTACGACTTGACTGCGTCAAATCCTTATGCTTGCTTCAAGCAGGCGTAAGGAGTGATGCAGGTCTTTTGACATGGGACTCGCCCATGTGTAATGACACCATTGCTGGAGTTGCGTCAGCTGACGACACACTCCAACAGTGCGTCATTACTGCGCCACCAGATACGTCAGGATTTCTGATGTATCTGGTCAATCCTAACATGGAGTGCCATAGTGTAAATATGGCGCATCAGTGGTGTTGCAAGGAGGGTGCATTGAAAAGTGTTGCATCATTGTTTTTCCCCAGTGATGCGCCACTTTTCATAAATGAGGCCCAAAATGTTTTCGGAGCAGTTTAGAGTAACCAGATCAGTAGCTGTCTACTTGCACAATGTCATGAGGGCAACTCAGCAAGTCCTGCTGTTTTCACCCAAACTAACACAGCTTGATGGGACTTTTAGTTTAACTTTTAATGTTACAAGTACAAGATTACAAGTTCTATTACAGTTTGATATATTGGTGAAAAAGCAAGGCCTGACTGAAAGTCACCTACTTGACAAACTTGATTGTGGTTTCTCCTGGGTAAATGCATTGATGAGCTTGACCACAAACCAAATAATCTTTGTGATCTTGCTGTCTTTCCTGAGAATTGTTAGGCAGTCTTTTTTAGGCTAGTATTTATAAATAGGCCCTCAGTGCACTGGATGGATAGGTAATCTTCAGGGGAGTGGGATTTTAACTCAGATAACCAATTTATGCACTTTATTAAGCAGCAGCCCAGATAGTTGAATTCATGAATGTAAATTTATGTAATTTCTTTACATTCACGATACAGCTTTGAGGAAGTATAATAAATTACCACAAGTAGGATGGTTAAAAATATAGAAATATAATAACAATACACTATGATAGAAAAGATACTAATGTAAATGATAGACTTTACTAATGTACCTAGCATGCAGGCCAATGATCTGGAGTATCTGATCTGGTCTGATCCCTAAAATATTCCTTTTGCGTTTCGGGGTTCCTCCCTCCAGAATAGCATTGCCCCTCCCCTAGTGATGAGCATTAGGAGTATTATTATTTTATTGTCTGATTGATAAAAATCATTACAATCACGTAGTGAAAAACGTGTATCATTTAAAACGTGAATGAGACAGTAATTAATATACAACATCCATGAAAATGCTGTGATGACCGTATGTGTAACATTATTATATACAAGCTTGATGTGCAAAAATGCGATTTACGGAGCTCCATGTCAGTGCCAGCTAATACAATTTGTACCTGAAAAATAAAGTGGATGTAACCCGAGCCTCAAACAACCTACCTCCCTTAGTTAATTAGGCTTGCTAAGACTGTACAAAATCCAATTTCATGCGCAAAGGTGCTGCAGGATAATACCAATTCCACAACTACAAAGATATATATATATATTTTTTGGGGGCTAATAATTCAATACAATGAAAATTGCTTTTGTATGTGCATAATTACTATCTCAACAATTACAATTAAAGTTAAAACTTTGTTACAAATTGTAAGTTGGCTTGAACCTGCCATGTAAGATATTTGCAGCTTTTTAGAGTTCTTTAGAAATGATGCTTCTCGACAGCAACAGAGTTGTGATCATTGGATCTTTTAGGCCTCAAGTAATTTTAACCATCAGTCGCTGACTCCTTCCTATTTGTCTTTAAGTTTTTAGTCTTTGATCAATTGTTCTCAGGAATCTTACCACTCAGCAGCTCAGTTGTACGTCTTCTCCGGAGAAGCAAGCAAATACTGGTTGCGTTAGGTGCGTATTCCTTTGATATTGAAGAGGGGCCTCAAGAGTGCCCTCCGCTCTTGCAAAAGTTTCTTACATATAGATATCAGGTGGAGAATGTCTTCTCTCTCCTCCCCACATAACCGGGAATGAAATGACAGGTGGCGCTTCCATGGTGGAAGAGCTGATTGTAGGATGCCAAGACGATATCACAGATAGTCCACCTTAATGGTCTTGGAGAAGCCTATACCTAAGTAGCCTTGGGGAGTTGACTGTGTAGCTTTGTATTGTAAACCACCCATGTGCCCTTGCTGACAGTGCTGCCATGTCCATCAGCAGGGAGGCTCTTTTGACAGGTTTGTTCACCAATTTTTTAAAGCTTTTGTGCATCCCGAGCTGTTCCTGGGTGCCTTCCAAGTATGATATGGCAGGGCCCGTCTTAGATGATAGTTCAAATCATAGGTGGGCATTTAATGTCCCAGGTTTATCTTTTCTGATTTTGTGGCAGCATTTGATGTATGATCCCTTGAGGGTCAGCCGTTGTTTCTGCATGCCAAATTCAAGCATTAGTTGGGCTGGGGACGTGTACTTTGGTTTACAGTGCTGTCTATGGTAGCCATGTCTCTCCCTCTCATGTCCTCTCTCCCATATGTAATCATCGGTATGAGTTTCGCCTGCATCACATGAGTCAGCGAAAATTGTTCCAGCATTCTTATTTTTTATATTTTTCAGAGCAATCGCAGGCGATATTCCTTTTTTTTTATAGCCTCCTTTTGGGATGCAAATGATCCTTTACTATCTATGATGATTCCTAGATATTTACATTCTAAGACAGCTTTCAGTTGTTGTTTCGGCAAATACTATTGATGGATTCTTTTGCCCCTATGCTGATTCAAACTCATGACTTTCGATTTGTCCAGATTTATAGTCAACTTGTTCTCCTCGGAGAAGCTTTGTGCTTCATCTAACAGATGTTGAATGCGACTGGGGTGCTGCTAAAAAGCAGAAGCTTGCCTGCATATAGCTAGTATGAAAGTAGGAGTTCCCCCATCTTCGGAGAGTGCGAATTGCATTTATCAAGTCAAGCGGACAAATCTACCATAAAGAGATTGAAGAATGTTGGGACAAGTACGGAGCCCTGTTTCAGCCCCTGTATGGTTGGAATCTTTATTGTCAAAAGATCTCCTTCCCCCATCTTTACTTGACTCCATGTATCTATGTGCAGGAGGATCAGTTGTTTCAGGAGAGGGGACGGAATGTTCCATTTAGATAATTTACTCCATAGTTTGTTTTGGTCCACCCAGTCAAAGGCTGAGATGAAGGATACATATTTTGGCTGCTTAGTTGCTATGAGAGAGTCATTCAAAAGGGAGAGGGTTAATATGTTGGTAGATGTCCCCATATTCTTGCGGAAGCCCCTTTGATTCAAGGAAATTATTGTTTTTTTCGTTGCCCAGTTCATTCGATAGTATCCCAGCATAGTACTTGGTGTCACAATCAATCAGGGCTATCAGTCTGTAGTTTTTGGGCTTGCTCCTGTCTCCCTTTTTGTGAATTGAAGAGACAATGGAACCTTTCCATGAGGCCAGTATTGACTCGCATTGGAGAATGTGTTCAAATACAGTCTGCCTCATAGCCGAAACTTCAAATGCAAATTAATCTCTTGTGGGAGACGGTCGCTATGTTCAGTCACTCCTATGCGATAATCAGTAACTTTATGGAACAGTGGAAGTGATGCAAATGTGTAGTCAATTGTTGTACTTGATAGTGTGTTATGGAATGTCGAAGCTGGGGGACTGTCCACGGAGAATCACCCATTTAAAGCACAAAGCCCTAGATGTTCTAAGGTTACTAGGAGTTTTTTTCGTAGTCTTAGTTTGTTTTCCCCAGTTGTTGCTGACTAAGTGGGAGGGATATGCTGTGCCAAGGCGTGATCATCTAATGTGCCTTCTTCATTCATTGCGCCTAGCATATGCAGATTAAAATCTCCTGTAATTATAAGGTTGAAATTCGCTCTTCTTTTAAAATTCGAATAAATTCCTCTTCTATTTCTTTAATTCCCCTGGCCTTGTCTCGTGGATGCAGATACATATTTATTATTATCCAATGAAGGGATTCAGGTGGTCCTTGTATCGTCAGTTTTAGGGCGTGTGTTGCATTATGCGGTGGGAACTTAATTGATTACTCTTTGACTGAGTGTATGTTTTTAATGGAAGTATAAATAGTTAGTCCTCTTTTGGAATGTCCAAATGTTGCTAATTTGACTGCTGGTGAGTGGTGTAATGTATAACCATGTAGATGAGTTGGCTGATCCAAACAGGTTTCTTGATAATAGGTCAAACATGTGGAACATGTGGAAATATTGGAGTAGGTTGGCGTCTGCTATCTTATTCGCCATCCCATTTATATTCCTGGAGTAGCTCCCCAAGATGTTTTTTTCTTTTGCTGAAGTCTTATTAAATTGTCAGAGGTCTTTGCTTCCGTTGTTTAATGTCCTGGCTAGCCAACCCCAGTCATGAAGTGCACTATGAACCCCTGTTTTTGATCCTGACCCTGTTCCTATTAGTTCTTCTGAAGAGGTGTGATTGAACTACATGCTCCTCTTTGCACGAGAAAGTATTTTTGCTTAATACATTCTTGACTGGTTTCAGAGTGATCCTTGGGTCTAGCCAGCAGGGGTTCTGGGTATTTTGGTTTGTAGTATGGTATTAAATTGACTCCCCAGGTATTAAGCTGTTCTTGTTCGTATAATATCCTTTAGCTATGTCAATTGATGCCCAGACTGCTTTGGTAGATCAATTCCCCAAGTAATTGCTTAACTCCCCATGTAAGTTTTCGGTTCCTCAAATTCAATTGATTTCAAATCGCATGAACTTAGATCCTCCAAGCTACTGATTGTAGTTAAAAGTCGTAGAATGTTCCCCCTATTTAAAATGTTCCCCCTTCCTTTGGACTTATATTCTGGATAGGTCATGCATGTTTCAAGTTGCATCTGCAACATTTTGGAGGTACCTACTTGTTGTACCCCTTTCTCTAGGTTCTTGAGGAGGGTCTGAGTATGAGTGTACTGAATCTCAATCTTTCCTAGCAGCTGGTCCTGGACCTCGCTGGGCGGTTAGTTCCGGCCACCATATTTCTTTTTGTAGTCTTGTGTTTGTGCTTTTTGTTACTTGAGGGAATTCTCCCTTCCTCTTCTTTGTTTTCTCAACTTTGGGAAGCACTAGGCCGGTGTGTGCTGCGACTTTATCTCTCACGGTAGCTGGTCCTGGATCTTGATGGATGGTGGATTCATTCCACCTGGTTTCATCTAGTGGTCCTGTATTTATGCTTTTACTGGCACATGCATCAACGTAGGCTTTAGCGATTCCTTAATCGCGATAATTAAGGAATCGCAATTAAGGAATTGCAAAAGCCTATGCATGTAGGAATCGCTATAAAAATTGAGATTCCTACACATTCCTTAATTGCGACTCGCAAATTGTGAGTCGCAATTAAGGAATGCCATCCCATTCATTCCTATGGGCCTCCTGGCCCATAGGAATGAATTGGAGATTGCATGAGCTATTTGCGAGTACCAGTAGGTACTCGCAAATAGCTCATGCAATTTCAAGGGTGCAAGGGTGTCAAAATGACACCCTATTGCACCCCTGAAATAGATCTGTGCACATATGTTGCACACACACATGCCCTAAGGGCATGTGAGTGCGCAACATGAAACTTTGAAAAATGCACAAAAGTGCATTTTTCAAAGTTTTTGCAAATTATCATGAAGTTCAACTTCATGATAATTTGCTCCCCCTATTAGCGAAATCGCTATTTTATTTTTACTTTAATGCATTGCATTTAAGGAATCTCAATTTGGGATTCCTTAAATGCAATTGCAATTTAAGTAATCGCAATTGAGAGATTCCTTGAATTGCGATTTTTGCATTTGGGATGATGCATCCCAAATGCAAAAATCTGCGAATCTGCCCGTTTGCGACCGGTTTTTTCTTTGATGCATGTGCCTGATTGTTTCTTGCCTGGGTGGTTCCCCCTGTTTTCTACTCTTCTGTCTAGGAGTAGTTGGATAGACCCCATGTCTTAATTAACAGTAATTGATGTGTCCTCTCATGTCCCCAGTAATCAATCTGCTTCAAGTTGAATTGTTAAGCCGCTGGTAAAGCAAGCTGCTATGTCGGTCTTCTTTTTCTATCCCTTCCTTTTCTGCATTTTTCGTTGTTTAGTGTCTAGGAGGTCAGATATCTTGGCGTTTACCTGAGTGGTTGCGGTTGATCTGCCATGATCGCCTTCCTCTCAGACTGGAGGTTCGTCTGCTCTTCGCATCTTCGGTTGTCTGAGTCGTTGGAGAATTCATCCTTTAAGGGATTTACTTTGAGTCCTTCTCCAAAATTTGTATTAGGGCTTCTTTTATTATTCTCCCTGCTCTCCTGGTCTGAAGGTTGAACTGTCATTCCCTGGGAATCAAATGGTGGTCATACTGATATGGATTTGGTTGCTTTCCTTAGGTCATCCAGGAGGTTGCCCATCATTGCTGGGAGTGTTGAAAGTTTATCTACAATAGCTACGCAGGTGCAACCTTAAGCTGAGTCTCATTTTAGGCATGCCTGATCAGATTGTTCAGGTTGGCCAGTTTGGTGTCAATGTGGGAGACATGTTTTATTTTTTTGAGTTTAGAAAGCTTTATTGAATATAATAGACAATGTAGAACATCAATACATTGAAAAAAGTAAAAAACGAGGTTGCCAGAAAAATTATAAGAAATTAAGTCCTAAAAAGGAATTTAAAAGCTATACCAATTACAAAAAGCTATTACGGAGTTTTCTTTTTAAGAAGGAAAATGAAAAAGAGAAAGGAAGAGAAAATAAAAATAAATAAAAAGAAGAGGAAAGAGGAGAGATAGAAGAGAAAGAGCAACAAATCATGTACAGTCAATATATAGTATTCAAACAACATGTCTGGAAAGAAAATCAGTAAGTGGTAACCATAACAAATCCTTTTTGATTAATAAAGGTAAAGAGGTGGCATAAGCACGATCAAGTCTATGATGGTGACATAACAGATTCCGCCAAGCATTATATGAGATTTTTGACGTGTCCTTCCAATTAGTTGTGATGATCTGAAAGGAAATAGCTATAAACAAATCAATAAACTTTCGTACATTACAAGAAACATTCCAAAGAGGTGAAGAGCCACCTAAAAAAATATGTACAATGTCAAAAGGTATATCTGTATTTAAAATAACATTAAGCTTAGACCATATGTGAGACCAAAGGGATTTAACCAAGGGGCAGTAAAAGAACATATGGAGGAAGTCACTATTAGCATGTGGACAGGACCAACAATTCTTGGAGTCAATTAATCTAAATTTATGAAGGTCGGAAGGGGTGAAAAAGAGTCTATTATAGAAGAAATATAAGGTCTGTGTAGTGCTTGCGGAGCGAGATGTTGTATGTATTTTTGACCAAATAGAATCCCAGATTTGATAGGAAAATTCCTGAGCTAGATCATGTTCCCATATGAGTTCTAGCTTTGATTTAACCCTAACGACTTGCGAACGGGAAAGCATTTTGTATATAGCAGCAGCTCTGAGAGGAGTAGAAAAATCTGGTGAAGGAGAGAGGGTCGGAACATTATTGGGCTGAAGGATGTTTTGAGAAAGTGCTAAGGCATTTTTTAACAAGGGGTATTGAGAGGAATATGAATTAGAGACTTGAAAAGATTTGTGAATGTCTGAGAAATCCCTCGGTGAGTTATTTTTAAGTAAGTGGTCATATGCGATGATGCCTTTATCAATCCACTCCTTCCAAAATAATGCCCTATTATTGATTTTTAAGAATTTATTATACCAAATCGGGGTCTGGGAATGAGAATCGATATGAAAAGTAAAGAAGCGAGACAGCAAAAGAGCGAGAGCTTTAGAATGTTTAAATATGGGGGTGATAAAGCGTTTTGGAGGTTGAGATAGACGAGTTGCTGTAAGAAATGAAAAAGGTGAGATTTGTGCGAGTTCGATAGAACTCCAGGCAGTTGAGGTAGAGCATGAGGTGTCTGAAAGAAAAGGCCAAATCTGTTTTAACGTGAAAGCAGAGTGGTATGTGCTAATATTGGGAAAGTTAATACCTCCTAGGTCTTTAGGTTGTTGAAGCCGGTACAAAGAAATCCTAGCTTTACGATTGTTCCATAAAAATGTTATAAAGATTCGATTGATGGTTCTGAAGAAGAGGAGCGGGAGAGAGATGGGAAGCATGGAAAGATAAAAATTAACAATGGGAAGGAGCATCATTTTAATGGTGGAAAGTCTTCCCCACCAGGATAGAAAGAGAGGGGACCAACCTTCAATGATATTAGATAACTTTTTCAGTATGTCTGCATGATTGATATTAATGGTTTCTCTGATAGTATTCGCGTATAAGACACCTAAACATTTAATGTTCCGAGGATTCCATTCAAAGCCAGAACCTTGAAATATGTGAGGGAGGCAGAATTTATTTAAGGGCATAACCTCAGACTTATCAATATTTAACTTGTAACCAGAAACTAAAGAATATTCATTTAATAAGGAGAAAAGAGAAGGCAAGGAAGTAGATGGGTTAGAAATGTAAAGAAGAATATCATCCGCATAAGCAGTGTATTTAATGTCGATATTCTGAAATTTGAAACCGGTATAGGACGATGAGTGCCTAATTTTTTCCAGAAAAGGTTCTAAAGCAAGAATGAAAAGAAGAGGGGAGAGGGGGCAACCCTGCCTGGTACCTCTGTGGAGAGAAAAGTAATAAGAATGAGAGCCGTTGACCCAAATGGAGGTGGAGGGAGCAGAATATAGCAATTGAATATGCTGAATGATATGGGGACTAAAACCGTGCCATCTCAATGCACCAAACATAAAGTCCCAGCTCACCCTATCAAACGCTTTCTCAGCATCTAATGTGATAGCTGCAACAGGAGAGTCCATCTTTGAAGCAAGGTGAATGATATTGAGAAAGGTTCTTGAATTGTCAGTAATTGATCTACCCTTAACAAACCCCGATTGATAAATATTAATAAGATCAGGGATAACTTTATTAATGCGAGTAGCTAGAATTTTAGCATACATTTTACAATCGGTGTTGATTAAGGAGATAGGCCTATAGTTCTTGCACATGGAAGGGTCTTTGACCTTTTTAGGAATCAAACATAACATAGCCTGAGTGAAAGAGACAGCAGATTCACCAGTAGTAAGAAAATAATTAATCAGGGAGAGTAAGTGGGGTATTAAGAATGATTTAAAGTGAAGAAAAAAGCGAACGGTGAAGCCATCCGGACCAGGGGATTTATCTTTGGGCAACAGAGTAATAGCATTGACTATTTCTTTGTCCGATATAGGAGTATCTAAGGATGTGAGATTTATAGAAGTTTCGGGAGTTCTAGGGATAGCTTGAAAAAAGGAATCAATTTGCACAGAACACGGATTAGATTCTGGAGTGTATAGAGAGGTATTATACTCAACAAAACAATAAAAAATTGAGTCGCTTGTAGAATGACAAACTCCCTGATTATCTTTAATAGCGATAATTTTGGATTTTTGCTTCTTAATTTTAAGATAGTTTGCAAGTGATTTACCCGCTTTATTCCGATCATTCTTTGCATTAAATTTGCATTAAATTTGAGAAGATTATTACTGGCAGAA
Organism: Triturus cristatus; assembly: GCF_964204655.1. Classification (NCBI taxonomy): domain Eukaryota; kingdom Metazoa; phylum Chordata; class Amphibia; order Caudata; family Salamandridae; genus Triturus; species Triturus cristatus. The sequence goes on from NC_140580.1 coordinate 780,607,129, forward strand.
TCCCACAAGTGTTTATTGTGTTGCATTTTAGCTTTAATAAGAGAAGATAATGTATCAGTAGAATTTGTTGTGAAATATTGATGTTCAAGGTCTTTAATCTGTTTAAGGATCAGGGAAGACTGCAAGAGAGCTTTCTTCTATTTCTGAGATACATAAATAATGATAAATCCTCGTGCGGCAGCCTTGAAGGCATCCCAAATAAAATGAAAACGAGGAGTAGAGTGAAGATTGTTAAGGAAATATTCTTCCATAAAGGAAGTAAATTGTTCGACAAATTGGGAGTCTAAGAGGAGAGAGTTATTAAAGTGCCAGCGATGAGAGGAGGGAGAGGATGTAGGGTAGTCCAGATCTAAAATGACGGGGGCATGGTCTGAGATGAGGATGGAGCCAATTTCTGAGTTAGACATGAATTGCAGGGTGTGTTGTGTGAGGAAAATGTAGTCAATTCGGGAGTGAGATTTGTGAACTGGGGAAAAGAAGGAGAATTCTAATGTGTCGGGATGGGAGATTCTCCATGTGTCTATTAGACCTCTAGATGAAATGGCTCTATAAAAGGATTTTTGCATCTTGTTGGGAACGTATCTGGTTTGTGACTTCCGATCCAGAAAGGGGTCCATGAGTTGGTTACAGTCACCACCCACAATTAAGCAGTCAGATGCATGCGAAGAGAGAAGAGTAGAAAATTTGTTCCAAAAAGCTAAATCAATGCCATTAGGGCCATAAACATTGCAAAAGGAAAGTTGTGTATCATTAACAGTGGTATTTAAAAACAACCATCTACCATTGTTATCGTGAAACTCATTTTGTAACTGAACATTTAACGTTTTGTGAAACAAAATAACAACACCGTTTTGATTATTTACTGCCGGAGAACAAAAAATTTCTCCTACCCATTGCCTACGCAGTGAAGACAGATCTTGCAGTTTAAGGTGTGTTTCTTGCAACAATGCAATTTGACACTTCAATCTCGCCAAATGAGATAAGACTCGCTGTTTTTTAACAGGGTTGCGAAGACCATTCATGAGTAAATGTTAAATAAAGGTAAGCATAAAGATGAAGTAAAGTAAGACAGGGAGGAGAGTAGGGAATGAATTAGCGAGGAGGGGAGTAACGAGAGAAAGATAGCAGAAGACAGCCCAGGGAGAGGAATTCATATGGAATGGTCGCAGCAGAAACAAGCTAAGAGAAAAGTACGGTGCAAAAGGTTGAGATGAAATAGGAAGAAAAGGAAAAAAAAGGTTTAGAAGAAAGTCAAAAGAAGAATAATGTTGCCAGGAAAAAAATAGAGCGGAGGGGCAGTGTAGAGAGGAGAGAAGACAAACAGGAAAGAAAGAAGAGGGAGCAAAGGCTTCCGAAAAGGTTAGGAAAAAAGGGATGACAAAAAGCCAGGAAGCTTTAGTCATGACGATCAAAGAGAAGAGGACAAGTAACATTGTTGAGGGAGGGGGGACAGCAAGTGACCAAAACAACCACACCTCTGGGAGGAGCGTCAAGAACAGAAATCAACAGTCAAACAAGATAAACAAATGGTCTTAACCATCCCACAGGGAGAACCTGAAAACAGACAAAGGAACAATTAACAATGAATTACAACATATGTATGACCCAAAAGAAAGAGAAAAAAAAAAATATATATATATATATATATATATGTAAATGTATATACATTAAACAGAAAGACAATTATGAGACAATTAATGTTTTCCAAGGTCCATGTGTTCCTCTCGATGAGTATGAATAAACTTCCGGAGATCAGCTGGGTCGTCAAATGAAAATGTAAGTCACTTTGAAGAAACAGGGGTGTATAAGGCCATAGCGAGCGTTCATGGATTTTAAGGCCGGTCTGAGATCTAGGAATTTTTTGCGTCTATTGGCAGTTGGTTTAGACACATCCTGACTGAAGAAAATCTTGTGGCCAGACCAGAACATCTGCTTGTGTTGTTTGGCTGCAGCGAGGACTGCCATATGGTCGGAGTATAATAAAAAGTAGGCAATGATACCTCTCGGTTTGGTGGCAGAGGATGCGTTTTGAGGCCCTAATCTATGCGCTCTTTGAATATTAAAGTCAACTGATTTTGGGAGACCAGCAAGCTGCACAACCTGAGATTTCAAGAAGGAGATCATGTCAGAGCCTTCAGAACCCGTGATTCCGTAAATGCGCAGATTGTTGCGCCGATTCCGATTTTCTAAATCCTCAGTAGATTTTTTAAGTTGATTAACTTCTTTGGTAAGGGCGTCAACTTTAGCAATAACATCCTGCGCGTCGCTCACATTCTGCTCAACATCAGAGAGTCTCATGTCAAGACCAGACCATTTTTCCTCTATTATTTTGAGAGTGGTGGTGGTGTCCGACATGAATGGGCGGAAGAGACGCAACTCCTCCATGATGTCCTCTAACGTGATGGGAAGAGGAGACTTGGTGGGAGAGGAGGGGTCCTTTTTGAGACGTTTGCTATTGTTGCCTGTAGAGACTTTTCGACCTCCAGAAGCGGACCCTAAAGTTCCATGAGATTTGTTAGACTGCGAAAGATCCATAGTCGCTAGAAATAGAGTTGTTGAGGAACAATAAGCAAAGTAGATGCAGTGGAGACCGAAAGCGTGGAAAAGCAGCCAATATAATAGCAGAAATGACTGTATATGTGCTTGTAGGAAAAAGTGAGTAGCAAAAGGAAACTATCCAGGGGCAAGTACAGTTGGTAAAACAAGCTCGTAAGAAAAAAGAAGGTCCAACTGCAGTCAAGGAAAGGAATGGCAAGAAAAGTTAAAAGAAAAAAAAAGAAAAAAACAGGTTCCAAAAAGCCAAATAGAAATTAAAATAACAAATTAGTATGCGCCAAAACACTGCAACACCATCCAAACCAACCGCAGGTAGGAGGGAGCAGATGTAAAAGTCTCAATACATATAAGCTGAGGTGAATTGCATCACAGGTGGCTATCAATGAGCAGCAACGCATCCATAGTGACTACAAAAGTGCTAGTTGGGGTAAAGCTGTATGGTTTGCACTATAGAAAAGCCACATATAATAGCTGCTGCAGTGTTGATCAAGTTGCCGAACAATTGAATGCACTATTATGAATACACACACCAGCTTAGCTGCAATAACTATAAGGTTGAGGTGAAATAAGATGCACATTTAAAAGTGACCACATGATGGCAGCAAGGTGCAGAGACGACTAAAGCAGAGTAGAGGTCTAAAACTGGACCGAAGACAAAATTGCAGCTGTAGGATGGGAAAATATCTGCAGGTAATGTTAAAGTGCCTCCCATCTGTTGTTTGAGCGGTGAGGTAAGCGCACATTGTGGCAGCCCTGAGACGAATTATGAGGAGGGAGAGTTGCGCAGTGCCATTCCGAGTGCGCGTGAAATGGCGGCCGCAATGCCGGGCATACCACGATGAAACAAAGGCCAGAAGCGTATTTCGTTGGTCGGAAACTCGCCGCTGTCAACATGGCGGTTTCCGACATACTCACATTGTTTTGTGAGCGGGCACAGTTCCAGGAAGACGTCCCTTCATGGTAAAGTTCTGTTCGAGCGCTACGGAGCCTCCTCAGCGTGCGGCCATCTTGCCGCTGCCGCCGCGCGCTCCTCGAATGTGGGAGACATATTGACAATGCGTTTAAGACTGACAGTTTGTCAGAATAATTTTGTAGTGCATTAACCGACATCTGCATTGTGTTTAGTAATGAGATCCATATATTGTCAGTTGTATTTTTGCTATCCTGTTTGGCGCTGGTTTTTGGAGTTCTTCATATTTGTTCCATGCATACATCTGACAGGTGAGGAGTGTAGCAGGCTACCAGCTCTTTCCACTCTTGTGTTGTTAGCTAAGAATTGTCTAAATTGTCTAGGTTGGAATTCTGGGTGCAAGGTATGTTTTAGAATACATTCTTAGCAGGTGATTTACTATGAGAGGCATTCCCTTGAGAAGAGGTCTGAGTTTGTATTGCTACCAGGTAAGTTTTTGTATTCTTTAGGTCCATCGCCACACGTTCTACTTGGAGATTGGAGTCAATTGCGTTCCTCTTCGGTTTTCGAGTGGTAGATACCTCCTTAATATTGAGAATATCTAGAGATGATGCTGGAATCACTGGTGTGCCAGATGTTGCAGGGTTAGCAGAGCAGGTTTAAGGCTCTTACTCAGGTGCATGATCTAATTATGGATCAAGTTTTTGTGGCCTTAATTTTCTTGTAGGCCTTCTGTGTTTGATAGTTGTGCCCAGCGAAAGTTAAGAGATGGACATGAGCAGCTCTTCCTTTGAGGGCAAGTCCTTATTGGGATATGTAACCTCTGGGGTGCCCTTGTCTCCAATGATGCTATCTTTACTGCCGTTGCTCCTGAGCCTTTTTCCTGAGGCAGTTAGGGGGTCAACATTTAGGTACTTTGGTGCAGTTGCTCTCTTCCCCTCTTCGTTGTCTCTCACATTGGAGGTGGTTGCTTCAGACCCCTGTAGTGTCATGTTTTTCAAATGCTTGCTGTTTTGAGATGCTTGGCCTTTGGAGTAATCATTGTCGGGGGCTGTTTCGAATTCTGTCCTCAGATTCTTGTTGATTTTATTTCAGGTGTTTGTTGTTGGTCTGCAGTTGTTTAATGATCTCTGGATGCAGTGGCAAAGGCAGGCTGTCAATGTCTGCGTTGGTTAAATATAATGCTGGCCCTGCATCTTTTAAAAAAGTAAATATATGTTTGTTTGGCGGTCTATGTTCATCATCTTTTGTGATACCAGTGGGCTTGAGGCAAAAAAATGCTGTCATCCGTCATTTGCCTCATTTTTTTAGTTTTTGTTCCCAATCTTTTGGCTTTTTTTTATTTTGTTGCTGTCTGTTATCTCACCCTGCCTGATTTAATTATATGTGGGTCTGCTGTTGATTGCCTTGTTAGAAGGTAACAGCTAAGGTTGTTACTTCTAATTATTGCTGAGATCTGGGCTGCTACTTCTTTAGCTCTGGAGCGGCTTGTTTTGCGTTATTTATTGGGCCGTTGGTCAAATGGTGGCAATGTAGTGGCCACATGTAGTGGCCACATAGTGATCACGTAGTGAACTGTCCCAGCTATCATCAAAAGGGCTGGTCTCCTCGTTTGGGGTACCTTGCCCCTAGTGAATTCTAGGTCAATTTATGGATTTGTGTTCTGGGCGATGTTCACTTTAAGCAGTGGGGGTTGCTGCAATGGAAGGAGTAAGGAAGGAAGAAGTGAGGAATAATTGTGGGCAGATGCCCTACCGCAACCACAGCGTTGGAGGTTGAACTGGAACTCCTTACTACCTTTTCACTGCTTTTCCACTATGATCTAGTCCTCAATCTGTGCTAGGGACTTAATATTTTGTGCACCGCTCCACCCCCTCTGCTACAGGCCCTCCTGGGTCATGGGGGGTTGCCCGAGCTGCTGACCAAAATTGTATGACTCAAGACACCAACAGAGTTTACAAAGTTCCACAAATGCAAGTTCCTTCCTTCCTCAGGGATGCTCAGGAGAATCAGCAAGAAAGCCAAACCAAGATGAGTGCAATGATGTGGCTGTGAAGCAGCGCTTTGAGGTGGTGAAGCTTTATCAGGCGGGCCCCCCCTCAGGCTTTGGGCCCTTTTGACTGTGGGCCAGGCTTGGACTGCGGTCCCTTGAACGGTCCATGTTGTTTCTGTCTAGCAATGACCGCCTCCATGCCTGCAGAGAGACCGCAGGTCTGACCCTCTCTTACCACCAGCTCTGTGCTGCTCTACTCTGGTCAATCTCTCCCCGGAGTGCTGCTGCTGTGCTCCACCTGCGTGAAGTTGCGGTAAACCAGGACTGCTCAGGTTGCTTGAAACGACTCAGTCGGATGAGGTCACAGGCCCCCAGAGATGAAAACAAAGTGGCAGAATATGTCAGAAGAATCCTTGGTTCAGTCCCTCAGCTCCTCTCTACTGATTCTTCAAGAATTAGTTGATGCTGAAATTTCTCTTCATGACAATTAGATCACTAATTTCTAAGACCATCTTGTACCTTTAGCAAAGTATGGGCCAGATGTAGCAAGCCAAATTGCGATCGCAAACGCTGAAAATTGCACAATTCCAGCATTTGTGATCGCAATTCAGCTGTGTGCAATGTAGGAAGGCAAATACCTACTCGCAAAATAAGGAATCGCAAAATTGCGATTCCTTATTTTGCGCAAGCATTTAGAGAATTGCAATTTGCGATTCCCTGAATGCTATGCTAGTAGGCATCGCAAATTGCGATATTGCCTTAAGGAATCGCAAATGACCACCAATTTCAAGTTGGTGGTAATTTGCGATTTCCTTTAAAAAAGCACTTTTTTGATTTTTTCAAAGTGCCATGTGGCACACATACATGCCCTTAGGGCATGTTTGTGCCCCAAATGTGCACACTTGCACATTTCAGGGGTGCAACAGGGTGTCCTCGTGAAACCCTTGCACCCTTGAAATTGCGTACGTAATTTGCGTGTACCTATTGGGTACTCGCAAATTGCGTGCGCAATTCCCATTCATTCCTATGGGCCTCTAGGTCCATAGGAATGAATGGGAAGGTATTCCTTGATTGCGAATCGCAATTTGCAATTCGCATTTAAGGAATATTAAGGAATCGCAATTATTATTGCGATTCCTACATACATTCCATTTTGCGAGTCCTTAAGAGCATTGCGCTAAAAATTGCTATTAAGGACTCGCAAAACTGATTTTACCTACATCTGGCCCTATGTGGCAAAAAGATCGAGATCTTCTATGCTATTGTTTTCTCTGACCCTAAGGACTGAGAAAATCTTGTGCAAAAAATTAGAGCGTATTTGGAGGAAGGTCAAGATTCCCCACAAAGCGACGCTTACTTACTTGAGTAAGAAAACACACAATGCAATGAAAGAATACTTTGCACACCATAAAAGATGGTGGCTATTTCTTCCAGGGAAGTGTATAAAATAGTGAATTCCTTTGTCTCCTCCGAATTGGCCAAAACTGCTATTATCCCCTCAGCCGAACTCTGCAAATAACCGTTGGTCTTCTTTGATGAGAGGATTCAAAATCTACGTTCCTCCTTGCCAGGGACACCAAAGAAAGCTTTTGCCGCTAGTTTAGTTATTGCGATGAATGATGAAGCCACCCTCACGTTTCCCTCCGTCCCAAGCCACCCTTCTCACAATTTTCCCAATTTCAGGAGAATGCTCCCTAAAGCGGTTAATAAAGTGCAAGTCCGGATCCCCTGATGATGCACACCCCCTGCATATCTTAAGACTTAGGGCCCATCACTCTAACTTTCTCTCAATGAAATCTGGAATGCCTCGCTGATGTTCAGTGTTTTTCCCTTGCATTGGAAACAGACATCACTTCTGCCACCCCTCAAAAGCCAAATGCTGACACACGTGTTCTGAGTAATTACAGGCCCACAGCTCTCCGACCAGCCCCCGCAACAATTCTAGAGAAATTAGCTAATTAACAATTGTCCACTTTTGTGGAGGCCAATTCCATCCTCCACGACTCTTAGTCATGCTTCCCCACAGGCTATAGCTTAGAGGCAGCCCTTCTGGAGGTGGCACAGTTTATCAGGGAGAAATTGGGTAAGAACACACCTGTCATGGTGCTGCTTCTTGACCAGTCGGTAGCCTACAATATGGTATCACAGTCCATCTTATTGAACAGGGCAAGACTGTTTCATGAACCAAATCCTTCCTGGAGGACAAATCCCAATGGGTGTATGTACACCCTTGTTCTTCATCACCCAAACCATTGCTTTATGGTGTCCTACAGGGATCTACTCTGAGTCCTCTCTTGTTCAATATTTACCTTGCCCCCATGGCAGATCTCATCGAAACCTGGGGTGTTAAGGTAGTGGTGTATGCCGACAACACTAAACTGCTCTTTTCCTACCAAGACAACCAGAAGGCAGCTTTTTACAACTTTAAAGAGTACCTTAGAGGAGCAGCAGCTTTGGTTTTCAGACAAAATGGACATCTACCTCCCTCCCTCTGCTGCCCTTCTGAACTTAACCCTCCTCCAACTCCAAACCCTTTGGCCAGAAATCTTTGCATCATGTTCAGCTCTGTACTCTCCTTTGCCACTCAACTTAAACAAATCTCATCAGTCTGCTTTTTGAAAATGCTTGTCAAACAGATTGGCTCTGTATACTTAAGAGAGAGAATACTTACGTCTAACAATAGCTACTTCCTACAGATTCCAAAATTCTCAAAGTCACTCCGTGGAGGTAGTTCCTTTATGGTTCTAACAGCTAAATAATGGGCAGCCTACCACCTAATCTGTGTTGGGCTGAATCACTGGCCACTTTCAAATGGCAACTTAAAACCTGGCTCTTTCACACTGTTTAGCTTCTAAGATGTCTTGGCTAGCCTTCTATTTTTGCTTAAGTGCCTGGATGCTTGTGTTTGAAGCAGCTGTGTGCTTTATCAAGTGATGATTGACTGTCAATTGATTGAAATATGTATCTGGTATGTTTCTGCATGGGTTAGGACTCTATGTGAATTATTTTATTTTAAGTGGATATTGTACTGATCAGATTATTTAATTCACACATCCCTGTACAATTGTCCTGAGGAAACCCAGAAAACATGATAAAGCTGAAATACGTTAACACAGTTTAGACGCAGTTAAGAGGCTACACACTGAAAAGAAAACATTTGAGAAATAATATTGATGATTTAAATATAAGACGGAAAAATAAAAATTCTCATATACAATTCTCTATTGCTTTTTACTGGACCCACCGGATCAATAGCTCTCTGTGAAAAGGACTCGATTCACAAAGGTACACTGAGACAAAAGTCTAACTTTGCAACTTTTGGTATTCACAAAGGGCATTTACGAGTAGTTAAATTAGACATTTGTTTCAGCTAAACTTAAGTTTTCGTCTCAAGTTTAACTGAGACCAAAACTTTAATTTTTTTATTTTTTACAAAATACATCAAAAGTTACACAAACCTTTTTTTTAGGAGTAAGCAGAGGGTCACATGGACCCACAGGATACTCCTAAAAACACATTGTTGTCAACATTCACAAATCAGAAGCGGTCATTTGGTACCTCTTTCTATTTCTGAATGGCTTAGCTCATCCTTTAAGTTGGTGGTAAAATATTAAGGTTGATATATTGATATATCCCATGAGGAATCAGTATTTGGAAGGGAAACCCTTAACACTCCCCTCCAAAGGGTGATTCCTAATGGTTTCCTTACACCGTTTAACAATTCAGAAAACCTTTTCTGAATCTTAAATAGATTTTGCACATTTAAGAAGGGGTTTTAGTGTTAACAAACCCTCTGACTTACCAAATCAGAGGGTTTCAAATGCTAATACCCTTTGTACAAGAGACTACAAATTCTAAATGAATATGGAGGTGTTTTGTGTGTCTGCCGATTGGAATTATTTATTTAAATAACCTTATTTGTACATTATCTGTCCAATGAGCTATATTCCCTAATTATTCTTTAAGGGTGTATGGCGTGAGGGTAAATATTTGGCCTGATTGTTTGGAACATGGAAAGCCTTGAAAGGTTATCCAATTCATTAAAAAGCCTCCTTACATTAAAACTTACCATGCTATTATGGATTTTTAATGTAGCTTAAATTCTATGGGTTTCAAGAGCCAAAGGAGCAGTACCCCAATGTAGCTAATATGATGGTAGGTCAGCAGTAAAAGCAAGGGAACAAGTATACAGTTCTTCAATCAGAGACTTGTAGCTATGTATTTGAGCAGTATTCCCAGACTGTAATTTCATCGTTCACTCAAGTCTCTTTATACTGAATCAGTGTCTCCCTCAGCAGCTGATTATATGTCCCCAATTTTTCTGCTTCCTTCCACCTGATTGAATGCAGAGTGACAGTCAAATTAAAATGCAGATAAAGACACAGGGACTGATTTAGATCTTGGTGGGACTACAGTCGGCCAGCCGCGGTGGCGGTTCCAAGTACTCAGTCAAGCTGACAGCAGTCTGTCTCTCGTATTTAGATGTTGCGGCAAGAGACAGTAGACCACCGTAGCCTTCTTTGCCGGCTAACAGTACTCTGTTGCATGAAAAACATATGTAGCAATGTGTTATGTCCCATTGTATTCCATATTGCATGCCATTCACACAACATACACACACAATTCAAGGCCCACTCACAGGCACCACTAGCACAACACCCTCTAGCACCACAACAACAAATATTTTTTTTAAGTGTCAATACAGGTGTGTTCATTTTACCTTGATGAGTAAGAAACTGAATACTACTGCATTACATCTAAGAAAAAATATTGCATGTAAGAGCAATGCAAAAATACACGAGGCTACAGCAATTGTCAACACACAATACATAGTAGGACAACTGTACAAGTATCTTACCTTAGATCTTGGTGACAACAGAGTAGTTTGGCGTTATAGTGGAGTCAGAGCAGCAAAGAAGGAACCTAGGCAGAAGCAGGTAAAAATGTAAAGTTTTACCTAATTTCTGATGATTCCGCCAACTCATAGGGGGAGGCATTCCTGGTACAGTTGCCTCTACGGAAAGGTACATCGCAATCAGCTCAACGGGTCTCTTCGCTGGAGTCCCGCCATCAGCTGCTTCTCCCTAAAGTGCAATTGACACCAACGAAGATTTCAGTGAAGGCGGTGTAACTGTGGCGGTCTTTTGCCCATGGACTTACTAACATCCAAATACAGCGGGTGGACCTCCAAGTCGGTGGGTGGGAAGCCCATCAAAAAAGCAATGGCAGGAACTGATCTACCACCATCTAAATCCGTTTTAACTTTAGTAAACTGATATCTATAATCAGGCTAAAATTATCAATAATCCTAAAGGCAAAATAGTGAAATATTTTTTTGATCGTCATCAAAAGCCTGAATTTCTCAAAGTAGGGAAAGAGGGCCAGATGTTCCACCCGCTTTTGCATGCACATACAGGCTAGCGACCCGTTTGCGCATGCAAAAACCTCATGGGCCATGTACAAAGCCTATTTAACGAGTCGCAATTTATGTGTGACGCGCTAAATAGGTTTTGTGACTCGCTATTAAGAAGGGGTGTTCCCTTCCTAATAGCGACCACAAAGCCATGTACCATGTTTTGCAACCGCAACACTCACAAATTACCACCCTCTTCAAGAGGGCGGTAATGGAGTTGCAAATGGGAAGGGGTCCCCAGGAGACCCCTTCCCCTTTGTGACTGGCTCTGAAAATATTTTTTAAGGGCAGGCGAAAACATTTTTTTTATTTAAATGCATCTTGTTTCCTATTAAGGAAAACGGGCTGCATTTAAAAGAAAAAAAAACTTGCTTTATTTAAAAGCAGTCCCAGACATGGTGGTCTGCTGAGCCCAGCAGGCCACCATACCTGGGAGGACCTATCATTCCCAACGGGGTCGCAAAATGCGAGGCTCATGAATATTAATGAGCCACTCGCAATTTGCTAACAGTGTCTCTGACACTGTTGTACATCCCAATTTTCGACTTGCAAATTGCGAGTCGCAATTGCGAAGCAATTTGCGAGTCGCAAATTGGGTGGTCGTATATCTGGCCCTGAGCTTTTGCACCTAATAGTGTTATTATTCTGTAGCTTATTTTGCAGATCCATCTTTTTTATAAAGGGGTTTATTAAATTGAAACATGCCAGCTATATGACATTTGTTAGGCTGTGCAGCTGTAGTTGAAAAAAGAAGACGGCTACTGAACCCCAAACATCGAATTTATTTATCAATCTCATGTAATTGTATGGAACTGGAGAATGCATCTTTATTAGGAAAGTGTAAAATAAATGTGTCTTACATCATTGGCTCATAATAATACAGCAATTTCCGTCATGAATTAAATAGCCCTGAAATATCTCTGCATACACATACTTTGTCAACCCAAAAACGTCTGATGGGCTTTATTTGCAGAGCAAAACTTAATTGACCTAAATCCTTATCTTAAATATAAAACAAAAGCAGACTATCAATTTTATTAGCAGTTTTAGAATCCTTGGTGGCGTTTCCTTCAAACCTACAGCTGCAAGAGTTATACGTTACATATCAGGTATATTTTACTGCATATGATTCAGAGATGTTCATTTATTTATAGTAAACTAAGTTTCACCTGACCTCTAAACTCAGTTTTTAAAAATCTACTCATTTTGAATATTCCTGAAATTACAGACGACATTCATTAACTTAAAGAAAGTGGGCAATCAGAAAACCCTCTACCAGATGGAGTCTGGAAGAATATGTGGACTACTGGGGATAAATATTATTACCAATGTTATGTCTAAGGTGTGCAAGTACCACAGGGAATTATTCATACGTTTTGGCAAGGCCCAGAATTTATAAATTCTGTCAAACAATTATGAATCTAATATTCACAATTGTATACCAATTTCGACTTCTGATGAAGGATAGTTTTTACATTCTTTGTATGCCTTTTCTTTTTAAGAGCATGGTTCAGATGGTTGATCGTTAGATCTTAACATACAGTTAAGCTGATTATTTTAAATCACTATCTAGACAAAAGTGCTCTGCGATTTGGACAGGTATTGAGTCTTTTACATGCTACTGTTAAATAAGAGATGAGCACCCACTCTACTACAATTCAGGAAGAATAGTTAGTAAAACATATCTTATTGTGTCTTTTATAGGAGTACTGTATTGTTCGATGCTATGGCCAGCAGACTACTTGCTGCATTGTCTGTCTGATAATTCAAAGCCTTATGTATGAAGTAAATTTATAATATTGGTTGTATGGGTGTCTTTTTCTATCAACTAAGGGCCATATTAAGTCACCTTGCTGCCCTGCCCTGCATCACAGTTAAAGGGCAGGAATGTGTCGTATGTATCCAACACAGTGCATTTCTGTCCTTTCCCCTTACGCTGGTGCCGATTTGGTAGCCTAGCGCAAATGCAGTCACCCTTGCACAATGGTGCAAAGGGGCCTGTGTTGTAGGCAGGATAATTTTTGTGCAGGAATGGGCACCTTCCTGCACAAAAACAATCCTGAGAGGCTGTCTCCTCTTTGTATGTGTGCTGCAAAATGCAGCACACGTAGAAAGAGCAAAAAATAGGGAAAAATAAAGATATTTTTCCACGTTACACCTCACCTGGGGAGGCATATCTTTTTGGCGCATTCCCACATTTACCAGGTTTGGTAAATCTGGGAATTTATCAAAAGCCAAAGGAGTTGCATGGGAATAACCACACAATGTCCATGGAACACCTTCCTTGCACAAGGTAATCAAACTCAGTGAGAATCTATCAACACATAAGTAAATGTAGATATAAAAAAATAGATATATGATAGAAAAACATCTGTATATATGTGTATATATATATATATATATATATATATATATATATATATATATATATATATATATATATATATATATATATATATTATCTACTGGCGGTCGCCAGTTGATATAGTTAGGACCGTGTTTCCATAGGAAATCTCAAAATTCTATTTTGAATAACTTTGGCGCCGGTTGATGAATCTTCGCAAAATTTTCAAAACTAATGGGGCGCTACGCTCAGCTCCTACCCTGAAAGTCTCGGGGTGATTCGTCAAGCGGGGGGTCCCAAAACGCGTTTTCCCCATGCATTTATCCATAGGACCTTTAGTCGAAGGTACAGCCTGAACGGCTGAACAGAATTACTTGAAATTTGGCAGAGAGGTAGTCCTCAGGTCAGGGAAGTGCCTTTTGCAGGTCTGGTGTCAATCTGTTCAGTATTTCCTGAGAAAATAGCATTTAAAAGCATATAAATATCTATACGCGCGCACCGTGCGCGCACGGTGCCGTGCGCGAGCGAAATTCTGATTGGTTGTTAGATGTCAGTCAACCTTCGAATCGGTCGAAATCAGGAAGTGTCGGCCGCCATTTTGTCTCTCGCACTGAAAAGGAAAGGGGGAAAAAAGGTGGAAAACGTGAAAAGGGGGCAGGGAAGAGAGTTCCTGACCCCCTAGCCTTTGTCAGGGGGTCACAGAAGGACCCCCATGGGTGAAATAAACATTTTTGTTTTATAAAAATCGCGGGGTGCGCGCACGGTGCACGCACGGTGAAAAACCTTAAAAAAATATATATATATTAATAAATACATAACTTAGCATTTAAAAAACCGTACAAATTCACTTAAAAAACCATAGGTTTCACACACGTTATAGTTAGGAATTAGCATTTAAAAAACCTTGCAAATTCACTTATAAACCATAGGTTTCACACAGGTTATAGTTAGGTGGACATTTCACTCGTAAAAAACCAATGAAATTCCCCCGTTATAGTTAGTTCAGATAACTATAACTCGCGCGACCGCCACTCTATCACAAGGATGATGTCATGAGTGATGCCACTGACCATGTCATGAGTGATGTAATATGTGACGTCATGAGCAGTGGATTGCGGGCGCGCGAGTTATAGTTATCTGAACTAACTATAATGGGGGAATTTCATTGGTTTTTTACGAGTGAAATGTCCACCTAACTATAACCTGTGTGAAACCTATGGTTTTTTTAAGTGAATATAGATATACATACACATATATGTGTATATATGTGTGTATTTATGTGTATGTGTGTGTGTATGTATGTATGTGTGTATGTGTGTGAATGTATGTATATGTATGTATATGTATGTATGTATGTATATGTATATGTATATACATGTATGTATGTATATATATGTATATATCTGTATGTGTGTGTGGGACTTGCAGTTTACTACTGGGTTTGCAGGTCTGTATGTGACTTAACTGGCCTATCAGGAGAGCCACCAACGGCGGAAAGACTGGAGGAATTTAAACGGAACTGTGGTTGATCGGGGGAGGAGCGGGCATTTGAGAAAGGCAATGTCCGAAAGCGTCATGCCCATGCTCTTTGATATAAATCCCGTGTTTGAAGTACCCCATGGTGTCCCTCCGGTTCTTTCAAGCAAAAGGATCTCTTCGTGGCATACGTTGTGTGCAAGTCCTGGGCGCACATGGAGGAGACCCGTCTCAACAAGAGGACAGAGTCATCCGGGGCAGCTTCTGCACTTTCTTTGTATTCATGGTAATGGATAGGCTCTGACCCACCACACCCGCTCGCGGTATCTGTGCCGCTGTTAACTGCAGTTCGTGTCTCCACGAAGGAATCCGGAACAGTGTATCCGTGTTTTCCAGGCCACCCAAGGAGCGGATCAGTGTGGTTTGAGGCGTTTTGGGGACTCGGGAGGAGTATTTGTTTTAAACTGCCTCGACTACCACAGCCCTGAACAGCGTTCTTAATGTTATCCTGATGGTTTTGTTTTACAGACATTGCCGGCTGAAGTCACTTGCCTAGCATGCGGTGAGAGAGCCTGCTGGGACTTGCAGTTTACTACTCAGATTGCACGTCTGTGTGTGACTTTTAACTGGCCTATCAGGAGAGCCACCAATGGCAGAACGACTAAAGGAATTTAAACGGAACTGTGGTTGATCGGGGGAGGAGCGGGCATTTGAGAAAGGCAATGTCCGAAACGCGTCATGCCCATGCTCTTTGAAATAAATCCCCTGTTTGAAGTACCCCATGGTAACCCTCCGGTTCTTTCAACCAATATATATATATATATATATATATATATATATATATATATATATATATATATATATATTTATTTATAGTTAAGCTGCCTGCTTGGTTTAAATAGAGTTTGTTACTCACCTGCAGTATTGTGCGGCCTCAAGCTTCGTTTTGCTTCGGCAATATTAGTTACATACTATGCGGCGGTTCCGGGCAGCAGAGGGATCGCACTGCCCTCAATCAACGGGATTAGGAGAGAGGAAGATTCCTCTTTCTGAAGCTGCAGGATACCTTTAATGAAGCTGGCAGAGTCTCATCCAAGGCTCAATGGAGGGCCGAGAATAATTGTCCATAATTAGCTGCAGCGGAGGTAACCCACTAGAGGGCGTCAATTGGCAAAATGAGACCTCAGATCCCAGCGTGCATTTGAAAATGAACTTCCACCAAGGGTGGAGCACTGAAAGCCCCCAATTATGGAAACACGCTGGGGAAATGTGGTAGCCATAAATCTCCTCCGCTGACACGGCCTCTGAGGGGATGAAAACAGCGGCATCGAAAAGCGTCAGGCCATGGACTTCAAAGGGATGTTAAGCTGCCTGCTTGGTTTAAATAGAGTTTGTTACTCACCTGCAGTATTGTGTGGCCTCAAGCTTCTGGGCGTTTTGCTTCTGCAATATTGGTTACATATTATGCGGTGGTTCCGGGCCATTTGAGAATGAACTTCTACCAATGGAGGAGCACTGAAATCCCCCAATTACGGAAACATGCAGGGGAAATGCGGGAGCCATAAATCACCTCCGCTGACACGTCCTCTCAGGAGATGCAAACAGTGGCTCGAGCCCCCCCACATGCCCCGGGGACTGCCACCTCCCCGGGGCACTAAAATGCAAATTTGGGTGTCCGTTACGGACCCCCGAGCCCCAGGGACCACCACCTCCCCGGGGTTGTGCATTGGATGGGCGGGGCCGCGCGGCCCCCACCTGAAGCCTGTAATGGCACTGGGGACCGCCACCCCCCAGGGCCGGCTCATGCAGTGTCCCGGGGTGCCCAACCCCAGGACACTGCTGTTTGCGAAGGCAGGGCGGGAGCCTCGAGGCTCCCGCCCTGCCATAGCAAACTGTGGTTTGGATTTTGGAAGAGAGAGAGCAGGAAACCTGCTCTCTCTTCCAAAATCCAAACCAGATTGCTTTCCCACACGGGGGGCTGCATGTCAGCAGCTCCCCATGTGGAAAAGCAGTGCCTGCTCCCGCACTGGCCATGCCCGGGGTGATGGGGTCCCCTGGGCCGAATATGGCCTCGGGAGGGGGGCCACGCAGCCCCCTTCCATTTTTAAAAAAAAATAGGGGTCAGGGCCTGGGGGATGGGGTACCCAGGGCCCATAAAATAGGAAAGGAAGGGGGGCCACACAGCTCCCCTTCTTAAATTTTTTTTTTTTTTAAAAGACCGGCATCGCAGTGGCCCCGCCCCCTCCCAGCAACACTTAAGTTGGGGAATTAATTCCCCTTCAATACTGGGGGTCCCTGGGGGCCAACTAGCCCACCAGGTACCTTCAGTAAGCGCCACAGGCCGCATTGCAGAGAGGTGGTCCAGGCCACGCCCCTTTTTACACCTCTCTGCAACGCAGCTCTGTGGCGCTTACTGGAGGTACCTCGTGGGCTAGTTGCACCCCAGGGACCCTCAGGATTCAAGGGGACTTTATCCCCCAACTTAAAATGTGTGATGTCATCAGTGATGTCACTTACCATGTCATGAGTGATGTAATATGTGACGTCATCAGCTGTGCATTGCAGGGGCGCGAGTTATAGTTAGCTGAACTAACTATAACGGGGGAGTTTCTCTGGTTTTGTACGAGCGAAATGTCCAACTAACTATAACTTTCCCTAAAACCTATGGTTGTTTCAGTGAAAATATATATATATATATATATATATATATTCCCTGAAAAAACAATGGTTACAAGAAGGATATATTAGGAAATAGAATTAAAAAAACATTAAAATTCACTGAAAAAAACAAAGGTTACAGGGACGTTAGAGTTAGGCTCAGATTTTACACGCACGGAACCATAGAAATTCAGCAGTGAGCTAACTTTAACTTACGCCCCCACAATGCACTACTTATGGTTTCACATATTGTATCACTCATGACATGGTCAGTGACATCAATGATGACATCTCAAATGACATCACTGATGACATCATCCAGTGAGTGTAAGTGTTCTGTAAATGTTTCTGAGTCTTATGGATATATACTAAGCTACTGCATCAGTTAAAATACTTTTCTTTCTGTACTACTAATTTGTGATACTATTTCTAACATTTGTCATCTGAGTGGCTGTGTGACTGTATCAGTATGTGAGTGGGTGTCTCAGGGTGTGGGAGTGGCTGTATGGATCTGTCAGTGGCTGTGTGAGTGGCTGTATAGGTCAGTCACTGGGTAGGTGAGTGGCTGTATGGGTCAGTGAATAGATTTATGAGTGGTTTTCTGGGTGTGTGAGTGGTTGTATGGGTGTGAGAGTGGTTGTATGAGTGTGTGAATAGGTGCCTGAGGAGCAGTGTGGGTGTCTGAGTGGGGTGTGAGTGGTTGTATCGGTGTGTGAGCAGTTGTGGGGCATGTGAGTGGTTGTGAGGGTGTGTGAGTGGTTGTATCGGTGTGTAAGTAGATGTGTGAGAGGTTGTATTGGTCTGTGAGTGAGTGTGTGAATGGTTTTGTTGTTGATGTGTGAGTGGTTGTATGGGTGTGTGAGTGGGTGTATGGGTCTGTGAGTGGGTTTGTGAGTAGATATATGGCCCTGTGAGTGGGTGTGTAAATGTCTGTATAGGTGTATGAGTAGTTTTGAGAGTGTGTGAATTGGTTGGTGAGTGGATTTGTAAGTCAGTGAATGGGTGTATGAGTTGCTGTATGGATCTCTAAGTGGGTGCGCGAGTGGCTGTATGGGTGTGCGAGTGGTTTTGTGGGTGTATGAGTGGCTGTATGGGTCTGTGAGTGGATGTGTGAGTTACTGTATGGATCTGTTAGTGGCTTTGTGAGTGGCTGTGTGGTTGTATGGGTGTGTGTGTGTGTGATTGTATAGGTGTGTGAGTAATTGTTTCCAGGCCACCAAATGCTGCCATAGAATAAGCCACAAGGGGTTTTTGCACTCAAGCTACCACACATTTATTATTCCTTTATTTGTTTTTTATTGGTTTCCTGGTTCCACTTAGCACACCCACACTTTATCACCACTTTGGGGTCATTCGGGATCCCCAAAGTCCCCACGACCTCTGCTGGCTCCCCATCAGGTACCCAGACTTGGTGGCCGTGAGAACCAGTCATTTTTGTACAGTGGGTACCCTGGTGCCACCAATGCACCCACAACTATGGTAAGTGGTGGGGGTGCAGAAGGAGTCTCAAGGCTTTTGCCAGCTCTAAAACCAGCACCCCTCCTGAGAGCCGGTGGGAGCCGGCCATTATTTTACCATGAATGCGCCAGTGATAAATGTTGGTGACTGCAGGTAAAACCCCAAGGACCCACAGCCTCTGCTGGCTCCCCAACCTACACCCATCCTGGGTATAAGCAGGAACTGGCTCTGTTGCTTTTCTTCCACCTGGTCAGGAACAGCTTTTATTTCTGCTGCAGTTGGGTAGGAACAAAGCTGGGCTCCTTGTCTGGGAAAGTGCAGGCAGGGAATAGATTTATTTTCACTTCCCTCACTCACCTGGGTAGGGAATAGGACAGTTTTCCAGGTGATAGGGTCTCTGGGACACTTTCTCTCTTCACGCCCTAGTGTATGGTGTACTCTGGGCAATTGGGTCACTCCGGGATGGGGGCCCCATTCCCCCTCCTATTAAAAATCAAATTGGCAGCAATCAGATCTTTAGATCTACCAGGTCCGCAGATTCCCTTTAGCGTGATCTAAACATACATTTTAAACCTTTATTTCTCAGAAACTACTGAACGAATTTACACCAATTCACAAAAAGTATGGTTTCTGGTTAAAGATCTAGCTTTCTGCCGAATTCAGTGTAATTCCATTAGCTGTATTGGCTATATCTGTATCTAATGTTCATATGGAAAATTTCATGGGAAAACATGTTTTGAGACGTTCACTTTTTCTCGGCCCCCACATTGCGGATCACCGTAACACTTTCCAAGAAGGAGCGGAGATGGATAGGATTTTAAAATAAAAATTGGGAACATTTGTCAAATTGTGCCAAAGTTATTAGCAAACCAAAAATTCAATTTTCTATGAAATCACGTTTCTAACTATAACCACAAAGTGAAAATTTCAGTGTCAAAGTAATGTTTTAAACTAAGAAAACACTAATATTCACTGGTTATAGTTATCTCATGGAAGTATCACTGGTGCACCTAGGTATCTATAACTTGCACCACTGCCATGCATAGTTTAGTCATCATTGATGTCATTTCAGATATTGCAGTGATGTTATCAATGATGTTTTAGAACATGTTAACATGTCAAGAGTGATGCAATATGTGAGGTGTTTTTGACGGTGCAGATTTTTGGGAAAATGCTACCATACGTATTAAAAGATGAATTATAGGCTGACTACCTTTCATAATACAGACTCCTATTGTTTGGGGTTGTGAAAGACTGTTCACCACAAAAACAAATAAGCTGTTCAGTAAAGTAATTAAAAAATAACACTTGGTACTCAATTTTAATCAGCATGAGTTAAAGACCTATTTAGCATCAAGGTTGTGTTGTGTGTGAACCCCCTAACTAAGGGGGAATGTTATCTTATTTTAAAAAAATATTCCAAACCGTACAACTACCCCCAAAAGGGGCTTCCAGGCATTAATTACTGTGATGATAAAAACAGCAGAGAAGAACCAAAGCACCGAAGAGGGATACATATACAGACTAGATTGTGAGTGGTCATGTCTTCAACTGCTTTCGAAAACTCAGATGATTCTGGATCTTTCTTAGCTCAATAGGCATAGAATTCTATGAAAGCTAGGACTCAAAAAGAACATCCTCCTATTTTAGCTCTTCCATTAAGGGGTATATATGCCAGGTTCAGATTTGCCAAGTGGTATGCTCTAGCAGCAAGATATGGTTGCATCATGGTGGCTAGAATGGGTGCCCCCTTGCCTGTAAAAATGTTTGTGAGAGATTTAGAGAGCTTTGAACTGAGTACGCTTCTGGATGGACAGCCAATGAAGATTGCAGAGTAGTCGAGTCACCAAACTGGATTTGGGGAGAATAAAAAGTAATCTAGCAGCTGCATATAGAACAATCTGCAGTTGATTCAAGACAAACAATTTGGTTCCCAGCCCTGGGGGACTACATGAACCAGTGTCCTTTAGGATGAAGAAAAAGGAGTCCCTTTAGGTCACTTGGGAAGGAAGTAAACCAGTCAAGGCTTTTCCACGTACCCCCAGATTGCGAAGTCGGCGAAGCAACACCACATAGGAGGCAATTGACAAATTGATGCTGCTCATACGTGTGTTTCTAAATAGAAGGATAATCAATTCCCTAAACTATATTCAAATAAAAGTAAGTAAACTGCAAATGGTGTTTTGAGTTGTGAAGGCTTTTTTTCAAATTTTTTAACACCTGGCTGAATCAAAGCTAAGGGACTGATCTAGAGTTTGGTGGACAGGCCGTCATTACTCAGTCATGGTGTAATTGATCCATCTATCGAGTGGTGGTTGATCTTCCTCTATATTTAGAAATGGGGCTGATGGACTGTCCTCTGTGATGACAGACGAAGGACCGTCAGCTGACCTTCACAGCCCTCTATAATTGGTTCCTCAGTCCTCCATTGTCAGGCACCACTCTGTCAACATTGGTACGGCGGACATTTGTCTGACATATTTAGAATTGTCCACTGTGAGAAATTTAGTTGGTGTTTGACTGAGGTGAGAGCCCTGCTCAAGCAGCAACCATAATCCTAGTCAGGGTGAGGCTCAAGTCAACCCTAAATTAACCTATGCTCAGCCCTTTGGTACCTTGGCACAGAGCAGTCACGCTTAACTTGGAGACAATTTGTAAAGTATTTGTGCAACACTTAAAGCTGTAATAAAGTAACACCTCACAGAAAGGATCCCAAACCAATTTAGAAAAATAGACCAAAAGTAAATAAATAAATAAAACAAGACCAAAATGACAAAAATCAAATCACAAGAATTGGAGCTATATTTTTTTAAAGATTTTAGGTTCAAATAGGGCCAAAAAGCATAAAGCGCCAACTGGGGATATCTGGTCACGCTGGACTAGGTTAAAGTGGCACTTTCAGTCCGACTGCAGTGGAGCTCAGTTTACTTCTCAAAAGTCCTTGACAAGAGTTCTGTTCACATTGGAGGGGGCTGTAAGGAGCAGGGAGAGCATTGCAGGAGGTTGCTGAATAAGCACAAAGAGCAAGCCAGGCGTCAAGGGAGGCATTGCTGGAGCTCCTTGTTGGCCGTCCCTGCGAGCAGTCAATGTTGCAGTACGAAGATTCGGGCTGAGGGAGCTTTGTGCTAAATTGTTGTGGAAACAGCAATGTATCAGGGCAAATGGGCCAATTTGTGGTCATTAAGGGCCCAAAAGTTTGATTTCTGCTTGGTTTCAGCTCACTGAACAACACCAAGGGCAAGAGAGCCATCCAAAGTGACATGCACACTTTGAAGGGTCCATCTTGCTCCTACCGTCCTTGAAGACACACCCCCACTAATCCCGGCTGCAGGCTGCTGTGCTGCTAAACGTAAAAAATAAAACAGCAATTATATCATTTCAATCCCATTCTA
This sequence comes from Triturus cristatus, assembly GCF_964204655.1. Classification (NCBI taxonomy): domain Eukaryota; kingdom Metazoa; phylum Chordata; class Amphibia; order Caudata; family Salamandridae; genus Triturus; species Triturus cristatus. The sequence goes on from NC_140580.1 coordinate 780,629,329, forward strand.
TTTTTTACGTTTTGCCCGCAGCGGGGCGACCCCCCATTGTCCTCATGATGAAAACGCCATTGAGTTTAAGGCTAGGCAGGTGGGTTTAAATGTTAAGTCGACAAGGCAGTTTAAAACTGCTTTCAGGCTGCAATGGCATGATCGAGACATGATTTAAGGTGCTACTTGAGTGTGTAGCACAATAAGTGCTGTATGCATGTAATTTACAGGCCCTGGGGATCTGGTATACCACTCTACAAGCGAATTACAGTAAATTATATATGTCAATTAGGTATATGCCAATCAAACATGTTTAGGATATTGAGCACCAGCCCTTTAGCACTGGTTAACAGTGGTAAAGTACACAAAGTCCTAAGGCCAACAAAAACGAATTTCAGCAAAAGATGGAGGTAAATAAGCAAAAAGATTGGGGAAAGACCACCCTAAGGCCTGACAGGTCTAGCACATGTCCCCCCACTTTCAGCTGGGGGACATGTGAGGCAGAAGAACCTGGATAGACAATCGGCATTGAAGTGCTCTCACCCAGGTTGATGTTCCACTGTAAAGTCGATTACCTGTAGCGAGATGGACGACTTCAACAAATTTGGATTCTCACCCCACATTTGCATTAGCGACCTGAGGGACCTGTGGTCTGTCTGAACCCAGAAGTGAGTCCCAAATAGTTATTGTCTCAAAGTCTTCAGTGCCCAGACCACAGCAGAGGCTCCCCTCTCAATAGCATTCCACCTGTGTTCCGTGGGAGGTAATTCCTAGAGATAAAAGCTACAGGTCAGCCTATGTCGTCTTCATTGGGCTGTGAGAGAACTGCCTCTATGTAATGCTCTGATGCATCTGTTTGGACTATGATTTCCCTAGAATTGTCAAGGGTCTTGAGCACAGGGGCTGTGCACATGGCTTGTTTGAGGGAGTCAAAGCCTTTCTGGCAAGCCTCTGTCCAGATCTCCTTCTTTGGCTGCTTCTTGGAAGTCAGTTCTGTAAAAGGGGAAAAATGGTGCCATACCCCTTGACAAACCTCCTGTAATGTCCTGTGAGGCCTGGGGAGGCCCTCATCTCAGTCTGTGTTTTTGGGGGCCACCAGACCAGAACAGTTTCTATTTTGGCCTGGAGGGGCTGCACCTGGCCGCCACCCACAATGTACCCTAAGTACACCACAGACCCCTGACCTATCTGGCACTTACTGGCCTTGATATTCAGGCCTGAAGTTTGCAGGACCTGAAGCACTTGCTGCAGGTGAATGAGGTAGTCCTCCTAGATGCCACTAAAGACAGCTATGTCATCTTAGTAAGCAGCACTGAAGACCTTCATCCCAGCCAAGATCTGGTTTACCAGCCTCTGGAAGGTGACAGAGGTATTTTTTAGTCCAAAGGTCATCACTTTAAACTGAAAGTGGCCCTCTGGAGTGGAAAAGGATGACCTCTCTTTAGCCCCTTCTGTTAGGGCAATCTGCCAGTATCCTGATGTTAAGTCAAAAGTACTCAGCAACTTGGCAGCCCTTAACCTGTCAATGAGATAATCAGCTTTGGGGATGAGGTGATCATTAGACTTAGTGACTAAGTTGAGCCCCCAGTAGTCCACACAGAACCGGAGTTCTGAAGTGGTTCCCGGTGGGGCAGCTTTTGGTATCATCACCAACGGGCTGGACCAGGAGCTACTGCAGTGCTCATTCAGACCTAATTCCAACATAATAGAGACTTCTTCTTTGATGCTGGGCCTAACTTTGTCAGATAGCCTGTATATTTTATTTGTGACGTGCTGTCTCCAGTGTCAATATCATAAATATACATATGTGTAAGCCCAGGAGTGAGGGAAAACACAGAGGCAAACTGTTCCAATAATTGGCAACAGTCCCTCTGCTGTTCCGGGGTCAGGGTAGGGGAGAGCTTGACACCCTCTACTGATCCATCTTTTTGTTTTGATGACAGGAGGTCAGTGAGAGGATTACTCTCCTCCCCCTCACCATCATCTGTCACCAGCAGCATGGTTACCTTAGACGTATAATAGTGTGGTTTGAGGCAGTTGATGTGGAGTACCCTTAAGGGGTGTCTTGGGGTCCATTAAGTAAGTGCCCCCCTTCTTCTCAATCACCTCATGAGGCCCAGTCCAATAGTCTTGGAGGGCCCCGGGCTCTACAGGCTCCATTGCCCACAATTTCTGCCCAGGTTAAAATTCCACAGGGTTAGCTTTCTGGTCGTACCACTGTGTCACAACTTCCTGGCTAGTCTCCAAGTTCTCAGAAGCTTTATTTCAGAACTTGGCCATCTGGTTTCTGAGGACTAGCATGTACCTAACATCATCTTGGGGAGTTTCTTGTTAGCTTGCTCCCACTCTCCTTGACCAGACTGAGAGGTCACCTAACACGATGGCCATATAAAGTTCAAAGAGCTGAATCCAATCCCTTTCTGTGGCCCCTGGCTGTAGGCAAAGAGCAAGCATGGTAAGAGGATATCCCTCTTCCACGTCATGGGCTCGGTCAGGACAATAATCATGCCTTCAACTTCTGCATATTTTCTAAATGCTAGCTTGCATTAAAACTTTTACATAAACTATTTGGGCTTAATTTAGAGTTTAGCTGATGGGCATTCTGTCACAAACGTGACGGATATCACATCCTCCTTATTACAAGTGCAATAGGATAAAAAGCACTTGCATGAGAAAAACAGGGTATTCATCATGTCTCATGAAATGAGGAAGGAGAATATGTCTGCACATTCCAGTCCTTCCAATGATCCAACATGTTTGACTTAGTCCTTGGCATCACACTCCCTAGAGTGTTAACATGCCACAAAATTGCAAGGGGCTGGGAACTGCACATTTTTTGCAAGCTTTGGATATGAACAGATTGTAATGCTTTTAAAGTGTCTTAGATAACTGGATAATTTACGTTGTTTTCTCAGGCAGCAGCACACAAGGGAACAGGGCAGTCTTGAAACTACATGGGGACTTATTTATGAGCCCCTTGCGCTACTGGTGTGTCACTTTTTGCGATGCTCCGGTGGCGCAGGAGCCAGCTTTAAATTTGCCAGGCAGCACTAAGCCACTTTTATTTGCTTAATGCTGCCTTGTAAATATTGTCCCCTTTATCGCAGTTTTCGGCGTTAAAGGGGGGTGCAATGGGTGTTTTTGGGGGCGTTCCTGCCCCAGATTTACGAAAAATCGTATCTCTGAGGCAGCACCAAAATAATACGCCTCCCCAGGGGCGGCATAAGGGAGGCACATCGAGGAGAAATATCTTTATTTCTCCTTGTTTTTACTTTTTTTTATATGTGCGGCATTCCCTTCCTGCACCAAAATAATCCTCCCTGCAACACAGGCACCTTTGCACCATGGTGCAAAGGTGGCTGCGTTGGTGAACTGCAGCCCGTTTTGCGCCAGTGCAGGGTAAAAGGACAGGAATGCACGTATCTGATAGATACAGTGCATTCCTGCCCTTTTCTTTTGCAGTAGGGCAATCCAGCAGGAAGGCCTTCGGTGCTGCCCTACGGCAAAAACTCATAAATGAGGCCCAGGGGGTTTTAGATTTGACTTGACAGTGCAATTGTCAACTGATATTTTAACCTACACCAATATTATCCAACAGTTCTTTGCTTCAATACAAATACATATTTATTCCCATGGTGTTTACTTGTAATGCTTCACACTGCCAATGCTTGTCTAATCTATTAACACCGTGGGCCTCATCTACAAGCAAATGGCGCAGCGCCGCAACCCATTTAGCTGCGCTGTACTGCTCAATTTTCAAAGCACAGGGATGCGTCATATTAACAACAATGCAACTCATCCTGGTGCTTTTCCCTGCACTGGCACACAATTGGCTGCAATGCATCAACACAGGCACCAATGGGTCATTTTGCAAGGGGGCCTGCACTGCGGGGATGATTGTTTTTGTGCTGGACGGAACGCCTTCCTGCACAAAAACAATAATTAATGGCACTTTCCTCTTTGTATGTGTGCTGCAGAATGCAGCACGCATAGGAAGATGAAAACAGGAAGGAAAATAAAAGTATTTCTCCTCGTTGTGCCATTCCTACGCCTACCTTTGGGAGGCGGTGAATTCTGACGCATTCACAGTTTTACAAAATGTTGTAAATCCGGGAAAGCATCAAGTTCCATGGATTTTGCATGGGAACACCCAAATCAAATCCCATGGAACTCCCCCTTCATGTAGAGCCGTGGTACTCATAGTACAGCCCGAGGACCGCCAGCTGCCCAGCAGGCCTTCATTGGTGGCCCACGGACCTTGCCGTTTCTACGTTTCCAGTGAGGCGGCAGTAAATACAGAAGATGACCGCAGGAGCATACGAAGTGAATACGCATTAAATAGGTATTCACTACATATGCTCCTGCAGCCATCTTCTGTGTTTACTGCCGGCCTCTGTGGGACATCACGGCACCATCGGAAAGCCTTCCAAAAGGCCCTTTAAAAGTCAGCTTTAAGAGCTTTCACAGCTGACTTTTAAAGGACCTTTTGGGAAGCTTCCTGTTTGGACAGAGACACAGATAGAGACACAGACAAACAGATAGACAGATAGAGCCAGACAGACAGATAGAGACAGAGACAGATAGAGACAGACAGAGAGACAACAGCTAGAGACAGACAGAAAGAGACAGAGAATGAGACAGACAGATAGAGACAGACAGACACAGAGAGACAGATAGAGACAACAATATATACAGAGACAGAGAGAGACAGGGACAGACAGATAGAGACGGATAGAGACAAATAGAGACAGAGAGACATGGACAGACAGCTACAGATAGAGCAGAGACATATAGAGACAAATACAGATAGAGATAGAGATACAGACAGAGACAGAAACAGATAGAGATAGAGACAGACAGACAGAGACAGAAACAGATAGAAACAGATAGAGACAACAGATAGAGACAGAGACAGACAGACGCAGAGACAGACAGACATCGAGACAGACAGAGACAAATACAGATATAGACAAATACAGATAGAGACGAATACAGATAAAGACAGAAATAGAGACAGAGGTAGAGACAGAGACAGACAGAGAGATAGGGATAGAGAGAGAGAGAGAGAGAGAGGTGGGAGAGAGAGAAATAGAGAGATAGAGATAGATGGATAGAGAGCGAGAGAGATAGATAGAGAGATAGTGAGATAGAGAGATAGAGAGAGGTAGAGGTAGAGATAGAGAGATGTGTGCATGCTGGGTGTTTTGGCTCAGTGGACTAATGCATCCACTGCAGGGGCCTGTGTTCAACCTCATGGTCACAGTTTTTTTTTCTCTAGCCCTGCCCCCTCCACTGACCCCGCCCCGACCAGTGTGGCCCTCGGCCGCAAACCACACTGGGTGACTTTACATAGCCTTATAAATATGGAGGCGCCCATTGCACCGCTCGTGCGTCAAAAAGAGTGACGTACCAGCAGCGCAATGGGCTTGTAAGCCACCATATATTTAAGGTGTTCTTGCCACGTGGACCCTCTGCCTGCTTTTATGGAGGCTCGTTAATGACATAATCTCCTTTTTTGTACAAATATTACCCCCATGCGACAGGTTAGTTATAACCACTAAGGAAAAACAAGGCTATTTAGCTAATACAATAATGTTGTTTTTGGGTCATGGTGTCAAGTAACCGTATTTTTAATATATTGTATTAGCATACTTTTTCTTTCATATAGGGAAATCACACATTGAATCAAATGTGGTTTAAGAATTTTTGTAAGTAAATCATTATGACTTTCAGTGTTTCATTTATACTTCTGCTGAGTGCAGCACACATAGAAAAAGGAAAAACTAGGAGAAATTGCGCCTTCCTTACGCCTCCCCTGAGGAGGCGTAAGTTTTTGCGCTGCCTCAGAGTTGCTATTCCTCGTAAATCTGGGGCAGTGTCAAAAAGCCATGGATGTTGCTGTGAACGCCCTCAGAAACACCCATGGCACGCCCCTTTAATGCAGAAAACTGTGTTAAAGGGAACGATATTTACAAGGCAGCATTAAGACAACCAAAGGGGCTTAGTGCTGCCTGGTAAATATGAAGCAGACCTGCTTCACTGGAGGGTCTCAAAAAGGGACGCTCCGGTGACGCAGCCTCATGGTTAATGAGGCCCACAGCCTTTGAGCTCTTTGCTTCCGGTTCTTGATGTGCTCTCTAATTACCCTGATTTATAGCTGCTTCAGTACTTTTCCTTTGTTGTTTTCTCTAAGCACTTCCTCAGTATCACAACATTTCAGTTAGACATGCTTGTTCATTTCAAAACACAAGGCATAGTTTAATGTGATAGCAGGGGGGTATCCTACAGCTGCTAATTAAAAATATATGAAAAGGGAATTCTGATGACTGTCTAGCACATGATTTAGAAGTGTTGGAATTTATTTCGGAGGTTTATAAGGACAGAGATGTTATCGGTTAAAGATTTCTAGCTTCCTTTTCTATGTGATGGTGTGCTTGTTTCTGAGGTACTGATTGTACCATGCTCAGCATATAAGCCATGGCTATGGCAGAATACCACTTGTACACCAATAATCTTGTCTCTAGTCTGAAGCATGTCATTTAAATATGACACTCTACCTACAAACCTGACCTTTTTGAAACCTCCTGCTCATGCTCTCCATATCACACCAATGCTCGCAGCAAAAAGAGTACTCATAGTTTCTGTTCTTCTATTGACTTGATTTTTATAGTTAATACTGATAAGAAGGCCCATGACTTTAGCCTAAAATAAGGCCTTTAAGGAATGTGAGGTTGCAATGCCCCCAGTGACTTGTGATACTTTGGAATATAAACTAAAGCCTAGAATATTTTGAGATGGGATAATTAAATATCACACGCCTATGGATGAAGAAAGTCTCAGAGAGCAATCAGTGCAATAAGTGTAATTATAAAGTTTGTCTGTTGCGAAAAAAGAAAATTAGGATGCAACAGCAGAGACATGTGCTGAATAACTGCATGGAAAAGGTGGACTGGGTGGCTTATCAGGGTCAATTGAGCCAGTAAAGCACACAATTCAGAATTATGAAAAGAGTTTGATTCTCTGCATGCAGCAAAGTGAAGTCCGGAATATGACAAAAAAAATTACAAAATGAATGTCTCATGTATGCCACAAATTGAGATAGAAGTGGGATCTCTACAAGGCAATTGTCTCGACAAAACAAATCCATTTGCGGCTCTTTCATTGAGTTATTTGTTTTTTTTTATCAGTATTTAAGTAGGGCTTCCATCTCTGCATGGACAAACCTCACATACACTTGCCTTCTGCCACATCATTCTGGAGAAAGTTGCCTTACTTTAAATATCTTTATTTCGACTACAAAGAGCCATAAAAGAGAAAACAGAGAAACAAAACATAACATTACAAATCACAACATATGATAAGAATGCATCCTCAATGCACCTTATAGCCGAGAAATAAATAAATAATTATCAAATTACACAAAAGATGACCTTGGAACCAGTCTTCCAGCACACGCCGGAACATATGTACAGAATGATCTCATTATTTCAAATACTTTCTTCTGGTTTTCCATATTGCATCTAGAAATTTGCTAACAGCAAAAACGGTTAGTGGTGATAAGTCCGTTTTTAGTATTCGATAAGCCTCCATGTGTTTCCTGAAGCCCCATTTTTTACATAGGGGAACAATCCACTTTTTCCTAGAGGCTGTGTACAAAGGACAAAAGAGGATTACATGGAGATCATTTTCAGGCTGGTCAGTGCAAAGGGGACAGTTAACAATAGATGAGGGGTGCCATCTGCTCGTAAGACCTCGGAATGGAAGCGAGTTATATCTCCAGTGGAGATATAATTTTCTGAGGATAGTGGGATAAATGTCATTCAGCACTATCTCAAACTTATAATAATCTTTATGTAAGAGAAATGAACTTGTCATGGAGCCCAAATTATCAGAGACCAGCCAAATCGACAGGTTACTTTCATAATACATTCTAACCAAGTCTTTACGGGATATAGTTTTTGATGCATCTTCTGGAGAACTCCACAGAGAGGGGCAACCCAGCCTATCAAACTCTTCCTTTATGTATTTTAACCAAGGAAGTTTTTGTATAGTTGGGTATTTCAATAGGTCCAACAATTCTAGTCTATAGGTATTAAGTTCAGGGGTTGCCCAGAGACGCCACCAAAAGGCTAGAGGTTTAAGGCCTAGTTCCTCTTTGATAGATCTTAATCCTAAGTCCAACCTAAGGGGAAGAAGGGGAGTACTACTAGGGAGAGATGAAAGTTGCCGCAAAAATTTATTTTCAATGGCCACAATTGCTTGTGGGCAATTGTGACCCCATAACTCGGCCCCATAGGTTACTGCCCCTCTGGCCTGCATTTTGTAGAGGGGGACCAATAGGTTTTATATAGGATTTATTCCAAAGTTTGATGATCCCCCCAATTGTCTGCGTTAGTTTTAGCTGGGATTTAGTGCGGTGTTGAGTCCAAAGAAAGTTTTCAGTTACAGTCACTCCCAAGTACTCAAACATCCGCACTCTCTCCAAGCCAACTCCGCCAATGTTCGGATTAGGGCGGGATTTTTTAGGGGGATTCAAGATCATAAACTTTGTTTTGGCCGTGTTTATTTCCAACCCCCTACCTTGACAAAAGGAGACAAAAGCACCCAGAACTCGCTGGATACCCATAGGGGACTTTGCAAGTAGCAAGGTATCGTCAGCGAACATAATCTCCGAAATCCCCACGCCAGCAAGCTTTGGGGCGTCTCTGTTAAGAACCGCACTAAGGTAAGAGATGACTCCATTTACATAAAGACAGAAGAGGGATGGTGCCAGGACGCAGCCCTGGCGAACTCCCCTGTTAACAGAGAAGCTGGATGATAAATTGCCCTCTCTCCCGCATCTGACCTTAGCAAAATTATCAGTGTGGAGTCGTATTATAATGTCTAGAAGGGGGGGTGGGATTCCTAAATCACGAAGAACAGCCCATAACCTACTACGTGGTACTAGGTCAAAGGCTGCTCGCAAGTCTACAAAAACAGTATATAGTGATCCGCCCTCAACCACGACCGTCTTCCAGAACAGCATATTAAACCTAAAGATCTGATCAGTAGTAGATACCCTTTTCCTAAAACCAGCCTGAAAATGGCTCACAATCTCAAACTCGTCAATCCAATTCAGAAGGCGATTTAAAATCAGCCTGGCAAAGAGTTTTTGGGCTACGTCAATAAGGCTGATAGGGCGATAGTTGGCTGGAAGGAGAGGCGATCCCTTCTTGAAAATGGGGACCACCTCTGCACCCAGCCAAGTATGAGGAATCTTCATGCCCGTAGCAATTCCATTAAATATGGTTAAAAGATAGGGTGCCCAGACTCTCGGTTCATGTTTGTACAGATCACCGGGCACCCCATCAAGACCAGGGGCCTTGCCCGCGGGGAGTGCGAGAATGGCAGCCTGCACTTCCACTAGAGTAAAGCTGATTGAATCATACACACCGGCGCCACTTAGGGGCAAATCATCCATAGGAGAATGATTCTGATATAAAAGGCACGTCGCTTCTGTTTAATAAGATCTCTGCTATCATTTGCCTTTAGTGCAGTCATTAATTCTCTCTTTGCCAATCTACAGGGCCTATTATACCATGGATGCTTCCTAGGTAGCCATTTCTTCAAGGGAGCTAAAGGATTCAGAATAGATGATAGGGTAGTATAAAGTGCATTATTAAGTGCAGCAATATTCGTATTGCTATCTAGGTTGGTTTCATAGTCAATGAGGTCAACCAGTGCATCCAGAGTTGGGATGACACTCGCATAAACTCTGGATAAGTCCTCTGGGTTGCTAACTAGTTTGGGCCATTTCACCCTACGTCTATTGTTTGAAAGGGCAGGAGTATTTATTCTGTCCAAGTGCAACAGAGGTTCAGTCGGACCCAAACCTGGTAGTGCGAATTCCAGGATCAAAGGATTGTGGTCACTTTCAACCCTAGAGAGCACCACAAAATCCTGGACTCGCTTCCATTCCTTACATTGGACGAAGATGTAGTCAAGGTGAGCCTCTCTGCCAGATGAATTAAAAGTGGGCTTCGGAGGGTTATCAGATTTTAATCGGCCGTTGCATGCTCTGATGGAATGAACCAGCGATAGGGAGGTGATTTGAAGAGCCAATGGGGTCCATGCTCTTTCAATTGGACCGACCACATGTGGAATTTCCCAAAAATCATCCTCCTCCTGATTTATAGCATCTATTAAACCCTCGAGAGGTTCAAAGTGGGAATTAAAATCTCCACCCACCACTAGAAGGATACCCTCAGGTAGTTGTGACAATACCGTAGATAGCACTTCAACGGCCCTTGATTCTGCCGATATACTGGTCGGTCTAGAGTAAATATTAATCAGGGCCAGTTGTGTCTTAGCCTGCCATTCCAATATTATGCCCTGGACATCATCAGACCCTGTATCCAGGACAGTAGCAGAACAGCCCAAATGAGTTGCAACCCAGATTGAAAGACCACCAGAGGGTCGGCCCTTACCACCCCATGTAGCCGGAAGAAAAAAGGAAGCGAACCCCGCTCGGTGATAGTCAGCCCTGGCCCAAGTTTCCTGGAAATAACATATATCATGCAGGTCTATAAAAGTGCCCCATACCGGACAATTAAGCTTATTATGGAGGCCCGCAATATTCCAGGAGAGAATTTTTAATGAAGAGCGGGGACAGGGTAAGTCGAGGGGGACAGGAGATATAAGATCATTATCTGGGGTAATGATCAAGTCACTATGAGTGATATCTTGAGTCGAAACTGCCACAATCTGTGCTTGGCCGGGGGAGTCAGACTTTCCTCCATTAGATGGGATTTGGGCTTGCCGTCAATCCACCTCTTCTAAAGGACTAAACCTATTATGGCAGGGAAAGTCATACACTACAGGCTGGTTAAACCAGGAATTAGTGTAGTTTCGACTGCAAGAGGTTGGACCCACCCTTATCCAATCATCCACCATCGTAGTGTGTGCATATTTGTTAGATGGGGGATAAAACGAGGAAAGTGCGAGAGGTTGAATAGATGACTCTCCCTGTTTACCCTTCCAAGCCAAAATATATGACACAATCTTAGGGTTTCCAAAATTGACTACGACACAATCACCCTTATAATGCTTAGTAGTATTGCTCAACCATTTAACCCTCCTCACCATAAAGATAGGCGCAGTTTCAAATGGTGGAAGTGGCCTGTGGGTATTTAGCCAACTAGTGACTTTATTTTTTAGGGAGTCATAAGTTTCTGAGTCAGGATTAGTACACTTGGGGACTCCAGCCAGAACTATTACATAGGGAACCGCCTCAGGGGGTAAGTTCACTACATCTTTCCAGCGTAACTTCCCCACATCGTTTTTGTCGGTTTCCCCATTAGCACTAAGGGTATTCGGTTCGGCAACATTATCCATGGACCTAGGTTGGTGAGGTGGATGATTCTGTGTTAATTGAGGCCTGTCAGCAGTGGGGTGGGGTGAATTCAGAGATCGTAAGGTGTCATCTGTGACAGTTAATTCCCTTGCTCTTGTTGATTGAGAAGGGACACTTGGATTGACAGTAGACAGAGGCAGAGGATCCTGGGGTTGCAGTTGTTGTGCATTAACAGATTCGAGGGTGGGGCTACCATTTTTCATTAAAGAATTAGAGATAATCCCTGTAGCCTTTTCTATTTCTTTTAGTGTGTCACTAATAGAATCAAATCTAGCCAGTAAAGGATCAAAAAAGGTCTACAGCGCTTTTACTAAAATGCTGATTGATAAATCTGTCTCTCGACCTGCTCCCTCGGCGGTGATAGGAGAGGAAGGGCAATAGGGTGTTTGTTCACAGATTAGGGTGGGTGTTCGAGTAAGCATTTCAGTGAGCCCAGACGGTGTCTTAGATGAAACCTCAGACGGTGATTCACAAATAACGTCTGTTTTAGCCTTTTTCCCACCCTTCATCTTTCTTACACATTTTCTTTTGGCAACCGCCCCCTGGCGTGAACCATGAGCTACTCTCAAAATTGGTTCCCGCTCTCGGTTCACAACATCGTCTAGAGAAAGCACAGTAGAGCTCTCGGGAATAGGTTGGAAGGAATCACGCCGAGAAGCAGTACTGGTTCTTAGGTCCTGGAGAACTGAATCGATCGTTTGATCGATACTATTCATCAGTGCAGTATGAGAGTTGTTCAGAGTCTCCGGAGATCTGACGGATGCGAGTAGACCAAGAAGATCTTCTAGTGTTTTCAATACCTTCCGAGAGTCGCTGTTCTAGTATGTGCAGCTCATTGTTAACCACCGAGTTAGCCCTGATAAGAAAGTTGTCCAAAGTACCTGGGAGCATCGGGGTTGAAGGCAGTATTTTCTTCCGTGCAGCCATTAGTTACCTGTGTAAGCACTGAAAGCCAAAGAGGGGGGGCCCGGTCCGGTCTTGACCGTGCTTGAACGGGCTTAAACGGACCCGCCCATTGCCCGGGCTTCGCCCCGGTCTGCGCCCCGCACGCGTCCCGCTCACGCGTGAATGGGTCGTAGCTAATATAGGAGGAAGAGGAGGGGCCGGGAAGAGGAACCAGGAGCGTGTCAGAAAAATCAAGCAAGGCACACTGCCACTTATAGTTAAGAAGGGTGTCCTCCATCTGTCATGGGAAGTGCACCGGGAACTACATCCTGACTAGATATTCATTGCAGGTGATCTTCAATATGGCGGCACCTTTTCATGATTATGAACAGCGTCTCTACATAAATAAAGATGGTCGCCACAAAAGAGGTTTATTTTCATGCGTTACGCATGCTCGATGTATGAGGTCTTGCTTTAAAAGCACACGGAATGAATATATTCTGTTTGATACTAATGCCAGGGTCTATTTGGAAAGAGATTGATGCCCTTTTTGACATACTTATTTAGTAAGTTGCCTATATAACAATTTCAGTACCTTTTAATTACTCTATCACGAGATACATTCTAGAGGCTTTATAGCCTGTATTCATACAATGTCACGTTTATTGCGATGTACATTCTAAGATGGTGGCACTTTTAATGCTTACTAGTAGTATCTACGCCTATGGGGTTCTCTCCATGTAAATGTAGCAAACATATTATCGTCGGACAGTGTATCAAAACTAGGCCTGGGCAAAAATTTCGTTCCGTTCGCGGAAATTGCGATAATTTGACATTTTTGCGTTCCGCGGAGAGCGCGAAAATGTCAAAAATTCCGGTTTCCGCAGCTTGGCGATAATTTGTTTCTTGCTCGCGCTGTAAAATGATACATTCTCGCGCGCGCGCGATCGCCTTACCTGAATCCCTGCGTTCGCCGACAAGTTTTCTTGATCCGGTCGCGTTCTCCATGAGATGTTGTATTGTTTTTAGCCATTTGCGCTGTCTCGCGACAGTTCGCGCCCGCAGTGACGTCATGCGTCGCGCGATCACGTCTTTCTTCTCGCGATCATGCACCGCGAGAACAACTCAAAACAAGATGGCCGCGCCCGCAAGCAACCACATGGGTAAGTTGGCGACCCGCAACCATGCAGAAAATCTCGCGAACATGCCGGAAAAAAACTTCCGCATCTTCGCGATATTTCTGCTTGTTTGCGATAATTTTAAACATTCTCGCGATAATTTGCGAAGGTTAATTCCGCAAATTCCGCCCACCCCTAATCAAAACTGCAATACTTGTTCACTATTCCACACAGTTGTAGGCTTTAGCATTACAAAGTTGCAGGCTTTAGTTGTAAACAATGTTTATTAAAGGATGTTATTCTTGCCCAATAATTATAACAACAACATGTATCGAGCCAAAATATATAGGCTGAGTTCACAAGGGTGCAATGTTAAAAGTATCACTATATCCTAAGTGATGAAGTAATTGAGTAAAGCTAGTTATTGTTGTCATATGTGGACCCGTGGGTGAGACTGGTTTGGGGTCTGCATAATGACTAACTACGATGATTTGCTTTAGATCCCCATATACAATTTTGAGGTATTGCTTGAATGCCTTATTTGAATTGTCCTTTGTTATTTATGCTCATCTGTCCATAAATGTCTCTGATTTAGCTAGTCTTGAAGACCGGGTATTTTATACTCTGTCTCTAGTTGATAGGCTTTAGCTTGACTATACGAGCTCCAGTGCCTATTTTAGTCTGTTCTGATTATAAATCATGTTATCTTAGATTCGGTGGCCAACACTGGGCTGAAATATCAGAATAAGAAAATGGTTTGCTCTGGAAGTACTGGATTCATTAAATCACCTAATTAGCAATTTAGTACACTGTTATATACAGTATAAGGAGCATTATTTATAAAATTTTGGATAGACATGTTTATGTATGGCTACTCTATTTCTTTTAGAACAAGAATTCTATGCTTTTATACTTTGGAGACAAAACGCCATTGTAAGAAAGCAGTACTTGATTGAGGTAATTATTGCTTTGGTCATCATAAGTATGATTTAAATTACACACTGTGAATTATGCTCTCCCCTTGCTTTCTCCTGTCTCTCTTATCCACCGGATGTACAGATTGTTATTTGCCGCTTGCATTTTTGTATATAAGTAAGCTGCTAGTCACGGTATATTTGAAGATTGGAACTGCTATGCTCATCATTAATTTAGATGAGCAATATTTGCTTAGGAGGGAAATCACCTTGATTAGTATATTTAGAACCAGCGTGGTTTCACAGAATATAATGAAATCCTATACACTTAAAAGCTGATTGCCATGCTAATTTTGTATGAGGTAGTATGTGGTTCTGTATATTATGCTTTGCATATATTTAGAATTGTAAAATGAAATTAGTAAATGTGTAATTTTTTTTTAAAGTTGTGTATTATATTGTGATTTTAAAGGTACATATGTTATCTATGTTTTGTAGCCCTGAAGAAGACCTATGAAGGGATGAAATGTGTTGGCTACAATTTGAAGAATAAAAGAATAAAGGATGTGTGGATATCTTCACTCTGAATGTGAAGACCTCCATAAACATATGTATGTGTTTCAGTAGTAAATGTGGTGGGGACAGAGGAGGATGTCTGGAAAATTAGGAATAGTTATGACTAAAGGGGAGGGGTTAAGGGAGGAGTAAGAACAGGATCATAGAGGGTTAGTGAGGGGTTTATTGAGGGACAAACATGCTCCCACAAAAGAGTAATGCAAAAACAACAGTTGATGGACAGAATGCAGAACAATGTAAGACATTCTCCCCAGTGCAGAGATCTGGGCCTAAATCCATAGTTTTTTTGCTCACCATGCCGTTCCAGTTTGAACCCAGCCATATGCAAATCAGTCTTGACCCTATGCCTCATGGGAACAGTCCAGCCCGAACTGCCAAGCCAGGTCCTCCCTGGACTGGAAACAAGCATCCTAGACCTTCCCACTCGGGGTGACAAATGCAAAAACAACAGTTGATGGACAGAATGCAGAACAATGTCATACATTCTCCCCAGTACAGAGATCTGGGCCTAAATCCATAGGTTTTTTGCTCACCATGCCGTTCCAGTTTGAACTCAGCCATATGCAAATCAGTCTTGACCCTGTGCCTCATGGGAACAGTCCAGCCCGAACTGAACACACACCAATACCCTCCAAAACTCAATATATCATTTAAAAAAAAAAAAGTAATACACTGAAAAATGTAATGAAAATGTGAACAATAGGTGGACAATAGGTGGACTTAAACATTCCAAATAAAGAGTCAAACATGTTTTCCTAAAAAAAAAAAAAAAGGACATGCTTTTCTTCTGTATGTGCAAATGAAAACATAAATTATCGACACATTCACAATAAAAGATTTAAAATCTTACTAACTTCCAATAAACACTATTGGCACCACACCTAACTTCGTAACCAATTGTAATTTTCTAAATAGTTAGCTACAGCTCACCGCCATATGCACGCTACACTAAAACACAAAATACAAACATAGGGGCCTATTAGTATGGCGGGCGGATCGCCACCGCCAGGCCGGCGGTGGCGGTCCGCCCGCCATCTGTTCCTGTTTCACCCCCTGCAATATTAGTATGGCGAGGGGTACCGCGGCAGATGGAAAGACCATCCATCGCTTTTCCACTGGTCAGCAATCGTTACGATGGTCAGCTGGGCAGAAAAAGGCCATAATATGGTGTCCATATTATGATGCCTGCGGTGGGGATGCCTTTCCATGGCGGAGACTCAGCCATGGAAAGGCATGCGGGAAATTACTTCAGGGGCCCATTGCGGGCCCCCGAGGGGGTGGGCGGATGCACTGGGGGTACCTATGGAACCCCTTTCGTTGCCATGCACAAGGTGGCAGGCACCGCGCGGTGCCTGTCATGTTGTGCATGGCAATGCACAACATGGACTTTAACATTGCTGCGGGTGATGCTTACGGCACCGCCGGCCGCAATGTTAAAGTAGAGGATGCGCCCGCCAGTGTGGCGGGCGCATCCCAATTGGCCTGGCTGGACCTCCGCACCTCTGACGGTCGGTCCCGTTTTCCATTACGATGGTGGGCAGACAATGTCCGCCCGCCATCGTAATGGGGCCCTTAATACTAATAAATGTTAACTGATACATTTCCTCTATATTTATGAGAGTAGTTACACATTACACTAATTTCACTATTTAATCACAAAATACAGAAAATAAACGTATCTTGCCTCATCCCACAAACTGGGAACCTGCTGTAGCGTTCCTTGATGTTCTCTGGCCAATGGCATGGAAAAAAGCACTCTGTCATTGAGGTGCCAGTGGAAACAAAATGGTGATGAAATTAAAATGAAATAGGGACTAAAATGCATTAAAGTGAATGCAAAACTGTTATTATTTTTCCTGTTTAAAAACCATAATGGTGTTTTTATATCCTGCATTTGAAGTTTTTAAAAACAGCGTTAAACAATGTTAATATGTATATAGATTTAGTAATTTTAACTATTTAAAATTACCGAAAATACATTTTCCATCATTTATATATAATAGTTTTTCTGTCTTTACAAGTAATTAATTCAAAGTGAGAGTGTTTTAATTTATGTTTTATTTGGAACCATACCTAAATATCTAAACTTAATTGTATGCCATTTCATTTAAATTGATTGGGTCTTTATTTTGCATCTCTATCTATCTATCTATCTATCTATCTATCTATCTATCTATAATCAAACATGTGAATTGGGTGTTTATTGTAAATATATTGCGTATATGTTCATCCTGAAAAAAAAATAAGAAGGAAAAATTCACAATACTAATGAATCTCATCATTGCACTGCAAAAATCACACAAACTCTGCCCCTTGAAATAAGCACGCGGGCACAGCACGCAGAAAAGTTCAACCTGCTGAAATTAAGATGGCGAGGATTAAACATGACGACCATAATGGACACTCTTAATGAACAAATGACTGAAACAGGGCCCCCGACAGAAGAAAATCGACTGAAAGGTTGGGAAGATTTGTGCCTCGTCCTTATCCGAAAATTTCCAGCCATTAACGGTAACAAAAAAAGAATAGACATCAGGAAGGATCCATGGTTTAACCTCTCTCTACGAGAAGAAAAGAGAAGGATGACAAAAGAGGCACGAATTCAAGCCGTGGCGGCTAAAACGGGTAAGAAAACAGACAAGGGCAAACTGAAGGAATTACAGAATAAATACAAGAAGATGCTGAGGGAAGCTAAAACAGCATATAAAGAAAAAATCTGGACAAAACTACTGTGGGCAAGTAAATTGCCAAATAGCAGGGAATTCTGAGGCATCATAAATAATATGACAAAGGGTTTAAAATTGCAACAAGAAGCAGGAATTGGCGAAAAAATCTGGATACAGCATGTCCAAACTGGTACAGCAGTACGAAGAACAACAAGTGCGCTATGGCAACGGTTCCCTCAGAATCACCACAAGATCTAAGACCCGAAGTAGAAGACAACACCAGACCGCACACGCCAGAATATAAAGACTTGGGACAAGCAGCAAGTTGCAACGATTTAAATTATCTGATCGATACTAAACAATTGAGAGGAATAATAAAACGATTAAAAATGGAGGGGGCGGCAGGCCCGAACGGGCTCGCCAATGCACTATTTAAACATGCTCCAGATTTTTGGGCTGACTACCTCGTGCCGTTTTTTAATCAGATCTATAGACAGAACAACGTCCCCAAATCTTGGAACAGGAACATCATTCATCCAATATTTTAACAGGGAGATCACAATAAGCCTGAAAACTACAGATTAATATCATTGATTGATGTAGAGGCCAAATTATATGGATCATGCCTATTACTCCACCTTCAAGATTGGGTGGATGAAATGAGTATAATTCCCACGTTTCAAACGGGTTTTAGACCCGGGATGGGCACCTCAACAAACCTGGCCACGTTGGCACTCTTAACTGAAAAAGCAACAAAAAAGAAAACACGGTTGTTTGCATGTTTTGTCGACTTGAAAGCCGCATTCCATAAAGTAAGCAGAAATCACCTCTGGGAAAAATTAAGAGCCTGGGGGTTGCCAAGTAAATTACTGGATGCAATAAAAGCCCTGTACAGTGAAACCTGGGCAAGAGTGAAATTAGGCGATGGACTCAGTACCACCGCCAGTATTTACACACAGCAAGGCCTAAAACAAGGCTGCGTCCTGGCCCCGAGCCTATTCAATTTATTTATGGCAGACATCATTAAATACATGCAAGCAGCCGATTGCCATCCGCCAAACCTGTCCAAAGAGCCAATACCCTTCTTACAGTACGCAGACGATATTGTGGTGCTGAGCCAAAGGCCAATCTGGCTACGAAGAGCAATCTTTAATTTAGTAACCTACCTGAACCAAGGTAGCTTGGAATTAAATAAAGAGAAAACCAAGGTTGTACGTCTAGTGGACCCTAAAAAAACCAAGTTCAAATGGTTTGTAAAAGGGACAATAGTAAGAGCAAGCGGGCTACAAATATCTCGGCTTAAAACTGGGGCAAGGCTGATCACACAAAGAATACAAAATGGACTTAAAAGCAAAAACGCAATAGTTAATCTTTGCATATAGATTACTATATAAAAAATTGGGGTTCCCGAACCATGCCCATCTTTTAAAAGTGAGGGCAGCACAAATTCTTCCCACATTGTCGTATGCCCTAGTAGTCTGGTGCGGTAAAGAGGTGGAGCTGTTAAACGAACTTCAGACGAATGTTTATAAAGCTGTTTTCAACTTACCAAAGTCCGCCACCCCAGCTCAGGTTTGGCTGGAATTCGGCCTTCAGAATCCGAAAATCCGGAGCATGAGCGGCTTCGTGAAACTATGCCACAAATTTCGTGCATCTGAGCCGGGGTAATTGAATAATCTATACTGGAAAGAAATTAAAACCCAGATGGATCAAGACATTCCAAACTCATGGGGAGCCCATCTGAGAAAATCATAGGCGGAACTTGACATACAAACGACATGGGACAGCCTGGTAGACCGGGCAGTTTTTGGTAAATCAGTAAATAAGATAGCAAAGAAGAAGTCTTTCTTAGAAGATAAAATAACAACTTCGAAACGCTGGCATGGGTGGACTGTGATCAACTGTTACACATCAAAAAAGCCTCAGGCTTACTTAGTAACTTATTTCAGCGCTGAGTTAAAAAAGACTTTCATTGATTACCGGTTGGGTTTGCATGACGCGAAAGACCTACAACCTTCCTGGAAAAGTAACCAACAAGCAGCACACTGTCGCTTATGCGGTTTTTGTAATGAAACACTAACTCACCTGCTGTGTGCTTGCCCCGCAGTCAAGGTTTTAAGGAGGGGGCTTTTAAAACCCATTTTTAATTAATTTAACATTCGCACATGCAGGCAATGGTTGGAAGGTTCCTCTATAATCTTGGCTTGCCGGGGTGTAAAATATCTATAACTTTTAAGGCAAGGCGATTTAGAGGAAATTTTAAAAAGCATAAATTAGGACGGCATGGGCTTAGGTCAAGCATGGCACCCCTTCACAAGCCCAAGTAGCAAGCGGACTAAATGCCTAATCAACTATGGGATAGCTGGAATAATACAGAAAAATGGTAGTCGACCAAATCTTTCTGTAAAGTTTTGTACTTTTATAGGGACATTTTATCTTAACAGGACCTAGTTATTTTATTTTTGGACAATTTCAGTCGAAAAATTTTAATAATAGAACTTTCGCAGATTGCTCAAACTGTTAGTTAACATCCTATGCGCATTACTAATGTTGTTCGGATTTTAAATATCGCAAATCTCGTTGGTATTAAGCGGTTTTCAGTTGGAGATTTATGTTTAATATATTTTAAATTGTAAATTGTAACGATTTTAGGAAATCATATACAATAACTATTTTGACTATTGCTTATTTATTCATACAATATCTGCATTTAATTCATATTAGAAATAAAAACAAATTTAATATTATGATTAATATATTGTTTGTATAGTATTATCTTGGCATTTAAATGATTCCATACATTCAACAACGGTAAGATAAATTATGAATCTCATTCATAAATCAATTGCCACCATTATCAACCCATGTGTAGCTTCATAGGCTGACACCAGTAAACCATTATACAGTTTGGCATCTCACAACATCTAATAACTTACAACGGTCAAAAAAACTGTAAATTTCCCTCCCAACTATACTCCTTTTATCATCCCATTTCCTGAGCTAACCAACCTACACTTATGATTTTCTTGGGGCTTCCTCTTTCTACAGTTCCTCATACAACTGAAGACAGTCCACTTTAATGAAGACATTATTTGCCTTGAAGAGACCCAGGGCTCTCAACTTTGGTGGATAGTCCTGCTCCAGTGCCAAAGAGATACAACAACGCACCAAAGTGTTCCACATTTTCTCAAAGGTCTTGATGGTTTTTTGACTATTATGTATGATCTTTTCCAGGGCCACAGTTTGCCATGAGACTGCTATCCACATTGCCACTTTCGGGGATTATCCTTTTTTCAAAATATTGCAATTAATCATTCTACCATGCACAACATATAGAGGATCAAGGTATCTGAAATCTTAACTGCTCAGAATGTGTTGGCCAGAGATATGTGTAATAGGATATATTACAAGTTTTGCATAATCAGAACAACCATGGTTTTATCTGTGTCTCAACACCTCTTTCAAAAAGATCTGAATTGCTACACACTCTACCATATATGTAGCATTGTTCCCACCTCAATATGACTTCTTAAAAATGTATCTGACAAATCCAGATAAATAGAATGTAATTCATTTGATGTGAGATACCATTTCATCCTAATTTTATATTCAGTTGTTGCAAACACCTGAGTTATGTAGACATATTATACCAGCGTTTATCCCATTGTATATGGAATTTGTTTAGCTAACTCTGCCTCAAATTTTAATAGGTACACCAACTTTTTGAAGTCTTCATCATTAATAAGAGTGGCATGAGGATTGAAAATATCCTTTTGTGGACACAAACCTGGTCAAAAGTTATCAAAAGTGGTGAGCTGTCTTGTAGCTGTAGTTATGTTACTCGGTCGAAGTACCCAATGCCGCAACTGAGTCTATCCTGTTGTTTTAAGTGAATGTGAGTGTTGTTTTAAGTGAATGTTTACAGCATCTAAAAGATTTAACACTACCCTTCAGAAATAGGTTTTGGAGTACAAGAAACTCCCCCAGCTTCCTTCTCTCTAATGCTTTCTCATCTGGGGCTGGAATAAAGACATGACTTAAGTGTAGCAGCGTAAATGGAGACAGAGATGTGTAGTGAGGCTCACCCCAACCCCTACCTTGTCCCTATTTCAAGGGTTTTCTTGTTGTTTCAAAAATGTATGGTTTCTGGGCC
Source organism: Triturus cristatus (assembly GCF_964204655.1). Lineage (NCBI taxonomy): Eukaryota > Metazoa > Chordata > Amphibia > Caudata > Salamandridae > Triturus > Triturus cristatus. The sequence continues at coordinate 780,651,012 of NC_140580.1, forward strand.
TGTGTTCTTTGTGTATCCATAGATGGTCTCATAGAGTTGTTGTGGTTAATGCCAGCGCCATGTGCATCCAATACTGCTCCAACTCATGTGGAGACCATTTAATGATAATTCGCAAGTGAGCATCATAATAATATTTTAATACGCCTCTGCATGCTAACCCTTCTTTGTCATATGGTGCCATAAGTATTTTCTTACCTATTCTAGCTTTTCCGTAGGCCCACATAAAGGTTAGCATTGTCTTCTATAGAGGTTTTAATCCTGATATTAACATGTCAGTGAGCAATGTCTGCAATAGAGAAGACAAGATAGCACATTCAATATAATAATATTGATCCACCCCAGGCATGAAAGATAAAGTCCTTGCCATCTATTGAAGTAAGACATAATTTGTGCTTTCAAAGTTGATCATTTGGGTTTCGTACAGATTTTTACTGTATTCAAAATGTTTAGGCCTAGATATTTAATGGTGGATTTAGTCCATTTTAACTGCAAGAGTTTTTAGCTGTGAATCCAATTCTTTGGGGAGGCTGATGTTAAGAATATCAGATTTGTCTTTATTAATTTGAAACCCTGGTTTTTCTCGAATAGTTTCTGAGACTTACAATGTAGAGGGTAGTGTTCATGAGGAGTACATTATCTGTTAAGAGCATGATTTTATAAGTGGTGTCCCTAACATCACTACCATAATTATTGGTGGCTTTGGTATAAAGAGCCTAATGGTTCAATTACAATGGCGAATAAAATAGGGATCAGAGGGCAACCCTGCCTTTGCCTTAGATAGGTGCATTTCTCTTCAGTTAACATCATTTACCCTTAATCTGGCCATAAAGGAACAGTAGTTTGGGAGAAATAAGCCTTTCATTACTAGTCACATCCCTACTCTCTTCAAAACTTTTTCAGGGAACTCCCAGCTCACAATGTTGCTTTCTCAGGGTCCAGAGTGATCAGGGTTGCCTTTGATACCCTTCAACTTAGTTTTTTCAATGAAACACGCTACTCTCTGGCCATTGTCCATTCCCTGTCTTCCCTGCACAACTTCAACCTGGTCCACACACACTAAGGGTGGTGGTATTTTATCTTATCTTGCTACACCTTCATAAAGTTTTTTGCATCTGCAATTAGCAGAGGGAGGGGACAATACAATTTAGTCTGTGGTGTTTTTCGCTCTCTTTGGGATAACAGCTATCTTAGCCTTGTGTATTGATTGTGTGATTCCGAATGAGGTGCTAAATGAATTATTGCTGCATTTTCTCTATGGATAGTTATCTATTCAAATTCATTGCCCTTATTGCTGCTTTTAACTATTGAGCTTCTATGAGCTTATACAGTTCCTCTCGCCGATGCTGGGGAACTTTTATTTCTAGAGCTTGGTCCAGAAATGTAATCATTTCACTTTTATCTGTCAATGCAGCTGAGTATAAAGACTCAATTTTACAAAGGCGTCCCTCGTCACCTTTTCTTTCTTTGTGGGGTTGATTGCTGTCTTAATTACTGCTATATAGGATTTCGCTCTTTTCTCTCTAAGTCGAATGGCTAAAAGTCTGTCTGCATTATTACCCCTCTCACAAGGAGACTGCTTCAATTTGAGGAGCTTAATCTTTGCTTTCTCAGTTCGCTATTCTTGAAGTTGGCCTTTTTTGTTGTTCTATCCTTAACCAGTTGAGCAAATGAGACCTCTTGTGTTTCTTTCCTAATTTGCTTTGTTTAATAATTTGGATTCTGCTAGGAGGTTATATGGACAGTCTCTATGTGAAACTGCTAAGGCTATGACACTTATTGAAGCTTTAAATGCATCCCCATGAGTAAGTAAATTTGGTATCGCAGGGATCATTTCTGGCCACATAATTTCATATGCCTTTTCTATGTGCCTCAGTATGAGCCAGGTCCCTGAAAAATAACATCTGTACTTCCATCTTAGCTCTATGACTATAGCTTCACTGGCATCCTCTCCCATGAAGTTTGGAACAGATCTGTAATAACACCGGTGATAATATTTGATTCTTTCATGTCCTGATGAAAGTTCTTAATGCAAATATTTTACCTGAATAGGACACGTTACAACGCAAACATTTACAACGCATGCCTTTACAACATGCTTTTTACATCACAACATCCATTAAAACTCATGATTTTACAACGCATGCCATCACAACGCATTTTTATAAACTACATTTACAACACATTCCATTACAATGCATACCATTACAATGCATAATACTTTTAGGGCGACACTAGGGTAAGTGTTGGATAGTGTAGGGGTAAAATGACTAAGTCCACTCCAGTGAGTGCCACAGTAGGGTAAGTGTTGGATAGTGAAGAGGTAAAAATTACTAATCCCACTCCAGAGAGCGCAACAGTAGGGTAAATGTTGGATAGTGTAGGGGGAAAAATTACTATTCCCACTCCAGTGAGTGCAACAGTAGGGATAAAAATGACTATTCCCCATTACTTACCTTATAGTGCATTGTAATGGCATGCGCTGTAGTGACATGCGTTGTAATGGCATGCGCTGCAGTGACATGAGTTGTAATGGCTGCGTTGTAATGGCATGTGATGTAAAGGCAGTTGCGTTGTAATAACTGCGTTGTAAATGTAGTGCATTGTAATGATTGTGTTGTAATAGCTGTTTCCCATTGTCCCTGTGTAATCTATTTTCTAAGTACTTATTTAATTATTTGAAAAGTTTTATAGCACGCAAACATGACCCGACCGGGTATCAGCGACCTGGATATATAAGCAAACTATAAAAGAAGTTAAGCAGACATAGGGTGATCAACATAGATACAAGGAGACAAAGTAAAACATGGTTAAGAGGTAGATCTGGGCTGTAAAGCATGAGCTAAAAGTTAGTTTGGTAACTTCAAGTCTATAGTTGCAGGCAGCTTTTCAGGAACAGCCCTTTGAGTTCGTTTTTGAATGAGGCGATAGAGGGGTCAGTTCCGATTTCCGGGAGAAGAGTGTTCCATGTTCTTGGACCGAGGCGAGAAAAGGCACAGGTCTAAGTTTTCTTCTTCTTGAATTTATACAGTTTCAGCAGTAGAGTGTTTGAGCTTCAGACCAGATAGTTTGGGGTTTTTGCCAGGTAATTTTGAGTGCTATAATGAAGTGCTTTGTGCATCAGGCAGGCTAGCTTGAACTGCATCCTTGCATCAATAGTGAGCCAATTAAGTTGAGTTAGATCTGGTGTTATGGGATCTCGTTTTAGTGATCCCATGATGATTCTGGCCACTGAGTTCAAGGTAGCTCTAAGGGGGGGCCAGTCAGGCTTTAAGTAGCCCCACCAGGGTTGCAATTCCTTAGTTGAGGCAGAAGATGACTAGGGATTGTAATGCTCAATGCATGTCATCCGTTAGCAAAAAAGGTTTGAGTTTCCTTAATGTGTTGAGTTGGTAATTGGCTCCTCTGGTGGTTGCACTGATGTGGTTTTGCATATTCAGGTGTTTGTCCAGAGTTATGCCTAATGACTTAGCGGAGTCCACAACATAAAGAGCGCAGTTCAGCGCTGTTAGTAGTTTGAGCCAGTCTTGAATGCGTGCAGAGTGATTTTGGGGAGCAATCAGGAGGAATTTGGTCTTGAGCGTATTTAGCATAAGGTGATTATGAGTTAGCCAATGTTGGGTTATCAGCAGAGCAGAGTTAAGAGTTTTGATGTCATCTGGTGATGGGATCTGTAGGTATAATTTAGTGTTTTCGTGTACACATGGTATTGAATGTTTGTGCAATTCAGAATTTCAGTGAGGGGTTCCATGAGTGGGTTAAAAAATGTGGGTGAGTTCAGATCCTTGGGACACTCCGATTGGTACCGGCATACTGTAAGATAGAAAGTGGCTGATTTTGATTCTTTACGTTCCATTGTGTATGGAATGAGGCAGACCAAGTTAAAACTGGGCTGGATAGCCCCATCCTTTTATCGAGGAGATAAATTAAGTTATCATGTTTGACCTTGTTGAATGCCAATGAGAGATCGAGAAGTATGAGAAGGCAGAGTTTGTTCTGGTCAAGTAATCTCAAGGCGTCATCAACTATGTGCATTAGGGCAGTTTTGGTACTGTGTACAGATTTGGAACCCGATTCGAATTGGTCCAGGAGGGGAAACTGTTCTATGTGATTAGAGAGTTATTTGTGAATGCCTTTCTCAAGTAGTTTGGTTAAGGTCATGCTATTGACTGGAAGATGTTAGGATCAAATAGTACTGCATTGGGTTTCTTTGGGATGAGACACACTTGTGAGGTAAGTTCCGACAAACTTTCCTTTTTCTCTTTTCTGTTTCAGATTGGTTGAGGCTCAACAATTCTTCCCATTGCAGGGCAGTGGATGGAGGGCATCCCAGGATTTTTGCCAAAGGGTATCCGTCCATAAGGAGCTCCTCTCTGACGCTCCTTCTCTGGCTGCCGTTTTGTATCCATCTTGTATTTAGAAGTCGGCCAGTTGGTTTGCAATTCGAAATGGGAGATTCTGGGTGTGGTGAACTGGTCCAATTCAGAAAAGGTCCATTCTTTGGTCAAACAACTGAATGTCTGCTGGGGTGGCTATAATTTCTTTGAACAGCTCATTTCTTAGCATGGACATGCTGTGGGATATTGATTTATCTATATTGGTTTATAAGTCAGCAAGGTATGCTTTCAGTTCTTCTTAGGGATCCAGTGCTTTTCACTGCTATAATTGTGTCTGGTTTAGCTGCCAGCCTTAGGGAGAAATGTGATTGCAAGAATTCTATTCTGCTACGGTGTTTACCACACTAGTATGATGCGGCTGCATGTATGACAAGCTTGGCTCTTTCTATGGTATCACACATCAATCCACAATGTCTTTAATTACAAAGTCTCCAAAGCCATCTGATGTGCTATGCATAGTGAAAGATTAGTCACTTCTCAAGTTTCCCAAAAGACTCAGAGGATGCTTTGTCTGTAGCTCAAACAAACTATACTTTATTGCTAAACAATTCAGTTCAAGCACATGGTACTAGGACAGATGAGGGAACACTGTTTACCACATCGAAGACATTAAGAACAACTCTTCGAATAAGGAGATAAGATGAGGAATTCCATGTCATGAAATGAGGCCCACAAATAGAGCATCTATTATACCACCCCACTGTTTCCTGTGTGCTCATTCATTATTATGGGGAAGATGGGGGAATATTTCCCTTCAGTTACATCCATCAGGTCCACAGCGCTCCACTCTCCCTTCCAACTCACAAGGTCTCTGGTCTGATAGTGTTCAATAGGCAAGTGCTATGTATCTAAGCCTTAACACAAAGATTGGAGATGCTCTCCCCTTATAATTCTCAACAGGCTGTGTTCCTGATTTTCCTACAATCAGCTGCAGAGGCCACTAGCTCACAAATGTGCCTATGGGAGTGAATCTGTTGTTTTCTGGGCACCTCAATGGGGTTGGGCCTCCCCTTGATGCTCACTACTCTCATTTCCCACCATGCCATGTGGGCTGATAACACTCCACAGTTTTATTCTGAACTGCCCCAGGGGGCTACAACTCCAGACTGAACATTTCAGGACTAGGCGAGCCCACCCTGTGGCTGCAATATTGCTTTGTTTGGCCGCCACGAATATTGGGGAGGCCGCAGTTCGCTCTCTGCCGATCGTGTCAGGCTTCCTCCTCTTTTTCATCTTCAAGCACAGTCCTTGCAACTGCCTTTCCTATTTTGTTTGTGGCTCATCAATGCTTTCTGGCAGTTTCTGGGCCCTTATTCCAAGGTGGGAGTCAGAGAGAATGGAGCTCAACCTGCTCCTGTCACCATCTTCGGCTGGAGTCTAATATTTATAATAGTTTTCTTCAATGAAGTATAAACAAAACAGAAACATGTATGTATTATTTTTATATTTATTAATACAATATCAAGATGAAAATTAATAATGTTTATTGTTTTAATTCATTGAAATGTTGATATATTATTGTACATACTAGCCATTATTTCTCAAGAAATTGTTCTGAATGGAGGGTTACAAACTAATATTCTAAGTCCAGAACCCCAAACATTGGAGAACATGCATACTTAGTAGGATTTACTAGTCTAACTCCAGACCAAAAAACATTGATGAAAGTGTATAATGTTGAGTGTAAGAGGTGCAATTATGCTACTCTAACTCTAAATCTCCAAAAATTGGGTAAAGAGAAATATTTGAAGGAGTAAGATTTATTATTTTACTTCCAGTCAAACAAACTCTTGGGAAAGTACATTAAGTTATCAGGAGCAAATATATTTATTATTTCAACTCCAGGTCCCCAAACTTTAGGCAAATTGCCAAATTTGGTTAAGATTTATTATTGGGCATTGTGGAAAGTGTCTTAAGGGAAGGTGGTGGGGTCAAACTATACTACTTCAACTCCAAATTCCAAATTTTAAGGAAAGTGTGTTATTTCGAGAGGTATGATTTTTGGGGGTAAGTGTATTAGTACGTTCCATTCTAACAACAAAAAGATGCATATTGGGAAAGTGCATAGTTTGCAAGGGAAAGAGTTTAGATTAGCGGACACTGAACTCGGTCTACCAAGCTTAGTTCATGTAGAGATGGGCAGACCATAAGATTTCCGTTGATGGAGTACTCATTGGCTCCGTCGAAGGAAACCTTCCTCTTTATAGCTCAACCGAGTAGAAACTGTTGAAGAAAGGGCATTATACCACCCGGTCATTTTAGGTTAGATGATGTAATGTCCTTTTTGTTTGTCCAGGCTGCTACGATGTGAGTGGCAGAAATAAACAATAATGATTTTGACACTATGGGAGAAAACTTGCAAAGTGTGAGAGTCATTTGTTTTTTGTTTTTCAAAAACAAATACCCCTTTTGGGATCATGTTTTTAGAATTTCTTTTTTGGTGGATGTTCGCCAAACTCTGTACCGTGATATGAACTGCCATGACAACGGTTCCCTTCAAGGTACAGAGGTGATCAGTGGGCTGGCAGTTAGCTCTCAATTTGATGGGTGGTAGTCCATCAGTATGGACACATTGATGGACTAAGTAATCAGTCTGTCAGACTTAAAATCAGGCCCATACTATTCTAACACAAGTCCAATGAGCACAGACATTGTTGAAAATTTGATAAATTGGGAATATAGTAGCATTAGTATGCTATTGTAACGCCACACCAGCAATCATTGGGGAAAATGCATAATGTTAAGGGGTGATGCAAGTGTTTTATTTGAGGGAGTTGGGGAACTATACTATTGTAACCCATAAAATGTTTGCATTTTTAAAACAAAAAAAAATTGAGATACAAATATACAATTTTTTATTAAAAAGCAGAAACTCCGAAGATATTATAAAGCAATATTTAAAAGAAAGGACATGAATGAAACCAATATATAACACATTAAATATATTAAAAACAGAAGTGCTTATTTAACTAAAAATACCTACACTAGGAAATCTACCACATTTTTTTAAAATTAGTTTGAATCATTAAAACACAGTGCCCAATCAAAACCTGGCCAGTACAAGCCTCTCCTAGGTATTTGCAATAAGTTAATAGGGTGCCATGCCATTAGTTGGTGTTAACATATAGAAACATCTAACAGAGGCTTTTACAAACTCCAAGTTGTCTCCGTGTTTTGGCTTAATTGATAAAAGGCCTTCTTTAGATAAGATTTATCTTTCACTTCAAAAACTCAAGGTTTGGTGAACAGCTCTGGTCTCCCAAGGGTATTACACATATGTTTAATATATTTAATCTATGAGATTTTATGGAAAAACATTTCACTCATATATTCTTTATTTTTTTGCTCTGTTTAACTTTGTGGCTGGATCCACCCAACCTGAATGCCACAATAAAAGATGTGAAAATTAATTGTGTCTTCCAAATAACCCAGACCAAGTTTATTATAGAAAATACTTCTGCAGAACTTATTTTCCTTTATTTCACATGTGAGAAGGCTGAGTGACCCCAAATACCCACCCAACAACAGACTCTTGAAAGATGCCTAGTCCAAAGATTTACTCCCCATTCTGGTTAAAAAATCAAATTCAGCCACTTGTGGCTGAATGAATGTAAGTTTTCTAGAGCAGAGTAGATTTGACCTTCGTATTTTCAAACACTGACAAGTAAGAAAAAGACAAACCTCCCTCTAATAGCTGACTCTTTATAATAAATGTTCTTATTCTGAAAGACTTTGGACACATAGGGCCGATTATGAGTTTGGCGGTGTGGCAGCGGACGGCCACGCTGGTGCCCCTTTGCCATACTGCCAAACCTGTAGTAAGACTGCAAACTGGATTATGAGTTGAATCCTGGCGGGTGGTGCTGTGACAGAGGTCCCATGGCGGAGACTTTCTAAGGCCCAAAGGAGAGTCTTTAGAAAGGCACCACAATGGGAGCGCCACAGCATATCCCTGCATGGCATAGTCTGTGCATTCCACACCATGGAACAGGGGGTGCATACATACAAAGGGGGGCACAGCATGTGCCCCCCTGCATGCACCCTCAGGCCAGAAACCCCTTTGTTTCCTCACTGCCACACTTTTCATGGCGGTGAGGAAACCCATAATATGCTTGACAGTGCCTCAGAGGCATCGCTAAGCATATTGCGGGCCTCCGACTGGTGCGCCGCCGCTGAGGATCTACGATCCCCGGTGGTTGCAGCGGTCCTTTAAAGGTCTGACTGCCGAACTCCCAATAGGGCCTTCGGACCGCTAGTGTGGGGGTACCTGCACCACCAAAGCAGCTATGGCAGTCCATGGGACCGCCGTAGTTGTAATCAGTCCCATAATCATTATAAAAGTCTTCAAAATTGTTGATGTCTAAATCGAAATTGTTTGAGAAGGACACATGTCCCTCAAGCAACTTATTTTGCCCATTTGTGGTGTAGGACATGAATACTGCATCATCTGCTATAAGAGTAGCATGATTGCCTCATTACCAATTCTTGGGGTGTGATACCTGCATTCCCTTAACAATGACTTCAAGCCATTAGTATATAGAATGACTAAAATTGGGCCAGTGCACCACCTTGGCAGAATCCTCTGACCAGGTTGAAAATACTTGAACACTCGCCAGACTTCTATTGAGATGTAAGACCAAAGTGCAAACACTGAAAATGATAGTTTGAATCCAGACACCGCTCAGACTGTAAAACTTGCTGAGTCCACGTCAGAGGCTACAAACTTGCATGTACAATGGCATTTATGGAATATTTCCAGTCCTGCATTGCTGAATCGTCCAACTCTACCTTAGAAGCTTTTCCGTATCAACAAGGAACTGCCAGTGCCCCTAAAATTTGTACCTGCTCTTTCATCTGATAACAAAATGTCAAGCTTCAGCAATAAAACTAGTTCTCTAAAGGTCTGAATCACTGATACAAGCAATCACCCACCAGAACATTATCATCCAACTCCCTTCCAGCCAGAAATGGCACTCTATGAGAATTGGAAATCTTGACTGATATTGATGCTACCTGTTTGGTGTGGTTCTTCCTCTTCCTGAATAATTGGAGTAAAATTAGATCACTTCCTCACAGCAACTGCCGACATGTTCCATGGTGTTTCTCAATGCACTGCCATGTCATCTATCTTATTCAATGCCTATATGCCCCCCTTTGCAGTCATCTTTGTGGTTGGGTAGCAAATATACGCTGGTGAAACCCAGCTCGACCTAAAGCTGTCAACCTTCCCAAGTTATCCTATTGTTGCTCTAGTACAAAAACTGACTGTGCCTTAATGGAAAAGACCGACATTTGTATCTGTGGCTTTGTCAGTCCATCCCCTCTCACCATCCATCAGCCAATGATTTGGCCACCCACGTGCCTCTGTGATCCAAGCATGCAACCTTGGTGTGATCTTTGATAGAGATCTCTCATTCTCCCCACAGATAAATGCTGTCTGCAAAACTGCCTTGCTCCACCTTCATTAACTGAAAGGGATCCTGCTGCTACTAAACAGCTCACAGAAAGCAAGGCCATGAGCCGCCTGCCTGATTGTAATGCCTCCACATACATCCCTCGGCAGGCTCCTATGAGTGCAAAAACACGCTACTCGAGTTGTGTTTAACCTCAAACATAATGAACATGTTAATCCTGCTCTCAGATGCCTCTACTGATTTCCTCTGAATGAAATAACTTAATTTATAACTCTCCACATTGTTCACCAGACACTACATAATCACACTGCCAGCTACACTGCCAGACTATTTATTCCTTTTCAACCACACCATTCGTCATCAGGGCACTTCCCCTGGAAATAGCTGCCTACTCACGTGAGACTTGAGAAAGACTACTTCAAATTTGGGAAATCTGTGAAGATACATCTTTTCACCATGGCATGTCTACTGTCTGCCCGAAGAAGTTGCACATTTAGCTTGAACACAGTCTGCAAGTCAAACACCTAAAATCGATCCTTTAGTAACACCCAGGCTCTGGGTAGCTGCACAAACAAACCTTAACATTTCAGTGACTTCTTAGTGGGACAGTATGACATTGGAGTTTAAGGACCATTGGATGTTCCAACTACTTTGGGCTTCCGCAAGCCCACCCTTTTGCTCCTTGAATGCTTTGAGGCCCCTTTTGGTGGTTTGCGGAGTGTAATAATACCCTAAAGAAAAGGTAAAATGTGTTTATGTGTAATCTTAAAATCATGTAAGAATTCCAGATTACATTAATGTTTTGAACTGTGTCTGTGAACTTGGTGGAGACTCCTAACAATATAGGGGGAGGTGCAAACGCGTTAAAAAATACTGTAAATGTTTGGGGCCTAGCTGCATCATCTCATTGTGCTATGTCTATTATTGTCTAACCGATGTGCTACGTTAATCATAGTAAAATTCAAAATCCTTAATAGAATGTAAGACCCTCAGTACAAATAAGATGGAAAAATGATCAAGTATAAATATCCAACTGCAGGGTAGATATTATTGTAAGGAATTTGGGGGTTAAATTCGATGCTGAGCTCACTGTTGAATCTCAGATAAAATCACGGTCTAGTTCATGTTTTTTGACCATGAGATCCCTGAGACGTAGGATTCATTTCATGCCCTTGGCACAGCAAAAAACTATTGTTCACGCCTTGATCACTTCTAAACTGGACTACTCCACTAGTCTTTATCTCGGGCGTCCTTCATTTCTGATTCAGGTCTTCAGATCATTCAAAATGCTGCAGTCCGATTGATCCTGAAATTCCCCCCTGGTGCACGATCTCAAGTCACTTGCATCAGCTTCATTGATTACCGTTTAATAGAAGGAACCAGTTCAAGGCCATCACTTTTGCTTTCAAGATTTTTAACCTAAGGGTACATCTCTGTATTAGGCGCCGGTTCAAGCTGTCCTCCCAGCAGTGTTCCCTTCATTTCAACAACCTTAAATTGTTCCAAACCCATCCCATTGGTAAATCCAGAAGAGGGGGCCGTTCTTTTGCCTACCTGACAGCCAGATTGTCCAATGCCTTACCTCTGGCCTTGAAAAGTTGTCCATCTTAAGTGTTTTTCATGAAAAAGCTAAAAACACTTCTTTTGACTCTGCAGTAACCCCTTCTTAAGCTTGCTTTTGCCTGGACAAGTTGGACGGCTTTTGCTACCGCCAGGACACCTTTTTAGGTAGCTGTGCGCTTTACAAATGTATTGTAGTATATTGTATTGTGTAGTGCTCATCCACAAGCTTACTAAACTCTTTTGAGTACACTCACCACCTGGTACTGGGCAGGACTTCGTATATCAGGCTATTGAATAAATAAGCATTTACTGGCCTCGTCAAAGGGAAGTACTCACAAGCCTACTTAGGGGCATATTATCAAGAAACAGAGTTAAAATGATCGCCGCTTTAGCGGCAGAAAACTGAAGCTAAAGCGGCGATAATGGGCTTGATAATATGCCCTTGAGAATTCCCATAGAAGCCCATGTTTTGGTGACAACATGGGCTTCTATTGGAATTCTCAAGTGCATATTATCAAGCCCATTATCGCCGCTTTAGCGGCAGTTTTCTGCCGCTAAATCGGCGATAATTTTAACTCCATGCTTGATAATATGCCCCATAATGTCTCCTGTGAAGCATCTCTTGAGTCACAGAGCGCCAGGATAGGCTTGTGGGTAGGCTGGTTGAAGAATTTAATCCCACATTAACCAAGACATGTATAGGTTACCCTTGGATAAGGAAGTATAGCAATAGGGTTAGAAGACTTTGCTTAGGTTATTATCGTATAAAAATGGTATCCTACACCCATGTTCTACATTTTCTGCACTAGGAAAGTTTGCTCTGTTCTTGCAGTAAATACTGTAAATGCTCAGGGTCAGATTTACAAGCCCCTTGCGCCAACTTTACCTGCCGTTGCGTCACTTCTGTGATGCAGCGGTGCCGTAAACAATGCGCCACAATGCAACACATTTACAACGTGACGCATTTAGGGAGATGCATCACATTGTAAATCCCTGCGCTACATTATACCTGCACCAGGTATAATGTATGCAGGGTGAGTGTTCGGTTGCAAGGAATCCTTGTAAAAGTGACGCAATGAAATCTACAAGAGTCACTTTTTCAATGCAACTGGGTCAAAATCTTGTGTCTGCTTAAAGCAGACATAAGGAATGACACAGCATGATGGGAATAGGCATTCCTGACCATTGCTGGAGTTGCGTCGTGCTTACGACACGACTCCAGCAATGCGTTGCCTTTTCGACAAAAGATGCATCACGCATCTGTCTATTCTTGCGCCACGATGCGCCGCATTGTAAATGCGGCACATCCATGGTGGCGCAGTCTATTTTTCTGTCACACAAACTAACTGGCGCATCTCTGCTAATAGGCAGAGATGCGCCAGTTCTTGTAAATCTGCCCCTCTGTATTTTAATGAAGATTGAGACAACCATTACTCCAAAAGAATGACCACCAGTATTGGCGTTGTCACTGCTTGTAATGTGATATCGTCATTGTTTTTGAAAAACATATTTTTTTGCATTTGGTGTGATGGTTTTCATTCCTACGAGCTTCATTTTTATTTCTCTTTAATGTTTTCATTTTTTTTCTTTTTCCTCACGCCATGCTTCGTGAGGCATTTGTCAAAATTACTGGACTCGCTTTTGGCTGCAAGGCACATATTTCCAACTACCTCATGTATCTATTCTCTTGTTATCAGATTCCCTCATCCTTCTGAAAAGCACTTTTGTATAGCCTTGCAGGCACCGAAAAATGAAATATTAATAATAACAATCCATATCTAAAATAAAACATGTTATTTACACACTGCAGAAGACATCACTCCCGCCTGGAAGGCACAAATGCACTATAGAAGAAGCAGTCAATAGGCCATTTTTCTACTTTAGCATATTGATAAATGCTTTAGCATTTATCAAGCTGTTGATACTTCATTGTTTATGACAAATTAAGCGTAGATTTCTTTCCGGATGTGAAAGTACAGATGAGTACTTTCGATTGGTTGTCATTCTAAATTCGAAGAAGTATTAATGACAGTTTTATAAGCATTTAAATGTGTTAGGTTTTAAGCCAAGTAAACCATCCTCTCAGTCCTTTCAAAAACTAGAAAAAAATAACTTTGACATGTTTTGCTTTCGAAGTAAAATATATGTTCTTTAAAGATTTAAATATTTTCCAAACACAAATTGGAAACAGCAGACTGGTTTACCGAAGAGTTTAATGTTTCAGTAAACACATCTGCACACAAGAAACCCTACCAATCCTTCTCGAACAAATTGCCAAAACAATGAAGCAGACTCACACTAAAATATATAGTTTTAAAAAACCAATAGAATTGTGAAAGTTAAATCAACAATGTTATATTTCTAGAAATAATTCAGGGTACAGTGCTTTTTCTAACCGCTGGGCACCGGTGCGATTCCACTAGCTGCACTATTAATACTTGCGTCCAAGTGTACAGTAGATTATTGTTTTTTAATTATTTGTGTTTGTAAGTACCTCGAGCTAAAAATGCTATATCAGTGAAACTCAATTCATGGTTTCATTAATTGTGTATGCCTGAAGTAGATGGGAGAGTGTGCTAACTATGAAAAATACAGCCAAAACATAAGGGGCCCTATTACACAAGTGCGCCGGGGCACAACGGGTGTTTGCCCCAACTTTCTGCGCCCAGGGGCACTTTGAGATTAGAGAAGGAGGTGCAAATTCTTGTGCAGCCCCTTCTGTAATACAGATAGCGCTGGAGCACGTATACCACCAGCGCTATCATTAAAGGGTGTTCTCTCATTTGCATGAGGGCATGGCCCCACTCAAACGAGAGAACCACTTTGCCTCTGCGCAGTATTACTGGCATGGGTGCCTTTAGAAGGCACAATGACAGTGCACCACAAAAAGGTGGCTCACGTTCAGTGCGCCTTCTAAATGCAGCCCTTTAAAGGGATCCCCAGTCATCCCCTTGCAGGCGGATGCAGTCAATTACTACACCAAGGATATTTCTAATCACTTTTAAAAGTGCAGGCGTGTTGCTGCCTGCATAAAGAAACCCGAAGCAGCTTTAAAACAGCTGCTCACGTGTTTCTCGTGAAAGCACTGCCCTGGGTGCAGCACAAGTCCACGGCTTCCCAAAGGCAGCACATTCTTCTTGATAGGGCTCACTATCCACATTTGCACCTGGTGCTCCTGCTTTAAAGTGTGCCGTGGCACAAATTTGGAAAGTGCACCCTATCTGTAATTTAGGCCCAGATGCGCTCTTTGGCATGTAGTTATTCCGAGGGGGAGGAGCTAGGCTATTTAAAATTATGCTTGTTGTAGGGACTATTTTGAATCTAACCTGAAGGTGAAGATATTCCACTTGATGGTATAACCAGATTCTGAATGCAACACAGGGATGAGTGTAGAGAGGCAGAGGTGGGTGACTGATCGTATGTGCAAGCAATGGTTTGCCTTAGGTAAACAAGTAAGGTTGGTGGAAAATTTGAATACAAATGTGGGAACTTGTAACAATCCTGTTTTGCACTTTTCCCCATCCTATCTGGTGTCTGCAAGAGTGAAGAGTAGATCTCAGGTGGGTGATCAGAGTTTTAATGGGAAGTTAGAGGATTTTCTATAGGGTATTTACCAGTCATGAGAGAGCTGCCCAAAGGTGGAGTCGTAGTAGCTAGTTTCCTGAGAACTAGGACACTTACTAGGCTTTTAGCAGCATGAAGTAAGTAGCAGTGTGCTGTGGTGGGTATTAGGATGATAAATGTGGAGGGGGCAAAATACTCTTAAAATGGATGCTAATGTGCTCAGTAGGGCCAATGCCAGGTCCAAAGGGATCTCCAAGTCTACAACCCGCCTTAGTTCCAAAAAAAACAATTCCCAGAACCGGTACACCTCCGGGCAATGCCAGGCCAGATGGAAAAAATCAGCAGTGTGTGCGTGGCACCTGTCGCAAGACGAGTTCTCCCGCAGACCGTATCTAAACAGTCTCTCTGGGGTGTAATACACTCAATTCAGATACTTAAAGTGGACCAGTCTGTGTCGACCGTGCAATGATATTCGTCGCGTACTAGTACAACAGTATAACCACATGGGATCATCTATTTCCAGCTGTAAATCACATTGCCAGGCTAGTCTGGCTTTGGTGTAGTGATTCTCTCTGTGAGACATTGCCAGTTTATATATGCTGGAAATCACCCTCCGGGGAGGTTTAGTTTTAATTATATAAGACAATTCTAGCATTTCCGGAGGTTCTTGCAGATCGTCCCCTAGTATATCCCGGAGCACCCTTCGTACCCTGTGAAATTGGAATCTCTGCAACTGAGTGCTCTCTCCGGCCGAGACCACCACGTCTTCCCATGTCTTAACCTCTCCATCTTTGAAGAGGTCACCCGCAGTTAGTAACTTCAGTGTCTGGAGCGCACGATCAACCCCTTTGTCCCGACACAGGGCCAACCACCGGGTCCATTCAAGAGGCATAACCGGTGAGTACAACAGTGCCCCCGCAAGCAGCTGCAGCAAGGAATGGAAAGCATGTCGCGTTGAGTTAAGTGAGTCCAAAAACCCCGCTCAGCGATCCGCAGGCTCAAATATCGTGGCCGGGAGGGGGAGCGGCTCAGCAAAGAGTCTTTCCATATGGAGAAACGGGACGTCCGGTGCACCGTGTATCCAGTAATACACTTGTACACTCTGTGCAGCTCTATAATACAGATTTAGATCAGGCGCACCAAGACCCCCCATATGGTACGGTAGAGTTAGTATCTGCCATAGTACCCTCGCCTTCTTACCCGCACAGGCTAGTCTTATTAATAATGCAGTAACTCTCTGAAAAAATGAAGCAGGGAGGACAATCGGTATGTTTGTGAAGAAGAACAAAAATCTGGGCAAAATCCCAATCTTCATGATAGAGACCCAGCGGCTTCTACATCATCCTCCAGTCGACTGACCGCCGTGCCGTAATTTTCCCAAAACACTATGCCCGAGTCCGTGTGGAGGCGTATGCCCAGGTACCGTATCGCCTCAGAGGTCCAGGTCAGCGGGAAGTCAAAACGCGTCGTGACTGGGGTGAGCAGAAAAATTATAGATTTATTCCAATTACCGCTAAGTCCCGACAACGCCCCAAAATGCACAACCTCCCTGAGTACAGTGGATAGGTTATTCTCAAAGTCGCAAACATACAACAACGTGTCGTCTGCGTAGGTGGACACTATTATTTTATAAGTCAGGAATCGAATACCTTTGGTGCTGTGATATTCCCGCAGCGCACACGCCAATGGCTCTGCCACCAAATGGGGGACAACGGACAACCCTGTCGTGTCCCGCGTGATATAACAATAGGATCTGTCGCCAAGTTACCCACCCTGATCCTTGCCCTGGGAGCATCATATAAGATCCCAATCAATTGGATAAAGACAAGGCCAAGCCCCATCCTAGTTAAAACTGGACGTAAGAACGACCATTTGACGGAGTCGAAGGCCTTCTCCATGTCCAGGAAGACCGCCACCGCATTAGTGTTGTGTCGAACATGCTGAATGGCGCCAAAAACCGTACGCAGGTTTCAGGTGAGATTCCTGTCAGAAACAAACCCCACGTGCTCCGGGGCCACCAAAACCGGCGCCAGAGGAGAGAGGCGATTAGCAAGCACCTTAGCGAATAGTTTGGTGTCTACATTAAACAAAGAGAGGGGACGGTAAGACCCACACTCCTCAGGCGGTTCATCTGCTTCGGGGATAGCGACTATCAGCGCTTCCCTCATCGTTGGTGGCATTATGCCTGACACACACATATCATCAAAAAGCGTGGAGAGGTGAGGGAGTAGCAAGTCTATAAAAGCCTTATAGAACCCAACTGTTAGTCCGTCCGTTCCAGGGGCACTAGATGCTCTCATACCGGACAGAGCCATCAATATTTAATCTTTCTCAATAGGCCGCATGAGAAACTCCCGGTGTGTATTCGTGAGGAAGGGCAATTTAATATATTCGAGATAGTCAAGGATTTGCTCTTCGGTACCCGACGACCTGGATGTGTATAATTCCTCGTAATAGCGCTTAATCCTATCTGCTATAGCCGCTTTTTCAACCAGTATCTCCCCCTCCTCCGATTTAAGTGCAGTGATCAGTGTCCTACCTCGCTTTGCCTTCAGGACCTGTGCTAAGACCGAGCCAGGCCTATTCCCCTCCCCATAGACACGCGCAATAGCATATTTGCCTAAATGTGTCAGTTCCCTATCCCTGGTATTCTCTCAACCTGTCTTTGATCGCCTGTCCAGTAGCGTCATCTGGATTCGCTACCTGCCGTTGTTCCAAAGTGCCCAGTTCACGCTCCAGTGCGTACAACCTACCCCGGATCGTGCGTAGCACCCCCGAGTGTTTTGCCATCGTCACTCTGCGGATATATACTTGAAAGGCTTCCCACACCACCTGGAAGCTCTCCACTGACCCCAAATTAAGGGGAAAAAAGGTTTCTATCGCTTCTGCCAATTCTGCTTTGAAAAGAGGTTCTAACAGAGAGTAAGGGGCAAAACGCCAAGTAAATGGAGGGATCACCTTCTTAGGCGTGAGAAGAACCAGTAACAAAGGAGAATGGTCCGATAGGGTTCGTGGCAGTGTCATGCATTCCTGGACTTGCCCCATGAGCGCAGAAGAGGCCAACCAATAGTCTATACGAGTGTGCAAGTTGTGGTAGGCGGAGTAGTGTGTATATCCACCCTTGTCAGAGTGCAGTGTACGCCATACATCACAAAGGTCCAGGCCCACCATAGCACCCTCAAGCGCCCTAGCCACTGCCGTGGGTCTCCTCGCCGGGCCCCCAGACCTATCCAAACTTGAATCCGTGACCAGATTAAAATCCCCACCCCAAAGGTACCGTGCATCTGGAAATCTAGACACCACCCTTGTGAGCGCTGTGAAGAACTCAGGGCAATCATAGTTAGGGCCATAGATATTGACTACGATCAAGTCGACTCCCCTCCCCTGGCATCTGGAAATCACATAACGGCCATTCTTGTCTGCATCCAATTTTACCAGTGTGTAAGAAGATTTAGGGTTAACCCATGTCAGAACCCCTCTGGCGTGAGTGGTGAAGCCTGACACATTGACATGGTTTACCAGACCTCTACTGCGCAATAACGCGCTGTGTATTGGGAGGTGAGTCTCCTGCACCAGCGCTACATCAATATCCTGTCTCTGCAGGTAGTTCAGAACCTTGTGTAGTTTACGCTGGTCATTTAGCCCCCGGACATTCAACGTGAGCATGAGAAGGGTGTCTATCAACTTCTGCAAGAGGCATTACTAGGTCCCGCCATCTCCACTAACCTTGTCCTGTGTAGTACCTGTCTTTAGCTGCCCGCCAACGGTGTGTACGCCATGTAGAGGCCTATATGAGACTGAACAACAACAACAAATACAACATTCCTCCCACTCCCTGCCTCCCCTCCACCCACATCAGACCACCCCCAACTTGGCCACGTATCATCCCTCAAAGACACCCAATGCACCACCCACCTCCCCCCCCGAACAAAGGAAACCACCCTTGTGTGTTGCACTCGTGGGCAGATGTTGCTCTAAGCTGCTAACAGTAACAATTAAAGCATAAGACAGCCCCCCACGCCGCACATCGCCCCAAACACATGCACAGCAATGCAGACCCATGAACCACAATCCTCAGCAGCCACTTAAACAATACCAGTGCTACTCAACTGGCTCGATCCACCACTAGGGAACCATAGACAGTGCTCCACACCTCCCGCCTGCTCCCCCCACCAACCTCTCCCACCGGATCCACTCAAATTGCTAAGCAAATGTCCTCCCAATGTAAATACCGCGGCATGACCCAAGTCCCGCCCATATCTAACTTCAATAACACAGTCATGAGCATGCCTCCACTTACTTCTAGAAGCAGAACTCAGTAGTCCAACAGGGTCGCTCCCCCCCACCCGCCATTCAGACCCTAAGCGATACTTAACAACGTGACCTCAGCCATTACAGCTAATCCTGATCATCCAGGGAGCTTCCTGCCGCCTCGCTGATTTGGTGCCGCTTCAGGCTTTGGCGTCGTTCCATGGACCAGTCTTTCAGAGCCTTTTGCAAGGCTTTAGGGTCCGTGAAGATGTGGGAGCGGCCCTGTCGATTGACCCTCAGCTTAGCTGGATACAACATGGCGTAGTCATGGGCATAAACTGTCGTCGCGCCTCCTGGCACGTGAAGTCCGGAAACAAGGAAATCTCAGATCCCTCGTATGTCAATGACTGCTTGGTTTTCGCTATACATAGGGCTGTGTCCCTGTCCCTATAGTTGAGTAGCTTTGCGATGATCGGTCGCGGTGGCGCCCCCGGGATCGGTCGCGAACCCAGAGAACAGTGCGCTCTCTCCACCACGAACATATTAGAGAAAACCCCATCTCCCAGCAGAGTGGCCAACAGTCTCTCTATGAACTGCTCCATGTTGCCGGTCTGCGTGGTCACCGGCAGGCCCGTAATGCGTAGGTTGCATCGACGAGAACGTGCTTCGAGATCCTCCGTTTTTTCCTGTAGGACACGCAAAACCTTACCAAGCTGTTTGTGTTCAGTATCTAGCATGGTGTGCGCCTCCTCCACTTCCGTAAGACGCCGCTCGGACATGTCCAATCTTTCGGCGTGTTTGTCCAGACGCTACCCCATTCTAGCCATCCTGTAGGACAAGGCATCCATTTTCGCGCCCAAGGATGTGATGCCGCTCTGCAGATTCTTCTCCATGGCCATGAGCATGCCCCGTATGTCCGATTCTGAAGGGAGCCTGCTCTCCGGTGGCATCCTCCAAGGGGGCATCAGGCGTGTGCGACCGCTTCTGCTCAAACATGAGCTTGGACTGTGTCCTGTCCACTCTGCCCATTCCTGCTGCCAGGAAGGTGCACCCGTGAGAACACCATTACTCCTCCGAACCGCAGTCCAGGTCGCCAGCAGCAGGGGGCCCTGGGGCACCTCCAACCACAGTAGGTCTGCGTCACTCCCAGACTCCACAGTAATCTGCACCCCAGCCCAAGTGACCCCCCCAAGCTGCTGATAAATGGCAGGGCGCGTCGCTAGAGACCTCCACTTGGGTGCAGTTCGGTGGTCAAAGAGCAGCAGCAGAGCGCATGCATTCCATGTTGATCAGTTTTCACCATTAGCCCTCTTGCCGCCTCAATCTCAGCCTCCTCGTCACCTCTATCTCCACAGTAGCTCAGCAGCAGGATGTCTCTCACAAAGGCAGGGCCCTATTAACAGTAAGCACATTAGGCAGTCTGTCCTCATGACCCCCTACCAGCCACTGGCAGTTCTCAGGGCCATGTGCTCCAGAGGCGCGCACCGGTGGTCCAGCTTGTGCATGGGCACTCCAACCGCCATTTATCTCCAACCAGCGTTCACCAGTCTTCACTCCTTCAGTATGTGAAGCACTGGCACTGTGTCCCCCTCTGCAGGCGCTGCTATTGCTACTCTCCGCCTCCCAGAGCCTGCACACAATCAAGGTTGGCTCTCCTGCTCCACTGCGGCGATATTGCAGGTCCCCAGGGCTACAATGCCAGCAGACTCACAGGCAGACCCGGCAGTTGCTTCGTACACACAACGAGGTTGAGCCACGTAGGCGTCCTCACAGCCGGCAGCGGGCGCCGCGATCCGCTCTTAATCCCGCAACTGTCGAGGTACGCCCTGAGAGATTCCCAGGCACCAAGGCATACATACTCACTGAGCTGGTCGCGGCACCGCCAGTTCGTGCTGTAGTCCGTCACTGCGCCGTGCAAAGTGCTCGCTTGCTCCGCTAGTCAGTCGGGCCTCCCAGGGCTGCTCAGCTGCGTTCAGGATTCAGGCAGCACCACGCCCTCGCTCTAATCGAGACCGGGGATCTAAGGCCTCCGAGGCGCGCAAGTCCGTAACTCCGATCTTCACCGATCTCAGGCAGAATCGTCCCGCAAAGCCACCGTTAAGCGCCCAGTGCTATCCGGAGTCCCAACGTCTTCACTGTGCACGATTCGGGGCATATAATGCCGTTGGATGGTTGACCGATCGGCGGGCGATGTGCAGAGCTAAAGGCTCAAGCGGCCATCTCGGCCAATAGCAGATACCTCTTACAACACGAGCGACGGAAACACGAAAACTGACTTCATTTTCTACACAGAACTCACTGCAAAATGGAGAAACATCTTCCTTCTCTACCTACAAGTTACAAAAAGAATCAAAATTCCCTATGAAACTAAACTCACCACCGCCCGACCCAAAGCTTTGGATGGGAGAACTTCATATCTATCTTCAGAACAGGAAACATACAAATTCAAGTGACTGACCATCACCTCACAATCTTCGACCAACACTTCTTATAACTCCTTCCCTTACTATCACGAGATGCTCCTGTTCCCGTAATCAGCCTCCTCCATCTGACTCCGGACCATCAACCTAAAACCTATTCACCTCCAGGACTCCGCTGCCACTCGATGCACTATTGCCCTCCCTCCTGACACCTTAACACCTCCTTAGTAAGAAAAGTGCCAGTACAACCACCCTAGCTAATGGCCACACTGAAACACAGCCCCCTTGATGTACACATTGATCACAATATCACCAATCCTAACTCAAGTTCGCCCACCTCAGGACCTCCCTCAAACACGTCCTTGACTTCCAATGTGGGACACATCCAGCCCAATTGAACCTTCTCCACTTCTAACCTCGATGACACCGCCCCTCTCTATTGAAAATTCAACACCTTCTATAGCTACGACACCCGTGGTGTCCACCCTCATACAGTGCAGGAATCCTCTCTGACATGCTTAACCTGCTTCTTAGCTGAATAAATCAAAAACTTAACTCTCTAACCAAAGACATTTCTCACATAAAAAACAACCTCATGATCCAGGCCAAGCTAATACCCAATCTCTCTCTGAGAGATCTCCAAGCGATAACCGGCACATCACCTGGACATCCATTCTCATGGGCTGTCTATCCCACAGACCCTACTGAGCTCTCAACCCCCTACCAAAACTGAAGTGGAAACACTCAATGAATCATATATCACAAAATCTCCCCAGGTGGATCCCAAGCCTCTAACCAGAATCCCAGTAACCATGGGCACAAACAGAATCCCTTGATCTAACATATCACCCAGACCACCTGCTCAATACACCACTATACAGACGCTACGCCCTACAAACAATAGCCAGAGTTCCCTAGCCTGCATGATTCTTAACTGCAGATCAGCCGTTAAACACACCACAGAACTAGCTGATGGAATCAACATTACATTCCTAACAGAAATCTGGCTTAACAATTACTCAACCCCTCTTCTGGGCATGCTCACACCTCATGGCTATTCCATCATTAGACAGGACAGACCAGCACAAATAGGGGGTGGACTAGCGATCATCCACAAAGACGAAACCTGAATTAACACCTTAGAGACTACAAATTACTTGACCTTAGAATACCTCAGAGTTGAACTCATGACAAAAGGCTTCACTCTTATAAAACTCCACACCATTTATCACCCCCATGGCGATCGCACACTCTTCACCGAAGAACTAAACAACCTAATTAACATGGTTCTCTCTAACTGACACCAACGACATGTTTTAAGTAACTTCAACATGCACTGGAACGACTAAGAAGACACCATAGTCCAAATCCTAACAAGCCTTCTTGAAATCAATGACCTCAAGCAACTCTGTAACGAATAGACACACAACAAAGGCTCTAGTCTTGATGTGATAATTCCCAGAAGTGAGCTTGTCTTCCTCCGATCCATCATGAGCATCGATTGGTCCAACCACGATCTAATACTGCTCAATCACCAAAGTTTACCCCAGATCTAACCCAGTCCAATCCAAGGAACACACGCACTGGGCAAGGAACATCAAACAAATCCCTCTGACGGAGCTGGAATCCAGGATCAGCACCCAATTACATTCCCAACCTCTCTCACATTCCATAGATGACCTCACCGCCTACTATAGCTCAACGATGACAGATTCTCTTGACCAAGTGGCCCCACGCAAACTAAAGAGATCTAGAAAAACCCAATCTAGATCTTGGTTCAACTCAGACCTTAACAAAGAAAGGAGACAACTAAGGCTGACAGAAAGGTTATGGGGACAGGACCCCTCACCTGCACACCTGTCCCTCCTCAGATCTGAACAGCCCTCCTACAAAAAACACAACTTTAAAGAAAAAGCCATATTCTTTTGCAATCAACTTGACCGCACAAAGAACAGACCAAGGAATCTCTTTAACATAATAAAGCAGCAAACTAGCCTGACTTCCCAACACAAAATTTTACCCACCAATGAACAATGTGAAGAAATAGTCAACTTCTTCACTGACAAAGTTGAAAGAATTGAGTGATCCGTTACCCATGACACAAGTCCGACTTCCCAGTCCGCCTAATCTACTGATACACAAACCACCACGAAAACTCCCCCCAAAGATTCAACCAAGGAACAGAGTGCCTCTAAAAAAACTTAAATCAATCATGATCTGTAACATCTGAAAAACAATGCTAAGTGGACAGATTTCAAACCTATGGCAGAAAAAGTCTTCAAAATAATTGCAAACTTGAAGTCCACATCCCAAACTTCTGACCCCCAGCCCTCCAACCTAATACAGAACCTCAGCCAATTCATCTTTCCATTGTGGACTAAAATCATCAATGCCTTTCTCTTGTCAGGCCGTGTCCCAACTCCCTTCAACTAGGTCAAGTCACACCCATTCTCATAAAATCAGGAGCAGACCTAGGGGAACACAATAGCCTGAGACCTGTCACCAACCTTCCTTTCCAAGCTAAGACTATCAAGAAGTGTGTACTTCTAAAACTCAACCAACACATAGAGGAATGCAACCTCCACGACAATTTCCAATCAGGTTTCAGGAAATGCTGTTACACTGAAACTGCTATACTCAATACATCAAATGACATTCACAGATCTAGATGAAGGCAGCGCCCGCCTCCTAATCCTACTTGACTCATCGGCTTATCAGCAGCATTTCATACAGTAAATCATCAAGCCCTGCTAGAGACACTCCCCCCAAAAAATAAACCTCTACCAACTCAAGAATGGGTCAAGAATCTAGATGCCCTAAACTGCTCTTTTTCACTTTCAAACTAGATAAAGTTCCTGGATATAGCCCTGGACAAAAACATGTCAATAAAGGAACACGTTAACAACTCAGGCAACAGAGCACTTCACACACTAAAACATCTCAAGAAAATCAAACCATTTAATTTCCTTGATGATCTTAAGACTGTGGTACAATCACTAATTCTCTAAAAACTCCACTACGGCAATACCATCATCACTGAAACTCCGAAAAAGTCACCTTGCAACCCTAAGAACAATTCTCAAGTGGCTGCCAGACTCTTCACAGGAATCAAATGGTTTGATCATATGTAACCAGCGCTCAAAAGTCTCTATTGGCATCCCATTGAAGGAAGACGCACCTTCAAGACAGCTTGGAACACCCACAAAGCCCTTCATACAAAACCCCCAAATATCTAGAAGTTAAGCTATTGAGAGCAAGGAAAGGCTGAGCACTAAGAAGCTCAAACTCACTTTTACTGATACCGCCAAAGCTGAAGAAGAAATCTTCTCAGGTGTGCTCTTGCTCAGGAAACGCTTCTAGGATTTAGAACTCACTACCTAAGGAGCTCCACTGCAACCCCTCCTTCTCTTGCTTCAAACGAGACCTCAAATCTCTTCTACTCAACAAATCCTTCAACACACTCCCAAACTGAACTATGTTTCCCAAAGGGCCAATCCCCATTTACAAGACGCTTTGATGAAGTCACCTGACTCACTCAGTCTCTAATAGGTCACTAACGCTGTTACCTTAATGCAGGATTGTTACATACCTTTGTGACTGTCTTGACTGCCTCAATGCTGTATTATTCTATATTCTTTTGTTGACTTTTCTAACCCACACTTATCCTAGCATGTAGTTAGAGTAAACTTACTCACATAACATGTAAAGAGCTCTGATACCATTGTGCCTAGATAGTGCTATATAAACTCAAATAAATAAAAATAAATATGAGAATTTGTCTTTTTCAACTGCAAAGAAGATAACGCTTTTGGAAAGAAGTTGTAACAATAAGCACCACCAAACTTAAAATACAAGTGAGTAGAAGTTACGATGAACATTGATAAACCTTTTTTTGGAAACGTTTAAATTAATTTCAATTTTCATTTTGTTTCACCAGTGTCATCCATTTCAATAACTTTAAGGAAGACGTTGACATGCAAAACAACATTCAGTTATTGTGCATTGACAAGTATCATGGGAGGAATACATGACAAATTTGGTATTTTTGTACTAAGGAGAAATTGTACATCTACACATTTGGCAGTATTTAAAGACGTGAAAGCTAATTTGAGGTGTCTGCAACTTGTATGCATATAAATCAACTTTAGCCACAACAATTAAACATTAATGTTGATCTGAAAGAGTCTTCACAAGACTAAAATTAGCTTCTTGTGAATATGTTTGCCTCAATATCTGGTTATGCCAAACTAAGGCATAAACATAAAATTTTAGATGGCCGTCTGTCAATACCGTGGACTAATTTCAGATTAGGTTTTTCAATGACGAGATCATAAGCAGCAATAATGAAGGAAGAGGTTTTCGTGATAGTACTTGGAGCTGGAGGTAAATAATGCTCTCTGTCTATAGTTTTATGTTGTATAGACCCTCCCCAAGTTTTACCCTCCCCATCCTAAACTGTCCATTAGTAGCAGCTGTGCAGGAGTATAAAAATAATGGAAGCACCATGCTAATTTCATGGATGCACCATTCACACTGTGTTACCGCTGTCAGAAAAACCTTCGTATCTACCTGGCCCAATTCTAACCCTATTAATTCAATGGAATTCCCTTAGCCACTTGAGAAATATGTTTTTCACATTCTTCCTTCTGTAACATTGCATTTAGTTACTTTAGACATATCCAAGTTATTCAGTCTATAGTACAACATAGAAGGTATCTTGGATTCATAAGTCATTCTTAGAGCTCTTAACAATCATTTTTTATTCCTAACATAAGCACGAGTTGACTGTTGATTTCCATATGGATCACTCTTTACATTATTGGTAATTGTAATCCTAAATAGTTGAATTCAGATGCCAAGCGTGCAAACTTTTCCTATGAACTTTACTTATAACCATTATTTGTGTATCTGTGTTATAGATTGAAAAGGAATTTCACTTAGAACAATGATTTACCAAGTTAAGGCTCCTCTGTGTTCCTATTTGTGTAAGGTCCCATTGGACTATGTCATTAAGGATTTAGGATTACTCACTCCCAGTCTCAATGAAAAGAAGGTATATCCACAATGTAAATTGAAAATAACAATGAAGTAAGTTTAGAACGGTTCTATAGTCTGTTCTCAAAAGTAACTTCTTAGATACACCTTGGAGAGACCCTAACAGGATTGGTGCCAGGTATCTGTGTGTATTTCCAGAATTAGAGTCAAGAGACCAGTTGCAACTGGCATATTCTGCATTCGTCCCAAAGTGAAGGGCGATCCACACTGTCAAAGGCAGAGGTAATGTAATCTAATAATAAAAATGCATCTAAACTGCATGTGTGCTCCCTGATCCAAATTTGGCGTATTGGGTGAATGTTTCTTCTTGGACCCAAGCATGTAGATGCTGAAAAATACATTTGCAAAACAAATTCCAGAAAGAATGAAGGACATCAATTAACCTATAGTTGAAATGATTTAAGCAGGACCATTTCATAAAATAAAGAAAATTATACGACTGTCTTCTGATGGTAGGGGACGATCTTACTTACTTTTGTTTTATAATGGACATAGGGATATCATTAGGTACCCAAATAGCTGAATTGTTTGCAGTTATTTATCAGGTACATTCCTACTGCAGGACTTTCAAGTAGGCTTGTCTCTCCTTGGGTTTTTCTTAAAACTAAGTTTTCATTTTGTGTGTACTTCTATAGATCCATGGAATATAGACTTTTCAGTCCACATCACTTATCTCACTTTTTCTCTTGGCAGACACATATTCCTTTTGACTGCCGATATTAGTCTGTTTCTTCATAATTCTTATTTTCAGGTGCATCAATACTGACCATGCTTGATCTTCTTTTTCATCCTTTTATGAATTTTTCTGTGTGCTTTGATCTCAAAGACTCAGAGCAAATGTCGAAATTACCAGACAATTACAAAATTAGAAATATTTGCACCTGGGTTACAGTTTGGCAGAGGAGTACTCCATCACAAACATCACAGTTTTCCCATCCAACTTATTACAAGTGCATTACCTCCTAATGCACTTGTTATAAGGTGGATGGAATATCCATCATATTTGTGGCAGAGTAACGGTCTGCCAAACTCTAAATCAGGTTCTTTGTGTTTTTTTATTATATAGTCAGCAGTACTAGAATACTTAGGCCCCACCATGGTTGTATTGGCGGGAATTCCACTAGACCGATACCCATTTAAAAACAACAGCAGAACTTCAACAGTGCTTTGGCTACTCATCTAACTCTCCAGCTTGAGACCTTGTTTGAAATTAGTGTAGGCAGGATCCCCATTCCCTTCCTGGTCTTCATCCAACAGTAGCTCTGATAAATGGTAAGAGATTTTGCCATTTAGGTACCTTAATAATCATATTATAGGAAGATGACATTGTTGAATTTGTTCCATCAGTTCCAATAGCTATGGAAGTTGAACCTCAAATCTGGTAGAACATATGCACCGCACCTTAATAGTTGTATTCATTCCTTCCTGTTCTTTATCCGTACATGATTTCCTTGCAAATTGGTATTACAGAATTTACTGTCTGTAAAAGACCAATCTCGTTTGGCATTTATGAGTATTACAAGGTCTTCTTTGCAAGAACCATAATGAATTTTCATAAACTTACACCTGGAAACTGTGTCAGGTAACCATATTTCCTGGTAAATAATGTGTGCCTTTTGTATCTATTTAGCATTAAAGGAACTTTGTTCCCCAAGGATGTCAAATTAAAATTTACTCAGAAACTCCCTTTGTTATAAAGCCCTTACCTCGGTGCAGCCAGACTGATTTGAACATGTCATAGAGGAACGACACCTCCATGATTCCAGTTAATCTGCACCAGCACCAAAACGTGAGCATACGACAACCTGTGGGTCCCTAACCATCCTTTGAGATTGAGTTGCACAGATTACCAAATATTTTGCTGTTTATACTGTATCAGTGAAAACAGTGTAGTCCAAATTTAGACTGGGTGGCTGCTTTGATGCCTTTATGTTATCCAATTCAGACTCAGAACGCTTTAACATACTACAGCTTTTTAAATGTGGGACATTATTTTTCATTACTGGAAGAACATAATTTCCACAAGCTCTTAAACAATCTGAGATTCCTATAGTAGCTCTGTGGTAAATGTGGTTTTATTAGAATGACAGCTATTGTCAAATACTCATCAAGTCCCAAGGATTCTTGAAAATTCACGTGACAAATATCTTTTGATTTTAGTATCTGCTGAACCAAGCCAGAAAGCACAATACTCGAAATCTTCTCCCTCTTAATGGGTTTATTGATTTTTCTAGAATAAATGACACAATACTAGAGTAGATGTGTTGAAACACAGGTCTCCAAATTTAAGATCCACACTTGCCGATCTTCTGCTGTGTTTAGCCTTACTGAACAAAACGAGGAACAGCTGGATTCAAACCAGATAAAGTTGTTAAACTCTGAAATGTTTACATACAAAATATTGGTTGGATTCATTGGATTCGACCAAAATCTGAAGGCGGTGTCAATTTCCCCCATTTCTCCAATTATCACAAAGCCTTTCAGTTACGACAACTATCAAATTGGATCACTAATCAATCTGAAGATAAACCTCTCTGGGTGGATCTTGAGACCTCGTTTTTAGCTCCCTTTTCATTTCAGGAATATCTCTCCTTTACTCGCAAACCACAAAAGCTCTCTACTCCCATAATTAAGCAATCCTGTAAACTACTATCCACTGCACCCCACTTAGTAGTACATAATTTAGACACTTTTCTCAATTCCACAATTTGGCACAATAAACAAATCCTTCTCAATAGGAAACCTATATTTTGGAAGGCTTGGAGAAATAAAGGTCTACTCTGGGTTCATCAATTTTTAGATCAGGGCACACCCATTCAATTTACGCAATTACAAACTCTTTATCATTTGCCTTCTTCCTTTAAACCTAAATTTTTGACCTTGCAGAAAGCAATACTTGATACTTATGCTAAACTCAAATCTTCACCTTCCTCACCCTCCCACCCCCTTTTCCCATGGCATAACCTTTTGCACATAAAGCCCAAAGCGTCCACCATTTATTTCCGTTTAATGGTACCTCCTGAGATCCGAGACAAAACCAAAGTGGAACTCTCGTGGGAATCCGATCTGGGAACAAATTGGCCTATCTCTTTTTGGAACAGAATTTGGACAAAACTTAGGAAATCATCCAGAGCGGCCAGCACAACACAAACACTCTTCTTTATTTACAACAGATTGTTTCTTACTCCCACATACCTACATAAAATACACAACACAAATCTCAACACTTGCTGGACATGTTCCCAGGTTCACGCTGATCTCCATCATATGCTTTTCACATGTCCACATGTTTTTATATTTTGGAAACAGGTCTGGCACCAAATCAACACTATATTTCACACCACAATTCCACTCTCCCCTACAAACATTTTCCTAGGTAGTTTAACACCGGACCGGAAAACAAGTCAATCTCAGTTACCACTTATTGATTTGTTAATAGCTGTAGCTTTTCAGCAAATATCAAAACACTGGAAAGATTCCTCTAAATTGTCCTATTTAGCTTGGTGGTATGCTGTATGTCACAATCATCGCCTTGATACAGCACTCGTTCATCCTATCTCTCTTGCTACTAAACGTTCTCACCTTTGGGGCCCACTCACACAATTTCTAGACGATATCGTGGAGAAAACTCCTTTACCTGCTCCCTCACAACAAGAAGTGACCAAGCCTCCGTGACCTCCTATTGTTTATTTATAATTATGTTTAATTTATCATTTTCCATTATATATATCTATATATATATATTTTTTTTAATTTCAATTGTGTATTTTTGACATGTACTGTTATTTACGATTTCTGTGAACCTTTGCTTGTATTCATATCATCTTCTATATTATCCTTTTACTATTTTAATGGATATTATATATCGTTAATCTTTATTACACCTTCATGTATTTATGTATTAACAAATAACTGCATATATGAAGTAATGTTTTTATGATCATAATAATCTTTCCAATAAACCTTTTCTTGAACTCATTGGATTCGTCTCCAGATATTCCATTCTTTGAGGACCCTTTATTGTAGTCTTTTGTTCTTTAACTGTTAGAGCCTGATTTCAACTATAGGTGCTATTTTCTGCACCTTGTAATTAACAATACCACTGGCTTTGTGTTTTTTATCTGGTGCAATAAATAGCACCGTTTATGAGTTTATTGGAAATAATATGCAGATTTTGTTTTTTAATGCACCAAAATCCTCATTTTACGGTAATTACCGTATTGTTTTCCCCTGTTAAATTTCGGCAGAGTTGACCTGCTGAAATTTACCGAATATTGTGTTATTTAACGCATCTGATAATGATCAATTGTGTTAAGTAAAACCAAACCTGTAATTCCGTCCCATGCATAAACAGATGTATTAACCACCCTAATTGTAATCAGGACCGTAGTCATTATTTGCAATTCAGTTTAAAATTTATTCATTGATTTCCAATTGGTAAAAATTAAAAATGGTGGCAATTTGTTTTGTTTTACATTTTCTTTCAGCATAAGGCCTTTTCTGTTTCAATTCACTCTTTGGGGTCACTGATCCAAACCGTTGCACATGTTTACTAGTGGGGAGAGTGGATTTGGGACATTGTCTTCTAAATTAAGTTTTTCAGAGAATAGCCTTTTCAAATATAATATTTTATTAACTGCTGCTATCCTACATGTCTAATTGACTTTTTTGTGCCTAGATGACTAGCAGAAGATGTTTTGTTGGTTGGCACTCTAGTTACAAAGTTTACTTGTAGGAGTGTAGGATCTGCCTCTTATGGTTACCCCCACTTTTTGCTGATGTTTCACTGTTTTCGACCTTAGTCTGGCTGGGGCCCTGCTATTCAGGACACCTAACTAACTGCTTCCTCTCTAAATTGATTCCATGTACCTTAGGTACACCACAGATTGGATTCTGAGGTGCCCTTATAAGTCCCTAGTATATGGTATACTATGTACCCAGGGCATAGATACCCCAGAAGCCTACCAGGGGCTGAAGCATATATTATGCCACCCCTGGAAAGTCCTCCAAAATGACACCACAGGTCTGCTACTGCAGCCTGGGTAAGGTGGTGAATGCACCCCTTACAGAGATATAGGTTCACTATATCTCACCTATCACTGCACATAGAAACCTATCAGTCACCCCTATGGCAGGCCTTATCCATCCTGACGGTAGGGTGCTTGGTTATATGTGAGAGGGTAAGCCAGGCATGAGCTGAGCCCCTCTGCAGCCTTCGGAATCTATCCTACGGGGTTGTCAGTAGTGCACCCTGACCATATACTCTTAAGTGCATTATAACGGAAAATGCTAACTTTGGACTAGCTGCACGGAAACATGTTGTGTTTGGCGTCAAACACCTTGGAACCATACCCACACACCAGTAACTGGTGTGGGAGTTTGATCCCACCCTTCTAGAGGGAGTGACATGACAGCACCGGTATTCCGGGTACCAACTTAAAAGAGCCCTGGCATCAAAAAATGGATGCTGCAGCCACAGACACAAGCCTGGCCTCCTGCTGCTGACCGAAACTCTGGCAGGGGAGGCCTGGACAATAGGTTTCCTGTCACAGGGAGGTGTAACCACCTCCCAGACAGGCTTCAGTGTATTGGGGCTGGGTGGGAGCACTCCAAGAGTGCTTTTAAGTCTGCACTGGGGCACATTTGGTGTCCCTGTGCATAGTCCAGCTCAAACCGGTTGCAGGGGCTACCAGCCCCTGCTCATGCACGAAAATGGAAAAAGAAAATGGGTGTAGCCACCCCTTTTCCCAAACCCTCCCATAGGTGGGTCCCCTGAGTTACTCCAACTCCTTTCTTAGGTATAAGTAAGGAACCCCTGGCAACAAGACTTTAGATATCCCTGGATGAAACTCTGAAACTGAATCCTGGAACTTCGACTTCCATTCCACAGCGAATAGCCTTTTGAACTGATATTACCTCAGGGTAGTGTGTAAATAGAATAGTGCGCAGAATCAACATTGTGGGGTAGATCTCCCTCTAAGGTAGCAATAGAGAAACTCCCAAGAAACCTCCTAGGGAACTTTCCAGTTGAGCAGATAAGGGCAAATAAAACACGAGGAAAAAGAAAAGAAGAGAAACATGGTAGCAGTACACCATAAGTAGAAGAAGAAGTACTCACCAACCAGAATCCTGTTAAAGGCGCCGTCAGTGGTATCTAGGGTAAGCGAGCCTGTAGAAGCGAAAAAGAAATAAAAGTTAAGTAGAGGGAGAGAGTAAGGCCAAACTAAAGAGATTACTTGTTATTACAGAAAAAACTACACCACCAGGCGACACCACCACCACACAACAGAAGAGGAGCATCGGTCACTAAAGTTAGGGTGGGTATAACCTAAGAAAGGTCACTCAGGGCATAGAAGAGTAGAGTGTAGAGTAGAGCGCTTAATAAATATTTATTTTTCTTACAGTATATCCACTTCAATCACAGCAGTGGAAGATAGAAAGAGCGACAACACTCAAGAAAGAAAAAGACGTAGTGACTGTCTCTTCTCTGTCCAATTCCCCTTTCCCCCCCCCCGGGTTTCTTGGGCCAACTCGTATCAATAGGCGGGTGGCCCAGAGAGCTGGGAAGGGGCGTTGGGAACATTCTGCTCCCGAGCGATCCAGAAGAGCACAGATCCTGACAGAGTGAAGTGCCCACGTTTTTTTTATTCGCTCTTGAGCAGAATGGCTGAAGGTTTGGACTTGAAAAAATTAGGAGAGGTTTTAGAAGGAATCCAAAGAGAGTTAATTTCCGTTAGAGAGGAGAATAGGGAATTGCGAAAGGAACCCACAGATTTAAACTTAAAGATGAGTGGCATAGTCTCGGACCCAAGTTTCAGGTACCCAGTTAATTCAGAAGGAGCTGCCAGTCAGTCTTCAGGCACTCAGCCTAAAGTAACGACACAAGTAATTAATTCCTTGTCACCTGTAATTCCATTGGCGCCCCCAGAGCGTTTTAGTGGAGAAGGCACAGGTATTTTTGACCCAATGCACGTTACATTTTATGTGTCGTCCGGCATTATTTCCCGATGCGCAGTCTAGAGTGGCATTCATATTGTCGTACTTAAGTGGAGATGCGGCGTCGTGGTCAATGCCTCTGGTCACCTGTAACGCTCCATTATTATATGATCTGGATGAATTCAAGAAGGAATTCCTTTGTATTTTTGACAGAAGAAGAGTATCCCAGGCCACAGACAATGAACTATTGGAAATAAAACAGGGAAGCAGAGACCTAGTAGCTTACTTGGCTCAATTTAATAAGTTGGTGGTAGAAACTGAATGGCCCGAGAACAAGAGAGCTGCTGTTTTTTATCGAGGCCTAAAGGATGAGTTGAAAGATGCATTAGCACAAGTACCCAATCGTCCCACGGAGATATCAGCATTGATCGATCTAGTCTTAGAAATTGACTTCCGTCAAGGAGAGAGAAGAGGAGAAAGGAAGCGAGATTATCGTCCAAGTGTGGCTCGGTTTGATCGGGTGAGAACAGAAAGCAGCAAGGAAGGTGACGTTGCCCGTGGGGGAGAGCCCATGCAGATTGGGACAATTCGAGGTCCACTTTCCAAGGAGGAGAAGGAAAGAAGGAGGCTGAACAAGCAATGTTTATATTGTGGAGGATCTGGGCATTTTGTTCGGGATTGCCAGAAGAAGCCCAAGCAGAAGCCGGCGGGAAACGCCTTGCACCACCAGTAAGTGGAGTTGGACTGGTGGTTGCAGATGTAGAAACAGCTCCAGATACTCATACCCTGGCGAATACCTTGCAGTCTGCAGCTCCGCACTTAATCTTAATGATGACGCTGCGTTACCGAGAACAAACATTACGGCGAGTCACAGTGATGTTAGATTCGGGAGCAACAGGCAATTTCTGTGATCTGAAATTCGCGGAAAAGATTGGATTGAGGGCCATCAAGAAGGAAAGAAGTGAGGCAGTTCGAGCAGTAGATGGCACGAATCTTTCATCTGGACCCATAGTGAGTCATACTGAAATAGTGGAGTTGGAGTCTGAAGAAGGTCATCGAGAAGATCTCCAATTCAATTTGATCGATGCTCCACAGTTCCAATTAATCTTGGGGTTACCATGGCTCACCGAACACAACCCTACAATAGATTGGGGAGCTCGTACGGTGTCCTTGAACTCAGAATATTGTAAGGAACACTGTTATTTGGGAGGTCACGGACATCAAGAAAAAACCCAGGCCCTTCTTTTAAGCGAAGGGAAGTCCACAATCTGTGTGATCAACACCATAGAACTACCTGAAGAATATGTAGAGTACCAAGATGTATTTAGTGAAATGGAGGCGGCAAGATAGAATTGGAACCCGGATCCAATCTCCCATGCAGTAGAATCTATGCTCTAACTGAGAAGGAGGATGAGCACTTGAAGGAGTATCTGCACAAATATCTGGAGAACGGGTTTATAAGACCGTCGCAGTCCCCCGTGTCCTCGCCACTTTTTTTTATTCCAAAGAAGAGTGGGGAATTAAGAACCTGCATTGACTACAGGGCAATAAATAGAATAACGGTTAAGAATCGGTATCCCTTGCCCTTGATTTCTGTATTACTGGATCAGGTGAAGGAAGCTAAAATTTATACAAAATTGGACTTGAGAGGGGCCTACCACCTGGTCCGAATTCGGGAAGGAGATGAGTGGAAGACGGCATTTCGGACAAAACATGGCCTATTTGAATATCAAGTAATGCCGTATGGCCTATGTAATACCCCAGCAGCTTTTCAGAATTTCATCAATGATGTTTTGAAGGAGTTTATCGATCAGCATGCATTGGTGTATATAGATGACATACTCATTTATTCGAACAAGGTGGAAGAACATGAAGAGCATGTCAAGAAGGTGTTGCAGAAACTGCGAGAGCACCGTCTTTATGTCAAACTGGAGAAATGTGCCTTTGGTGTATCGTCCGTGGAATTCTTGGGTTTTGTGCTCGCCCCCAGTGGGGTGACTATGGACGAGAGTAAAATCAAGGCAGTTCTGGAGTGGGAGTCTCCGAAATCCGTGAAGGAAATCCAAAGCTTCATCGGATTTGCCAATTTTTACAGGAGGTTCATTCAAAATTTCTCTCAGAAGCTAATTCCAATGACAAGGCTGCTAAGGAAAGGCGTCAAATTTGAATGGTCGGAGGAGGCAGAAGAGTCATTCAAACAGTTAAAAAAAGATTTTACTACCGCCCCAATTCTATTGCATCCAGATCCATCTGAGCCATTTTTTGTAGAAACAGATGCCTCCAATTGGGCCTTAGGAGGAGTGCTATCACAAAGACACAAGTCAACTGGTCAACTGCACCCAGTGGCCTATCGTTCTAGGAAGTTGACGGCACCAGAAATTAATTATACCATCACTGAGAAGGAGTTGTTGGCAATTAAGGATGCCTTCAAGGACTGGAGACACTACCTAATGGGGGCCAGACATGTGGTAACCGTCTACACAGATCATCGAAATCTGAAATTCTTGAAGTCTGCGAGAACTTTGACACCAAGACAGTTAAGATGGTCATTATATTTTGCGGACTATGACTTCATAATTACTTATCGTCCAGGTGCACAAAATGGTAAGGCGGATGCCTTATCTAGGAGAGGAACCGAAGAAGTTATGGAGGAGGTTAAGGACCAGACCATCATCCCTTCAGAGAAAATAATTGGAGCAGTTTTGCGAGAATCACAGGAAAAGAAGAAGCAATTCTCTATGACCAAGGAGGAATTGGAAGAATGGGTGAGAGAAGATTCTGGTCGAGAGGTTCGGGAAGGTTTACCATATCATCATGGGGTCCTTTACTTGCCGACAACAGAAATGCAGCAACAGGCCTTGAAGGAAAGTCACGATGATCTTTTGGCAGGCCATAAAGGAATAACTAAGACCGAAGATCTAGTGAGGCGACGTTTTTGGTGGCCCAGTTTGGCAAAGGATGTGCGACAATATGTAGCCACTTGTGACATTTGCGCTAGGGGAAAGCCGGAAAGACAAGCTCCGCAAGGGTTATTACAACCTTTGCCTACACCACCACACCCATGGCACACGATAACCTTGGATTTAATAGTAGATTTACCATCCAGTAAGGGTTATGATACTATTTTGGTGTGTGTAGACGCATTTACTAAGATGGCACATTTTGTACCATTGAAGGGAGTACCCACGGCGGAAATTCTGGCGCATGCCTTTAGCCAACATATAGTTCGAGCCCATGGCATACCCAAAGTGGTGATATCAGATAGGGGATCCCAATTTTTATCCCATTTCTGGAAGGCCTTCACTAAAAAATTAAGTATTGACTCTAGGTACACGACTAGTTATCACCCAGAGACAGATGGCCAAACGGAGCGCACAAACCAAAAGTTAGAGCAGTACCTAAGACTATGCTTATTAGAACAGGAAGGAGACTGGCCGGATTATCTGTGGGCAGCGGAATTTGCCCACAATAATGCAAAAAACATGTCCACAGGTTATTCCCCCTTTTATTTAAACACAGGAAGGCATCCCCATCAGGCTGTAGATTTTCAAGAGGTAGATTTTCCAGCAGTAACAAATTTAGTTGATCACATGACGAGAGTGCATTCACTAGCCACAGACAATTTAACCAAGGCAAAGGCGACTTACAAATTTTATTCTGATAAAAGAAGAAGGAAGGAACCAGACTTACTAGTTGGAGAGAAGGTTTGGCTAAACACAAAAAACCTTAGGCTTAAGGGGGTTAGGAAGTTTCAACCCAGATTTGTAGGGCCATATGAGATTGAGAAAAAACTAAGTACTGTAAATTATCAGTGGAAGTTACCCAAAGGATTGCGGGTGCATCCAGTCTTTCATGTCTCCTTATTGAAAAAGGTTTCAAGAGATCTACGAGCTAAAATACCCCCAAAACCAATCCAAACTGAATTAGGGGAAGAATTTGAGGTACAGCGAGTCTTGGACTCCAAGATACGAAATGGCCAAATGTACTATTTGTTGGATTGGAAAGGTTATGGGCCCGAAGAAAGAGCGTGGGAAGTTTCTTCAAACATTCATGCTCCTCGTTTAATTAGGGAATTTCACAGGAGATTTCCTAATAAGCCCAGAGTGGGAGGACGTCCTTTGAGAGGGGGTACTGTCAGGACCAGCAGACCAGACGCAACAGTGATCCCCAAGCGAAAAGGAGTAAGACTGGAATCTAAGATGGCCGCCGCTGTTGGAACGCTTGAGCAGCAGGTTAGCGCTCTAGCGTTCCAGGGCAATCAGTAGGATCAAGGTGTCAGCCCGGTGGAGAGGCGCACTTCACCGGAGTCGTGAGGAGAGAGAGTCGTCGTTTGTGCCACGCGTCTGTGAAGAGAATTTGTCGTCAAGTTGAGAGGAAAACAAGTCCAAGTTTCAGAGCACTAAGTAAGACTGTTCCGTAGCTCACCTCGGAGTATATTAGGAAGAGTTAATTTGCCTTCAAAAAACGAACTTTTAAGCGAAGGAAGACGAGCTCATGCTTATCTCGTTTTTTCCTAGAATATTATTTCATAAGCACCAGTATATTTCAGAAACGAAGTTTATGAGGAGAATCTTAGTGATAAAAAAAGATTATACTTATGTTCCTCAGTTGAAAAATCCAGTCTGCAGTCAGAGAAGGAACCCGACTTCCATTCCACAGCGAATAGCCTTTTGAACTGATATTACCTCAGGGTAGTGTGTAAATAGAATAGTGCGCAGAATCAACATTGTGGGGTAGATCTCCCTCGAAGGTAGCAATAGAGAAACTCCCAAGAAACCTCCTAGGGAACTTTCCAGTTGAGCAGATAAGGGCAAATAAAACACGAGGAAAAAGAAAAGAAGAGAAACATGGTAGCAGTACACCATAAGTAGAAGAAGAAGTACTCACCAACCAGATCCTGTTAAAGGCGCCGTCAGTGGTATCTAGGGTAAGCGAGCCTGTAGAAGCGAAAAAGAAATAAAAGTTAAGTAGAGGGAGAGAGTAAGGCCAAAATAAAGAGATTACTTGTTATTAAAGAAAAAACTACACCACCAGGCGACACCACCACCACACAACAGAAGAGGAGCATCGGTCACTAAAGTTAGGGTGGGTATAACCTAAGAAAGGTCACTCAGGGCATAGAAGAGTAGAGTGTAGAGTAGAGCGCTTAATAAATATTTATTTTTCTTACAGTATATCCACTTCAATCACAGCAGTGGAAGATAGAAAGAGCGACAACACTCAAGAAAGAAAAAGACGTAGTGACTGTCTCTTCTCTGTCCAATTCCCCTTTCCCCCCCCCCCGGGTTTCTTGGGCCAACTCGTATCAATAGGCGGGTGGCCCAGAGAGCTGGGAAGGGGCGTAGGGAACATTCTGCTCCCGAGCGATCCAGAAGAGCACAGATCCTGACAGTCCCCTGCGTCACTACCTAGGGTGGTTCCTTGGGATCCCAGCGATTCTATAAGCTCTAGACCTTGTGTCTAGTTAAGTTGTGGTTCTTATACCACTATTTTAGTATATGGTTTGGCTCGCCCCTAGGGCCTAACGTGTATTTGTTCTATTTTACTGTAATATTTGAAGTGTAACTTATGTGTTTGGACCTCTAGCCTCATAAACAGACTAGCAGGGTGTGTTTAGTAATAAATACATATATTGTATATATATACCTGGTGTGGTTGCCTTTCATTTGGTCATTCAAGAGATTATAGACTGGTAAAACAAGCTGCTTTACATTCCTTCAAGACTTAGCCTGAAGGCTGCTCTCCATAGCTACCACTAGGATAGCTTTCAATAAAGGTTGTCTTTAACCTATCATCAATAAGGGGTTGTTTAGACTGGTGCAGGGTGCCCACTATAACTAGAGGATAGCATATACCAGGCCAACTTCTCACACTACTTGATTAAATTTAGATTTACTGAATCAATTTTCATAATCTTGGCCTTCAATAAACAGGAACAGCCTAGGTTGTCAGTGATGTATTGACTTATATGAATTGGAAATTCAATTTCAAGTTTAAAGTTAAAGTCTCTGAAAACAGTGTTAAAGCTATTGAAAGATTTCACTAATAGATTTAAAGCAGGAACCAATATTCTATCTAGAGATACTATCAATTTTCAAAGAAGGGTTTTACATTGACCGTGAGTGGAAAATGATCACTTTGTGAAAATACAATTCAGCTTCACGTTCAATTAGGGGTCTTGTTCTATATTTCAGTTTCTCAGTCTAAAGACACCTCAGGTTTAGGCAATAAATGAAGTTATACGAATGTCTCAAATCTACTTTCTAACACACAATGCAGAATGATGAGTGTAGAAGCTAAAGATTCTACTTTCTGTAAGGCTAGGTATAGAAGAGGCTACACATGAATGTCTAATTTTAAACTTCCTATTTTTTAATACTTCCTCAACGGTAGCACAAGCAGAGGGGCATGGCCAAGCCGCCGACCAAGATGGCCGTGCCACACTGAAGCTCCGCCAGCTGTCTCCAGCTCAATGGTGATATCCCTTCAATATGCAGCTTAATTGACTCTAGCTCGACATTGCTGGATCGCCGAGTGCTGTGTGCACATGATGATCACACCCGATCGAAGTTCCGGGCCTCCGCGCCTGGTTTCCCGGCGCTTGAAGGATTAGGGGGTGCGGCGATTGTCGGAAGCAGCCAGATCCCTACTCTACACTGCTTGACTGGTGGCTCGACACGGACATGATCCGGTGACATACTGGGTCAAACGGCTACTACTGCGGTAAGTGCGCAGGGCGCGGGTCCCTCTATGTGCTCCCCCCTCCACATACGCTCCGATTCAGCTGAGACGCGGCCA
This sequence comes from Triturus cristatus, assembly GCF_964204655.1. Classification (NCBI taxonomy): domain Eukaryota; kingdom Metazoa; phylum Chordata; class Amphibia; order Caudata; family Salamandridae; genus Triturus; species Triturus cristatus. The sequence continues at coordinate 780,691,407 of NC_140580.1, forward strand.
CGTTTGGCTGCAACCGAGCTGCTCCACCAGTTCCGATCTTCTCCCTGAGGCCCCGCGAGCGAGCCTGGGAGGCGACCACTCAGTCGCTTGCTGATGTTGTTGAGGGGGGGTGGGGGTTGATCCATCGCTCCTGGTGCCCGGCTGCCCCTGCGCTACACCCCACCGCTCTGGCCTGCTCAATCTGTGACCTGCGGCCGGTGGGCCCAACGCTCTTGCTGCTGCCCGCATTGCAGGGCCTGAGACTGGCGACATCACAGCGTGAATCTTCGCTGCAAATGGATACACCTGAACCCTGGACCTCGATCTACATATAACTGCCTGCCACACATATTACCTGTTTCCAGCTCCTGGCCATCTAGTGCACAGGCCCCACCATTGCACAGTGGCGCAGTTCACATTCGGGCATACCCCTACATCTATGCGTACTCATCGGAGGGCTCGCATTCCAGGGCACCCATCACTCCTCTCTTCAGGCTCCTCCGAGGAACAACCCACCTGCTCTTGGTGCGCCCTGTACCACGTCTCCATTCCCCCCTCTCCAACCACTAGCTGAAGGAGCTGGTTTTGTCTCCCATATTCGACCTGCTCAGTGAACATCTTGCTGCCTCCCGTTTGTCGTCCCTGCGAAGAGGCATGGGCCGCAAAGACCCTAAGCAAAAGAAACTTTCTTTTGAAAAACGCGTCGAGAAGGTTCCAGAGGGCGGCCCCGACATGGCGGAGGGAGACCAGGACACGGTCCAAGATGGCAACCCTAGCACTCAATCCTTATCACTTTTACAGGAGAAGAGAGTAGGTTTCAGGTCACTGGATGGGCGATTCGACACCCTGGACAAGCGACTCGAGAGCCTGGGGGCCAAAATCCAAGCACATGATAGGTACCTGGATGTTGCGGAGGCATGCATTTCTGACATTGAGGATGGCACTGCGCAATCTCGTAAAAGACTGGAGCGTGTTGAACGCCTCCTCAAAGATGTGGCGATTAAGAATGAAGACCTTGAGGCACGCAGCAGGCAAAATAACATCCGCATCCTGGGAGTGCTGGAGACCACAACCACAGGCCGTGTTGACCTCTTCATTGAGACCCTGCTTACCAATATGTTTGGGAGAGAGTCCTTTACCCCAGGCTTTGTAGTAGAATGTGCTCACCGCACTCGGGGCCTTAGGCCTAATCCGGGCTGCCCTCCAATGCCCATCATCGCACGCATCATGAACTTTCGAGATCGTGACACCGCACTGCGCCTCGCTAGAGAACGTGGAGACACCACATGGCAGGGTTCCAAACTAGCTCTCTGCCCAGACTTCACCATCATGGTACAGGAGGCCCACCTTAAGTATAACGGGGTCAAAGCAACCCTCAGGAACTTGGGTTTGAAGTATGGCATGCTTTACCCTGACAGATTGCCAGTTCATGTTAATGGCCGGGCCCGCATTTTCGATACCCCAACCGAGGAGCAGGAATTCTGCCACCCATATAAACAGAACAACCAGACAGTTGCTGATGGGGCCAGGAGTTCCCCTCCATGTAGCGGCTCCAATGCAAGTATGAAACTTTTTGCGAGCGCCGGAACTGGCTGAGTCTAATGTATTGTTAATTCTTCATCTGTCAATATGGCTGTACTAGGATAGTAATACTCATCAGTACGGAATATTTCTAATAGCTGGTCGACTGATGTGGTGTTGCCACCCCTCATTGTGTACACCTTGGTTTTGTTTCTAGTGAAACTGGTATACCGATACAGGGATTTGTCATTCCAATTCAAAGTTACTAGGTATATCATGTCTCGTTGTCTGTTGTGGTTTGTGCCTCGCTTTTTTAATGGTAAGGCTGGGTGGGGGTGGGGGGACAACTTTCAACGTACAGACAGTTTTGTTTACTTACTGTTATGCTCACTGTCCGATTTAGCATCTATCAGCAATTGATTGTTTTTGTCCTATATGCCACGACCATTAGATGGCCCAGCTAGGTAATGTTGATTGTCCCTCTGGCTTGTCCTTACTATCCTGGAACGTGAGAGGTCTTAATGACAATCGTACGAGAAGGCATGTTGTTCACTATATGCTGTGTCACAACATCGACATTGCTTTTTTACAGGAAACGCACTTGCCCAAATCTGATTCCTCACATTTTGCTTCAAGCTGGGGTGCCCACAGATACTTTTCCAACTTCAGCAATTACGCTAGAGGCACACCCATTCTTATTCATAAAAGGGTGCCCTTCAGCCTCCACTCAGCAATTGGGGATAGCGAGGGTAGATACACCATTGTCACAGGGGCACTAATGGGTCATAGCACTGCCCTGGTGTGTGTTTACGCCCCGAACACAGATTCCCCGGAATTCTTTCATTCCCTGCAAGCCCGATTTATGACGTTAGATCCTGTCCTACTACTGGTGGGGGGGGATTTTAATTTGCTCCTAAACTCCGCCTTGGATGGCACCGCTATATCTCCTGGCACCAAACCATGCACTCGCCGTGCTCTACTAGATCTTTGTGAGCAATTATCGCTTCTCGACATATGGCGCAAGCGCAACCCTTCCACCACTGAGTACAAGCATTATGCTGGCCAACACGACACTTGGACTAGGATTGATTACTGGCTAGTTTCCCCTGGCATCTCCAGCTGGAACCATTCGATCACAACGCTCCCGAGAACATATTCTGACCACTCCCCCGTTAAGCTTGTCCTTAGAATTCCCCGTCCAGATGGGTATGAAAGACAGTGGCGTTTCCCCAGCCGCGCCCTCAATGATGACCTCTTCCACTCAGAGGTGCGCGAAGCCATTGAAGAATATTTCGCCATCAATACCGGCTCGGTTGATACTTGGGCAGTCCTGTGGGAGGGTTTTACAGCATACATTAGGGGTGTCTGCATCGCCAAACATGTCGGGGTGCTAAAAGCACTAAGAACGACACTCTCTCGTTTGAAACGCGACCTGGTAGAAATGGACAGCAAAACAATAAATACTTCTAATCCAGAGGCGGTCAAATGCCGGCTCACCCTCCTCAATGAATATAGAGAGACCGCAGATCGCCAAATACTTTTTCTATGTAAATACCAAACTGCTCGTCGCTATGGCGAGTGTGATCGGCCAGGCCGGGTGCTAGCCCAGATGCTTTGACCCCCATACAGCAAAGCTGAGTTGAGATCCACCACAGGCCAGGCGCTCACAGACACCTCAGAGATTTGTAACGAATTCCTAGGATATTTCACCTCCCTGTACACTTCTAGAGTAGGGAGCGACCCCACTGCACAGGAAGCGTACCTTTCCGAGTTTGCATTGGTATATCTTGGGAAGAATCTACAGGAATTGTTGGCGGAGGAGGTCACTAGCGCCATTGAGGCCCTTCGAAGCTCCACTGCCCCTGGCCTAGATGGCTTCACAAGGGATTTTTATAAGTGCTATAAGGATCTGCTGGCTCCTCAACTGATCGAGGTATATGCAGAGGCCCTCAAAAGACAAATCTTACCCCCCACCCTTCGTGAGGCTGTCATTATACTCTTTCCCAAACCTGGAAAAGACCCGACATTGTGCGGGTCATACAGACCTTTATCCCTCCTAAATCTAGACTATAAAATTCTAGGCAAGGTGCTTGCCATGCGCTTATCTCTCCTGATGGAATTTATTATTTCCCCAGCTCAATCCGGCTTTTTTCCCCATCGATCTACTTCCTTGAATCTCAGGACACTCTTCTCGATTCTCCACAGGATTAACCCTGAAGTCCCAGCTGCCGCAGTGTTGTTGGACAACGAGAATGCGTTCGATTCCCTAGAGTGGCCTTTCTTTGTGTCCGTCATGCGTCGCTTGGGAATGCCTACGGGATTTATTGCCACCACTACATTATTGTACAGCGAGACTTCGCCTGAAACGGTACGCTTTCCCGACCCTTCTTTCTATTTCGCGGCACTCGGCAAGGCTGTCCCCTGTCGCCCTTATTGTTTATTCTAGCCATGGACCCCTTAATCCGGCAGAGGGGTCTCCAATTCAACACTGGTCCCCTCCTGGTCTCGCTCTATGCGGACGACACTATTCTGTATGTCAGGGAGCCTCAGGTCAACTTAGAGCCACTTATTAGGGAAATACTCAGATTCGGACAAAATTCTTCTCCTTGGCATTAATTGGCGCAAGTCAGTCATCTTCCCCTTAACCTCAAGCATAAAGCAGTGGGAGTGTGAATTCCCGCTTGAATTGTGCACTGACTCTGTTAAATATTTGGGCATTCATATACATCTGGACACATCCCAGATACTCTGCCTCAATTACGGTCAAGCGGTCAGCACCCTTGAGGCTCAGGTGGAGAGATGGCTGCAGTTGCGGCTGTCCATCGCTGGCAGAGTTGTAGTAATCAAGATGGTAGTTCTCCCCAAATTTTTATATCTTTTTAATAATATCCCCATTCCTCTCCCGAACAGTTTATTTTTGACATTACGCTCGCATCTTTGTAGATTGGTCTGGGGGGGCAAGCAGGCTCGCGTGCTTTGGCAAGTGCTGACACTTCCGTATGAGAGGGGGGATTTGGGGTGCCCGACCTTCAGTTGTACTACCTAGTGGCCCAATGCAGCAACGCATTTGCTTGGTTCCACCCCGACGCTAGGATCCCATTTCTCCGCCCTGAGGCAGATTTCGTCCTGCCTGAGAAGTTATCTACAGTATTGCCCAAGGGCGTACCCAGAGACCCCAATGACATACAGACAGTCTCCACCACCACCTGGGCCTGGGACAAACTGAAGCGGCTCACTGGCACAACTACACTATATTCCTCGGCTTTACCTATCCCCAATGCTCGCTGGCTGCCAATCACAAGTGAAAGACTGGTGCAGCGCACCCTGGCCAACTTTGACATTACCAAGACTGGAGACTTGTACCCCAGTGGGCATGTCTTCTCTGGGGCCGATGAAGAGCGTTTCCACAGCGCTACTTTCATGGATCGCTTTGTTTAGGGACGTATACGTTCGGCTCTACGTGCCTCTTTGCCTGGTTTTCCCATCAAGCAGGACTCTTTCGCTCCACTCTCCATGATCATTGAGAGTAAGGGAGGGGTACACCTCATATCTAAGTTGTACAAGGCATGTTCCGACATTATGCCGGTCAATGAGGACAAGATTCGCAAAGACTGGGAAGACGACTTAGGCCACCCCATCTCAGACGACCAATGTACCAAATATTGTGCAGTACCGAAAGAAGTCTCTTTAAACAGTCGACATAAGCTACTCCATTTTAAATTCCTGTGTAGAATGTACATCACCCCCGCCAGATCTCACAGACTAGATCCGTCCAGATCTCATAACTGTCGTACATGTGATGCCCCACATGCTGATTTTGCCCATCTCACGTGGACCTGTCCAAAACTGCAGTCGTACTGGGAGGCGGTTCACAAAACGCTTGGTGACATAACCACACTGACCCTCGTCCCCACACCCGAAGTGGCATTGTTGGGTTATGTGGTAAACTTCCCTAAAAGAGTCCGAAGGTTTGTCTCCCTTAATTTGCTGTTGGCCAAAAGGGAAATCGCTCTTTTTTGGGGCTGCAAGACAGTTCCCACATTACACAGTTGGCTGAATAGTCTAGCATTCTTTAACACTAACAGTGAAGTCTACTCCAGTACACTACCACGCTCCTCCCGTCCCAAAGATATTTGGGGTCTCTTTAGAACTTATGTGGAGTCTGAACACCGAGCTACTAGCACTCAACTAGAACAAGTAATAGTCCCGGCCGGGGTGGGGTAACTTGTTTATTGATCACAATTGCATGTTTAACTAATACCCCTCTGTAGGATGCAGAGGTTGTGCTTAGATCACGTCTGTGCTGATGTGGGTGGACGTTGTGATTTGGTTCCTTCTTTCCCTACTGTTTTTTGATACATCGACTTCTGTATGGTCAATATTTTATCTTTTTTCATTGTTTAATGATTATGGCAATGACAGTGAGCACTACAGTTTGTACTGATGCTATATACGAAAATGATAAATAAAGTTATTTTAAAAAAACTGCAGCACAAGCAGCAGAGTAGTGCTCTTTTGTGCCCACTGCCAGCTGTACTAAGACATCCAAGTTGAATACTGTGTGGTAGTCATATAGAGATATGACATACTTTGTCTGTGAGATTGCCTGTTGGTATTAAATGAACTCTTGTGACCTCAATATAGGAACATACTCAAAGCAAATCTCGGGATTGTCCTGTGTCATGGTCCACACATAATCTAACTTGTACTTTTGTAATTAGGTATGTGGTTACCCTTACTGCTGCATCTGGCATGGGTACGGATGTATGATGGAATCATGCATGCCTTTACCATGCATCCATTACAACTCATATTCCTTTACCATGCAAATTTTTATCACACATGCCTTTACAATGAAAATATAAATATTTCGCAGTTAGTTGTAAAGATATATATATCAATAGCCAGTAGGTAGTTATAGTTAGGACCAAAGTCTCCATAGGAACCCCGTTGTTTGTTTTGCTAATAACATTGGCGCCGCTTGACGAATCTTCATGAAATTTTAAAAAAAAGTACCTTTTTTGGTTCAGCTGCTGTGTTTTGGGGTGATTTGTCAAGCGGGCCGACAAAAAAGGGGGTCCCAAAACGCGTTTTCACCATGCTATGTCTAGGGGGATTTTTTATTTTTGAACAGGAATACAGCCTGTGCCGCTGAATGCAATTACACCAAATTTGGCAGAAGGCTAGATTGTTGGTTCAGAACGCATGTGTGACGAGGCACCCGATCGATCTGTACTCGAAGGAGAGAGCGGCAAGAATTCCAACAGGGCCGCGGTCTCGCCCCAAGCAGGAAGTGGAGGCAGCAGTCTAGTCTTGCACAAGGAAACCCCTCCTATCACTGAGACTACAAGACCAGAAGACGCGGTTGCTGGCGGGTGTTCAAACGCGGAAGTAGAGGAGAAAGAAAGGACGGAGTGCATCTTGGACGTTCAAGACCAGGAGGAAGAAGACGGAAGGCGTCCCGGTGGGGATAACGTTCCAGAGGAGGCGGACGAGAGAAGACCTAACGAAGAGAACCATTTTGACACCGCGAGCGAGACCGGCACTCCGAGGGAAACAGGATACAGGCAAGTGCCAGTTGCACGTTTCTTCTCTTTACGGGGCTGGTGGGCAGGTGTAAGAAGCACATCACCTCCTGCACAAGATTAGTACCCCTCACAAAGGCACCTGGCACATAGGGACATTGGTGAAGGTGCACATACCCCCCCCTTATTTTCTTTTAGTATACAGGCAAGAGCCTAAAACCTTGTTTTATGTTCTCTCCCACTATCCTCTCGAGTGCCACAACAAACGAAAGAAAGAAGCGATAAACAAGAAGGAGGAGGAACTATACCCAAGCTCAGTGAAGAGGATAGAAGACCACCCTCACTCTGCACCAAACAAGAAATGTCCACGATGAATTAAAGAAAAAAAATAAAGGAAAGAAAGAAAATCCCAATTGGTGTACTGTATCTCTATTTTTTTTTTTTTTTAAGTTTTAAGTAGCTTTAATCAGGGCATCAAACAAAAAAAGGACAAAGAAGGGAGAACAAAACAGAGGTGCAGGAATCGAAAACAGTGAACTAACTGATCCAGCGGGAACCATACAACCCAAAGCACTTGCGCTGCAACTTGTTCCCACTGCCTTTGCTTCTTAAATTGTCTTGGAAGCATCTTTCCCACTATCATGATTGGTCCAGATTCTACTTGAGCTGTAAGTACCCTCCCATTGGGTCACAGCCCCAGCCGTCAAACTCCGGTCCTCCACAATGTCCAGGTACCATATAGCGGTCTTTTTGTTCATACTTTCTTACAGAGCCCTTCAATAAAACCATTCCTTCCTTGCTCTTGACTTTGTCGGGATGTGACACAGCCTGGGATCCAGCATTGCAGTGGGCACAGTTATTATTTTCTTTTTTTTGGGATAATTCTTTTTATTGGCATTTGGTAATATAATCATACGTTCATCATGTTTCGCATTAATGACTGTAATATATAAGTAGCAAGGTAGACAATCGTTGACATAGAGAGTACATTTACATCTTGGTCAGCGTGAATGTGGTCTGTGGTGTAGCAGTTCTGTGCCAGTTAAAGAAAAACTGGGGGGAGAACTGAACTGGGGGGTGCCATGGGGTTCTTAGTGTTTGGGTCAGGCGTATACTGTGAGTCCATAATTGCCTACTCCATCGTGCAACTACTATTCGCCTAGGAGGGAGTGGGTGTGCACGCTGATATGGAGTGCTGTTGAGCGTTCCTGCCGGGGATGGACCCGACGGGTCTAAAGGTAGCGCGGAGGGTTGTGGAGGGGAACCTCCTATCCTGGGAGCCTGTGCAGTGTGAGGTTGTGTGGTGCCGGGGGTATTTAAGTCGATGACCGGGGTCTCCGGGGTCTGGGACTGTCGAAACTGATGCAGCAGGAGCGCCCATTCTAGGGAGATTGGGACCTTACGGATACCTTTGGCTTCTTCCTCCCGGATTGCATCTTCCTCGGCCGCCGCCCATTTGAGAACCGCCCCCACCCATGCCGCGATCGGAGGACCTGATGGGACCCGCCAGTGCATGGCTATACAGTGTTTGGCCAGTAAGTGGGCTAGGAAAACAAAGCGCATTGGTATTTTGTGTCGTTTCCTCCGTCCCAGTATGCCGAGTGCAACCCTCCCAGGTAGTCAGATGGGATAGCCCAGTGAGATCTCTGAGCGTCGAGTGGATAGATGGCCAATAGGCCTGAATGCCCGGACAGGTCCAGAACATGTGGGAAAAAGCTGCATCCCCCGCTTGACAACGAGGGCAGAGGAAGGTCGTGTCGGGGTAGAAGCGTTGAAGGCGCGCTGGCGTTAGGTAGGCCCTATGTAGGATGTGAAATTGTATGTTCTTAAACCGAGCGTTCCTGGAGACTTTTTTGGGGAACGCTATCGCTCTGTCCCACTCACTATCATGAAACGGTCGCCCCGCTTCCTCCTCCCACAAGGCCCGTAGAGATCCCAGTAGTGGGGGTGTCAGTTCTCTGATCGATTTGTATAGCCATGTGGTGAGATGGCGACCCGATCCCATTTGCAAGATTGTGTGGAGAACTGGGTGGGTGGGAGGTTCCCCTAATGTGAGGTCGGAGTATGGTTGGTAGCAGCCGAGGAGTTGTCGGTGAAGCAAGAACTGTCCTGGGGGTAGGTCATAGTAGTCCATAAGCTGTCGGTACGGCCGGAGCTGTCCCCCTTCAAACCGCGTCTCCGCCTCGGTGATGTCTCTAGACGTCCATTCCCAAAGCATGGCAGATGTAAAGAACCCCCCATGTCTGGGCCAGCCGACTAGTGGCAGTAATGGTGTGTATGGGGGGCAATCTGGCACCATGTGATGTATACGCTGAATGCACTTCCGGGCTATGTCTACTTGTAGGGGGTAGGTACGCGCAGGGCGGGATACTGGTAGAAGTAGGTGACATAACTCTGGCATGGGTATGTGACCCGTGACTGTATTTGTTTCGAGTGTATATCTGTCTGCCGTCCAATATGAAAGGCACTGGAGCTGCGCTGCTAGAAAGTAGGCTTCAAATGATGGCGTGCCGAGCCCCCCTTGTGTCGTGGGCAACTTCAGCTTTGCTAGCGCGATCCTATGCCGCCCCTTACCCCATATGAAAGAACTGAGGAGTGTGTCCAAGTCCCGAAAGAAGGAGCGAGGCGGGATTACTGGGAGGTTAGTGAAATAATATAAGAGCCGCGGGACCAGTATCATCTTTGCCAGAGCTACCCGGCCTATCGGGGCCAACGGGAGGCTCCACCAGAATCCAATGGAGGACCGTATCCCTGCAAGCGCCCTGCAGTGGTTACCCTCGTATAGGTCGACTGGGGAGTGATATAAACGAATCCCGAGGTATCGGTGGCCCTCTGCCGCCCACTATAGTTTTCGGTCCCCGATCCAGACATCCTGAGAGGGGGCGTCCGGGTGGAGGGGGTATACCATCGACTTTTCCCAGTTCACTTTCAAGCCCGAGGCCTCCGTGAACTCCGTCAAAGCGGTCTCGAGTATGGTGAGATCCGCTGTCACATCTCGCAGGTATATGAGGAGGTCGTCTGCGTACATGGATACACAGTGCTTAACGTCCGCTAGTGGAATACCCCAGGCTTGCCCGTCCCGGCGGAGCCGGATAGCCAAGGGCTCCACTGCGAGCGCGAATAATAAAGGTGAGAGGGGGCACCCTTGTCGTGTGCCCCTGTGTATTGCGAATTTTGGGGAGATGTAGCGACCGAGACGGACCCGAGATGTAAGGTCGTTGTATAGCAGGTGAGTGTAGGCTAAGTGCGTGGGACCCAGTCCCGCCTGTCCGAGGACGGCGAAGAGGAACTGCCATGTTAGGGTGTCAAACGCCTTCTCAAGGTCCAGAATGAGGCACGCCGCCCGAGGGTAGCGATCGCCCAGTTGGTCCTGGATATGAAAAAGGCGCCGTATATTGTGAGAAGTGTTCCTTCCCGGGACAAAACCACATTGGTCAGGGTGGACCAGTGGACGTATGATTTGCGAGTATCTGTCTGCTAAGATTTTCCCCAGGATTTTGCAGTCCGCCATAAGTAGTGTGATGGGGCGATAGGAGGCTAGGAGTTGGGGATCCCGGTCGGGTTTCGGGAATGTCACGATCACCGACGCTCTCATGGAACGGGGCAGTTCACCGATTTGGAGTGCCGAGTCCAGTACTGCTGATAAGCGGGGAGACAGCAGAGGGGCAAAGGTGGCGTAGTATTCAAGTGGAAACCCGTCCAGGCCTGGGGCCTTACCACGGGCCAGGGCTCGTATCGCTCTTGTAATCTCAGTGGCTTGTATCTTTGCATCCAACCCCCTCCGGTCTGCAGCAGAAATCTGGGGGAGGGATAGAGGATCTAGAAAGTGGTCGACGGCCCCTGGATCAAGAGATGAGGGGGCAGTGTAGACCGCCGAGTAATGGTGGTAAAAGGCCTGGAGGATCTCATCCTGGGATTGCACCAAGGTGCCCTGGGAGTTTATGATTGCAGTGATGGGCCGGACTTCAGCATCCTGTTTGGCGAGCCATGCCAAGAGTGTGCCCGTTTTATCACGGTCCTTGTGCATTCGGGTTGCATAAGACCGAAAATTGTGACGTCGGAGATCCACGCATGCCTCCTGATATGCCGATTTGGCTTGGGCGACTTGGGTCGCCGTCACCACCGACTTATCTGCGGCTTTTGTGGCCGTGGCCAGTCGTTGTTCCGCCTTCTCTAGGGCTTGCTCCAAGGTATGTCTTATCCCGACCCTCTGCCGGATACATTCCCCGCGAGCTACCACCTTGAAGCTGTCCCACTCGACCAGGATCGATGATGCAGTCCCTGTGTTATGCGTAAAGTAATCCGAAATGCTGCTTTGGTGTTCGTGCATGAAAACCTGGTCTGTGAGGCATTCCCTTGTTAATCGCCATGTGGGGACCGGGGGGTGCGGGGGTCTCAATTGGAGACTAAGCAGGTGCGCATCGTGATCCGAAACGACTCTACCCAAATAATCTGAGTGGCATATTTGCGGGAGGAGCGTTGCAGTGCAGAGGAATCGGTCAAGTCGAACTCGCAGGTTGTGTGGGATGGAGTGAAAAGAGTAAATACGGGTCTGAGGGTGGTGTAATCTCCATGCGTCTGTGAGCGACCAGTGTGCGACCCATGCTTTGAAGCGCTCAATTTGTCTGTAGGCGGAGGATTGCGGGAGTGGGGGGTGCGACCGATCTAATCTTGGATCTAGGATACAGTTATAGTCCCCTCCTAGTATCCAGGGCACATGCGTGAATTGGGGTAAAGCATTTGTGAGTCGATCCCAGAATTTATCCTGATCGACATTCGGGGCGTATATACTTCCCAAGAGGACTGCCCTCCCATCTAAATGTCCCTCCAGTAGGGTGAATCTGCCGTCATCATCCACCACCCGTCTAAGTTCCCGGAATGGGGTTCCCGGGCGGATCCATATCAGTGCCCCCCGGGCAAACGAGGAGTATGTTGTGGCGCAGATAAGTCCACGCCATTTTGCTCGCAGCTTGCCCACTTCGGCTGAGTTAAGGTGGGTTTCCTGTAGGCAAAGGATGGACGCTTTCTGTCACTTCGCATAAGCGTATATCGCATTGCGCTTACGTGGGGTGTGTAGGCCGCGTGTATTGAGTGTAAGTATGTTGATGTTTGTGTTGTTCGTCAGCTGTGCCATGAGTAATATGGTCTGTGGGAGGGTCGGGTTAGGTGTCCACAGGGCAGGATTTTGAGTGATCTCCTAGGTATGCGCCGTGCCCGCGAGGAGTAGGCAGGTGGGGGGTCTGTCCAAGCGGACAGTCTGTGACACATGGCCCCATGGCAGGGTGGGACATGTTTGAACCGGGATATTAACAACGCATGGGTGTGCGGGACACTGTCCCAATACATAGGACTCATCGTTCAGGAAACGGTGTGTCCAAACTTCCTCCCGTAACACAAGGGGGGAGAACTGCTCTATGTGATAGGGGGTGACGGCGTGCAAGTGCGAGGCCACACGTTGAGTGGGCATGTAGAAGGGGCAATGCACGTCTTGTGCGGGGTGTTGGCCCCTGTGTGTGAGACAATGTGCATGAGTTGAACTTCACATATAAGGATATTGTGCGGCAGACTGTATGTCCGAGCCACTTCAGGGTGAGGTAGGAGAGATCAGTCCGTCTAGCAGCCCATCCGCGGTTTGCGGGGTGGCGTGGGGGAGTGCCGCCAGGTCAGCTCCCGAGATGGTGCCATCGCTGTCGTTGTCGCCGTCTGATGAGAACAGATGTGGGTGTCGGTCTATAGGCCCCGAGGGCCGCGGGGAGTGTAGATCAATAGTTGCCTGCAGAGCCTCACGCCTCTCTCGCATTATTTGTTCAAGGTCGGGCGAGTCATGAGAGCCACTTGTTGATCTGGGTTCGGTGTTACGGATCTTCTTGGGGCGTTTCCGAGTGCGGAAAGTTTTGAGAGGCGAACTCCTGTGGGGGTGAGGGTTGGGCGCTCGCGGGCAGTGCTGGTCTGCCCAGTCTTGTGCGGCTTCAACGGAGGTGAAGAAGAGGGAAGCCCCATTGTGGAGGATCTTTAGGCGGGCTGGGAATAGCAAAGCGTATTGAATCTGTGTTAGAAGGCGACCTCAGAGGGGCCCGGAGGGGGGCCCTGACTGTCCTGAGACCAACCCTCGAGGTATCGTAGCCGGGCACTGGCGGGAGACTCCTCAGGGGAGGAATCTAGGATCTAGGATCGTACACTCGGCACCACACGACAAAGAGACACCACACCGAGAGTTCTTAAGAACAAATCTTTATCAGGTCGGAGTGGTAAGATCTTTATGATCAGCAAGGCAATATATATACAAGTAGAGCGCGGGCTTGCAAAGTCTTGGAGGGGGGTTAGGAGGTAGCGGGACAGTCTTTGGGGGAATGGATCAAATGCAGGAGCGTATCCGGCGCACAGCTCACAATCCTCGAGCTGGGGGATGCGCTTGTCGTCGTGGGGTCCGGTGGGACCAAGGGAGTCTGGGGGCGCTGCGAGATACTCAGCAGGCTCGAGTACAAGTTCGGAGGTCTTACGAACTTCAGGGAGCCGCGAGTCACTCAGCAGGGTTCAAGCACAAGTTCGGAGGTCTTACGATCTTCAGGGAGCCGCGAGTCACTCAGCAGGGCTCAAGCACAGGTTCGGAGGTCTTACGATCTTCAGGGAGCCGCGAGTCACTCAGCAGGGCTCAAGCACAGGTTCGGAGGTCTTACGATCTTCAGGGAGCCGCGAGTCACTCAGCAGGGCTCAGGTGTTTCCAAGGCGAATCTCCGGACAGTCCCAGGGCACCCCTTGTTATAGGGCGACTCCCCTTTGATGTCCGGAGTCTGTGCAGGCAGGGGTCTTGTCACCTGGGGGTCGCTTGTTGGGGGTTTCCTGCCATTGTCCTTTGATCCTTTCAGGGCCGGGTCGGGAGGAGCCCCAGACACCCAGCAGGCGTGGAGCCAGCCCTCGGGGAGGCCGGCGGGTCGATCGAAACCCACCTTCCCAGGGAAGCGCAGAGGTGTGATGGAAACTGCTCCTCCCTTTCTCATCCCAAGGGGAGCGTGATGTCCTCCAGCCGGAGTGGCGCCTGTAGGCTAGGGTCGCGCTGGGGCCGGGCGGCCATCTTGGTGAATGAAGTGGGCACGTGGGCCCGGGGTGGCCGAAGGGGGGAAGGCCTACGGACGGGGGAAGTCCGGGTCGGGTGTGTGTGTTCTGGTGGGAAGGATCGGCCAGGCCAGGGGCTCGGGGCTGGTGTGAGGTGCAGGGGTCAGGTCTGACTATGTTACGAGGGCCGGGTCTAACACGCGTCCCCCCCAGCTGAAAGCCGGAGAGAACTACCCATCTTCTTGGGGGTTCTCTTCGCTGAGGCGGAAGAATCGGGAGAGGCCATCGGCGTTGGCGTGGTCCGTACCAGGGCGATGTTCCACGGTGAAATCCATCCCCTGGAGGGAGATTGACCACCGCAGAAGCTTGGGGTTTTCTCCTCGCATCTGCATGAGCCATCGCAAGGGGCGATGGTCGGTCTGGACCCGGAAATGGGTGCCGAACAGGTCAGGGCGTAGTTTCTTGAGGGCCCAGACTACTGCGAACGCCTCGTGCTCGATGGTACTCCATCTCTGTTCCCGGGGCAACAGCCGTCGGCTGAGGAAGGCCACGGGCTGGTCCAGACCCTGGTCATTTACTTGGGAGAGGACGGCCCGATGCCATGCTCGGAGGCATCAGTTTGTACCACAAACTCTTTGGAGTAGTCGGGGGCCTGGAGGACGGGGACCGTACACATGGCCGTTTTCAGGGCATTCAACGCCTCTTGGCAGGCAGGGGACCACTGTACCTTCTTGGGCTGCTTCTTGGACGTGAGCCCCGTGAGGGGACCGACCAGGCTGCCGTAATTCCGGATGAATCTCCGATAGTAGCCCGTGAGGCCCAGAAAGGCTCGGGCCTCTGTTTGGGTAGTGGGAGGTTCCCAGGCTAGGATGGCGTCGATTTTGGGCTGTAGAGGGGCGACCTGCCCGCTTCCGACCTGGTGCCCCAGGTAGGTTACCGAACCTTGCCCAATCTGGCATTTGCTGGCTTTCACGGTGAGGCCCGCCTGGCGTAGGGCGGTTAGCACCCTCCGGAGGTGTTGGAGGTGCTCGCTCCATTCGGAACTAAAAACTGCGATATCGTCGAGATATGCAGCGCTGAATTTTTCCAGCCCGGCCAGGACTCTATTTACCAGTCGCTGGAAGGTGGCCGGGGCATTTTTCATCCCGAAGGGCATTACGCGAAAGCGATAGTGCCCATCCGGGGTGGAGAAGGCGGACCGCTCCTTGGCTCCCTCTGTGAGCGCAATTTGCCAGTAGCCGCAGGTGAGATCGAAGGTGCTGAGGAACTGTGCAGCTCCGAGCCGGTCAATGAGCTCGTCAGCTCGGGGAATGGGGTGGGCATCGGCTCGGGTGACCTCATTGAGCCCCCGGTAGTCCACGCAAAAGCGGAGTTCTGGGGAGACCCCGGGGGCGGCTGCTTTTGGGACCAGGACCACGGGGCTGGCCCAGGGGCTGTCTGAGGGTTCGATCAAGCCTAGGGTCAACATTTTCGAGACTTCGGCTTGGATACAGGACCGGACCCGATCGGGGACTCGGTAGGCTCGGTGTCTCACTGGTGGGCTGTCCCCGGTATCCACATCATGGACACACCAGTCGGTGACCTTGGGGACCAGGGAGAAAACGTCCGGAAACTGCCCTAGGAGCTGGCGGCAATCCTCACGTTGCTGGGGAGTGAGGGACGGGGAGAGGTTCACTCCTTCTACGGAGCCGTCCTTCTCCTTGGTGCATAGAAGATCGGGGAGAGGATCCGACTCTTCTTCGGACCCGTCGTCAGTGGCCAGTAGGAGGCTCAGCTCTGTCCGCACAAAGTGGGGCTTGAGGCGGTTCACGTGGAGGACCCGGAGGGGGTCCCGGGGTGACTGGACGTCTACCAAGTACGTGACCGGGCTCTTTCGCTCAACTACTTTGAAGGGCCCGGTCCATTTATCCTGGAGAGCGCAGGGTTTCACGGGGGCCATGACCCACACCAGCTGGCCCGGCTGAAACTCGATGAGCGCGGCATTCTGGTCGTACCAGCGCTTCATCTCCTCCTGACTCGCCTCCAGATTGGCCTCTGCCATTTCCCGGAACCTCCTAGTCTGATTGCGGAGGGTCAGGACATAACAGAACACGTCTCGGGGGGTGCCTCGGGGCGCCGCCTCCCACTCTTCTTTGACCAGGCTGAGGGGCCCCCTGACGGGGTGCCCGTAGAGTAGCTCGAAGGGGCTGAACCCCAAGGATTTCTGGGGAACTTCTCGGTATGCGAATAGGAGGCAGGGGAGCAGGAGGTCCCACTTACGCCGGAGGGGCTCTTCCAGGCCCGCGATCATCCCCTTCAGAGTCCGGTTAAACCGCTCTACCAGGCCGTTTCCTTGGGGGTGGTACGGGGTGGTGAACTTGTAGGACACCCCGCATTGTTGCCATAAGGACCTCATGTATCGGGAGATAAAGTTGGTACCGCGATCGCTTACGACCTCGCGGGGAAAACCCATGCGGGAGAAGATCCCCATCAGCGCCCGGCCCACCATGGGGGCCGTGACGGTGCGCAGGGGGATGGCCTCAGGGTAACGAGTGGCATGGTCCACCAGGACGAGGATGAACCGGTGCCCCTGGGAAGTTGGGGGGTCCAGAGGTCCTACAATGTCGATCCCGACCCGCTCAAAAGGGGTACTGACGACAGGGAAGGGCTGGAGGGGAGCCTTGCGCTTCCCTCCACTCTTCCCACTGGCCTGGCACGTGGGACAGGACTTGCAGTGGGCTTCTACATCTGCTTTCATTCGGGGCCAGTAGAAGTGAGTCACGAGGCGACTGTATGTTTTGTCCTGACCCAAGTGGCCTGCGAGGGGGACGTCGTGGGCCAAGCCCAGGAGGAGGTCTCGGAAGCGTAGTGGTACCACCAGCACTCGGCCGGACCCTAGCTCCACCGACTTCTGTTCGCTGTACAGAAGGTCATTCTCCCAATAGACCCGGTGCGTCCCCGTCTGGTCGCCTGCGGCATGTGCCTCTGCCTGTTGCCGGGGCCCGACCAGGGAGGGACAGGTAGCCTGTTCTCGGCAGAACTCCTCTCGGGAGGGGCCCCCTTCGTGGCGCCACTGTGCTAATTCGGGCAGATCGCCTAACTCGGTGTCTGGGGTGGAGTCGGAAGGCGGCGGCTCGTCACTGGCGAGCGACTCTTCCGGTGGGGGAATGTGGGGGCCCTCGGCCGGGACCATCCCATCTTCAGGGGTCGGGGCGTCGTCGACGTCCCTCAGGGGGGTCAGTCGAGCCGCCATGGATCGAGTGGTGGCGCACACCCACTCAGGGAGGCCCATCATCCCTAGGTGGGTCTTGCGCTCAACTTGCCCCCAGGGGGAACTTTCCAGGTCGTTCCCCAGGAGACAGTCGACGGGCTGGGATGTTCTCACTGCGACCTTCAGTTTACCGACCACCCCTCCCCACTCGAAAGGCACCAGGGCTACCTTACATAGGCTTTCTGTGTTGTCGGCTGAAAGGACCGGGCAAAATACGTTGGGGAGGACCTGGTCCTCGTGGACTAAATGGCTGAGGACACCGGTGATGCTGGCCCCGGTGTCACGGAGGGCTTCTACTTGGTGGCCATTGATCGTGACGAGCTGCCCATATTTCTTTGTGTTCGAGGGCAGGAGGCTCCCAGGGACCATCTCTCTATCTCCTAAGGACACTAGGGCCATAGCGGCGGGTTCCCACTCCTCGGCCTCCTCAACCTCCTACCCCAGGGCTACATTGGCTATCTGTCTAGCGGGGGGTGCTGCCTGGTTGGTGCGTGGGGCCATGGGGCATTCAGGGTCGTTGGCATAATGCCCGGGCTTCTGGCAACGGAAACAAGTGATGGATACCCGGTGCCCCCGTCTCAGGGGAGGGCCGGATACAGCTGGTGGGGGTGCCGGGAAAGGCGGAGGTTGGGACTTCGGGGGACTAGTCTGGGGCTCTCTCTGCCCTCCCTGGTTTCCCCCCCCTCTCTGGCGGGGTGGTCCCTGACTGGCTCGGGGGTACTCTCCTACAGGGCCCCGGGAGACCCGGGTGTTGGTCCAGCGATCCGCCTCGACAGCCAGCTTTCTCGGGTCCGTGAGCTTGCTGTCGAGCAGATGCTGGCGTAGTTCCACAAAGCAGTTGGCAGCCAGGTGTTCCCATAACATAAGGTCAGTTAGTTCTTCCAGGGTGGTTACCTTGCTGCCCTTGATCCACCCATCGAAGGCACGGCTGAAGAAATTCACATATTCCACCCAGGTGGTACCCGGGATCTTCCGGCAGTTCCGGGACCGCTGGCAGTACATCTCCGGGGTGAGGCCGTACCTTGTGAGGAGGGCCGCTTTCATGTGTTCATATGAGGTCTGCATGGAGGTGGGTAGGTCGAGCAGGGTGTCTCTTCCTTCGCTCAGGAACCGTCCCCATAACCCAGCCCCCCAATCTTTCTGCGGGACCCGATGGGAGGTCATGGCGACCTCGTAGGCCCGAAATCACTGCTGAATGTCATCATTCTTGTAATATTCCTTGACCACATCCTTGGGGATGTGGACCTTCTGTTCCGTCGGGGCGGCCGCCTCTCGGTTCCCCGGGGGCCGCGCTTCTTCGCTTCTTGCTTTCAGTTCTATTTCCTTCAAACTGCGTTCATGTTCTAGTTGAAGTCTCCTTCCCTCGTGTTCTCGTTGGAGTTTCTTCTCTTCCAGTTCTCCTTGCACTCGCAACTGTTCTACTGCTAGCTTTTTCTCGGCTAATTTCAACTCGCCCTCAATTTTGAGTTTGGCTAATTCGAGCTCGTGATGGCGACTTTTTTCTCTGTCTGCGAGTTCCTCCGGGGATAGGCCCCCGTCTGGTACGAAGCCTCGCACCTGGTTGCTGCTGCGTTCTCCTTGGGAGGGTCCTGCTTCGTCGTGGGGCTCCACCGCTCCTTCTGGGCGGGAGGCTCCAGAATCCACCCAAGCTTTCAGTGCCTTTTGCATATCTTCTTTGGTGTTGAGACCAGTGGTAGCGATTCTGAGTTCCTTACAGAATTGCTTTAGTTCCCTGTGAGTGTACTCTTCCAGCTGTTCCACCTGGAACACGGTACTGGCGTCGTCTTCTACGAGAGCCACGGCGTTTCCTTCTGCCATCTTTGTCGGTAGTGCGTCAGCCGTTCACGGTACGATCTCTAGATTATGGGCCCGTATCCCGTCGCTTGCCACCAATGTTAGAAGGCGACCTCAGAGGGGCCCGGAGGGGGGCCCTGACTGTCCTGAGACCAACCCTTGAGGTATCGTAGCCGGGCACTGGCGGGAGACTCCTCAGGGGAGGAATCTCGTTTCTAGGATCGTACACTCGGCACCACACGACAAAGAGACACCACACCGAGAGTTCTTAAGAACAAATCTTTATCAGGTCAGAGTGGTAAGATCTTTATGATCAGCAAGGCAATATATATACAAGTAGAGTGCGGGCTCACAAAGTCTTGGAGGGGGGTTAGGAGGTAGCGGGACAGTCTTTGGGGGAATGGATCAAATGCAGGAGCGTATCCGGCGCACAGCTCACAATCCTCGAGCTGGGGGATGCGCTTGTCGTCGTGGGGTCCGGCGGGACCAAGGGAGTCTGGGGGCGCTGCGAGATACTCAGCAGGCTCGAGTACAAGTTCGGAGGTCTTACGATCTTCAGGGAGCCGCGAGTCACTCAGCAGGGCTCAAGCACAAGTTCGGAGGTCTTACGATCTTCAGGGAGCCGCGAGTCACTCAGCAGGGCTCAAGCACAGGTTCGGAGGTCTTACGATCTTCAGGGAGCCGCGAGTCACTCAGCAGGGCTCAAGCACAGGTTCGGAGGTCTTACGATCTTCAGGGAGCCGCGAGTCACTCAGCAGGGCTCAGGTGTTTCCAAGGCGAATCTCCGGACAGTCCCAGGGCACCCCTTGTTATAGGGCGACTCCCCTTTGATGTCCGGAGTCTGTGCAGGCAGGGGTCTTGTCACCTGGGGGTCGCTTGTTGGGGGTTTCCTGCCATTGTCCTTTGATCCTTTCAGGGCCGGGTCGGGAGGAGCCCCAGACACCCAGCAGGCGTGGAGCCAGCCCTCGGGGAGGCCGACGGGTCGATCGAAACCCACCTTCCCAGGGAAGCGCAGAGGTGTGATGGAAACTGCTCCTCCCTTTCTCATCCCAAGGGGAGCGCGATGTCCTCCAGCCGGAGTGGCGCCTGTAGGCTAGGGTCGCGCTGGGGCCGGGCGGCCATCTTGGTGCATGAAGTGGGCACGCATGCCCGGGGTGGCCGAAGGGGGGAAGGCCTACGGACGGGGGAAGTCCGGGTCGGGTGTGTGTGTTCTGGTGGGAAGGATCGGCCAGGCCAGGGGCTCGGGGCTGGTGTGAGGTGCAGGGGTCAGGTCTGACTATGTTACGAGGGCCGGGTCTAACAATCTGATTGTCCCGTAGTCTCCGCTTTACATCCAGGAAGGAGGATCTCTGCTGTTGTACTGCTCGGGCATAGTCCGGGAAGATAATTATTTGGTTGTTTTCCACCCGTAGTGGTGCCGCCCTTCGCGCTGCCCGAAGCACCGCGTCCCGATCCTGGAAGTGTAAGAACTTAGCTAGGAGTGGCCGGGGCGCCGCGCCAGGCGGGGGCCTCTGTGCGATCTGAGGACGGGGTGAAAGATTTCAGCCAAGTGTCCATATAGTCTATAGGATTCCCCTTCTCGATGCCCTCTGGTAGTCCCAGCACTCGGATGTTGCAGCGTCTTGAGCGACCTTCCAAATCGTTTGCGCGTTCCTCCACTGCGGTTAGACGGGTGAGGACCCCCTGGAGCGTCGTCTGGTGTTCTTTCAGCATTGGTTGTATTTCCTCCAGCGTCCGTTCTTCTGTGCGCACCCGGTCAGCTAATTTACGGTGATCATCCCGGAGAAGGTTGACATCTGTCGCCAGGGTACCAAGGCGCTCCTACATAGATAGACGGGACAACTCGATGGCGGCTAGGACCTTATCCAGCTTATCCGATATTGATATGTCTGTGGGGGACGCCGTACCGGGGGTCCAGGTCAAGGCCTTCGGCATGTTCTCCGGGGCTGTCTCCGGGACCGTATGGTGTTGCGCAGGCCTTGATTTCCCCATCTTGACGTCACGTGCGGCGGACGGGCCAGTGCCGTCGGTCAGGGCTCAGGAGCCCGCGGTGGCGCCAGGGGTCCGCGAGGGGCACAGTGGGAGAGGGCGACGAGAGGGCGGTGCCGAAGGGCAGCGGCCCGGGCCGGTATTTTGGGTCTCCCTCCGCAGGCAGGGCACAGGAGTCACCGATGTCAGGCCCCAGGAGCCACCCGCACGGCGCCTCCGGTTGCAGAACCCCCACTCAGAATTCACGTCGGTCTCCGATGCCACGGGCGGGAACTCTCCTGCAGCACCCACGAATTCCAGGGGCGCACTCCACCGGGTGCGAAGGTGATCCTCTCTGTGGCCGCCTAGATCAAGTCCCCTCCGGAGGCCCCCGACAGAGGCGAGACCCCCACAGTCCCTCCAGGTGTAGTCGATGAGGCCTGGTCGTGTGCGGCGGGGGAGTGCGGGTTCGCGTCACGCCTCCCCAGAGTCTCCGCCCGCTTCGTGTCTCCTGTGTGACCTCTGTGTCCGGTGTCCAGGGCTCCCCCTCCAGAGTGTGGGGCTCGTTGTTACCTCGCACCAGTGCGGCCCGTCACTCCGGTACTCTTTAATCATCAAGGCCCCCCGGGGGCACCAGGGGGCTCCCTGGCAGTTCGCTGTGGGCAGGCGGCGGGTGGGACAGGCTGGGCGCACCAACCCCCCCGGACGCCTCCGAGGAGGTCGTTGTTGTGACAGTCGTAAACGTAGAGGCCTCACTGGTGGTGTAGAAAAGGGCCCGGTGTCTGCTCGGTGGCCATTTTAGGGTCAGGCAGGCGACGTGGGGGAAGGTCAAGATACCCCAAGGTCGCGGTGTTCCCGCCGGGTCCCAGCTCCTCCTCACAGCCCCCCCAGGAGCAAGTGTACCTGGGGCTCTTGTTGGCAGCGTCCAGATCCTCTCCCGGTTCGAAGCCGGCACTCCGCGTTCAAGATGGCGGATCCACCCGGGGCGGCGATGCTCCCCCGCCTCGCGGTGTACCGCCTCGGTGGCCCCGGGTCCGCTCTCGGCTTTTCCCGGTTAGGCAGCGGTGGAGGGACAGCGCGATGCACCGCTGTCCCCAGCATCTCTCCCCGCACCGTCCCCGTCTCAATCACGGGAGTCTCGGCACCATCTTGGGTCCCGGGCCGCGGCGGCGTCCAGTCCCTCCAGATAAAGCTTCATTCCTGAGGTTCAGGACATCACCAGGCGTCCCGCTGCATCTTGCCACCCTTCAGGCGCAGTCCGGTGCTCTTTGAGCCGCCAAGCACCCGCTGCGACGCTCCGTAGCTCAGCAGAGAGGCGCCCGGGCGCGGAGCCTCACCTATGCACGACCGCCATCGTGGCTGGCTTAGCCACGCCCTTGATGTACTGTATCTCTATATGCACGAAACCCTTGAAGAAAAGGAGGGAATAAGATAGCCCAGGGCATCACTAGACAACAGCATGCTTTTTGGATTTGGTGTAAATCTGTTCAGTAGTTTCATAGGTATTTAGGTTTAAAAAATACAGAAATTGATGTTGATGGCACTATACTAATTTAAGGAATTGTGGTGTATTGTAAGGTGATTTTACCCGGTGGAAAAGCGTTCTGCTGCCATTTCAAGAATCATGTTTGAGAGAAGACTGTTTTCTCATGATTTTCCCGATGGGGATTATGAAAGGTAGTCCAGAAGGCAAAATGAGAGCCTATATTCTGTAAATTCACACTGTTTCAGCCATATGAAAATGAAGTCTGACAGTTGATTCTATGTCAGGACCTGAGGCGAGGATTATGCATTACTTTCTTCTCTTTTTATTAACAGCACGTTTAAAGATAAAAGTAAAAAACACTGCAAACAGTACTATAACTCCCATGAACCACAGGGAGTAACCATGGCCACCAATAGCCCTATTAAGTAACAGTCTGTGAGTCTATTTAATACAGTCCTTGCCATAGTCCTTCCTCTTTCTTCACTTCTCTATGTCAGTTCATTCTCCGTTCATTCCTTTCCTGACTAGATTTAGTTAGAGAATTATTGGTCTTTTTCTGGCGTATTATTGTT
Organism: Triturus cristatus; assembly: GCF_964204655.1. Taxonomy (NCBI): domain Eukaryota; kingdom Metazoa; phylum Chordata; class Amphibia; order Caudata; family Salamandridae; genus Triturus; species Triturus cristatus. The sequence continues at coordinate 780,714,555 of NC_140580.1, forward strand.
AGCTATCATTAATCTTGCTAGACTGTGTACGTGCAAAAGTTGTCTCTCCTGCACTCGACTGACATGGTTTTCTCTGCGCGGTAGGCAAACCGCCCGAGCGCGTCTCCTTGTACCGTGCGGGTGCGCTTGGTGGCGCCCTTTCGCGCTCCCAAACGCATTCCTTTGCACCACAGATCAGGTTTACCTGTGCTCTTGCAATCGCGAAGCACTGAGGGGAATTAGAGCGGTTCACTCTGCTCGGTACCAACTCTCCTACCAACTCTCGCCTGACACTGTGTGAGCTGTAGGATTTTAAGGGCATAGCCCACATGCTTGAACATAGCAAGATAATTACACAAGTACGGTGCACCTGCGAGGGTGCTACCCTTAGTAAATTTTGCAGGGTGTGGGGCGTGCTCCCACCCTTTGCTATGCAGTCCCAGTAGAAACACAATTGCTCGCCCTCATTTGCCTCAGAGGAGGAATGGCCCCCTAGCGGTGCCTTCCTGCAGAGGTGGACAAGCTCCTCATCCAAGCCATTTCACATGCACTTGCTCTTCTGCAGGCGAGTGTCGCCAAATTGTCGGCCCAGTTCTACAAAGGCACAGGGATCCTGGGGGATGGGAGAGCTGGACCTAGTGAGGTGACCTCGGTTAACACACGTAAGGCTAGCAAGTGTGATGTAGGGTACCTGGAAGGCTTTGGGCATTTGACCGAGGTCTTCCATAAGAGTGTAAGAGCAAAAAAGATACTATAAAGACCACCTCCAAGTGATAAACTAGATTTGTGAGATGGTAATCAACCTATTTGGTAAAAGTTGGCAAACATAATGTGTCTAAGGGCAAATCCCTTTTAGGACGTAATCCCTCACTCACCAATGGTGACATGCTTCATCATAGGGGTTCTCCTCCCAAGGGAAATCCTAGTTCCCTTGAGGGCTACAACCCCCTCACTGAGAGGGAGGAGCTCAGGGATGTTTTAATTGAGGGATCAACTAAATCCACATATGAAGAGCTAAGATGTATGAGTGAGGATGCATCGCAAACAAACAAAATGAAAAAAATGTGTATGTGAGATCAAGTGAAGATTAAAACTGGCTAGGAGGCATCATAACTCTACTTTAATCGGGAAATGCCCACTGTCAGGATTAAAAAAGCAGTGAATACACCTGCGGTATGGATTTAAACCGCTGCGGTGTGAGTATGGATGGTCAACATGTTTCAGCCCAAGAAGACCCAAACTGAATCAGGCTTTCATCAGGACCTTATAAACAAGCTACTGCCAAATTGAAGTGAATGAAACTGAAAATGATATGGGGCCTAAACACTGTCATTGGCCTCTCATAGCAACTGCTGATACCTGTAATAAACGATAAAAAACATGTATCATATGTATGTCCAGACATATCAATCATGTAAATGCATAAAAAAGTCTGCACAACTATTCATAGACAAAAGCCTTAGAAAAAAGGCAAAGAAAGAAGAATATGTCCACCTTACCCGCCACTGCTGGGTACAGGACCTCACCTCTACCTGGCAACCGCTCAGGAAGGCAGCACCGCTCTACAAACAGATATAAAATTACAGTTTGTAGAGTACAAATCGTGGTGAATGGACACTCAAAAGGAACACAGAGCCTGGTCATATAGTAGTAAAGATAACCACCTATGCCAATCACTTAAACTGTGCTCTGTGTGTAGAGCTTTTAAAACAAGGAGGGATTCATACATCAAGAAACCAAAATATTAGTGAAAAATATTGTAATCATGGGTCTAATGCGCCAGAACAAACGGCCACAGACTATTACACAAGAAGCCTCATTACCTACTCGTAAGTAGAACAGGAAGCAAAGTTATCTATGAAAAATGGGTGTAAGAGGTACGCGTTCTCCACGGGGATTGTGTTTCAGGTAATGGAGAAACCTGTATAGCAATCTTTATCTTGAGATATGGGGCATTGAAAAACACAACGTTGCCCCCTCACTGTGAAAATGTGACAGCATACCGTTGCAGTCAACAGTGAAACTACGTCTGCAAATAAACACCGCCTAATTCCCAACTGTACCCCCAATGTAAGGCAAGTCTAACTAGGAATCTAAGGAAAATAGGGAAAATACTCCTAGAAGACCCAAGAAAGTACCGTTCCACTCACCTATCCGTCGGTACCACTGGCCTTAGAGAGCCTGCTGCCGGAGGTGAGTGTACTGCCAGAGACCGCGCTCTTAAATACCATCCCGATATACTGATAATCGGTTTCAGGTGGTACTGGACTCGCGCATGTGCAGTGATCCTAAACATTAACAAGCATGCGCAAGACTAAGAATGCTACATCATGATCATAGCCGCAAAAGCGCATGCGCGAAACCAGAACCACTACATTGTGCGCATGCGCCAAAGTATAGCACGATCTCGAGTGCTACCACGGGAGTACTGTGCCCATGAGTGTTTCAGAGTCTGCATCAAAGATGGAACGTTTGTTTAACTCTCCCGGTAGTTGAAATGTCGTGGTTCTATGAAAAAATTGAAATCATATGTGAAACCACAACATAAAAAAGGAGAAAGTTCAGACCATAACGGAATGACAAAGCAATAGCATTGCGTTACCAATGCAATGCCTTACATTGGGGGTACAGTTGGGAATTAGGCGGTGTTTAATTGCAGACGTAGTTTCACTGTTGACTGCAACGGTATGCTGTCACATTTTCACAGTGAGGGGGCAACGTTGTGTTTTTCAATGCCCCATATCTCAAGATAAAGATTGCTATACAGGTTTCTCCATTACCTGAAACACAATCCCCGTGGAGAACGCGTACCTCTTACACCCATTTTTCATAGATAACTTTGCTTTCTGTTCTACTTACAAGTAGGTAATGAGGCTTCTTGTGTAATAGTCTGTGGCCGTTTGTTCTGGCGCATTAGACCCATGATTACAATATTTTTCACTAATATTTTGGTTTCTTGATGTATGAATCCCTCCTTGTTTTAAAAGCTCTACACACAGAGCACAGTTTAAGTGATTGGCATAGGTGGTTATCTTTACTACTATATGACCAGGCTCTGTGTTCCTTTTGAGTGTCCATTCACCACGATTTGTACTCTACAAACTGTAATTTTATATCTGTTTGTAGAGCGGTGCTGCCTTCCTGAGCGGTTGCCAGGTAGAGGTGAGGTCCTGTACCCAGCAGTGGCGGGTAAGGTGGACATATTCTTCTTTCTTTGCCTTTTTTCTAAGGCTTTTGTCTATGATTAGTTGTGCAGACTTTTTTATGCATTTACATGATTGATATGTCTGGACATACATATGATACATGTTTTTTATCGTTTATTACAGGTATCAGCAGTTGCTATGAGAGGCCAATGACAGTGTTTAGGCCCCATATCCTTTTCAGTTTCATTCACTTCAATTTGGCAGTAGCTTGTTTATAAGGTCCTGATGAAAGCCTGATTCAGTTTGGGTCTTCTTGGGCTGAAACATGTTGACCATCCATACTCACACCGCAGCGGTTTAAATCCATACCGCAGGTGTATTCACTGCTTTTTTAATCCTGACAGTGGGCATTTCCCGATTGAAGTAGAGTTATGATGCCTCCTAGCCAGTTTTAATCTTCACTTGATCTCACACACACATTTTTTTCATTTTGTTTGTTTGCGCTGCATCCTCACTCATACATCTTAGCTCTTCATATGTGGATTTAGTTGATCCCTCAATTAAAACATCCCTGAGCTCCTCCCTCTCAGTGAGGGGGTTGTAGCCCTCAAGGGAACTAGGATTTCCCTTGGGAGGAGAATCCCTATGATGAAGCATGTCACCATTGGTGAGTGAGGGATTACGTCCTAAAAGGGATTTGCCCTTAGACACATTATGTTTGCCAACTTTTACCAAATAGGTTGATTACCATCTCACAAATCTAGTTTATCACTTGGAGGTGGTCTTTATAGTATCTTTTTTGCTCTTATGCTCTCTTGCGTACTGGTACCTCCGGTAGCTTTACAGACCCTGGGATTTTTGCTGTTTGTTAATACAATTGTTTGGGGATACAATCCTTAGTGGTCTCTAAATTCCCTTGGACTCTCTCCTTGAACTTTGTGGTTTGTTACTTCCATAAGAGTGCACACATGCTGAAGGAAGCACCCTACCAGGAGGAAGAAATACCCAGGACAATGGCCGATGACGTTGCAATGGACTTTGACCCCAAGGAGGGGTTCCCTGATTTGGGGGAGGGTGACTTGGAGGATGAAGACGTATAATCCGATGAGGCCAAAGACTCAGGCAGATTCTGGCGCCTGCATTCGGCCAACTCAGAACCATACGAGCGGGACTCTGCCCCATATGAAATGTTTGACCCTGGGGGCATTTCTTGACCACGCTCCGCGGAGTGGGTCCCAGAGAGACAGGTAGCAAAATATATGGCAAGTAAGATCCGCCAGCCTCTGAGCAAAGAGGTGAGGGCCCGCCTCCGAGCGGAGTGCTCCAGACCATCCCTAGGGTATGAAGTCACAGCGACCCCAGATATTGACCCCAAGCTGTGTAACTTTTTCACCAAATACATGCGGGTCCCCAAGACGGAGATCAACCGGTCCTGGAGGGCGTGTCAGGACGAACTTTTGGACGTAGTGGGGCCCATAACGAAGATTATTGAGCTGGCAGAGCAGGCAAAGCAGTCAGGGAAACCTCTCCCCACGGATGATGTAGCAGGCTGGGCGCAGAGGGGGGTCTGCCTCCTTGGCAACGCCAACTGTGCCCTCGCTGCAGAACGTTGTCGTACCCTCCTTATCAAGATAGATCCCAAGCTGGTGGAACTTTCATCTTCTGAGGCGGAACCTGTAGCACAGGGCACACTGTTCGGTGAGCCTTTTGTCAAGGAGTTGGGAAAGTTCGGCTCAAATTTTTCATCCCTTTACAAGGCCCAGGTGACCATGAAGAAAATCTTCCTGGGGCGGGAAGAGGCAGGGTCGCTCTTCCGGCCGCCAGTCCTATCAAGGCCCTAACAGAGCCCAGGCCAAGAGGAACAACGGATGGCACGATCGCCGTCAGGGAACTTTCTACCCCTCCTGCGGCGGTGGAAGAGGAAAGAACAAGCGGGCCCAGGAAGGGGCTCACAACAGCAACAGATACCATGGTAACCCCCATTCTGTTATCATCTCTTTGTTTGTGGGGGAGACTATGACTATTTACCCACAAGTGGGCAGAGATTACAGCTGACCAATATGTGCTGGAGACTGTGCAAGGGTACTATATAGAGTTCTACTGAACTCCAGTGCAGGTAGTAAAACCCCACCCCCTGTTCTTTTCCACACAGGACACATCCCTTATAGACCAAGAAGTACAGGGCCTTCTGGCCAAGGGCGCGATATGCACTTCCCAACTGTATCCCAGAGGCTTGCAAAGCAAACTGTTTTTGGTCGAGAAAGAAGACAAAGGCTTCCATCCCGTGATCAACCTCAGGTCCTTCAACGAGTGGCTGGGTTATCACCACTTCAAGATGGAGGGGATCCATCTCCTTAGGAACCTGCTGCTAAAGGATGACTGGTTAGCGTGTCAAGATCTCAAGGACATCTACCTGTCGGTCCCCATCTTTCCCCCTCATTGTCGGTTTCCCCAATTTGAATGGAGGGGGCAGATCTTCGAGTTTCGGACTCTCCCACCCGGCCTGTCATCAGCACCTTGGTGCTTTACAAAGATCCTCAAACCTGTGGTGGAACATCTATGGACACTGGGCATCAGGTTAAGCATCTACCTGGACGACAGCCTGCTGATGGACCAAGATCTCCTGGTGGCTCACCTGAACACCACCATATCCCTGCTCCAGGCCTTAGGGTTTGTCATCAACCAACAGAAGTCGGACCTGACCCCACAATATAACATGGTATTTTTGGGGTTCCGCATAGACTCTAGAGCCATGACACTTAGCCCTGCAGAGACTGAAGATGGCACATCTTCGGAGGGGGCTCACGTATTCTGAGCTGGTGATACTGACATCGGAGGCCAGGATGGAGATACAGTGGTGGATAGACCACATGGAAGCATGGAACGGTTGGGCAATTTTTGGTTCCCAGGCCGGACCTGGTGATAGAATCGGATGCCAGTCGTCTTGGTTGGGGAGCCAGATGTGGCTCGACCTCCATGGGAAGCAGATTGACAGAGGAGGAACTGACCCTACACATCAATTGTCTCGAAAGTCTGGTAGAATCGTTTACTAATCGATCCCTTACGAGGGACAGAGTATCGTGCTGTGTGCTCCTGAGGATGGACAAGACAACAGAGGTCCAATATATTGACCGAGTGGGTGGTACCCGCTCACGGGCTCTGGCGGAACTAGCCATGGACTTCTGGCAATACTTCCTCCAGCATCAGATTTCAGTAATGGCAGAATATCTTCCGGGGGTGCTGAATTCAGTGGCAGACAGGAACTCCAGGTACCTCAGGGATGCAAGCGTTTGGAGACTTGACCTGAGGGTATTTCAGGCACTGATGACGCAGTGGGGCCCTTGCCAGATGGACCTGTTTGCCTCCATATGGAACTCACAACTTCCCTGCTACGTCAGCTGGAGACTGGATGCGGGGGCAGGGGCAGTAGATGCCTTCCTCCAGGACTGGTCAATTGATCAAGCCTACGACTTCCCTCCCTTTGTCTTTATCCAGCGAGTGGCAGCGCGATTCAGGTGTCAGAGGGCCTCTCTAATACTGATCACTCCAACATGGCGATCACAAGCATGGTTCCCTTCTCTTCTGGAGCTAGCCTGGGCCGCCCTTGTACATCTGCCATCATCCGCCGAGATCCTGATGGATCCCCTGGGCCATCCACACCCTCTGGTTCTCCAAGACCACATCTTCATCTAATGGCGTGGAAAAGATTTTCTACGACGCTGGCAAGACATTAGACTTTTGTAGGGAGCTGAATTCCTCTTCCAGCAGGTGTAGGCTCCAGGGACTACCAAGAGGTACAGATCGCCTTAGAGGAGATGGGTTTATTGGTGTGTGGAGAAACACTTGGATCCCGTGGGCACCAGCATTACTGACATCGTAAATTTCTTGGCAGAGCTTTTCCAGGAGGGACTGGCATATTGCACCATCAACTCCTTCAGGTCGGCTATCACAGCCGCACTGGTGGTAAGTAAGCTTTAAACATGAATAATCCTCGCCTCCGATCCTGACATAGAATGAAAATGTTCCTAGACAACATGAAGGAAAGTTCAATTTTATTATGAACGCAGAGGTGAGGATTATCCCCCCCCCCCCCGGCATGCTATCTCTATTCTGCCCACACTGGGGTAATTACGGATTTATCTTTACATTAATTCCTGGAGTCGGAGAACTGGATTCCATGACTAACAGGGAAGTACTTTGGGCTCTACTCAATAACAGTCTGTTGTCATGTATTGTTGTTCTTAAAATCTTTTCTCAACCTGACAGACATGTATGTCTTGTAAGATGTTACCTGATGGTGGTAATGGTGCACCTAAAGCGACAGACTAACTTAATGGTCTTTATGTTGTTTATTCCCCTCATAGTAGTGTGATGAATTTATGACCTGATATGCCATTATTGGTAGATGGTACGTTTATGTGGGAAAGTATTAACAATTTTACATATCCTTTTAGGTTCAGATTCAAAGATGGAATGATGTCCAGTGTGCTTAACTTGCTTCAGTGAAAAAGAGGAAGGACTACGGCATGGAATGTATTATATAGATTCACAGACTGTTACTTGATTGGGCTACTGGTGGCCATGGTTACTCCCTGTGGTTCATGGGAGTTGCAGTACTGTTTGCAGTCTTTTTTACGTTTATCTTTTTACGTGCTGTTAATAAAAAGAGAAGAAAGTAATGCATAATCCTCGCCTCCGCATCCTTAATAGATTTGAAACTTTCCTTCAGGTTGACCAGGAAATGATTCATTTGCTTGTGTTCTACTGCAGCCTCCCAGCGTGTAGTAAAGAACAACTAAAGCGCTAATGGTGTTACTTATGACAAAAGTATGGCACACCTGAAGCCATGTTGATTGAATCAAACTGGCAAATTTAGAAAGGAACAAAATGTGTGGGTTCAGTTTGTCACTACAAATTATAGTTAGTGCTGTAGAAAGAAAAATCAGGACACATTTTAAGTCAGTTCCCAAATATCTTCCTCTTCTATTCAATTGAAACATTCTGACAAGCAGACTGAAATGTGCAGACTGAAACACGCACTTTCAACACATGCAAACTGAAACATGCACTTTCAACACATGCACACAAGCAGACTGAAACATGCACTTTCAACCAGCACCAGACTTCCAGTTAACTCCCTGGTAACCAGCAATTTTACTACAGTGTTCTAATGAGCAACTAGAATGCTAACATTCTGAAATAATGCCAAATGTGTAACACATATGAACGCCATCTTGATGTAATGAAAGTAGAACACTGAAAGCATTTTCTACTGAGGATACTGCAGTAAATGATCAAATTAGGGAGCGTCGTAACAAATAAGTCTCCCAAAATGGCCACCGGAGAAAAAAGAGCACAGATATAGCACAAATATCACCCAAATGTAGCCTAAGTGTGGCCCAATGACAGAAGTGTGCAAAACACTCAATTATTTTGTTTTTTTGCAGTTTTACATAGCGCAGACCCAAAGGTATAGGAGTGCTTTACATGAGCATCAGTTACATTACACAAGGACACATTGATTTTGGTTTTAGGCATGGGGAAATTAAGTGATTTGCCCAGAATCACAGTATGTCTAGCTGATGCCGAAACTGGAACCTGGTTCCTCAGTTGCAAAGTCTGCAGTTCTGACTGTAACACCACATCCTCTCCCTTAAGTGTAACATATAATCAACTGGATAAAAAAAACATACAGATAGCAAATTCTTTAAAAGTGCTTAGTAGCTATTTGAGAACTCGGAAAATATGTCCTCATTTTAGCTGTTTAGAACACTATCCATAATTTCTATGAGACTAAGACCCTCTCATGGATGAGGGTACAGAGGCAACAAGTTGACCACGCTGTGCAGGTGGGAGGGGCAGTGGCAGCACAACGGACCATCGAGGGCAGGGAAAAGGGGGGCAGGGGCAACAAACCAACCATGCAGTACAGGCAAGAACGCCACATGTCTCTAGTAACTCCCAATTTGATTGTATCCCCTCACATGGTAACCGAAAACCTATAACAATCCTGTTTGAAAAGTAAGTGCTTGATTTTTGAAAATATATTTTATATCCTGCACTGCAAATTATCCTGTCAATATATTTTAAATGTCCATCTAAACGTTCATCTGTTATGTATATATCATCCACATATATGCTCAGATCTTCCTGGTGTAGCTCAATGATGCATGCTGAAAAGATCCTGAGAATTATTTGGTAACCTTGTGGAATTCTTCTTGTATCCTTCAGAATACAAATGTGTTTTGTGACTAATTCACAATATTTTCAAGGATACATCCATGAACCATGTCAATTGTTCTTATATATGTCATGGCGTGCCACATATGCTCACCCCCAGTCCCACCCACCTCTGGTGCTGAGTATTATTTGCAGAACCCCTATACCCATTGCTTAGACCATTGCCATTTATGATGGAGTTTGTGCTTATGTGGCAAGAGTCATGTAGCCCTGCTATGACCCCCCCATCACCAGTACAACCAATAACGTACCCATAAAGACACCCCAAAAGCTGTGACGGTAAGCCCCACCTGGGTGGCAGGCTAACGCAGGATTTGAGGATCCAGGAATTGAGGATTTTTCACAGGAATCGGGATCCTGCAGGCTACAAATGTGACACCATGGACCGGCCAGGTGCTTGGCTTCCACCCTCTAAATAGGAACAAGCCTCTTCTTGGGCTCTGCTCTTCACTTGTGTTCTTCTGTTTGGGTGCAGCTCTTCACCTGTGTTCCTGGCTGGCCAACTGAGATAATCTGCAAGCCGAACACCAAGTACATTTTCTCAGAGGTTTTCTGCTTGCGGTGCATTTTCTTCTGCAGCATCACTTCAATTAATTCTGTCGCATTGTTGGAACTCTTCAAAGAAGTCATGACTAGGAAACAGGGAAATGATCCAGCACCAATCCACCTGCAAAAGTAATTTCACAGGAAATAGTTGCAAACAGAGGTCTCTGAGGGGGGAGTATGAAAACATATAAAATGTAGGGGCATATCATCAAGGCGGCGCTATGAAATTATCGCCGCTTGTGCGTCCGTTTTCGGGCGAAAAGCGTCGATAATTTCTTCGCCTTATCAGCAAAGACACGCTATCGCGTGTTTTGCTGACTTAGCGCCATTACAACAACGCCCAGTTTTGCATCTCTAATGAGATGCAAAGTGGGCATTCCTTCCCAAAATAACTGGAGAAATGTCGCTAACCGACATTTCTCCAATTATCAATGGGCACGCTAACAAGCATAGCGATAAGAAAAGTAGCGCTAACCGCGGTTAGCGCTACTTTCCTTATGCCTGCTTTTAGTTTGACTTAGCCATGATATCCAATGGAAGGTGGATATCATGGTTAAGTATGCCCTGCCCTATCAACAACGCAGCCCCAAACGATGTGCGATTATCGCTGGAATCCAAGCGATAATTGCACATTTGGCAGCTAACTCGATTATTTTTATCGCTCTGGAGATAAGCGTCGCTGATAGCGCGCTATCTCGATTATTTTTATCGCTCTGGAGATAAGCATCGCTGATAGCGCGCTATCTCCGCTAGCGCGCTATCTCCGCGATAAAAACAAGCGATAGCCGGCGATAATTATCCTAGCGCTAAGTGCGCTTAGCGATCATTATCGCCGGTTGTTGATGATATGCCCCGTAGTCTTTAAGAAGTAGAAGGGTGGCAATGTTACAGCCTGTCTTGGGGTCAGTGCAGCTTAACTTGTGATATGCAACACAATACAATCCTATCACTGGATCGTCCTTGAGCCAGGTGGTGTGAGCTTTATTCAGAAAGACTGAGGGAGTCCTAACCCAGCCATGCCGTATTCCATATCTAAGCATAGCAAGTTACCTGGGGCCCTCACTTATCACTGCCCTCCCCAGTATTCTGGGATTAGTTGCAATTACACTGGGCTGTTAAGAGTGGCTGTTAATGTATAGCAGAAATCTTTACTTTCACATTAAAACACCAACTAATTATTATTTTCATGTGAATTTGTACTGTGAGATAAACACTCCAGGTGGAGCCTCCTGATACTACTTTGAGGCAACCGAAACAGCGTAGGCTAAACCCTGAACAAGCAGAGGTTTACCTGGAGAACATTTGGGTTTTTAGAGCTTTTCTAAATCTATAATGAGAGCTGGCTCATTATAAAGATCTGGGGGAAGACTATTCCATGATTGAGCTTCCTGTATCCTAAAGGCTCTGTAGCCATAGTTAGTACATTTTAAAGGCAGGATTTTGAACATTGCTTTGTTCTAAAATCTTTAGTTCTGGATGGGGTCATACTTGCTGAATTTATTTGCTAGGAATATTGGTCCAACATCATGGTAAATTTGATGCACTATACATGCAGATTTAAAGATGATGAACTTTGCAACTGGAAGTCAATACAGTTGGTATACATGACTTTATTCAGAGTCACATTTTTTCAAATTTTTAGCAGTAGAAGGAAAACGTTTTAATACACCAAGATAAGCTGAGCTGCCTACTGAAAATGTACACACTCCACATGCACTGCCCACTCAATTTTTCCTGTCATGCTCATACATCTTCCAATCTGACACGGCAGTGCACCTTTACCATCCAACTCTTTTTTGTCTTTGTAACTCAAGCATTGCATTATATTGCTTTATTTTTTCACATGATTCCAGGGATCCAGTGAGACAACCAGACCATCAAGGTCATCCGGGCCAGATGGGGCAGAGGTTATGTTGCCTACCCAGCCTATTAGAGATGAGGAGAATATGCAACCACTGGTGACAAAGATCCAGTTCAATTAAATAGACTTTCAAGGTCAATGCACACTTTTTAATACTCTTGGACAGATATCAATCTAAGCAACATTTTTCAAAATTACATAATACTGGGTACATACAACATTTTTGATTGTGTAGAAAAACATGGTTGGTGCTTAGAGTGGCTTACACAGCACAATAGAGAGTAAAAAGAAGTGAAAAAGTACAAATGACCAAACAAAAAAATCTGGTTTTGTAGCAAGTGTTTTGCATAAAACAAAAAAGACATTGAGCAAATCAAATTTGGTTTATATGGGACAAAGTGGACACTGTTGCAACCCATGGAAACATGCGCATAATCATCATCAAGAAGTAAATTTAGTGAGAAGGCCTAAGGAGAAAATCATTGGTCCCAATTCATAGTGAAACAAATGAAGGAAAAGAAGGCACTTAGTGAAGAGAAAAAAACAGTGAACATTACAGTAGGGTGTACAGCTTAATGATGACAAAAAACATAAATTAGGCCTGACAAGATGCCACATGGTATGAAAATGGTAAAGCAAAACAATGCCAACTGGTTTACGGGATTATGTTGGGGGTGGTCAACATTAAAAACAGTATGCAACATTCAGGCCCGTTAATCGGCTATGCCAGTGTCTGGGTGCCATGAAACTGTGACTTATTGTACAAACTATTATTGCCATTTAGATAAAAGCCAGGGCTGCAATAGGCAAATTGCTGATAGTGATGGCATGATATGGGGCAAGGGCAGGCGGAGGATACAAGAAAGATACCCATGAAGCTAAGGGAAGAGGCCACACTTATTTATTGTAAGGAAAGACTATCTGCAAGTGGAACTGGTGTAGGTTGGCAGATCAACAATATCTCACAGTCAAAGGAACATTTCTAGCCAACTCACATAGTGCGCTGCTGGAAAAGATTCCTGCAACAGGAAGGGCTGAACAGGAAGAAGAGAGTAGAAAACAACAATGGACCCTCAGAAACAGAATGGTTATGGAAAGAGAAAGAGGACCACTAAGGAAAAAGCTGAGTGAAGAAACAGAGTAATCAAACAAATAGATAATAAATGTGCAATATCACACCTAAGCAAAGAGACAGAAATAATCAATCAAGTCGCTCAAGCTCAGAAAACCAACAGTGGAATCAATCAAATAATAATAAAAAACAATATCACGCCTTAGAAGGAAATAAAAGGATTCAGTCAAGAGCCTATTAAAATACAATTTTAAGACAAACACATATTCAGTACAACGCAGGGAAGTGTGACGATGCAATGAAGCTTCTGATATGCAAAGATTAATGTATATGTATAAGTATCAATTTATATTATTACAGTTTTGGCCATGTCCATTCTTGAGGTTTTTGGACAGGTTGATCCATTTAGGGTCAAAAAGAGAACATCAATATGATGGAGAAGGGCAGGACACTTTGGAATGGGGGGATTACAAAATATAGAAGGGCGTGCCAGTCCTCTGATAAATTCAAGCCTTTGTTGATTTTATCACATCAGAGCATCTGAGTTCATGCCTTTTGGTTTAGCAATGCCTCATGATGAACTATGAAAGACTTTGACAACTTGTCACCTAAGACCAAGTGGATCTCTCCTATATAATGTTCACCAAGCGTGGCGTTGACGACATTGCAAAAATTCTTCTACAATATTAGCAAATTCCTTTTTCCCACTTTCTGGCTACGGTAGGTCACAAGGACATCAAATGCTATAGAAAACATTCTGGGAATTGCCGTTGGAAAATTACGTTAGTGAAATGTGAATATTTTAATAAATGAATTCCTTAATCGTCAAAATAAAGTTGTTTACATTGCAAAAGCCTCATTAAAAAGGCCGAATACAGGCGATAGATCTCATGTGTTGAGTAACCTGTTCTTGGTCTTTATAGCCGGCACGTTAGTCTGAACTAAATGGTCTTTCAAATGATGGCCTTATGAAAGGTGAATATGGGTAGGTCCAGAACTAGCGTCAAAGCACCCAAGATATTCCAAAGTCTCTTAATGCATTTGGTAACAAAGTAGTAAAGAGGGTTAAAGTAGTAACACAAGCCAATGTATCATCAGAATCCTTGGGCTTAGGTGTGATTAAAACCTCCCTTACGCAGTACCAAGCTCTTTTCATAGAACAATGGACTAAACATCTCGGGTGACCTCTATCAACCAATTTACCACAACAAAGTAGAGCTTCTTGCAAAAAGTGGAGCATGTTTCGCTACTTGACAAAGGGTTATTGCTGAAACGCATCGTTTGTTTGCACAAAAAAACTTTGTGCTATCATATGGTGTGCCGCATCTTTAACTTCCTGATCTTGGATTGGATTTGCATTATATATACACATATATATATATATATATATAACACAAAAAGAACCGCCAACTCCAAAGGACCCTCCAACCCAGCAGGGCAGCCTCAGTAAGTACAGGGACTGAGCACCCAGTAGATTTGCAGCAGCACAGAAAACACAGAAAGCTCCAAGGCCCAGTGTCTGGCACAATTTAGTGTTTAACTCAAAGTGCAAAAAGTGAAAAAAGTTTGCTTCAATGGAACACTGCGTTTTTTATGTACATTCAGGCTGTCATATAACTCAGTTTGCTTAAAGTCCTACATTTCCCAAAATGCAATGAATTGTTAACAGACATGGAAATTGAGTGCAGTGCTTCGTTTAAATAAAGCATGATTGCATTGTTTAAGCACTGCTAGCTCATGCTGCATCATCCTCTTTACATTGCACTAAGTTGTTTCCGTGGACCATACTAAATCAAAATTAAATCCTGAACAGTCTGACATGCACTTCAATAGTTCATTTCCGCAGACTTTTATGCATGTTATTATTGAAGCACAGCAGGGGCGTAACAGACACCCCCACAGCCCCCGCGGTGCGGGGGCCCCCACTCTTCAGTAAATGAAGGGGGCCCCCTCAGCTCTTCGGTAGAGAGCTGTGAGAGAGAGGCTTGCTCTAAATCAAGCCTCTCTCTCTAACTAAAGCTGCCTGCACGGAGCTCCTGCGCTGACCCAGGACTGAAGAGAAACAATGTAACAAGTTACATTGTTTCTCTTCAGTCAGAGCCACCAGCCAGTCCCGGAACAAGGATGGGGGTGGGGGCCCCAGAGAGAGCAGGAGGCAGCACAGCATTCCCTACAGGGCACTGCCTCTGAGAAGGGATAGGACAAGGATGGGGGTGGGGGCCCCAGAGACAGCAGTCAGGAGGCAGCACAGAGGAGAGCTGACAGGGGAATGGATGGGGTGGGGGCCCCAGAGACAGCATTCACCACAGGGCACTGCTCCTCTGAGGCAGCACAGAGCTGACTTCAGCCAGCAAGTTTGCAGCACCAGAAACAGGATCTGCTGGGACACATCAGAAGGTGAGAGTTAGAGCTATTGATATTGTAATGGACAATGTATTTTACCTATGCGTTTTCTGTTTGGAGTGGAGGGAATGTGTGGTGTGTCAATTGGACATATATGGTTTGGATTGGAATTGTTGGTTGTGGAATTGTGTTGCGTGGATTGGATCTGTGTAGTGAAATAATGTGGCATGGTGTGCAGTGCAATTATGTGGTATTGAGTGGAGTGGGATTGTGTGTCTTGGAGTGGGATTATCTGGAATGGTATTTTGTGTTGTGGAGTGGTATGTAGTGGAGTTTCCTTATGTAGTGTGCTGTTAAATATTATAGCATGATGTGGAATTTGTGGTGTAGATTGGATGTATGTGGTGTGTTGTGCATTTGTGGTGTTAGTCTGAATTATGTAGTTTGTTGTGAATTATGTGGTGTGGAATGGAAATGTGTAAAGTTGAGTTGTGTGACGTGGAAGTTGCGGTGTTGAGTGAAATTATGTTGAGTGGTATTATGAGGCACGGTGTGAAGTGTAGCTATGTGGAGTGTTGCTACGTGGCATAGACTGGATTTATGTGGAGTGTATGTATGCAGTATGGAGTAGAGCATAATTATGTGGAGGTTAATTATGTGGAGCTGAGTGGTATTATGTGGAGTGTTATTATGCTGAGTGATAAATTGTGTGGGGATGAATTGTGGAATTGTGTGACATGTGGAATTATGTGGCATGGTGTGGTGTATAATTATGCGCAGTGGAATTATGCAACATGTTGTAGAGTTGTATTTTGTGGAGGGTAATTATGTGTTTTAGAGTTGAGTGTAAATATGTTGTGTGGAATGTAATTATGTGGTTGGGAGTGGTATTAAGTTGTGTGGAATGTGATTCTGTGATGTGGAATTATGTGGTATGGAGTGAAGTGGAAATATGTGTATTTTTTGGATTGTAATTATGTGGTATGGAATGTTGTAGGGTTAAATTATTTATAGTTGAATTGTGCAGTGTGGATTTATAAGCAGGGGCGTAACACAGGCCCCAGGGGCGTAACACAGGCCCCGACAGCTCCCGTGTTGCAGGGGGGCCCCAGCGCTCCATAGGCCCCCTCAGCGGTGCCAGCAAGCACCACAAATCCGTGACTGTCTGGGATAGGTAATTAATTAATTAATTAATTAATATAGGTAGGTTATGTAACTTACGCTTGCTCTAGACTTTTCTTTATAAATTAAATGGTAACATCTAAAATATGGTAATGGTGCACACTGCGCAGCGTGCAGATGTCTCCGTCGCCGCTTCTGCGCTGTCTTACTCTTCACCCTTAGGGTGGGGCTGGTGACCAATTGTCATGCGCATTGCTGACTGGTGAAGCGAGGAGGCATCCCAGAGGCCAGAGTGGAGACAATTGAGAGGTAACGTGCGGCGGCGACTACCTGCCATAATTTAATTATTTCTCTGGCTAGCCTTGTTTGCCCCGTCTTTTGCGGCTCGCGCAGGTGAGTCTTTCTGTTCGCCCAGTCTATGCCACCCCCCGCAGACAAGTGCACCCCACCCAAAATTATCTGCGACAACCACTTGTGTGCGTAAGGTCTCCAGTTTAGTGTGAAGGCATTTAGTAAAAGAAAGGCGCCTTTGGTACATGAAGGTTGTTTGGAAAATATGGGGGGGGGGTTATGTTACACATTAAAGATTAAAAGTGCGTGTCATCAGTTTCACCTGCGATTTATATTAATTTGCGGATTTTACAGAAAACACAAAAATCGTCATTGAAGTTTGTGGGCGCAAGAAAATATACCCTTCACCTATGAATTTACACCTTAGTCTGTGACTTTGGGAGAAGTTTCCCGGTTTCGCCCGACTTTGTCAAGGCTAAGTGATACCCACTTCCCCCCAAAACTGACCCGATTTCTTGTCGCTGATTTCTAGTTGTCAAGTGATGTCGGTTCTGAAGGGGCAGGTCCAGCTGAACTGGACATCAGGGTGTGAGTGGGGCAGAGAGGGGGAGGATTGGGGCTGTGGTGGCAGTGGTGCTACATAAATTGCAGCTTGCAGATAAAATGGTTTCTAGCTGAAACAGTTAAAAGTTACTAAAATACAACAACATGCATTGCTGCACAGTCGAATGCCCTTCGCTAAAATTGACAGGCCATCTTTCAGTTACTCTTTGTTGTTTGGTTGTTAAACTGAGGTGAAACATTTACCAGAACAGTCTTAAAAGGTGCAAAAATTACAAAAAATGAAGTATAAGTATCACAAAATGTGCGGCATTAGACCGCATAATTTGCCTTTTCCTGCTGCATAATTGAGTACCTGCAGCATAATTCTCATGGCACTGCATACCATGTACTTCCCCTCTGTTTACTGCTGTCGCAAACAGCCACCAATCCTACCCCATTGATATGAAAGGAAAAAAATAACATTTACAGCCTTTCTATGTTACGAAGCATGTTCTACCAGAGGTTGCACGTGACTTTCGTGGAAACAGGCACCAGCGTGTGTAACTCTCTTCTCTTTCTGGACTTTTTTTTTAACACCAGCACAACCTACCTCACTTGCGACCTTTGAACTGTGGGGCGCTCCATGCACTTTCCCGCCCTGAAGCCGTCGTACTCCACTCAGTAGCAGTAAAAGGATCAATGTTTCTGGTCCATAAATGGCTCCAAATCCCTGACTTTGTGGGTGTGACAAGATCACCCAGCATCCTGTCCCAAACACCTGCCAGCCCCACAGACCTCTCCAGGCAGAGAAACCTGCCAGCCCCACAGACCTCTCCGGCCACAGAAACCTGCCAGCCCCACAGACCTCTCCGGGCACAGAAACCTGCCAGCCCCACAGACCTCTCCGGGCACAGATACCTGCCAGACTCACAGACCTCCCCAAGCAGAGCAACCAGCCAGCCCCACAAACCTCCCCAGGCACAGAGACCTGTCAGTCCCACAGACCTCTCCGGGCACAGAAACCTGCCAGCCCCACAGACCTCTCCGGCCACAGAAACCTGCCAGCCCCACAGACCTCTCCGGGCACAGAAACCTGCCAGCCCCACAGACCTCTCCGGGCACAGAAACCTACCAGACTCACAGACCTCCCCAAGCAGAGCAACCAGCCAGCCCCACAAAACTCCCCAGGCACAGAGACCTGCCAGTCCCACAGACCTCTCCGGGCACAGAAACCTGCCAGCCCCACTGACCTCTCCAGGAACAGAATCTGTCATCCCCACAGACCACTCCAGGCAGAGAAACCTGCCAGCCCCACAGACCTCCCCAAACACAGAAACCTGCCAGCTTCACAGACCTCCCCAAGCACAGAAACCTGCCAGTCCCACAGAACTCAAGCAGAGAAACATGCCAGTCCCACAGACCCCCCAGGCAGAGAATCCTGCCAGTCCCACATACCTCTGCAGGCATGGAATCCTGCCAGACCCACAGACCTCCCCAGGCAGAGAAACCTGCCAGTCCCACAGACCTCCACAGGCAGAGAAACCTGCCAGCCACACAGAACTCCTCAGGCACAGAATCCTGCCAGTCCCACAGACCTCCCCAAGCACAGAAACCTACCAGTTCCATTGACCTCCCCGGGCACAGAAACCTGCCAGCCGCACAGACCTTCCCGGGCGCAGAAACCTGCCAGCCCCACTGACCTCCCCAAGCACAGAAACCTGCCAGCCCCACAGACCTCCCCGGGCACAGAAACCTGCCAGCCCCACAGACCTCCCCAAGCACAGAAACCTGCCAGTCCCACAGACCTCCCCAGGCAGAGAAACCTGCCAGCCCCACAGACCTCCCCAGGCAGAGAAACCTGCTAGACCCACAGACCTCCCCAGGCAGAGAAACCTGCCAGTCCCACAGACCTCCCCAAGCACAGAAACCTGCCAGTCCCACAGACCTCCCCAGGCAGAGAAACCTTCCAGCCCCACAGACCTCCCCAGGCAGAGAAACCTGCTAGACCCACAGGCCTCCCCAGGCAGAGAAACCTGCCAGTCCCACAGACCTCTCCGGGCACAGAAACCTGCCAGTCCCACAGACCTCTCTGGGCACAGATACCTGCCAGTCCCACAAACCTCCCCGGGCACAGAAACATGCCAGTCTCACAGACCTCTCTGGGCACAGAAACCTGCCAGTCCCAAAGACCTCCCCAGGCAGAGAAACCTGGCAGTCCCCACAGGCCTCCCCGGGCACAGAAACCAGCCAGTCCCACTGACCTCCCCAAGCACAGAATCCTGCCAGTCCCACTGACCTCTCCAGGCAGAAAAACCTGTTAGCCCTACAGACCTCCCAGGGCACAGAAACCTGCCAGTCCCACTGACCTCCCCAGGCACAGAAACCTGTTAGCCCCACAGACCTCCCAGGGCACAGAAACCTGCCAGTCCCACAGACCTCCCCGGGCACAGAAACCTACCAGCCCCACAGACCACACTAAGCAGAAAAACCTGCCAGCCCCACAGACATCCCCAAGCACGGACACCTGCCAGTCCCACAGACCTCCACAGGCACAGAATCTGCCAGCCCCACAGACCTCACCAAGCATAGAAACCTGCCAGCCCCACAGACCTCCCAGGCACAGAAACCTGCAGCCCCACAGACCTCACCTAGCACAGAAACCTGCCAGCCCCACAGACCTCTCCAGGCAGAGAAACCTGCCAGCCCCACAGACCTCCCCAAGCACAGAATCCTGCCAGCCCCACAGACCTCCCCAGGCAGAGAAACCTGCCAGTCCAACAGACCTCCCCAGGCAGAGAAACCTGCCAGTGCCATAGACCTCCCCAGGCACAAACACCAGCCAGTCCCACAGACCTCCCCAGGCACAGAAACCTGTTAGCCCCACAGACCTCCCAGGGTACAGAAACCTGCCAGTCCCACAGACCTCCCCGGGCACAGAAACCTGCCAGCCCCAGAGACCTCCCCGAGCACAGCAACCTGCCAGTCCCACAGACCTCCCCAAGCACAGAAACCTACCAGTTCCATTGACCTCCCCGGGCACAGAAACCTGCCAGCCGCACAGACCTTCCCAGGCGCAGAAACCTGCCAGCCCCACTGACCTCCCCAAGCACAGAAACCTGCCAGCCCCACAGACCTCCCCGGGCACAGAAACCTGCCAGCCCCACAGACCTCCCCAAGCACAGAAACCTGCCAGTCCCACAGACCTCCCCAGGCAGAGAAACCTGCCAGCCCCACAGACCTCCCCAGGCAGAGAAACCTGCTAGACCCACAGACCTCCCCAGGCAGAGAAACCTTCCAGCCCCACAGACCTCCCCAGGCAGAGAAACCTGCTAGACCCACAGACCTCCCCAGGCAGAGAAACCTGCCAGTCCCACAGACCTCTCCGGGCACAGAAACCTGCCAGTCCCACAGACCTCTCTGGGCACAGATACCTGCCAGTCCCACAAACCTCCCCGGGCACAGAAACATGCCAGTCTCACAGACCTCTCTGGGCACAGAAACCTGCCAGTCCCAAAGACCTCCCCAGGCAGAGAAACCTGGCAGTCCCCACAGGCCTCCCCGGGCACAGAAACCAGCCAGTCCCACTGACCTCCCCAAGCACAGAATCCTGCCAGTCCCACTGACCTCTCCAGGCAGAAAAACCTGTTAGCCCCACAGACCTCCCAGGGCACAGAAACCTGCCAGTCCCACTGACCTCCCCAGGCACAGAAACCTGTTAGCCCCACAGACCTCCCAGGGCACAGAAACCTGCCAGTCCCACAGACCTCCCCGGGCACAGAAACCTACCAGCCCCACAGACCACACTAAGCAGAAAAACCTGCCAGCCCCACAGACATCCCCAAGCACAGACACCTGCCAGTCCCACAGACCTCCACAGGCACAGAATCTGCCAGCCCCACAGACCTCACCAAGCATAGAAACCTGCCAGCCCCACAGACCTCCCAGGCACAGAAACCTGCAGCCCCACAGACCTCACCAAGCACAGAATCCTGCCAGCCCCACAGACCTCCCCAGGCAGAGAAACCTGCCAGTCCCACAGACCTCCCCAGGCAGAGAAACCTGCCAGTGCCATAGACCTCCCCAGGCACAAACACCAGCCAGTCCCACAGACCTCCCCAGGCACAGAAACCTGTTAGCCCCACAGACCTCCCAGGGTACAGAAACCTGCCAGTCCCACAGACCTCCCCGGGCACAGAAACCTGCCAGCCCCAGAGACCTCCCCGAGCACAGAAACCTGCCAGTCCCACAGACCTCCACAGGCACAGAATCTGCCATCTCCACAGACCACTCCAGGCAGAGAAACCTGCCAGCCCCACAGACCTCCCCAAGCACAGAATCTTGCCAGCCCCACAGACCTCCCCAAGCAGAGAAACCTGCCAGTCCCACAGACCTCCACAGGCAGAGAAACCTGCCAGCCACACAGACCTCCCCAGGCACAGAATCCTGCCAGTCCCACAGACCTCCCCAAGCACAGAAACCTGCCAGCCCCACAGACCTCCCCGGGCACAGAAACCTGCCAGCCCCACAGACCTC
This sequence comes from Triturus cristatus, assembly GCF_964204655.1. Taxonomy (NCBI): domain Eukaryota; kingdom Metazoa; phylum Chordata; class Amphibia; order Caudata; family Salamandridae; genus Triturus; species Triturus cristatus. The sequence continues at coordinate 780,736,231 of NC_140580.1, forward strand.
CCCAAGCACAGAAACCTGCCAGTCCCACAGACCTCCCCAGGCAGAGAAACCTGCCAGCCCCACAGACCTCCCCAGGCAGAGAAACCTGCTAGACCCACAGACCTCCCCAGGCAGAGAAACCTGCCAGTCCCACAGACCTCTCCGGGCACAGAAACCTGCCAGTCCCACAGACCTCTCTGGGCACAGATACCTGCCAGTCCCACAAACCTCCCCGGGCACAGAAACATGCCAGTCTCACAGACCTCTCTGGGCACAGAAACCTGCCAGTCCCAATGACCTCCCCAGGCAGAGAAACCTGCCAGTCCCCACAGACCTCACCAGGCACAGAAACCTGTTAGTCCCACAGACCTCACTGCCGGGGCATATGAGAACGTTTTTCTATTTTTGGGCTGTGGCCAAAATAGAATAATCTTACTATGGGCTAATTATTGTTGCATTGTCAGTGCAAAATGAATTTGTTCTGTTTTTTATCTGGTGTTAAAGTGGATGTCTTATGGCCCGAAGTTGTAGGTCTGTTGTTTTTCTAATGAGATAGGTCCATAACTGAAATAGGAGGCATGTCTGGCATCTTCACAGTGGCGTAAGATGAGCCCCCGCAGCCCCCTCGGTGCAGGGTGGGCCCTCAAGCTCCAGGGGACCTCCTCTGCAAAAGTGGTAGGTGGTGGCCCGGGGAGGGGGCCCCCTCCGTGTACTTTGCAGGGGGGCCCCCTCAACTTTTGTTACGCCACTGAATCACAGTGGAAGTTCGTCACACCATACTGCATTAACAATTCATCATCCACAGTGGCTTAAAATATATGTTGCAGTACAATATTCGGTGCTTCAAGTTGCCCACTGTGAAAATGCACACACAAGCAGGTTTTATTTCCTCATAATCCACAGCAAAGCCAAAATTGTAATGAGACTCGTGCATCAGGCCTTACGCGTTTCAAACTTCAACAGTTCTTGTTCACAGGCCATGTTGAGTGAGGCAACAAAAACACAGCTGACATCCATCTGCCATTAAATGCCATACCGCCCCCAGTGGGCCTCTAGGTGAGTATCCTTATGAATTATGGTGCCGTTAGTTTTCCTGCAAAGATTATTCCCAAGGGGGTTTGCCCACAGTTTGACAATTTAAAAAACAAAATGTTCAAAACCCCAGTGGGTGAATCTGAAAGCTCATTCCTGATTTCACAGGGTATTTCAAGAGACCTGTTGTCCCTTTAAGTGGCTGTAAATCAGAGTCACTCAGGGCCCGCATTGCTGCAGTGGTGCACTTTCATGGCTGGACTGGCCACATAGAATGAAAGGAAAGAAGTTGCCCTCAGCGAAAAAATGCACACACAAGCAAGTTTTATTTCCTCATAATACACAGTAAAGCCAAAATTGTAATCAGACTCATGCATCAGGCCTTATGCGTTTCAAACTTCAACAGTTATTGTTCACAGGCCATGTCGAGTGAGGCAACAAATATATATATATAAATATACATATATATATATATATATATATATTCTGCTCCAAAGTTTGTCCACCAGGTGAGCAGCACTCGATCAGCAGCTTTGTTTATGATAGGCATGGACGAGGATCCACTTGTAGAAGTCGCTCCGTAGTGGAATTGCCTGATGCGTTTCGAAGCTCCATATGCTTCTCTTCAGAGGCTTTAACGGAGACAGTGTGTGCAAGCGCTGAACCTACTTCGCCATTTTCATATTGCACTCCCACCAATGGGAAGCTCGAATGAGACTGTGCATTGTGGGAAATATGGTCCGGATAGCACACAAATATTGTCCTGTATGGACCCTGCAAGTGGACTCGTCCTCAATCCTGTTAGCCGCTGCTGGCCCACATTACTGACATGATGGTTACCATGTCAGGTGGCCCCCGTAACATTGCGGGGTGGTGCAAGCTCCGCGGCAGGACGGCCGCGTGTTACATTCTGCTCCAAAGTTTGTCCACCAGGTGAGCAGCACTCGATCAGCAGCTTTGTTTATGATAGGCATGGACGAGGATCCGCTTGTAGAAGCTGCTCCGTAGTGGAATTGCCTGATGCGTTTCGAAGCTCCATCTGCTTCTCTTCAGAGGCTTTAACGGAGATGGTGTGTGCAAGCGCTGAACCTACTTCGCCATTTTCATATTGCACTCCCACCAATGGGAAGCTCGAATGAGACTGTGCATTGTGGAGCTTGCACCACCCTGCAATGTTACGGGGGCCACCTGACATGGTAACCATCATGTCAGTAATGTGGGCCAGCAGCGGCAAACAGGATTGAGGACGAGTCCACTTGCAGGGTCCATACAGGACAAGATTTGTGTGCTATCCGGACCATATTTCCCACAATGCACAGTCTCATTCGAGCTTCCCATTGATTGATATCAGACGAAGAGTACAGATTTCTGAAATGTGACCATCCAAAACTGCCGGCCCTCTACTTATTGCCAAAGCTACACAAAGATAAGGTTAATCCTCCAGGAAGACCTATTGTGTCCTCTATAGGGAGCACCTATGAAAATACCTCCAAATACATTGACCATTTTTTACGCCCTTATGTCCAAAAACTCCCCTCTTATCTACAGGACACTCGAGATTTTTTAAAAGTCATTGAAAAAGTCTTGTGGGAAGAAGACATGTGGCTAATGACACTTGATGTCAATAGCTTATATACGTGTATACCACACGATTTGGGAGTACAAGCCAATCAGCACTTTTTGAAACAAAGAGACATCAAGTATCTTTTACACACTGAAATGCTTGTATGCATGATGCAAAGATGTCTTTCTAATATTTTTTTTCTGTTTGATCACGTCATCTATTGTCAGGCCCGAGGGACAGCGATGGGAACCTGCTTCGCCCCCAGCTACGCGGGTCTATACCTGGGCTGGTGGGAGGAGCAGGTGGCCAGTAAGATCTTGGCCTTTACCCAGAACGTTTGTCTCTGGGCAAGATATATAGATGACGTATTTTGTCTCTGGAAGGGAGAAAAAGATGAAGCTTTGCAATTCGTGGCCAACTTGAATGTAAACGAGTGCAATTTGACATTCACGTGCACAATAGAAAAAGAAACCATTGAATTTCTGGATGTGATCGTTAATGTCAAAAATGGTAAATTGGAAAGCAAGCTGTTCCGGAAACTAACAGCAGGCAACAGCCTGCTACATGCGGACATCTGCCACCCAAAGAATCTGATTCGCAGTATCCCCTATGGGGAACTTCTAAGGGCCAAAAGAAATTGCAGCACACAATCGGACTTTGAATCAGAGATGACAAACATGACAGAAAGATTTGGGGAAAGAGGATACTCGAATAAAATAATCAAACAAGCATGTACGAAAGTTAAAACAGTTTCGAGGGATGACCTTTTAAAACCAAAAACCCCCAAAGAAGATCAAGATGAGCCAATCAGATTCATCACTGCATACTCTAGCCAGTCGTGGCAGGTTAGAAAATGTCTGGAAAAATATTGGCATATCTTGAACATTGATCCTGAGTTGAAGAAAGCAGTGGGAAGTCAGCCAAAAGTCACATTCAGAAAATGTCCTGCTCTTAAAGATCTTCTTTGCAGCAGTGCTGTAAACAATAAAGAGCATAAAGGGAGAGAGATAAAAGGATTTTACACGTGTAATTCATGCAAGGCATGTAAAAATAGTGTGAACCGAAAAGAACTCACCTTATCAAAAAATCAAAAACCATACATAATTCAAAAACATTTAACGTGTAAATCTGACTTTTGTGTATATGCGTTGTGCTGTCCCTGCCCTTTAGTATACATTGGAAGTACTATTCACCAGGTGAAAAAACGAATCTTGGAACACACTAGGGCTATTATCAATGAGGACAAGCAATATCCCATTGCTAGACATTTCAAAGAAACACATGGAAAAAACATCAATGTCTTACAATTTTGTGCCCTGGACAGAATCCCAAAATCAGAAAGAGGTGGAGATAGAGTGAGGGAGCTACGGAAACTGGAGTCTAAAATGATTATCAAATATGATACCGTACAACCATTAGGTTTAAACAAAGCTGAAGAGATGTCGGTTCATTTGGGTTAAATAATCATTAACGTGCTGTACATTTGACACTCAGATTACAAGATATTACATGATGTAAATAAGAAGCCATATGTTTGTTTTTTAATTGTACATATTAGTATAGTGATTGCAAAATTTGTTTATGTTTTGTAGGAGACCAAACTGTCAGCATACCATTAAGAAGATCTACTTTCAGAGGCATTATGAAATTATGATTTGGTTCGCGCAAAGAGAGATAATTAAAAGAGCAACTGATAAATTTTGGCCCACTGGGGCAGTATTTACAATAATCTATGAGACTGTCCACTAGGACGTTAATCAATCGGCAACAGGCAGCACAAAGCAAAGTTGATTGCGTGATGTTGGATAAAAATCGCTAGTTTGTAGTATTATGCTCACTCGAGCCGGACTTATTACTACTATTGTTTTAAATTACTTTGTACCAACATGCAGAATTATGTTCGTGTTGCTTTTTCCTGATTTTGTAATCAGTGGCAATTACAAAATGTTTGAAATAGTAATTTGTGACGAATTGACCACTACAAAATGGATGCCAATTTTGAAGGTCTTTATTATCGAGTTGGGGCAGGTAGTCCTACCTTTATGTTTATGTTTTGTTTAAACACTATATGTAGCACTTTTCACAAACTGTCGATTACCCGTGACCAAGGTGCAGTAGCACCGAAACGCGTCGGGTGTGTGTTTGCTATTTCTTAAATAAATAATCACGCTAAAGGAACTGGGCTCAAGAACGCTTTTTTTCATCGTGGAAAGGCTTTGTGGATAAATGAATGAGGATCGCTACCTCGCTTGAGCCCGCCACCGCAAAAGCGACAAGGAAACCAGCGAACTTTACGAAAGATATATATATATATATATATATATATATACACATATTTTTATTTTTTTATTTTTTTTTCACTGAAAAAACCATAGGTTTCAAGGACGTTATAGTTAGCTGGACATTTCACTCGTACAAAGCCATAGACATTCCCCCATTATAGTTAGTTCAGCTAACTATAAATTGCGGCCCCGCAATGCACTGCTGATGACGTCACATATTACATCATTCATGACATGGTCAGTGACATCACGGATGACATCACTGATGACATCTCAAATGATTTCCAACTATAACGTGCCTGAAACCTATGTTTTTTTCAGTGAATTTCAATGATTTTTTAAATGCTAATTTTTAACTATGCCTACAAAGGTGAAGAAAGAGGAAGAAAAGCGCAGAAAGAAGCAAGACAAATGCAGAAAGAGGCAACAGAAGTCCAGAAAAACGAAGAAAAGTGCAGGAAGAATCAAGAAATGTGCTAAAAGAACCAACAGAGAAGAAAGTCCTCTTGTGCCCCCAGCTTTTTACTGACGGGTACTGGTGGTAACTGACTCTGAATAACCAGGACCGGAGCCAGTGCTATGCTAAAAGACACTTAGAATACAGTGAAAACACCTACATACACTAGGGAACACTATGCGTTGGGGTACCCCTGTAATTATCATGACCTCCTCTGCATTTGCCATGTGTTAGTGCCTGGGTCATTGCATGAGTACATGATTAGTGACTGGATGATTAGAGTACTGCAAGGACAGTACATGGTGAATTTATGAGTGCCTGGGTTTTGGCGGAGTGATTGGATAAGTACATGTTGCTCGCTGGGTGATTGGAGGAGTGCATGGGTAGTGACAGAGCGATGGCTGGACTGCATGGGTACTGCTCAGGGTATTGTAGCAGTGCATGAGTTAGTGCATGGGTCATTGCATGAGTGCATGGGTAGTGACTGGATGATTAGAGTGCTGCAAGGAGAGTGCATGGTGAATTTATAAGTGCTTGGGTTTTAGCAGAGTGATTGCATAAGTACACACATGTCACATCAGGCCCCGCCCTCTCTCTTCACCACTGTGCAAACGCACCCCCTGTCGGGTTTTACGTTGGAGGATTAATTCCCCTTGAATCATGAGTGTCCCTGGGGCTCACCTAGCCCACCAGGTACCTCCAGTAAGCACCACAGAGCTGCGTTGCAGAGAGGTGGTCAGAGGCCACACCCCTTTTTACACCTCTCTGCAACACAACTCTGTGTCGCTTACTGGACTTACCTGGTGGGCTAGTTGGTCCCCAGGGACCCTCTGGATTCAAGGGGACTTAATTCCCCAACTTAAAACGCGCCACAGGGCGGGTTTGCACACTTGTCACATCAGGCCACGACCCTTACCTGCATCACTATGCAAACGCACCCACTGGTGCGTTGTAAATTGGGGAATTAAGTCCCCTTCAGTCCTGAGGGTACCTGTGGGCCAACTAGCCCACCAGCTACCTCCAGTATGCGCCACAGAGCTGCCTTGCAGAAAGGTGTAAAAAGGGGCATGGCCTCTGAACACCTCTCTGCAAGGCAGCTCCCTGGCGCATACTGAAGATACCTGGTGGGCTAGATTGCCCCCTGGGACCCTCAGGATTGAAGGGGACTTAATCCCCCAATTTACAATGTGCCAGGGGCTGCGTTGGCACCCTTGCTATGGTTGGCCCCACCCCCTCCCTGCACCACTGTGCAAACGCGCCCCCTGGCGCATTGTAAATTGGGGGATTAATTCCCAATGAGTCCTGAGGGTCCCTAAGGGACAACTAGCCCACTAGGTACCTCCAGTAAGCGCCACAGAGCTGCGTTGCAGAGAGGTGTAAAAAGGGGCGTGGCCTCTGAACACCTGTCTGCAACGCAGCTCCCTGGTGCCTACTGGAGGTTCCTGGTAGGCTAGTTGGCCCCCAGGGACCCTCAGTATTCAAGGGGAATTAATTCCCCAACTTAAAACGTGCATTTGCTGAGTGCTGCAGGGAGGGGGCAGGGCCTAGCCGCAATGCCGGCTTTAAAAAAAATAATTTGAAGAAGGGGGGCTGTGTGCCCCTCTTCTCTTGCCTTTTTTGGGCCCTGGGTCTGAACCCTTTTTTTCTTTTTAATGTAAACAGGAGGGGGGCCCCGTGGTCCCCCCTCCCGTGGCCTATTCCGACCCCATCCCCCGGGGCATGGCCACATATATTTTTTTTATAGGAAGGCGGCAGCCTGGCCCCCTCCTGAGGCCTCTATTGGACCCGGGACCGGCCTTTATTAATTTTTTTATTTGGGGAGGGGGGGTGCATGGCCCCCTCCCGGGCCACTTTTGGCCCCGGGGACCCCATCCCCCGGGGCCTGGCCATCCTTTTTTTTTGGGAGGGGGGCCGCGTGGCCCACATCCTCAGGCCAAATATGGCCCCGGGGACCCCATCCCCGGGGCCTGATCTCTCCGTTTAAAAAAAATATATATTATTCACAGGGGAGGGGGGCCGCGTGACACCCCTCCCGGGCCACTTCTGGCCCCGGGGACCCCATCCCCCGGGGCCTGGCCAGTTCGTTGGGGACTGTGGGGGGAGCCCCAATGCCTCAACGGTCCCGCCGGCTCCCTGCGTCTTACAGGAGCCAGCATTGCTTTTCCACATGGGGAGCTGCTAACATGCAGCTCCCCGTGTGGAAAAGCAATCAGCTTTGGATTTTGGAAGCGAGAGTAGGTTTCCCTGCTCTCACTTCTAAAATCCAAAGCAAGTTTGCTGTGACAGGGCGGGAGCAAACATAGCCCTGTCATAGCAAACAGCAGTGTCCCGGGGTGGGCACCGCGGGACACTGCAGGAGCCGGCCCTGAGGGGTGGCGGTCCCCAGGGCCATGAAGGGCTCCAGGAGGGGGCCGCGCAGCCCCCCTCCCACCTAAGGCACTGCCCCGGGGAAGTGGTGGTCCCCGGGGCTCGGGGGGCCGGAACAGACCCCCACATTTGCATATTAGTGCCCCGGGGAGGTGGCAGTCCCCGGGGCATGTGGGGGCAAGTTCGGGCCCCCCCACACAGGTTTAGATATTTTTTTTAAAAAGCCCTGGGGGTGGGGTCTCCGGGGCAGCGGGGGGGCTATGTGCCCCCATGAATAATCAATAAAAGCCCCGGGGGTGGCGGTCCCCGGGGCATGGGGGCGCCTTGGACGCCCACCACACATTAAAAAAGGTGCTCCGGGGGTGGCGGTCCCCGGGGCTGCGGGAGGGCCGAACACACTCCTGCATTTGATATTAAGAAAGCCCCAGGGGTGGCGGTCCCCGGGGCTGCGGGGGCCCCCGTGGGCCCCCACATATATTTATTGCAAATGTCCCCGGGACCTGGCTCACCCGGGGGCCTCAATTAAATAAAGCGCAGGAGCCCACGCTTCATTTTTTTAAAACATTTTGGCGGGATTCACGACCCCAGCATGAATTTCGCCGAATTATTTTTTTTTTAATGCTTTTTTTGGCCCTGGGGGTCCTTGTGGGACCCCCTGAGCAGGCCTAGGGGGTCAGGGTGTTTCTACCCTGCCCCCTTTTCTTGTTTTTCACGTTTGTTTTTCTCTTTTCTTGTGACTCGGTTCTACCGAGTCACAAGATAGCTGCCAACACTTCCTGGTTTGGAGCGTTGACAGCCAATTAGAATAAAGCTCGTGATCGGGAGGGTGCGTGGATCCACCGTGCCTCTAGATATCGATATATTTTTAAAAAAAATTCTCAGCAACTACTGAACGGATTTACACCATTTTTAAAAAGGTCACTTTCTGAACCAAGCACTACCTTTTTGGCAAAGTTGGTGTAATTCCGTTCAGCAGTACTTTATTGGTCAGATGTGACAAGGAATGTGATGAGATTTTATTTGGTGCTATACTTCTTTCTGTTTTCTTGATGCAAACGGTGAATGTAACTTTGAGAATCCCTTCTTTAAAACCATTACAAGATGGCCGACAGTTCTTTGAGGCATTTGTCCACTTTTTATGTTCTGTTATTTCACGTTGCACGTAAATTCAATGTTTGTTTATATGATGATCCACTGTGTATTAAGTTACCCGTGAGCAAGGCGGTTTCCGCCGAAACGCGTAGGGTGTGCTTTTTTGGCTTTAATGCACCTTTAATAAATCTAATTGATTAATTCTGAAGACGGTGTCTATTTTGGAAGGAGTGCACGCCTGCCCTTTTTTTTGCATGGTGAAACTTTATTGACGACAGGGCGACCTCGGACCCTGTGGTGCACCGCCGCTATTTGTGTCACGGCATTCTGAGGAGGTGAGAAGGTTGTGGAAATTTGAAGCCGGTGGACCGCGATACCGCAACAGGAGGATTGTAGAACGCACTGGGTTGCTGATATGGAGGACGGCTGTTGGAGGCAGGTGTTGATACTCGCGTTTACTGAGTTGGCGTGGCAGTCTGATGCCGACAGAGGTTGGAATCGTTGGGTTCATTCCGGCGTTCTCAGTGAGTAAACCCTGCATGACCGTACAGCGCTCCAGCGTTTAACGATAGCAGCACGTTCTCTGGCAATTTGTATGGACATTAATTCCTGTTTAAAAACTTGTATCGCAGCGTTCCCCGTCTAATCTCTGCCGTATTTGGCATTGAGGTTACTGGGGCTTCCATTTGACACCATATGACTCCCGGATGGTTGTCATATACGGATGAATATAATTAAATCGGAAAAAAAAGGAAATGGATCAATAAGTTTGGCCATTTATCAAGCATTAACCATAACGCCATTAATATGGATCAGGATACAGAATCACGTAGGAGACTTAGAGCTAAAACAATGTTTGTCAAAACAGTAGAACAACTACAAGTCAAGGATAAAGAGGCAGTACCCACTTCCTTACATCATAAGTACCAGAAATTGGAAAAATTGATGAGGAAAGAAATCTCTAAATGGTGGGAAGCAATCACGTTAAAAAAGTATCAGGAAGAAAAAAGGATCCTACGGGGACTTCGGATCCTCATTGCTCCTTCATATGAGGACCCTGATCCTGAATTACCTGATGAATGGGCCGCTAACCAGATGGACTGCTCTAACCACATGTTGTCCATCTTGATTAAATTTGCCTGGAAGGAGAGAGCTTTGTTGCTTAAAACTATTGCGGAGCTCAAAGATGAAATTCAAAAGGAGGAAACTATAGATTCTGAAGAAGATAGACAAACATGAGGAAGAGATCATTGCTAAGAAAGAGAGGAAGTTCTTGCGGGATAAAATCGACTACCAATCGGGTAGAGTGTTTACCTTTAGTCACAAATACGACAATGTGAATAGCAAAGGAGTCCAAGGGAATTTAGATACAACGCAAGCTACTGGTGGGGCTGAAAGTGATGTGAGTGAGAGTGATGTCTCTGAGGAGGGGACCCCACAAATGGTGAAAACTTCAACCAAGCCGACAAATGTTTGGGAGGAATTCCGACTGATGAATCTAACATCAAATCAACGGAATTGGCAAATAGACAGGGGTCGAGGAAGAGGAAGGGGCTTCATAGGACGAGGCAGAGGAAGAGGAAAGGCCATAGGAGAAGCAATGCCATCCGCAAACAGATCAGGAGGGGCGGATGGTGGAAGAGCAACAACAACCCCAGTGGGAGTAGAAACAAGGGGACAAAAGAGGCGAGGAAAATGAATGACTGCAGAAATGTGGTAAATCTCTCCTTGCGTTCCCTTAGCATTGTTGAACATGATGTTTTACAATTTGGTCTCTCATTCTGCCCCACCACCACGTTTTCTTACCCCCAGGAAAGAATTGACTTATTTTATTTTACACGAAAGTTACGATTGCATGAAGTGGCATAAATTGAAGGTTAAGAGTACCCCACAGCCTAGGGCAGCAATAACAGCCTTCTCTGTAGCTGAAACAATTAATGAAGTAGATACCTTGATTGCCCTTAAAGAATTAGAATGGGATAATGTGGACTCAGTACCAATTAACGCACAAACATTGGGTTACAAGGTTGATCTCAGCTGTCCTAACAAATTTAAACCTAAGTCTGTTTTCAAACCCACTTTAACTCCACGTGGTATAGACACCTTTGAAATAATAGTAATTGGTGATCTAAAAAATCTGGCTAAAAAGAAGAAATGGTTTTATGATAACTTAACCAAGCAACAAAGACTGGCGATTAAATCTTTACACTCAGATCACAATACTGTTATCCGCCAGTCTGACAAAGGGGTTAATGTTGTCATACTTAATGTGGATGACTATATCCAAGAAGGGTTATGTCAATTAGATTGTCAGGACTTCAATGAGCAAGTAACCAAAGATGCTGTTGATGAGTCCAATGCCAATTTTCATAGTATGCTGAAAGAATGGCATTCACAAGGTATTCTTGAATGGGATGAATACTCCTTTCTTCTGAATCGTAATCCCAAGGTTGCAATTCTTTATTTATTACCCAAACTGCATAAAAGCCCTACCATACCTCCTGGGTGACCCATTGTTTCTTCGATGGGTTCTCTATTGGAGAAAACATCCAAATATATTGATTATTTTTTGTGGCCTTATGTGGAGACTTTACCATCTTATTTAAAGGACAGTAAGGATTTTTTCAACAAAATCAAAGATGTTGTTTGGCAGGAAGGTTTTTTATTGATCACTTTAGATGTTTGCAGCCTGTATACATCAATCAAACATGCGGATGGTGTTAAAGCCTGCAGACAGTACCTCAGTTCTCGTTCCATCTCGTTTTTACAACATAATGAAATGGTCTTACAGATGATCAAGTTCTGTCTTGAGAACAATTTTTTCATTTTTGATGAGGTTTTCTATAGACAGAAACAAGGCACAGCTATGGGCACCTGTTTTGCTCCCAGTTATGCTAACCTCTTCATGGGTTGCTAGGAGCAGCAGGTGTCCAGGGCGCAAGATCAATACCGTAGCCATGTGAAATTATGGCTGCGGTATATAGATGACTTGTTTATCATTAGGGACGGGTCTTATGAACAGGCCAACAACTTCATTTCCATTCTGAATACAAATGAGAACAATTTAAAATTTGAGGGAACTATAAGTGATCAAAGAATTGAGTTCTTAGATCTACATATAGAAGTGGTGGAGAACAAACTAGCTTCAAAACTTTATCACAAGACAACTGCGGGAAACACTCTGCTACATGCAGAAAGTGGTCACCCTAAAACATTGATCCGCAGTATACCTTATGGGGAATTTCTCCGGGTGCAGAGAAATTGTAGCACTGAATTAGATTTTAATCTAGAATGTGACTGTATGACCAAAAGTTTTTGGGAGAGAGGATACAATCTGAATGCGATCAAAGAAGCACATGTAAAAGCAGCGAACTTTACCCAAACTGAACTGCTAGTACCTAAAGAGAGGACAGGGGAGGAAGGTGACAAGGTCATTAGATTTATTACTACCTATAACTCCAGTTCATGGGAGGTTCGGAAATGTCTTAATAGACACTGGAGAGTCCTCAGAACTAAATCTACTCTAGAAGATGTAGTGGGTAACTTTCCAAATATCACCTATAGAAAGGCAGATTCACTGAAGGATAGATTATGCAGTAATGAGGTGTCATGTATGAAGAGTTCTAACATGGACATTCAAGGCATTTTCACCTGCATGTCTTGTAAAGCGTGCAAATATAGCTCCAATGTCAGAAAGGTTTATTATCCAGTTACTGACACAGAGAGGTATATCGAGAAACATCTTACATGCCTCTCTGACTATTGTGTTTATGTTCTGGTGTGCCCATGTGCCAAAAAATATGTGGGTAGTACCATGTTAGCGGCGAAAAAGCGCATCTTGGAACACATGAGAGCTATCCAGAACAAAGACAAGCTATCCCCTGTGGCAAGACACTTCGAGGAACTTCACAAGAGCAATAGTAATTTGTTGCGATTTTTTGTAATTGACAGAGTTGTTCCATCAAATAGAGGTGGTGACGGAATTCATAGACTACGCCAATTAGAATCCAGGTATATTCTGGAACTTGATTCAAAGATCCCTGGGGGTTTAAATTCTGAAGAACTGTCCTGGCATTTAGTTGAATAAACTTAATTCCCCTTGTTTGAGGGTCTTATACAATTGGCAGTTATTGCCTTTTTGGGCACACTCCCCATGTCTGTCGTCTTGAGATTGTCCTGAAATTTGCTCTCTTTATGCAATGTATATAGTAGAATACTGTAAATTTATGAAATGAGAGATTGCCCTTGAATAGTCTCCTATGTGATATTTCTGTAACCCTTCTTCTTAAATGTTTTTAATCATGTACACATAAGTTAGTCAATTGTTCAAAGAAACTGGTTGGGTCGTCAACACTGGTTACATCTTTTGTCCCCCCTTTCTTTCGTTTAGGTGGTGTTACACTTTGGAGGCGACTTGTTCGAAATGATTGTCATTTAAAGTACCCAAGAGAGTAAAATGATCTTATGCCCATTAGGGCGAAGTATGAAACATGTTTTTTCTTTCTCTTTAAATATAGTAATGAGAATAATTAGAATTCTTCAGTTTGAATAATTTTTACCCACTTGGGTGTAGTATGAATTCTCTCTATATATGCTCTCTTAGGTTGTGACTGTGCATATATGTATTAACCCACTATTAACTGTATGACAATCCTAAAATCTGTCTATCACAGGTTTGTAGAATGTTACTGGTCTCCATACATTAGACGATTATTTGTTTATTTGTTTAATAAAATGTAATTCCCTTGCTTCTTTTAATCATCCTGTCAGAACCCTGCGATCAGGCAAAAAGTGGTTGGCAGCTGTTCCCAGAATTAGGAAAGTACGTGCAGGGGGTCGCCTTTTTTCATATAATGTAGCTAGGCTATGGAACACCCTCCCCCTAGACATTCAGTGCGAAACTAACCAAATGGTCTTCCGGAAACATTTAAAAACTTGTTTGTTTCCATAAACTGATACTTATTTCATTAACTTTGGCCTCTAGCGCTTGGATGCCTCTGGTAACCATGCGCTTTACAAATATTTTACAATTACAATGTCTGACTATTTGGATTGTCACTCAGTTCAGATTGATTATTGAATATGATATGGTCCTCTTTTGGGCTAAAAACAAAATTTTGGAACTATGTATTACGATCATGTCAGCCTGGCTATATGTAGAATGTATATATTTAGTCACGATGAATTATAACATGAAATATATTTACATTATTGTTTTTCAACCACCTAAGTATGGATTGTTCAGGGGTTGTAAAATATATTAGCGATATGTTTGAGCTTTTGCTCGGTTTATTTTTAAATATGCCAATTACGCTATTGTGTTGGGCGGTAAGATGATAAGGATACCATGGATAGAATGGTTGCCCGTCACAAGTAAAGAAAGAGTTAACATCAGAGATACTTTATTGGTCAGATGTGACAAGGAACGTGATGAGTTTTTATTTGGTGCTATACTTCTTTCTGTTTTCTTGATGCAAACGGTGAATGTAACTTTGAGAATCCCTTCTTTAAAACCATTACAAGATGGCCGACAGTTCTTTGAGGCATTTGTCCACTTTTTATGTTCTGTTATTTCACGTTGCACGTAACTTCAATGTTTGTTTATATGTCGATCCACTGTGTATTAAGTTACCCGTGAGCAAGGCAGTTTCCGCCGAAACGCGTAGGGTGTGCTTTTTTGGCTTTAATGCACCTTCAATAAATCTAATCGATTAATTCTGAAGACGGTGTCTATTTTGGAAGGAATGCACTCGTGCCCTTTTTTTGCATGGTGAAACTTTATATATATATATATATATTCACTGAAAAAACCAAAGGTTTCAGGGGCGTTATAGTTAGGAATTGGCATTTAAAAAACCTTAGAAATTCACTGAAAAAAACATCGGTTTCAGGGGTGTTATAGTTAGCTAGACATTTCCCTCGTACAAAACCCTAGAAATTCCCCTGTTATAGTTAGTTCAGCTAACTATAACTCGCGCCCCCGCAATGCACTGCTGATGACGTCACACATTACATCACTCATGACATGGTCAGTGACATCACTGATGACATCACTGATGACATCTCAAATGACATCACTGATGACATCTCAAATGACATCATCTATGTGATAAATTAGTACACCTTCTCACACCCTAATATAACTTTTGAAACACCAACTCAAAATTTCAGACGGCCATTTTGAAAACCATAGATACTCCAATACCAATAACTACATACCCACTCATTGACTCTTAGGTCTACATGCACCTCCACTCACTCACCTGTACAGTCACTCATACTTACAGTCACTCCGTACAAGACTATCATATGCATTTATACACATATATAGACACTCACACACTGCCAATCATCCATTGAGGTACTGACACACCAAGTCAGTTGTGCAAATAATTAAACACAGTCCAATTGACTCACCTATACACTTAAACATACTCAAGTTCACTTACTCATAAAAATACAAAAAAATGTTGACACTCTTATTCAATTACTAATACAAGCACACACTCATCCATACAGCCAGTCCCGCAATCACACACTCTCACATATAGATAGTTATTTACTCTTATACACATATACACTGGGTTTCACATATGTAGTTACTGTCACATGTACAACTGAGATATACATTCAATCACTAACACACCCTTACATACACTCACCCAACCATACAGTCCATCACAGTTGCACTCTTAAAACCATGCACCCATAGAATCACCCACTCACACATCTATGCACAGAGTCACACACACCCCACCCACACATACACTCAGGTACCCATACAGATACTCAGACAACCAATCAATAACCCATAGAGACACTCATATTGCTATTCACAAAACCATGCAGCAGATTATACACCAACAGACAGACAGATACAGACATTCACACAGTTTAGTCACTAGTCTGCAGTAAGATACATTTAATGACTCACTTATAGAGTCAGTTACGCACCTAGAAAATCACCCATTCACACACTTGTACACCCACTTATTATTCAACAGGCCTTTCCCTATACATATTAAACATATTAAAACTGTTCAGAAACACATACTCCATGGATGACGTCATCAGTGATGTCATCAGTGATGTCATTTGAGATGTCATCAGTGATGTCATCAGTGATGTCACTGACCATGTCATGAGTGATGTAATATGTGACGTCATCAGCAGTGCATTGCGGGGGCGCGAGTTATAGTTAGCTGAACTAACTAAAACAGGGGAATTTCTCGGGTTTTGTACGAGGGAAATGTCCAGCTAACTATAACACCCCTGAAACCTATGGTTTTTTCGGTGAATTTCTAAGGTTTTTTAAATGCCAATTCCTAACTATAACGCCCCTGAAACCTTTGGTTTTTTCAGTGAATTTCAAAGGTTTTTTAAATGCCAATTCCTAACTATAACGTGCATGAAACCTATGTTTTTTTCAGTGAATTTCAAAGGTTTTTTAAATGCTAATACCTATGTATAACTTATCTCTGAAGATATCATGAAAAGCATTCTTTTTTAAAAGTAGGGTGCACATTAGTTTTGTGGAAAAGCATCTTTGTGATTGGTTAAGAAAAAGCAGTTTCAACGTGGAGTACATATCATAGGATAAAATTTGCTCAGCTCAACCACACCTGCTACTTGCATTTGGAAGGCACTGTTCGAACTTAAAACAATCGTCAACTTTTAACCTGCACGTGTCGTTAAATGTTCAAGAAAATGTTACAAAAAAATATCGTAAAGTTGTAAAAAATGTATGAACTTTTAACCTGCATGTATTGTAGAATATTCTAGAAAGTGTGTTGATAGAATACGTTGCACTTCTGACTTCTATGTGTTGTTGAATATTAAAAAAACCAGTTCATATGGAAAATTAAAAAGAAACCAATAGAGAAGTTTTGAAACCTAAAAGAATCAAGGAACTATTCTAATTTATTCTTTACATGTATTTATGTGTGCAGCAACAAAATTATAGACACAACAGCACTAGGAAAAGGAAGAAGCAGGGAGTGGGGGGAGGGAGGAGAGATGGGCAGAATGGCACACATGCACAATTAAGTACAACACACATATAGACTAACAATGGCCAAAATGAAACACACCAACAAGGAGCACAAGCCACACAACCTGCCAACATCACACCACTGAACGAGCATAGAAGTGAAAACCACGCTGCATTCATAGAGGATGTGTACAAAGGCCAGTCGTTGGTGTTGTGGGATGTCTGCGACCGTGGTCATCATGGATGAGATGCCCAGCATGTAGCACATGGTCGAGTTCACTGTGTGTTATGTTGCCAAACGGCTGCTCCTCCCTCCCACAAGCCCCCACACTTTTTTACGGTGAGCTGTTGTTGGAAACTGCCCTTTTTGCAGGGTTATCCCCAAACTTTTTGCTTCTTCCTCCTTTATTTTTTCTGACCCGTGGTTGTTGGCAATAGGACTCTGGGCACTTTACCACTGCTGATCAGTGCTAAAGTGCATATGCTCTCTGTATAAATTGTTATATTGATTGGTTATCCATGATTGATATATTTGTTTCACCTGTTAGCCCCTAGTAAAGTGCACTGAGTGTGCCAGGGCTGGTGATTCAAATGCTACTAGTGGGCTGCAGCACTGATTGTGCCACCCACAGGAGTAGCGCTAAAATGATGTCTTAGGCCTGCTTGCAGTGCCTATGTGCAGTCCAGGACTGCCATGTCGACCTGGCCAGTGCACCCACTGACCAGGCCTTATCCTTCCCTTTCTGTACATGTAAGGCATCCCTATGGTGGCCCTAGGTACCCCCCTGGGCTGGGTGCAGTGTATCTGAAAGGTAGGGCATGTACTGAGGTGGGTAACATGCCCTGGTAGTGAATTACAGCCATTTTCGTTTTTCACTGCTGAGAGGCTATCTTGCCCATAGGATAGAATGGGGAAGGCTGTTTACATGCCTATCTTCCCATAGGGGCAAGATAGAAAATCCAAGTTTGGTATCTCTGTGTTCAGAATTTAATTATACATCTTTTTAGCAAGATGGTTTTTAAATTCACTGTGTGGGAATAGCACTTTTTAGAAAGTAGCTATTCTCCTGTTTAACCTTCCTGTGTGCCTGTGTGCTGGTTGGCTGACTGGTGTCAGGTGATGTGCTAGGTGGCTCCAGGAGCCTGGATGAGTCAGCAGCAGGGTGAATAGGGAGATCTGCTTTAGATGGGTGGGAGGAGTAGTCCCTGGGTCTGAATAGGGCTGCCCCTGACAAACACAAAGCTGGCTCCACCCCCTGCTGGCCAGGCTGAGGACTCTGCCTCTGCTGGCACAAAGAAGGCTCCACCTCCTGCTGAGCGTCTAACGACCCTGCCCCTCACTCTGAAAGGATCCAGGTGCTCCAGAGCAGAGCACACCCAGGAACCGGTTTGAGCAGGGGAATCCCCCCACTGGAACAAAGAGAGACAAAGACTTGGAGGGGTATAAGAAGAGGACCCCAGACACCTAAACTTTAGATCACTTTGGAACTAAGAAGAAACCTCTGCCAAGGAGAAAGCTGGAAGAAACTGAAGAGGAGAAGACTGCCTGCTTGCTGTTTTGCTTTGCTGCCAAGGAGAGGGGAAGGACTTTGCTGTGTCCCCTTCTTTTGATTCTGATCTCCAAGGGCCTGAGAATAGCTGGCTCCCTGTTAAGAAGTCCCAGGAACAAAAGGACTTCACCACCAGCTCCCCGGGAACTCTACTGAGAGAGTTCTGACCTGCCTTGGAGTGCTTGCCCAGTCTTGGGGCCTCAGGAGGTCGTTTTGCTGTGTTTGGGAGCTGGGAAGCAGAAGCGTGAACAAGAGTGACTGGTACCCAACGCATCATCCGATTGCGTGTCGCAAGACGAGAGTGCGTGGAAAATTTCATCGCGGCACCATCGCAACACGCAGGGTCTCCGCATCGCCGAGTGCGTCGAGCATCGTCCCGAAGCGTGAAGCTTCCTGCCATTGCGAGGGTTGTCGCAGAACCAGTTTGCGGGCCGCACCACTGCCGGTGCGTGAAAAGTCTCCAATCGCTGCGTGCGTCGACGCAGAGTCCCGTTCCGTGGCGCATCGAGAGTTGCGGCGCCGGAAGGCAACGCTGCGCCATGCATCGCACCACATCGAAGAGTGTCGCATCGAACCTGTGCGTGAAGCTTCCCCCTAAGAAACCTACGCAACGAAAGCCAAAGGTATCGCATCCTCCCCCTACAGATCGGAGCCGGCGCATCCTCCTCTGCTGCGTGAAGCAGGGCTGCTGCAAAGCCTCCCCAGGATCTCAGGAGCATCGCATCGCCTTTGCCATCTTCCTTGTTATAGCTTTTGGGAACCTTATCGCAACTACAGGTACTGTTGGGCACGAAAGTGTCGCATTTTGTGCATTGAGAGTCGCACTGTGCAGGACACTGACTTTTACATCCTGGAGTACTTTCTGCAAACTCTGAACTATCTTTAAAGTAACCTTTTTGAATTATATGTTGGGTTGTCTGTAATATTTGGTCTTGTGAAGTTTTTAGTAAAGATACATTATTTTTCTAAAACTGGTGTGGAGTAAATCTGTGGTGTTTTCACTGTGTTACTGTGAGTGATGGTACAAATACTTTACACATTGCCTTTGATAGCCTAGACTGCTCAGGCCAAGCTACCTAGAGGGTGAGCAGGGGTTATCTTAACAGTGTATCCCCCATTCCCTGACTAGAAGCAAGGGTCCCTACTTGGACAGTGGTACCTACCCTGCCAACTAGAGACCCCCAGATCTAACAGCTGTTGTATCTCGTGCACTCGTACGGCACGCCATTGTAATGCCTATTTGCGCATCTCCTGCTACATTCCAACTACAACATCACAGTGCCGTTTGGAGGTGGTGCATGCCACTTAACAACATCGACTGCTGCGGCTCTTGTAACAGGCCACAAAAGAACAGAGACACACTTACCGCACTTCCTGTACACAGACATGTCCGAGACACCCTGTTCCCCTTGCCGGATAGGCACACCCCTGCACTGACCTGTGAACGACAGACCAGCACACGCCAGTCGTGCATGCAGGAGGATGCGTACGTAGCTACACATCCAGGCTCACTGCCAACGCTGAGGTGACAGCACACTGTGATGTTGCAGGGCTCGTGCCTATCATGCTAAGACAATGACCACAGAGACACACTTACTGCAGTTGTTGAGATGAGTCTTCTGGCCCTCATGGGTATCCCTGTATCATGCTCATTGACTCTATGGCACCTGTGGGTGTTCTGGTGTGGCTCTTGGCTGTGTTCTCTTTCATGGTGCGGGTAGTTGTCCTACTTAACACCAGCAGAAAGCAGGTGTAAAATCCCTGGTGCTAACGTGTCTTATCGCCGGAATTTGTTTCGCATTGCAATTGGTGTGAAAGTTGTGATGTGATTTTTTTCGTGTGCACAACAATATACGAACTGAGCAGTGTATCTCGTCAAGATCCAGCACCTGACGCACTATTCCCAATCAATATAAATACAATGAGATTTCTTAATAGATTTTGTGTGTACACTGTAAGTGCAGCCAATACCTCAGTGCAATACAATACAGGATTTTAGTATTTAGAATAAATCGCAAAGGTGCACCTCGTGTCTTTTTGCACGGGAACGGCTACTCTCCATTTCATTATCAGCACTTTAACGGAAGTAAAGTTGAGATAAATCTAACACACTATTCAGAAGTTGGTGCAAACTGCAGATATCACCAGTATTCCAGCGATAAGTGCCCCAAAATTTAACACCATGGTGGACTCCATCAAATAACAGTAATAAGAACAAGAAAGAGTCACACGGCAGTTAAGAGAACAACCAAAAACATTATTAATTTTTTTCAAACTTTATTTTTTATAATAATAAATATATAAACGATAAACTATTTTCGAACTTTATTTTTTTATTAACATAAATATAAACAATAAACTAATAAACAAAATGTAACAACAATGATACAAAACAACAAGGCGGAACACTCCTGTGGGAACCACGGAGGTCGATGACAGACCTGGAAAATCAGAAAGATTGTTAAAAAAAAACAACATGGTATTCTCAACAAAATACCACAAGAAAAAACAATAACATATATAAAATGTTTACAGCTAACAAAATTTTATAAGTTTAACTTACAAAAACTGTAAATGTAGCCGCTTTAAAATATTTACCGAATCTGAGGAAATTTTTTTGCAGAAGGCACCACGCCCACAACATTTTTCTTCAGTGGTGAAGAAATTTTTAACTTTTTCCAAGGGGCAAACAAAGACCAATGCCACCTTCTTCATTCGCAAGATTTGCCAAAGAGTTCTGTTACGAGGGGATCCTAACAAAAAATACTCGTGCGGCCCAGCAAGTATGATGAAACACCTAAGGACCCTTCATCCAAACAATCTTGCACGAGAAGAGTGCAAACAGATGAGAATCACTCCTGTTCTGTATCTGTAAAAAAGAATCACAAATAAATGTATATTAATAACTTTCAAATTTATACTATTCCATTACTGTACAAACACATTTTATATAAAAACTGACTAAGAAACTATAGCCCTGAACCATAAGTGTGACGATCGTTAAAACACTACATGCATAATGCATACTACTTTGAAGCAGTTCATGCCCTAAAGCCTACCTCACTAAAAGACTACATGCTAACTGACTAAATGATTACAGTACTATAAGGAGACACACTGGGTGAGTGGCAGGGTGTTTGCTAGAAGAGTATGAATACTAACTAGGGAATTGAAGGTGTGAAACACAACTGTGTAGGTGATTAGAGGACTGCATCCATACTGCATAGGCATTTAAAGCAGTCCATGTGCTAAGGCCTGGCTCACTGCATGACTACTTGGGTACTGACTGAATGATAAGAGTACAGCAAGGAGAGTGCCTTGATGAATTTATAAGTGCTAGGCTTTTCGCACAGGGAATGGATTAGTACTTGGTACTGAAGGGGTCACTAGAGGAGTGCAAAAGCAGTCACAAGTGCTGGACTTTATGGATACTGACTAGGAAATTTAAAGTGTGAAAGACAATTGTCTAGGTGGTTAGAAGACTGCATGCATAGTGCATAGGGGTTTGAAACAGTCCATGTGCTAAGGCCTGGCTCAGTGTATGAATACTTAGGCAGTGACTGAATGATTAGAGTACTGCAAAGATAGTATCTTGGTGAATTTATAAGTGTTTGGGTTTTAGCACAGTGAATGGATTAGTACATGGTGCGGAATGGGTCACTAGAGGACTGCAAAGGGAGTGACAGGGTATTTCCTGGAAGTGTATGGATACTGACTAGGGAATTGAAGGTGAGAAAGACAATTGTGTAGGTGGTTAGAGGACTGCATGCATAGTGGATAAGGGTTTGAAGCAGTCCATATACTAAGGCCTGGGTCACTGGATGAGTACTTGGGTACTGACTGAATGATTAGAGTACTGCAAGGAGAGTGCCTGGGTGAATTTATTAGGGTTTGGCGCAGTGAATGGATTAGTACATGATGCTGAATGGGTCACTAGAGGAGTGCAAATGGAGTGACAGGGTGTTTGCTGGAAGTGAACGGATACTGACTGGGGAATTGAAGGTGTGAAAGACAAGTGTGTAGGTGCTTAGAGGACTGCATGCATAGTGGATAGGGTTTTGAAGAAGTCCATGTGCTAAGACCTGGCTCAGTGCATGAATACTTAGGCAGTGACTGAATCATAAGAGTACTGGAAAGAGAGCGTCTTGGTGAATTTATAAGTGTTTGGGTTTTTGCACAGTGAATGGATTAGTACATACTGTTGAATGGGTCTCTAGAGGACTGCAAAGGAAGTGACAGGATGTTTCCTGGAAGTGTATGGATACTGACTAGGGAATTGAAGGTGTAAAAGACAAGTCTATAGTATGTTAGAACACTACATGCATACTGCATAGACATTTGAAGCAGTCTATTTGGTACTTAGAAACTGACTAAATAATCAGACTACTTCTAGGACAGTGCTTAGGTAAAACTTTTAAATTTTCAGTTCTGCCACAGTGAACAGAATAGTACATGGTACTGCACCTTAGTGTAAAACCCCAACTCATTTTATCAATGCATAAGCAAAGACTAGCTTCTAATGCTACTAAAACTTGACAACATGAGAGGTTTTAAATTAGTTATCTGTCAGCAAATACACGATGTTACCAAATGCTTCTCTCACAGTGGTTCTCAAATGCACACAGACTCACAGTGTAATTCTAGACATCAACCACTATACCAATTATGCCGATGACACTCAGCTGATTTTCTCATTTGAGGGTAGTGAGACTGTCTCGAAAGACACTTTCCATCGTTGCATGTCGGCCACTGCTGAGTGGCTGCGAGCTAATGCCCTTCAGTTTAATGGATCAAAAACGGAAGTTCTTTACTGCTCCTCTGATCGCTCTCCTCGTGTTCTACCGGATGACTTTTGGCCAAATTCTATCCCAGGCTCCGTGGAAGCCGCTAAATCGGCTCGCAACCTGGGAGTGCTGTTCGAACCTGGCCTGCAGCTGGATGCTTCAGTAAATAAGATCACAGCGACCTGTATGGGCCTGCTTCGGGCTTTGCGTAAAATTTTGCCATTGCTTCCACCAGGTGCAAGAGCAGAGGTAGTGCGTAGTACCATTCTCAGTAGGTTAGACTACTGCAACGCACTACTGTTAGGAGCTCCAAAAATTCTGATCCTTAAACTACAGAGGATTCAGAACATGGCTGCGAAACTGGCTTTGTCGCGACCACGCTCTGCTTCCTCTTCAGCAGCCTTGGCCGATCTGCATTGGCTGCCAGTGCAGCAGAGGATTGCTTTTAAGGCACTTTGCCTGGTATTTAGAGCGCTGCATGGATTGGGGCCTATCCCTCTTCAGCATCTCTTCTCATGGTATCAAACGGCTCGACCATTGAGATCGTCGTCGGCGTTTTTTGTGAGGATTCCTAGGATCACTAGAGTAAGGATGGGTGGCCGTGCTTTTAGCTATACGGCCGCCACATTGTGGAATTCTCTACCCTTGATACTGAGGAGTAGTCAACATCTGCCTTCCTTTAAAAAGGAGCTTAAGACCTTCCTGTTTCCAAGCGCAAGATAACATCTGTGATGGCTCGATAGGATCTCAGCGCCAGGATACCCTTTGGGTGACAGCCGCGCTTAACAAGTATTAAATACATACATTAAATACATACATACCTAGGAGTTTACCAAAAATCATTCACTACTGTGGAAGTGGTAAGCGAACTGCACACAATCTTCATATTTCAGAACTGCACTTTTGTGTCAAAGCCTGACTCATTTAATCAAAGCATAAGCAAAGACTGGCTTCTAATGCTACTAAAACTTCACAACATGACCGGTTTTAAAAGAGGTATATGTCAGCAAATACACGATGTTACCAAATGCTTCTCTCACAATCCTTACCCAAATGCACACAGACTCACAGTGTGATTTTAGACAAGCAACTCTATCCTAGGAGTTTACCAAAACTCATTCACTACTCTGGAAGAGTTAATGGTAGTGCACACAATCTACATATTTAAGTACAGCACATCAGTGTCAAAGCATGACTCATTTAATCAACATATAAGCAAAGACTTGATTCTAATGCTACTAAAACTTCTCATCATGACAGATTTTAAAACAGTTATCTGTCAGCAAATACATGATCTAACCAAATGCTTCTCTCACAGTGATCCCAAATACACACTAACTCACAGTGTGATTCTAGACAGGCACCACTATCCCTATGAGTTTACCAAAACTCATTCACTACAGTGCAAGTGGTAAGGGAACTGCACACAATCTACATATTTCAAACTGCAATTTACTGTCAATGCCTGACTCATATAATGAAATCATAAGCCATAACTGTCTTCTAATGCTACTAAAACTTGACAACATGACATGTTTTACAACACTTATCTGTCAGCAAATACACGATGTTACCAAACACTTCTCTCACAGTGGTTCCCAAATGCACACAGACTCACAGTGTGATTCTAGACAAACAACACTATCCCTAGGAGTTTACCAAAACTCATTCACTATAGTGGAAGTGGTAAAGAACCTGCACACAATCTACATATTTTACGACTACACTTTAATGTCAATGCCTGACTAATTTAATCAATGCATAAGCAAAGACTGGCTTCTAATGCTACTAAAACTTGACAACGTGACAGGTTTTAAAACAGTTATCTGTCAGTAAATACACGATGTTACCAAATGCTTCTCTCACAATCCTTACCCAAATGCACACAGACTCACAGTGTGATTTTAGACAATCAACACTATCCTAGGACTTTACCAAAACTAATTCACTACTGTGGAAGGGGTAAGGGGACTGCACACAATCTACATATTTAAGTACAGCACATCAGTGTCAAAGCATGGCTCATTTAATCAACATATAAGCAAAGACTTGATTCTAATGCTACTAAAACTTCACAACATGACAGATTTTAAAACAGTTATCTGTCAGCAAATACATGATGTTACTAAATGCTTCTCTCACAGTGATCCCAAATACACACTAACTCACAGTGTGATTCTAGACAAGCACCACTATCCCTATGAGTTTACCAAAACTCATTCACTACAGTGCAAGTGGTAAGGGAACTGCACACAATCTACATATTTCACGACTGCAATTTACTGTCAATGCCTGACTCATTTAATGAAAGCATAAGCCATAACTGTCTTCTAATGCTACTAAAACTTGACAACCTGACTGGGTTTAAAACAGTTATCTGTCAGCAAATACACGATGTTACCAAATGCTTCTCTCACAGTGGTTCCCAAATGCACACAGACTCACTGTGTGATTCTAGACAAACAACACTAGCCCTTGCACTATATCAAAACACATTTCTTCATCTAGAAGTAGTACTACATTTTAGTATAAAAACATAACATAACTCATTTCACAAATTCATAAACAATGACTGGTTTCTAATTCTACCAAAATATAAAAACTGCACAGTTATTTGTCTACAAACACATGAAAAACACAAATGCCTATCACAGAATGGTTTCTACATGCACACACATTGTAGAGAAAAAAAGTACTCCCTACACTTTAGCAGGAAAAATACATTAGTCTGATTAAAATCAAAATAGTCTACATACATCCCCTCACAATTAAATAACTCATCTTCCAAGTTCTTTCGTAGATTAAGGAGTATATCAATCACTCACCATATTTTCTTTTTCAGCAAAAGCAAAGAATGAAAAAGTTTCGCTTTCATTTTCCACACATATACATGTAAACATCAAATCACAATCCTTCGCACATAAACTCAAAAGAAAACACACATTTCTATTGGTTAAACATTTCAACCCTTTCCAACTGAAATACATTTCAACCCTTCCCCCAATCTGCCTTCTGCCTGTTACCATAGAAACAGCTCATGGAACACTGCACTGAGCTCACAGGTCACAAGTTCAGCACACAATGTTCCTACACAAGGCAGGAAGTGTGCTTGACTTTTCAACATATCAGCTTATCATATATAATGTTCCTTACAATCTGTTTTTGTTAACCAATAACAATCATACCTTTAAAAAACAAAAATATACACCCTACCTTTCAGTGTAGAGAGTTGTTATACAACAAATGATTTCTTGTCGTTTTTCAAAAAACGTTGCCGTGGATCCGCGCACCCACCGCGAGAGAATCCGTGCATCCAACGCGATAGGATGCGCGCATTTCGCCGCTTTTTTTTTTTTTTTAAAAAGGGGGGCCACAGGGGGTCCTTCTGGGGCGGGCCCCTAAGCACCTCTAGAGGGTCAGAGTATTTCCACTCTGCCCCCTTTATATCTTTTACACACCGATTCTCCTTCCATCTTCAGCCTCGCTTCTACCGAGGCAGAAAATGGCCGCCAACAGTTCCTGGTTTCGAATGTAGAGAGACGCTCGAAAGCCAATTAGCATTCAGCGCGCGATCGGGAGGGTGCGCGCTCCATTCGGGGAGGGAGCGCTTACGGTGCGGGTACGGTCCGCGGATACTCCGCGGCCATAGATATCACTAACTTTTTTACCCTAATTTTCTCAGGGACTACTGAACAGATTCACACCAAATATGCAAAAGGCACGAGTCCGAACTGAGGATTACCTCTTTGCCAAATTTGGTGTCATTCCGTTCAGCGGTTCGGGCTGTAGCTGCGACAACAGATCCTATGGGAAATTGCATGGGGAAAACGCGTTTTGGGACCCACCTTTTTTCTCGGCCCCCGCTTCACGGATCACCACAAAACTTTCAGGGTAGGAGCGGAGCTGGCCAAAAGTTTTGAAAATTTCGCGAAGATTCGTGAATCGGCACCAAAGATATTCCCAATAGAATGTTGCGGATTTCCTATGGAAAATAGGTGCTAACTATAACTATCTACTGGTGACCGCCAGTAGATAATATATATATATATATATTCACTGAAAAAACCATAGGTTTCACACATGTTATAGTTAGCGGAAATTTTACTGATAAAAAACCAATGAAATTCCCCCGTTATAGTTAGTGCAGGCAACTATAACTCACGCGACCGCAATCCTCTGCTGGTGCTAATACTGTATTTAGACACTTATTTGCCCATGTCTTCTTCCATACATTTTTAGCTATACATATATCACAAATATTTTTTTTTCATAAAGACACATATGTCATCAGCAGAAGATTGCGGTCGCGTGAGTTATAGTTGCCTGCACTAACTATAACGGGGGAATTTCATTGGTTTTTTATCAGTAAAATTTCCGCTAACTATAACATGTGTGAAACCTATGGTTTTTTCAGTGAATTTGCAAGGTTTTTTAAATGCTAATTCCTAACTATAACGTGTGTGAAACCTATGGTTTTTTCAGTGAATTTGTACGGTTTTTTAAATGCTAAGTTACTTTACGCCATTCGTGGCGTGCGCGCCCACTTAACGCAGTTCGTTCCGTGCGCGCACGGTGCGCATCGCGCACCGCGCGCCCACTTTACGCAGTTAGTGCCGTGCACGCACGGTGGGCACGCAGTGCCCTACGCGCACCGCGTGCCCACGTTACGCTAGATGGGCCATGTACGCACGATGCGCTTCGCGCACCGTGCGCACATGGAGGACATATGATGCACTTCGTTTTGAAAGGTAATATTTAAATTTTTCACACCTCTGATAAGCCATGCACAAATGGTGGCCTTCGGGCACCATTTGCACACGGGGTGGGGAGAGTGTGGATAATTTTTTTTTAAAAATATTTTTGTACCGTACGCGTACGGTAAGCGTAATCGGCGAAATTAGCGAAAAAATAAAAATTCCGTTTTTGGCCTTGGGGGATCTTTGGGGACTCCCTCAACATGGCTAGGTGTTTTGGAGCTGTCCAAACAGCCCCTTTACATGTTTTTGTGCTTTGTATTTTAATCCACACTCTCAGTGCGAGAGAGAAAATGGCGGCCGCCGCTTCCTGGTTTCGGCCGATTCGAATGTTTACTAAGATCTAAGAGCCAATCAGAATTGCGCTCGCGCGCGCCACCGTACGCGTACGGTAAGCGTACCGTAAGCGCACCGTAAGCTGGCTCAGATATATATATTGATTTAAAGGCTATTTTCTCAGAATCTACTAAACAGATTTACACCAAACCTACAAAAGGCAGTTCCTTGACCTGAGGACTACCTCTCTGCCAAATTTCTAGTAATTCTGTTCAGCCGTTCGGGCTGTAGCTGTGTCTAAAGGTCCTATGGAAAAATGCATGGGAAAAACGCGTTTTGGGACCCCCCTTTTATCTCAGCCCCCGCTTGACGAATCCCCCCGAGACTTTCAGGGTAGGAGCGGAGCGTAGCGCCCCACCTATTTTGAAAAATTTGCGAGGATTCGTCGACCGGCGCCAAAGTTATTCAAAATAGAATGTTGCGGATTTCCTATGGAAACGTGGTCCTAACTATAACTACCTACTGGCGACCGCCAGTAGGTAATATATATATATATATATATATATATATATATATATATATCCTCCAATTCTGTTTCCCCGTCAAGGCTGCCTCCTCCTGGCACCTGCCCCAGACAGTACAGACACGGACCGTATTCTTTGTGCAAATATTTATTTAGCTTGTTCGCGTGCTAGTCGCCATAACGTTTCGGCTCCACTAGAGCCTTGTTCACATGACAACGTGAAACTTCAAAACACTTCCTTAAATAGGAAAAAAGATACTCTGCACGTGATAACAGAGAAAAAGGCATAGACGTAGAAAACAGACTTGAAAAGATGGATTCCCATGTAGATAACATCGTATTCCATGGTTATACATTGTAAATTGCTATGTTTAAATCATAATACAATTTAAAAATGGGAAGATTTCACCGTAATATACACATTGGAGTTTATACAGTGAAAAAAACAATTGTTTAAGTTTGAAATAAACAAAAATGAAGACAATAGCCATGCAAAGTTGCTGCAACCTACAATGGTGCATCATAGATATTTAAATATTCAAGTACCTATCGAAATGTCTGTTAAATACATATATGGCCAAATTACTCCACTATGCATATCGAACCATCAAATGTCTGTCCTGATTTCCAATTGCGGGATGAATCCCAATGTTGACCATGTCTAGCCACAGGTACCCTATTCTGTGCTGCAGATCCCTGCAGCTGTGCAAATAATGCGAGGGAGTGTACTAAAGTGCAAAAGTGCCAATAAATAATCATATCACCCAACAATTCGAAAAACACTAAATTCTTATAAAAACAATTGTGTTAAAAATATGTTAACAACATTTGTAAATTCCAAAGTGCAAAAATGCATAGAAAGTGCAAAGTAAGTAAAGGTCGGCTGACTGAGCCCAGTCAAGTCCACAGGATAATGTTGAAAAAATCCCTGAAATGGATAATGCATAAGGTGGATAATTAACCACTACAAACAGTATGTTTGAAAATGGTAAACCATTATAAAACATTGTAAAAGCATGACCAATCACTGATGTAAAAAATGCGATATCTATACAAGGGGGTTTTGACTCAACATAGTGCAAATTTTCATAGGGTGTCATTGTGTTCAAGACTGTCCTATAATTCAGCCTAGTACATATGTAGTTATAATATACAGTACTGAGAAAACATCAAAAATACTACAGATGGTAAATTATTTCTGTTATAAAACAATAAATAGTACAAAAAATGGTTAAAATTATTATCCCACAATAATAAAAACCATTAGTAAAATCAATCGTATAAATACCAAATTCGTAGATGTACCGATAATTGATGTGTTTGCTCTTGTGTCAAGTCCTACCCCAGACAGAATATACAGAACATAAGGAATGTACTTCTAACCTAAGATGGTATGTAAATCTTCAGTTACGTTAAGCCCACCCGGGAATTTAGAATCAAGTCGGAGTATGTATTTTGTTTCCAACTGTCTTAACATGGCTTCCCTATTCCCTCCACGTCTGCTAGCCAGTACTGAATCAATAACAAAGAAAGTCAATTCCTTGTTATTGCTGTGGTATACCTCCTTAAAATGGTGAGCAACAGGGTAGGTATTGTCCTGGTTTACAATTGCCCTTAAATGCTGTAGGATGCGTTTGTGTACCTCTAATTTGGTACTACCTACATATCTGAGTGCACACGGACATTGGAGTACATATACGGCATATTCTGTTTTGCAAGTTAACAACTTCTCTATTTTGTGTTTTCTATCGCTAAATCCATCTTTATAGTGTTTGGTATTTACCCCATGTGTACATGCTTTGCATATTTTACATTTAAAAAATCCACCGTTAGTTTGAAGCCAACTTGTTTTTTCCATGATTTCAGGGTTAGTATTTATGAGGCAATCTCTCATGGAGGGAGCTCGACTAAAAGTCAAGGTTGCCCTACGAGGGAGGGTTGGGCCTAAAATAGAGTCACTTGTTAAAATAGGCCAATTACGGTTGAAAATACGATATAATTCACGATGCTGTTTGTTAAAACCAGTTATAATTCTAAATTCATTCTGTGGTTTGGAAACTTCTTGGGTTACTGGATTACTACTAATTGTATTGTCATATTTGTTTAGTAACTCCTGTCTAGTTTTTAATCGGGATTTCATAATGGCTTTATCAATCATCTCCTCCGAGTATCCCCGTTGAATAAATCTATTTTTACTGGATACTTGGGCCACATTCAATTCAGCCTCATTGCTGCATACTCTGCGCAAACGTAGCATCTCATCATATGGGATGCTGGAGATTAAGTGATGTGGATGGGCACTAGCCGCATGTAAAATAGTATTGCCAGCTGTTTCTTTCCTGAATAATCTCGTTTCGATAGAACCATTAGAAATGTACACCTCTGTGTCTAAAAATGTGACGTTAGATTGGCTCATAGTGACTGTAAAATTAAGATTGAAATTGTTAATATTGATGGTCCTAACAAATTCCTCAGCTGCCTCCTTACTTCCCTCCCATACTACAAACAGATCATCTATGTAACGATACCACGCAATAATATGCGAATCCATTATGTTGCTGTATTTGGTTTTGAGGACCAGTTCCTCCCAAGCTCCCATGTACAAACATGCATAGCTCGGAGAGAAACTGGCCCCCATAGCAACTCCTTGCAGCTGACGATACACCAGATTGTTATACATAAACACATTGTTGTATAAACATATTTTGAGCATTTCCATAAGCATGGTTGTGTGATCTTTAAATTGTTCTTCCCTCTTGGATAAATAATATTCAACCGCTGCCATGCCGTCATTGTGTAATATGCTGGTGTATAGCGATGATACGTCTAATGCCAACATCCTAAAACCCTCCCTCCATTCAATCCTTTGTAATTTCAGCAAAAAGTCACCAGTGTCCTGGATATACGATTCCAATGATTTCACAGCTCCCTGTAAAAAATAATCGATATAAACTGATGTTTTTTCCAGGAGACCCCCTCTAGCCGAAATGATAGGCCTGCCAGGGGGGTTTACCATGTCTTTGTGGACATTGGGAATGAAATAAATGAATGGAACTTTAGGGTAATCAGTCTTTAAAAATGCATATTCATCATTGGTCAGCATAGACTTATTTTTCCATTTTTATAGCTTTTTGTGGAATTCAACTTGCATAGTTCTTACCATTGACATATTGCTTCATTCATAATGCTGCCTGTTGTCAAGCTGGGAGTAGGCCTCCTTGTCATATAAAGATCTAGTCATTAATACAATATTGCCTCCTTTATCGCTGCCCCTTACAAAATATATATATATGTATGAAAATTATAATATACATTACAATTATTAGTTTCATAATTGCTTTTAAGTAGACAAATGTATATATATATATTAATTATAATATATATGTGTTTAGCTTTTGTAAATTAAGTTGATTTGTTATATTTGGTAAAATATATATGAAAACAATCTATTTTTTAAAATTAATGTTACTATTTAATAGACATCGAAATTAGTTTTCAATATTTTTGTACTTACAATTATAAGTATAGGATAGTGATGTTTTTGACATCGATATTTTGGTCACAATATTTTTGCATGGCGATATTTTGGTGTACACTTTACCCACATCCATTTTTATTGTGAGGTCTAGGAAATTAGTAGTTGAGTTAACATGGTGCTATAAGAATTTAATATCTGTGCTAGTTCTGTTTAGCTAGTCAATAAAAGTAAACTACATCATATTCATTATCATGCCTGATCATAAAATGTACTATCTATGTGTCGTTTCCAGGCACATATTTTTCTCATGTAAGCGTTTGCGGCAGATAAAATTACGATAGTAATATAAAAAAGTCTTTGTCAATTTGGAATTCTGTAGCTCTAATGCAAGGTACTAGTATTATAAAAAGGTCTCACTAACACCACATGATTTATCTCTCAAATATCACTTTTAATGACATTTTGGACATTCAGCCATTTTACTTCTAAGGTCAGCTTAGGAGTTCTGCAAATACATACATTTTTGTCTAGAAAACACACTCAATTTTAGTATGCATTTATTAATTTTACAAAGCAAAAGATTTGTATTTGGTAGACTTGGCTGCACACATGACAGCTACTCCCAGGTAGAAGGAGAGCTATCAGTAACTTATGAGCTACTTGTTGGAGAAGCCTTGATTAGAGGGCATAACACCATGTTTATAAAATGTTCATGAATTGCTTATAGCATTCAAAGGACTTAATAAAAAGGGGCAAAGCATTTCACAATTTAGATGTAGCATAGGAGAAGGATATGTTCCCCCAACCCCCAAAGACTACATGGAATGCTCGGTCCCACTATGTTATTTCTGTCAGCTGAACGAAGTTGCTGCTTGGGAATGTGCCACTGGAATTCAGGGGCCGATTACGATGACGTTGAGACTGCCACCAACAGTCTGTCGGTCTCAACACCATCGTCTGCATGTTTTCTGCCCGCCATATTATAATGGCGGGCGGAAGTATTGCGGTCAGAACGCCACGCATCCGATGGGCCCCTTGAGCCTGCCGGTGCAGTGGAGGGCCTCGCATTCCCTACAACAATGGCGGTGCCTACCAGGCACCGCCGTAGGGATTAGGATGTCCCTTTCCGCCTGCCTGTTCATAGCAGTTAACCCACCATGAACAGGCAGGCGGAAAGGGACTTTGGGGGCCCTTAGCGGGCCCCACTTCCACCCTGGCCCTATGCTGTGGGCACACACTATAGATGCCTGCACCATGTGGCAGGCGCCGCGTGGTGCCTGCACCTAGTGCAGGGATATGTACGGTGTCCCTTTTTTGCATTGTGGCGGGTGCTGCAGCCAGTGGTCTGGTAAAAGGTCAGTATTATGAATGGCGCGATAAGGCACGCATGTTGGAATTATACTTCAGACAGCCAGGTATACCTCTTTGCAATGCAATAGTAACTCCGACCCCAGAGGCTTAAATATAACTCTTCTCAAATGAATGGGACAGTTTTCTCCTCATGAGGCTGCATTTCAATCTTCTTCACTTTTTTCTGGTCTCTCTCACTCAAGGGTGGTCCACAACCCTTTCCACACACCCTGTGATGACAGGTCTAGACATAGCACAATTCACTTTATGTTATTCTGTCCTCTTAACACTACCCATCAAAAACACTTCCTGATTCCACTATTAAGCAGGATCAATATTATATCTCATAAGGAAGCTTTTCTCTTTTTACACCAACTAGGTAGCCTGAGGTGTTTTATGCTGTGATCAATTTAATCAAATGCTCACTAATTACTAGAAAGAGATATTAATAAGGGCCACTGCTTTATTGACGTTTTCATATTGTTTCTATCGCTTACTTTATCCATGACAAAGTAGTTTCTGTACATGTCATTTTATTGTGATATTAACTTTAATGCTCATTTCTTTTTAATCTATTGTTATTTTTGGAATAATACTTTTAGGGCTATTATTCCAGCCGGATAAAGTTTTTGGATTGTTTACAAAGTAGCAAATAACAAAATATCATTAAACATAATTCCCAAATTCCTTGCTGATATGACTGGCATAGGAAGAGTACCACCAAGAGTTTGATCAGTTAAATTAGTCTTTGCCAAAAAGAGGAACTTTAGTCTTTTCTGCATTTAATTTAAGTTATTCTTCATTGCAATACTGACTTCATGCATGCAAGGTTCATGAAAGTTAGAAGATTCTAACTGAGTATTGTCACAGATGCTAGCTATTATCTGGGTGTCATCTGCCTATAAAAAGTCTGAAAGGCCAAAAGATATAATCAGATCAGCAAGAGGTGAAACATAAAGAAAAAAAAGGGTAGGACTTAGCTTTGGGGGACCCTGCAAAGCAGACAGAAATGTTTGATGTAATCTGCCCACAGACAACTGTCCAGGTCTTTCTCCTTGATCCCTAGCTGCATTAGATGGGTCACTCACATGGAATGGCAGATGGCATCAAATCCTGCCCAGAGATCCAACAAAATATGAACAGCAGAACTGCTACTGTCTACATTAAGGGGCCAATTACGATGCAGCACGTAAAGGAAACCGGCCAGTCATTCTGGCTGGCTTCTTATGGGCTCGGAGAGCCCGCCTGCCAGTCGGAATCTGGCCTGTATCTCAAGGGCGGGCCTTTCCGCCCTTGAGATTATGATGACAGTTTTCGACATGGTTTCCATGCCGGCCTGTCCGACATTTAAACCATGACGGAAAGTGTGTTTGGGGGCCCCTAGCAGGGCCCCCTTGGGTGCACGGCCTCCAGTTGGAGGCCGACGGGGGACCTATGATGTCCTCCTGTTGATCCCTGCACCTTGAGGTGCCTTTTTTGTCACAAAAGGTACTCCATTGGACCAACTAGTGGTCAGTGGTGTTAAGTTGACTAACTACACATGGGAACAAATCAAGAATCAGGCAAAAAATAGGGGAAGGAAGAGAATAACAAGGGCCTCTCTAGTGAAAGGTTGTACCTAACTCAACCATAAGTGTGGGGAGGGGAATCTTAACATTTATTTTAGTTACCCTCACACATCCTAGTGGTGTCATGCTTCATCATTGGGTCACCCCGACTCCTATAGGTCGGGGTGGGCTCGACCGCAGTATTGGGAGCTCTTTTGATAAATGAAGGTCAGGGGGGCTTAAAGATTAAGAAACCTCAGGCAGACCCCTAGAGTCCCTTTATTCTTGGGTCTGTCTGGGTTAATAAAAATTGTTAAAAAACGGGTCTGTAGGAGAGTTATGGTCCTAGGACCCTAGTGCCAACATGTTTCAGTCCTGGGTGGCCATATAGGTCCTGGACTTTCTTCAGGGCAAAGGGTTGGCCCCTCTGAATGAATGATTGGATAGGATGGGGGGTCCCTATCCTATCTGTAATGTGAGGGCAGAGTAGCTACTCCTCGTGTATGTGTAACAGTGAATGCATCCGTTAGCTGTTAACGTCCATCTGTGAAAATGAAAGTAAAAAGATACGACAGACAACATATAACATTACAAGTCACATTAAATATAAGGATATTGTTGTGCTTAGTACCAATTTGGTGCATAGTGGAGACCGGACAAAGGGGCATGCCATAATCATGTGCATGCTAGTGTCAACAGTCTCAACCCCTCTTGTGCCACTCATCTTTGCATCTGTAACACACTGATTCTATGTGACAGGTATTTGTGAAGTGGTAATTTTAATCACATGCTAACACTAACTGCGTGTTAGTTTTTGTATATATCAATGTGTGCACCAGGTGCCAGTCTCTTATTAAAAGTAACTCAGCGTATTTTTCTCAGAATAGTGCTTGTTTACTTGAAATTAATCGGAGCTGTAACGTGCATGCATGCATACTTCATATATTCAGCTAATCTATACAACCACCCACATTCATTCTAAGTCTTACCCTGCTGTTGGAGGGTACGAGTATCCCACAGGACCGGTAGGAAAATGTGGGCGGTCCTGAAATGGTTGTCAGTAGGACGGGTGAGATGAGAGATAGTAAGGAAGAGACTGAGAGAAGCGACGCTTATAAAGAAGCGGTTCTGTATCACACGAGTGCGTTACTCAGCATAATATCAGCGTCTATAAACACTTACTTAGATTCAAGATCTCGCCCCGCTCCTTACACCTACTTGGGTACCGGTCCTCGGCTTGTGCAGAGGAGTACTTGGAAAACGGGTATTTTATACTTGAATGAAGCGCGGGACGTGGGGAATTGAAGATCCGCCCCGGCTCAGGTGATCGGAAATGACGTCAAATTGACGTTACGTGCCGATACGTGGACACCAAAAAATGGGGAGTTGTAGTTCAAGTAACGCTTTCAAGTTCGATTGAAGTAGGAATCAGCGTTGAGATACTGTGCAAAAAGTATGTCTCAATAAAGCACTTCGAGAAATTAAAAAAGTAGGTGTGTGTAACGCACTCGATAAAATGCCTTTGCAGTTCTGGCATGAGTCGGAGCGTGAATTATATGGGTAATTGTGGTAATGCAACCAGTGTGCAACTGGGTATAGCACGCTGAGCGATGTATGAGAAAATTAATGAAATTCCTCATTCTGCGGAACCTATTTCTAGTAATTAGAATATATAAAAGTTTTTTTATATATACCTGTTTTTGTCTCTATTAACGGTATGATCCAGAGATATGTACGTGGCGTTGACAGTCGCCTGGAGGAACCGTTGTCATAGCAGACTGCTATTGATCAAGGTGAAATAGAAAGTATTGTTCACTGTATTACAGGCATAACTTAGTTAGAACGGAGATTGAAGATCTCTTCACAGTTCTTTACGTTCTACATGTTGAACACATTATCGTTGATACTAGGGACGATGTCACAGATTCCTGAGAGGTTTTGACATTCTGGGTGGTTAGTCAATATACATGTAGGCTCAGATCAGATTTCCGAAGTAAATTTCTGTGGAGAAAACCATTCCCTAATAAATATACTGTCACTTATTTATTAATCTGGCTCCAAGGAATGCAGTCGTGAAAGCCGCTCGCATGGGTTTTTAAGCGGTACACCCAGCGTTGTTCTCTATCCAGGAGTTTTTTTTGTAGGTTGCCGCTACCCATAACATTTTCAATCACTGTCCACCATATGTCAGTGTCTTTATGTTGACGCTCCTTAAAGTGTGCTGTGAATCTTGTTGCTGTAATAGCACGTCTGATTGTGCTCCTGTGTTCGCTAATACGGACCTTCACCTTGCGACTCGTCATACCCACATAAATCAGATTACATGGACATTTAATAAGGTAAATGACTGATTCTGAATTACAATTCGTATGCGATCTCTGTTCCCAGGGTGTGTGTAACCCTAGATCTAAGTTTTTCGTGTGTTCAGTAAACTCACACACCACGCATGATCCACAGGGAAAGTGGCCAATGACCGGGAAATTTTTCCACAGTGTCATTTGGGTCTCACCCTTTGGTTTGTATGTGTCTGTGTGTACTAACGTGTCCTTTAAGCTTTTGTTTTTTCTGAATGAGAACATGGGTTTGTCATATGTTAATTTATTGGATGTAAGGATGGACCACTTCTTGTTAATGATTTTTTTCACTTCATTGGAGGATGAATTGAATGTAGTGACACAAATCATCTGTTCTGTTCTGTTTGTGTTCCTTTTTTGAGTCTCAAGAAGGGCCTCTCGTGGGGTGTTACGTGCTCTCTTGGCTTTTTCGATAATTTTCGCAGGGTAATCCTTTTGTTTCAGTTTCTCTGTTAAGATGTGTGCTTCTTTCTTGTAATCTTGGAGATCTGAACAGTTCCTCCGGATTCGTAAGAACTGTCCCATTGGAAGGTTTTCTCTGAGGGTGCGTGGACGAGCACTGTCGAATCTTAACAGGCTGTTCCTGTCGGTGGGTTTGGTGTATAGAGAACTTGTTAGTGTTCCGTC
The DNA here is from genome assembly GCF_964204655.1 of Triturus cristatus. Lineage (NCBI taxonomy): Eukaryota > Metazoa > Chordata > Amphibia > Caudata > Salamandridae > Triturus > Triturus cristatus. Next base: position 780,774,237 of record NC_140580.1, read on the forward strand.
CCTGGCAATTATGTTGATGTCTAAAAAGTTGATTACTTTTCTGTTCATGGTGAAACGTAGATGTGGGTTTAACCCACTAATCCAGTCTGTACATTTTCGTAGGGTCTGGTCATCGCCCTTCCAAATTAGCAGGATATCGTCGATGTATCGATACCATTTACAGATGTTATTGGTATATGGATTCACCGTCCATATGTGTTGGTCCTCAAAGTGGCTCAAATAAGGGCATGTGATGCTAGGAGCGAAGGTGCTCCCCATAGAAGTACCATGGATTTGTAAGTACATTTGGTTCTCAAACTTAAAGAAGTTCGCTGCAAGTGCCAGGTGTGTTAAAGTGATTATCCATTCGACCGGAGCAGTCCAAAGCCAGTTCTCATTTCTGAAAAGGACTTCTATGACTTCAATGCTCTCTGTCTGGGGTATGCTAGTATACAATGCCTCCACATCGAGGCACACTAAGATGTTTTCCTGTGGGTCATATTCAATGTTTGTCAATAGGTTGAGGAGGTGCTTGGTATCTTGTACGTTAGATGTTATACGTGTGACCAATGGGCGTAAGAACCAGTCTGTATACTTAGACAGTGGTTCTAGAACGGATCCTATTCCTGAGACGATAGGTCTACCCGGAGGAGGTATTTTTCCTTTATGAATTTTAGGAATCGTGTAGAACAAGGGTGTTCGTGGATTCTCCTGATTAAGGAAATCATGTGCTTTCTTGGAGATCCATCCTTTTTCCAGTGCATCTATAGTTAGTGTCAAAATGGTCTTCCTGAGTCTTTGTGTGGGGTCTCGGTTGATCATTCTGTAGAATTTCTTGTCAGCAAGGAGGGTGAGACATGCATTTCTATAGGCATTTGTGCTTTGGATTACTGTAGCTCCACCTTTGTCAGCTGGCTTTATGATTATCTCCAATCTGTTTTTAAATTTTTCAAGAGCGGTTCGTTCTTTGTTGCTCAGGTTGTTAAATACGTTCTTCTTAGGTTGCAGTTCTTCTACTTCTCTAACTACTGCCTCTTCAAAAGCAAGTACCTGAGGTGCCTGCCACGAGGTGCATGGATGAACCACACCTCCCATTTCAATATGGGAGCATGCATAATGGCTGGTGTACGGCTGGATTTCATGCTGCCATAGTAAAATGTAGGAATGCGACTGAACTGTGATCGATCGCATCCCAATGAGGCGGTCGGCACCACCAACTGGGTTTCGGGCGGAAGTGATTCCGCCCGACATTGTAATGACCTCCTAAGTCTGATGCCATCTGCGAAAACTGCTATTACGAGTATTGTGTTGTGACGACTTCTGCAGCCAGATTGTGATTTGTCCAAAAGATCCTGGTTATCCAGAAACACTAGAAGTTCTCAAGTCCATATGAAGTAGACCGGTAATTTTTTTGGTCTTTAGATTTGGCATGTGTTTTTCAAATTGAAGGGATAACTGTAGCTTCCTTCCAAGCCCCAGGAAATATACCCAAATCAGTTTATCACATTGAATAATGCAGTACGATGTTTGGAGATAATATCAAGAACATGCTGCAGAATTCTGAGAGGAGGGGGATCAGTGGGAGCCCCAGATTTTGTGGGAACAACATGATCCTTTACTTGCTGCTCCATAAGGTGGAAAACTTCTGCAGGACCAAAATGTTATGTTTCTTTACCAACAGATTGGAACAGAAATTCTAGTCTAATGGACAGGTCAAATGAAATTGCTTATCAATTACATTTATGTGTTGGAAAATGCCTGTCTCTCTGCAGGGTCACCCCAAACTTTTGGCCTTCCTCCTCCTCCTTTTCTGACCTCGTTTTTATTGGTTTTAGGACTATTTGCCACTGCTAACCAGTGCTAAAGTGCATGTGCTCTATTCTCTTAACATGGTAACATTGGCTCATACCCATTGGCCTATTTAATTTATTTATAAGTCCCTAGTAATGTGCACGTCATGTGCCCAGGGCCTGTAAATTAAATGCTACTAGTTGTCCTGCAGCACTGATTGATTGTGCCACCCACTTAGGTAGCCCCTTAGCCATATCTCGGCCAGCAAGTGCAGAGCCTGTGTGTGCAGTTATAAACTGCCCTGTCAACCTGGCAAGTTTAATATCTTGCCAGGCCTAAATCTTCCTTTTTAATACATATTTCAACCCCAAGGTAGGTCCTGGACAGCCCAGGGGCAGAGTGATGTGTATGTACAAATTAGGTACCTCTAAGTTTTAAATGTCCTGGTAGTGAGAAACTCTCAAATTCGTTTTTCCCCACTACAAGGCCTATCTCTCCCATAGGTTAACATTGGGATTGTCTTATTACATTTTATAAGTGTAATTCCCACTTGGGAAGAGGAATCACAATTTAAAATCACAACTTATAGTGAAGTTGCACTGTCATTTTCATATTTTAGCCATTTGGTGCCTGCTGCCTGGCTCTGATCACTGTCTGGGTTGGGTGACAGCTGAACTTTGTGTATTCCTTTAAGACAGTCATAAACAAAGGGAGCTTAGGTATGACTTGACAGGTCATCCTGGGAGGATAGGAGGGAGGGAGGAACTGGGCACAGCCTTGTACTTACACTTGAATAGGCTGTATCCTGTCTCCACACAAAGGGCTGCATACTCCCCTGTGTGAGTCTGGAGCCAGGGTAGGAAGAGAGGACCTCTGTAAACTTCAAAGACCCTCTTTGAGTTCTCCTCCACTTTAAAGTTACAACTGGGTATAAGTACTGGACCTATGACACCATGACTTCAGTACACTTCTGGACCTGTGACCACTCTGCCAGGAAGAAGAACTGCTGCGCTGCTAAAGGACTGCCAGTCTGCTGAACTGCTGTTTGCTGGACTCCTGCCTTGCTGTGTTGCCCTGCTGACTGCTGCTCTCTCTTGCATGGGTGGGAAGGACTGGACCTGCATCACTTGAACCCAGAGCAACTCCAGGGGCTACCTGACTGGCCTCCTGATCTGAAGTCTCAGGGACATAACAGACTTCCAACCAGCCTGCTACAACACTTGGACTGTACAGCTTGTGAGTCTGCCCTGCCAAGTGGTGCCACCCAGTCCTAAACCCTTGATAGTAGGCCTAGGTGTTTGCACCAGCAGAACCGACGCATCCTCTGCTGCAAAAGCCAAATTGATGCATCAACGCTGTTGCGGGAACAGGATCGGTGCATTGCACTCGGAACCAGAGCATTGTGTCCTTGACCACCGCTTCAGAACCGACACATCGCCGCCAGTGTGTGAAGAAGATCGAGGCATCAACTCTACAGCATGGAGAAACCCGGCACATTGCCTTCGGAACTGCCGCATCTTAGAACTGGAGTATTGCCTTCGGAACCTTTGCATTGCCGCCGTTGCATGGAGAATTTTGATGCATCACACTGACTGTGTTGGAAATCCCGATGTGTACCTCAGCTGCACCTCTCACCTTCATCAATGCAAAGCATGGATCAAGGTGCTTTTGTTCTGTGGGCCTCACTGGGTTCCTGTATCTGACCCATGCGCCATCACGGTTGACCTGAACTCTTGACTTTGTCCTGGTCAGGCCAACCAGATATCCCTTTTGAGCGCTTACTGCTTCTAAGTGCTATTTATATCTTAAACTCTACTCATTGGATTCTTGTCGTTTTGTCTTGTTTTGTTTATTAAATTAAGGTCTATTTTTCTAACTTGGTCTGGATTCTTGTTGTGTGGTATTTTCACTCTTTTACTGTTTGAAGTGTTGCACAAATACTTTACACACTGCCTTTAAGTTAAGCCTGACTGCTCTGTACCAAGATACCAAAGGTATAGCAAAGGCTAATTTAGGATTGCCTGACCCTTACCTTGACTAGGACTGTGGCTGCTGTCTGACTAAGTGTTACATCCCCAATCAACAAACAACCCAATTTCTAACAGTATGAAAAGTAATTGGATATTCCCCCATGTTTCCAGTCTTCTGGCCATTCCTCCGTGCACCAATGCACTTGCCAATACAGGCCAAACCCAAGCTCCTGCCGCATCCAAATATATTTGGACATTGCACTCAAACTCTCATGGCTTGCACCAAGGGATACGATTGAACAAGTCCAAAAAGAGGCGCAACCTGCGCAGATCCGCCCTCATGCCCGTGGACAGTCGCACATGATAGTGCGGTAAGGACAGGCCTAACAGCGCCAAAGCAAGCCTTCTACAGAATGTCCTACATACCCTGTACCACCCTACATGCAAAATTGAGATGGCCCAGAAGCACCTGCACCTCCTTGACCTTACCTTTTGCCTTCTCTAGCATTGCATTCAACACAAATTGCTTATACAGTTTTTTGTGTGGCGGCAAACGTGCTTCCATGATCCCAGAGTCTAGCTCTATCCCCAAGAATGAAAGCCTTGTCTGTAGACCTACTGTTTTCTCTGGTGCCAAAGGAACCCTAATGTCCTCCATGAGCTCTTGAAAACTTACTAGCAAGCGCTGGCAGTCCACAGAGCAAGCCTTGGTGACAAAAAAGATGTTATCCAGGCAGCGTGTCACCCGTGCACCATGTAAATATCCATTGTAGAAATTAGCAAAATAGCTCGAACAGAGCGCATGAAATAGAGCATCCTATGGGGAGGGCTTTATCCACATAGCAAAGGCCTCCAAATTGAATACCCAGCAACTGCAAATCCTCCGGGTGCACCAGCAACAACCGAAATGCAGAGTTTTTGTCATACTTTGCCATTGTCACGGCTACCCCCACCCGCGTCATTGCCATATCCACCGACAAATACGAGACTGAAGCGAAATCTTCAGCTATAAAATCAATTACTGACTGCCCCTCTGTCCAGGACAGATGAGGTATCAGCCAGTATTGTAACTGCTCTATTTTAGGAACCACGCTCATCTGGGGCACAATCAGGTTCTCCAATGGCCATTTGTCAAAAAGACGGACATCTTGCCTTACCGCAGTTCTTTCTGCAATTTCTCCTGCGCTACTTGTGGATGATTTCTGACTGACATCTCTGATGTCTAAAACTCTCATACCCCAAATGAAAACCCCACTGAAACCCCTACTGCAAGAGTGCTGCTTCCTCTTTGCTAGGCTAGGACCGCAGCCAGAATGTCCATCTATCTAGTTTAACCAGCGTAAGAACTTTGTCCACCTTATCCTTGTGCACCCCTTTCACTAATGTAAAACCTTAATGTGGTTTGAGCGGTGTCTGAGCCCCCTTAACTCTGTTGTCACTGGCCAGTGAATTCCCCTGTATGGGCCCCTTACTGGCTCCTGGTGTTGCCATAACAATGTACAAGTGCGTGCCTCCCTGGCAACTTTGAGCATTCGTGCCTGACCTAGAAGTATTCTTTAGAGCACACCCCTTTGTTGAAATCTCAAAAGCCCCATCATTCCTCTTTGACTCTTTGTTGTGCAACCCACTCCTCCTCGGGTGGGGTGGGCATGAAAGAGCTGGTAGCGTATTGTCAGGCCACTGCCAGTAAATATTGTTTTTCCAAATTTTGCCACACCCTTCGTGGGCGGCCAAGTCTGTTTCCCTCCATGTTTCGTCCACATCAAGGGCCATGGGTGCCCTGTATTCATCATCATATAGGGCCCACACATACCCCCCCCCAACTGTGATTTGTGCTTTACGTATGATGTCCATGTATTTAAATATGGCCACACTCCGTTCAGGATACTTTTCATAGTATTCACTGGGGTAAATTAAAAAGGCTGCCGTCCAGTTCTCTATTGCCATATGCACCTGTAGGCATTTTCCCAGTTCATGTTCTTCTTGTATAGAGCCTTCCTTGGCCCTTAATTCTCTGTGTAACAACTTAAACATTTTAACATACTAGCCCTTCCAAATATTCTCTTTTTTGGACAACATAAGATTCACCTGTATGGATTGGCCACTCCTATATAGGGGAGGTTTGTTTTATCTTCAGTCCGTTGCTGTCTTTATCCGTTGACCCCTCTGCCTTCCCTTTCTTGTTCCCAGTGTCTGTTACCGTAACCTTGCCCTTCCCTACCTGCTGCCGCCCGCCCATGGGTGTTCCACTCACTGTGTTATATGCCCCCTTCACTTTTTGTACCCTCAGTTCCTTTTATATCTGTGTCAGTGCTGACCCCTGTATCCTTCAAATACTTACCCTTTTGTAGTCTGCCCTCATTCGCACCACTCATACACCCCAGCTGACACCCTTATAAGGGCTGTTCCTGCAGCTCATATGTTCTTACCTGGTGTTAAGGACGGTGTGCGCTCCAAAGCCTGTAGCCTTGCCTGTGAAGACCTCCTGTCTGCCAACCGGGTGTTGTTAGCTCTTGCTGGTACCATGGGCGTGGCCTGTAAAACACTAGTCAACATTGATTGGCACAAACCCCCCAGCTGATTGCCTTGCACCTTGTTGCCACCACCTCTGTTCCATGTCACCCGGCACATCACTGTCCACAATCTCACCCTCCTCAAGACTGTCCTCCTCATAATCCAATTCTATAAAATCCACCAATTCATACGCCCATTCATTGTGTGTTGGAACCACTACCCCCTGTGGCATATTGCGCCCGACCATGGGGTAACCGCCTACTATCTCCTGAGGGGTTGTAACAAGCCCTCCCAGGCATTCCTTCACTGCAGGTTGTCGTGACCTCCGGATGCTGTCACCCGACGATGCTCTGACCTTGTCCGCTCTGACAAGGCCTCATTGGACCTTCTTGTGTCAGCTAAGGCAAAGTCCCACAACTCCGTCCGTCCTGCCACTCTGCGCCATCCCTTCTCTTAACCTCGGGTGGATGAGCCGCACTGTGCTCTACTGAGTCTGCTTACGTCCTGTAACCTGTAAAAAGGGGATAGATCCAGTGTGCGTGACCCCTGAACCCCCACAATATGAGCTTTGCCACTGAACTCCTCACTACCCTGCATGTCCGTGCTATCATGCCCTCTGTCCTAAATTCCCCTGTCCATCATGAAATGTAAAGGCTCAATGCACCTGCTGGCAATCCCCACTTCAACCTCAGACACCCTTGGGAGCCTGTCCTAACGCTCCCCATGACCCCCACAGGAGTACACTTGTTGGGGCCTCTTCCTCAAACCACTTGCCTCTTCCCTTGACCTTCATTCTCACTCCATTCCAACATTGCAGCCCCTATCGCTGAACCTGGACCCCTTTTCGCTGCTGTGGGGGCAGTCCACGGCGAAAAAGTCTCCGGCCCCCTTGATGCCCTACTTCCTTCCTTTACTGCAATTTCCTCACCTGCCGTGGCAACCCCTCCGGCCACTAAGCCTTAAGGCCTCTAAGAGTCCTCTCTACCCAGTCCCACATTCCTAGGGAGACCTGGGACCAGGCCCCAGCCCCCCTGGCTCTCCGAACGCAGATGCAACCTGCCCCTTTCAGACCACATGCCAGGGGCCGGCCAGCTCCTCAAGCTCCAGCCCCTTTGCTCCCTCCTGCTCCAAGGCACCTACAAGATCGTCCTGGAAATCCCCTTGAAACCCTGGTGTCCCCAGTCTACCTCCTCAGCTTGCATCATATAAAACAGGGCCTGATGCCCCTCCCCTCTTGCCTGCCAGCATGTTCCATGCCTTCAATATCGCCTAATGTGTGCCCTTCTCCCTCCAGGCCTTGTGCGGTTCTCCGACCATCTTGGTCCCACCCACCATCATCGCACAATCCCCCGCGGGCGGCATGCCCTAGTGGGGGGGGGAGACACTTGCACTACGCCTGTTGCTTTTTCCTTGCCGCTCATGCTCTGCGGCTTCACCCCCAAACCGCCCTGACCTTTCCTAGGCCTTGGGGCTGCTCTGTGCAATCGCGAGCGGCCCGCATGCCAGACTGGGCTCCTGCACGCCTGCCCTGATGTCAACAGGGCGGAGAGCAAGTCAATACAGGCACGGCTACCTCGTCCGACAAGCACCAAACCGTCCAGCCTAGCACATTTGCTGCTCCTCCACTGACAGTAAGATGCACGCACCCTGTGTCCTCCAACAAACAAAGCACCTGCCTTACTTTTTCTTCTGCCATACTAAATCGAAATGCTAACTGCGACACAACTGCCAAACCAGAAAAACTTCCTCAAGTATTTTACTGTTCTCTAGAACGAAAAGGGGCAACCCAGTAAACCAGGGACCTGGGCTAGATAATATATATGTAAAGCTGGTCCCCACAGGGGAAGTGTAGCCCTTGACTTCCACTGCAATATTATCAAAACAGAGATAGAGTAAACCCCTTATAAGAGTTGGTTTTCTATAATGCGTTTAGTGCTTTTATTTTTATGTATCTTCTCAGTTCTGAATATATTTATATATTCATTTTTAGCGTTTATTATACATTACTCATATCATCCAAAAGATAAGGTGGTCCTATAAGTGATGGACGGCGCAGTGAGAGATCAATAGTGAAAAAAGTGCATAGGTGCTATGTACAAAAATATATACATGTGGCTGATAGGGATAATAGAGTGTTTGAAGTCAATTGCACCGCTTCCCCAATAGCCCTGTGGGACAGACCTCCCTACGGTCGGCTGTCCCCCAAACCCCTATTCTGAAATATTTATCACACCTTTGGCTTCTTAGTCAGTTGGCAGGGAAACTGATCCGAAAATGATTGCCCCCACTTTCTTAAACTTTTCGGTGAGTAAGTAAACCCCAACACTACTAGGTAGGGTCCAGCTTGCTTTGGCATTCCATGACAATGTTGAAATAATTCATGAGAGCTCCTTCACTGCCTATGCCTTTCTATCTTATTTCCAAAACAATTTCTCAAGAGAGAACCTGATCTACATCTGTGCCCTAGCGGAGGAAGATGTACATCATTGCTTCTTTTGCTGAACTTTGTGGTGGATAATTACAGCCCACCACATTCAAAGATTAGCAGTCGCCACTAATAGTGGGGTCTCCGACATTCTATTTAACCTCTTCATGTGACTGTTCTCACTGAAGTTGCAAGTGTTGTGCAGAGGTGGGGAAGGCAACTAAACCTCCAGTCTGGTTAAGGCTCAATGACTGTCGCTCACTTGGCCCTTGAACTATGGATAATGGCAAGCCTAAATAGAGCTGAGACAAGTCTCCCAAGCATTACCTTTGTCTTTCCCTGTGGCAGTTTTAAAAAACAAAAACGCTAGGCACAGACAGCATAGAGCTCACGGAGCAAAATTTAAAAAGGTTCTTTTTTGCTAGATGTGTGTATCTGCAGCTGAACTAAGCTGCAATTCGCATGTGTCTTTCTCAGCGAAGCCCTGCAGGAAGCCAGTGTGCCCTTTGTCTTGCTGAACAATGGTGCTCACCCACTCCCTCTTTACTGTTATGTCATGGGAAGGCAGAAGTATTAACATAAAAATAACAATAACCCAATGCCTTCCATTAGGCTTAACGTCGTTCAAGAAAGACGATTTGACATGTTATACATATATTGAGTCAGAGACTATTAGCATGTGATACTTGCATTTATTAAACATAGTGCACTTTTTTACTTTTAAGAAATAAGTGAGCATAAAGCATTGTCTTTAGGTGGTAAAGGCACAGACATGGAGATACTCATCCATTAGCTGAATAGTGCAATGCCATTTTTACCCAGGAAACCTGAAATCAGATCAGTTTCCTCTGACCACATTGTGTGAGCCTATGTAAATCAATTTACTTCACTGTACCTCATTGTAATTCTATGTCAAATCTGAAACCACCTGGAAGAATGTCTGTTCATTGTGTTTGCCATATGAAACACACACTTACCTATGGTTCACTGAGCAATAAAGTCAGTGGCAGCTAGTGACATTTGAAAGTGGTGAGGCGTAAAAGCAAATACAACACACAGCTGGAGGTGCCCAATGCACTTTGTTTGCATACACAATGTCACTAACCAGACTGCTCGTATTAAGTTGTCAGCATTAAGCACTTTGTGAAAACTTGCAGCTTTTGAAGTTGGTAATTGAACATTGAGCGGTTCTGTAAAGGCAGTGTTGGAATATAAAAATAAGGAAAATATCACAACTACACCCTACAGGTGAATTGTATGGGCTGATTCAGCAAATGTCTATGGCACCTTTTTTGACTTATATTTCATGGTCACCAAAATAAAAGATGCCTTGGCAAAATCAACAAATCTGGCTACTTCCTAAGCATATGTGCTTCTTCATTGATTGATAGCAGGTCATAGCCTGATAGATTTATGTTTGCGGTTGCGTGTGTAATTTAATGGGTGAATGTGAGAATGAGACGTTAGTTTGGTGGAGGGATGAGCTGGTAATTGAGTACATAGTAACTGGATGAATGACTGAGTGAATGAGTGGAAGAATAAGAGGATGAGTGCATGGATGATGGTTGAATACATGATGAATGTCTAGATCACTGGATGGGTACATGCATGACTGAGTGAGTGAGTGCAGGGATCGATAGAGACATATTGCTCCAGTTGTACAAGCTACAGCATCAGACAGCAATAATAACGCAAAAAAATGCAACGAATTACTAATATTGGGCCACTTCCAGTATTACACGGAATCTAGACACTAATGTTCCACGATTGCCCACAAAAGTTGTATAAAAATACCGTCATTATTACAGTTCACCAATTACACCTGTGATGGGCACCATCAGGTCAGGCATGCCTATAATTTATTCTAATATATGTGTAGCAGTATTTTTTATATATCAGGTCCTCAGCAAAACAGACCTAAGCACGAAACCTGTATGACATGGAGCATCTTAGAGCCTATAAACGGATACAGGGGGGCACAATGATGATACATAAGGCACAGACTCACACATTTTGTCCCCACTCTCGGTTTACTGTCAGCTGAACTATTTAGTCCATAAGAGTGAGGCAAAAGTGCTGGAAGGCGGATCCGTAGTGCTCTTGCCAGGCAGCCTCAAACAGAAGTTGTGTTTTCACACAGGCTGCACCCTCATGACCATGGTTTCAGCACAAGAGCAGCGCCAGGACTGGGTGGAGTAGGCTAAGCCAGCGTTCCTTTTGTGACAGGAGGCCTGTGTCTCCCATCTGTCTGGCTGTTTAAAACAGCTTGGATTTGTGTGTGCATGTCAGGCTGGCCGTGAAGAGACCCAGCCAATCTGACATGTGCACTTTAAGCTTTCATACAATGCTGCTGTCAATCAGCAGGAATAGCTCCGCCCTATCACTCACACTTGAGCTGAAACAGCGGCACAATATTAATCATGGTGAAGTCATCATGACCAGCATTTTATTAATTTGCTTTTGCTGCCTGCTGCTTTTGCAGCAGGTGGGGGCAAAGCTCCTTCGCCCTACAGGAGGAACCGCCGCTGAATAAAGTTACTCCAAGTACAAGAAAAAAATATGGATAATTTATAAAGTTCAAATGGCAGACTGGAAGCTCTCGGTTCACTCATGGCAGCGTTTTCAGGGCACCAAAGGAGGGAATATGAATATGCTTAAAAACAATTATTTTTAACAGATGTCAATGAAGTGATTTACTGTAATGTACTAAAGTGAGAGGAGATTATGAAATAACCTATTTTTAATCAGAAAGAGACTTTGTCAAGTTTCTACAGAACCTCTGCAGGTACCATTTATATGGCAAATCTTTATCTGGCTTGACTAGAATTTTGGCTCCGTCGAGCCAAGCCAGACCCCTATGTCGGACTTCCTTGTGAATACCATGGCTTACCCAACTCTACTTCAGGTTTCATCCCTAGGTATTATAAGCAAATTAGATTGCAAAAAATGAAGACAACTGAAAGCTATCAAATATATGTAAATTACATGCTCACTTTATTGACTCGTTACAGGGCGTTTCAAACTAACCACATACAAACAATATTCACAAATGCACTAAAACAGAGACTTTGGAAAGGCTTTAGGATATTAAAAAATAACAAAATAAATACATGTTAAACAAATGGCAAATAGGATGCATACAGTGAAAATATGAATTAAAAATGTGAGTACAGAGTACACTAATGGCAGACTGATTGTAACTGCACACAATTCTATTATTTTAATTTATACTGATCTGCAACAACTCTGAAATCCCAGATAACACGGCCTTTTGTTAGTCACAAGGCGTTCCTTCCTACCACAAGAGGGACATTGGCCTAGCGTTCTACAAATGTTCACTCTCTTGTGTTCACATCTGTGTAATTAGTATTTCGTATAACTCTTCCTATGATCCTCTTAGCAAATAAAAAAAAAATCACAAACCGACTCATATTTCTGGTTTTCTTACTGCTGCCAAAACGACAAATCAATTTTAAATTATACTATCTCTTTTTCGTCGTGTATTCCCTGGCCAAAACAAACGCCATCCGATTTTCATTCATGCAAACTTAATATGACCGCATTCAACATATTTATTCCCAGTAAAATAAGCACAGCTGTAGCCAGAGTGCAAATCATAAATATTTAAATCATTCTTTAACGTTCGAAAAACAAAGCAGAGTCTATTATTTGACGTGTTCAAAATAGTCTCAGAACATTACTTTAATTTACTATTAATGTTTCCTGCGTATCACATCAATGGAACCACTTTTCCAGAGCTTTCACGGCTTTTTCAGTTTTTCTATCCTTGCAGTGTACGCCTCTTCCTGCATCCGCAGCTTTTCGTTTATCTCAGTCTGCGAGAACAATCATAGAACAGTGGTTATGAAGAGGTTATCTGGTTCTGCACATTGTGTTTAAGGCAGTGACATAAGTGTAGCACAACAAACCAGCCACTATCATGCCCACAACTTCCTGTTCTGCCGACATTGCGCTGCCCAAGACTTAATTCTTGAGATAGCGCGTTCTCGTACGTGTCTACACGCATGGCACCACGCATGGCGCGCCGGACGTGCACAGGAAGTTGTACTGGAGGCAACCAGTTATTGTTGCCGCTTTGCAGTCTGAGATAACCGTGCTAATCGAAATTCCAAAACATAAATTGATCACTGACACCTAATCAGAAACACAACTTTGCGATGTTATCTTTTACGTAATTTCCTTTTGCTTCAAGGGTGGCGTTTTCCATAGAATCTGTAAAAAAGTACCTCAAGATTAAACACTGCTGGGGCTGAAGTGTATCTTTTAAAAACTGTAAATTTTTGATGCTTTACATCTTAACAAAATATCTTTTTTTAAATATGGATTTTGTGGGCAACAGGTCAACGTGATGCCCAAAAAAGCACATGTTTGCAAGTAATGCAGAAATGTATGAACCTTTGGCAATATGAAGCTAGAGGTTGGCATGTAATATTTATATATTATCACCTATGCCTCTGTTATAGTAACGCTATTGCATGAGTAGACAGTATTTATTAGCCCATGTAATTAAGCCAAGCCCCTTGACATATCAGATATAGAATTTATTTACAGTAAGATAAGCACACTGTATTCAGTAGGCATAATACTGATGGTGTGCTCAGGAGTGCAAGAGAATATTTATGAATCAAATTATCTAGTCACACACTTGCGGTGTACATTTAAACCGTGAATGTTGGCTCGTAACAGTATGTTTGTCATGCAAGTTCCCCCACCACGAAATTCAGGGAGGACTTGGCCAGGCCTAGAGACGGTTTCTCCAGGAAACCCATGATCTACCACTTCTGGGAGCTCAATAAAATGCCACATACTCTATCATGGGGTAGCGAGGATGAGTGTTAGACCTGATATCCTTGGCGTGGTTTTCCCATCCAACGTTTTGCCTTCACCCTCCTTTGCCAAATTAGTTTTTGTTGGCCTAAGGACTCGCCATACTTTCCCATTGCTAACCAGTGCTAAAGTGCTTGTGGTCACTCCTCTAAACATGGTAACAATTGGCTTACACCCAATTGGCACATTTAATATACTTGTCCCTACAACAGTGATATTACATGTACCCAGAGCCTGTAAATTAAATGCCACTAATGGGCCTGCAGGACTCATTGTGCCACCAACTTAAGTAGCCCTTTAAAACACATCTCAGATCTACCATTCCAGCCTGTGTGCTGTTTCTATCTGCCATTTTGACGTTGCAAAATAAACCTCTTGCCAGGGTTAACTCTTCCTTTTTAATACATACAAGTCACAGCTAGAGTTGGCCCTAAACAGCCCATAGAACAGCCCATAGGGAGGTGATGTATATTTAAAAAGTTGGGCATATACTTTTAAGTTTTACATGTCACAGTAGTGAAGTATTCTTCAATTTAGTTTTTCCTTACTTTAAGGTCTATCTCTCCCATAGGATAACATTGTGCTACTTTGTTACAATCAATTCAATATAATAGCTTTTCTTTGGGAACAGGTAGAAATATCATGTTTGGTGTCTCAGGAATTGTAATTTTAAACCCTCCTTAATGGTAAAGTCATATTTTAAGCCACAATTCTGAAAATGCCACTTTAAAAAAGTTACAACAAACAAATGATGGACGGAATGCTGACAATGCAGACATTCTCCCCCAGTCAAGAGATCTGGGTTAAATCCATCGTTCTTTTGCCCACTACACCACCCCAGTTTAGACATGGCCATATGCAAATCAGTCTTGACCCTGTGCCTCATGGGAACAGTCCAGCCCGAACTGCCAAGCCATGTCTTCCCTGGACCGGAATCAAGCATCCTAGGACCGGTTTCTGGCTATCAGCCGTCATCGGCCAGGATAGCTTGACTCCAGTGGCGTAGTGAGCACGGGTCCCACGTCTGGGAATACCCATCCCACTTAGGGCGAAAAGCGTTACAACAAACAAATGATGGACGGAATGCTGACAATGCAGACATTCTCCCCCAGTCAAGAGATCTGGGTTAAATCCATCGTTCTTTTGCCCACTACACCACCCCAGTTTAGACATGGCCATATGCAAATCAGTCTTGACCCTGTGCCTCATGGGAACAGTCCAGCCCGAACTGCCAAGCCATGTCTTCCCTGGACCGGAATCAAGCATCCTAGGACCGGTTTCTGGCTATCAGCCGTCATCAGCCAAGATAGCTTGACTCCAGTGGCGTAGTGAGCACGGGTCCCACGTCTGGGAATACCCATCCCACTTAGGGCGAAAAGCGTTACAACAAACAAATGATGGACGGAATGCTGACAATGCAGACATTCTCCCCCAGTCAAGAGATCTGGGTTAAATCCATCGTTCTTTTGCCCACTACACCACCCCAGTTTAGACATGGCCATATGCAAATCAGTCTTGACCCTGTGCCTCATGGGAACAGTCCAGCCCGAACTGCCAAGCCATGTCTTCCCTGGACCGGAATCAAGCATCCTAGGACCGGTTTCTGGCTATCAGCCGTCATCAGCCAGGATAGCTTGACTCCAGTGGCGTAGTGAGCACGGGTCCCACGTCTGGGAATACCCATCCCACTTAGGGCGAAAAGCGTTACAACAAACAAATGATGGACGGAATGCTGACAATGCAGACATTCTCCCCCAGTCAAGAGATCTGGGTTAAATCCATCGTTCTTTTGCCCACAACACCACCCCAGTTTAGACATGGCCATATGCAAATCAGTCTTGACCCTGTGCCTCATGGGAACAGTCCAGCCCAAACTGCCAAGCCATGTCTTCCCTGGACCGGAATCAAGCATCCTAGGACCGGTTTCTGGCTATCAGCCGTCATCGGCCAGGATAGCTTGACTCCAGTGGCGTAGTGAGCACGGGTCCCACGTCTGGGAATACCCATCCCACTTAGGGCGAAAAGCGTTACAACAAACAAATGATGGACGGAATGCTGACAATGCAGACATTCTCCCCCAGTCAAGAGATCTGGGTTAAATCCATCGTTCTTTTGCCCACTACACCACCCCAGTTTAGACATGGCCATATGCAAATCAGTCTTGACCCTGTGCCTCATGGGAACAGTCCAGCCCGAACTGCCAAGCCATGTCTTCCCTGGACCGGAATCAAGCATCCTAGGACCGGTTTCTGGCTATCAGCCGTCATCAGCCAAGATAGCTTGACTCCAGTGGCGTAGTGAGCACGGGTCCCACGTCTGGGAATACCCATCCCACTTAGGGCGAAAAGCGTTACAACAAACAAATGATGGACGGAATGCTGACAATGCAGACATTCTCCCCCAGTCAAGAGATCTGGGTTAAATCCATCGTTCTTTTGCCCACTACACCACCCCAGTTTAGACATGGCCATATGCAAATCAGTCTTGACCCTGTGCCTCATGGGAACAGTCCAGCCCGAACTGCCAAGCCATGTCTTCCCTGGACCGGAATCAAGCATCCTAGGACCGGTTTCTGGCTATCAGCCGTCATCAGCCAGGATAGCTTGACTCCAGTGGCGTAGTGAGCACGGGTCCCACGTCTGGGAATACCCATCCCACTTAGGGCGAAAAGCGTTACAACAAACAAATGATGGACGGAATGCTGACAATGCAGACATTCTCCCCAGTCAACAGATCTGGGTTAAATCCATCGTTCTTTTGCCCACTACACCACCCCAGTTTAGACATGGCCATATGCAAATCAGTCTTGACCCTGTGCCTCATGGGAACAGTCCAGCCCAAACTGCCAAGCCATGTCTTCCCTGGACCGGAATCAAGCATCCTAGGACCGGTTTCTGGCTATCAGCCGTCATCAGCCAGGATAGCTTGACTCCAGTGGCGTAGTGAGCACGGGTCCCACGTCTGGGAATACCCATCCCACTTAGGGCGAAAAGCGTTACAACAAACACTTTTCGCCCTAAGTGGGATGGGTATTCCCAGACGTGGGACCCGTGCTCACTACGCCACCGGAGTCAAGCTATCCTGGCTGATGACGGCTGATAGCCAGAAACCGGTCCTAGGATGCTTGATTCCGGTCCAGGGAAGACATGGCTTGGCAGTTCGGGCTGGACTGTCCCCATGAGGCACAGGGTCAAGACTGATTTGCATATGGCCATGTCTGAACTGGGGTGGCGTAGTGGGCAAAAGAACGATGGATTTAACCCAGATCTCTTGACTGGGGGAGAATGTCTGCATTGTCAGCATTCCGTCCATCATTTGCTTGTTGTAACGCTTTTCGCCCTAAGTGGGATGGGTATTCCCAGACGTGGGACCCGTGCTCACTACGCCACTGGAGTCAAGCTATCCTGGCTGATGACGGCTGATAGCCAGAAACCGGTCCTAGGATGCTTGATTCCGGTCCAGGGAAGACATGGCTTGGCAGTTCGGGCTGGACTGTCCCCATGAGGCACAGGGTCAAGACTGATTTGCATATGGCCATGTCTGAACTGGGGTGGCGTAGTGGGCAAAAGAACGATGGATTTAACCCAGATCTCTTGACTGGGGGAGAATGTCTGCATTGTCAGCATTCCGTCCATCATTTGTTTGTTGTAACGCTTTTCGCCCTAAGTGGGATGGGTATTCCCAGACGTGGGACCCGTGCTCACTACGCCACTGGAGTCAAGCTATCCTGGCTGATGACGGCTGATAGCCAGAAACCGGTCCTAGGATGCTTGATTCCGGTCCAGGGAAGACATGGCTTGGCAGTTCGGGCTGGACTGTCCCCATGAGGCACAGGGTCAAGACTGATTTGCATATGGCCATGTCTGAACTGGGGTGGCGTAGTGGGCAAAAGAACGATGGATTTAACCCAGATCTCTTGACTGGGGGAGAATGTCTGCATTGTCAGCATTCCGTCCATCATTTGTTTGTTGTTACGCTTTTCGCCCTAAGTGGGATGGGTATTCCCAGACGTGGGACCCGTGCTCACTACGCCACTGGAGTCAAGCTATCCTGGCTGATGACGGCTGATAGCCAGAAACCGGTCCTAGGATGCTTGATTCCGGTCCAGGGAAGACATGGCTTGGCAGTTCGGGCTGGACTGTCCCCATGAGGCACAGGGTCAAGACTGATTTGCATATGGCCATGTCTGAACTGGGGTGGCGTAGTGGGCAAAAGAACGATGGATTTAACCCAGATCTCTTGACTGGGGGAGAATGTCTGCATTGTCAGCATTCCGTCCATCATTTGTTTGTTGTAACGCTTTTCGCCCTAAGTGGGATGGGTATTCCCAGACGTGGGACCCGTGCTCACTACGCCACTGGAGTCAAGCTATCCTGGCTGATGACGGCTGATAGCCAGAAACTGGTCCCAGGATGCTTGATTCCGGTCCAGGGAAGACATGGCTTGGCAGTTCGGGCTGGACTGTCCCCATGAGGCACAGGGTCAAGACTGATTTGCATATGGCCATGTCTGAACTGGGTTGGCGTAGTGGGCAAAAGAACGATGGATTTAACCCAGATCTCTTGACTGGGGGAGAATGTCTGCATTGTCAGCATTCCATCCATCATTTGTTTGTTGTAACGCTTTTCGCCCTAAGTGGGATGGGTATTCCCAGACGTGGGACCCGTGCTCACTACGCCACTGGAGTCAAGCTATCCTGGCTGATGACGGCTGATAGCCAGAAACCGGTCCTAGGATGCTTGATTCCGGTCCAGGGAAGACATGGCTTGGCAGTTCGGGCTGGACTGTCCCCATGAGGCACAGGGTCAAGACTGATTTGCATATGGCCATGTCTGAACTGGGGTGGCGTAGTGGGCAAAAGAACGATGGATTTAACCCAGATCTCTTGACTGGGGGAGAATGTCTGCATTGTCAGCATTCCGTCCATCATTTGTTTGTTGTAACGCTTTTCGCCCTAAGTGGGATGGGTATTCCCAGACGTGGGACCCGTGCTCACTACGCCACTGGAGTCAAGCTATCCTGGCTGATGACGGCTGATAGCCAGAAACCGGTCCTAGGATGCTTGATTCCGGTCCAGGGAAGACATGGCTTGGCAGTTCGGGCTGGACTGTCCCCATGAGGCACAGGGTCAAGACTGATTTGCATATGGCCATGTCTGAACTGGGGTGGCGTAGTGGGCAAAAGAACGATGGATTTAACCCAGATCTCTTGACTGGGGGAGAATGTCTGCATTGTCAGCATTCCGTCCATCATTTGTTTGTTGTAACGCTTTTCGCCCTAAGTGGGATGGGTATTCCCAGACGTGGGACCCGTGCTCACTACGCCACTGGAGTCAAGCTATCCTGGCTGATGACGGCTGATAGCCAGAAACTGGTCCTAGGATGCTTGATTCCGGTCCAGGGAAGACATGGCTTGGCAGTTCGGGCTGGACTGTCCCCATGAGGCACAGGGTCAAGACTGATTTGCATATGGCCATGTCTGAACTGGGTTGGCGTAGTGGGCAAAAGAACGATGGATTTAACCCAGATCTCTTGACTGGGGGAGAATGTCTGCATTGTCAGCATTCCATCCATCATTTGTTTGTTGTAACGCTTTTCGCCCTAAGTGGGATGGGTATTCCCAGACGTGGGACCCGTGCTCACTACGCCACTGGAGTCAAGCTATCCTGGCTGATGACGGCTGATAGCCAGAAACCGGTCCTAGGATGCTTGATTCCGGTCCAGGGAAGACATGGCTTGGCAGTTCGGGCTGGACTGTCCCCATGAGGCACAGGGTCAAGACTGATTTGCATATGGCCATGTCTGAACTGGGGTGGCGTAGTGGGCAAAAGAACAATGGATTTAACCCAGATCTCTTGACTGGGGGAGAATGTCTGCATTGTCAGCATTCCGTCCATCATTTGTTTGTTGTAACACTTTTAAAAAGTTGGCCTCTTCTTGCCCTAACCATTTGGTGCCTGCAGCCTGTTTACCGGGTCACATGCCTAGATGTTGTTGGAAACTGGCCTTTTTTTATTCCTTTCAGACAGCCACACAATAGGTAGACTGGGTGTTGGCAGGATGGGAGGGAAGAAGCTGAGCACAACCTCACTTGAACTTCAAAAACACTACTTCAGCGCAAACACAAAGAACTTCACCCTAGCCTTTGTCACTCCAGACATCCTGGGACCAGGGCAGGTAGGCATGAAATTCCAGGTATATTTGTGGGTGCTTCCAGATGCTTCTTTCACTTCAAAGCTGGCACCAGGTATAAAAACAGAACTCTCAGACCTACGCTTAAGTACACCCCTGGACCTGGGGATACTGCAGAACAAAGACTGCCCTGCTTCCAGAGGATTGCCCCGCTGCCTCAGACTGCCCTACTGTCTGAGAAGGATGACTGGACCTGCTTCCTTCATTGCAGGCTACCTAAAGTGACTTCAAGGGTAGGCTGACTGACCGTCTGTTCAGAGCTACACAACAAGCTCCAGAGGCCTCCCTGCAACTGCCTAGTCGACCTGCTGTACTGGACCTGCCCGGGCCTGGAACTAGACCTGACTGACCTCTGTTGGCCTTTCTACAAGAGTGTGCCCCTGATCCCCAAGAGGCACCTCCCCAAGTCCCAGGGCCCTTGGTAGGCATCAGAGTGCGCTCCTCTGACAACATAGGAAACATCGTGAAGTTTTGGGCTCTTTGCAACCACAAATGGGCTTTTTCATGCCAAGATCTTGCTGCCCATGATGACCACCAATGCAAAGCTCTGTGAACTAAAGTTTTCATGCTACAGCAACTGCCAGCAATTACCTGCAATGCAAGATCTGCACTTTGCGCAACAGCGTCGACAGTTTGTGGTGAATGGCAGTGTGAAACTTACACAACGACTGTCCGCGACTGACCACTATAGCGATGATTATCTGTGAAGCTCTCCCTGCTCCTCACTGCCTCCTCCACTGCGTTCTGGACTCTTCCCATCGGACATTGAGAAGGTAACGTTTTTCAGCTGGACTAGCCTGGTCACTGTATCCACCTCGTGCTACATTACTGTCCACCTGAACCTGTGACTTTCACTCAGTCTCGCATTACCAGATAACCAAGAGTGTTGCTATATGCTTTAAGGTGCTAATCTTACCTAAAATCTTTGAAATTGTCAAATAATTGATCAAACTTTACTCTATTTTTCTAAATTGGAGTGGATCTTTCTTGTGTTGTGATTTCCCTTTATTACTGTTTGTGTGCTGCATAAATACTTTACACATTGTCTATAAGTTAAACCTGACTGCTTTTGCGCCAATCTACCAAAGGATCAGCATCAGGTTAATTCAGTGACTCTTTGTGTTTCACCCTGACAAGCATTGTGGCTGTTGCTTGAGAAGGGCTCACTCCCCCACAACGAACAACCCAATTTCTCACAATGAGCAATTGAGGCTTACTGTTGTAGGGTGATGTAGCTTGAAAAGATCTGATATAGGTAACAAGTAAAGAACGCAGGAGGAGCCTATACGTCAGCTCATACACCTGGTAAGAGTTAGCCAGTTCCATAATGTAGCATTGAACATCAAGAAGAAAGACAGGAACCCATCACTAGTATGATAGTTCTCAATTTTCTATGATTTTGTCCTGCTGTTCTTGAACTGGACATGGAAACTGCAGTCTGAACCGGTTCCTTTGTGTTAGACCCATCGGTTTCCGGCTGGCAGGGACGCATTGAAGCCAGTCAGAATCCACCGCTCTAAATAGGATGAGTACTATACACATGTCTGATAACCTGTGCTCACCCTTAGGTAGCTTGGCACTGATAATCAGGCTTATGCTTAGGGCCCAATTGTAAAGTATCGGCACAACACCACCCTCGCACCACACAGCGTATGCCACAAAAAGACTCCACACAGTATGTATAAAACACTTGTCTTTGTATTACACACACACACACACACACACTAAAATCAAAACGAGATACACATTGTATATACACTTTACAATTATATGCCATTGTTATACTTCCCCATTGGAAAAAAAAATGAAATACAAATTGTATATACACTTTACAGGTATATGCAATTGTCAAACTTTCCCATTCGCCGAAATATCAAACTCACAGGTCTTTGACTACACCTTGTGACCCAGACCCTCAGTCACTCAACTACACCAACCAATAATACTTGTTGCACCTGACTAGACAGTCAGAACTACCTAACATGGAAAGAAACCGTTACCTAGTTTCTTTCATCTGGATTAGACCTCCAGGCACCCGACAGCACCTGCACGAGTGCGGGATCACAACCCCCCTGAACACGCTTCAAAGTAGTGTGATCTGCTTTAGCCCTTGACAGAAGACACATAAAACCCCTTCGGCCTCGTCATGATGATCTTTACAGCAAAGTATCATGTGGCATGGATCCTGGGAGAGGGAGCCAACGACCTTGGACAGAGGCTGCAATGTCAGGCACTGTTGTCTTCCCGATCTGGAGGTCAAAGACAGTCTCAGCTCCCAGATCAGGTTCCTCCAACACCCTTTGGACAACACACGCTCTGGAGTGCAAGCTAGCACTGGTCCCCCTGATTGCAACTACAGGTCCCTTAGACTCTGCAAGCTTCCCCCACACTCCTCGAACTCCTCATGCCTCTCCACCTCAGGTGGCTGCTGAGCTTTACAAGCACACTCCTCTGCACAGTATGATGATGGTGGTCATCCCAACCAACAATCATTTCTACCCCTTTCCAGTTCACCCAGTCCGGACCTTACAATTGCATGGAAACTGTGCAATCCTGTGTGCCCCTGAGATCTCATTTACAGGAAACTGGAACAAGATCTCCGACGATCAGCTAACTGCTTTCCTCAGCAGCTCCGCCTAACCACCACGGATGACGACCCAACCACTGCCGCCCGAACCCTGCACAATTGGATCACCGACTGTGCCAACACCATCGCCCCCTTCAAGAAAACTACCAATACACATGCCAAGAGAGCCAGCTAGTTCTCCACCGAACTCCGAGAATCCAGAAGAACCTGCAGACGCCTCGAAAAGATATGGAGAAATTCCAAAACTACAGCAGACCTTGACAACTTCAAAGTAGACACCGCCGCCGACCACAAGCTCATCAGATACACAGGAAGAAAGCACTCCAGGATAGAATCTCAGCCCATGCACTCAACAGTAAGGAACTTTTTGGGATCTTCAAAGAGTTCGCCTATCCCAACAGTGAGAAAAATGACATCCCCCCTCCCATGACCTCTGCGACTGACTCAGCTCCTTCTTCCACCACCTAATTAAGACCATCTACGACAACTTCGAGGACAACAAACAATATGCAGAACCTACACCCTACACCCCCCATTCCCGACACCACACAGCCAACACTTTACAGCTGGACCGCGCTCACCATCGAAGAAACCCTGAAGACTATGAAATCAACCCACTCCGGGGCCCCAACGAACCCCTGTCCCCACCACATCTACCACAGAGCCGCCAACATCATCGTCCCTTAGCTTTGACGAATCAGCAACCGCTCCTTTAAGACCGCCTCCTTCCCCGATGACTGGAAACACACTAAGATCAGCCCTCTCCTTAAAAAACCCTCGGCGTAACCATCCCAGAAATGCTGCTCAGAGTCAGAGGTCTGCTGTTTCCCTTGTGCCCCTAGTTTATGGCCTTCAATCAAGAATGCACAGATGTAGCCGTCCCCCTAGCACCCAGATGTAAATTGGAGACAGGCCGACAGGCACACAGAGCCACAAGCATCAAAATGCCCACTTTCCCAAAGGTGGCATTTCCACACACATAATGTCGGGTCCACTCGCACTATTAGAGAGGATTTGCCATTATGAACTCATTGATATCAAACACGATACTGATACCATTCAGCCAGTAGGAAATACTGCTCAAAGGCCTTTCCCTACATTCCCCCATGCTAATCCAATGTGAGAAGCAGGCCCCGTCATACCAAACACACCACCCCGTACCATTCACGACCTTTGCATGTAACGCACACCCACACATGCCCTACCTCTTCCCAAAACGGCACCCTGTCACCAGGGAGAACTCCGATATAGCGAGAGTCATGCTGAACCTTGGCACATAACTTTTTAAATGCCAACCCAAGTAACAGTAAACTGTGCACACAAACCCCACCAGGGCAAACCTGTTGTACAATCGATGCGCTACCTCTGTGGATGCACAGCCAATTATGCATGCCCTTGGACAAGCATTCTGGATACATGCCCTGGGTATATGTCTTACCCTTTGACAAGGGACTTACAGCTAACTTGAATCAGCCAATCATGTATGATGACCACAGTGCTTTGGCACTGATTTGCAGTGTGAAATGCACTCAACGTCCTAAGGCTAGCATCCAGAGCAGCGGAAAACTGGGAAGGAAAAAAGCAAAATGTCAAGTGAAAGCGCCATAGAAATGGCCATTTCCAACACCTTGCAATTGGTGTTTCCATGGCATATGCTCCCTTAACGTCAGGGGCACAAATGGCTCTCTCATCCATACAGTAACCTTTAAGACTATCACTAGGAGTGTGAAGGATCCCATAATAGGGTTATACCACCGCTAACAAGGAATAAGGGGCCCTTGGGCATTAATAACTCCGTGCGTGCTGATGTATTTTTGAGTGCTCCATAGAACTTCACACACCTTTACCAAGACCCTACTGAACTTCCAAGCAACTGGGACAGCTGGAAGTGGTGTGATATTCTATAGCTATAGTTACCAATTTGGATTCCTTACAGGTTGTGTAATATCTGTTGCCCTGGAGTTCCTGGCACCTAGATACAGGTTTTACTCAAACTAACCCTCTAGAATAATACTCTTTTGCACTGACCAATCTTTATCATTTGGAAAGGGAGCCTTTCTGCCCATCTGGTGCATTAGGGCTGAACGACTACGCTCCCTTCAGTGAAATTTAATTTTCCCCGAAACATAAGGATAGATTCATCATCACCGCTGCTAACCTGCAAGGAAAACATGTAGAGGGTAACTTACCAATGCAGTGTGTAGGGTAATATTTTTCTTAAACCTATCTATTTCTAACATTGTTTCTCAAAGGTGTGACCAAGGTATGAATTCATTATCTTGAAAGAATCTGCACTCCTGCTTTCTTTGATAATGTGTGAAAAATGTGCAGTGTGGTATTAACTGAAATGAGCATTCTGCTAATGAGTTCTGCCTCCCTGTTTGCACGGTTGCACTTTGGAATATCAAGGAGGGAATATCACAATACTTTAATATCAAAGCCAAAATATTGAGGAGCAAAATATCCAAAGATAAGTATAAATTTATCATTCTTAAATCTAAATCTAGGTCCCTTGAAAATATGTTTTTCATACAAGTACATATATGTGGAGTCAGGTCCGGCGTTAGGCATGATCAGCATGGGCAGATGCCCAGGGCATTGTCCTCAGCCCACCAACATGGGGCTTAACACCAGTGTCCCCCTTTATCTGGGACTTGCACCTGTGCTCCAGCACTGTGAGGCCTAGGGAAAGGGCACTTCTCTCTGTTCCTCGCATGCATGTTAGTCCCAGCCCCCTGATACACCTCTGTAAAAAAATGGTGTCCATAAATATCTTTTTTGATTTATATTGTTGGATTATTTTAGAAGAAATTCAGCTTGGGTAGACATTGCTGATCCGGGTTGAATTTTTCTGGATGACATTTTTAAACATGGAGGATGTGTTGCACTGATGATGTAATATTTTAGGGACCATGAGAACTATATTTTTCATTTTGGTGTCAAAACATAGGTTTTGGGGGTCAAGTAGTCTTAAAGACACAGAAAATAACTCCTCAGAACATCCCTTCCGTCATTTTCTAAAATGGCAGCTATAATACAGGAAGAAGAGACATACATAGAACTGAAACAAATAATAATATTTTTTAAACCTTTTATGTATACACCAAAGTTTATAAATTGAATATTTAAAAATGAATTTATCACTCCTGTTTTAGATACATCTTCCTAGTTCACTTTATTTATTTGTCTCGGCAATCGCTCACGTTTGCAGAATGTTGAACATTTGAGAAGAGAATATTGACAGGGACATCATTTTTTAGCACAGGATTTACAAGTACATGTATAGGAAAATTCTGTGGGTACAGGCTTTAGAAATGTTATAGGTTTTAGCACCCCATCAATATCTTCCCAACCAAATTAACACGGATTGTTCTCTACATATGCATTATACAAAACATTTACACATCTTCTAATCAAGTAGAATGCTCGTTTAATGTGCCCACACACAGAATATGACTTTGGTGGAAGGTCACTTAGCGGGACTGATCTCTTCAACTCACTGTACCGAAGATCGTCAAATGTATGACAGCCAAAACTCATGTTTAGCCTACTTTCGGCTTGTTTGCGCTCTATAAATACTGAATACACATATACGTATGTAATGAACTAATCAGGAAACACATTTTTAACATTTGATTGAATTTATAAGTTGTGACTAATATAATGTATTTCCACTTAATTGGGCCCTCACACATTTCCTTTCTGCCCTAGAATCGGCACTGTAAAGAGTCTGTAAAGAAAATCTATACATCCTGGTTAAGGTTTTTCCCTACGATACTAAGATATAACAATCCACACCTAGCGACCATTTTAATAATATTTTTATTATAAAACGGGGACTGCATTTTACGTTCTATTGTCAGCTCTGGTTCATAGGAGAAATATGTTTTTTCAAAGTTTTTAACAGTTGCTCAGTTGGTAAGTCTTTGAGCTCACCATGCCATTTGCCCTCCCTAACTGCTGGAACTGATGTTTAATCTGGCCCGGAGCAGCATTTCTTGGTCTTTGATAAACTAGATATTAATTACTGCTATAACTCTTTTCCAAGCGGGAGAGCGAGCATTCTAGGAGGTTGCAAAAACCCTTCTCCGCACGCAGCAACATAACCCTGTCGACAACGATCAATATAACATTTAATCTGAGCGAATATGTTTTCTTCAGTGTGTAGGGAATATTTGGTCTAGTACTAAATGTGATCTTAGCATTATGAAATGCTCGGGTCAATTTTCATTCTTTTTTTTCTTTTCCTACAGTCGTGAAAAGTATGGTCCCTATAGCTCCTCCAAACATAAACATGAATTTCTGGCCTTTGGCCAGGAATAGCCAGAAAGACTATTTCAGGAAACAGAATCGAGTTACAATGGATATGTGTGTCCTACAACATCCATTTTAAAGTGTTCTCTCCATCTTATCTCGGGTCTCATCTAAAACATTTCAGAGTTTGAAACTCAGGAATCCCGCTCTCATCAGCTTAAACTCACACGCTCTCCCTCTCACTTGCTGGTGCAGTGAGCTTGAACCATGAACAGGTTAGGGATTTAAGGCCACAGGCAGATGGTTTTCATAAACCCACATGAAAACTATTGCAACAGTCACACTGCGGCATGCAGCGTGCGCTGTCTCACACTAGGAATAAACTGAACTGACATTTATTAGGTAGAAACCCCCCAAGTGCTGCGACTGTTTTATAAACAAGAACTTTACTGCGCACGAACTGAACACAATGCTGACAATATAATTTTATAACTATTGCATTTGTAAATTTGAGTGTAAATTGATTGTGAATCGATATACATTTTAAAAAGTGCAAACGCTTGGATCTTAAGGTGAAAATATTGAAAAAATATGTCACTCAATGTGATTTTAGCATGCTTTAGACGAAGGAAAGTTCGAGCTAGTAAAAATGCGCCCCTTGTTAAAATACTTGCACCAGCACATTATCATGACGTGAATGAATTGTATAATCTACTACCCAAATTACCTCAAGATTCCCAATAACTTCCTTTGTCACTTGGCCCAGGGCCGACTTTACATCTTCGATGGTGAATCCAGCAAGAGGATCAATTTCTTCAGCTGCTTTTTGCGTTTTTACATAGTCTTGACTTTCCTAAGAACAGAATTCAAACACAGCAAAAATAGCATTATTGTTTAACATTATTTATGAGGTGTCCCCCTGGAAATAATGCTTTAGACATTTTCTATTATTCATAATGGTGTGAATGAAACAGAAACAAAAAATATAGTTCCGTCACATTTTCTGAATAGGTAAATGTTGATAATCTGTTTAAAAGTAAACATCAGAACAGCAGTACCTACAGAGTAAAGAATGGGCCATGCCAAATTGGCACTAAGCACTACATGTCGAATTTGGACAAAAGCTGAATGCAGAAGAGCTCCCCACAGTAACCAGAGGGCATGGGGTCTGAAATTAGGTCCATTGTCTTTAGCCATGCTCTGTAACAATCAATCATAGGTGTGCCAATCAGTGTATAGGAAATGTTACATAAGACTGATGACTAAAATGTGTCACATGTCATCCATACTGGTGGACAGTATAGTTTAATTGTGCTTTGTCTGTAGAAGCACAAACTCAGAATTTAAAACTTAACACCGTGATTGGGGGTTCTTTTTAGTAACCAGAAAGGATTTCTATCCAAATGAACCCCTTTTCCAACATTAGGATAATGAAAGAATGGAGAAAAAATCATAACGCTCTAATATATACCTTGCAGTTTGCATGCAGCTCTTTGATGACAGTTAATAACTCACTGTTCTATGTTAAGATTCTTCTAGACACTTCTAGACACTTGTTGGACCTGCTGCTGGGGTTGCAGAGTCAGTACTCACTCTGCAAATACGACAGGATGTCCATCAAGAGTATATGAGTCCAGAATCTCCAACACAAGGGCTACAAACTCTGTGTGCACAGCTGTAGTTGTCTTCCCAGGTTTAATTGGCTACATACCGTGTCCAGTTGGGCAGGGTCTGTGAAAACACATACACAGAAATCCTTTTGGAGAAAACAAAACAGGGCCTGGTCATAGGACAGGTCCTAGGGCCAACCCCTGCATGGCAAAGTTGAAGGCCAAGCGCAGTGAGAGTTGGATATCCTTTGGTCAACCTCAGCAGAATGCAGCCGAAGGCTGTGTGTAGTCGAAGTTGACGACTAGTGAGGGTTGGCCAAAAACTAGGCACAGCAGCCAACCCTCACAGCACAAGGGGAAAAGACAGTGTGAAGCCGGTCTTGCCAACCAAGGCGTATTGTGTGCTGAGAACCGTCAGATGTGGTATATGATAAAAAACACAGAACATTTCACAGAAAAAAACAAAGGTTAAACTATGTTTTGTTCAGTGAATTTATGAGCTTTTTGGCTAGTTTGGATCATACTCTCACATAACCCACGCAACTCAAAACTAGAAACTAGAAAATGTAATCTCTCTACATATTTCTGCATATACTGAGCTACAGTGTTTTTTTTTGTAAATTTTGAATTACATTTAACTGATTCTAATGTCGTTGCAAAAAATCACTATGTTTTGGTGTGCTTAATTTTGCACGGCTTAACTGTTCATGTCTACAACCAAATTACACGTGAAAGAGCAAGGCACCAAGGATTTAAGCAGTTTGTGAGTATGGTAATTGTGTAACCATGTATTATTAGGAATAAAATACCCTAGAATGTACATTAAAAGGATATTGCAAATTCCCCTTATTTCCATTACCCCACAAAGAAAGGTAGCCTTTAGCCTAGTTTGTTTTAATGGCCAAGGATCTCCTCAGTGATTTGCTATATCCGTATAATGTATGGAGGGGATTCTTTATTGTGTATATGTGTGTGTGTGGGGGGGGGTGTATACACCTACAAAAAACAGAAAAAGTGTTACTCAACTGAGCACCCAATGTATTTCTGTTGAAGAGCATGCCAGCTGGTCACAAAGGGGTCCCTTTTGAGGACATGTATCCTTGGTTGAGGTGGCTAGAGTGGTCAGCTGTTTTCCATGTTCAGCCCTATTTCACAAGCTCAAAGGGCCCATTCTATCAGAATGACAGGTTGCATGACTTACATTAGTCAACAGGTGAGGATTCTACTTGTGGTGTCATAAGTGGGCTTCCATCTGACAGTTCAAGGAGCGATCACCTGTCTCAGACTAACAGTAATCTGATTTGCTATGTAGCTCTGGGCATAGTTCAACCAACTCAGCAGCCTTAGTAGGGAAAGTTGCAGAAGTCACAGCCATAGAGGCCCAATTGTCAACTGCAATCAAAGGGGAGGCTGAACCAATAGATAAAAAAGAAGCCAGTGAGTGATAGATCAATTCGTTTGTCTATTTACTTTGCCAGGGAAAAATATGTAACTAAATTATTTAACCAACTCATCCCCAACTGCAGATAGTAGGCGACATTTTTTGGTGCCAGACCATCATCATAATATATTATCTGAAACAATTGTAAAGAGATTGTTTTATCTATCCAAGAGAGTGAGAGAAGTCTAAATGAACATAAGGTAAAGAACCCTCCTAGGCGTGCTGCTTGTATTACAGGGGTGGAACTGGATCTCATGGCGGATTCGGGTTCTCCTTGGACCATTACCACCAGAGAGTATTTTTAAGGAGAAATTTAGGGATGTTTTGGGCACAGAACGGTTACAGCTGTCTGATATAATAGTTTTGATAGCTCTACGATTGATATGGATGGATATATATGTGCTAAGTTAGAATTTAAGAGTAGATGTGCTCAAATCAAGCTGTATGTGGCTGTGAAAGAAGTGAATGTGTTGGGTTGGAGAGACCAGTGGAAGTTGGGACTAATGTTGAATCCTCATTGTAAGGAGCCTTTGCAACTTTGTGATAAATTTTATGATGAACAAGTGTTGTTCATTGAAGAGGGCAGTGGGGAAAAGTTGGTAAAAGAACGTGTAAAAAAAGTCTTCACTGACAATTTGGGGAAGTTGAAAGATTTTGCGCACAGAATCAAATTGAAAAGTAACACTATACCGGTGAAGCAAAAGTTGAGGGGTGTACCTATCAGTGTCAGAGAAGAGTTGATGAACATGCTTAATGAGTTAATCAAAGATGGATTAATTGAGGAGATTGAGTCAGCTGAGTGGGTTTCTCGAATCGTTTTGGCTTGCAAGGCTGATCACAACTTTAGGTTATGTGTTGACTTGAGGTGTTTTAAATCAAATATAATAATTGATTGTCATACTTTGCCCAACATTAACCTTGTGGTGTCAATGCTAGAGGGTGCAAAACTTGTTTGGATATTAGGTCAACGCACCAACAAATTGAATTGGCTGAAGAATCTAAGCAGTTAACAGCGTTCATCACTCCAGAAGGATTGCATCAATTTACTAGGATGCCTTTCAGTCTGGCCGCTGCGGCCTCTGTGTTTCAGAGAGATATGTTCCATATATTTAGCGATATTGTATGTAAAATGTTTCCAAGATGACATTTTAATATTTCCAGGAATGAAGAGGAACACTCGCAACATATGATTTAAGTGTGCAACAGGTTGGGGAAACATGGATTGACTCTCAAAGGACACAAATGTAAAATTTTTAAGAAGTCTGTGGAATATCATGGCCACAGTCTATCCGATGATGGAGTGGTACTAAAAAATGTAATGTAGAAGCAATTGTGAATGTACTAACACCTACCAACATAGAAGATTTGCTTTTCTTTGCTGGCATGTGGGAATATTACAGCAAGTTCATAGAAATGTTTACTTCTAAAATGGAACTATTTGGAGAAAGTTTCTGAGGCAAGATGTGACTTATGTGTGGTTGGACTGGCAGCAGGTGGCATCTGAGAACATTAAACAAGGGATTGTCGGAGCTCCCACACTGAGACCATTTTGTATGAGAAAAGAATATGTAATCACAGTAGATTCTAGTATATATGGAGTTGGTGGTGTTTTGTTTCAAGGAGTGGCATGGAGGAGTGGAATGTTGCATTTGCTTCTTGCACTTTAAATGAGATGGACCGCAGATATGCTGTGAGTGAAACAGAACCTGTTTTTGGGCTTTTGAACACTTCAGAAACTATGGGCCTCATTTATGAAAACTGTTGCATCACTGTGACAAAACAGCAATGCAACAGTTTTCACTGCGCCCTCCTCGCGACACGATGGATGTGCCGTATTTAATGTACGGAGCTCCATGTCGCAAGAACTGACACATACGTCAGGAATCCTGATGTATCTGTCAGCGCAAAAGTCACGCATTGCTGGAGTTGTGTCAAAAGCATGACGCAACTCCAGCAAAGCATGGGGTAGGCCTATTCCCATTGCACTGCGTCACCCTTACGCCTGCCATGAGGCAGGCATATGGTTTTGACGCAGTGGAGTCCTAGAAGTGTCTCAGTGAAATCTCATAGATTTCACTGAGACACTTCTATGACCCTTTTTTACATGGGAACACCCATCCTGCATACATTATACCTGACACAGGTATAATGTGGCGCAGGGCTTTACAAGGTGACGCATCTGCCTAGATGCGTCACCGGGTAAATATGGCGTAACGTGGTGCATTGTCTACGCCAGTGCTGCATCATAAAAAGTGACGCAACAGCGGTGCAAAAGTGTTGCAAGGCCTTCATAAATAAGGCCCTATGTATGGGAAGCAAATTTGTTTGGAGGATGGATCACAAGCCGTTAGTTTATCTCATGTCCCCTGTATTGCTAGACTCACCTTGAGACTACAGGAGAGTAGTTTCAGAACAGGATATTCGCCAGTGAAGAAAAATGTGGCAGCTGATTTTTTACCACAATTGGCATGCCAGCAGGATGATATATGTGTCACAGGGGAATGTGAATTGATTGCTACTATTAAAGATATAGTGACAAAGGAGTTTGAGGCTATTTTGGAAGAATTCTGGAAGGCGTGTGAAAGGACAGACAAAGTATGGCAAGCTACAAATAGATGGGTTTTGGAGGGGTGGCCCAAGAGGAGAGAAGTCAAACCAGAATGGCTAATGTAGCATAGGAATTAGACGTTTAGGGTGATTTATTGTTTGAAGGCAGGAAATGTGTTCCCCCAGAAGGGGTACAGGACGGCTGGCTCATAAGTGACATCCTGGTATGTCTGCCATGAAACTGGTATTGTATTTACTTTTGGTGGCCTGGAATGGATAGAGTGATAGAAAGAACCGTGAGAGAATGTAAGGTGTGCTCTTGCTGGGAAAAAATGTTGAAAGTCAGTACAGCTCCATTAAAAAGTGTTGAATGGCCGGAGTTGCCATGGCAAAGAGTAGCTTTTGATATATCTGGCCCATTTAATTCACTTCCCATGGGCACTCGATTTGCTTTAGTCTTAATCGACTATCATTCTAAATGACCAGAGGTGTAGTTTGTGTCACAGGGAAGGCTGCTCCTCTATTTTGGTTACACACAATGGAGTTCAACTCACGTCTGTAGAAATGGAATCCTTTCTCATGCATTGTAACATCAAACATGTGACCACTGCATTATATAAATTGTATGAAAATGTGGAGAGGGTCAACCGTGTGTTAAAAGTATATGTGGTCAGGGACATCTTTATGATCTTGGGGGTCGTGGGCGAAACGTATTTTGGGGGCCTCTGTTCGGAACAGCTTTGAATTTATGATCCAGTTTCAGCTTTCATGCCCTTTTTGACTAGTTCACCGACATTGCACAGGCACACTTGTTCAAATTCTAAATGTGTTTATGTCTAATGTTCAGGGATAGTGATGCATGTTTTCAATTTTGTAACACAGCAGCAGCTCACTAATATTACTGCAAATAATCTCTGAAATCCCCTCCCATTTCTCATAATTGAGGTCCTGTTTTATTCTAAAAGAAACTTTTTTATGGATGTTGCATTAAACAAACACAATATTTCTCTGCAAAATGTATGTAATAGCATCTCAGAAAGAAAGAGTGGAGGAGATTGTGCACATCTCTTATTGTCTAACTTCTCTGTTTCAAACGGTTAGCGTGCTACGCTTTCTATGAGCCTGCCTGGCTTGGACTAAATATGTCTAAAGTACCCAAGTTATTGAAGTCAACTTGGACTAAAACGTGCACTGCTGGTGACCTCTAGTCACGAAATTCTAGAACCTGGTCAAGTCAGTTTTCTTGCATACTTTTCTTTTTCTTAGCATTATTTCTGTTCTTTATAATGCATAACCGTTTCTTTGAGTATAGTAAATCAATCACTTTCCCGCCATCAACTTATATCAAAGTACAATTTGTTACAACATAAGGTAAACAATACAAATCACAATCTTTTAAATAATGTTAACATCATTCAATTCTGACACTCAGTGCATTTCGGGACTGATGTCCCTTCATCAAGGGAAAACCTGTGGGGAACAAATTTATAACTAAATCAAACATATTAATGTGCAGAATAGTCATGTGCAAAATGTGGCTCCACCACATCTGGATGGCCTTGAAGCAGTAGAATGGGCACTCCTTGGACCCAATTTCAACACTGAGAACACTCTGCTAATTTAACTATTGAAGTTCTGTCTACAAAACAGCTACTTTGAATGGCGTGAATGGTATTCTTTGCAACCAAGTGGGACATCCATGGGCTTTCCTGGGGCACCAGCCTATGCAAACACCTCTATGGCAAAATTCTAAAATGAGAACATTTTGTCAAATTCCACTTGGATGAATGATGTGATTTTTTTTTCTCGCAGATTCATCGATTATATCTTCCTTATTTGGAAAAATACGGAAGAATCTCTAATTGAAAACATTAGAGTGCTGAACACAAAGGACTCCAGGATACAATTCATGCACAACATCAGCAACAAAGGACTGGCATTTCTGTACGTCTGGATAGAAGTAGAATCTAACAGGATAACAACAAGTATGTACAAGAAACCGACAGATATAAATAACTCATTACTATTTCAAAGTTTTCACCCACCAAATTTAGTCAGAAACTTACCATATTCACAATTCCTAAGAACAAGGAGATTACCCTCAGAAAATTCCACATGTGCAATAACGATGGAGGCACAAAAGAAATGTTATGTTCAACGAGGGTATCCACCAGAGTTGCTGGAAAGCCGTGCACAACAGGCCACAGCTATGGACAGAGAGTTATTATTGCAGAGGGAACATAAGAAAGATACCAAAAGGATGGTGTTTGTATCTAGGTATTCTACAGCGTCTAAGGAAATCAAAACCATCATACGCCCATGTTGGGAATTACCGTAGGAAGAACCGGATTTTATGGGATTATTTGCAGAAAAACCATGGTTCGCATACACAAGATCACGCAATATCAGGGAAATTCTATCAAGCAACAGGACAAAGGTTCCATCAGGCAAAGCAGGCACAAAAAATGCAGCAATTACATTAATTGCAATAATGTTATCTTGGGGGACACACTCTTTCCCCCGAGAACAGGAGAACGCATGAAACTGAATCACTCTACGGATTGTAATGCTACCAACGTAGTATATGCAATAAAATGCCCATGTGGCCTATTATATATAGGCAAAACTGAACGAAAAATGAAGATACATTTGACTGAACACAAAAGCAAGATGCGGAAAAACAACATCAACTCCAGCTTGGCACTACATTGGAACCAGAATCGACATACAATCGCACAAATGCGATTTCAAATTATTGAACATACACCAATTTTACAAGGCATTGATAACTCAAATAGACTACTGCAACAAGAAGCTTTCTGGATTAGAAAATTAGAAACTTTACCCCAAAAGGGTTAAACAGCAAATTCAAGATGGCTTGTTTCCTGTAATAGCTTCCCTTCACAACACCATCGGCATGAACTCTTAAATTGATATCAGGCTTCACATGGTCCATATTAAAATAAGCTCCTATTTAGCATCTCCAGCCAAAACACTCAGCCCTTATGTCAGACAACACTATAGGGCATGGAACTGATAGTTTATACTAGGCTTACAAGGTGTATATTCAATTAGGTCGACGATGACCACCAGCCCCAAATGGGCATAACACATTGATTCTGATGATGTTGTTGTCAACAAAGAACGTATTGTGAAGCGTGTGACTTCTGTAAAGCACTATTGACAATGTTCTACTTAGACTTATTTCCTTGTCATGCTTGGACCCCGATATGCACACTCAGGACTCCAAAGGCCTGCTACTGGTAGATATCAGTGTTGACACAGACACCAGCAGGCGAGTTTTTTAATTTCATGAGTTGTGAGGCACCATTCCAAGATGGCGCTGCCGTTTTGACACCGGGGGATTGCATGTTTTGCTTTGCAGGCACCTAAGCAAGGACGTTACCATGCAAAGATGTTTCATCGGCTACAGGAACTAGAGGACAGGATATGCATGGTATGGATTTAGTGGGATATGATACAACACCAGTAAGACATGGCGCTCAAGGTTTTGACGGCGAACTCCAGCGAGAGCTCGCCATTATGAATAGTTTCGATATGGAATAGACGTCTTGAGCACAGGCAGTAAAGATAACATGACAGGCCATGGAGCAGGTAGCCAGGGACTTGAAATGGAGGCTGACGATAGGTAATGGGCTTAAGCTGACTGTTGGAGAGTCTTATGATGACTAATGGGTTCCTCGGCTTGTTTTTTGTTACAGTAAAAGAGGAGCACTGACATCCTGCTATGTGACTGCGTGTAACAGGTATGATTATGTTGATAGGATTTTCTGGGTCTTGATTGGAAGGCTCAGAAGAGACACCTAAAGTTTGTGATTTTCCCTACATTATAGGTTCTGGTGCTTGACATTTAGTCGTGGCTAATGACAAACACTGAGTGAGTAGCGGCTTGTTTTCCATGCATTATATTGGTGATAAGGTTGTCACTATTAATGTGGTAGTCTGAATTTTGACACCCTCTGTAGGGGTATGCACAGAATTTCGGTGGCATGAGCTTTGAATCATGCGTTTTGAATCAGGCGTTCAAATGGACATGATGGCGAAATAAGAATAAGTCGTTAAATAGTTGCCAAAAAATTTCTTGAAAGTATCTTGGAACCACATTTTCCACATGAATATTCAGCACATGAATATGTTTGATTTAGTTATATATTTGTTCCCCACAGGTTTTCCCCTGATGAAGGGACATCAGTCCCGAAAAGCATTGGGCGTCAGAATTGAATTATGTTAACATTATTTAAAAGATTATGATTTGTCTTGTTTGTCTTATGCTGTAACAAAGTGTACTTTGAAAGAAGTCGATGGCGGGAAAGTGATTGATTTACTATTCCTAAAGAAACTGTTATGCATTATAATGAACATAAATAATGCTTATAAAAAGAAAAGCATGTAAGAAAACTGACTTGTAGAGTTTCGTGACTAGAGGACACCAGCAGTGCACTTTATAGTCCAAGTTGACTTCAATAACTTGGCCACTTTAGTCATGTAATGGCATCTCAGACACATTACTCACACATTTTCTTTTTTTTAAGGAAACAGTATTTCAAAACAATCTCTAAGAATTATTCAAGGTCATCAGTTCAAGACTTTTCATTTCAAAGCTGGCTCTTTCAGGGGGGCCCCCTGAAAAGATGGTGCTCTGGGCCAGAGCCCACTTTGCCCAGGTCTTAAAACATCTCTGTATGTGGTAGAAGCACATGGACAAGGAGGTGACTGTAAAAATGCGTTGAGAGAAAGATTATGGTTGTACCGCATAACTCCCCACACTCTCTCTGAGGTTAGTCCTATCAAATTTATAAAAGGCACAGATCCTGCTTCCAGTTTATGTCCCTGGTGGTTTAAAGATAAGTGGGTAGGAGTAGAAGAAAGATGTAATGTGAAGGATGTAGCGAACAGAGTGAGAAAGAAACAAAGTAAATTCAAGGAGTGGTATGATGCTAAGTGAAAGGTGAAGCTACATGAGATAAATATTGGAGTCTGGGTGAGGATCCTAAACTCGGGATTCAGTAACAAAGGTTTGTCCAAGTTTGGGAAGGCTATGAATGTACTGAAGGTGTTCACTAATTGTGTGATTGTGTGATTACCCAAGATGGGAAGGTATGAAACATGAAAAGAGTAGCCAAATGTACAGGAGAGGGTTTGGATGGTAATGATAAGGAAGAAAGTGAGGATACAGTGGAGGATGACAATGGATTTCTTGTGAAAGTTGATAATAAAGTCCAGCATAGTTACCAGAGTGGAAGTAATAATGATTGCACTAGCTCATTTCACAATTTAGAATATTTTGGTGATTCTGTGGCTTTTAGAGTCAATGAAGCAGGCAGAATCAGACAACCACCTGCGAAATTTGCTGAATTTGTCAAATAGGAAATTAAATTTTCTGAGCCGTATTTTGTTTGCAATTTTACTGGTTTCTGGGAATTTTATTTATTGGGTATAAAGTCAGTGGTAGTTTTAGTACCTGAATTAGTATTTCATCTTCTTTATCTTCTTTGTGTTTATGAGGGA
Source organism: Triturus cristatus (assembly GCF_964204655.1). NCBI lineage: Eukaryota > Metazoa > Chordata > Amphibia > Caudata > Salamandridae > Triturus > Triturus cristatus. The sequence goes on from NC_140580.1 coordinate 780,811,923, forward strand.
GATGTGTTATATTTGTATTAACATATATTCTCTGCACATGACATGTTATGTTTGGTAGTGTGTTTTGCATTCCATGAAAGTGTTGATCATGGAATGCAGAGGGCACTGCAGTTGATTTGGGGGACGTCCTGCTTGGAGGATGCATTGCTTTGCTGCCGCAAATAAACCTGTTAACCTTATTGGTGTGGATTGGACTTTGTAACAGTTGCACTGCTGCTCCTGCCCTTTACATGTCTGTGTGCGAGCAAAGATGTCTTGTGTGCACTTTGAAAGTAGTTATTGGACCTCTTTGGGAGGGCAGACTCCAAGCTCATTAAACTATTGGTGTCTTTGCTGAGACCTTACACTGCCCTTGATCCCCATACCAGTGCCCAAAACACCTGTTCCGAGGTGCAAAAGAATGCCCAGGCTCTATGCTCATTCAAACATTGGATTTCGAAGTTGAGACATAACATTGCCTTGTGCATGCCAAACCGTTATCATTCACACCTACTTTGTAGTGCAAGGAGAAGTTAGACATCATGCCCATTCAAACATTTCTTTGCTGAGACTTGATGCTCTCTTGCATACCATTATCCATCACACTTTGTCCAAAATTTAAAAAGGGAGCCTAGACTCCAAGCCAATTCAGCCACTGGAATCTTTGCTGATGCCCAATTCTGCCATATGAAAACTATGTCACTGTCCATCACAACTTCCGTGGGGTGTATAAGTGGAGGTAAGTCTCCATGCCCATTCAGCCATTGGTCTTCTTAGTCAGAATGGAAACATCTGTCAGGATTACTTTATAAAAGAATAATGTCCCTTGTCTGGCAATGTCTATTAAAAAATAAAACAGATCAGCTATGAGCAACTGGCGCTGTCAGTTTTTAAAAAATGTACCTGCTATGTCGAAGAGCTCTGTACCATTAAAGATATAGAAACATTTTGAAAAGTGACAGTATTGTTTTAGTAATTTTATAGTAGTCTTGCTAAAAGTGCTAATAAAGTGATTTTGAAAGAGTAGCCGTGCACCAAAGTATTGAATGTTCTTTTTGATTGTCCTACTTAGGCGTCCTAGAACCGGTCCATGGTTCAATTGTCACGTGGCCTGACTAAAAACAATGCCATCTTTGTGCTCATGTTTCTTAAGTTGCCTTCTTTCTGCAACATGGTGACTTTTGCCATACATTTGTGTACGTGTTAGTGCAGGATAGAATTATCCAAAACTGCATTTGCTTACCTTAAAACTTCGTAGGCACACTGTCATGACAACGTGAATATTCAGTACGATGTATAGAGTTCACAGCACAAATGTCATGACTTATTGTTGCCCAGCAGGTGGCTACGCTATCTAGCTAAAATAAACAATTATGGCCTGACAAAGACCTTGAAATACCAACATGTGCACTGTTTATTATAAATACAAATTAATTCTTGGTTAAATCAGAGCAGCACTCTGCTAACACTTCGAGGTAACAGTACGTCAAAGTTCCAGCTCAGCTGATTCTTGTCCTCTTCACGAGGGATATCCCGCTCTACACCAAGACGGACAGCCTGATGGCACTTGCCCACAGGTAATGGGGAGTTCGATCACCCTGTAAGGATTCTTTTGCAGATCAGCCATTCTAGGTCAAACTAGGTTAGGGAGCTTTAGGTAGGAGCACATTACATTATACTATATTAGACTATGTATTCTCCAGCATATATTCATTGTTTAAGCACAATGGTGGAATTATTCATTCTCTCCACTGTTCATGTATTGCTAATTATGGTGATAAGTTTTGTTCTATTATTAATTGCAGTGCCCGTATTTTACTTAAGACTCTCACTGCTCCAAGAAATATTGAAACTACAGGTTGTGTATTTCTTGCATATTTCATTTGGGTATGCATCAGAGTCTGAACGAAAAGGTTCTAGAATGTTACCACGATTCCTTGGGGAGTCAGGGTTATCATGTTCTGAACACATTTGTGACCCTGTAAGGTTAGGGGTGCAGTTGGTGCACTGTGAGCTAGCAGGACTATAGGCCAACATCTCCTGAGGGAGTGAGGGGAATCAGACTTGCACCATCTCAACGTTCATGTTGTCCAACAAATGCACAGTTTTTACTGAGAAAGTATAAAGACGTACGACACCATGGTAGCCTTAGTGGGCATATAATGGCTAACATATGGTTTGTGGCTCATATTCTGGTTTTAAAAAGGTGGCTGCCCCGACATGGATGGGAAGTATGATAAAGATGCCAGGAAGTCTACATGTAACTTGTTAGTTGGGGCAAAGTTTGCAAATGGGGTTCGATGTTCTGAGTGGTTCGCTTAGTATATAGGGACCATGGGCTTGGGCAACCCTTGACTGCTGGTTCTGGTAAGGAAGGCCAGGGTTCATGCTACTCCATACTCTTGGTGTGTGAGCTGCAACGCTTTGTATTGATTCTGCGGAGCAGATGCATGAGTAAGTTGCAGTGGGTGGTGGGCACAACTTCAGGGTATTGCTGAGAGATGCCTAGGTTGTCTCTCTCTGGGATTACTTGGTGAAGTTTCAGGGTTCTGTTGATATCGGTGACGTCTCAGACTTCTGCTGTCCAATGGGCCAATGGGGTTGGAGATTTTTACCTATAAATGCACAATTTATGCGTCATTTAAAGAAATATTTCCTATGGTGGTCTCTCAAACATCCCTTTACATTTGTCTTTAATCCCTTTCCACTTACGATGCTTGTGTGGGGGCGACTTCTTTTTAACCAATTCCAATTATCTATTTTAAAGGTTTATTGAGATTTGAATTATACCGTTCATGATAGTTGTCTTTGAAGATTACGCTGTACCAATGTGGTGGGTGATTTTGACTTCAAGATGCACTGTACACCAAACATTTTTAGAAAAGTTGCTTTGGAAATGACCCCCAAACAAAGAAGTGTGGGGTTACGGTCACAATTTAGGTTTGATCAGAACTTCACAATGTTTAAAGGAAATCTTCACAACTTCACACAGACCCTTCCATAAATCTCCATTTGGAGTTCTTTCTGAAGCCCATGCACTTTTTTATTTTCCTATAATAATGCAGACTTTAGCCAAATCACAGCCTGTTTTTGGCCCAGAGTAAATGTTTGCGAGTACCAGTTGAAAAGATAATTGATTCATAACGTTGATACTTGCTTAGTATTACCTAAGTTTAGGAGTGGAATCATGAATAAGATCTCCTTACACATTTTCAGATTTCAGCACTCCACTTTCTCTCCATTTCAAGGTTGTAGGGGCAATGATCCCAACGCTTCTGTTGGGATGGGTGAATACGATGTCAATGAATGTCATGATATGTGCAGGTCAGACAATTGCAATATCAGTATATGCAATGTGAACTTATGCCACAGCCTGTGCCGACATAACCTCGACAATGTATGTCAATGCAATGTCAATGTATACCGTAATTTGTGTTCATACAGCAGCGCAGACATCAGCATAATGATACCAATTTATGTCATAATCCAAGCTTATACCATAATGTTATTGTTGCCAATATGAACACTGTCAATGTACACTCAGACCAAAGCAAACATACCTTTGACTACATCAGTAAGAGCAATATCAATGTGCAAGATGGCTGTATGCACAATGTTAGTAATGTCGATAAAAATGATACCAGTGTCTGCCGTATTATTCTTAGGAGTTCCAATAAACTCACATCATTGCTGTTAGATTCCCCCAAGATGACCTCCCCATCAACCCTGAGTCAGAGGTCAAGCAGGTACTGCGACCCATGCACACGCTTATTGAGTAATGAGTCACCCGTGGGATCCCCATAAATTACAAGCAAACACACACACAGAGAAAACCCTAATACAGATAGATAGTTGCACCACAAACAATTCAGAGGTTATCCAATTACCAACCCAATAAAAACTATTTGGCTAAAGGCTTGCGTGCCCCAGACATACCACAAAACTAGATACCACATGTAGATCGGTACACTCAACCAATCAGAACACAACATGCACACCACACGTAGCAATCACACGCTTCTCACACCAGACATCGGGACATAAACACACTGGCCCACATTAGCTCTCCCGTAGGTCAAAAGCCATCTGTGTCCCTATCAGATACGCACATTGATTTATGACTAAGATGCTTTTAAAGAATGCAGAGAACATTTTATTGTACCTCTGAAGTGTATAAACTGCCAAAACATTGTACATCGAGAATTTTTTGCAGATGCATTCTGTCCATGCTCTCCCGGCCACAGCATTTAATTAAGCCAACTTGTTCCTGTTTTGCCAAATGCCTCGTCTTTTCATTTATTTGAGATAAATTCATATCTGAGCAACACTTCAATTTGCGTGGTATTATCTAAGTTTAGGAGTGGGATCACGAGTAATATCTCTGTACACATTTACAGATTTAGGTACACTACTTTCTCTTCATTGAAAGGGTGTAATGGTAGCCATTCCAACCCTTCCACATTTGTAGGTTCTAAGCTAATTTTCCTGGCTTTATCTATTTTTCATGGCAATTTAGTAGACTAAATAAATACAGTAGATATACATCCACCCAGTACCTTAAAAGGTACAGAAACCAAAATAAAAGTAAACACTTTTTGTTTATTATTTATTCAAATGTAACTACTGTAAACAACCAGTGGTGTTGCAATGCTAAATTAAGGTAGAAAGCAAACATATTCAAAATCAGAGTATCAAAATAAACTCTTACCTCTCCTTCTGGACTTTCTATTGGTGATGGAGGTTCTGGTGCTATGAACATTGAATATATTTCATAAGATATACCTTCCTCTAATGGAGCTGGGAAAGTAGTGTCTGCTGCTTGGACAACTTCAATGACTTGCTGTATGAGAAAAAACATATTGTGAATGTTATAAAGTATAATTTCATGTTGTGTATATATGTATATATATATATATATATATATATATATATATTAGTTAGGTTCAGATTTTATACACACACAACAACAGAAAATCAGCAGTTAAAGTTATCTTAAGTAACTATAACTCATGCTCTAAGGGATCCATAACTTGGCCCTCCACATGCACAGTTTTCTCATCAATAATGTCACTGTACATGTTGCAGTGATATTATCAATGATGTCATAGAAGGTGTCATCAATGATGTAATATATGGGGTAATTAGCAGGGCATGGCTAGGACGCGAGTTATGGTTACCTTAGAGCATGAGTTATGGTTACTTGAGATAACTATAACTGCAGAATTTCTATGGTTGTGTGCGAGTAAAATCTGCACCTAACTATAATGTCCATGTAGCCTTTGGCTTTTTTAGTGTATGTCTAAAGTTTTTTAAATTATATTTCCTAACTATACCTTCCCTGTAACCTTTATTTTTTTCAGTGAAATTCTACGGTTTTTAATGCTATTTCCTAACTATAACGTACTTTTTTTAAATTTGTTGTGTCTTTGTATACTATATCTTGCCTTCTTATGACCTGTAAAGCGCTCCGATACTCGCAAGAGTCTTGTTCGCGCTATATAAAACCTTCAAAATTAATAAATAAGTAAATAAATAACATCCCTGTAACATTTTTTTTGTGTGAATTTCACTGTTTCTTTAGGACACATTGTACTGTGATTTGACCCATGAGTTCAATTTACTAATATACATTTTCACAAGTTTATAAATACATTTTATTCACACATTCATTCTAGGTATATAGTTTAAAACAAAAAATTAAGGTAAGATAACGTATGTAGTCTTTCTTTATGTGCAATGCACCAAGTCTTTCTATTTTTAAAATTAATTTTATGGCTCTGATGATCCCTCGTGAATCCTCTGACAAATAATGGGTCTGCCAGTAATATTGCACACATTCAGTACGTAATACAACAACACATTTTAAACAATCATATGCTATTGCAATTTCTTTAAGTGTATCACTGCCTGTGTGTGGGTGTATGAGTGGCTGTATGGGTGTATGAGTGGTTGTGTGAGTGGTTGTGTGGGTGTATAAGTGGTTGTGTGAGGAGATGGCTGTGTGGGTATGTGAGTGGTTTTGTGGATCTGTGAGTGTGTGTGAGTGGCTGTATGGGTGTGTGAGTGGCTGTATGGGTGTATGAGTGGCTGTATGGGTGTATGAGTGGGTGTGTGAGTGGTTGTGTGGGTGTGTAAGTAGTTGTTTGAGTGAGTGTGTGAGTAGGTGTGTAGGTCCATAAGGATCCAGGCAGATCCAGGTGGATCAGAGGATCCTCGCGCTAAAAAATAAAAACATTTTTGGACAGTTTCGTGTTCATGAGGGGTTCCTCAGAGACCCATCCATCATTCCCATGGGGTCAGGGTACCTCTACCCTGACCCCTTCTATCACCTTTACATTTTATTTTTCCCCGGGAACTGTGTCCTGAAGCACAAAATGGCGGCCTCAACTTTCCTCTCAGGTTGTGGCCCGCCAGTCACAGCTTTGCTGTTGATGCATGGATCAGCGTATCCATCCAGATCCACTGCAGACCCGCATCTCTAGCTATACATAAATGTTTTTACATTAATAGCTCCAAAACTACTTAGGAAATTTACACCAAATTACAAACAAAGGACTCTTTCTGGACAAAGATCTAGCTTTCTGCCAAATTTGATATAGTTCTGTTCAGCAGTTCAGGATGTAGTCCTGTCTAAAATCCCTATAGGAAAATGCATGGGGAAAATGCTTTTTGGTACCCCCCTTTTTCTGGGTTCCCACTTGATGGCTCACCTCAAAACTTTCCAGACAGCAGCTGATGTGACTGACAAGCTAGTTCTGAAAGGTTTGTGAAGATTCATCAAAAGGCACCAAAGTGATTAGCAAAATATATATATATATATATATATATAAATTCACTTAAAAAACCATAGGTTTCACATATGTTATAGTTAGCTGGGCATTTCCCTCGTAAAAAACCAATGAAATTCCCCCGTTATAGTTAGTGCAGGCAACTATAACTCACGCGACCGCAATCCTCTGCTGATGACGTCAGATATTACATATTCGGGCACCGTGCGCCCACTTTACGCAGTTCGCGCCGTGCGCGCACGGAGCGCTTTGCGCACCGTGTGTGCACGGTGGGCACACGGTACGCTTCGCGCACCTCCCGGCCTCTTTACAAAGTTTGTGCCGTGCGCGCATGGAGCGCTTCGCACCCAAGGGCCAAATAGATTTTTTTTTTCGATAAATCGCGGAGTGCGCGCACGCTGCGCGAACTTCACAGAATTTTTTCTGTTTGGGTGGTGCGCGCAGGGTGCGCGCACTCGCCGATTTTTCGAAAAAAAAATAAATTGTTTTTTGGCCCTTGGGGGTCCTTCTGGGACCCCCTGACCACGGCTAGGGGGTCAGGAACTGTCCACCGTGCCCCCTTTTCACGTTCTCCACATTTGTTTTTCACCCCCTCAGAGTGCGAGAGACAAACTGGTGGCCGACACTTCCTGGTTTCGACCGATTCGAATGTTTACTAAGATCTAACAACCAATCAGAATTGCGCTCGCGCACGTCAAGGTACGCGCGTACAGATACATATATATTGATTTAAATGCTATTTTCTCTGGAAATACTGAACAGATTTACACCAAACCTGCAAAAGGCACTTCATGGACCTTATGGCTACCTCTCTGCCAAATTTCACATAATTCTGTTCAGCCGTTCGGGCTGTAGCTGCGACTAAAGTCCCTATGGAAAAATCCATGGGGAAAACGCGTTTTGGGACCCCCCCTTTTTCTCGGCCCCCGCTTGACGAATCACCCCGAGACTTTCAGGGTAGGAGCGGAGCGTCCCATTAGTTTTGAAAATTTCGCGAGGATTCGTCAATCGGCGCCAAAGTTATTCAAAATTGAATTTTGAGATTTCCTATGGAAACTCGGTCCTAACTATAACTATCTACTGGCAACCGCCAGTAGATAATATATATACACACACACACACACATATATATACCAACAAGATGCCCTCATAAGGAACAGACCTCTCACAAGAAGGCAAGTTTCCAGCGCTTTTATTAGTTGCAGCAACAGCGCTCATTTGGAACAGGAACACCCAAAAATAAATTAATGTCAATGTGCCCTACGCGTTTAGTGCGAAAACTGCACTTCCTCATAGGCTGACTCGGGCATGAACAGCAAAAGTGATCCCAGCTGAACAAGTACTTGTGACGCTCTCCCAAGTGGGCGGAGACAGTGTGCTGCCTTCTGGTCTCTGTAGTGCTGGGTGATGTATCCACTTAAATCGTTTGCATGTTGCCCGAACATTTCAGAGCCCCAGTGGGTTGGTGAAGATGTCCAAAATTGAGGGCTGCTCAGTGCAGATGCAACCAGCGTGACTTCTTGTTCCATACATCACAGCGTAGGTTATGCTGGGATTGGGCCGCAAAAACACGGCGGGGCTGTTTCTGCGACCGGAGAAGCCGCCAACAAATTACACCAACAAGTTGCCCTCTTAAGGAACAGCCTCTTACAAGAAGGTAAGTTTCCAGCGCTTTTATTAGTTGCAGCAACAGCGCTCAATTGGAACAGGAACACCCTAAAATAAATTAAAGTCAATGTTCCCTACGCGTTTCGTGCGACAACTGCACTTCCTCATGGGCTGACTCGGGCATGAACAGCAAAAGTGATCCCAGCTGAACAAGTACTCGTGACGCTCTCCCATGTGGGCGGAGACAGCGTGCTGCCTTCTGGTCTCAGTAGTGCTGGGTGATGTATCAAACGGCCCCAAAGTGATTAGCAAAAAATATATATATATGTACACATATATATATTCACTTAAAAAACCATAGGTTTCACACACGTTATAGTTAGGAATTAGCATTTAAAAAACCTTGCAAATTCACTTAAAAAACCATAGGTTTCACACATGTTATAGTTAGCTGGACATTTCACTCGTAACGTCACATATTACATCACTCATGACATGGTCAGTGGCATCACTCATGACATCACTGATGACATCATCCTTGTGATAGAGTGGCGGTCGCGCGAGTTATAGTTATCTGAACTAACTATAACGGGGGAATTTCATTGGGTTTTTACGAGTGAAATGTCCAGCTAACTATAACATGTGTGAAACCTATGGTTTTTTAAGTGAATTTGCAAGGTTTTTTAAATACTAATTCCTAACTATAACGTGTGTGAAACCTATAGTTTTTTAAGTGAATTTGTACGGTTTTTTAAATGCTAAGTTATGTATTTATTAATTTTAGTTGCAGCAACTGCGCTCAATTGGAACAGGAACACTCAAAAATAAATGAAAGTCAATGTGCCCTTGAGGCGAATGCAAAGAAACACGGGTGCTGGCAATTGACTTTGGGACTGCCTATAAGAACTTAGCCCGTGATAAAGTGCTCAAGAAGCACGAAACACGTAGGGCATATGCTAAAAGGAGGACGCTGCTCTGACTTGTTAGCTGCTGCTTTCTTCCCTATTAAATCGCTTATGTGGCACCTCTGGCCGAGCGGCTTCATTCAAATGGCCACCTTGTTTATATATATATACATAACATTTTTCAATACCTTAATCAGATTGTTTCAATTACCAAATCAATTTACTTCTTATATTGAAAAATTCCAAATTCATCAATTGATGCATAATTCATATATTCATATCAACTATAGCAATTTGAGAAATCAATAATACTCTAAAAGTTCTAAAATCGTCTAAATTATGGCCAAACAAGTAAGATATGACAGTCTCTCTTATACAACCACTCAAATGACACCTTCTCTCTTGTAAGCTCAATTCCTTCCAGAAGTTGTCCTAAGCGAAATAGCAGTCTCAAAGCCACCACCCCACAACAAAGATTTGTAAACGTATTTATAAACATAACTGAAATTATTATAAAACTACTAGCTCCAATGGAATGCATTCATGAAAAGAACATAGCTTGTTTGCAGAATGAAACACACTGTCAAATAAATGAAAATGAACTGAACATATGAAACAAAACAGAGGTCAACCAATAACATTACCATAAAACATAGTAAGTACACATATTTGTGAGACATTGACCTGAGCTCAACCCTCTGGTAGCTTAACATAGAGCAGTCAGGCTTAACTTAGAGGCAATGTGTAGAGTATGTGTGCAGCACTTCAAACAGTAATAAAGTGAAATAGAACAATATAAAAATCTAATACCAATTTAGAAAAATAGAGCAACATTTAATTAATAAATCAGGACCAAAACGACAAAAATACAATCAGTAGAACCAGAGATATGCGACTTTAAATATTTAAGTGAAAATAGCACCAAAACACCCAAAAAGCCATTTGTGGCTATCAGGTCGTGCGATACCAGGAGAAAGTCACAAGTTCAGGCCAACCACAATGGCGCACGGTCCGGGTAGAGGGATCAGGTTAGTTCTGCTGGAAAGTTACTTTCTCAGTCAAGCACAAAGAATTTTGTTGGTTGCGGGGGGGTCATGAGGAGCAGAGAAACGTCATAGATGGTCATCATTATGGCACAAAGAGCAGGCCGGTCATCACAGACAGGCCTCACTGCAGCGAGAAGATCCTGTTTTTGTCGTGGACAGTTGGGCCAAAGCTTTGTGTTGGAACTCCCCACAAGAGATCGATGCTGTAAGACGAAGGGTCAAGTTGACGGAACTCTGCATTGGGGGGCTGTGCGAACGACAAGTTTTTTATACCAATGGTCCTGCAAAGAGCTCAAAATATTCAACTCAGCTCCACTGAGGCCACTCCAATAATCAATGACCTGAGGGGCACCACTTGGGGGTCAGAGGGTTACTCCAGCTGGATTTGGGTGCTGGTTCATGTGGTTGGGCGCCTGTTATGTCCCTTAAGCTTTGAACATGAGGCTAGCAACCTAGTCGTTGGAGTCACTCTGGGAGTCCTGGGTTCAGGTGGAGGTCCTAATCTCGGACTCAGGCAGGAGGGCAGCAGGGCAATAGGGCAGCAATCCAACAAAGCAACAGTCCAGCAAGGTATTAGTACAGCGGGGCAGAAGTCCAGCAGAGTGGCAGTTCTTTCAGCAGCATAGCAGTCCTACTTCCTGACAGTCTCCACAAGTCCAGAAGTGTACTGAAGAGTTGATGTCTGGGATCCAATATTTATACCAGATGCTTCCTTTGAAGTGGGAGAAGCTACTGGAGCTTTCCCTTTGAAGTGCACAGGTCTCCTGCCTTCCCTGCCCTGGCTCAAGACTAACTACAGGGGGTATGTAGCCCTTTGTATGAAGACAGGACACAGCCTACTATAGTACACGTAGGACTGTGCCCGGCTCAACCCTCCCATTCTGCCAATGATGGCCCATTCAGGCGCACCTAAGTTCTCCATTATGTGTTTTTGTTTACGAGGAATACACAAAGTCCACTGCCAACTATACCCTGTCATGTGACCTATAGACAGGCTGCATGTAGTAAATGACTAAGGCAGGAAAATTACAACTTTCTAAAATTGGCATTTTCAAAATTGTAATTTCTTCACCATAGGAGAGGATTTTTCATTACAATTCAGCAAAACAGGAGGGTTGAATGCAAAAAGTTAGGGGAAATACCATTCCAAGGATGCCAGGCCTAACAATATTCCAAGGATGCCAGGTCTAACAATATTCATAGTAAGAAAAATTAATACAAGGAAAAATACATATGGTAAACAAACCCACCAAACATATGTTCAACAATGCCAAAGAGCTAAAAGCTCCTAACACTAGAGCAAATTACTTTCAACCTTGCACAGTGCAGTCCTTTTCACTCCACAAATGTTTCATTTTTCAAATTTCTCGCAAATGACCATCAACTTTGAATTGAAGGTAATTTGCGTTTCTTAATTGCAAAATCACAATTTTTTTGGGGTAGTTGCATTGCATTTATAGAATCGCAATTTGCGATTCCATAAATGCAATCGCAATTTAAGTAATCGCAATTTTAGCAATTACTTAAATAGCATCTCAAATGCAAAAATTGGGGTCGCAAAGGGGCAGATTCGCAGAATTTGCAGAATCTGCAATTTACAATGATGCATGTGGCCCTAAATATACAAATTGCGAATACTGTAACAAATACTTAATTAACCAACCATTCACCTCAAACACAAAATATGTTGTTTAATAAATGTAACCATAGGACCTGAATTAGCCTTAAAATTGGTTCAAATGGAAAAGTTAGTTTTATATAATTTGGGAGGAGTTGGAGAAGATGTAAAAGATGTGGTCTACATTTATAACTGAACATTTGTTTATTGTTTTAATAGTTGTGAAAAACTGATTATTTTGTTGAATAACAATGAAATAAATTAGTATTCATTTCTTCTACACCTGGATGTTTAATTGGTAATTTGTCTGTTTTATGTGTTAGGTAGCTACATTTTACACAAGGACGCTCATTATTTTACAGTACAATATAGAGAGCTTCCTAGTGACCTATATTTCTTTCACGAATCTAGAACTGAATTCAGCATGGGCTAACCAACAATGTCATGACATTAACAAAATTCAAAAGAAAAAATTGATTTTATCATTGTTTATTTGGCTTCATTTTTTATATATCAAAAATGTCTTTACCCGTTTCGCTGGAGAACGTCCCCGTGGCATCTCCGCGATCCGGCCTACCGCGATATGCTCCATACAGCGATTACTACTTATTTAGCAGAAAACAGCCCCTCGGCTCCCTCGAACATTATCCTCAGGGAGGCGCTCAAGCCAACCGTCCATGGTTATGAAATTAGCTATCGCACACAGGAGAAACGTACACGTCGTGCACAGCTCGACGCCCTAGAAACGCGCCAGGCGGGTGTGGCTTCCCAACTCAGTACCAATCCCTGCCCCATTATTCATCGCAATTTAGTCCTAGTCCAACAGGAATTGCGCCAATATTTGCTGAGCGAAGCCAAAGAGATATGGGAGGCTTCGCAACATCGGATATATCAGTGGGGGGATAAGTCCAGTTCAATGCTACACAGATTGTGCCAGGCGAACGGTGCCCCGGCCGTCATGCCTACTATTCGAGGCTCGGACGGGTCCTTGCATACATCACCGGTGGGGGTCACCGAAGAATTTGCAAATCACTTTACCTCACTCTACGCCCGGAAGGAGCAGATCTCTGCGGAACTCATAGCAGAATTTGTAGCGGATATCCCGCCTCGTAGGCTCTCGGACTCCATCCGGGAGCGCCTGGAGCTTCCAATTACATTGGAGGAATTCACTGGCGCCCTCAGCGTGATCCAGGCGGGCCGGGCCCCTGGTCCCAATGGGTTCCCCATGGAATTCCTCCGATCCCATATGCCTCTCTTGGGGCCACATCTGCTGGCGACCATTGCAGATGCTTCGGACATGGCAAGGCGCCCGAGGGACTGGCGTCACGCGGAAATCGTGCTTTTTCTAAAACCTGGCCAGCCCCCCGAAGACCCGTCTTCCTACCGTTCCATCTCCCTAATAAATTTCGAACCGAAACTGTTGGGGAAAGTCTTGGCCGACCGCCTTCGGGGGTGCATTACCGACTTGATTCAGTCTGGCTTCATGCCACAAAGGGCCACTAGACATAACATCAGAAGAGTTCATGATGCCATTGCGGCAGCCCCCATGTTAGGCCGTCCAGCCGCCCTATTGCTAGCCGATATCGATAAAGCATTCAACTCGCTGAGCTGGGTTTACCTTTTTCAGCTGCTCGAAACTATAAACTTTGGACCCCGGTTCCTGTCATACGTACGCCTACTATACACAGACTTGACGGCATTGGTTAGAATCGCGGGACACCGTTCTCGCCCCTTCCCGATACAGAGGGGTACACGCCAGGGATGTCCACTGTCTCCATTGCTGTTCGCTCTGGCGGTCGAGCCCCTGGCGGCCTGGGTCAGGAGTGACCCAGTGCTCAGGGGATTCGAGTGGTTCCGCTCACGACCAGATCGTATCGCATTATATGCCAATGACGTCCTTTTCTTCATGATGGACCCGTGGTATTCTGGCCCCCGTATATTGGAGATTCTCAGGGTGTTCGGCGGCACCACCAGCCTCCACGCCAATCCTGCTAAATCTATCCTGTTCCCAGTCTGTGGACACCAAGGCCGTGAATCGTGGGCAGTACAATTATCCCGGGCCTCAGAGGGATTTAAATATCTAGGGATTTTTATCTCCCTGTGCCCCAAGATTTCTTGGGCACACAACATCACCCCACCGTTGACCAGCCTAAAAAATGTAACGACGATATGGTCTGCTCTTCCATTATCCCTTTATGGGCACTCAGCCATTTTTAAAATGGTCTCTCTGCCTCTGATCTAATATCGCCTCCAAACTTTCCCTTACCCTATTCCTCGCACGTGGTTTGCCCAGGTGAACGCCATACAAAACAATATTCTATGGGGCGGGGGAGCTGTTCATGTGGCGCTCCGCACCTGCGCTCAGTCTACGTATTGTGGGGGGATCGCGGCTGCAGACATTTACTCATACTACGTTGCATCTCACATTCTCATAATCAACGAACTTTGGTATAATTCTCCCACGGATCCGGCCTATGCTATTGAAAAGGACGCAATGGAACAGGTCCCCCTGCTCCATTTACTCTACAGCTACACAAAGCTAGATCATTTACCGCCTGCTAGTAGACAAGTTATCCAGTTATGGAGGGCCAAGACCAGACAAATGGGATGGAAGGGGCGTCCTTATGCATTGGTACGTACCTGAGAACTGCTGACACTTTGGGAGGGTTCCGGGGCTGGGACCTGGTGGAGATCTCTACTCTGGGTGATGTTGTGAAGGGCAAGACTTTAAAATCATTCCAACAACTACAGGCCTCCACAAGTCGCAATTTTATAAATTTTTACAGCTCCGACACGCACTTTCTCTCCAGATCTGCAATATGGAGGCCCTCCCTGAGTTTCAACCCCTGGAGAGACGCCTGTTGATGGGGGACCTTGGAGTGCACAAAATCAGGCATATATATCAAACGTTGACGACACACACCCCCACCACTCTGGACAATACACAGCTAGCCTGGACGGCAGACATTCCCGAATTGACGGATGACGATTGGGCGGAGGCGATTGCAAGTCCGCGGGGCGCGGCTATTTCCACCCGTTACAGGCTCATCCAATTCAAATACTTACACAGAGTTTACTACACAAGGGTCTGACTGTAGCGAATGGGGGTCATTCAGTCCCCTGAGTGCATGCGTGTGGCAGAGAGGAAGGATATTTCTTCCATACGGTGTGGACTTGCACAGCTATACAGCCCTTCTGGAATAGTTAGGACATGTCTCAATGAGGTGCTGGGGTGGATGCTCCCACTGAACCCTTGGCTGTTCTTGCTACACTCCACTGATGATATTGGGGGGAATAGATACAAACAGCACCTACTGTTCCTCGCCCTTACTATAGCCAAACGGGACATAGCGCAGGGATAGAAGGCATCATCTCCTCCGACTATAGGTAAATGGAAGTCCGAATTGGATAGGTGTAGGGGGTGCCGAGAATGCTGTATTTGAGGCTAGGGGCTGCCCACGGATAAATCGCAAAGTATGGGTGCGATGGACATCTTACCGTGGAATTGACCTGCCCCCCGTCCCTGAGGATGACCCCTGAGTTGCTCTCCCTGCTCTTTGCCATGTGCCTCCCAAGGCTGTATCGATGGACTGCTTTATTATTTCACTTGGTTGTATACTGTGAATCTGCTGAATCATGTATTATACCTAGACACTGGTCCACTGGCTGCATAGTGTTTAGATTATTATTTTACCTGCATGTTCTGCAGGGTTTGTCTCTCTTTATGGAAATGGTTATCGATGCACACATTGTTCAACTGCTTCATTGTGCCATTGAGGGGCCGCGGCCCAATGTATCGGAAAATGACCAAATAAAATTTGTTATTAAAAAAAAAATGTCTTTACTTTTTTCCTCCTTTTTTTAATATAAATATATGTTAGTATACATGTACATACAAATTAACAAAATTGTTAAATAAAATTCAAATTTGAATGCAATACAGTATACATAGGAAAGAAATTCATGCAAACTACAACACAACCATCCAACCTCATACAGACTCATACAGCATTCGCAAATACATATATCTGGAAAAAGGGAGACAAAAGATTACACAGTCTCCACGACCATATTGAATAGATGTGTTCAGCAGGATCTGCAAATATTGGTCGACGCGTGTTTTGGTGGCATATAAGGGATGGTGCCGTCACCTTCCTCAGGACCTTGCCAGATACCAGAGAAACACTAAAACACCCAGGGGATACCTAAAAGGTATGAACAGAATATATTCAGAGCCAATACACTAGAACAGTACAATCAATTGGACCTTAATGCTGGACATACAATTCGAATATTAATCGAAACTATGGAGAGAAGCTCGAAACACCGAACATTGTGCAATTCACACAACAGGAATGTTGAATATGTATCTCCTCATACCTACTGTGGGAGAAATTAAAGGCAAAGTATTTTAAAGGGTACACAAACAGAGTAGATAAGTGAACCAACCACCTTATTGCATGATAGAGAGCCAAGAAAAAAACCACACGAACAAAGAATGAATAAATAGAGTGAAAGACAGGAGCCGCCCTGTGTCTGTCAATGACTGCTATGTATGGGATTTATTTAAAAGTGTACTTACTAGTAGTGTCAATGCAACAGTTGTGTCAAAAGGGATGGCCACTAACTGTAATTATAACATGTAGTAGTGTCTTTTACTGGTAATACACGTTCTGTCAGGACAAGACAAATGGTACAGAGAGTATTGTGAGCAATTGGGGCCAGAGTCAATAAGTCAAAAGATGTTTGTAGGGGGAGCAAGTTATGCCTTACCTAGAACCCTTGCGTATTGTATCCAGTAGGCTAAATTTCATGTGTATAGTGCGTAACAACAGAAATAAATCTCCTGTAAGTAAATGAAACCACATTAGAGCCTGTATGGAAGGAGAGTAATATCGTGACTACATGAATGCAAGAACCCAGATACCAACAAACCTAATTGCGTGGGGTCAAGCACTTATTCAAATATATTGATCTCGTTGAGGTGTGCTAAACTAGACGGCTTCTCAAATGTTCCATTGGGGAATTTCAGCTCGTCAGGGTAAATGCCAGATAGGCTCTATAAGAAAATTACGTGAAGTGCATCACCCCTAAATAACTTAACTTGAAAAAAAATCTACACGAATTAAAAACGAAAAGAAAGTGGGGTAGCACACTGTATGGAAGTTGATAAAGACACAGTGCCATGACTTGACGCACAGCCTGTTCGTAGTCACATGACGTGTAATAAAAACTGAAATAGGGCAGGGGAGCAAAGCACCAACGCCATATTGGAATGGCCTACTCCACTACCATTCCAAGGCAGAGATAAGAAGGAAACCAATATAGGGTACAACTAAATGGAAGTGAATAAACTACCTAATGAAAGAATAATGATACTAGGTACAAAAATATGAAGGGGAAGTACCCACTTCATAATGTATATTGCAATAATGGCTAAACTATACCTTTGTGCAAAAGCCCCATAAAGAGGCTATAAGACGCATGCGCTATCTGCCTACCCGTCCGGGTATATGATGTAATAATTATCAAAAAAGAGATGTTTATAAGGGAAAAATGTTTTGTAACAAGGGGACACCCTGACTAAACGCGTGGGTAAGAGGTATTACAGCTGCAAATGACATCAGAAAAGGTGCCTTAACCAAGCCGCCATACTTTAGTAGGCCGAAAGATACATATAAAAGAGAATGCAAGTATGACGCCAAAAAGGATGCAGTATGTTATAAGTTAGTAATTCTCCTATTAATGGTGTGTTAAGGGTGGTTAATCTAGTCAATAGTGTGACGGACAATTACCATCAACACAGGGCGAAGTTACCAAGCACATATGTTATCCTAAACAGTGATCAAAAAGGAGATGCCAAAGAGTCATAGTGGTCACAGTGACCTATATCACGAGTGTATAGAAACATGAGAGGGGACCTGAGTAAATATAGTTCCAAGGTGAATGGACACAAGGATGGAAAAAAGATTGATAAGTAAAATGAAGGGTCCACTAAAAAGATAAGAGATGTACGGCAACAACCAATGAGGTGCTATGGGGGACTGAATTACCGGGTTCTGGTGACATTCCAAACAATGTCTTCATTGAGTCCACCCTTTACACTATTCAAGGTAAAAATCCAAAAAGATTCTCTTCTTTTTCGAGTAGTTTCTACAGGTAGGCCTACCTGACACTTCACTTTCTCCAGAATACACCACCTAAGGTCCTTTTCTGAGTGTTGTTTTTCTAAGAAATGTTGAACTATATGGGTCGTGGTCTTGCGCGTACGAATAGCAGATTTGTGCTCACCAATATAAGCCAGATCACATGGACACAGTAACATGTATATAATGTTGTGGCTCCTGAAGTTAGTGAGATCTCTTAGCTTTATGTTATTACCCTTATAGGTCAGGAAATCCGTGATTAAGGCCGTGTCACAGACGTGGCATGATCCACATTTGTGATTGCCTAAAACTCGTTTAATCCAGTGATGGTGGTCTGATGCTGGGTACTAGGTGGTAGAGGTCTTGTTTGCACCAGTATATCACGCAAGTTGCGATTTCTGCTGTAGGCCACCAAAGGTGGTTGAAGTTGTGGTTCATTCTCATTCGTATTCAAGATCTTCCAATTCTTGTGAATGATATTCTTTTTTTTATTTATTTTTTTTTTTTTTGAAACCGTTTATTGCAGTTCGTAAAAGTTACAGGTATGGGCCTACAACCATCCGGCCGGCCGCTAGAATGACAAAAACATATTGCACACATACAGTAAAAGTCTCTAGGCAGTGCAGAGCAGTGAAACAGGAGTAATCAATGGTGCAGGCCACACAGCTCCAAGCCCACAGTACGGTTCCCTTTTCTTGAAACAAAACAACACCAAAAAACCACACCCGCAAGGCAACCCGCGATCCAAAATAACAGCACGTGCTCCATAAGTGGGGGATCCAAACCAGTAGCAGAACTCTGGAGGGGGGAATGGGAATAGATCAGGGACTGGGGGACCGCGCGCCCGCGGCTGAGGGAGGGGGGCCGTCTAGGGAGATGGAGCAGGCGAGGCAGCCGGTAGCAGTGGTGGCTCACAAATACCCCCGCGGTAGGCGTTCCAGGGGCCCCAGAGTTTCACCCACGCCCCAGGCTTACCTCTCGCCACATACACCACCTTTTCACGAAACATACACCAATCCATATGCTCTTTCCAGGCCGACACCGCAGGGGGCCTCTGGGATCCCCACAATTGAGCAATGTCGCGCTTGGCTATCATGTATCCCAGAGTCACCCACCGCGTCTGCGGGACCGAATAGTCATTCGGTTCCCATACATTCAGCAAGCATCTCCTCGCTTCAGGCAGCAGCGCAACACGCGTCACCACACGCAGGACCTCATGCACACCACGCCAGAATCGCTCCACCTTCGGGCACTCCCACAGTATATGCATGAAAGTCGCCAACGCACCACAGCCACGCTTACACATTCCGTCACCAGCAAAACCCATACGCAGAAGCCTTGGCCCCGTCACGTAAACCCGGTGAAGGATCTTGAGCTGGACGAAACGAAGGCGAGCCGGCATGGCCACCTCTTTCGGAGAGGCCACCGCGGAAATCCAATCCTCATCGTCCAGCTCCAGCCCGTCGGCAACCCAAGCCTCGCGGAGATTGGTCAGCAGGCACGATCTATCGTTGATCAGTTTTTTGTATATGAGGGAGATCGTGCTGTCCGGGACATGGCCATCTAGGACTCTGTCCTCCAGGGGGGAAGACTCCGGAATGGATGCGACATCCGGGAAGACGGAGCCCAGCGCATGCCGGACCTGTAGGTACCGAAAGTACTCACTGCCCTGCAGCTGGAACTCCGCCTGCAGCGTCTCAAAAGTTTTGAATCCCCCCCTCGTCCAGAGATCTCCCACCGTGCTGATTCCGATCGTGTCCCACTTCTCGAAGCCCTTCGACGTCCACAGGGAGCCCAACCTCTCAGACGCATACAGCGGTGACGCCCGGGTCAAACGGTCCTTCCACCCCATAGCTGCATTAGCCGCGTGCCAGACACGCACCATGACACGCGTCGGTCCCGTCAAACGGGAGTCGGGCGCGCCAGCGTAGAGCGCTCGATTGTAATCGCCACCGGGCAGGAGCATCTTATCCATCTCAAATGCCGGGTTCAAGGCGGGCCCGTAAAGGCCATGATTAATTGCAGCTAGTTGGGAGGCCCAGTAATACCGTTTAATGTCAGGGAGGGCGACCCCCCCATCGTACCACGGGAGCGTCAATTTAGCCAGAGCAATGCGCGGCCTCCCGTCCCAGAACAGGCGCCGCTGGAGGCCCTCCACCTCACGGAAATAGCGTGCCGGGACCAAGTCCATAGTATTCTGGAGGGTGTAGAGGAAGCGTGGCAGGGACATCATTTTAAACAAGGCCGCTCGGCCGAGCGGCGAGAGCGGCAGACGCCGCCAGCGCACCACGTCCTCCCTCAAACGCCGGAGGGGGGGTAACAAATTCCGCTCATAGCGGGCCTCCGGGTCAAGAGTGATATAGATACCCAGGTACCGAAAACCTTGGGAGGCAATCTGGATCGGACAGTCCCGTGGTAAGGCCGGAGCCTCCCCGGAAAGCACATATACACAGGATTTCGCCCAGTTGATGACCAGGCCTGAGTTGCGACCGAATGAACGCAAAACATCAACCAGGACGATCAGTGATTTACGCGGGGAGGCGAGATACAGAAGGATATCGTCAGCATAGAGGGACACACGGTCCTCATGCTCGGGGGTCCAGCGGAGACCACGGATAGAAGGGTGCCACCGCAGCCACTCCGCCAGGGGCTCCAGGGCCAGAGCAAACAGGAGAGGCGACAGGGGGCAGCCCTGTCGCGTACCCCTCCCCAGCGCGAATGGGGCCGAGACTCGCCCATTCACTACCACCTGCGCCAATGGGCCCGAATATAGCAATTTGACCCAGCTAATGAAACCCGGGCCAAACCCGAATTTTGCCAGCATCGCCCAGATGTATGGCCATTCAAGCGTATCGAACGCCATGGTGGCGTCCAAGGACGCCAAGATGGCCGGCTCCCGCACAAATGGGACACGCGCGAGCACCCCGTGCAAGCGCCGCAGATTGAGCGCCGTGTTGCGGTGCGGTATAAAGCCAGATTGGTCTTGGTGGACCAAATCGCCCACCACGCCAACCAACCTGTTGGCCAACACCTTGGCGAGGATTTTGGGCTCCGCGTTCAAAAGCGAAATCGGCCTATAGGATGTGACCCGTTCACGGGGCCTCCCCTCCTTGTGGATCACCACAATTGTGGCTAGACGCTGGTCCGGCGGGAGGGAACCCCGCGAGTGGGCCGCCAGGAACATCGCGCGCAGGTGGGGCGCCAACACATCCGGGCGTAGCTTGTAGAGCTCGATGGGAATACCATTGGGGCCCATGGCCTTGCCGGATGCAACCGAGCGAATAGCCAAGGCAATTTCGTCCGAGGTGGGAGGGGCGTCCAGCGAATCCCTGTCCTCCACCGTTAGGGAGGGCAGTGCGATGTCCCGAAGCAGGGCATGGGAGTCTGCCTCCGAGCAGGGGGAAACCGGGGAGTAGACTTCGCGGAAATAATCCGCGAAGCAGGAGACAATGGCTTCCGGCTCAGTGACACACGCACCATCAACACTCTCAATCAAAGGCACCACACGGCTCGCTCTCTCCCTCTTATCCAACCACGCAATCAATTTGCCCGCCTTATCACCCACATCATACAATCGCCCCTGCTGCTCTCTACTGAGGCCCCTGGCCGCCTCCGTGACGAGGGCCCGATAGGCCGCCTGCTTTAGGTGTAGAACATGCAACTTGTCGTCTGTTACCCCGCTTCCCAGGGCACCCTCCAGTTCTGCAATCTCGGCCTCTACCCGGGTCACCTCCTCCCGCTCGCGCCGCCGGGCATGGGAGATAAAGGAGAGGGCCTCCCCTCTAAGGACTACCTTGAAAGCCTCCCACAGGGAGATGGCCGAAGAGACCGACCCCACATTCTCATCGAAATATCGCTGTAGGGATTTGATCAAATCGGCACGAATGGTGGGGTCGCGCAAATACCATGCATTGATTGGGGCCACCCTGCCATCCCCCCTCGGGAAGACATCGAGGTGCAACAACAATGGGGAGTGGTCTGAGATACCCCGCGCCAGATGGCGCACCTCCCCCACCCTCCCTGCGTGGGCCGCCGGGACAAGGATGTAATCAAGCCGCGAGAGGCTACCATGGGCACCCGAGTGGAAGGTGTACTGTCGCAATGCAGGATGCTTTAATCGCCAGCAATCCACCAGGCCAAGCGTGTCCAGAAGGCCGGGCAGCCACGCCTGTGCCCGGGGGAGGTCCCTAGGGGGATGGCGATCCATAGACCCAGAGGCTACCGCATTAAAATCCCCTCCAACCACCAGCAGGCCACTCGGAAGGTCCAGAAGGAGGCGCCCCAGGTCCGCAAATGTGGTGGCTTGTAACCCAGGCGGGACGTACACTGATATAAAGATAAACACTCTACCCTCCATTCTTCCCACCAGAACCGTGTAGCGTCCCCTCTCATCATGGCGCACCTCATCAATCTCCAACGGGAGCGAGGTCTTGATCATAATACCCACCCCCCGCGAGCCCGAGGTGAAGCCAGAATGGGCCGCCAAACGATATCCCCGCCGGTTCATTGCATGAAAGGAGTTACCTCTAAGGTGCGTCTCCTGCAGAAAGACAACATCTGGTGAAATACGTTTTAAGTACTGCAGGACCACACCACGCTTAATCCTATCCCCCAGGCCGTTAACATTCCATGACAACACAGCCAAATCCCTACCCCCCATCATACGTCGAAACAATCGGTCGTCCCCCATCGAGCATCCTAAAAACAACTACATAGTAGCGGGTTTGCCCTGCGGTGTTAACAAACAACACACCCCCCCACCCCCCGGTCCCAACAAAACTCCCCCCTCCCTGCACCCCTGCATGAGCCCAGACAGCCCCCCCAAAGTGCAGTGTGCCTGTCGCCCCATAGCTAAAATACTAACTAGTCCCCCAGAGGAGGAGGGAAGCCCCCAACAGACCCCGCACGACCTCCATAGGAGGGAAAAATACGCAATCAATAAATGGTGAAGGAACAACGTCCAGAGCAAGGCCTATGCAGTCACCCCTCAATTCTGCTCCGGCAGGCCCTCCTCGCCAGCCGCGCCCACCCCGCCCCCCCGGCCCCGATCTCCAGGCAGAGTGTCCAGCCAGTCCCCAGCCGCCTCGGGCCGGTCGAAGAAGTGCGTGCGACCATCCACCTCTACCCTCAGCTTAGCTGGAAAGAGCATTGAGTACTTGAGGTTCAGGTCCCTCAGGCGACGTTTAACACCAAGAAAGCTCTGCCGCTGCTTCTGGACCGCCGGGGTAAAGTCTGGGTAGAAATGTACCTCCATGTTGTCAAGCTTGACCGGTCCCTGTTGTCTGGAGGTCTGGAGGATAGCATCTCTGTCCCGGAAATTAAAAATCCGGGCAATGAGAGGCCGCGGCGGGGCACCAGTCTTAGGTCTGCCCCCGGGGACCCGGTGAGCACGCTCCACCGCAAAAAGCTTACTCAGCCCCCGGGGCTGGAGATGGGTCAGGATCAACTCTTCCACGAAAAGATCCGCCGCCTCCGCCTCTCGGCCCTCCGGCACCCCCACAATACGGACATTATTCCTCCGGGCCCGACCCTCGGAGTCCTCCAATCGCCGGTCCATCAGGGCGCTCGCCTGGCCAAGCCGGCGCACCTCCTTCTGGAGGGCCACCACGTCTGTCGTGAGGCTCGTCGTGGTGTGGGCCAGGGAGTCGACTCGGTCGTTTGTTTTGGACAAGTCTGCCCTCACAAGGCTCACATCCACCAGGACCGAGTCTATTTTTTGCGCTAAGGTGTCGAAACGCTGGTCCACCGAGGCCTTCATCTCTGCGATGGCGCCCATGACGTCCCGGAGGGTCAGATCCACCGGATGAGCGGATGCCTCCGTCGGGCCCACCGGGGATGCACGCGATGTCTCCGGAGAACCCTTCTGGAGCGTGTAGCGGTCCATACTGTTGGCCTGGTGCGCCGTGCCACGGCGGGTCGTCTTCACCTTCGCCCGGTCGCCATCTTGTTTGGTGGACATGCTGGCTCTTCCACCGTCGTACCAAGCACCCCAAACGGGCCGCTATACCCAGTCACGGGTGCCAGGGGGGGGGCAGGGGCGACCACCGAACCGCGGGTCAACCCACCGCCGGCGGGTCAGCCGGGCTCCTGGACAAAGCCACACCACCACACCCCGCTCCGCAGTCCGACCCCGCTTGAGAGCTAGGAGGGCGCAAAAGCGAAAGTGAAAGTGCGGGGTACGCCAGTCGCCCAGCCCCGTTCGCCGCTGTTATTCACTTTGTCCCCGGATCGCCCCACTACTCCAATCCAGGGGGCCGGCGAGGAGAAGGCCACAACCTTCGATCGATGCTCTCACCGGCGTCCGGGGTCCGATTCGAGCCCAAAAAACGGGTGGCGCCTCAGCTCCGGTTCCCCAACACAGTCCCCTCAACAAGGACAGGATATCGCCAGGATTAATTCAGGAGGTCGCGGAGGTCCTCGGGAGCCTCGCACCTACGCGGCCATCTTGGTTGCGCGCTAGGCTCCTCCTCCCGTGAATGATATTCTTGATTTTGTAGTTGAGTTGGGAATGGTTGATAATACATGTGACTTGGTCTTGAGATGTGTGGTGCGTCCCTTGTAAAAGGGCATCACAATTGTAATGCTTGGCCCCTTGGAACGCATGAATTACTAACCTGTGAGGATAACCCCTGGCCAGCAGAGATAACTTAAGTGCATCTCCATGTTTTTGAGAGTCATCCATATTAGTGCAATTATGCCGCACCCGCAGAAATTCCCCAAATGGAATTGAATCTTTCTGACAGGTGGGGTGAAAGCTTTGGTATTGCAGTATGGTATTCGATCCAAAAAGCAGGATGTTCAAGTATTCAACCTGAACTGAATTTGGCAGTGAACTTTAGATTTCTATCGCTAGCGTTGAGACACAAAATGTACTCATGCAATTTGTCAATGTCACCTTTCTAAATGAAGAAAATGTCATCAATGAAATGCCTCCATGTGCTGTAATTTTCAAAAAAAGGAGCCGTTTCATTTTTCAACTTCCATTCACCCATGTAGGTGTTTGCTATGCTCGGCGCACAGGAAGCCCCCATACTGGTGCCCTTGACTTGTTGGTAAATAAGTTCATTGAAATCAAGGAAATTGTTCATAAGGGCTCTTTGTTTACATTTGCCCGGAGGGGCGGCTCTTCAAGGCACGCTCGCGCAGTTTGCTAGCGCGTTTTATTTTCTACTTACTGTTTTTATTAAGTGTGTTTTTCGATGTCTCTCTATCTCTGCTGTTAGACAGGAGTTCCCCCTTACTCCATATAAAACTGGTGAATCACCGCTCTTTTAGCGGGTCCGGGCTCCCGGGTGGTTTGGCAAAGTAGCGCTCCGACTTTGGGCGCCATTTTGGGATGGGCAGTGGCGCTCTGGCAGCGCCATCTTTAGCGTCCTTGTGGGGCAGGTAGGACCTCATCTGGAGGACCTATTTAAGGCGGTCCTCGTGTGTGCTCGCCCTCTTTGGTTACATTTGCCCGGAGGGGCGGCTCTTCAAGGCACGCTCGCGCAGTTTGCTAGCGCATTTTATTTTCTACTTACTGTTTTTATTAAGTGTGTTTTTCGATGTCTCTCTATCTCTGCTGTTAGACAGGAGTTCCCCCTTACTCCATATAAAACTGGTGAATCACCGCTCTTTTAGCGGGTCCGGGCTCCCGGGTGGTTTGGCATAGTAGCGCTCCGACTTTGGGGCGCCATTTTGGGATGGGCAGTGGCGCTCTGGCAGCGCCATCTTTAGCGTCCTTGTGGGGCAGGTAGGACCTCATCTGGAGGACCTATTTAAGGCGGTCCTCGTGTGTGCTCGCCCTCTTTGGTTACATTTGCCCGGAGGGGCGGCTCTTCAAGGCACGCTCGCGCAGTTTGCTAGCGTGTTTTATTTTCTACTTACTGTTTTTATTAAGTGTGTTTTTCGATGTCTCTCTATTTCTGCTGTTAGACAGGAGTTCCCCCTTACTCCATATAAAACTGGTGAATCACCGCTCTTTTAGCGGGTTCGGGCTCCCGGGTGGTTTGGCATAGTAGCGTTCTGACTTTGGGCGCCATTTTAGAATGGGCAGTGGCGCTCTGGGAGCACCATCTTTAGCGTCCTTGTGGGGCAGGTAGGACCTCATCTGGAGGACCTATTTAAACCGCTCCTGCCCGTCTGCGTCCGTCAGCGTCTCGGAGGCGGCGGAGCGGCGACAGTGCCTGGCTGTAATTCTGTAATTCTCCTCTTTGGGTAAAATGGTTTGCTACACTGCTAGGGAACTACGTGCTTTGCAAAGCACTTCTTGTGCTTGCCGCTCCGTGTTCCCGGGCCGTTACAGGGGTAAACGGTTGTGCCCTGGCTGCGGTTGGTCGCCTGGTTATGCCCCGGCCGCTCCATTTCAGAGAGACGAGGTTTGTGCTAAACAGCTCTGCTTGATGCTTAACACGAGATCGGTAGGTAAGCACGCCTTGGAGATCTTTGATCTCCTTGTCAGAGAAAATCCACTTTGTCTCCTGCTGACAGAAACTTGGTTGGGGGAGACGTCTAATCCGGACATCATGGCGGCATTTCCTTCAGATTATAAAATCTTTCGTCAAGATAGAGTGAAAGGCAGGGGAGGAGGGGTGGCGGTAGTAGTGAAAAAGTCAGCTACCTGCTCTATTTCTTCTTTGGATACCATTGCAGGAGCCGAATCCCTTGCCTTCACTATCAGATTGACCCCGCATCAAGCCTTGAAAGGGCTGTTGGTATATAGATCTCCCGGACCAGTGGGGTCTTTTTTTGACGATCTTCAGGGGGCCATATCTGCCATGGCTTTGAGTGCGCAGCACTGTCTTCTGGCGGGAGATTTTAATTTTCATATGGATGCCGGCGATGATCCGGATGTGAAAAAACTGCTTGACGTTACGGCCCCTCTTGGTCTTGTCCCTTTTTTGGTTGGTTCCACACACGACAAGGGACATACCTTAGATCAGGTTTTTTCCTCGGTTCCTCTCGTCGACGTTGAGCTCCTTCCGGTGCTTTGGACTGACCACAGGCTGGTCAGATTCTGTGTATTGGGTAGTGAAAAGTTACCCAACAGTGCCCCTAGACAGCATGGCGCTGTGCGAAGGGCTCTGCATAGAGTCACGCCTGAGTTGCTAGCCCAGGCTGCTATGGACCATCCTTGCTCTCTTTCAGGGGATTTAGAGCAGGATGTGGAGTCCTTGCAGGGGTGGCTGTTGGAGGGGTTGAATGATCTGGCCCCCGTAATGGCCCCTCGGGAAAGGGCTAAGAGGGTTTCAGCTCCGTGGTTCACTGAGGTATTGTGTGCCACCCGTGCCCAGTGTAAGGTGGCTGAGAGGGCCTGGCGCCTCCACTATGATCCGGAGGCCAGATTGGCTTATAGGACAAAGATCAAATCCTATTATCAGGATATTCTCCGGGAGAAAAAGGAATATCTGGCTAGGAGGATTGAGGCCGCCTCTAACTCTTGTAAAGAGATCTTTACTGTGGTGAGGGAGTTCACGGCGCCCAGATCCAACGTTTCCCACAGTGTTCCACCGGAGCTTTGGGTTTGTGATCTTGCTAAATTTTTCACGGATAAGATAAAGTCTATCCAGGACTCTTTTCCAGTGAGGTCCCCGAAAGTGAGTTCTAGTCCGAAGGCCGGATTATCTTCCCCGTCCATGCAGGGTGCGGTTCTTGCTGAGTTTCCATCTGTCTCTGCCGATGTTTCCCTAGCTCTTCTGGCTAATCTTAAATCGGGCTCGCCATTGGATTCTTGTCCAGCCAAATTTTTGGCCAAGATGGCGTCCGTGGTTAACCCATTGGTCAATTCTTTGGTGAATGTGTCCTTGAGGGAGGGGAGGGTCCCGTTGCCCTGGAAAAGGGCTATGGTGATCCCCCTCCTCAAAAAGCCTGGGTTGGACTCTGAGGTTTTGGCCAACTATAGGCCGATTTCCCTTCTGCCGGCCTTGGCCAAGATCACGGAGAAGCATGTACATGGCGTTCTCTCTAGCTTTCTCGAATCCAATGACTTGTTTCACCCATCGCAGTCCGGCTTTCGTCCTAACTTAAGCACGGAGACGGCACTTCTGGAAGTGTCTGAGATCATCAGGGAGACACTGGATTCTGGAGGAAGGGCCATGCTTGTCATGCTGGATCTGTCGGCGGCCTTTGACACCGTCCCCCATGAGGTGCTCCTCTCCAGACTCTACGACATCGGTCTGAGGGGGTCGGTGTTCAATTGGTTTACATCTTTTCTCGAGGGCCGCCGACAAACGGTCTGGGCCTCTTCGAGCTCCGCCGAGATGCCGCCATTGGGAGTCGGTGTTCCACAGGGTTCTGTGTTGAGCCCGACTCTGTTCAACATCTTTATGACACCTCTGGCGGCACTGGTGGAGTCCTTTGGGGCCCAGATCGTATCCTATGCGGATGATACTCAACTGCTCTTCACGTGTGGGAAAGATCAGGATTTTGATGGAGAGAACATCCGGGGTTGCCTGGAGATGGTCTTTAGCTGGTTCCAGCGAAACAGCCTTAAAGCAAACTCCAATAAATCGGAGGTGCTGTTCTTCGGCTGCTCTCTGGACCCCGATTGGCAGGCCTGGTGGCCGTTAGGTATGTGTCCCCCCGCCCAGGCATCGCTTGTGGCAAAAAATCTGGGAGTGAAGGTTGACAATAATCTGTCGCTGAGATCACATATTCTTGGCCTGGTGGGCACCTGCTTTGGCATACTCAAGATGCTCCGGAAGTTCCTGCCTCTGCTTACAGAAGAGCATAGAAAGATCAATGTGCAAGCCTTAATAGGCTCCAGACTGGACTATGCGAACGTCCTCTATGTAGGTCTTCCGGAGTATCTTGTTCAGCGGCTGCAGGTTGTGCAGAACTCCGCGGCCCGTGCTATTTTTGGTCTCCATAGGCGAGCAAGAGCTTCGGGTCTGGTGCGATCGCTTCATTGGTTGCCCATCCGGAAGCGGATTATGTTTAAAGCACTGACCTTGGCGCATAAAGCGCTATTTGGCGCCGGAGCAAAGTACCTACAACGGAGACTGGCTTTCTACCGCCCAGCTAGATCTCTGCGGTCGGAATCTTTGTTCCTGGCTGTAGTTCCCCGAGTGAGGAAGGCTCGCACTGGGGGACGCTCTTTTAGTTTGAGGGCCCCTCAGTTGTGGAACTCCTTGCCTTTGGACCTACGGTCCTCTTCTACTCTCCTTCTGTTTAGGAAGAGCCTTAAGGCTTGGCTTTTTAACCTTTAGGATGTTTCTTTTCTTTTGTTCGTTGTCTGTTTTATGATGTTATGTCTTATCGAGCTGCCCCGATAAAGCGTCGAGACACTCCTCTGGAGTAGCCGTGCGCTATAGAAATAAAGTTTTAACATAACATAACATAACATCTCCAAACTTTCGAGGATGAAGCCATCAGTTCTCGCTCCTGGGGACCTTTGAAGAAGAGATGCCACTGCCTGCAACGCTTGACACTGAGGGATGTTGGTGTACAACGCCTCAATGTCAAGCATTACCAGTATGTCAGTATTGGGGTTGTATGGCATGCCCTCAATTTTGTTTATGATGTCACCTGTGTCACGGATGTAGGAGGCATAGTTGTGAGTTAGGGGACTTAGATAAGAGTCAACATATTTTAAAAGGGGCTCTGTGCAAGAGCCAATGGTGGAAATAATAGGGCGTAATGGTGGATCAAGCACATTTTTATGGGTCTTGGGAACCCCATGTAAGGCTGGAGTTGTGGGGCACGGTTTGTTAAGAAACGTCTATTCTTCTTGGCAGATGAAATGAGTCCATGATCTAAAGCTCTGTGTGTCATTTCTTGGATTGTGGTGTTCAATTTAACTAGCTCTCTTGGGTGTGATTTTTTGTAATGTTCAGGAACTGCCAACATTTCCAAGATCTTATTGTTATAGTCAGTTTTATTCATAACAACTTCATGTAAAGAGTCAAGGCGCATACTGGGGGCAAATGCGAGGCCTCGGCTGAGGACAGCACGTTCCTCATTAGTAAGATTCACCTAGGAGAGGTTAAACATGGGTACGGTATCCTTTACGCCAGGGTCACAGCAAATGGCCATTCCTTCTATCGCCAATACTGTTGATTGCATGTCTTCAAGTATGGTTGTTGATACTGTGGGGCCATCTGTTGTGGCTACCCCCTGTCTTGTGCCCATCTTTTGTTCCTCCCTCTGTATTGGCCTCTCGGTAAAAAAGGAGACTGACCAGGGAAAGATTATTGTGCCAGTTGTCGGCCCCTATAGGGTCTGGGGTTGTATTGAGCTCCTCCAATTTCATGGGGGTTATCATTGTCCGAGTCTGATGAGTATGTATCAGAAAAGTTAATAATTCTTCTTCTATAGTTGTTAGTATTACCTTGTTGATTTGGACCTTGATTCCAATCTTGATAATAGGACGAATTCAGGTATGGGTATGCATTCTCTTGAGTATACCACCTGATGTCCTTTTTCAATTTTTCAATTTTTTATTGATCAGGTAGGTCTCAAAAATTTTCGTGTCAGTGCTTATGCTCTCCCGTATCGCTTTTGCTTCTTCAAGAGCTGTTGAGGTGTTCAGTTTATCTTCCAGTGCCGCTATTTCTTGGCTCTAAACAGCCATGACCTCTCTTGCTGTTTCAATGATTAAAATCATCCAGTCCCTGGAGCAACGGTTCGCAATAAGGAACCACCGCTCCAGGAACTTGCGGATTTCAACAAATAACGTCGGGACATTGCATATCCTCAAGCCTGACGGTATGACTCCCGCTCGTAGGTATTCAAGCATGTAATGCGCATGTGACTCCATGCGCTTGAGTTTTTTTCTAAGATTCAACAGGTTATTCCATTCCCTAATATCTCCATGTTGTAATGTAGATGAATTATCACTCAACATTGCCTGTCCTATCATTGTCGAAAAGTCCTCATCCGAGAGCCCAAAGGTTTTAAGCCCCTCCATGTGGAAGAGTGTAAAATCCAATTGGGGGAAAGTAAACTACTTCATCTAGCCTCGAAACTTTGATGTAATTTACTTTTGTTTGTTGCACCCTATTGTTCGAAGGGTGGGCACAGACATGGGCACACATGGGTCTTATTCGCACTGTGTCACAGGACTCAAGCTGCAACGCACTGCAGAAGTCTATGCAGTTTTAAACAAGCCTGAGGTTGCTTGCATTTTCATAAGTAGACTGATAGAGATACCTTCAGCTTTCCAGAATAATCACAAAAACACGGACACATTTACTCAAATTCTATTGGCCTACCTGCATTGACCCAGCCGAACATACATTCGAACGCAGCAGAAATCATTTTATTAAGATTTGACTGCAGTGGAGATAAATTATAAACATTTTGGAAATTAAATAAAAAAAATTAACAGAACATTCACTGCAGTGCACATAACTATGTTGCTTTGGATTGTAATGCGATATAGATGAACAGATGTGGGGCTTGAGATTAAAATTAGCCAAAGGTAAGATTGTTTTGCCTTATCGAGGCTCTCTTGAAGGGTTATTTCCCACTCAGGCCATTAAAAAAAAAAACTCAAAATTTAAAGAGAAAATCATTACAAGATTCCAAGATTTTTCAAAAGACAAATGACCAACACAAACTAGTAATGTAAATAAAAAGCAGTTTTATTATATGTAATTGGCTTTCTGAAGCTTTGCTTTACTAATGGAAATATAATATCCAAAAATGCGGAGGATACACAACAAACAATAATTGATAACGAAAGTAGACAAGAAAATTATAGTAAACGGGCGAAGCGTGTATTATAATTACGTTCAACCACTAAAACAATTTCTCTTTAAAAATATGTCAACATTTTTGGGTAAACAAAACACAGCAGGCCATCAGAAAACCCACTGTCGAACTATTTAATATGTTCAGAATTTCATCTTGGGAATCAAAGTGCGAGAATTCATTAACTTAACATTAGATTTCCATAACAAATGCATTCTAAAAACTTATGTTTACAAAATGCTTCTGCTGAAAGAACCATTTAAAATGAAATTACCAGTACTTTGGTGTTCAGTCAGTGCATAAATAATTTTAGAAATTAAGAACCGCATCGTTTAGAAATTGAGATAGTGACAATTGCAATCTAAGTGCACACTGGCTCGTAAACCTAACATTTCAACTGAAGTTATTGCGTGCTGGAATGGTTTCAGCTAGATCAGCTGTAATTTTTGAATTTCAGGAGCAATAGGAGTCCAATAATTCAAGAGTCCCACTGCGGCAGCAGAATTACTCTGCAGGGCGCTGTCTTTATGAATTGATTTGATTCAACCTCACATTCTAACGTTTATAAGATTTAGCCTACTGTTACCTGAAGCAGACAAAATGAGTTATATAAATCAATGGGCGACAAAAAGAATAACACCTTTAACTTGAAACATTTTTAATAGTGAAGTCCTGTACATAATGGGGAGGTTCAGGTGCCATGCACACATTTTCTACAACAGACTTTCATTTCATCATCTAAGCTGTTAAATGTTGCCATAATGTTTACATGCATAATTCAGCCACTAAGGTGTACATGCTTCAAACCTTTACGTAAAGTGCGCACAAACTCACACGCTCATTTATAGGATTTTGGCGTAGGGCAGAAATGAACCGTGTTTATGCAATACCGTGCATTTCTGTCCTTTCACCCCGCGCTGCCTCCTTTTCAGCAGCCTAGTGTCAACGTAGGCATCCTTGCTCCATGGTGCCTTCATTGCATACAGGATTGCTTTTGTGTAGGAAGGGTCACCTTCCTAAACAAAAAAATCTTAAGAGGTGTTTTCCCAATTTAAAAAGAGGAAAAAACGGGGAGACATAAGGATATTTTATCCCCTGGTTACGCCTCACATCGGGAGGCGTAAGGATAGGCACTTCCCCAAGTTTACATGATTTTGTAAATCTGGGGCAGCGCCAACCCACCGCAAAGCCCATGGGACATTGGCGGAAGTGTAAGGTGACACAGCGATATGCCCCGCGTTGCCTTACTCAAGATTTATGAGGGCACTCAAAGCTATGCAGGGTTGCTTTGTGTGGCTTGATAAATCTGATTTAGAACCCTGCGTCACACTTGTAGCACTTTGTGGTGAGCAGTTATCCTTTATTAAGGGTCTGCCATTGCGTGACATCACGTGTGGCACTTGTTTCAGTAACTTATGATCAGTGCTGGAAATATTTTTTGTAGCAAACAGTAAATTATGCAGCAGATAATGATTCAGCTGGCAAATGTGGTCGCCAAATAAATTAATTTCAGGGCTGTTTATGTTATGTTTCAGAGCTGTGTATAGTACTTTGCAGTATTGTCAGAGTTTGAGTGTATTCATGGACTGTTCTCCAGGATTAAGCACCTTATGACTGCCTATACACATATTTATACATATCATTAGAAGCAGCGTGTCAGGTGATAGTATATTTATGTTAAAGTGGTTTGTATCAATGCTTCATAGATCATTTTAAGGTATTAATGGCAATCAGTCAGTTTTGTTGTCTCTGTTATTGGAGGTGAAGTATGGATTAATACTAAACAAGAAATGAAGTTTATATTGGAGGCGCCGCTATGAAAGCTTCTTTCTTTATTGAATAACGGTAGGAAAATTAGAAACTTAACTGAATTACATTTCCCAATGAGAACACAGGAAGGGCGAACCAATAAGGAGATGTCTGTAGTCAGCCAAGCATGTAGGAGGTGATTTATAATCGTCAGCTACTGCCTTCATATTTCTTCTTAGCTTTTATTAACAGTATTAGTATTATTTTCTGTGCGAGGAAGTGGATCACTGGCTGAATCAAGCTTTTTTGTGATCCATTTACCAAAATCATAAAAAATCTGGACAAATACAGCCAATATTCCTCAGTGGATAACAGACAATCAGTGGCTACAGACAGTCACTCTGAATGGCCACTCCGTATAGCTGTGGAAAATTTGTAATATACGTTGACAAAAAACACAATGGATTTGACTATTATTTTACAGTTGATAATTTTACTTTCCTTTACTCTTTTTGTCTCACAGCTATGGATAGGCAGCATAAGCACACATTCTTTTCTGAATATTTAGTTTTGTTGTATTTATGTCTTTATTGAATTTTCAATATAAAAATGAAACAAATGTTCATTTTCAATCTGCGTATAGTAACAATAAATCAGGAAAATATATCAATGATTTCACTTTAACTATTAAAGTAAACAACAAAAAAAGAAAAAGAAATACAACTAACATCATGTGTTTTTTAGTAGGGATGGGCAATAAATTCCGCTCCACCTGCGGAGGTCACGGAGTTTTGCCCACTCCGCATTACACTTGTAACGAAAAGTCCCGGCAAAACTCTGCCAACCACAGGGTAGCAGAGTCTTTTCTTGAGCGCAAGCGAGAATTGGCATCACCTAGCGCTAGGATGGCAGTTGTGACCGTTCATGGTGAGAAAGCTGCAGCGTGTGTAGAAAATGTACTGGAGCGTCAACAAAGCCCTATGGCACACTGCGTAGTGCCTTTTGAGGCACGAAACAAGCTGAGTCAAAGTAAAGGTCAAATGGTGTGTGATGTCACTTCCACTATCCCTGGCATTTTGGTGAATTAACGTCCATGGGTGGCAGCACATGGAGCAGAGATGAAAGCAGAAGAGGAGTGTGCTGCTCGGTGAGCGCAACTCATCACCTTCTGTTCCTCTATTGATTGCTGCCAACCACCTCCAACAAAGACTGTCCTTAGAGAGGGATTTGCAAATTTTATAGCCTTATTAGAGTTTGATGGACAGAGCACTTTGCCCAAAAGGTGGTGGAGTACCCTGTCTACCAAACTTGTGTACTTCCATCTATTTAGTGTCCAGAGAAACAGCATGTTTCCAATGGGGGAGAACACCTAGCTCTGCCAGCGGAAACATTTTGTCTGATAGCCCGACTGACATTGGGCCATTAGTCAATGGACATCAGGCAATAGGGTGGTGGTGCTGACATCATTTTGTCTTGTGTATTAAAAAATGGTCTGTCGTATAAGATTCGTTATCAACTACCAAAAATAATATTAGCACAAATGATTGAGAAGTTGGAAATGTGGAATAATACAGAAATAAATCACACAACATGTAGGCCTGAATAACATAATTATTAGATAAAAGATGTATTTCATGGATATTGAGTACCAATACATCATTTGATCAAACAATAAGGTGGTCCATATGTGCTAAGTGAGAAGATGCTTGTGCAGTACATCAGAAAAAAACAGGTGACTGTACATATACAAAAACAAGACCATAAAACAGTCCAGATGCTAAGATGGGCCTGCCCACTAGATCCAATTTTTCAGTCTCTCAAGTTCAAGTTTCAAAGACTTTATTCGAATAATAAAAATCCATAAAAGCACAAAATACAACAAACAGATATACAGTATGCAGATATTCACAAGGTAAAAACAACAGTTCATTCATGATTTAAGACATAGTTAAGCGGGCACGAACCGCGATTTTTAAGAAGGAACCCACACGGAAAACAAGTTCAAAATCTTCCAGGGTTAATATCATTGAAAGTGCAAGATCCAGGCTAATCGGTTGTAATTTTTAAAAATACGGAGTTAAAAACCATTTAGTATATTTAATATAGAACTTTACAGAAAAATAAAAAATGTAAAATTGATTGGTCACTCCGGGAGTCGCATGGGCACGGCTCGGCAGTTTGAGCGTTATAATTCCATAGCGGGAAGCTCAGAGCATATTTGATGGTGCCCGCCCTGAGGCGAAATAAAAGGCCTCGCTCCCAGTGGCTCATTGGGAGAGTTAAATAACTGGGCATAGGATTGGTTAAAATATTACGGGCAAGATATCTAGTAACACTGGGTTTAGCGGACTCTCTCACAGCCCTTTCCTCACTAAACAGTGTATAGAGAGCTTGTTTAAGTGCGGACTTGGGTGGGAGCTGAGTGGTGGTAGGATTGGAAAAAACAGTTTGGAAATTCACGCTACCAAGAGCGCTCTGCACCCCGGACAGCCAAGGGATGGACATGCCTCTATCTCAACATAAACAATCCTCTATGATGTCCCTAGTCAATTTGGCAGCAGGGTTTTGCCAAATGGCCAGTCAAAAAAGAGCAGGGCGAGCACGAATAAAATCCTCAATGAAATGCAACCCCAATTCTTTATGACAAATATAATGGGGAGAGGAGATAGGGGCACAAAGAAGCTTCCTACAGAATCTATTTTCTTCTGCAAGGATATGCAGACATCTAGATATTCCCCAGACCTCGGCTCCATAAGTTGCAACCGGGACGCATTGGGCCTTATAAATTTTTAACATGGCCGCCAATGCGCCCGTCCTTTTAGGTCGGGGGAGGCTTAGGATGGAATTAATGGCCTTTGAGAACCTACCCCTGGAGTGGGCAATGTGCCCAGTCCAGGAGTTGTTCGCAGCAAAGACCACTCCCAAGTACGGGAAGCTGCTGGTAGACCCCAGTCTCTCTGACCCCACAATGATGCTTCCAATATATCGTTTCTTGGGGCCACAGGACATGACAAAGGATTTCTTAAAATTAGTCTTTAGGTCCAAGGAGTCCATATGGTCAACGAAACCACTCACTAGGATACGTAACGCGTTGGGGGTGCGGCCCATAAGGACCGCATCATCTGCATATAGCAGAGCGGGGAGGTAATTGCCCTTTATTTTGGGAACATCACAGGTTAGAGAAGCCAGGGACTTGTGTAGCCCATTAATATAGATGATAAATAAAAGAGTGGCTAAAACACAGCCCTGTCTTACCCCTCGTTGCACTCTAACCACATCAGTCACCTCACCCCCTTGACCAGTCCTGATACGGGCCTTCAGATCTCTATGCAGATAGGCCAAAAAATGGACCAGAGATTCATCCAGGCCATATTGCAATAGGGCCCTCCAAAGCATCGACCTATTAACAAGGTCGAAAGCGGTGGATAGGTCCATGAAGGCTAAGTAAATTGGAGATTTGCGAGCTACAGTGTATTTACCCAAAATAAGGTTGAGGTTAAGACATTGCTCTACCGTACCAACATTATTACGGAAACCCAGCTGGCAACTCTCCAAGATGTGGATTACGGAAACCCAGCTGGCAACTCTCCAAGATGTGGTTATCCTCGGCCCAGGTCAAGATTTTGTTATATAACACTCTACCTAGTATTTTTAGCGTGTTGTCAATAAGGGAGATAGGCCTATAACAGGATGGTTGCGACCGATCTCCCTTCTTAAAAATTGGCACTATAGTGCTCGATGACCAAGTTGGTGGTGGAGAGGTGAGTGTTATATTGTTAAAAACGTTCAACTAGAGGGGGCCCCACAAGTCAGGATAAGATTTAATAATGTCAATGGGGAGGCCATCCGGGCCTGGGGCCTTATTCCCCGCACACTGGGTGATTGCTTCTTCCACCTCCAGTAATGATATTTCTACCCGCGGGGGGTGGTTAAATACAGGGACAGCTGTTTCTGAATGCGGGGCGGCGTAGATCTTAGAGAAATGATCCACCCAGGCTGCACCAGAAATGGTGCAGTCCATAGGGGTCAGAATCTGGCCTGAGCATCGCAAGTCTTTGACCGCGCCCCAAAAGATGTCCCCCCTTACGCGGTCAGCAGTTCGTGCTAACACCTCCCAACGCTCTTCTAAGATCTCCTCCTTCCTTCTCATAATAGCCAATTTGCAACGAGTCCTGGCATTTTTCACGTCAATCGGGTTCCTTGGGCAGGAAGATAAAACACGCCGCAAATCGCGGTTGGCTAGAGAACACTCGTGATCAAACCATCTCGGGCCAACCGAGACTATGCTCCGCGAAGTCATGAGTTGGGCTCGGCAAGCTGAGCATATTTTGGCAAAGTCCTCAACTGCCTCGGGATTCGGAATAAGGTCAGACAAACATGAAAGGAAAAGGGGTAAGTTATCTCTGACCAGTGTCTGAAGTGTCCCCTTAATGTTAATGCCTCTCCATTTTAGTCTAAGATTGTTTGAAGATATGGAGAGGTTCCTTGCTCCGCATTCCTTATTATAAACCGGGCGGTGGATTGATTTTAGGCAAAGCTTAATGGGGTTATGATCCCCTTGAGGCATAGGAATTACTATGGCCTCACTAATGCGGTCAGCCAACCCAGGAGAAATGAAAATATAATCGATAATTGAAAAATAATCTCTGACTCTGAATGTGGGTACTAGGGGAGCTGTTAACAGACAATTGGCCATTATGTCCATTACATTCTCCAAATTGTGTGAATTCAAAATGGAGGTCAATTCCACACCCCTTTGACACCCAGGACGAGAGCTTCTTTCTTCCATGGAAGGACAAGCCGCTTTGAGTTTAGCATTAAAGTCTCCTCCTAACACAAGCCCGCTGGAATCATCAAAGTCGTGCCTAGATTCCAACGTAGTAATAAATTTAAAAAGATTTATAAAATTTATGTTTGGCGAAGAGCTAAAATCGTTATTATAAAAGTTAACCAAGAAAAAACTAAATTTCTGGGTAAATAATATAGCCTGGAAATTCTGGTTATGCGTTGGTATAACCCTGGTAATACCTCCTGCAGTGATGTTGACCCAGATAGATAGACCTCCAGAGGGACGACCCATTCTAGATTTGGTTGCCAGAGTGTTATAGCAATGGAACCCGTTGGCGTGCAGTTCCATAGTAGCCCATGTTTCCTGTAACATAATTATGTCATGAGTTTGAATTAAGCTGAGCCACTCAGGGTCGGATAATCTCTGCTGGAGGCCTGCTACGTTCCAGCTTAAAACGTTTAAAGTGCCCGCTTTTGACACAATTCTCCCTGGGTGGCTGTCTAGGCTATTTTGGGTAGCAAATACTGGTAATGGGAAAAGAGCAGGGATAGCCTCAATCTGTAACAAAGTAAAGGGTTCAGCAATCACTCTTGGTTGTCAGTCGGGAACATCTAAGTCTGACAAAGCTGAAAAACGATTAACCAGAGGTAAGATCTTGGGCGTGGGCACATGTGCATTGATAATCGGTTTATAAAAATAACCAAGGGTAAACATACATATGTTCGACTGTAGACCCGGCAATAACTCACAGGTTTGCATTAGAGACCGGACAGTGTGGGGGCTACAAAAATTGATAACAATGCAATCGCCTGTGATGTTCTTTGCAGATACACCCACCCATCCCACCCTTCGCACCACTGGGATTTCGTGCAGTCTGGCCGGGTCGAACCCTTTATGTTTCCTCAGCCAATCCACACATTTGTTTCGAAGATCTACCCATGACTCCTTCCTGGAACCTGACAGGCAGGGAACTCCTGCCAGAACTATCACATAAGGATAGGAGGCAGGAGGAAGATTCAAGACCTCAGATTTAGGAAAGGTCTTTGGCGGCAGTGGATCGGTAGTGGGTAGTCTTACTTCGGGATCTGGTGTTCGGGGGGGACAATCATAGAATGCTGTTGCTGTGAGCTACTAGATGGACGCTGAATCCTATTATTAACATTGGCCGACCCAAGACCTCGGTTTGCGAAGTCCCCCTGCGTGCGAGTAGTTGTGATTAGAGGAACTGGCTCCCGGGTTAACAATAGCTCCATACGTGCAAGTCTTTCCTGTAAACAAGAAAAATGTTTGTCAAATAAAGCCTTGGAATGGCTAACTATAGCACTCAGGCCCGACTCCAGGGCAACCATAATATCATCTTTACTTGAGTGGCAAGTTATGTCATCCGTTTGAGTTCCAACGGACGCGGTAGTGGGAGCAACTGACATTTCTGGGAAACCAACACTAAGTGCTCCAGAACGATTGTTACATTTGGATGTGAGGTTGGGTCCCCTTTTGCGTTTAGCTGGTGGTTCCTTAGATTTGAGCACTATAGAAGTTTTGGCGTTGCGGGACCGAGTCCGAGCTTTTTGTCTGCTTAAAGTGTTGACAGAGGGAGAATCCGAGTTTACTAATAAGGAGGATTGGTGGATGGAAGCCTCAAGCATAGGGGAAAGGGTAGGAGAAACAGAGAGCCGGGGATGTAACATGTCTCCCTGGGTTAGAGCTTCCATCGAGGAGCGTCTTTGTGCCGTTAATAGATCTAGGGACAATCGGCGCTCAGTTAGCGCGATCTCACTCGTAAGTAGGCTCTCTGCCCTAATCATGAAAGCATCCAGTGTCCCCACCGTTCCCTTACGTCGATTCATGCTTATGCAGGTCTAAACACACCCTAATGCAACAAGCAACAGTAATTTGCTATAACAGCCGCCCACGTGCATAAACCAGTCACCTGTAGGTATGGGATGTTTTGAACTGCAAGGTCATAGGGGGTGGTCCAGCCCGGCCTCCTCCGTCCGCGGACGGCCACCGACGGCCCGCCGTTTGCCCAGGCTTCGCCCGGCGCATCCCGCGAAGCGGGCCTCAGCGAATCTTTAATGCGCCTCCGGGCGCTGCCGTGGCGTGGACAGAGCGCACCGCCGCAAAGGACGGGCGGTAGGCAGAGACTCCTGGCGGTGTCGGCGGTATGCAGAAACTTCTGGCGGTGTCGGCGGTAAGCAGGGACTCCTGGCGGTGTCGGCGTTTTGTGCACTAATGATTTCCCCCGCTCCGCCGGCCTCAGCAAATCTTTAATGCGCCTCCAGGCTCTGCCGTGGCGCGGGCAGAGCGCGCCACCGCAAAGGACCTCGGGAATTGTATTCCCGTGGCGGCGGCGCTGTTGGCGGTAGGCAGAGACTCCTGGCGGTGTCGGCGGTATGCAGAGACTCCTGGCGGTGTTGGCGGTAAGCAGGGACTCCTGGCGGTGTTGGCGTTTTGTGCACTAATGATTCCCCCCAGTCTCTCAAAGACGGCCACATTTTTCATCTGAAACTGAGCTACCCAAAAGGTGGAGTTTTGGTATAGGCAATGCATGAACTGATGACATTTTTGCCCCCTAAGAAAGTGCGCGCCTTCTGTGCATCTAACAGGGTAATCATGACAAGGTATGGATCAACCAATAGAATGAAATGTATGACCTTCTTGGGACCCACCCAAGGAGCATTTTGATCCAATGGTGAAAAAAGTTGTGCTCTGCTTTCTATCAAATCTGACGGCTTCAGTGACGGTTTGACCCTCTAAGGAAGCGTGCGCCTTCTTTGCATCTAACAGGATCTTCATTAGACAACAATGGGGCAGCCGGTTGAATGACATGTATGACCTTCTTTAGATCCACCAAAAGAGCACTTTGTTCCTATTGTGACAAAGGTTGTGCTCCTCTTTCTAGCAAAAGTGTTGGCTTTAGTTTCTCATCAATTGAAGGGTTTGAATGTGAGGAAAACTTCAATTAAAGTGGAGATGCATGTGGATAAATGACATGTGCTGCACCACAATCAGCATTACTCGTACTAGCTTGGAGAGATCATGTATACTACAAGACCTCTCATAGCAAATAGGAGTAATGCTGATACTACAAGTCGTGAGCCAAAAATGTTAATGCAATGGTACATATTAGACCCAGGACCAACGCCAGACTTTTCCAGTGCACTTCCAAAGCAGTTTGTGCGTATGTGGTCTACTACATGCATGAAATACACTGGGCATGCACTAAAGACTGCCCAACATGGTAAAAGGTTTTCTTTAAGTGTTTGTGTCACTGGTCCAAACCTTCATTGTTCATGCCACCTTTAATGTAGTAAAATGTTTTTCCCAATTATAAATTGTAACATTATATTTACAATCCAGTTCAGAGACCGACATTTCAAATCAGAGGCATCCAACAAATGCACTAAAACAACACAAAGGACTTCAGACTTTTCCAGAGGAACCATGAAGGAAAAATGCATACAGCGTGTTAAGGTGTGAAGAACTGCTCCCATTTAGCTACCTATATAATTACAACAACCTAGGCAAGAGGGAACAGAAACTTTCAGGTGTGCTGACAGGGCAATAATGTTGTGCACTGCATGCAATGTAGCTGTGGATCCTGTCCAGAAGTGCACAGTGTATATGTAAATGTAATTCCAAAAGCACATAAAATGCTGTACTGATACCACATGCACCAACAATTCCACAAAACTTGCTCTTCAGACACCATTTTTATCCCTTTCACAAATAGTATGCCTTTGTATATGGTATATTACACTTGATATAGCGCTCAAATCACCAATAGGCATCTTGGCACTACAAGACAGTAACAGACAGCATCTACCAGAAGAGGACACTATTGGAAGAGGAGAAGCTTTCAAAAATTTCCTAAATTGGCAATACTTCGGACAGATACGGATATGCACAGAGAGCCTATTCCAATAGACAGGAGCCAGGTAAGAAAAGGATCACCCCCCCACATCTAACTAAACGGATGCAGGGGATGCACAACAGGGCTTTCTCTTTTGATCGTAGACTTCTGGTCTTTGTTGAAGATACCTAGGGATATTTCTCTTTAAGACCTTGTAAGTGAGGCAGCATATCTTGAAAATGCTTCTTTTTTTACTGGTAGCCAATGCAGAGTTCTCAATGAAGGGGCCGATGGGGTGCCCAAGGGAAGATTAAGATTAAATCTGGCTGTTGTGTTTTGCACCACCTGTAGTTTAGCAACCAGACACTCCTTAGCTGCAGCCAGTAGAGCATTCTGGTAGTCTAGACTGCTTACTACCGGGGCATGGACTAATGTTCTTCTGGCAGAAATTGGAAAATAGGGAAATATTCTGCGTAAAAGGTGCATAATATGGAAGCACATTCCCGATGAGCTTTCATGAAGACAGTCTGGTATCTTTTTATGCCAAGATTCTTCACTGATGGTTTAGAAGATGGGCAGATCCTAGATGAGAGTGCCACCATTCGCTTGACCACAGAAAGATAGCTTTGCCAAACAGCAGGAACTCAGTCTTACCTGTGTTCATTTGTAGGCAATTGTCAGTCATACAAAACAAAATGGCTAGCATTCCCTTTGCAAAGCAATCTTGGGTTAAAACTAGATCAGAATCAAAAGTGAAGGTCAGCTGAGTATCATCAGCATAAGATATAATTCCAAAGCTGAAAGGCTCAATGATCTTGGAAAGGGGTGTCATATATATATTAAACAAAGTTAGGCTCAAGCATGAGCCCTGTGGTACTCCCTTGTCCAGACGAATCTTGCAGGAGGTATAGGGGCCGAGAGTGATTGTTTGGAATCTGTCATCCAAGAAGTTGTCTCCTAAATGCCTATCTCACGCATTCTCTTTCTCAGCTTAGTATGTGAAACAATATCAAATGCTGCGGAGAGATCCAGGAGCACGAGGGTGGAGTATGGAGTGAGAGTCTCAATGATTCCGTGACTGCCAATAAGGTCATTTCCATGATATGGCCAGGTCTAAAACCAGGTGGCAAAGAGCCCAGAAGTTGATTATTTTCAAGGTAGGATGTTAGTTGGTTGTTAATTAGGCCTTCTAGCAGTTTACTTAAAGGGGTAGCAGAGATATCAGACGGTAATTCAATAAAATGATAGGATCCAGGTCAGCTTTCTTTAGGATCGGTAGGACATGCGCAACTTTCCATTCAGAGGGAATTGTGCCCGTTTCCACTGAACAATTGAATATAGCTTGAATGGCCAGAGCAAGAAGTTTAGATAGTAAAGCCATGACTTTGGGCAGGCAGATATCAAGGGGTGCCTGATTTCACCGAGCCGAGGGACCTCTGGGCCACCTCCAAAGAGAAGATTCAAACCGGATAAGTGAGGGTGTCTCAGCTCTTTCCGTATTTGTCGTATTATAGGTAACACAAGGGTCCATCATAGGCAGGGTATTTAAGTTGAAATAAATCTGTGAGATTTTCTCTTGAAAAAACGTAACAAGAGTCACACAATTCCTGTAACACTAAGGAGGGCTGCAGGCACACCTGAGGGCTTGTGAACTCATGAATAATCTTAAAAAGCGCTTTAGGTGCAATCATTATTTAATTATTAAATAATAAGCAAGTTGGCTAGTGACTGTGGAGTGCTGAACTTTCCATTGAGCAAAAGTGACCACTGAGTATTGTATGAATTTCTTTGATAGTGAGTGCAAAACAGTGGAGATATCATCAGCTGCTAGTGTGGTATCTCCAGAGATGTATATGGCAATCAAAATTGACCACAAACATTAACTGCAAAATAAAAAGATCAATGTCATATTTAATGAGCGAAGTCCCAGAAGTTGAAGGATGCTGTATTCCCTTTTCATTTTAGGGGTTGATTCGACGGATGACAGATGAATCCAGGACCACCTTGAATATATAGATTCCTTCCCACAGTGCAACACAGAAGAGTAGGTCAAGCAATTGTGAGATTCCTTGCTTATTACAACATGACCTTTCCTAATTCTATTTCTTTTAACTCAGACAATGTTGCTTACATCCTCTGAGCATAAAATACTCATCACATTTATACTCAAACACTACACATAACATGCTTGGCTAATATGCTAAGCCATATTGGGAAGTTGTTCCTTTTGTCGAGCTAAATGCTTCCTGTTATATTTCCCACAATGCATTGCATGGCTCATAATAGACAATGAATACTTTATCAACACACTGTCAACTGAATGAAATCCTCAATGACACCTGAGCTTTGCAATAACAAGTGGCATTATTAGTTCCTGCTGTACAGTACCACTGCAAGCAATTCGACAACAATTTGCACCTCAGCAAATTGCCTCTGACTCCTTGAAAAACCTTTATAGGTTTCTCAGTAGAATCAACAACTGCATCAATGTTTAACTGGACATAGTGACAGACAAATAGCAAACTATTCTAAGCATAATGGGCCTTTTCTAGAGTCAGATACAATTGGCTATGAAGGTGCATGATTTCCTAGAGATACGTCATATGACCTTCAATGCACTCTTTCTTGGACACTGATGCAGGGGTTACATTGACTATCAATTACATGAAACAGATCATGGCACAGCTCAATGAGGCA
Organism: Triturus cristatus; assembly: GCF_964204655.1. Classification (NCBI taxonomy): domain Eukaryota; kingdom Metazoa; phylum Chordata; class Amphibia; order Caudata; family Salamandridae; genus Triturus; species Triturus cristatus. The sequence continues at coordinate 780,856,772 of NC_140580.1, forward strand.
TTGGAGAAGCCCCTATGACTAATGCACAACCATGACTGGCATTGCTAAAGCAAAGTTATCCTATTCAATTCCGCAAGGTTTGCCATCCTATCCTAGGACAACAGTGCATACTTGGCCCTGCTTTTATCATGGTTCCTGATGTAGAGCTTCACCTGTACTTTCGACATGTATGTCTTGAGGCTGGTCAATCATCAATTTTGAGGGAAATTGACACTGACCTCTTGGGTCCAATACAGTGTGTGAGTGCATGATGAGTTCAGCTGTGCTGAAATGATCATTCTATCTATACATTTCTTTTTGTCAGCTAAGCATTGTTCCATTACAAAGCAACCCATCCGTAACCAGGGTTTTTACACTAGACCATGTAGCAGGACATTAGATTGTAAGCAAGCTATTCTGTTGTGTTTTAACAATTACTCAAATGCCAAGATGAAAACAAGGCAGCAAACATTCATTTAATAAAGTCTTGGTTTATAGATTAAATGTTTTACATACTCTGCTAAAACAGGTACTTTTAGGCTGGCACTAAAAACTATGGCAAATCACTTATTAATAAAAGAACATTTTTGAAACCATGCTACCATTTCCTGCCGCTCTATATGGGGAATCCAGCTAGGCCACAGTTTCTCTTCGTTTGTCTTCTATTTCAAACACGTTTTCCTTCTACTTTGGCTTTTCTAATGCCTCGTAGTATCTGATATATAAGGAATGACATACATTGTTTACATTTGATTATTTTTTTGCCAAGGCGCTATTTTGGTGGTGAATCAAACTAAATTAAAAATAACTACCAGCAATCGTGGCATTTTTTAGTAAACATCGGTGAATATTTCTATTATTATTTATTATTTCTATAATAATATTTATTATTGTATACATACCTCGGTTCCAACCACAAGTTCATCCCTGGAAGAGCTCACCATGCATTCATACAGTTTATAGTGCTGAAAAAGGCTGCAAAATTACAAAGGCATTTGTGTATCATTTATATATTTTTATAATAAAATATTTTACATTTTTAAAAAGAGGAAAGGAGTATCAGCACTTATCTTCAAAGCGGCTGAAAGTAAAGAAACTGGAGCTTTGGACTAAAGTTAAATCAATTAATAATATATAAACCAATGGCATGCACATTATAATAAATATATAGTGTATATTTCAGCTTGGAACAAACCCAAAATGCAGGCAATAAAGGCAGGAACCTATTAGTATTTAAATATAGAAAAACAGGCAGTCATACCAAACATACTCAACGTGATTGAAGAATTCCCTGCAAATTTGCATTTAATTTACTAAAAAAGAGTTGCATTATTTTTTTCTAAAGCGCACATTGTGAAATGTCCCTCTTTTAGTTGCTGCTGCTCATAATAAAAACATAAAGAGACATTCAGAGCAGGAGGATGGCTCATACTGTACCGAATGGGTGTTCACATTCTCGCTAAGAGAAACCACAAAAGGCGGACAATATTGTCGGAGTGTTCCTGGAAAATTGCTTTTACAACAGAAGAATATCAATCTACTCAGATCACAAAGATTTCCCTCGAAACAGCTACAATTTACAATCCAGTGAAATATGTCTTAGTTGAAAGCGTTTGTACATTTTGTGGTACAATTCAGCTCCTCAGTGAAATTCCCAGAAAGACACACGAACATTAATTAACCAGCCTTGGCAAAACATTGAAAATCCACAGAAAGTCTGAAAGTGAACATTTAATGAACTCGTTTATAATAAACCAGAGCAACAGTATTGCTCACTGCAATGCTTACCACACGCTCACCACATGCTGTGAGAGTGGCCCTTCAAAGTTGGGGGTAAGGAAGTATATTAGGGTAGAAGAGGAGCTGACAAAAATAGATGTTAAGGATATCTGAATGGTCAATTGGTAGCAGTTTTAGCACATTTCAGAAAGGAAAGGGTCTCAAATTTAAGAAGCAGGAGCATGAATATGCTTTGTTGGAAATGTGCAGTTTCTACATTGTCACCCCACATTTTTCGTCTTTTGCTGGAGCCTATACTTTCGCTGACTTTAGAACAATGTACATTTTACCCATATTAACTAGTAGAAAAGTGCATGTGCTCTCCCTTTTAAACATAGTTGTATTGGCACACTCCTAACTGGCATATTTAACTATATTATATCTCCCTAGTGTATGGTACAAAGTGTATCCAGGGCCTGGAAGTTAAATACCACTAGTGGTCTCCAGTACCTATTGTGCCATCCCCTACAGTGGCAATGCAAACATGTTTGCTGGTCTACCCTTGTAGCCTAACCATAACACTGTAAAAACTGAAATTCCATATGTCAAAATAAACCATTTTGACAGGTAAAACCTCCCCTTTAAATATTCATAAGTCACCCCTGTAGTGACTTTTGTGTTATCAATGGCGGAACTCTTTTGGCTTCTGATGGACTCCGTAGAGTGTTAAAGTGGAATTAATTGAGGCTGGTTTAGAATGTTGAGTATGTAGTTACACACAGATGAATAAAGACGTGGAATACTAAGCTTCATGTGTGGTGTAGCCATTGGCATGTTCCAAGGCTGGGCAGGATGCTACAACTGGTGATGAGATAGGGGATACATAACCCGAAGATCGACAGTGGTCTCCAAGAGAGTTTGCCTTGGTCCAAGCAAATTGCTTGATGGATGTGGAGTCAAAGTGCAGCTCCAGCTGCTGTGAAACAGTTGAAGATAATGAAAGCATTGCAAAGAATCTACATGTTGAAGGGTGAGAACCTGCTGGTCAGGACATACATAAAGGTACCGCACTGCTACGCGAGATAACGTTTTATGGTATACAGAGTGTTAGCTTTTATGAAAGTGCTTCATACACGTGGATTTTGAAAGGAGCGATTTATTAGGTCCATGATGAACAACCCTTAAGCAACGATCCATCACCTTGATCAACCGTCCGCCTTCTACCCCTGGGATTCCACAATCCAGAACCCAGTGGAGATGGCACCCTGACGTTGCAAGGTTTTTAGGATGCAACATTAACACTGATACAACCAGGTTTTCAAAGAGCAGCCATTGATAATCAAAAATTGCAAAATAGTGCTGCGAACAGAAGCGCTGTAGGGCGGAGATCACCCTCCCTTTAATAATAACTACAAAGAAAACTGAGCACAAATAATATGATGCAAAATATACCCCAACAAAACAGTCTAGTGCCATAAAGAAAATCATGCACAAATGTAATCTTTCTTCCAGGCCGGTTTATATTTGATGCATTCCGCTCTACGGAGCTCTTGTTTGACATTAGCATCAACTATTGGGACAAAATTGAATTTCTCTTTTAACCACTTTTCACAATCCAACCAGTTACTTAAAGTTACTCTCCGTATGTTCCATGTTTTACCATCCTCCACCCACACTTACCACTTGTTTCGGTTTAGACCATTTTGACAAATTGTTTCCGGAATTCCCATGAGCGAAGTCCTCACCCAGTCACCCACTTTAAATCTAAGTACCTTCCCTTTTAACCTATCATTATGCCTGCACACATACTTTTCCTGCTAATCTTGAACTCTACGAGCTAACACTTTTTTCCTGCACCCTTCGAAATGGACTTGTCCATCCAGGCTGGTGTCACTAAAGTGCATGCTTGCAGCCCTTTGAGAAGGACAAAAAGGGTTTCTTTTGTGTCAGAATGCGGCGTATTCCGATAACTCCACAACATTTCTTTAACTGAATTCGTACACTCTTCTCCACATCCCTCAGCTAATTGTACACACTCTTTTAACACACAGTTGAACCTTTCTACTAAACCATTCTCCCTAGGATTATAAACAGCAGTAGTAATATGAGACACCCCTGACTTAGAGAAATATTTCTGAAATTCATTGCCATTGAACTGTGGCCCATATCAGTTATCATGCAGTCTGGATATCCTTCCCTGCGGAACACCTCCTCGTAGAAGCTTATAAGGGTGGATGACTTGATCTCTCTTACAAACGCTACTTCCAACCACTTGGAAAAATAATCAACAAGGACAATATCTATCCCCTTACAAAAAAAGGCCCACAAATGTCCATTGCCACTCTTTGCCACGGTCTGTCTGGCATTATAGTGGGTGAAATGGAGGACTCTTCACACTTATGGTACTTGTTGATACATATGCATGCCACACAATTATGTACAGACCTCTCAATATTCTTGCTCATGCCTGGCCACTGAAAGTCACTTCTAGCTCTTCTCTTCATGCCAGACATACTACTGTCTCCCTCGTGGAACAAATCCAACAACCTGGTGCTCAGGCCTGATGGTATAACCAATCTGTCAACTCTTCTAATGATGCCATCCACCACTGATAACTCAGCCCAACCCATGCTGTATTCCGCATACTACCTCTTCATAGCCAAGCACTGCCTAGAATCATTGACCAAATCCGACATCATCTGCTCCATGTCATCTTCTAACATCGCTTGCCTTCATTCATCCATGCTCACCGCACCTCCACACGTTTTTTCCACTCTTGCAACTAACCATTCTTCTTTATCATCATCCTTGTTACCGACTTCCAGATTTTGCAATGGTAACCGCAAAAGGCAATCAGCACTTACATTCTTGCAAACAGGAACATATACCAATTGAAAATCATACTCCTGAGGATGGTAAAGCCATTTTGCAATTCTAGGTGTGGCTCTGCCAGCACCCTTAGTAGTAAAAATATCTATAAGTGGGTCTGTGTTCAAATCTTAACTTGGGTTGGTTCCCCACAACTGTGTTTTAAGATAGCTGACGCCTCACCAGCACGCCAACCCTTCCTCCTGTATGACAGAATATGTACCTTCTGCACCCTTGAGAGTACATGAGGCAAATGCAACAACACCTTCCTTTGCATTAATACTGTCCATAACCCATACATACTGGCATCAACCACCACAATAGTCCTGTCACTAGGATCAAAAGGTTTGAGAACCACAGCCTTCACTATGTCAGATTTAATGTTGTCGAAAGCCAGTTGACAATCATTAGACCACACAAACTGGACACCTTTTTTCATTAAGGCTCTTAAACTGTGTACTTTGTCAGGAAAATGCAAGACAAATTTAGAATAATATTCTGCTAACCCGAAAAAGGAGCGCAGTAGTTCCTTATTAAAATGAGATAAAGCATTCTCGAAAGCGTCCAATAGTTTATGTTTTGGTCTGATAGCTTCACCTGACAGGGTATGTTCCAAATAATCAACCTTCAATACATCAAATTTGCACTTATCTGCACTTACAGGCATTACTGCATCTTGCAATCTCTTCAGAGCTTCATTCAAGATTCTATCATGAGTATTCCCATCCGTGGCCCATACCAAAATGCCATCTTGAAACACCCTTACGCTCACAATGTTGTTTAGAATACTGGACATGAGCCTCTGAAACACCGCTGAAGCGGACACTTAGCCAAATAGCATGCGTATGAATTGAACGTTCTTCCGGTGTTACAAATGACGTCAAACGCTTAGAATCCAAATGGCGAATAAAGACGTGTAATACTAAGCTCTGCGTGTGGCATAGTCATTGGTGGGTACCCAGGCTGGGGAGGACGCCGCAACACCCAGTGGCGGCTGGCATCTACAGGGACGGGGAACAGGCACGCGCGCTTGTGAAATAAAATTACAAAAATTAAAACTTACCTGAACGCGGTGTGACGTCCTCTTCTCTCCAGCGGAACTGAAAGCAGGAACTCCCTTGACCAATCAGTGCACTGCTGTCATGCAGGATGAGAGCAGTGCCCTGTTTGGAGGTAGCGGCCTCACTCGGCACTCCTTAGCGCTGTTGAGGCTTCGGCTTGCTGTAGCCCAGCTGTCTTAAGGGAGCTGGGTTAGAGATGTTTAAAGTGTGCATTTGTGGCTGGCTATCTCAAGACAGCCGGCCAAAAAGACATGCACACTTTAAACAGTTCCATACCAGCCCTTCATCCTCCCTGCTGAATGACATACTGCAGTCACTCAGCAGTGGCCCCACCCCCATCCTGACGCTCTGTTCGGGATGGAAAATAAAAATAAAATGGTAATAAATTACCATTTAATTTATCAGCGGTTTGAGGGGATTTTAAGTGGGGTGACACTCTTCCACGCCAATGGAGGAGCAGCCCCTTACAGCACCTATACAGGTTTTGTAGCCCACAAGGCAGGGTGCATGGTATTTAAAAGTAAGGTATGTAGAAATTTAACGTTAACATGTCATTATAGTGATTAGCACCCTAAAGCTATTTTCACTGTAGGCATTCTGGCCCATTGACAACCACCAGAAAGCGACATTAAATACTACTACTGCATTATGGGAATGGGCAAAATAATGAAACAACAATTTTTTTATAATTATTAAAGATCTATTTCAATGCTGAAATCAGATTTAAATAACTATTATGGAAAAGTAACTTTTAAAAAGTAACCCTTTACCTGCCTGAAATGTCAGAATGCTAAATAGCGTATGCCTCTGCCAGCTCTCAGCCTGTGCTCAGCATTGAATAAGTGTAGGCAAGGTGTGAAATGTCTCAGAGGAGCAAACAATAGGCTGATATGAATGGACAGATATTGTTCCTCTGAGCTCCACAGAATATGTAGGGTGAGGGCTGTGGGCATCCTTTGTGATACTAAACTGTAAAATCCTGCTTGAGTCTCAAATCCTGCTTGACAGGTTTACTGGGTTAACATATACCAGTGGGGGTGCACTTAAAAGGGAGAGAACTGGATGCCAAGACAATTCTTTTGAATCCACTGTCTGGTTGCAGAAGGATGTTGCTTTTGTCCTACCAGACTTCGTTCACTGGGCTTGTTGTGAGTACAGAGGCTGCTCCAAACTGGATTTCAGTATTAGGTGTGGGAGATCACAAGGATTTCCATAGAATACTCCCCACACACACACACCTAGCCTTCAGAGTCCTGGTTTAGTGTGGCAGAATACTCTTGCCACAGTGAAAATACCCAGACACATTGCATTTTGGGTGTGCTTGCAGTAAGGCAAAGAGGAACTACTGAAAAAGTGGGTAGGGTTGGACTCAATAAAGTATCAAGCATGCAAGAATGCACGATAAACATTCACGGCGGTCTGAATTATGTTCCACACCACAAAATGGAGACGTAGCAACAAACACAGCATGACGCAATCTTACATTCATAAATCATTAAAATACAAGGTTCCTGAAGAATGCTCATCTCCCCACATACCAAATTGTATGTCAATAGGACAAAATATGTGACATAAACTTGTTTATTGCCCATGTGTTATCCACTTCATCGTTGTTTTACTTCAGCACTGCTCAGTCACCACCAAGTTATAAACAGTACCTTTTGAATCAATAATACAATGTATTAAATGTGTTTATATAAATTCAAACTGCCATAACACTGTTTGTATCCTTAATTACTTGTACTACATTTCTGCGTCTGCATCTCTACAATTTTCTTTTACAGCCACTGTATTAAGCGAAACCTTTTTGTAGCATATTTTGGAAAACCTCCTCTAAAACACAATGTATTCTCCTGAAAACACTCCTATTAGTGAGCCTCTGGATGAGGATTTGTGAGAGGCAGAATTTGTAAGTAATGTTCTCCGGTGAAAGAGCAACAGTTCATTGGCACAGTCATTTGCTTTGACTCTGCTATCTGAGACCTTTCAAATAAACAAGTTATGGTAGAGAAAGGTGGCGAGGAAATTAGAGCTCTGTTATATTTTTTCTTGAATTGCTGCTTGAAAGTTGAGATGCCTGAAGGGGGGACCACATGATATGCCTCAACATCTAGGTGAACACAAATCTGGTAAACATTTATCAGTTTCAGTTTGATTTGTTATAATACGGAACATTACATGACATCATAATAAAACAATGATAAATAATACATATTAAAAACATTCATTGAAAAATATAAAACCTCCGGTCCAATACAAACATAATTTAGAAGCATTGACTGCTATCCTTTATAAAGTGATGACATGCATAGCATAGTACAATAAAGAATATGTTATATGACTTCAGTCCTATAAGTGCAACATTTGAACATGGCATCGTTCGTAGCACAATCAAAAATCATAAACATCACCTAACAATATACGAGACCATAAAAAACTACTTCATTGTATACTATGCAATCTAGCTTCAAACAAATCACTTGCTCCTAACCTCCATAAGGGGATATTGCGCACCATAATTAATAAAGTAAGCAAAGATAACATATAAAACTTGATCAATACATTCATTTTCAGGCCCTTAAAAAGAGCAATATGCATAGTGCAACATGTGAAGTGCAAATAATGCATACATTTGTGAGAATGCATGTAAACATTTAGTACTGGCCAATGAAGCAACTTGACAGCCTCACCCATCAGGTGACAGCATTATTTTTTAAAACAGCTGTACCACTTGATGTTTCTGACCTACAAGCCAGGCTTAGGAGTGTTCAGCTTACATTTGTCCCCAGAACGAGAGGGGCTCCCTGCCCATCCCAGTTGAAGATCTGAGGTAAGGTTATTTAAGTAGGCGATTTTGCATTCTCTCCTTTGCAAACAGCAGGACTGTGGTTTTCTGGTATCCTAGCTACATAAATTACATTAAGCCTTTAGTTTGCCAGATAAAATTCCTCAAAGGTATACAGCTAGTTTTACAAAGTGCAGTCAAGCTCCAGTGGCTGTCAGGACACTGTACAATTTGTGGGCAGATTAGTGGCAGTAGAAATAAAAAAATGCAGATAAGTCATACGTACATATTTTAATGTGACAATTTATTCACAGGACAAGAGCGCTATAAAGTAAGGGAGGGGGGGTCATCCCTCTGGAACAATTTATAGGCACACTATAATATAATTCTATGACCTAATGGAAGCCAACAAAATTAATTAGCAGAGCTAACTATATCTTGCGCCCCGCCATGCACTGCTTATGACCTCACAAATACATCACTCATGACATGTTCTATGATATCATTGATGATATCACCAATGACTTCATCCAAACTTCTTTTGTACACAGGTAAGTACAAAATAGTTCAGAATAATAGAAAGCATCATTCATGCCATCACAAACACAGCTCCCTTATAGCTAGCAAGCATGTGTTATGTGCAACATTAACACTATATCACACACTTCACGGGTAGCCTAGTTCATATTAAAAATCAACCACAGATATATGAGAGACCCTCATTGCACACAGTGTTTAATACGTATGCAACCGTTCATAGAATGCCGAGCTCCTCAAGATACTCAACTTCTGTTCCACAATGAATGCTCTATTACAGGCAGCTTTTATCTGTATCAAACCCCTCACAGTCACTGAACCTACATTGAGAAGTGAAGTTGATATGAGCAGAAAAGTAAAAAAAAGGGGAGTAGGTGTGTGGCCCCCCTTCACAAATCTCATTAGCCCCATGGGACCCGTCCCACTGGGCTGAGTAATTCATAAAGGGAGGAGACATGCGACCCCCTTCTTGAGCTTAATTATGCACTGGGGACCCGATATATATATATATATATATTCACTGAAAAAACCATAGGTTTCACACATGTTATAGTTAGCTGGACATTTTACTGATAAAAAACCAATGAAATTCCCCCGTTATAGTTACTGTAGGCAACTATAACTCACGGGACCGCAATCCTCTGCTGATGCTAATACTGTATTTAGACACTTATTTGCCCATGTCTTCTTCCATTAAATTTTAGCTATACATATATTACAAATATTTTTTTTTCATAAAGACACATATGTCATCAGCAGAGGATTACGGTCGCGTGAGTTATAGTTGCCTACAGTAACTATAACGGGGGAATTTCATTGGTTTTTTATCAGTAAAATGTCCAGCTAACTATAACATGTGTGAAACCTATGGTTTTTTCAGTGAATTTGTACGGTTTTTTAAATGCTAAGTTACTTTACGCCATTTGTGGTGTGCGCGCCCACTTAACGCAGTTCGTTCCATGCGCGCACAGTGAGCTCTCAGGCCCCCCCAGCCCCAGGGACCGCCACCCCTGGGGCTTCTTTAAATTAGGTGTGGGGGGCTTTCAGGCCCACCAGCCCCGGGGACCGCCACCCCCCGGGGCTTTAAGAATTTCGTTGCGTGCACTGCATCCCCAAATGCGATGCAGTGCACACAACAAATTCCGTTTTATTAATTTATATGTTAACTTACCTGTAAACCTCTGTAATCCATAGTTTACTAGTCCCCACCCTGCCCCACCCCCTCCCCACGTCACCGCCCTGCAGCTACTCCTACTACCGACCGCGGCTGCTCTCCGCACTGCCTAAGACGGAGCGATGTGTCTACACGATGTATTTTATGCAGGAGTGTCCTGGTGTAATACGTGCGGTGCAAAATCTTTAATTGCACTAATCTAGGTCGTGATGGAATTGCAGCCTCTCTGGGAGATGTGAGTGTCTCCTGCCAGTCAGCCTCGTCAATGTCTCCCACCTCCCTCTCCCATGCGGTCTTCAGTGACACTGTAGGGTCCGACCGGTTATTGATTATTTTTCGGTAGGTCAGTGATATTGCCTTTTTTTGAAGGTGGTCTGTTAATAGCCGGTCCTCCAGCGGGGAGGGTTCTTCGAGTCTCGTATTCCGTGGTAGTACGGCCTGAAGTACATGTTTAATCTGAGTGTATCTGAATAGTTCTGACTGTACTAAGCCATAGGTGGCCTGCAGATGGGCAAAGGGAATCACCTCCCCTTCTGCCACAAATCCCCAACCTTTGAGATGCCTATTAAGTCCCACCTGTGGAAGCCCTTGGTATTTCCCAGCATTCCAAGTTGCTTTGTATCCCATAGTGGCATTGCTTGTGTGACTAACCCTTCCCAGCCTAATGCGTGTTGCGCCTCAAACCAAATGCGTATCGTGTGTTGCGTTGGGCCCGTAATATTGCCTCGTCTCTTTTTGTTATATAGAGCACCCATGATCCCGGAGGGTGCTAGAAGGTGTCTGTCTAAAAGGAATGCTGGGTCCTCTTGGGGGGCATGGAGCCATTGGTTGACTGCTACTAGTTGGGAGGCCCAGTAATATACTTTTATATCAGGAAGCGCAATCCCGCCATCGTACCAGCTTCTGGTGAGTTTGTGTAATGCTATACGGGGTGTTCTCCCATCCCAAAGCAACGTCGTCACTTCTGCATTTATTGCTGTGAAGTATGTAGGGGGGACAGGGAACAGTGTGTTCTGCAGCGCGTATAGAAACCTGGGGAGTGTCATCATTTTAAAGAGGGCAGCTCTTCCCAGGAGCGTCAAAGGTAGGGTGCGCCAGTGTTTGACATCTTGAATCTTGTCAGGGGTTGGGTCAGGTTTTTCTCGGTGAATAGTGCGTGATCATGTGTTACAAATATTCCAAGGTATTTAAATCCATCTGTAACTATTTGAAGCGTACATCCATGTGGCAGCCACGGCGGGGGACCATGTAGGACATATAGTAGCGACTTTTCCCAGTTGATGGTATATCCTGATATCTGCCCATAAGCTGCGCAGATATCTAAGAGGCAATTGATGGATCGTGTTGGTGACGCTAAATATAACAAAATATCATCTGCGAAAAGCGAAAATTAACTCTCTTTCAATACTGAGGGCCAACTAGCCCAACAGGTATCTCCAGTATGCGCAAGGGAGCTGCGTTGCAGACAGGTGTTCAGAGGCCACGCCCCTTTTTACACCTTTCTGGAACACAGCTCTGTGGCGCTTACTGGAGGTACCTAGTGGGCTAGTTTGACCCTAGGGACCCTTAAGGTTCAAGGGGACTTAATCTCTCAAGTTAGAACGGCCACAGGACGCATTTACACAATGGTGAAGACAGGGGACGGGGCATGAGGTGACGTGTGCAAACACGCCCTGGGTTCGCGTTTTAGGTTGGGGAAATAATTCCCCTTCAATCCTGAGGGACCCTGGGGGCCAACTAGCCCACCAGGTGCTTCCAGTAAGCGCCACTGCGCTGCGTTGAAGAGAGGTGGTGCAGGCTGTGCCCCTTTTTACACCTCTCTGCAATGATGCTTACTGTATGTACCTAGTGGGCTAATTTGCCCCAAGGGACCCTCAGGATTCAAGGGGAGTTAATCTCCCAACTTAAAACGGCCACAGGGCGTGTTTACACAGTGGAGAAGGGAGGGGACGGGGCCTGAGGTGATGTGTGCAAACACGCCCTATGGGGCGTTTTAAGTTGGGGAAATAATTCCCATTCAATACTGAGGGCCCATGGGGGCCAACTAGTCCACCAGGTGCATCCAGGAGGAGCTACTGTGCTGCGTTGCAGAGAGGTGGTCCAGGCCTTGCCCATTTTTTCTGCAACGCAGCTCTGTGGTGCTAACTAGAGATAACTGATGGGCTAGTTGTACCCAAGGGACACTCAGGATTCAAGGGGACTTTATCCTCCAAATTAAAACGGCCACAGGGCGCATTTGCACATGTCAGCTCAGCTCCCCCCCTCCCTTCACCAGTGTGCAAACGCGCCCTGTGGCGCGTTGTAAGAGGTAGTTTTAATCCCCCTGCCCTATTATATACTAGGATCTTACAGGGGAGGTCATGCTGATAACAGGGGTACCCCAACGCATAGTGTTCCCTGATGTATGTAGGTGTTTTAACTGTATTCTAAGAGTCTTTTAGCTTCGCACTGGCTCTAGGACTGGTTAGTCAGAGTCAGTTACTACCAGTACACATCTGAAAAAGTTGAGGGTACAGGATGATTTTGCAACAAAGGCCTCTTTCTGCTCCTCTGTTTGTTCTTTCTGCACGTCTTCCTTCTTCCTGCACTTTTCTTCGTCTTTGAGGACTTCGGTTGCTTCTTTCTGCATTTCTTTTTCTTCTTTTTGTGTGTTTTTTCTTCTTTCTTCACATGTCCTACCTCTGTAGGCATAGTTAGAAACTAGCATTTAAAAAAGCTTTGAAATTCACTCAAAGAACCATAGGTTGCAGTTACATTAAAGTTAGAAATTAGCATTTAAAAAACCTTTGAAATTCACTGAAAAAGCCATAGGTTTCAGGCACGTTATAGTTAGGCATTAGCTTTTAAAGAACCTTAGAAATTCACAGAAAAAAACATAGGTTTCAGGGGTGTTATAGTTAGCTGGACATGTCACTCGTAAAAAACCATAGAAATTCCCCTGTTATAGTTAGTTCAGCTAACTATAACTCACGTGCCCGCAATGCACTGCTAGTGACCTCACATATTACATCACTCATGACATGGTCAGTGACATCACTCATGACATCACTGATGACATCATCCCTGTGATAGAGTGGCAGACCTCCTCTCACCCTAATATAACCTTTGATACACACATTCAAAAATAGAGACTAAAATTAAAAAAATAATAGACATACTAATACCAGTTACAACAACCTATTCAGTAATTCCAAGATCTACATACACATTCACTCATTCACCAACAGTCCTATATAGTCACTCATACATGTACTCACTCATCATATGTACTCATACACCTATACATCCTATTACACACCGCCACTCATTCATAGAGTTACTCACACACAGTCACTCATGCTAATAAAGAATCAAACATCCATTTACTTGCATATATCGTTATACACACACCACACGCACACCACACGCTGGAGGATCCGGTGTTTCGTGCTAACATTGGGTTAGCCATAGAGGACTATTTTCGAATTAACGCCAGTATGGCATCATCCCAGGTGGTGGAATGGGACGCCTTTAAGGCTGTAGTTCGGGGGCGCTGTATTGGCGAGGTAGTGGGAGTGCGCAGAGTGCTGTTGCAGGACGTCCAGTCGGCGGAACGACGGGTGCGCGATAGGGAGAGAGAGAGGCCGGAGCGCCCGGACGGACAGGCGGGGCTGCTTGAGGCTCGGGAGGCGTTAGAAGTCCAAACCGAGAAATTGCGCTGTTTTGACTATAAAGCCTACATGGATAGGGCGCATGTGGAACGCGATAAGGTGGGGGCATTGCTGGCCTGGCTGGCCAAACCGGCCCGCAGGGAGACCCCGATAGTGGAACTGAGGGGGCAGGGTACGGAGGTGGTTTGCACCCAAAAAGACATCAATGATCACTTCCTACAGTATTACGCCGAGTTATATCGGAGTGGGGCAGGCCCTGGTTGCCCGGAGGATGCAGAATTCTTGCCAGGGGCGGGGCTCCCAAAGCTTGTGGCTGCAGATGAGGCGCTAGGTCGGGATGTAGAAGCGGGCGAAGTACGTAGTGCTATAAAGCACATGGCTAGGAACAAAACCCCGGGCACCGATGGGCTCCCCATTGAGTTTTATGCAGCTTATGCAGATGTTCTATTACCCTGCTTGGTGGCGCTGTATAACGGGGCGCGCAGAGAGGGGACCCTCCCTGCTACCACGCAAGAGGCCCTCATAGTTCCCCTTCTTAAACCGGGTAAACCTGCATGGGTACGTTCCTCGTATAGACCTCTGGTGATGCTCAACCTCGACTACAAGATTTTGAGTCGTATTCTGGCTAGTCGGTTGATGCACCATATGTTGAAACTGATCCATGAGGATCAGGCTGGGTTCATTCCAACCCGCAATACTGCAATGAATGTACGCAGACTGATGCGTATCTTGGGGTCCGACTCTCATGACAAGGAGGAGCCCTGCATATTTGCGGTCGACATTGAAAAAGCCTTTGATAGCCTGGAGTGGCCTTATCTGTTTGACGTCTTGCGGGCTTTCGGGATGGGGGAATACTTTGTCCAGTGGACGGCGCTTCTTTATAGTGCTTCCACTGCTAGGGTGCGGACGGGGGGCTTGATATCTGGTGACTGCGCGGTCGCTCGGGGAACGAGGCAGGGGTGCCCGCTGTCCCCCTTGTTATTTGCACTGGCAATGGAGCCCATGGCCGCTCACGCTAGGTCAGGTCGGTATTTTCCAGGGTTATTAGTCGAGGGACGAATGCAGCACATAGCATTATATGCGGATGACCTACTTCTTTTCTTGCCGGATGCTGGGGAGGCCTTGCAGGGGGCGCGGGCTTTGCTGGAGACTCTAGGGAGGGTGGCGGGACTCCGGGTGAATTGGACCAAGTCTTGTCTGTTTCCCACGGGACCGGACGGGATGATTCGCCAGGGGGATGTCCCGTGGGAATCCCGGTGTTTGCCTTACTTGGGGACCAGGATTTATCACGCTCCCGCTGATTTGTTAGAGGGCAAGGTGGGGCGAGCAGTACGAGGGGTGAAAACCTGCTTTGAGTTCTGGGGGACTCTCCCATTGTCGGTGGCCGGCAGGGTCGCCTTGGTGAAAATGGTCATTTTGCCCAGATTTCTTTATTACTTTGGGACTCTCCCAGTCTGGATCCCAGGAAAGCTCTTTGCACAGTTGAACACTTTGATTACAGGGTTCATCTGGGGTGCGGGGAGGCGGAGGGTAGCGCTGCTTACTCTTCAGCAACCCAGGAGTGAGGGAGGCCATGCGTTGCCGGACCTGGAGTCCTATTACCATGCTGCGCAGTTCCAGTGGTTCACACAGTGGGTGGCGGGTCACATCAGGCGCCCAGAAGAACAAAGGAGGTCGGATCCGAGCTGGTCCCAATTATCTTGTGTGTTGCTCCGGGTGCCGGTGAGAGAAGCCTCACTGCCTCCGGACTTGAGGGTGGTTCGGCAGTGTTGGGCGCGGTTGGCTAGGAGGGCGAGTGTTGTCATTCCCTACGCGCCCGAGATCCCTCTACGAATGTGTGAGGCGTTACCCCACGGGGGAGACTGGAGCCGGTTGTTGGCCTGGGAGGAGGCGGGAGTTATGACACTGGGCGACCTATATGAGGATGGTAATCTGCTCCCCTTTGACGACTTTAGGGAGCGGCATGATCTCCCGCGGGGGGACTTCCTCTTATATGCAGCCTTGACTGCGGCCGTCAGGAAGCACTGGCGGAAGGGGATGGTAGAGCCGGACACCTCTCTTGCCTGTCAGTATGTAGTGATGGCGGTGGGTACCTTTAAGGCGGTGACTTGTCTCTACAGGCGGATTACTGGGGATATGCGGCAACCCCTGGCTGCGCTGCGCGTCAAGTGGGAGGCGGACCTGGGGGCGGCTATTGCGGACAAAAACTGGGAAGAAATCACGGAGCGCCCTTGGAAGTGTACACGTAATGCACGTTTCCAGCTCATTCAGTTTTATGTTTTCCATAGGGCATATCTTACACCTAGCAAAATAGCTGAGTACTTTAGGGGGCCGGATGCTTGCCCCCGATGTGGCCATGTTGGGGCGACTTTTCGTCACATGTTCTGGGACCGTTCGCAGGTGACAGGATTTTGGCAAGAAGTGGGGACATTACTCCTGACGGTGACAGAGAGGGATTTGGAGGTGGGCCCGGGGGTATGTTTGCTACATGGGTTTCCGCATACTGCAAAGACTAAGGTCACCAGTAGGTTTATTGACTTGGGGCTGGTCCTGGCAAAGCGGGAGATTACTTCCATTGGAAGGCGAGTAAGGGACCTAATTTCTTACGGTGGGCTAGGGAAATGGAGAAATGGGCGGGAAGTGAGGGGACTTATAGATTGTGTCTGGCTAGACGTAGTGAAAATGAAAGATCGCACGAATGGGCCCGGGCATGGTTGGTGCTCCTGGAATTGTTCAAGCGCTCGGCTGTGGGAGATGGGGGAGATCCGGTGGAGGATGATGGGGCCCCGGTTCCGTGAGCACCCTGTAACAGGCTTCCCCCTATGCTCTTGAGGCACTCTCTGCTGGGATAGCTGGGAGGCGGATCCGACGAGTGGTAGGTGAGGCTTTGATGCACATGTAATTATGATAAGATACTGGTTACATGCTTGGGTGGGTGGGCAGGGGGGGTTACGTTGGGGGGTTGCTGGGGGATGGGGCGGGGGCATATTGGTTTTATCGCACATTCATTGTGAATTACTCCTGTGGATGACCTACCTCGTAGCATAGACGCTGGTGGGGTGAATGTTGTACAGTTGTGATCAGTTTGGTGGACTGGTCACTGCACCACGTTCTGATTTGGTTGGAGGGCGGAGTACGGGGGAAGGGGATTGACTGCATTTTGTTTTGTGACCTAATAAAGTCTGTTTAAAAAAAAAAAAAAATCATAGCCATTGTGCTGCCACTAACCCTCCCGCTTACCATGCATGGTCTTCTGTGCTGCAATGGCCCCTCCCACCTTCCCTGTGTGGTCAGCTAGCTGCCCCTGACCCCCTCCCACCTTCCCTCCATGGTCTGTGTGTATGCCATCATAGTCTCACTGTTGCTCTCCATGGTGTGTCTTGTTTCTAGTGCCCATCCTGCCTGTCCTCCATAGTCATCTTGCTGCTCCTGCCCTGCCCCCTTGCCCCCACCCCCTCTGTTTCCATGTGCAGACCCCTATTCCCTCCCTCCTGGCTTGTCTGTTCCATTGTAATGCCCCTGATCCGTCCCTCCTGCCCTTTATGGTCTGTTATGCTGCAGCTTTCTCTCCTGTCTGTCCATTATGGTCAGCTAGCTACCATTGCCTCTTTCCCCATTGTTCTCTGTTGTCCATGTGCATGGTCCTGTCCCCTCCCTATTGCTTTCTATGGATTGTTGTGCTGCACTCCCATCCTGCATGCCCTGTGTGGTGTATTGTGCTGCTGCAAACCCTGATGCCTGCCCTGTAGGGTCAGTTTGGTGCACCTCTCCATGTCCCTCCTGTCCTCTGTTATCCGAGTTAATGTCCCTACCCCAATTCCTCCTGCCTACCATGATCCAATGTACCATACTTGCGAACATTTTAAACTTGGTAAGAGGGAGATTCTGAAAAAAAACTGGGGTATTGATTTTCTCCTTTGAGTTACATTGAAAAAGAGGAGATTGTAGACAGGAGACAGATCAAATAAAGCCCATTTGAGCTTAAAAACATTGGACGTTTCCTGGCTGAAACGGGTCTGTTGGCATGTATGGTTATACTACCACTGCCTCTTCCTTCTGCCCACAATGGTCTATTATATTGCCACAGCCTCTCTTGCCAGTTCTGTATTGTTGGTTTGTTGCCCCTGCCCCGCTTTCCACTGCCCTCCATAGTCTGTTGTGCTGCCACTGCCCTTCCTGCCTGCTCAGTGTGGTTAAATTGTTGCCTTTGCACCCTCCTACCTGCCTTCAATTTTCAGAGTCCGTGCCCCTGGCCTCTGCCTCTCAACAGTATCCCAATGAACAACTAGATTGCTAACATTCTATATTTATTACAAAAGTGTGGAACGCCTGATGTCATCGTTTAATTCAACGCTTGCAATTGGTCCAGAATGCGGCTGCGGGGCTGCTAATGCATATTCCATTCAAGCACTCTGTCTCTCCGCATCTTCAATCACTTCATTGGCTACCAGTAGCCAACAGGATCAAATTCAAGGCACTCACGTTAGCCTTTAGATCCTTGTTTGGCTCGTGTCCAATATATTTGAGAGATCGGTTGCCAAGATATACGCAGTCCCGCTCTCTTCGCTCCAACTGCCGGATCCAGCTAGCTGTTCCTCGAGTAAAAAAGGCTCGGTTGGGTGGTAGAACGTTCTCGGCCAATGTAGCGATGCTTTGGAATTCACTCCCCCCAGAGCTTCAGCTGGCCCCTTCTGAATCCCGCTTTAAACAAATGCTGAAGACTTGGCTCTTCACCCAACCTCGCTAATGACTTGAACTTCGGTACATGTATTCTCTGCTTGTGTTTAGCGACGGGACACCTCCCTGTGAGGTAGCTGTTCGCGCTCTACAAAATTCTGTATTATTATTATTATTATCTTGATGTAATCAAAACTGTAATACCTAGAGCATTTCCTTTCAAAATTACATATATGAGAGGGTCTTATTTGCATCAAAATTATGGTTAGTGGTCTAAAAAACTAAAATGAGGACATATTTTCTGAGTTTTCAAATAGCGACAAAGAACTTTTAAATGATTTGTAATCTTTATTTTTTTATCCAGTTGACCACTTGATTAAATGTTGCACTTAGGGGAGAGCATGTGGTGTTACTTCCAGAGCTGCAGACTTTGCAACTGGGGAACCAGGTTGGAGTTTCTCTTTCAACATTCTGTGATTCTGGTCAAATCACTTAATCTCCCCATGTCTACAACCAAAATGAATTTGATCTAGTGTGATGTAACCAATGCTCATGTAAAGCACTCCAATACCTGACAAGTCTGCACTATATTATAATGCAAATACATAAAAAATAAGTGTTTTGCACACTTCTGTCATTGGGCTACATGTGGGCTACATCTGGGTGATATTTGTGCTGCATTTGGGCTCTTTTGTCTCTGGTGCCCATCTTGGAAGATGTATTTGTTATGAAGTTTCCTAATTTCCTCATTTGCTGCAGTCTCCTCAGTAGGAAATGCTTTCAGTTTTTTACTTTGATTCCATCAAGAAGGTATTCAGATATGTCACACATTTGCCATAAATTCTGAATGTTAGCACTCTAGTTGCTCATTAGATCACTGTAGTAAATGAAATAGAAGAGGATTTGAGAAGTCACTCAAAATGTGCCCTAATTTTTTTTTCTTCAGCACTAATCATAATTTCTATGGCAAAATGAACCTCCTCATTGTGTTCCTTTTTAAATTAAATGTTTTAAGTGTTACCAGTTTATTCCAATCAAGATGGCTTCAGGTGTGCCATACTTTTGTCATAAGTAAGACAGTAAGCGCACTAGTTGTTCTTAAGAACACTCTGGGACATTCTGTCATTGGGCTATACTTGGGCTACATCTGGGTGATATTTGGGCTACATTTGGGCTCTTTTGTCTCTGGTGGCCATTTTGGGAGACTTATTTGTTATGAAGTTTCCTAATTTCCTCATTTACTACAGTCTCCTCAGTAGGAAATACTTTCAGTTTTTTACTTTGATTCCATCAAGAAGGCATTCAGATGTGTCACACATTTGCCATAAATTCAGAATGTTAGCACTCTAGTTGCTTATTAGATCACTGTAGTAAAGCTACTGCTCACCAGGGAAGTCTGCTGCTGGTATTGAAAGTGCATGTTTCAGTCTGCATGTCAGAATTTTTTTATCAAATAGAAGAGGATTCGAGAAGTCACTCAAAATGTGCCCTAAGTTTTCTTTCTGCAGCACTAATCATACTTTCTATGGCAAAATGAACCCCCTCATTTTGTTCCTTTTTAAATTAAATGTTTTAAGAGTTACCACTTTATTCCAATCAAGATGGCTTCAGGTGTGCAATACGTTTGTCATAAGTAGGACTGTTAGCGCTCTAGTTGTTCTTTAGAACACTCTGGGAAGCTGCAGTAGAACACAAAGGAATCAACTGACAGTCTCTGCCCTTGTTGGATGTACATGTTTTAATGAGAATGTCAGACTTCATTCTCACGACTTAGAAAGATAATGTGAATTTACAGAAGAGAGTTTAGGGGAAGGGGCATCACAACAGACCGTGCGGGGCAGGCAGGAGGAGCAGTTGCAGCACAACAGATCAGGGAGGGCAGAAGGGTGTGGCAGTAAAATGGACCATGGAGGACAGGAGGAAGGGGATAGGGGCATGGTATGTGGCAGGCAGGGTGGAGGTGGCAGGTACAGGTTACAGTCATCTGACAATGCTAGGCAGGTGGGAGAGGAGTGGCAGCTCAACAGAACACTCAGAGTAGATAGGAGTGGCAGGTCCATGGAACATGGTGGGCAAAAAGGATGGAGCAGGGGCATGCGCAAAGACATCGGAGGGCAGGGGGAAGGAGAATAGGGGCTGCAAGCTAAGCACAGAGGCTAAGCAGGAGGTCAATGATGGGCCATAGAATTAGGCAATGGAGGGCAGGAGGAGTGGACTGGTACATCATGCTAAATGGAGGGCAGTGGCAGCACATCAGACTATGCATGGCAGGAGGGAGGAGGCTAGTCCATGGATTCAGACAACAGAGGATAGGGAGAAGGTGGATGGGGCAGCAAGCTAACTGTTCAGAGAAGGTGGGTATTAGGAACTTTATTGATTTTAAAATGTGTGTCTGTGCGAACTACTTAAAATATGAATAAGTATGAAGCATAATCTCACTTTTATTCAGGAAGAAGAGGACGTTTGTGACTGTGACTCCGGGCTCACTTGGCAGAAACACCCCCTGACCCTCCACCCCCCATCGCAAAATGTAATGACCGCGAAAAGGATAAGTGGACGCAGTGGTATATAGAACATAGTCCTGAGAGCACGATTGAACATGAAAACTAGATATAGTATATGGTATAAACTATGCACCAAAAATTGTGATATAAGATGAACCGTGCGTGAAATATAATATGCAATACTTGTGCGCAATGACAGATTCATTGGAGAGCGCGAGATAGCACAGGCACTAGCGTGTGCTATGCGATATGCGCCTTGGAGTGTAATATGCACAGGGCAGTGTTGTGTAACCAAACTAGTCTCTAAAGTTGTAATATAAAATATGTGCTGGGGAGTGTAACGTTGCATATGCACTGTGACAAAGATATGGATCCCAGATTGTAATATGTATGGCATAGCGCTGTGCATTATAACATAGGCATCGAGGAAGGCACGTTAGATGGGGCAATATAAACCATGCAAAGGCAAGTGTGGCATGACATTCACGGGGTGGTGTTACAGTGCACATGGGCTAGAGAGTGTCATAGCATATGCACTAGCTGGTAGAATACAACACAGAGGTGTGAGGCACTCGGCGGTCACTGGTGGGTGTAACACAGCATTGGGCTCAGCCAGGAGCACGCTGTGACTCTCAAGTGAGGTTTGTCTCCTTTCCAGAGAGTAAAATAAAAAGTATTACCTATCCGGCGGTGGATGTGTGTTTTATTAACCGTGAGGGGGGTTTCTTGCATATTTGGTCGAATTTTTGTCGAATCCCCTTTGAATGGCTTGGTGTGCGTGTGTATTAAATGTGTCCGTCAATAGCTACCCATGTTTGTATAACTAAACGACAAGGGTGTCTACTTGGACAGTACCCACTGGCGGGGCGCCGGGATTAGGCACGGTAGGGCGTCAGACAAATCCGAGCTTCATTAGCGGTGTAAATACATTCCACGTGGATTCATTGTATGCATAGTCGCCTTTTAATGAATATCACGCAAATCGTCCTGGTGATAGGTACATACGGTTTGTCCAGCATGTCCTAGGTGTTTCTATAAATATATTTTAAAAACAAATAATAAAAAACAAAGGCCGGCCCCGGGGGATGGGGTCCCCGGGGCCATAAGTGCCCTGAGGAGGGGGGGCAACGCAGCCCCCCTCCTAAAGAATTTTTTAAAAAAAGGCCATGACCCGGGGGTTGGGGTCCCCGGGGCCGATTAAGGCCTTGGGAGGGCCAAATAAAGTTTTTTTCAACAAAAAAAATTAGGGTGCAGGTCCTGGGGGATGGGGTACCCAGGGCCAATAAATTAGAAAAAGAAGGGGGGCCACACAGCCCTCCTTCTTAAAAAAATTAAATAAATAAAAGACCGGCATCGCGCCGGAGGCCACACCCCCTCCTTGCATCACTCTGCAAACGCGCCCCCTGGCCAGTTGTAAGTTGGGGCATTAATTCCCCTTCAATACTGAGGGTCCCTGAGGGCCAACTAGCCCAACAGGTATCTCCAGTATGCTCCAGGGAGCTGCGTTGCTGACAGGTGTTCTGAGGCCGCGCCCCTTTTTACACGTCTATGCAATGCAGCTCTGTGGCGCTTACTGGAGGTACCTAGTGGGCTAGTTTGACCCTAGGGACCCTTAGGATTCAAGGGGACTTAATCTCTCAACTTAGAACGGCCACAGGGCGTGTTTACACAGTGGTGAAGGGAGGGGACGGGGCCTGAGGTGACGTGTGCAAACATGCCCTGTGGCACGTTTTAAGATGGGGAAATAATTCCCTTTCAATCCTGAGGGACCCTGGGGGCCAACTAGCCCACCAGGTGCTTCCAGTAAGCGCCACTGCTCTGCGTTGCAGAGAGGTGGTGCAGGCCGTGCCCCTTTTTACTCCTCTCTGCAATGGCGCTTACTGGACGAACCTAGTGGGCTATTTTGTCCCTAGGGACCCTCAGGATTCAAGGGGACTTAATCTCCCAACTTAAAAAACGGCCACAGGGTGTGTTTATACAGTGGGGAATAGAGGAGACGGAGCCTGAGGAGACGTGTGCAAACACGCCCTATGGCGCGTTTTAAGTTGGGGAAATAATTCCCTTTCAATCCTGAGGGACCCTGGGGGCCAACTAGCCCACCAGGTGCTTCCAGTAGGCGCCATTGTGCTGCGTTGCAGAGAGGTGGTCTAGCCAATGCCCCTTTTTATATCTCTCTGCAACGCAGCTCTGTGGCGCTTACTGGAGGTACCTAGTGGTCTCGTTGGACCCTAGGGACCCTCAGGATTCAAGGGGACTTAATCTCCCACCTTAAAACGGCCACAGGGCATGTTTACACAGTGGGGAAGGGAGGGGACGGGGCCTGAGGTGACGTGTGCAAACACGCCCTGTGGCACGTTTTAAGAGGTAGTTTTAATCCCCTGCCCGATTATATACTAGGGGTTTACAGAGGAGGTCATGCTAATCACAAGGGGACCCCAACGCATAGTGTTCCCTAGTGTATGTAGGTGTTTTCACTGTATTCTGAGTGTGTTTTAACATAGCACTGGCTCTAGGACTGGTTAGTCAGACTCAGTTACCACCAGTATCCGTCTGAAAAGTTGAGGGTACAGGATGATTTTGCAACAAGGCTTCTTTCTGCTCTTCTGTTTGCTCTTTCTGCACGTTATCCTTCTTCCTGCACTTTTCTTCGTCTTTGAGGATTTCTGTTGCTTCTTTCTGCATTTCTTTTTTTTCTTTCTGTGCGTTTTTTCTTCTTTCTTTACATGTCCTATCTCTGTAGGCATAGTTAGAAATTAGCATTTAAAAAACCTTTGAAATTCACTGAAAAAACCATAGGTTTCAGGGGCGTTATAGTTAGCTGGACTTTTCACTCGTACAAAACCATTGAAATTCCCCCGTTATAGTTAGTTCAGCTAACTATAACTCGCGCGCCCGCAATGCACTGCTGATGACGTCACATATTACATCACTCATGACATGGTCAGTGACATCACTCATGTCATCTCAAATGACATCACTGATGACATCACTGATGACATCATCCTTGTGATAGAGGGGCAGACCTTCTCTCCCCCTAATATAACCTTTGATACACACATTCAAAAATAGAAACTAAAATGTTCAAAACAATGGACATACCAATACCAGTTACAACAACCTATTCAGTAATTCTAAGATCCACATACACATCCACTCATTCACCAACAGTCCTATACAGTCACTCATACATGTACTCACTCATCATATGTACTCATACACCTATACATCCTGTTACACAACACCACTCAAACCATAGAGTTACTCACACACAGTCACTCATGCTAATAAAGAATCAAACATCCATTTACTTGCATATACATTTATAGACACACCACCACACTTACTTCTACAGAAACTTACACATACTTGGTCTTTTAAACAATCACTTATAGAAACACATACTTATTCATACAGGAACCCTTTCAATCTCTCTCACATATACTCACTTATATACACCAATAGTCACATATACTAGTTTAAAACATATGTAGTTACTCATAAAGACACTATTGAGACAGTCATTCACTCACTAAGACACCCATGCACACACTCATCCACCCATACAGTCCTGCACACATGCTGTCTTCAACACATACAAACAGTGAGTCACTCATTCATGCACCTATGCACTACGTAATACCCCCCACCAAACCATACAGACACTCATACTGATACTCAAAAAAAACAACTAATAACCTATATAGACACTCGTGTGGCTACTCACCAACCCATGCGGCCACTTATACACAAAGTGAGAGACTGATGCAGATATTTACATATTTAAACGTTACTCACTAAGCCATGTATTCACTAAGATACACTTAATCAGTCAGTTATACAATACATTTTTCAAAAACAAATCATCCATTTAGACACTTATATACCCCTTTATTCTTCCATCGACCTTGAGATATACATATATAAAACATATGTAATTTTCAGAAAAACACATTTACTGGATGATGTCATCAGTGATGTCATCAGTGATGTCATTTGAGATGTCATCAGTGATGTCATGAGTGATGTCACTGACCATGTCATGAGTGAAGTAATATGTGACGTCATCAGCAGTGCATTGCGGGCGCGCGAGTTATAGTTAGCAGAACTAACTATAACGGGGTAATTTCAATGGTTTTGTATGAGTGAAAAGTCCAG
Organism: Triturus cristatus; assembly: GCF_964204655.1. Lineage (NCBI taxonomy): Eukaryota > Metazoa > Chordata > Amphibia > Caudata > Salamandridae > Triturus > Triturus cristatus. The sequence goes on from NC_140580.1 coordinate 780,881,881, forward strand.
CTAACTAAAACGCCCCTGAAACCTATGGTTTTTTCAGTGAATTTCTAAGGTTTTTTAAATGCTAATTCCTAACTATAACGTGCCTGAAACCTATGTTTTTTTCAGTGAATATATATATATATATATATATATATATATATATATATACACTGAAAAAACCATAGGTTTCACACATGTTATAGTTAGCTGTACATTTTACTGATAAAAAAACAATGAAATTCCCCCGTTATAGTTACTGTAGGCAACTATAACTCACGCGACCGTAATCCTCTGCTGATGCTAATACTGTATTTAGACACTTATTTGCCCATGTCTTCTTCCATTAAATTTTAGCTATACATATATTACAAATATTTTTTTTTCATAAAGACACATATATCATCAGCAGAGGATTACGGTCGCGTGAGTTATAGTTGCCTACAGTAACTATAACGGGGGAATTTCATTGGTTTTTTATCAGTAAAATGTACAGCTAACTATAACATGTGTGAAACCTATGGTTTTTTCAGTGAATTTGCAAGGTTTTTTAAATGCTAATTCCTAACTATAACGTGTGTGAAACCTATGGTTTTTTCAGTGAATTTGTACGGTTTTTTAAATGCTAACTTACTTTACGCCATTCGTGGCGTGCGCGCCCAGTTAACGCAGTTCGTTCCGTGCGCGCACGGTGCGCTTCACGCACCGTGCGCGCACAGTGAGCACGCGGTGCGCTTTGCGCACCGCGCGTCCACTTTACGCAGTTAGTGCCATGCACGCACGGTGGTAACGCGGTGCGCTGCGTGCACCGCGTGCCCACTTTATGCGGGATGGGCCATGTACGCACGATGCGCTTCGCGCACCGTGCGCACATGGGGGACATATTATGCGCATCGTTGTGAAATGTTTGTTTATTATTTTCATTTGTTTGATATGCCATGCACAAATGGTGCCCTTCGGGCACCATTTGCATATGGGGTGGGGAGAGTGTGGATAATTTTTTTTTTTTAAACCAATTTTTACCGTACGCGTACGGTAAGCGTAATCGGCGATTTTTAGAAAAAAAAAAACTAATTTTTTTTTGGCCTAGGGGGTTGTTTGGGGGCCCGTATATCACTGCTGGGTGAATATTATCTAAATAAACTGCCCCTTTACACATTTTTGGGCTTCATTTATGCTGCCCCACTCAGAGTGCGAGAGAGAAAATGGCGGCCGCCGCTTCCTGGTTTCGGCAGATTCGAATGTTTACTAAGATCTAAGAGCCAATCAGTATCGCGCTCGCGCACGTCACCGTACGCGTACGGTAAGCGCACCGTAAGCGCACCGTAAGCTGGCTCAGATATATATATTGATTTAAAGGCTATTTTCTCAGAATCTACTGAACAGATTTACACCAAACCTACAAAAGGCACTTCCTTGACCTGAGGACTACCTCTCTGCCGAATTTCAAGTAATTCTGTTCAGCCGTTCGGGCTTTAGCTGTGTCTAAAGGTCCTATGGAAAAATGCATGGGAAAAACGCGTTTTGGGACCCCCCTTTTATCTCAGCCCCCGCTTGACGAATCCCCCCGAGACTTTCAGGGTAGGAGCGGAGCGTAGCGCCCCACCTATTTTGAAAAATTCGCGAGGATTCGTCGACCGGCGCAAAAGTTATTCAAAATAGAATGTTGCGGATTTCCTATGGAAACGTGGTCCTAACTATAACTACCTACTGGCGACCGCCAGTAGGTAATATATATATATATATATATATATATTATCTCCTGGCGGTCGCCAGTAGATAGTTATAGTTAGGACCGTGTTTCCATAGGAAATCTCAAAATTCAATTTTGAATAACTTTGGCGCCGGTTGACGAATCCTCGCAAATTTTTCAAAACTAATGGGGCGCTCCGCTCAGCTCCTACCCTGAAAGTCTCGGGGGGATTCGTCAAGCGGGGGCCGTGAAAAAAGGGGGGTCCCAAAACGCGTTTTCCCCATGCATTTTCCCATAGGACCTTTAATCGAAGGTACAGCCCGAACGGCTGAACAGAATTACTTGAAATTTGGCAAAGAGGTAGTCCTCAGGTCAGGGATGTGCCTTTTGCATATATGGAGTCAATCTGTTCAGTAGTTCCTGAGAAAATTGCAGTTAAAGTACATAAATATCTATAGCCGCGCACCGTGCGCGCACCCTAACGTGTACGAGCGTAATTCTGATTGGTGGTTACATGTCAGTCAACGTTCGAATCGGTCGAAATCAGGAAGTGTCGGCCGCCATTTTGTTTGTTTTGAGTGCGAGAGTGAAAAAGGAAGGTGGCGAACGTGAAAAGGGGGCAGGGTAGAGAGTTCCTGACCCCCTAGCCTTTGTCAGGGGGTCCCTGAAGGACCCCGAAGGCAGAAAAAAACATTTACATTTTTTTTTTTTTAAATCGCGGGGTGCGCGCACGGTGAAAAAACCATTAAAAAAAAACTAACGTGTGTGAAACCTATGGTTTTTTCAGTGAAAATATATATATATATATCAGTAGTCCTAACCAATACAATCGCTGACAGATGATACATATGTACAAACTGTCGTCCCATCACTTGCCGGAACCTATAGTCATGAGAACAATGATATTTTAAGCTTACATGCAAAAGAACCCTAAAACACCCACCATGTGTTTGGCCTGCTTCAGTCTCGAGAATCGCCTCATAGGCACACATCTGCTGTGTGAGGTTGCATTCTGCTCATTAAGTTTGACAGAATTTCAAGGACATCAGTCCGGTAGGGGGTCAATTCCATACTATATGAATAAAGTCTGGGGCCGTCTGGTTAAAGTCCTGAGCAGATGTTAGCCAGACGTGCTGGGAAGAGGTAAGAACAGTGCAAATAGTGGGGTTGTGTGTACTTAAATCGTGCGTTCCTATTCATAGTTTCTCTATATTTCAGTATCTTCCCCAATTCTTTGTCGGATAGGTCATGCCGAGTGCTTGCTGCCATTAGAGTTTCTTGGGGGTCAGTGGGATTGAAAAGAGAGAAGCATGGGTGCCATGCATCAGCAATGCTGCAGAACGCCAGAATGTGGCTGGTCTACTGTTTCTGCTCCCCCGGAAGCCACAGACCGTACCGCACACCACCTCATAGGTTAGAAGTGCCCTATGTGTAGACCCAAATCATATACCAAGGCATGAGTGGTTGACTGTAAGCATATATGTCACTCAGGGTGTTAACGCTCTTCTGTAGCCAGATCTGTGTAATATGGCATACCGCCATAACAGAAAAGCTCAGTAGTGCCCTCAGCAGGAGATAGGGAGAGTATGAGAGCCCCGCTCCCAGTTTCTTACTGTACCTGTCCCAGCATTCCAAGATGGCCCTGAGTGTCCTAGGATAGGTATGCCTCGGCTTAGGCCTCTCATTTGGGAATTTCAGTAGCATCCCCTTTCACAGTAGATGCTCCTGATGTTCTGGGCAGTCTCTACTACCAACTATTGCATCAGCCAGGCTAGTTGAGCTGCCACATAACATACTATCAGGTTTAGAACACCCATGCCTCCTCTGTCCATCTGGTGCATGGCATTATCTAGTGCTAGGCATCTTCGCTGTTTCCCATATCAGTTCTGAGAAGAGGTAGTGTTGCACCAGAAAGAATGCTTTCGGTAAATGGAGAGGTAAAGCCATGAAGAAGTACAACAATTGTTGTAAAACCACCATTTCGATAATGGCCACTCAGGCCAAGGGCTGATAGTGGCTTGCGGAGCCAGAACAGAACTGTGCCACTAATCCTTGCTATGCATTTATCAAGGTTTCTGCCTTTGAAGTTCGATTCTGTGTGGTACATTTGTATACCTAAATATTTAAAAGTGATGGAATATCCCCACGATAGAAGGGCCTTTCTGCCATTAATGATCTTTTCAGGGGAAACATGCAGGACTTTTCTCAGTTGATTTTGACCCCTGATATCTGTCTGAAATCCATCAGTAGGAGCAGTGACCACTCAAAGTCTCTAGGAAATATTAATGCATCATCTGCACAGCAAGTCGCTGCATGATATTTGTTTCCTCCTAAGATTCCTCACACAGGGTCCTTCACTCGTAGCAAACAGGCCAGCAGCGCCAGGGCAAGGGCAAACAGAATCGGGGACAGGGGGCAACCATACCAGGTGCCTCATTTTAAAAGCCATCCGCTGGAGTAAACTTTCCATGTACGAACCCTAGCTAGAGGTTGGGTATAGAGTAAGTTTATCAATTTCAGGAAGCCGCCTCCAAGCCCCATCACCGGCAACACTGTGAATAGGTGCGAACACTCGTTCCATTATGTGTAGGAGGTGGCGAATATTTACATGCGCGTTATGACCAGGGATAAACCCACATTGGTCTTGGTGTATTAACTGTGGTAAATAAGGTAGGAGCCTATTTACTCATATCTTCCCCAGTATTTTGTGTTCTGTGGCCAGTACGAGAGCGGTCTTCCGCCCCTGGTGTCTTGATTCACGCTAGTTGGTCTATGGCCACACACACTTCCGCCGTCAAAGCCTTGGTCCGTGCTGTGGTGAGTCCTGGTATCTGGGCTCCCAGAAAAAAATGTGAAATTGTGAAATCTTTCAGTGGAGTCTCCGTGGCTGAGTGGAGGGTGAGATGATATTCCATAAAGGTGTAATTAATGTCTCCCTGAGTCGTGGCCATATGCCCCCATGCTGATGGACTGCACCTATAAGTTTTCTGTGCAGTCTCTGACCTCAATAGCCAGGCCGACTCGTATGGTCCCCCTCTCCATGTTATCATGTGATGAATTATTTTTTGTGTAAGCAACAAAAGCATTTTATGAGTGACAGGTGTGTTTTCTACCGCCATTCGTTCTAGATCCCTGCGTCTTCGTTCTACACCTAGGAGTTCCCTCACTAGTGTCGTCTTAACTCCAGAGGAGGTTTTAATAAATTTTCCCCATATGACTACCTTGAAGGCATCTCATAATGATTGGGCTGTGAAGTTGAACCAACATTTTCCCTAAAGTAATTATCTATTGCCTCTCCTATTACTTCCCTGAATTGGGGCTCCAATAATGCATCTGGCTGTAAATGCTACATGGGTACAGCTCTTTGGCAGTAGCATCACCAGAAGGGGGTTGTGATATGATTCTGTTCGACATAAATACTCAGAGTGTTACACACCCATGATATCAGCTCAGGGAGGCTCAGTATTCTGTCTAGACGTGTGTGTAGGCTGTGGACACTTGAGTAGTAGAAGTACTCAAGAGTAATGGGGTGGAGTTTGCGCCAGAGTTCCGACAGGGTCTCACTTGTGTTCTATTGTAAAAAGCCACAGGCTAAATTCATGGCCGGGGCGGATGACAGTGAACGGTCCAGGATGCAATCCAAGACCAGGTTATAGTCACCTCCCCACACCCTGTGCATGGCAATGGTTCTGGTGAGATAAGAAGTTAGGGCCTCTATGAATCATAATTAGTCAGTGTTAGGCACATGTATGTTAGCTATAGAGAGGTCTATTCCACCCTGCGCCACCTTCAGTATTATTTATCTGCCTTCTGCATCTATATCAGTTCGTTGTGTTAACAATGGCACCCCCAGGCGCCACCCATATCAGTGTGCCAGTTTGCAAAGGCCAAGTATGTAGTACCATAGATTCTGTCTCTCCAGCATTTTTTCCAAATTGTGTAACTCCACAACTGTCATGTATGTCTCCTGTAATAGGGCTATATGAGTATGTCTGCGTTTCAGGAAATTGTGTTCCCTGTGGCATTTTGCAGGAGAGCTCAGCCTTCTCACATTCCAGCTAAAGAAGTTATATTTACTTGACATGTATACGTGACAGGGGGATATAGTTTCATATGTGCCCCTTTTCCATGGGGGCAGGTGGGGGAAAAGGACCTTGGCAGTGCATATTTTGGGTGAGCGTGTATGTCACATAGCCGTGTGAGTTCCCATACCCTTGTCCACGTCCAATGAGCTTTACAAAAAACAACAAAGAAAATAAAAACAAAAGCTCAGTGACAACAACTGATATAGAACTTGTGTGTTTTTGCCTGTTGGCACTCGTGGGGTGGGTGGAGGGTATGAAGATATAGCAGTGAGCCCTCAGCCACTCTCCTGATGTTAGCGTCTGTGCGCCAGTGCCCTAATGTAGTCAGTTTATATTCAGTAGGATCAACATTCTGTCAAATTTACAGGTGTCCAAGGAGTGACCAGTGTGCCAATCGTCAGTGATCCCCGGTCATCTGTGAGGAAAGCCTCTGTGTCCCCTTTCAAGTTGCTGGATCTCGATGGGGTGTCCTTCCTTCTTATCATGCAAATGTCCTCAATTAAGGATGCTTGGTCCGCTATGCAATTTCCCGTGAGGGGGCCCAATAGGAAGCCATAGGTGACACATCCAGGGCCAGCGGACTTGTTTTGGCTTCTGAGCTTGAGAACGAAGTCCCGAGACATAGTGGCCCTCAGCCTCCAGGTGGGACTAGACCTCCTTCTGGGGTCAAGTCTTATGGTTTGATGTGAGCCTCAGTTTAGTAGGGTGCCACAGGCCATAAGGTGTGCTCAATGCTCTCAATGCCTGTCTACCTGCACGAAAGTCCTTGAGCCATTACTGCACAGTGGGTGTGAAATCCGGAATTTGCATTTTCTGACCAGTCATGTCCCATGAGCCATGGGCTTGCGCCCACAGCAGGATGCGGTCTCGGACTCTGGAACCCAACAGCCACACCTCCATTGGTCTTTGGGTGGTGTCCAACAGAGGGGGCCTGGTTGGTACCCGGTAAGCCCTCTCCACAGTGAAAACCTCGGAGTGTGAAGGAGCACTGGCTAGAGCAGCCTGTCCTCAATGAAAAGTTCAGCTAAGCGCCCTCAGGCAGGCCCACCACCCTGATATTATTTCCCCCTCCGCGTTGTGTGGCCTCTCCTGAAGTGACTGCGCTTCTACATACAGTTCGGTGACATGGAGCAATTACCTCTGGCTGCAGTGTGGTCATGGTGGACTCTGTGTCCCCAACTCTGTCTGCAAATTTTCTGTAATCTGCGTGCAGCAGCCCCACATCAATGGCCATTACATCTATCTTCTGCTCCAGGGTGGACAGCAACAAAGTGGTCCACAGCTGTGTGGTCTCCCTCCTGTTGATGCAGTAATGCCGTAGACCCTGTAGTGCCATGACCTCCCGGCGGTACTCACACATTGTGAGCTGTTTTACTCATCACGTTGCCCATGAAGGGTGCCAAATGCAGCAGGTGCAGTCTTGGTATTATTCACTGCCCCCCTGTGAAGCCTTACCACCTCGCGTGGCTACTGGTTTGGGCCACGGAATCCCTCCTTTGGCTGCTGAGACTGGATCCCTTCAGAGGGTCCAGAGGAATGGCCCTGGGGCTGCCACATGAAGTTCCTCACTCTGTGGGAACCATACACTGCCTTAATGCCAGCATCCAAGTGTGGACACTGGGGAGGACAAAGGCGCAATCCCCACGTACCCCCTGATCAGTCAGCGGGAGTGCACCTCCTTACAGGGCCCAAGGTCAGGAGAGGCCAGGGGGGCTCCTGATGCAGATTCAGTAGCTTAGACACATAGAGGGATATGCAGCTTGGATGCCTCTAGGGCAGATTCTTACTTGTCTTCTCGGCTGCCCATTCTAAGCTGTCCCCTGGGCCAGTGGCTGGAGCTTGCTTCCTCTCATTGGTTTAAGTCAAGGGGGTCCTCAGTGCAGGGCTGCAGGCCTAGGCTTTGTGGGGAAGGGCAGGAAGTGCGGCCACGTTCAGAGCAGTCACTCGCATGTCAGTCATCCGTTCCAGTCTGTCCTCCGCTGTAGCCATTGTCAGAGCAGGGGCAGGGAAGCTAGGTCTCAGAGGAGTCACTCTGGATCTTCCCAGGTAATGTCCATACACAGCCACTGCTCGCGGAGTAGGTCTTCTCTCTCTCTGCTTGGCTTGCCAGCTCCTTGCCGTGCGGTTTTATGGCCCACCGTCCTGCATTTCTTGGCCCGGTGTTCACACTGGCGCTTCGTGTGTTGGGGTCATGCGGCACCTCTAATCGAGGCAGAGAGCGGGTTCACGGTCCAGCGAGCCTTCGGGTGCATCTCACTGCCCACACACATGCTACAGTCATGCCTCACTGCCGCTAGGCCTTGTCTCACTCCCAGGACCAGTTGGTGTTTGTGTGTACGTCACTTTAATGTTAGAGGGCCTGGTGTCCTCAGAAGGTTGCAGTCCCCATGCAAAGCCCTGAATGGCTGTCATGGGCGGCAATGCTGGCAGGATATATGCCTCTGGCTTACGAGTCCGCCATCTTATTTGGCAAGACCAGGCCACGGCCCGCATCAGTTATCGGTAGATTCTCCCAGTGCCCACCAGGAGCACCCACTGAGCAGCACGTTGGGGACCACAGGTGGAGCCTCAGGGCCCGTAGTCCTAGCCAGCACCCCAGGTGGTGCAGGAGCCAGCACTGCTACCGCCCAGAGGGAGCAACTGTTTAATCTGCTCCCCCCAGGTGGGAGTGATCTGTTGCTTTGTTTCCCTGCCTGCATCACTGCAGGCATGGAAACAGATCACACCAGCTCAAATCAAACTTAGTGCTTGCTCCTGTGTGGCAGGAGATTTGAAAATGCTCCTGGCCGGTGGAAGAAAGCAGAAGTTCTCCTGCCCAGGCCGGGGGAGGCAGGGAAACTACTACTGTGTCCTGGGATCGGCTCCCTGGGACACAGAAAGTTAGCCGGCCAGGGGGATGGGGTGTCAGGGGCCATTAAAGGTGGTTTTTATGTAATGGCAGCTGCCATTTGTTTGTACACAATCTTGTGGTTCACGTGCTGCCAATTTTTATATTTTGGTCCCTCTGGGTTCCCTCATGGGGCCTAGGGGAGCAGGGTATACCTACCCCATCCTTAACCAGCACTCTTATATTATTCTTATTTTTAAAGTTCGGGCCAGGTGGCTAAGTCCCCAAGTCCTATAACAGCTGCCAGCAACATTTTTCTCATGTTGCTGGCAGCCAATCAGAGCGCTTGCTCCTAGATGGCCAAAGGGAAAAAACTACCTGCAGTGGTATAACATAAGCCCCGCAGCCCTCACTGTGTGGTGGTCCCCGAGCTCCAGAGGGCCCACTCAGCAAAAGTGGTAGGTGGTGGGCCAGGTAGGGGGGCCGTCACGTTTCGCTATGCCACTGGCTCCCTGGGCCCATTGGAATGCTCCATTTTTAAACTGGCACTCCTGCAAGTTTCTCGAGAGACTCTCAAAGGCCCAAATGTCCAGATCTTCAAATATTTTTAAATCTCAATAACTAAAAAACTGCTCAACGGATTTACACCAAATCACAAAAAGCACAATTAGGATATGAGTGGTGATAGGCTAGTCCCTCAGGGAGTGGCATCACCAGTGTCATCCTTTGTCTTGACAGGTAAGTGCCACTGAATATTGGCCTGCAGTGTGCTTCCCCATCACTCATGCCCTGAATTATTGGGCAGTGTGCAGCACAGAAGGTAGTGATTTTGATGGGGCTTTATTGTCAAAATTACTTCAGTTTCATGGCAATGCTTCTTGGTTTTGAAGAACCGGGGTTTAACCCAGCGGCGTCAGGGGCACGCCTAAGATCTTCGAGTTCACCTGTCTTGGTATACAGAGACACGGAATACTTCTGGATGGCATCAGAGACCAAGTTTATTAGCTGCAGCTAGTAACAGTGATCCTAGAAATACATCTCGGTGTAAATTCTCAGGAGACTGCTCATTTTACTAAGGCGAGACGTCTCCTTTTATACCCAATATTCACATTATAAATGTACACCCACTGCACAAAATTCTAGCCATTAAGGTACATTTTCAAACAAAGTGTCACATAACAAAAACTCAATTTACAGTATCCCAACCCAAAAGTTAATTATTAGGAATGTCCCAAATTCAATCTCCAAAAGCCGGACAAACCTATAATTGAAAGCATAACCCATGTAATGAAGAAACACAAAAAAAGAAACGGTAACAGATGCTGAACAAGATAAGGCATGTGCAAGGAAACTAAAAGTTAACGATGTCCTGAACATTGATTGGCAATCTCAGACAAAGATCGATCAGGGAAATTGGCTTTGCGGGGTCAGTTTCAGGTGCAGAGGTCAGTTTCTTACATTTCATTTCAGAGTCAAAAAGAAACCTAGTTAATGTATACATGAACTAAGAAGGCCAGGCCACTTTATTCGCCAGGCTACCTTCACAGGCCTACGTGAGGGCAACACAAAATGGTGGCACAGAACAAAATGGAGTCAGACTCGAGAATGACAGAACCTCAGACCCTCCTTTTGCCATTACATAGGCAATAACCTAAGACTCATGTTAATCTGAATCTAGGTCTATGTCGATATTCATTAGGTCATCAAGGTGTTGCTGTAGCATCATCCTATTATTCTCTACTTCTCTCGGGACAGGTCTCCGAACACACATAGTAGCACAAAGACTACAAATGGCGGGACCACACTGGATGCAAAGACAACAAGAGAAAAGGATGGTTAAAACCATACCAAGGAACGTCAAAACCTTCCATCCCCATTTGGACAGCAGTCCCCAAAACCATCCCGTCAATGACCAGTCTCCTTCGTCTACATGGATAGACTCAGAGATTTTATACAACCTAGAGATGGCTTGGTACACTGTAGGGGCATTATCTGATATGTAAACACAGCAACTGGATCCAATCAATTTACCTATTCCTCCTCGATCTGCAAGTATGATGTCTAATACCATACGGTTCTGCAAAGTCATAAGGCGGTCCGCTTGATGCTCAACTGTAACATTACTAAGAGCACCTGTTGTCTCATTAATAGTAGCTTCAACAACGCCGACAAGCTATCGAATATGCCTACTATTGATCATAGGACCCCAAAAGGGCAAGAAGCCCTTGAAGAAATCTCCTACTTCGTGTGCTGTGGAATCTTCCTTATTGAAGACACCTCTACCATATCTCGTTCTATGATAGTCTGAAGCAGTAGTGTATGTAGGGGGAAGTAGAAACGCCACATAACACGTTCCTGAAAAATCAGGTGGCAACCATGTGTAGGCTCTGTCATGACAAACAAAATATGTGCCTTTAGCTGGCACAAACGGTGGAGAAGTCCGAGATGAATAGACATAGGTTTGAGCACACACACTCTTACCTAGCTGAGCTTTCGTATTCCGACCATTACCTTGAAAACAAAAGTGGCCTCGGTGGGGTACAATCCAAATAGGGGGAGACCTTTTTCGTCTCTCCTCTGTCAAACTGGTACTATATCCAGTCACGTTCCAACCAACGTAAGCCTGCACCTCATCCTTAGGGATAGCATTATATACATCAATATCTCGGATCAAAGCTACTATTCCCCTTATTAAGGTACTATTGCTCGAGTTATCTTTAAGGGAACGTAAGGGCGTACCTCATTTGCATAGATAAACATGGTCTGAAAAGCTCACACAGACCCATTTAAAGAAAAAGGCAAAACCAAATATGGCATACCTTTATCTGTCGTATGAGGCATAAGACCACAAACCCAACAATTAGTGGTATTTACTACTAACTGATGCTGATGCAACAACTGTATAAACGAGTTGTTGACAAATTCTGATCTCCTTGTCTGTTCATGTTCAGGCAATGTATAAAACTGGTGCAAAGAAACAGTAGTGAAAGAAAGCATAGGTTGGGAGGTGGGTGCAGATGTCTGTTGTGTAGCATAGACAGTCCAACCCACACAAGCTAATGTGATACTTAAAAACATCAAAAAGCACAATATTATTAAACATTTGCTATGTATCAATGTACAAACTCTTGTCTTAAGATCTATTCTCTCAACATCTCTTTCAGTTACAACAGACTCCATCCTCTAACGTGTTGCTCGCGGCAATTTTCCTTCTTCACTCAAGTGTGCGTCCAGGCGTCCTAGACGTCCCTAGAACCGCAGACCTTTCGTCAATACGCGGGCCACCCCTTAAGTTCTTATACCGCGACCCTGCAGCTGAACCCGGATGGTGGATCGAAAAAGAAAAAGAAAAATAGTCTCTTGTCTGAAAGAGTGTAATTCACAAAAAATTTCAAATTTTATTTGTCCTTTTTAGACCTTAAGTTGTAGCGTTCTTTACCAGGCACAGTTTGATCCTGAAATAGTGTCTCTGGGTGCGTAGTATCAAGTCTCAAACACGGCGGCACAGCTTCTTGCAAGACTTTATCATCCGCACGTTCTGACTGAGTCCATTCCAGATGTGCATCGCTAAAAGGTACAAATCTCGGAACCCTTTCACTCTCGGAATCGGCAACACCTTCCCGGACCCACTTATCGTACGGTAAGGGGAAAGGTATCTTCTTACAATGGGTACCATGTACCCAGTTTTTCTTGCCGAACACCTTAATAGCAGTCCGAGTTGATAACAGGACTTGGTATGGACCGGTCCATCTTGGTTCCAAGTTCTTTGACCTCTGGAAATTCTTGGTTAGAACCCAGTCGCCAGGTTGAATCGTGTGGCGTGCGTCTACAGAAACTGAAGGCAAAGTGTCATGGACCTGTTGGTGAAGAACACGTAATTTAGCAGTCAAATCATGTAAGTAGTCAACCAACATAGGGTACTCGATATCACTGTACTTCTTAGGCCTCGGCACACCCCAGACATTCACCGGGCGTCCAAAAACAATCTCGTATGGGCGAAGTCCCACGCGAGAATGTACTGTCGTTCTCGTGGACAAAAGTGCCAATGGTAAGGCATCGGGCCATGTAAGACCAGAGCTCGCTTGCACTTTGCCAACTTCAGCTTCAGAGTGCCATTATAGCATTCGACCAGGCCTGCTGACTGGGGGTGATTTGCAGCGTGATATTTCTGTTTCATACCCAGACCCGCACATACTTTCTTCATAATCTGACCCACGAATTCACTTCCATTATCACTACATACCATCCTCGGCAAGCCATATCTGGGAAAGAATTCTTTAAGCAAAACCTTGGCTGTAGACAAGGCAGTATTATCCTTTAGGGGGTAGGCCTCTATCCATCTGGAAAAGGCACAAACAACCACAAGGACATACTTCAAGTTATTGCATATTTCCTTATGAATATAGTCTATCTGCAGCACCTCGAACAGATACGTTGGATTAGCAAAATGACCTGCTGGAGTTGGGGTTCCCTTTCCAGGATTATGCATCAAGCAAATCATGCAGTGTTTAACCAAATTCTCAGCACACTTGGGAATTCCACCATTCTGCCATACCGGAGCCAACAACTTACATATCCCTTTTGAACTAATGTGAGACAACCCATGAGCCATAGTAACCACCAAAAGCACATATGCATCCGGCAACAACCATCGCTGGTGCTCTGACAACTCAACCCAACAGCCTGTTGAATCCAACATTCCCGTACTCTCTCTCCACATACTCAATTCTTTCTCAGTAGCTTCTACCTGAATCATCTTCACACTTTCTGTTGTATCTTCACACATTCCTCCTTCCACAACCCATCTGGCAGGACCTGCAACATACATCCGACTCGTCACATCTTTCGCCGTTTCTCTCGCTACTTCATCTGCAAACGCATTCCCTTGACCCACATCATCCGTAACCTTCTTATGCGCACTACACTTCACTATCGCAATTTGGGTCGGCAAAGTAAGTGATTCAAGAAGTTCACTCACTAATTGTCCATGCTGACTGGACGGTTGGAACATTCTGTTGGTCAAAATAATTCATAGAATTCTGAGGGGAAAAGCAACGTTCATTCTGGGGAAACGTACCACGTCCCCTACCCCTAGGTACTTGTTGGAAACCACCACGACCTCTCAGACCAGACATACCATTCGCACGCTGTAGCAAGATCGGGCAACTATTCTTGAAGTGACCTTCTTCTTTACAATAAGCACACTGATCAGGGCCTAGCGGGAGTCGTGAAGCAAAAGACTCAGGCTTCTGCAACAGTTTCTGAAACTGTGGGGGTTGCTGAAACTGGGAAGGTTGCTGAAACTGACGCTGATTAGGGCGAGGCGGATAAGCCTGCTGCAGAAGAACTTTCGTTTTTAATTCTCTAGTCTTCTTCTCTACTTTATCCTTCTCATCTTTATCTCTATTCTCATAGTATTGTGCAGTAGCCAATATCTGAGCCGAAGAAGAAACAGCCCATGAACTCTGAGTCCTTAAACTTATTAGAAAGTTCAGGAAGTAAATTAAAAACAAACTTATCTACAAACAACCTCTGACCACCTTCTGTACTCATATCCTGACCACTATGATCAATTAATGTTTCCTCAAACCTAGTGAAGAAATCAGACACACTCTCGTCTTTCTTTTGTTTGCATGCTGCTAACTTGTCCCAATTCACCCGCAGAGGAGGCATCATAGTTTTCATTAAATTAATAATCCTACCAGGTAGTTCTGCAACTAAGGGTTCAGGTTTGGCACCTCCTACCTGCCGACCATCTGCAGCAGTAATATTAACCCACGTATCTCCTAACTCTGGCACGTGATCCTCGTGACGGATCTTCGCCCACAAGGGTTGAGGAACTACATTACCCATCAACATATCTATGTCAGCTAAATTCATAACACACGCATCAACTGTCTGAGACAACTCCTTATAATAACCAGTAGGATTTTTACAGGGGTCAGGCAAAGTCTGCTTAAGAGCCAGGACCTCAGCTCTCTTCCAAGGGACATGCACTCACACTCGCTGAAAATGAGCCGGTGCAGCCGCAATACCATGAGCAGCATCAGCCACAACTGCCTCTCTCCATACAGGGGGAACCTCTCTCATAGGATACTGCTTCACTTTTCTCCTAATAGAAGGGTCAGGTTCGAACAATGACTGAGGTGGAAGTCTAGACCTAAAAGTGAGTAGTGTCTCTACCGCTTCCTCAACATCGGAACCCACTATCGTCCCTTTAGCAAATTCAGACTGAACATTAAGCAATTCCAGTGGAATTGAACCCAACTCATTATCTTCCCACTCCTGACGAAGGAAGGTACACATGACATCAAAAACATACCTTTGTTTTGGTGCCTCCCACCGTAGGAAGATATCCATAACCACTTGTGGACTGTACTTGGAGGTATTCAAAACCCATCTACGAGCAAGGAGATTTAACACTGCCCGCTCTTCGGGACCAGGGAGCTGACTACGTCTCTGCTTACGTTCAGAAACAGGGGTCATATTCAGTGACCCAAAGAAAGGAGACAAAAGACTAGTGACAGTCTCAGTCATTCGTTGCCGAGCAGAAGGAGAAGAAGTTGACATGAGGACAGGAGACAAAGTGTTTTGAGGTGACAGAGACGTAGGGACAGAAATAAGAGAAGTTGAAGATAAAGGAGGGTAAGGCAAAGGAGTTTGAGGCAAGGCTGGTGGCAAGGCTGGCGGCCCTGGAGGGGGCTGCGCCGGGGGAAGAAGAACCACCTGTGAAGCAACGGGTGGCTGAACAACAACAGGGGGTTGAACGACAACAAGGGGTGCAACAACTGGAGGTAACGGAGGTGCAGTAGCACCCTGCACATAAGGGGGTGGTAATCTCAGTAAATGTGACATCAAAGGATCCTTTTCAGGGTCTACAGTCACATTTGAAAGGGGAGGTGGCAAAGCCGGGTAACATTTGTCAATGGCCATGCAATGTTGTCTGACACTTCAATCGCACGATCTTCTTCATCTTCCTTAAAATGCCTAGCAGCTTGCATTACCGATATATTCCTTTCCTTCCTATCTCTCTTAGCTTGCTTAATTTCTCGCTGTTTGGCTTCCTTACGCCAAAGGCGGAAAGAGTCAAACATCGCCGGCCGGGCTTTCTTCTTAAATAGCGCAACTTCTAGGTTATCTAAAACATCTGATTCAAAACTACCATGTTGGGGCCATCGTAAAACACCATCTTTCCTTGTATAACGGACCCATACTTCATTAAGGGTAATGGGACCTACACCATGCTTTGAATAGAGCTCATAAGTTGGAGTTCTAACCGGAGGTATCGGACACAAGTCCTCCAATCGGGAATCCCTATTACAACTACAACAAAACCATTTCCTAAATTTGCTAAAAATAGGCATCTTTTAGCTCACTAGTCTTGCTTCAAACTTCAAAGGGTTATCAAAAATGATACACTCGCAAATATACGAACCCCCCGGCTTCGACTATTGCAATGGCCGAATCAAACCCAAGAAACAAAACAAAGTCGTGGGAGAGACCCACTTATACTTAACCAAAATGTCTGTCACGCCACCAGAAGACCGTCTAACGTCTCGCCTTACAAATCATCACAAGAGGGTCCAAGACAGGGCGACAGTCAGGGCAGCAGTCCTTCGCAGCCGTCGGAAAGGGGAAGCCTCGCAGAAAAAAACCTTCGGTCCACATCGACATGCAGGGGTCGATGAAGTGGCGACCGTCCACCAGAATTTCCTCATGGGGCTCCTCACAATCTTCGGGCTTGGACCAGTACTGCTGAAGTCGCCCCCCGTTGGGCGCCAGTTGAAGAACCGGAGTTTAACCCAGCAGCGTCAGGGACACGCCTAAGATCTTCGAGTTCACCTGTCTTGGTATACAGAGACACGGAATACTTCTGGATGGCATCAGAGACCAAGTTTATTAGCTGCAGCTAGTAATAGTGATCCTTGAAATACATCACGGTGTAAATTCTCAGGAGACTGCTCATTTTACTAAGGCGAGACGTCTCCTTTTATACCCAATATTCACATTATAAATGTACACCCACTGCACAAAATTCTAGCCAATAAGGTACATTTTCAAACAAAGTGTCACATAACAAAAACTCAATTTACAGTATCCCAACCCAAAAGTTAATTATTAGGAATGTCCCAAATTCAATCTCCACAAGCCGGACAAACCTATAATTGAAATCATAACCCATGTAATGTAGAAACATAAAAAAAGAAACAGTAACAGATGCTGAACAAGATAAGGCATGTGCAAGAAAACTAAAAGTTAACGATGTCCTGAACATTGATTGGCAATCTCAGACAAAGATCGATCAGGGAAATTGGCTTTGCGGGGTCAGTTTCAGGTGCAGAGGTCAGTTTCTTACAGTTCATTTCAGAGTCAAAAAGAAACCTAGTTAATGTATACATGAACTAAGAAGTCCAGGCCACTTTATTCGCCAGGCTACCTTCACAGGCCTACGTGAGGGCAACACAAAATGGTGGCACAGAACAAAATGGAGTCAGACTCGAGAATTACAGAACCTCAGTTTCTCCAGAAAAGTTCCCTCTCCTGTACCTGTGTTCACCTGTGGGTTCCAGGGAACAGTGTACCGCTCTCACGGAGGAAGCTCACTTACAGCTTACTCTGGCCTGCATCTCTGCAGGGTTGTTTGGCAGGCCCACAACAGCAAACACGGGCCACCATGTGGGGTGTTGTGTGTGGCACAGCAGTGAGGAGTTATGAGTAAAACACCTCCATGCTGCCAGCAATGATAGTCGCTAATAAGTCCTTTGGTCTGTGCAGCTGCCAATGTCTCGAAGAGAGCACTCACCTATTACAGGAGGGCTATGTCCGCCTTGATTGCCAATATAGTATCGGCGGCCTGTACATAGGGCAGCAGGAAGACACAAGATACAGCACTTTGGTTTGGATACTTTAATAACTACAACACTGTATTTTAAAATATAACATGTTACGAATGTTATCACATGTAATTTAATTTTAAAACATTGCATTATTTATATTTGTTGTTTTAACTGTTTAAATTGGATTTTCATATGAATTTTGTTTCATTGTAAGATTTTAATTAATCAAACAATAAAGAAATTGAATTGGTTTGGATACTGACCACCTCTTATGTCACAGGAACACTACAGACTCTTCCTTACAATTATCTTGGAAAGCAAGTATATCTGTCAGAGAGACAGTTCCTATGATGCTGGCAAAAACAGAATACATTTGAATGTTCCAAAAAAGTTAGGGCCCGATTCACAAAGAGCCTCTGCAGTCTTGGCAGAGGCTTCACAGTTGTGGCGGGATCACCGCGCTCGTGGCGGGATCTCAGCACTGCAGTTTCTCATTGTGGAGATCCCACCACAAGTTTGGAGATCTCGCCACGAATTTGGAGTCTCCAACACGACTGCGGAGGCTCTTTGTGTATTGCGCCCTTAGTGTTAAAAGATACAGGTAGATGCACTAAATGGCTAACTGAGGAAATCTGAGGCTAACTTTATGGAAGGACATTTACATAGTAGTACAAATGAAAGACTAAAACGAACACTAGAATTGGTTAAACATGTTGTATGTCATTGTATGTATCCTAGCAACACTTTTATTGCAAGACTGTACTAGCAGTGATCACTTATACATCCCTTTAGTCACACACACAATGCAGTCAAGAGACGTTTCTTTCCGTACCTAGTGTCAGAGGCTGGGAACACACCTTAGGTAATCTGACACTTTCCAAAAAAGGGTATCTTCTTGTCAAATGGTAGGGCAATTATGTAGACAGTGTGCTGTAAGTCTTTGTAAATTAGATAATCTGGCAAATTCAGGAAAGTGTACCGTGTTTTTCACCACTGGTCTTGGAACAAAGACTATTGCATGACAAACTGACCTTTGGTAGGTGGTAAATTGCGAGTGTTTTGCGCAAGTGCGGTCACAAAACAATAGTACATGGCATTGGGACATGCCTGGACCCTTTTTTGCGCTCGCAAACAGGTCGATCTCCCATTTGTGCCAGCAAAAAAAGGTTGTACTTCTGGCCCATAAAGGTCAAAATGCTTGTCTATAATTGAGAACAACTGATCTAGCAAGATCATGGTGTATCAGTAAAGAAAGAATGGCCCTCAATGCATATCACTTTTAACTCCATGGAGAGAAAAAACTTCCAACAAAGTTAAATGTAGACTTTGTAAAATATTTGGGATCCCTCTTAACATTAATTTAACAACACACACTGGAAATACCAAAGAAGAAGAATTAGGTATTGCCTGCATTTGTCCTGAGTAGACATAGATGGCAGAGATCTCTATTAATTTCTGCTCTGTTTGCACTTATGGTAGCACCAGTAACCAGTCTGATCAGGGCATGATACATGCACAAAGGGATATGTTTTAGTACAGAGGTTAAAACAACTTTTTCAATTTCATGGTAGCATATGCAAGAGATGCTGATGGATAAGAGTTGATCTTGCATCATTTGAACATTACTATTTCCTAATAAGTAATTGAGAGAAAGCAAATGTTTCTCATTGACAATATTCACCACTTTGGGCAAACGTAGAACCAGTGTTTCATTAACCTACATGATTACATATTTATGTCTATAATACTGTACCAGAATATTGAGTTTAAAATATTGTGGTACAAAAATATCTTAGCCAAAGTATCAACTTCCAAAATATTGTGATGGTAAGTATATGTAGTTAAGTATATATTTACTATACTTACCTTGATATATAGATGTACATTGACAATATTTATATCTTGATTGTATGGAGATATGGAGTTAAGAATAGTAAATCTGTAATTCCAGTATATCCTTACCTTCACAATATTTTTGAAGTTGATATTCTCGATGCAATATTTATATAGTGAATATTTTTATGCTCAAGATTCTTACATACAGTTAAATGTCCAAATGACACTGCATTGACTTTGTATTTCAATTTGATGCCATGAACTGCAACATCAAAAGATGGATTGGAGTCTAATCTATGGTTGCTACCAGATAATAACTAAACTGGCAATTCTTCATAAAATATTTTTTTTTATTTAGAGGGATGGGCTTCACTTATCTGCTTTATACTGATGCCTGAAAGCCCCATTTAAAACTCTGTTTTTAATTCCCTTACTGGAGTCCAGTTATGAAGTCTCTTGTGACCAGTAACAACAAAATGACGTGACTGTTCAACTGTAATAATTTACTACAGTTGCTTTCTCACTCATATGCTTGCTACCTGCAGCCAAGGTGAAAGGAGGGTCATAGATAATATTTACAGCACAGGTTCAAACAATGAAAATAAGAACTAGCTTTCTCTTCCTCTGATCCATTTTCGAAAATGAATAGTGATCAGCAAAAAGGTGATATTCAGTGGAACATGTTTATTTGTTGCAAACTATAGGTCATTACAGGAAGGACAGACTCTCTGTCATATGTGTGTATATTTTGAGCTAAGAATTTGTTTTAATCTGGTTTATATTAAACAGATTCTATTATCATTTTACAAAAAAAAGAAATCCAGTTGCTTTCCCATGTATTTAATTTCACAATACAGAATCTATGTCTATTCTTCATGTCTGCAAACATACAAGTGGTTTCTGGGAGGAATGATGGTGTGACCAGATATTATAAGGAACAAAGTACCTTCTGCGATATGCTAAATGAATAATGAGAGACACCGCGGTGTTCCGTGACCTTACAAAGGAATTTGCCCTTCAGCCACAATACTCTATATGGTCGCAGAACTCCTCTATGGTCTTTTCCTGCCTTATAATGTATTGTAGTGGGTACGAGACGCCGTCCCCCCATACAAGTGGTCTAGTAACATGGCTCAGTAATAAGGTGCTTGATATTTCTGTTAACGTTCAGTGTCACCACACCCTTGTCAGGCAAGTCCTACAGATTCCCACATTTTCTGTGCTGATTCTGACTTCATTCCCCATTTGTGGGTGTTTTCACCCAGCACTTTTGCCTTCTTTTTCAGTTGAAATGTGGGGATTAAAAACAGTGTGCCACTGTGTTATCAAGAATTTCACGCATCATGTGTAATCCTGATGTATCTGGTCATTTTGGTACCAGCCACATCAGGCTTGCCAGCCAATTTGTAATAAGGACCTCACTGGCAAAATGGAAATCTTTTGTCGGGGTTTCCAAATGGCTTGAAACTGTACCAAATAAGCTAT
Organism: Triturus cristatus; assembly: GCF_964204655.1. Lineage (NCBI taxonomy): Eukaryota > Metazoa > Chordata > Amphibia > Caudata > Salamandridae > Triturus > Triturus cristatus. The sequence continues at coordinate 780,902,620 of NC_140580.1, forward strand.
GTGGCTTAGTTGCACATGTACAATTCACCTAGTTTCTTTACAGTCTAAATATGGAGGTACAACTTAACAAAACTAATAATATTGTGTAGGACACTCAGTAGCATTTGTGATGAATTAAATGAGTTCTACTAGTAGTAACAAGGCTAAACAAAATATTTAAACTGGGTACAATTGTAGCCTCAAAAAGCCTCCTATTGAAACAGGGAACAGCTGAGCCCTTTCTCCTGAGAATCCAAGTTGCATGTTTAACATATTTTGATATGTTCATAGATGTCTCGTTTACGAAGATGGCAAATTTCATGCAGTCTCAGGGATAAGTTGTAGCGACTTCCAAATCAGGATGTATCTCTAAATGATAATATTATTATATCTGCATTTCTATAAATACTTCAACTTAACAGGCCAACAGTGGTATGAGGTCAGCTTCATAACAAAGAAACAGCTATTTCAGTGTTTATTGTATAGAAGCTGGGCGGCTACCTATCCCTGAGATTTCCCACAGGTGTTATTTATGTAAAACAAGTTTATTGAACCATATTTTATCATGCGGTACACCTGTTGGATTCTGAGAAGCTATGGCAAAGGTGTAAGGTGCACTCACTGGATCCTTCTCTCCCTACCCCCCAGTCAACTATGCTGAGAAACCAATTGCAAAGAAACATTTTAAGAGCTTGGAAAAGCATGTTCTAACTTCACACTATAGCCCTTATTGGAAATTGATTGCACAGAATGTGAGCTGCCTTTTCCCCACCTACGAATGTACATATCTTGGGGTATTAGTAACTCCAGATGCTGGGTAAATCTGGCCATTATGAGTTGGACCCTGATGGTTCACTAAAATAACTTGTATTACCGGGGAAGTTGGTAAATCCTTCTCCTATTCCTCCAGTAAGTCCATATTTTTCCCCAAACTTTCAACTGGAGATTTTGGCTGCTGAAACAGTGAAAGTAAACAGATGGATGGTGTTCCAATGGATGATCTCATAATTCTGCTTGTGGTAATAACTGTTGACAGTATCTGACAGAATACTGCACTAGCAGGAGACAGCACCCTGAGAATATATCTATATCTATATATCTACATATCTATATATCTATATAAATATATACATATCTATCTATATACATATCTATCTATACATATATATATATATATATATATATATATATATATATATATATATATATATATTATCTACTGGCGGTCGCCAGTAGATAGTTATAGTTAGGACCGTGTTTCCATAGGAAATCTGAAAATTCTATTTTGAATAACTTTGGCGCCGGTTGACGGATCCTCGAGAAATTTTCAAAAATAATGGGGCGCTACGCTCTGCTCCTACCCTGGAAGTCTCGGGGTGATTCGGCAAGCGGGGGTGAGAAAAAAGGGGGGTCCCAAAACGCGTTTTCCTCATGCATTTTCCCATAGGACCTTTAGTCGAAGGTACAGCCCGAACGGCTGAACAGAATTACTTGAAATTTGGCAAAGAGGTAGTCCTCAGGTCAGGGATGTGCCTATTGCATATATGGTGTCAATCTGTTCAGTAGTTCCTGAGAAAATTGCAGTTAAAAGTACATAAATATCTATAGCCGCGCACCGTGCCGTGCGCGAGCGTAATTCTGATTGGTGGTTACATGTCAGTCAACACTCGAATCGGTCGAAATCAGGAAGTGTTGTCCGCCATTTTGTGTGTGACAGTGAAAAAGAAAGGTGGAGAACGTGAAAAGGGGGCAGGGTACAGAGTTCCTGACCCCCTAGCTTTTGTCAGGGGGTCCCTGAAGGACCATGAAGGGTGAAAAAAACATTTTTTATTTTTTTTTAAATAGCAGGGTGAGCGCACGGCAGAAAAAAAATCATAAAAAAAATAGAATTAAAAATCAAATTTAAGTGTTTATATGTTAGGTGGCTCTAAAAAGAGCCGTTGTGTTAATTGAGGGACAGAGGAACAAAAAAATGGCAAAAATTATAGGGTGCCGCACGTGTGCTGCTGTATCTTGCTCTCTATTAGGGGAATGCTGGTGTCCCCATAAGAGAGAAGAGCATTGCACGCATTGCACCGTATATGCACCCTTTTAAACAGAGGGTGTATATCCAGAGGAGCAGAAGCAGGTGAAGCTGCCGCCGCAGATGAAGTGCTCGGCTGAGCTGCCGATGATGTGCTCTGCTGAGCTGCTGCGGATGTGCTCGGCTGAGCTGCTGGAGGGTTTTCTCTAGCAGCTCGAGCATAAGCCACAGGATGTACATCTCTAACGTGCCTGATCATAGTGAAGATACTAAAAGAGTATTTCTTTTTAGGATCTCCTCTTGATAAGACACGATCACAAAGAGTGCAGGTGACTTTGGGAGCATTCACCTTCTTCTGCCCCACTGGAAAAGCGAAAAATTGCCATATCAAAGAGTTTTTCTGTTTCCTCGGTCTCTATGGCACAAGGGTCTCCTGCTCACTCCCAGAAGATGACTGCTGCTCTGCCATTCTCAAGTACTGGAAAAGCTGCTCAGCTCCTTCTCCCAGGGAATTAGAAGTAATAATGAGGGGAGTGGGTGTGGTGTTGGTGTGGAGCATGCGCGTACGCGCACGGAGCACGCATGCATGCGCGTACCGAGCACGCGCGCATGCGCGTACAGAGCACGCGCGTACGGAGCACGCACGACATACGAATGCGCACGTGGAGCACGTACGCATGCGCACACGGGGCACGTACGCATGCGTGCACCGTGCGTGCACGGTGCGCGCACGGACAGAAAACCCTTAAAAAAAAACAACATTTTTTTAAAGTGTTTATAAGTTTATAGAAGATATTAACTATGCTGTTCAACTCTATCCAAATAATAAAAAAAAAAAATGAGCCATTCCATATTACAGGATAAAGTTAATCTAAAACTATATATATAGGTAGCTTATTGTAAAATAAATATTTAAAAAATATAATAATACATTCAGAAATTACCATTTAAAAAACATTGCAAATTCACTTAAAAAACCATAGGTTTCACACACGTTATAGTTAGGAATTAGCATTTAAAAAACATTTGAAATTCACTAAAAAAACCATAGGTTTCACACACGTTATAGTTAGGAATTAGCATTTAAAAAACCTTACAAATTCACTGAAAAAACCATAGGTTTCACACACGTTATAGTTAGGAATTAGCATTTAAAAAACCTTGCAAATTCACTGAAAAAACCATAGGTTTCACACATGTTATAGTTAGCTGGACATTTCACTCGTAAAAAACCAATGAAATTCCCCCGTTATAGTTAGTGCAGGCAACTATAGCTCACGCGACCGCAATCCTCTGCTGATGACGTCAGATATTATATCACTCATGACATATGTGTCTTTATGAAAAATAAATATTTGTAATATATGTATAGCTAAAGATTAATGGAAGAAGACATGGGTAAATAAGTGTCTAAATACAGTGATGTAATATCTGACGTGTGAAACCTATGGTTTTTTCAGTGAATATATATATCTATCTATCTCCTACTGGCGGTCACCAGTTGGTAGTTATAGTTAGGACCTAGTTTCCATTGGAAAAGCGTTTTTTCTTTTCCCAATAACTTTGACGCCGGTTGACGAATCTTCGTGAAATGTTCAAAACTAGTGACCCGCTCTGGTCAGTTCCTGTCTTGAAAGTTCCGGGGTGATTCATCAAGCAGGGGCCGAGGAAAAAGAGAGGTCCCAAAATGCGTTTTCCCCATGTTATTTTCTATAGGAATCTTTAGACAAAGCTACAGCCCAAACTGCTGAACGGAATTACACCAAATTTGATAGATATATATATATATATATATATATATATATATATATATATATATATATATTTATATATATATATTACCTACTGGCGGTCGCCAGTAGGTAGTTATAGTTAGGACCCCTTTTCCATAGGAAATCCGCAACATTCTATTTTGAATAACTTTGGCGCCGGTCGATGAATCCTCGCGAATTTCTCAAAATAGGTGGGGCGCTACGCTCCGCTCCTACCCTGAAAGTCTCGGGGGGATTCGTCAAGCGGGGGCTGAGATAAAAGGGGGGTCCCAAAACGCGTTTTTCCCATGCATTTTTCCATAGGACCTTTAGACAGGGCTACAGCCCGAACGGCTGAACAGAATTACTAGAAATTTGGTAGAGAGGTAGTCCCTAGGTCAAGGAAGTGCCTTTTGTAGGTTTGGTGTAAATCTGTTCAGTAGATTCTGAGAAAATAGCCTTTAAATCAATATATATATCTGAGCCAGCTTACGGTACGCGTACCGTAAGCTTACCGTACGCGTACGGTGGCGTGCGCGAGCGCGATTCTGATTGGCTGTTAGATCTTAGTAAACATTCGAATCGGCCGAAACCAGGAAGCGGCGGCCGCCATTTTGTGTGTTTCACTCAGAAAAAAAAAGAGTGAAAACAAGAAAAGGGGGCAAGGAGGAGAGTTACAGACCCCCTTACATTTGTGAGGGGGTCAAAGAAGGACTGTAAAGTACAAAGAAAACATTTATTGATTTTTAAAAAAATCACGGGGTACGCGTACGGTAAGCTTACGGTAAGCGTACGGAAGAAAAAATAAATTAAAAAAGAAATGAAATGCAGATTTAAGAGTTTAGATATTAGGGAGCTCTAAAAAGAGCCGTTGTGTTTATGAAGTCATTTTTTTAGTGGTACCTACAAGTAAGTACCGATGCAGAGTCTAAGGTTCAAGAGGAAGACTCTGTTCCCTTCATCATTGAAGTGCACACCATCTCCTCTATAAATGTCTTGCATGTCATAACGCAAGTTGTTGTGGTAAATGGCACCCATACCATAGTCACGGAGGAAAGCAGAAACAGATTTGTTGACGTGCTTTCTTGCTTTGTCAATCTGCGGACAGAAATGATTGGACCAGTTCCATTTTTGCCTTTGGCATATGTTGGAAAACACAAAGGCAGTTTTAGGGAAAAGTGAAAACAGTTGTGCAAAGGTGTCCTTCATAAGCATTTCCAGACCTACCCCAGTCAAAGTGCCTAGGTCATTGCCACCACAGTGCACTATTATGAGGTCAGGGTGTTGGATTTGCATGAAGGATTTCACCAATGGCATCAATTGGTGCCACTTTAACCCTCTCTGACCAATCCATTTAATGTCTACATTTGGCAAAGCAAGGTCTCTCACCATACCTGTTTTCTCTGCAAACTTTTCACTCCAGAAGACATAGCTGTGCCCTACAATCCACACTGTGAACATCTTCAAAGGAGAACTGGATGCACTCAGGAGGTGTCTTTCAGTAGAATGGCAATATGAAAAGAAAGACAGTTTGGAAATGGAGGCATACATATTTTTTTCAAAACAAAAAGAACTGATTGGCTGTTTCATACCATTCTAGAATAAAAACTAGGCTGTATGTGTAAATTAATAGAAGCATGTTTTGTATTGGTACAAAAAAATGTGTTACCAAAGAACAGTACTATGGATTTGCTGTTAGGTTTGAAAAGTCAAGCACTCTTGCTCTGTGGAATTGAAACATTGTGTGGCGAACTTCTGACCTAACTCCACACAGCAGTGTTCCATGAGCTGTTGCTATGGTAGCAGGCAGAAGTCAAGTTGGGGGAAGGGTACTAGGCAGAAGTCAAGTTGGGGGCAGGGTACTTTTGGAAAAGGGTTGGTTTTCAACCAATAGAAATGTGTGATTACATTTGAAAAAAAGGGGGAAGCACTGAGATTTGAAACTTACATGTATATGTGTGGAAAAATAGAGGGAAAGTTTGCCATTATCTGGTTCTGCTGAGAGGAGAGAGGTGTACAGCTCTGAGATCCTGGCTCTGCTAATCTGCTGTTTGAGTGCCACATTTCTTTCACAACTAACTAATTTTAAAGGTGAGGTTAGAGTTTGAGAGGAGATGTATATGGTAAATTAAGAAATGAATAATAGAAATGGAAATCCTTTTGTTGAAGTTGCGTTTATCATTTTCTGTTTTGGGAGAAATTTAAATGTGAGGAACATGTAAAATAATATGGACTATGTTTTCACGATAAATTAAGGTGTACAGGAAAAAAAAAGAATAGTTTAAGGGTTTGAGGTTGGACTCAGTAATGCAAATACATTCAGCATCACTAAGGCTGGTTGCCCTTGCTGGAATGTAGGCAGCCACCCAGGTTACACATGGTGGTGGTCTGAAAAAGCAGTTTGGACATGTGCATTTAAAAAAATCAAAAAAGTGGATTCATAATGTGTCAGTCTGTAAAAGTGATTTTCACTTGCCAAAAAAAAAGAGCAGTAAGTGTGCTTTCAAATTGGCAAAGAAATTTCGTTTTGGGACTAATGTGAAAACATGACTCTGTGTGGAAATAGGAATTACAGGCAGAGATTTATTGCGTTTTTCTCTGGTGATTTCACAGTTGCATTAGTAGGAAAAAGGGGGAGCGATTTTTTGGGGGAAGAAGCAGACTCTTAGCACACACCCAGCTGCTTGCCATGTATAATCATGCACAGTATTTACAAGCGAGTGGGGTTTTCAGGTTTCAGACTGTAATGCAAATACATTCAGCATCACTAAGGCTGGTTGCCCTTGCTGGAATGTAGGCAGCCACCCAGGTTACACATGGTGGTGGTTTGAAAAAGCAGTTTGTACATGGGCTTTTTAAAAAAACTGAAAAGTGGTTTCATAATGTGTCAGTCTGTAAAAGTGATTTTAACTTGCCAAAAAAAAAGAGCAGTAAGTGTGCATTCAAATTGGCAAAGAAATTTCGTTTTGGGACTAATGTGAAAACATGACTCTGTGTGGAAATAGGAATTACAGGCAGAGATTTATTGCGTTTTGCTCTGGTGATTTCACAGTTGCATTAGTAGGAAAAAGGGGGAGCGATTTTTTGGTGCAGAAGCAGACTCTTAGCACACACCCAGCTGCTTGCCATGTATAATCATGCACAGTATTTACAAGCGAGTGGGGTTTTCAGGTTTCAGTCTGTAATGCAAATACATTCAGCATCACTAAGGCTGGTTGCCCTTGCTGGAATGTAGGCAGCCACCCAGGTTACACATGGTGGTGGTCTGAAAAAGCAGTTTGGACATGTGCATTTAAAAAAATCAAAAAAGTGGATTCATAATGTGTCAGTCTGTAAAAGTGATTTTCACTTGCCAAAAAAAAAGAGCAGTAAGTGTGCTTTCAAATTGGCAAAGAAATTTCGTTTTGGGACTAATGTGAAAACATGACTCTGTGTGGAAGTAGGAATTACAGGCAGAGATTTATTGCGTTTTTCTCTGGTGATTTCACAGTTGCATTAGTAGGAAAAAGGGGGAGCGATTTTTTGGGGGAAGAAGCAGACTCTTAGCACACACCCAGCTGCTTGCCATGTATAATCATGCACAGTATTTACAAGCGAGTGGGGTTTTCAGGTTTCAGTCTGTAATGCAAATACATTCAGCATCACTAAGGCTGGTTGCCCTTGCTGGAATGTAGGCAGCCACCCAGGTTACACATGGTGGTGGTCTGAAAAAGCAGTTTGGACATGGGCTTTTTAAAAAAACTGAAAAGTGGTTTCATAATGTGTCAGTCTGTAAAAGTGATTTTAACTTGCCAAAAAAAAGAGCAGTAAGTGTGTTTTCAAATTGGCAAAGAAATTTCGTTTTGGGACTAATGTGAAAACATGACTCTGTGTGGAAGTAGGAATTACAGGCAGAGATTTATTGCGTTTTTCTCTGGTGATTTCACAGTTGCATTAGTAGGAAAAAGGGGGAGCGATTTTTTGGGGGAAGAAGCAGACTCTTAGCACACACCCAGCTGCTTGCCATGTATAATCATGCACAGTATTTACAAGCGAGTGGGGTTTTCAGGTTTCAGTCTGTAATGCAAATACATTCAGCATCACTAAGGCTGGTTGCCCTTGCTGGAATGTAGGCAGCCACCCAGGTTACACATGGTGGTGGTCTGAAAAAGCAGTTTGGACATGTGCAGTTAAAAAAATCAAAAAAGTGGATTCATAATGTGTCAGTCTGTAAAAGTGATTTTCACTTGCCAAAAAAAAAGAGCAGTAAGTGTGCTTTCAAATTGGCAAAGAAATTTCGTTTTGGGACTAATGTGAAAACATGACTCTGTGTGGAAATAGGAATTACATGCAGAGATTTATTGCGTATTGCTCTGGTGATTTCACAGTTGCATTAGTAGGAAAAAGGGGGAGCGATTTTTTGGGGGAAGAAGCAGACTCTTAGCACACACCCAGCTGCTTGCCATGTATAATCATGCACAGTATTTACAAGCGAGTGGGGTTTTCAGGTTTCAGTCTGTAATGCAAATACATTCAGCATCACTAAGGCTGGTTGCCCTTGCTGGAATGTAGGCAGCCACCCAGGTTACACATGGTGGTGGTCTGAAAAAGCAGTTTGGACATGTGCTTTTTAAAAAATTTAAAAAGTGGATTCATAATGTGTCAGTCTGTAAAAGTGATTTTCACTTGCCAAAAAAAAAGAGCAGTAAGTGTGCATTTAAATTGGCAAAGAAATTTCGTTTTGGGACTAATGTGAAAACATGACTCTGTGTGCAAATAGGAATTACAGGCAGAGATTTATTGCGTTTTGCTCTGGTGATTTCACAGTTGCATTAGTAGGAAAAAGGGGGAGCGATTTTTTGGTGCAGAAGCAGACTCTTAGCACACACCCAGCTGCTTGCCATGTATAATCATGCACAGTATTTACAAGCGAGTGGGGTTTTCAGGTTTCAGTCTGTAATGCAAATACATTCAGCATCACTAAGGCTGGTTGCCCTTGAAGGAGTGTAGGCAGTCACTGAGGATACACATGGTGGTGGTCTGAAAAAGCAGTCTGGTCATGGGCTTTTTAAAAAAACTGAAAAGTGGTTTCATAATGTGTTAGTCTGTAAAAGTGATTTTAACTTGCGAGAAAAAAAAGAGCAGTAAGTGTGCATTCAAATTGGCAAAGAAATTTCGTTTTGGGACTAATGTGAAAACATGACTCTGTGTGGAAATAGGAATTACAGGCAGAGATTTATTGCGTTTTGCTCTGGTGATTTCACAGTTGCATTAGTAGGAAAAAGGGGGAGCGATTTTTTGGGGGAAGAAGCAGACTCTTAGCACACACCCAGCTCCTTTCCATGTATAATCATGCACAGTATTTAGAAGCGAGTGGGGTTTTCAGGTTTCAGTCTGTAATGCAAATACATTCAGCATCACTAAGGCTGGTTGCCCTTGCTGGAGTGTAGGTAGTCACCGAGGATACACATGGTGGTGGTCTGAAAAAGCAGTCTGGACATGGGCTTTTTAAAAAAACTGAAAAGTGGTTTCATAATGTGTCAGTCTGTAAAAGTGATTTTCACTTGCCAAAAAAAAAGAGTAGTAAGTGTGCATTCAAATTGGCAAAGAAATTTCGTTTTGGGACTAATGTGAAAACATGACTCTGTGTGCAAATAGGAATTACAGGCAGAGATTTATTGCGTTTTGCTCTGGTGATTTCACAGTTGCATTAGTAGGAAAAAGGGGGAGCGATTTTTTTGGTGCAGAAGCAGACTCTTAGCAGACACCCAGCTCCTTTCCATGTATAATCATGCACAGTATTTAGAAGCGAGTGGGGTTTTCAGGTTTCAGTCTGTAATGCAAATACATTCAGCATCACTAAGGCTGGTTGCCCTTGCTGGAGTGTAGCAGTCTGGACATGGGCTTTTTAAAAAATCTGAAAAGTGGTTTCATAATGTGTCAGTCTGTAAAAGTGATTTTCACTTGCCAAAAAAAAAAGAGCAGTAAGTGTGCATTCAAATTGGCAAAGAAATTTCGTTTTGTGACTATTGTGAAAAGAAATGTAGTAATATATTTAAATAAAATAAAGGAATTTTTTTTTTAGTTTTTTCCAGGTATTGCTGAAGAGCAGTGAACAAAATTTAAGATGCCTACAAAATCCAGAGTTCAAAAAACGCTAAAAAAAAACCTATATTTGAAGACAACTAGAGGACCAAAGTTAGTAGAAGATGCTGATGTTGGGAAAAAGAAAAAATCTTCTGGTAAGCACAAAAAACAATTTCTTAAAAATATATTCAAAAGAATGAAAAATGTACAAAATGTCTGTACTCGAAAGGATGTTTTTAAAAAAAAAGGAGAGGAAAAAGTTGACAATTTAGTTAATGCAAATATACCTTCAGCAACTGAAAAGATTTATATAAATAGAAAAACAGCGTTTAAAGAGATACGTAGAAAAATGTTTCAGAGAAGAGTTATGTCTAATTTGATGAAGGATGTGAAGAAATATAAGAAAAAGACAAAGTTTTATAAAAGAAAAAAAGAAATAGAAGCCATTGCAGCAAAGGCATTAGAATTAAAAAGGAAACTATTCATATTAATTTTGAATAGGATGCGTACATTAGACAAAATGGTTAATGTACTGAAATCACACAGCAAAAGGAAAAGAGTAGTGAACAGAACAAACTTTTGTAAAGTGTTTTTAGGCAAGTGGATGCATAGTTCAAGTAGTGAACCTTTTTTTAATGAAGAAAGCTATTTTCAAAGTAATAGTTTGCTGCATGCAGTTGACACCAGAGGTCGTTCATACGAAGTAAAAAATGGTTGCATAATGGAGAAGGAGATAATGGTTCCAAGAGATGAGGTACAAGTGATGGCAGATGAGGCAATGGGGAGACGTCCTAAAGCCCCAGTGTACACTTGGAATTGTAGTAGTATTTGCACTGTGCGTCAGGAATCTATTGACAAATTTCGAGAGTTTCTAAGAGAATATAGTAAAAAAAAGTATAAAACAGAAGATTAAGGTGCTTCAAAGTCTGGATCCATGCAGAGTGAGAGAGAATACTGGTTTGCAGGGTCATTCTCTGGCTTGTCTATCTAGAAAAGTGTGCAATAGTGTTTTCCATCATTTTAGGATGCTGGCTGTTCATCATACTGAAATGAGAAAGTTTGTGAGACGGTTGTATTTTGCCAAAAGTCCAGCAATAAAGTTAAATGAATTGAATAGGGCTCTGTTCCGAGGAACGGTATCAGATGTAGAGAAGGTTGTTGATGAAATTCAGTTTTGTTACTTTGGTCCTGAACAAAACAGTGCAGAGAAGGACACACTAAATGAGGAAGAAGTGGAAGAGAATGTAGAACCCTCTGTAAGTTACACATTTAATGATCACATTACAAAATTTGCAATTGTCTCTAATGAAAGACCAAATTTTACTTGTATTTGTTGCCGCAGAACTCATTATAGAAAACAAACTAGGAATGTTGATCTCTACAGAAAGAGTGAAAATGAAGATAATTATAAGTGGAAGGATTTTGCCACATATATTTTTCTAGAAAATTGTTTTGATTTGGGTGAAGATCAGCGTATTTGTAAATACTGTTACAACAAGTTAGAGGAAAATAGAATGCCGACCAGAGCTGTACATAATAATTTAGAATTGGATGCTATTCCTGCTGAACTTTCTGAATTAAATACATATGAGTCTATACTCATTCAATGTGTTCATCCGTTCCAGACCATAGTACGTATGGAGCCCAAAACTGGTAAATTACCTCCTTCTGATTTACTGAGAGGTTTAAAAGGTAGAGTGGTGTATTTGCCCTTGGATATGAAAAAAAATATGGAAACTATTGATGCGGATACTTTGGAAACTGAACCATTAGTTATTCTGGTTAATGGTGTACCTACAAAGAATAAGAAGATTTGGCAGGAGCTGGTAGATGTACGGAAAGTACAAAGAGCAAATTTGTATTTGAAAAGGAATAACAAATGGTATGAATCAATTTATATAGAAGAAGAAGAAGAAGAAGATTTACAAGAAGACACAGAAACACCAACTGGACAAATTGAAAAAGTGGACAAGTCAAAGGAAGAAGAAATTTATGAACATTTTAGCATACATCCTCTTCATTCAAAAGAAGTTATGGGAGACAATATTGATCTCTTTCAGATGAAGAAAGCAAAAGGGACTCCCGTGAGTGTATGGGAGGAGAGCTTGGAAGCTCGATGTTTTCCCCAGCTGTTTCCTAAAGGAAAAGGAGGACGATACGATGAACGTCCAGAACAGATTCCAGCTTCTGAGTATCGGACTACAAGACTATATGCTGAAGATCCCAGATTTCGACAAAGTATTCCTTATTTGTTCCATCTTTTATTTGAAAGCGACTTGTCTGCACTGTCTTATGCAGTAAATCACATTTTAAGTAGTGGAGTACATTTACAAAATGTGTCTGCTAAGGATTTTATGGAGAAAGTGCAGCACCGAGATGATCATTTGGAAACACAACTTATCAATCTGATGGCTTGTCAGCGTGGGACAAATGAATATTGGTACCGACGCCATGGTGAATTAAAATGCATGTTACGGAATTTAGGAACACCAACATGGTTCGTTACCCTAAGCTGTGCCGAGTACGCTTGGGATGATTTACTGGATTTTCTACGAGAGGCAAATTCAAACATTAAAAACATTGAATACAAGACAGCAGGAGAACTGTGCTCATTGGATCCGGTTAATGTTTGCAGATATTTCAATCATAGATTTGAGGCTATGATGTCCTTCATCTGCAATAAAAAAAATCCACCTCTTGGAGAAGTAGAGGATTTCTTTTGGAGAAAAGAGTACCAGGCAAGAGGTGCTCCTCATATTCATATGCTGTTGTGGATCAAGGATGCCCCAAAGTTTGGAACAGATACTGATGAAGCAGTGTTATCTTACATTGAAGAATATGCAACATGTGCTATACCAAAAAGCACAGAAGAGAAAAAGTTAAAGGAGCAAGTTTTACGTTTCCAAAGTCATCGGTGTGGAAAATACTGTCGACGGAAATACAAGAGCAAAGATAAATACTACACTAAATGTCGATTTGGATTTCCAAGACCTGTTCTTTCAAATGGAAGAGTCAACAGTTTTATGTCAGCTGTGAGACATACTATCACAAGAAAATCACCTAGGAATACCGACAACCTAAAAAGAAAAGAAGAATCAAAAAATATAAATGACTACAACCCAGTCATTTTATCCATGTGGAACGCTAACATGGATATACAGTATGTAGCTGACAATTCCATTGCTGTTGCTCGATATGTAACGTCTTACATTACGAAATCAGAAAAAACAGAATTGAAGGAAATGTGGGAAGAGATTTCTCACGAGAAGACTGTCAGTAAGAAGCTGTACAGTTTCAGTTTGAAGATGTTATCGCATCGAGAAATTGGATCCTACGAATGTTCAGATAGGTTATCTTCTGCAAGTCTCTACTCGAAGTCAAGAAGAATAATTTGGGCAAGTTTAGGCCTTGCAGCAATGAGAAATCGGGTACTGAAATCTGTAGGAGAAATTGAATATTTGGCCGAGAATGACCCAGAAAGTACAGATATTTTGAAAACAAACATGTTGGACACTTATTATCCCAAGAGAAGTCAACATCTGGAGAACATGTGTCTCTATGAAGTGCTGCAGAACTACATTTATTCACGGAAAGCCGCAGAAGACATCAACAATGGAAAATATAAAGTCGTTGGTGAAGAAGGATGTTTGGTGAAGCAAACAAAAGGAAGTTTGATAAATCACAGGAAGCTGAGTTGCGACACTACTGACAAGAAGGAATTTTACTACTTGGCTCTTTTACAGTTGTTTAAACCATGGCGTACAGAGGATGAACTACTGGGAGAATTTCAAAGCTATGAAGATTCTTTTAATGCTTGCAAAGACAGCATACAATGCAGTACATTCTCAACTTATCTGCAAATGTTAAATGAAGAAATTGAACAGGAAACTACAATTGCAGCAGAAATAGCTAGAGACAGTTCTCAGGACAGCCAAAGTTCAGGAACACTCAGTCAAGATCCCCTAGGACAACCAATCGTTGAAAATGAAGCATCAATAGCCATGAATGAAGTGGAAACGTCTATGAATCAAGCTCAAGAAGAATTTATAGACTTAGAAAATTTGGAAAGACAACTGAATCAAGAGCAGCAACAAATTTATGAAGAGATCAAAAACAAAATTGATCACGGATTTCTACATGAAAAAAAAGAGTGCTCATGCACATCATTTCATCCAATCAGGATGTATGTAAGCGGACAAGCTGGAACTGGAAAAAGTTTCCTTATAAAAGTCATCAGAAGCTACCTACAGCAAAAAACAGATTCTACTTTGTCTTGTGTGGTTACTGCTCCAACTGGGTTAGCAGCATATAACATAAAAGGAATCACTTTACATCGTTTGCTAATGTTACCAGTGGAGCATGAGAACAAAATACAATACAACAAGCTAACTGGAGAAGCATCCTTGGAAGTTTCAAGAATATTGAAGAAGATGCAAGTTCTCATTATTGATGAGGTGAGCATGGTATCAAACTTAATGCTTGCCTTTGTGCATTTAAGAATGCAGCAAATTTTGAAGACAGACTATGACATGTTATTTGGTGGAAAACACTTCATAGTTTTTGGAGATCTTTTGCAACTTACTCCAGTTAAAGGACAACCAGTGTTTAATACTGTCACACATGAAGACACGAAGAAGTCATTAAGAAGCATCGGAAATACAAATATTTGGTCCTTCTTTGAGTACAAGGAACTTACTACTAATATGAGGCAAGCAAGCGATGAAGAATATGGAAGTATTCTGAAAGATATCAGAATTGGACTACTCACAGAAGTTGGCAAAAAAGCATTACAGAGTCGGCTGCTACATAATTTATTTCCAAAGGAAGAAATAGTTGCAGAGAAAATATACAAGAATATTGCAGAAAACAAAAGTGTCATCTGCTTAATGCCAACTCTACGTGAATGCTCAATATTTAATGAGGAGCTTTTGAAATTGGAAAAGGAAGAGATCAGGAAATTGGAAGCAGTGGACAAAATTGAGGATGGAAGAATTACTGTCACAGTAACAGGCAAACTGAAAAATAAATTGGACTCACTAGAGAAGAACATCTCCAAAACAGCTGGATTAGAAAAAAATCTATATGTTTGCATGAACTGTAGAGTATTTTTAAGAAGAAATTTGGATGTTGAAAAAGGTTTAGTTAATGGAGCTATGGGAAGAGTTGTGGGTTTTATTAATTATCAGAAAAAAGATGGAATTGAATGTTTAAAAATGAAATTTGATCAGATAGAAGAAGTTAAAGATATTTGTCGTTGTACAGTTCGTTTCATGCTTGTGAAAGACTTATATGTACGTAGGAAGCAGTTTCCGTTTTCTCTAGCATATGCTGTAACTATTCACAAGTCTCAAGGATTGACTGTAGATTGTGCATTTGTGAACATTGGTTCAACTGTGTTCAAAGAAGGTATGGCATATGTTGCTTTGTCACGAGTGAAAACATTATCAGGTTTATTCATGATAGACTTTGATGATTCAAAAGTTAGTGCTGATACAAACTGTGTAAAGGAGTATAATAGATTAAGAAGAAGCTATGCTCCTCATTTAGGTCAGTATCCTGTGTTGGAGAAACGTGTAGTTTCTCGTAAAAGAAAAAATGAGAATATCTGTAATGAAGATGTAGAGAAGAGGAAAAAAAAGAGGAGTGATGTAATTGCAAGCAAAAAGAAAAAGGAAAATGAAGAACAGGTTGTAGGATGTCATTTTGAAAATAGCTCTGGTGTCAACTGCTACGCAAATGTAGTGCTGAATGTTGCATTTTATCTGGAAAGTTTGCAAGAGCAGATAATAGTAAATCAGGGAAAAAGATTCTGTTCTGAGCTGAGTCTCCTTTTTCAAAAGCTGAGTAAAGATAAAACTCAAATAGAAAGTGCTACTGAAATTAGAAAACTTTTAGATATATGTTCAGGACGAACACAGTTTTCTCAAAATGAACAGCAAGATGCACACGAATTTTTGATGTATTTTCTTCAGGTACTGGAAGAAGAAGGGGTTCCCATTGAAAATGTATTTGGTCTCTCTTATAAATGGGAACATAGTTGTGAAAACTGTTATAATATATGTGGCTCTAATGTTGATAATGAAAGGTTTATTTATTTGACATTGCCAGAGAGTAAAACAGTCACTTTTGCTAAATTAGTTAAAGATGCTAATCATAGCATGCAATGCGGTGAGTGTAAATCTGACATGTTTTCAACTTTAATTTTAAAGGAATACGGACAGTATGTAATTTTAATGATGCAACGATGTAGAGCTGATGGTTCAAAATTGGATACTTTAATAAAGAAGTTTACAGGACAGCAATTATCAATTTCAGGAAAAACTTTTGTAACTTTTGCAATAATTTTCCATGATGGACCTACTGTTACTTCTGGACATTACACAGTTTATCTTAAATGTGAAAAAGGCTGGACACTGTGTAATGATTCCCAATTGATTTTCAAACAACGTTTGCCTTTTGATTTAGCAAATTCCTATCTAATCTTCCTGAAACCTAAATTTTAGAGAGATTTGGCAAGATCTGGACAAAATAATTTTACCATTTTACTGGATTACCATTGGAATTTTGTAAAAAAAAGATTTTTTAAATTATCATTTGGCCTAATGGAAAGATAACCAATTGTAATGTGGACTTTTTTAATTTTTAATGAAACTTTCAAAAACCAATAATTTAGAGATAATCGGTAACATCTGCACAATTTAAATTTTGGAATGTTATTGGAGTGCCATTGGAAATTTTTTCAAAAATGATTTTAAAAATTACTATTTGGCCATGCGGAAAAGTAACCAATTCTATTGTGGACTTAATAAATTATTCAAAAAATTTTCGTGAACCAAAATGTTACAGAGAATCGGTGAGAACTGGACAAATTAAACTTTAGAATTTTATTGGATTACCGTTGGAAATTTATTCCCAAAAAAATTTTAAAATTACTATTTGGCCTAAAGGAAATGGAATCAGATGTATTGTGGAGTTATTTGAGATATAATATTATGATTACACTTCTGAAACAAACATATCAGATGGTATTTTAAAGAAATAAGTATTGGTATTAGATGATATTTTTTTAGAATATTATGCATTTCTATAATGTTAAGTTTAAGTAAAAAGAGATTCTGGGCTTTTTTAATACAATCTTTGAGATTGTTATTTTTTTTTGCCCGCTGTAAAATGATGAATGCAATTGCTTTCACAATTTATAGTGAAATGCAATATATTCTGAAAACAGCAAAAATAAGGCAAAAATATTTTTTGAAAAATATATAAATATGTGTACTGTATTATAAAATGTTTTAAAAATATTAATACTTTTTTCTTTTTTTTCAGATTGATATAGAAAAATTTCGAAAACTAGAACCATTTTTAAAGCAATTTTTTTTTAAAACAAATGAATAAATATTTTTTTGAGTGGGTATGGTAAGTCAATAATAATAATTGTAGTCTCTCAAGGACCTTGTAATGTGATAATTGATTTTTAGTGTTTTAAAAAAAAAAAAAAAAAAAATTACGCGTACCGTACGCGTACGGTAAAAAAAAAAAAAAAAAAAGTTTTTAAAAAACATATGTAAAAAAAAGATGAAAGATAAGGTTGGCTCTTAAAAGAGCCGTTGTGTTCATGCAGGGACAGAGGAAAGAAAGAATGGGAAAATTAGTCAAAGCGACAAGTGTGCTGATCTATTTTGTTGTTCACTAGGGAAACACTGGTCTCCCTATGACAAATTAGATCATGACAAGAGGCGCATCGAATATCAACCCTCAGAAATCGAGGGTTAATTTCCAGAGGGCCAGCAAAAGGAGATGCTCCCCCCACAGATGAAGGGCTCACCTGACCTGCAGAAGAAGGAGTCAGCCCTGCAGATGATGGTCCAGGCTGAGCTGCTGTGGATGTGCTTGGTTGACTTTCTGAAGAGTTACCTCCAAAAAGTCGAGCATGTGTCCTTCTGTGTACATCCTTGAGGTGTCTCTTCATGGTATGATTCCCAAAGGAATACTTCTTGTCAGGATTACCTCTTGAAAGTACACGCTTACACAGCTTGCAAGTCACTAAGGGTGCATTTACCTTTTGCTGGCCTTCAGGAAAAGTAAAATAATCCCATACATAAGAGGGCTTTTGTTTCCTCGCTCTCTGCCTCAAGGTAGTGCTGCTAGTGCTAGCCTCACTCTCAGAAGAGCTCTGCTGTTCTGCCATCGTATCACAAAGACAACCCAGCTCCTTCTCCTAAGGGATCACAAGCAGAAATGAGAGGAATGGGTGTGGTGTAGGAGAGTTCTAGAACTGAAAGTAGTTTCAACCAATCAAAAGTTGTGTTTCATGATCACATGACCTACCGTACGCTTACGGTACGCTTACGGTACGCTTACGGTACGCTTACGGCAAAAGTGCGCATGCGCGTAAAAAAGACACGCGCTTGCGCGCATGCGCATAACAGTCACTACCCGACACTTCCGCGTAACGTGCGCGTGTAGCGTACGCGCGCACGCGTCCCATGCGGAGTACGCGCGGCTACGCAAATTGCGTAACTATACGCAAGCAGCGTAGAAAAATTACGGGCGTTGCGTAAACCGTACGCTTACCGTAAGCTTACGGTACGCGTACTAAAAAAATAATAAAAAAATAGAAAAAATGTACTGCAAATAAATTTTACATGTTTATTTTAAAAAATATATTAAAAAAAACATATTAAAGAATTTTAAAAATTTAACCATAGTCTTTATAAAAGGTAAGAAAATTAAAAAAAAAATATGTTAAAAAAAATAGAAGAAAAAAAAAAAATTAGCATTTAAAAAACCTTGCAAATTCACTGAAAAAACCATGGGTTTCACACACGTTATAGTTAGGAATTAGCATTTAAAAAACCTTAGAAATTCAGTGAAAAAACCATAGGTTTCACACACGTTATAGTTAGGAATTAGCATTTAAAAAACCTTAGAAATTCAGTGAAAAAACCATAGGTTTCACACATGTTATAGTTAGCTGGACATTTTACTCGTAAAAAACCAATGAAATTCCCCCGTTATAGTTAGTTCAGCTAACTATAACTCGCGCGCCCGCAATGCACTGCTGATGACGTCACATATTACATCACTCATGACATGGTCAGTGACATCACTCATGACATCACTGATGACATCTCAAATGACATCACTGATGACATCACTGATGACATCATCCTTGTGATAGAGTGGCAGACCTCCTCTTCCCCTAATATAACCTTTGATACACACATTCAAAAATAGAGACTAAAATTTTCAAAACAATGGACATACCAATACCAGTTACAACAACCTCTTCAGTAATTCTAAGATCCACATACACATCCACTCATTCACCAACAGTCCTATACAGTCACTCATACATGTACTCACTTATCATATGTACTCATACACCTATACATCCTGTTACACAATGCCACTCATCCATAGAGCTACTCACACACATAGTCACTCATGCTAATAAAGAATCAAACATACATTTACTTGCATATACAGTTATACACACACCACCACACTTACTTCTACGGAAACTTACACATACTTAGTCTTTTAAACAATCACTTCTAGAAACACATACTTATTCATACAGGAACTCTTTCAATCTCTCACTCTCACATATACTCACATATATAAACCAATAGTCACATATACTAGTTTTAAACATATGTAGTTACTCATAAAGACGCTATTGAGACAGTCATTCACTCACTAACACACCCATACACACACTCATCCACCCATGCAGTCCTGCACACATGCTCTGTTCAACACATACAAACAGTGAGTCACTCATTCATGCACCTATGCACTACGTCATACCCCCCACCGAACCATGCAGACACTCAGACTAATACTCAAAAAACCAACTAATAACCTATATAGACACCCATGTAGCTACTCACCAACCCATGCAGCCACTTATACACAAAGTGAAAAAATGATACAGATATTTACATATTTAAACATTACTCACTAAGCCATGTATTCACTATGATACACTTAATCAGTCAGTTACACAATCAATTTTTCAAAAAGAAATCATCCATTTAGACAGTAATATACCCATTTATTCTTCCATCGACCTTGAGATATACATATATAAAACATATTTAATTTTCAGAAAAACACACATTCACTGGATGATGTCATCAGTGATGTCATCAGTGATGTCATTTGAGATGTCATCAGTGATGTCATGAGTGATGTCACTGACCATGTCATGAGTGATGTAATATGTGACGTCATCAGCAGTGCATTGCGGGCGCGCGAGTTATAGTTAGCTGAACTAACTATAACGGGGGAATTTCATTGGTTTTTTACGAGTAAAATGTCCAGCTAACTATAACATGTGTGAAACCTATGGTTTTTTCACTGAATTTCTAAGGTTTTTTAAATGCTAATTCCTAACTATAACGTGTGTGAAACCTATGGTTTTTTCACTGAATATATATATATATATATATATATATATATATATATATATTCACTGAAAAAACCATAGGTTTCACACATGTTATAGTTAGCGGAAATTTTACTGATAAAAAACCAGTGAAATTGCCCCGTTATAGTTAGTGCTGGCAACTATAACTCACGCGACCGCAATCCTCTGCTGATGCTAATACTGTATTTAGACACTTATTTGCCCATGTCTTCTTCCATACATTTTTAGCTATACATATATTACAAATATGTTTTTTTCATAAAGACACATATGTCATCAGCAGAAGATTGCGGTCGCGTGAGTTATAGTTGCCAGCACTAACTATAACGGGGCAATTTCACTGGTTTTTTATCAGTAAAATTTCCGCTAACTATAACATGTGTGAAACCTATGGTTTTTTCAGTGAATTTGCAAGGTTTTTTAAATGCTAATTCCTAACTATAACGTGTGTGAAACCTATGGTTTTTTCAGTGAATTTGTACGGTTTTTTAAATGCTAAGTTACTTTACGCCATTCGAGGCGTGCGCGCCCACTTAACGCAGTTCGTTCCGTGCACGGTTTTTATCAACTTTAATAAGCCCTGTACATTTGGTGGCCTTCGGCCACCAAAAGCACAGGGGGTGGGGGTCAATGTGGATAGTGTTTTTTTTTATTTCGATTTTATAATTTCATGTTGCCAAAATTTAGTTTTTTTTACCTATTAATAAGCCCTGTACATTTGGTGGCCTACGGCCACCAAAAGCACAGGGGGGGGGGGGGGTAAGTGTGGATAGTGTTTTTTTTTTTTTTTTTTTTTTTTACCGTACGCTTACGGTAAGCGTACGGTAAGCGTACTCGGCGAAATTGCCGAAAAAAAAATAAAACCGTTTTTGCTCTTGGGGGATGTTTGGGGACTCCCTCAACATGACTATGTGGGAGGGAGTTGTCAAAACAGCCCCGTAACATGTTTTTGGCCATCTTGTTTGATAAACAACACTCAGTGCGAGAGACAAAATGGCGGCCGCCGCTTCCTGGTTTCGGCCGATTCGAATGTTTACTAAGATCTAAGAGCCAATCAGAATCGCGCTCGCGCACGCCACCGTACGCTTACGGTAAGCGTACGGTAAGCGTACCGTAAGCGGGCTCAGATATATATATTGATTTAAAGGCTATCTTCTCAGAATCTACTGAACAGATTTACACCAAACCTACAAAAGGCACTTCCTTGACCTAGGGACTACCTCTCTGCCAAATTTCTAGTAATTCTGTTCAGCCGTTCGGGCTGTAGCTCGTTCTAAAGGTCCTATGGAAAAATGCATGGGAAAAACGCGTTTTGGGACCCCCCTTTTATCTCAGCCCCCGCTTGACAAATCCCCCCGAGACTTTCAGGGTAGGAGCGGAGCGTAGCGCCCCACCTATTTTGAGAAATTCGCGAGGATTCATCGACCGGCGCCAAAGTTATTCAAAATAGAATGTTGAGGTTTTCCTATGGAAAAGGGGTCCTAACTATAACTACCTACTGGCGACCGCCAGTAGGTTATATATATATATATATATATATATATATATATATTTTTAATCTTGATTGAAAGATACACAGGTATTTAGGTCAAAATAAAAGACTCTGAAGTTCAAAGATCTTTTGGTCTTTGATGACTACGTACTAGGAGTAATATCTACTTAGTTGCAATTGTTTGACCTCTGAAAACTTATTATAAGTAAACAAAATTGCTCCTGTGTATGTATTTGTTTTAAGCAGAACTGAGTGAGATAATCTTTTGTACCATTCTGTAAGTCAGTGTTTCTTAATTGGTGGTCTGAGGACCACTGGAAGTCTGTGACACCTCCTCAGGGGGTCCGTGAAGGCTTAGAAAATAAAAAAATATAATATTAACAGATTATTAAAGTGTATAGACATAAAAAAGAACATTTTGCATTTGTTTGATGATTGCTTGTTTCTTTAAATCTGAGATCGGTTTTGAGGCTCAAATCTTTGAAATTGCTTAGACTGCGGTCCCCGGATTACGATAATGACTCAGTACAGATCCCCGGATTCCAGTAATGATTAACTAGAGGGCAGCTGAAGTCAAAAGGTTAAGAATCACTGCTATAAGTTATTGCAGGCCTCCAGAGGTAGATGGACTGCATTTGAGGGGTGGCTGTCCCCAATATGTTGGGGGTCTGGTGGTGTAGAGAAGGGAGGATGATGTAGAATGTCTCTCTGAACAGGCTGTTCTTCAGGTTTCTTTTGAAAGCAGTCAGATTATGTTGATAGGGATGTAGCAAATTGCATGCTCATGGTCCATTTAATTGTACTTCCTTGCATCATTTGGTTTAATCACATCCTTTCCCTAACTACTTGCAATAGCCTTCCCTAGTTTTTGCAACTTGAAGCCAAAAAATAAAACTTATCAAGGTCACATCAGAGGGAGACCCTGCAGTGGGAAAACTGCAAGTGGGTGCCACCTCCATTTTCAATTGTCAGCAGCTCAGAAGATAGTAGAAGTGATAAACATACTCCACATGTGGAATGTGAGAGGAAATGGGAATTATGCAAGAGGGAGGTTGGAAATTTGTGAGAATCAGATAGAGGCCAAACTGACAGCAGAGGCCGGAATGACAGACTGTGTGGGTTGCAAGTGAGCTGAATGTTGGGTGACAGGCAGGTATCGCATGATTTTAGTCAGGGACAGCTAGAGGGACAGCTAGAGGCCCAAGAGGTAATGCCGCAGACTAAGAGCAAAGAGGTGCAGATTTAGAGGGTACAGGTGAAAAGTCCAGGTGTTTCATGTTTGATTAAAGGGGATGCAACAAGATAGGAGGCAAGAAGAAAGCACGGGGACAAAAGTTGAACCAACCTAAGGAGGAAAGTAGTAGACTTCTGACCCTGGAGAGGCAAACTGGAATCTCAGGACAGTCTTATTGGATCTTTAGTTGAGAAGACTAAGAGCCGAAGAAGGGACAGCCTTGGAGCGGAGGCATACAGTCCTTTAGTTCAGGTCAAGATAAGCATTTTGAAAGCAGGGCGGCCTGAGAAGAGCTGTGTGAAGCAATTTCAGGCTATGAGCTACTAAGGTGCAAGCAGTGCATCTAATGGGGAAAAAGAGACCTACCATTTGGGGATGATAAGGGTCACCCATCAGGCATAATTATAAAGGCAGACAACATTTTGGTCCGATTGAATGATGGGGCTTAACTTATTAAGACTAACACTCAAAGTATGAGTCCTATATAAGGTTTGTTCCCAATGAGCTTGACTTTACGCTTGATGAAGTTATATATCAGGGAAAGAGATGTGTACACTCAATGCACCAAAGAAAACATACCATAACACTCAGTTTCAAACCCTAAAGTTAAAGAAGTTTGGCAACTGCTTTGCAAAACCATTTAAAAAGATGTAAATCAACTTATTGTGTCTGCTCAACTGTGCATAGGTGGGGAGCGGCTTATAAATGGTCTGTAATTTTGGTAATGAAAATTGGGTTTAAATGACCCTCATTCAGCTTATTTAATGGGATTGTAAAAAGATCTCAGTCTCATGAATATGCCTACCACCTTTATTTGATAAGTTCATGAGTGTAAATAAGATGGTTCTAATGATATGAAAATTCTAAAGAAGCAAAATCATACATGGACAGGTTACATGCATATACTTTGGAACAGATATAATGTATTTTTTGTGGATAGTTAAATAGCATGGACATAGCCACATGTGAATCAAATTGCTTCACAAAATACTAGCTACTTTACGAGGAACAGTTGCAAAAGAACAAAAGTGGAAGACTATGGGATAACATTCTTCAATCTTCAAGTGTGGTTCAAATAGGAGGGTTTTAAGCCCTTGCAAAAAGCTAGCAAGTTCTGTTTGAATATGAGCTTTTCACAGATGTGGTTTCAAACTTTTGGGATCAAGGAATCAGAAATCATGATTGAGAGATTCTGTTTGTTTGATCTTTGATATCTTCTGTAGCTGAGTGGATTTGACTCTAGTCTCTCTTTCTCCTCCAATGTTGTGCCGTTAATTCTTTATGAAGCTGGGCTGTTCTCAGTTCAATTTTTTGTGCGTGATGCAATCTCCCTTCAAATCTCTTCTGGTCTCAAGGGACGCTAGTTAAGATGTTTCAGGATGCGTGTGATATATTAAGATTCTTTTGCACTTTTGATGAGGCCTGATGTTGCATTATGTATTTAAGAGGTATTAAGGTGGCACTGGGGAAACAAGCTAGAATAGCACTGATGCTGTCCAGCTGCAATAAAACTAGAGATTGTGAAACATTTCTTAAATCAGAAAAAGGGACAGTTGTCATGTGCCCGAGTTAGGCCTGCTAGGAAATAGTGCCAATTTACATGTACACAATCCCTTTCTAAAGTTGCCTTCTCTTTGTCACATCAAATTTTGACACACATTTGCATTTGTGACACTTGGGTTAGTTTCTAAGAAACACAGACCGTGTTGACACAAAGACCTTCATGAGAAAACTATCAGACTGCTTTAGCATTATGTGCAAGGCCCTCTTGGCAGACCATACATTCGCACCTTAGACACATAGGTTAGGGTTTGCATCGTAGGAGTGCGCTAGATTCTTATAATACTGTATATGTATGCATATATAAGTTGTCTCAACAAGATGGTGGAACTCTTTGTTTTATTCATTGTTTTGACACATTATAACTTTGGTCTGCTTCTGTCTATGAATCATTGCAGCACATATTTTCTATAGAAGAATCCTTATGGTTCAATAAATATTGAAAAACCTCCCTTTGTGTATTCTTTGATATATTTCTCTGAGTGCAAGAGAGCACGAGTGAGTGAACGGAAAGTTCTAGGTTTGTCACCATGGTTCCTGAGGGAACAGGATCGTCATGTTCCGTAATTGTTAGAAATGTCCTCTCCCTTTCTCAGTTAGGGGGGCTAACGTAAGGCACTGTGAGCTAGCTGGCACAAGGGGCAACCTATCCTGCAGGGTGCATGGAATCCGTCTGGTACCATCCTAATTTTATGTTGTCCGCAAATGTGCAGTTCCTACTTATTAGTGGAAACTACATGACATGGCACCGCCAACGTTGGTTGGTGTCTTATTTGTGTGGATCAACTGAGTAGTTCAATCGTGCTTACTCAGAGATCCTTACACAGCTTTTAAACTGGAGACGTCTGTGGTGGTTGGGAATATCCTCATCAGCTGAGTAGGTATACCCAATGTATTGGCTGTGGCTGAATACAAGCTTGAAAGAATATTATTCCCACTGTGTTAGCCAAACTCTGCCATTCATTTTTTACATAACATGGCTGAAAAAATCTCAGAGAACTGCAGGCATGGAGTTACACAAAATCTACAACAATTTGGTCTCACACTAGAAGGTAGGGATGTTACCTTTGTGCTAGAGGCATGTGAAGCATTTAGAACAGAGGTGTTTTACTCCTGGGTAAAATTCCTCACTGTAGAGGATTCTACACAGGTATTGCATGAATTTTAAGTAGGTGAAATACCAGAGGAATATTCTCCTTATAAGGAGATATAAAACCCTCTAACCTACCAAAGACATACTAATTGGTTTAAAGGTCCACTCCTCCATAGTATACAAGATGTGAGACTAGGACCACTCAGCAAGGAGGGGGCAACATGGCCAGTTCTAGCCATTTACACACCGCATCCTGGTGTTGATCGTTTGACCGCAGGTCAGCGGAAATCTCCTTAGTAAGGAGAGTTAAAAGGAGGCATTTTAGCACAGATTTTATGGTCAATAATGAAACCCATTGGTTTATGAATAGGACCAATATGAGTTAAATACGAAGTGAGGACAGATGTTCAAAACAGGTTTATATAAATGGATGGGACCACACCATGGGAGAAAATTCTTGTGGTGTGGAGGCCCTTACTTTTATATTTTTCAAAAACAAACTCCCGCATTGGGAGGTTTTTTTTCTAAATGTAAAACTTTGGAAAAGTTTGATGGCCAGCCGTCATGTTTGACAGTGGTTCCTGCCAATGTACAAAGATGTCAGTGAGGCAGACAACGCTCAATTATGGCAGGCAGACTAAAGGCAGGGTGGTGGACATAAAATCCTCTGCCACCCAGTCTACCTTTACTCCACCCCCCAAACCTTAAATCAGTCTTTGCTGAGTTTAATTTTGGGGAGGGGGGCTTAGCTCATGCAGTTCCTAGCTTCTTTTGGAAGGCTTTTAAAGTTGTTAAGTCTGATGACATGAGAGTCTCACATAAAAGTTACCAACACCAGCATATTGATGTATGTTGATTGTCTTTTCATGGATAACTATGTTGAGTCGTCCCGCATAAAGAATGAATAAATACAGAGGTGCCGATTACGATCCGGTAAAAAAATTCCCCGTACGACTCGTATCCGGTCTTTTTACCGTACGAATCGTACAAGTGCCGTACAAACTGCCAATTACGATTTGCATGGCAAAAAGTCCATACGAATCGCATTGGGAATTATTCCCCACACGTCCTCGGGTCGGAAAATGTGTCCGACACGTCCACGGACGATTCACCGTACAAATGTGAAAAGTGAAGTCCGATCGCGGAATCACGATCCATCCCGTGCGTTCGATGTTACAACCGTATGGAAAAAACACCGTCCGCACCGAACTCCCATAGCAACCATGGAGACATGTGCCCGCATACACGCCACCCACCCCCCCAGCCCCCGTATGTACGCGCCGACCCCCCCAGCCCCCGTACGTACGCGCCGACCCCCCCAGCCCCCGTATGTACGCGCCGACCCCCCCCAGCCCCCGTACGTACGCGCCGACCCCCCCCAGCCCCCGTGAGTACGCGCCGAACCCCCCGTGTATGTACACCCGTGTACGTGTCGTACCGCCGGGTATGTACACCCGTGTACGTGTCGTACCCCCCGTGTATGTACACCCGTGTACGTTCGAGTCGTACCCCCACCCGTGTATGTACACCCGTGTACGTTCGAGTCATACCCCCCGTGTATGTACACCCGTGTACGTTCGAGTTGTACCCCCACCCGTGTATGTACAGTGCGTACCCCCAGCGTGTAGCGCTGGGGGTACGCACCGTACATACACGGGTGGGGGTACGACTCGAACGTACACGGGTGTACATACATGGGGGGTACGACACGTACACGGGTGTACATACACGGGTGGGGGTACGACTCGAACGTACAAGGGTGTACATACACGGGGGTACGACACGTACACGGGTGTACATACACGGGTGGGGGTACGACATGTACACGGGTGTACATACACGGGGGGGTTCGACACGTACGTACGGGGGCTGGGGGGGGGTCGGCGCGTACTCACGGGGGCTGGGGGGGGTCAGCGCGTACATACGGGGGATGGGGGGGTACGGCGCGTACCGGGCCACCTACTCTGGTCGTTTCGCGCCGCACTTTGGGTGCCGTGAAAATATCGCCGTCCGGACTGCTGTCGGTTCGAATCGTACTTCCTGGGTCGTGAAACGCTGCCTGAAAGCGTACTGACGTCACGTCGCAGCATTCCCGGATCACATTTGTATGTATATTTTCGGCGGTCGGTGTTTTTTACGATTCGTACGGAAATGGTGTTTCCGTGTGAATCGTAATTCCATGTTTGTAAAGTTTTCCGACCGGGTACGAGTCGGACGGAGAAAACTCTCCGACCGACGGTTCGTACCCGGTTTTTACCGGATCGTAATCGGCACCAGAGTCTGAATCAATCATTGAGGAACACTCATTAATCCGTAATGTGGGAGGTCTTAATAATTTAATCTTTACAAAGTTGAATCTTGTTAACAGGAAGTATAATAACCGTTTCACGACTTGTCCTTCTATTCCAACTATGGAAGACAGGATGGTGAGAAGTATTTTATTGTCAACAGTGCCAAAAGTGGCTAACACATCAAACGTGACCAGCAAGAAAGACAAGGCATGGAATGAGGTCATCCATAGCTTGGAGAATACCATATAGTATTTATTATATCAATGCTACATTTGATCAGAGTCTAGATTGGAAAACATCAATTGGAATATACATGTAAGGAGCTGTAATGAGACAGATGGATCCTTGTACGTAAGAAGGTTCACTTAGAGGGATATGATCTGTCCAGAATTAAGCAAAGATGGGAAATTTATTTTTTGAAGGATGAATTAACAATTTTGAGAATTAGCATCACTATGTCTTGAGTACAATAATGTATTCATTTCAGTGGGATGGGTCATCTGTTTAGATTGATGTATTCAGGCTTATTAAAGACTGACAATTTAGTAGGGATCTTCCTGATATTACTGGAAAGATTGACATCAATTAGAGTTGTTTGTAATCAGTTTTGACTTTTTCATAACCCTCTAGGAGAAGTTGGAAATATGTGAGGTAATAGCTGGTGAGTATGAAATGCTACCTTTCAATAGGGTTGACATAGTGTTTTGTGTTTTGGAAGAACATTTTGGGATGGCTTGAGGCTCAATTGATATGTTTGGTCCTTTTGTGTTTTTCTTTGTAGTTTTAATGCTTGTTGTGATTCCTCAGTTTCAAATTTTCTCCATGCTTTTTAGAATCAAAGTTATCTTTTTGGTTGATTCTGTGTGTGTACCTTAGATTGAAGGTTTACTCTTTTTTGTAAGTGGTCCCATTCAATTTATAATGTTTAGAGTGGCTGATTTAAAATAGTTCAAAAGATCTTCTGATGGCATGTTCTAAAGCTATGGGTCTGACTTTTCTGAGAATTCAACAATGGAAATGTCTCTTATTTGTAAATTATGGTTCATAATTGTTGTTGTTTTTGTTTGTCCTCTTCTGACTTCAGAGGAGTAGTGCAGAAAGTTAGAGAGTAGTGATTGAAACTGTTAATTTTAATTGAGTTTTCAAGGGTAAAGGGATCTGGAAGAGTAATAATTAGGTAATCAAATTTCCATTGTTGTGGGTCAAGAATAATGTGAGTTAGAGAGGTCATGAAATGAGCAGAATTCTGATGGTCTTGAAGCATTTGGATTATTAATAAAATTCAATTTAATGTTAAGTACTCCGAGGAGGAGATTCCTACAACAGTGAATAGCACAAGAGACATGAAATCACTGAAGTTCAGTGGACAAAGAAGAGGAATTAAGTCCAGGATGGCAGTAGGTAATGTGGCATCAGATGCTTTTTTATTAAGTTTAAGCTTGATTGCTATTGATAGCAGTTTGATGGAGGGGAAGAAAGGGGAATCTGCTACATATGGTTCTCATGCATGGTTGGAAACCCCCTTCCATTTCTGTTAGGTCTGTCTTTTTAAACTCTATGTGAAGTATGCTGTAGTTGTATGGTAATAGAATGCCAAACACAAGTGTGGAAGTGATGATGAACAAGGTTTCAGATATGAAACATCAAGCAAGGATGTAAACATCATACAAGTCCCTACTCTACTAAATATGAGGAAGAAAAATAGAAAAATGTTTGTAATACTTGGTTTTCTTTAATTAAATAATACATTGTTGAACTTTAATAGTCAGCATACTAGAATCAGGAAATGTACCAACATATTCAGTTTTCATTGACTTTGTGTTTGTCCGTCTCAATGTCTAGTGACACTTTTAGCTCTTTATTTCACTATCTGTTACTCTACTGCATCTATCAGGATCAAACTCAAGAGACTTCTATCCCAGAAATGCAATAATGTGCTTTGGGTGAACTAACATTTATGAATTGCTTGTCAGCCACTATGGATAGTTTGTTGTCGAAAATCTGTTTATATTTTCTGAATGATGAAACAATGTCTTGTGATTCTGCTTGCATTTGAAAACTGACAATTTAAGACAATCATACCTGCTCTTTAGATAGGTTATTACATCCTTTGCTTGGTCAATGGTGAGAACGTCAAGTTCGTGTTCTTTTTCAGCTCCTGACTGCCCTACTCCAACCATTGCTCTTGCAAGTTCTATTATGCTGTCTTCTAATGACATTTTCTTTGCTGCAATGATAAACATTAATGTTAGTGGAAAATATGTTCCCCTTTATTCTTCAGAGTACAAACAAAGCAGTAGAAAGAAATACAATAAGAGAACCAAAGTGTTTTTATGATACTCTAGAGAGTAAATATTCTATTTGAGGTAAAGAGGTGATTGTATAAATATGATAGCACTTCGTTGTGACTGTAAGATTGCAGGTAAATGGTAACAAGGAGGTTGTAATAAGCATACGCCACTAAGTGATGGCATCCTTCCATTTTATTTCATCTGATAGCCACCAAATTCTAGCCTCCAGCTCACCACATTTGAAAACATCAAAGCATGCTCTCATGTAGTTCCTACCATTCCGTAGGACCTGCGCATTGTTCGGACAACATAAACAAAGGCTTGACTCGGGCATAGGCGTACTCGCCGACGCTGACCTCAGGGACCACTTTTTCATTGGGGGAACACGCTTGGTAGGTGTAGCAGTGTGCGACCAATCAGCTTTTACTTTATATTCAGGCTCCCTTGAGCCGGTGGGGCCGACGGGCTCATGGTGTACGCCCTGCGCGCTACGAGAGGTATTTACCTGTTATTGATTTTAGCAGCTTACACAGCAACCCCATACACTTTTCCTACTCCCTGCTGACGAGAGGCAACAACCTCGAAACACGTGTCCAGGGATGGCACACGCCACGCATACTCGCACTCATGACTCGGGCATAGGCGTACTCGCCGACGCTGACCTCAGGGACCACTTTTTCATTGGGGGAACACGCTTGGTAGGTGTAGCAGTGTGCGACCAATCAGCTTTAACATAAACAAAGGGCTTGGTGTCAATACTGATTCCAGACACACCTGCAGGATATATTGGCCTATAGAAAAGCTAGCTCTCAGTAACAACATAAGCTCCCCTAACCTACCAGGGAACGAATGGTTTCTGGAAACCACTGAACATGACAACACTGATTCCTCAGGAATCACGGAAACAGTACAGAACCTTTCGCTCAGTCACTCGTGCTCACTTATTCTCAGAGAAATATACAGAGAATACACAGTGGGACGTTTTCAATAATATTTATTGAACCAATGTTATTCTTGCATAAAATATGTTTGCTGCAATAATTAGTAGACAAAGGGAGATAAACGTGATTACAAGCACCAAGAGGGTAAATAGTAGATATAGTTCTACTGTGGTGCTAAACAATTGTATATATGCAGGCATATAAACAAGACAATAATCAAGTGTACTCCTACTATGCGAACCCTACTCTAAGTGTACCTGGAGTGTGTGTAGGTGTAAAGCCAAGAATCCCCCCAAGAGACGATCCAACCACACTCACAAGATGTCAAGTTTCTGTGTGGTGATTTCTCAGCCTGCAAGGACCCTCGTGTCAGCGGAAGTACCTCCTCTACTAATCTATCTGGATGCCTATCTTTTATAATAGAAAGCAGCCTTGCAATGTATGCATAGATTAGTGATGTTGTGGATATGTATTTAGCCCTGTCGCCCAGTGGATGAAGATAGTGATGACATTAGTACGTAGTAAGGAACGAGACCTTGTACGTGATGTTCAGGGCGTTCTGATAATGTTGTGTGAAGCTAGATGTAAAACAAGTTTAGTTTCAGAGAAACTAATCCAACATTGTCATGCGTGCAAATGTATGCTAAAGGTCACAGCTTGGAAATGTTATTTGTGAGTACAATGTAAGAAATGAGCTGCTTTGCTACATGGACCTAAACCGGGAATATAACACCCACTCCTCATACTAAGGGTCAATATCTAAAAAGCCAGCAGGCAGTTTTAAAAACGTTAAAAAACTCATCTTTAAAAGCGTCTAAAAGTGGCTTCCCAATAAAATATGTAAAAAGTTTTATAAGTAATTATATTATTTGCGATCCCAAGCACTGAGAAAGCCATGGTGCCTAGAAAAAAAAAGGTTTTGGTAGATTTTGTTTAAAAAGAGACCAAATTGTTCCTACACGGAAAAAGGCTAATTGTATATGTGTTCCAAGTGGTAGACACAACATAGTTGTTCCCCACATCCACAGATGTTCCCAGAGGCGCACCTCATAGAATGTTTATGGAGCAATGGTGTTTCCATCCTGTTCCCACAACAGCAGCTGAGGGTGGTGTTGTGTCCTACAAGTTGTCCGCAGAGGCGTTGTTCACATCACTAGGAGCTGAAGCATCCCAGGGTGGCTCTAAGAATGTGTTCATAATCAATGGAATACGCTGGGGACAGCAATACGCATGGGCCTTTAAGGGGTCCATCAATAATTCAATGTCCGGTGGCGCAACCAACTCTTATCCAAGACAAGTATCCAGGACACCTTCTTGGCTGCAAAGCCGGCAGCAGAAGACAGGTTAAATGCAGTCATGCCAGACCGGCCTGAACAACAAGAACCAGTGCTCATTCAGTTCTTTGAAGTCGAGGTGTGCCGAAGCAGTGTATCATGCGTTCATGGCAACGCAGCACTAACAGTGCCGTCTACATTCTGAGTTGAACTGGGACATCCATTACAGAGCGGATAGAATAAAATCAGTATTCTCGCCACAAGTAGCAGGACAAGCGGGAGCCCTTTAAAAACACCTCCCAACACGAAGAGTATGAAAAATTGCATAACTCCGAATATCATCTGAAAGGTGCTAACCAAACCAGAACCAAAACATTTTAAAAAGTGCACTATTCCTTTCTATTAGACATGTTGAAGATAAGATGGACCAGCTCCCCAAAATGCAGTGGGCAGTTAGTGTGGAGTAGTGTCTGTATCTCAGATGAGGACTTTGCAGCCTGGAGATCAAATTTCTCTTTGGCTGAAGTTAAGGTCACATCCTTCTGTAAAAAAATGGCTTTCAGTTTGCTCAGGAAGTCAAATTTTATGTTGGAAACATTTATCGAAGGACATAGGGCTGCCTCCCTAACTGTACGGGTAGGTAGAAACAGTACTTGTATACAACAAGTGACTATGGAATTAATCGTCACTAGATAAGCGATGCCCAGTTCCATTCCGCTGCAACCTTGATCATTCAGCATCAAATAACTCCCATTCGAGAGCAGCCTGAACACAGGATGAACCACAGCAGCTGGGGTACCCTTCAGATAACAAGCTAAGTTCGCCATTGAAGCATTGCATGCTCCACGGAGAGAAATGTCCTTGCAAACCAAGGAACCGCTTAATGCGTCTTCACATTCAGAGCCACTAAGAAAAACTTCTGGGTCCCCATTCATGCATCTAAATCTGAACTGCAATTCCAATACTTGTGCACATATACTTCCCCTAGCGCTTCATATCTACCTACCTGTTTGTATTGGTGACAATATTGGATTTGAAAGGTTATGACTGGTAGGGTGATGTAACAATGGATTATCCAGTAAGTGGATGGTATTTCTGCAATGGTGAAAGGTAATTGGTCTAATTTATCAATGTGGACCATGGTATATTTCCCATCTCTACGTGCCATTGTCATCTGTCTTTCTGTTAGATGGTATGCTGAAAACAGATTCGTACTGTTAATGTAACGAAAGGCACATGGCCAGAACGTAACAATTGTAACATTCAGTTCAATATTACTATTGACCATAATTGTGACTGTCCATGCTGTAATATAGACATGTCTTGTTGTATTATGTCAATTGCGGAATACTGTTGCCCAGTGAATAAATTCTGGATTACAAAGTGGTCATACCATTGTCAACCACAGCCAAAGCCTTTTCTAAATTAACCCTGGCAATCTCTCTCAGCAGCTTCCTGTTAAGGAATATTTCACAGCTCATTGTATGTTCCGTACACAAAACACTTTTGAACTGGGTTCCGGGGATCTAGTAAAAACTCTGTGAGATTCATGTCATCAGAAAGAAGGGACAAGTGTTGTTTCTCCGGGGACAGTGTTGAGGTCTTTAGGCAATCTAGGCATAACTTCCCAACACTATATGATATCACCACCCGAGTGTTCTGTCTGAACATATGTTTGATAAGGCTTATTGATCCTAAACCCTTCGCTGTTATCCAGGAATCTAGATAGACACCCACGGGCCAAACCTTCCCATTGGGGTCCGAAGAATTGAAAGAACCAATACGTATCACGGTGTCTTATGTATCCTGACTAAAGTGTATAAAGTGCTGCCAATTCTCAAAATGTGAGAATGTGGGAATACGAGGTGTGTTCAAATCCTTTCTTTTTTCTATACCTAGACATGAATTTTGTTGCACTGTCTTGTTCAGAAAAATCATTTGGTGCGGTATGAGGCATGCTTTAAATAAGGCCATGGTCATCTGAACCTGCCAATCTTTTGTCCCCCAGATAGATTTTGCGTCTATTGTGTCTTTCCAAAAGTCGAAGCCCTGTGTAGAAAGTTGGGAAATTAAGGAAGCAGAGTATATCAGCTTGGTGTATATTTGCATATTTTTCTTTGTAGGTGTATGGGCAAGCCTATAGTAGTATGAGGCTGGGTTTGATGTTTCAAAGCCTGAAAAATAAGCAATCTTCTGTGCAAAAGTCTTTGAACTACTTTTTGGCGGTGTTGCGCAGTGTTCCTATTGTGTGTAATTATAAACAGCTTATGGGATACTAGCTTTATGCAAAAAATGGTGACCATAATGCTGGTAACAGAACATGCCTCCAAAATTACTTGTACCATCATACATTTCATTGTTTAAAAACGCAGCTCTAAATCTGAAAGCAAATTATGCACAGTATCTGCATCCCAATCATCAGAGAAAGTACTAGAGGTGAATATGTAATTTAAAGAAATTTTGAACAAATAAGGAATTTTCAAAAGTTCAGTAGGACCATATACATCATACCATACCCTGTCCCATGCTATTCCTTCAGGAACTGGAACCACTGTAATGTTCACCAGGGACAAGTCTCTTAGTTCACGGTGTGATGATGTATGTGGCTTAAGAACTAAGTTCATAAGTTGTACTGCAGAGCGTTCTGGGAGAAAGCGTCCATTCAGAAGTAGGAAAAAGACAGTTACTACACCAATCCAAAGTACCAGGAAAAGTGAGCCAATTGTAATCCATAGATGAATCCAGGGAACAACTAAGTCTTTTTCAGCCAAAGATAGAAAGCATATATTCGCAGATTGAAAAGGAGAGGTGGTATCGGCAGCTTAGGCTCACTTGGATCCGTTGAGAAATTTTCATAATGCACGAAGTAGCCAGACACCATCTGATCTATTCTTGGCAGCTCAACAGATTTTGTAGAACTGGGAGATGACGTGATCTGTGGCATGTTGACATAGACGTCGTCACTTTTTTAAATAGAAATTCCTGTACTTGTTGACTGTACAGTTGTAGTAGTCTCAATAGAGGAAGCATTATTTCATTTTCATTGACAGCTTCTGTTTGAAAAGTGGAGTCTTCAGACATCATTAAAGCTTCCATCTGAACTTCCTGTACGATAGCAAGAGGAGTGCAGTGGGGACCCAGGAGCCTACATGGCCTCCTGTTGAGGCATGCTTTAAATAAGGCCATGGTCATCTGAACCTGCCAATCTTTTGTCCCCCAGATAGATTTTGCGTCTATTGTGTCTTTCCAAAAGTCGAAGCCCTGTGTAGAAAGTTGGGAAATTAAGGAAGCAGAGTATATCAGCTTGGTGTTTATTTGCATATTTTTCTTTGTAGGTGTATGGGCAAGCCTATAGTAGTATGAGGCTGGGTTTGATGTTTCAAAGCCTGAAAAATAAGCAATCTTCTGTGCAAAAGTCTTTGAACTACCTTTTGGCGGTGTTGCGCAGTGTTCCTATTGTGTGTAATTATAAACAGCTTATGGGATACTAGCTTTATGTAAAAAATTGTGACCATAATGCTGGTAACAGAACATGCCTCCAAAATTACTTGTACCATCATACATTTCATTGTTTAAAAACGCAGCTCTAAATCTGAAAGCAAATTATGCACAGTATCTGCATCCCAATCATCAGAGAAAGTACTAGAGGTGAATATGTAATTTAAAGAAATTTTGAACAAATAAGGAATTTTCAAAAGTTCAGTAGGACCATATACATCATACCATACCCTGCCCCATGCTATTCCTTCCGGAACTGGAACCACTGTAATGTTCACCTGGGACAAGTCTCTTAGTTCACGGTGTGATGATGCATGTGGCTTAAGAACTAAGTTCATAAGTTGTACTGCAGAGAGTTCTGGGAGAAAGCGTCCATTCAGAAGTAGGAAAAAGACAGTTACTACACCAATCCAAAGTACCAGGAAAAGTGAGCCAATTGTAATCCATAGATGAATCCAGGGAACAACGAAGTCTTTTTCAGCCAAAGATAGAAAGCATATATTCGCAGATTGAAAAGGAGAGGTGGTATCGGCAGCTTAGGCTCACTTGGATCCGTTGAGAAATTTTCATAATGCACGAAGTAGCCAGACACCATCTGATCTATTCTTGGCAGCTCAACAGATTTTGTAGAACTGGGAGATGACGTGATCTGTGGCATGTTGACATAGACGTCGTCACTTTTTTAAATAGAAATACCTGTACTTGTTGACTGTACAGTTGTAGTAGTTTCAATAGGGGAAGCATTATTTCATTTTCATTGACAGCTTCTGTTTGAAAAGTGGAGTCTTCAGACATCATTAAAGCTTCCATCTGAACTTCCTGTACGATAGCAAGAGGAGTGCAGTGGGGACCCAGGAGCCTACATGGCCTCCTGTTGAGAATTGGCCACATAGTGTGGTTTGATCTGATCAATTGAGACAAACCTTTTGTCTCGACGGGCAGCAAGAAGCGTAAGAAAGACAGTTCAGGTCTTGCCGTTATCGTTTTAACTTCCCCAGTGGTGGCGTGTTTTACTTGGCATTGTTTTGTAAAGCTCTGTATTCTTTTAGGTCCTGTAAAACATCCAAACGATCATTGATGTCAAATGGTGTTTCAGCCGCCACTGTGTTGACACAATTGAGGTCTGGCACCCTCAACCTTACCCCAAACAGGAGCTCTTTGCAGGGATTTTCTCGGCATGTTGTTAAGTCCCCTCTGGACCCCATATAGGTGATTGACCCAAGTGCCACCCAAGCCTAATAACCTTGCTGTTAAAGGACTGCTTTAAGTCACGGTTTTTCCTCTCAACTACCAAATTCTCAGGATGACAGGGGGAGGAGTACCGCAAGGCCACGCCCAAACTTCCCATGGCTTCTTTGTAAGCCCGAGAGCTAAATGCCGGGCCCCGGTCTGAATGTAGTGTGCCAATTGCAAATGTCCCAATAAAGACTAGCAGATCCTTTATAACAGTTCGAGCTTCAGCCGAGCACCGGCGCCAAACCCACAAGAATCTAGGGCATGAATCCACCGCCACCAAGATGTACATGTAAGCCCCGTTAGAGTGTAAGGGGACGCAGTGATCCAAATACACATGTGCAAGAAGTTTGTCTCAGATTAATAAATGCGTTTGTGGTCGACTTGCTACATTGGAGCCCTTCATCTGCTGGCAGATGTCACATTTGAGGACAAAGTCTTGGTCTGTTTAGTTAGACCCGGCCTCCAAAAGCGCTGTTTCAGTAATGAAACTGTGGCAGTGATCCCTGCATGTGTTGAACCCAGACCCTCATGTGCAGCTAGTATTAATCCCAATCTGACATCAGTGTTTAGTATTACTCTATCCCCCACTCCTGGAATTTGAGCATACAGAATGTTTTGCCCATCAAATTTGTAGGAGTGAAAAGTATTTCAGCAGGGCTGAGCTGTTGCGCATGGCATTGACAGCTTTTATAGCTGTTCTATCTATTCCCGGGCTAGAGCCAGTTATTGCAGCAACTGCAGCAATGTGCACTGTTGCCTTGGCAGCCTTATCCGCCATTGAATTCCCTTCAACATGAATGCCAACACGTTGATGACTCAATGTATGAATAACATGAGCCCATGACAGGCCTTCTTTCAGCTTCGCCACTTGTTCCCAGAGCATTTTGTGCTTTACTGTGCAACCTTTGGAATCCCTAAATCCATTCAGGCCCCAATAATGTAAATATTCATTATAGGACTGGACACAGTAAGATGAATCACGCACTCCCCCCTTTCCTCTCGGATCCTACACCAACCACCTGCGGAGTCCGCCAGGGGTCCTCCCTCAGCCCAACGCCCTTCAGCGTCTACATGGCTCCTCTTGCCCCCATCGTCAGAACCTACAGACTCAACATTGTTTCATACGCATCCTCTCCCTATCCACCGAAGCCAACACAGCCAAACACTACTTCCAAGAAGGCATGGAAGCGGTCGCCAAATGGATGAAAAGCAGCTGCCTACAACTCAACACCAACAAAACAGAAGTACTTATCATGGGCCCACACAACGATGCCTGGAATGACACCTGGTGGCCCACTGCCCTCGGTAGCCCACCAACCCCCACGGACCACGCACGCAACCTTGGAATCATCCTAGACTCCGAGCTCAAAATGGACCGCCAGATTAACTCCATCACATACTCCTGCTTACACATCCTCCGCCTCCTACATAAGACCTTCAAATGGATACCCCTAGAGCACAGAAAAACCGTCACCCACACCCTGGTCACCAGCAGACTCGACTACGGCAACACACTCTATGCCGGAATAAACAAAAACCTCACCCGCAAGCTACAAAACATCCAGAACGCCGCCGCAAGACTGGTCCTCAACCTACCACGACACTGTCACATCTCCCAATACCTGCGCACACTCCACTGGCTCCCCATCGAGGCTAGAATCACTTTCAAGATCCTCACCCACACACAAAAAACACCCCTCAACACCAGACCAGCATACCTCAACAGCCGAATCATCTTCCTTGCACCCCAAAGAACCCTACGATCAGCCCAGCTCTCCTATGCCGTGGTTCCCCACACCAGAAAGACAAAATCAAGAGGCCGCTCCTTCTCCTTCCTCGCAGCCAGAGCATGGAACGCCATACCGCTCCACCTCAGCCAAACAACATCACTCCTCATCTTCACGAGAAACCTCAAAACCTGGCTCTTCGAAAGAACCCCTCCTTGATGGACTGGAACCTGCAACTCCCCTCCTCCCCTGCACCTTGAGACCCTTACTGATGAGTAGTCACGCTTAATAAACCTGTGATTGATTGACTATGAGTGTGGGAAATTCATGTTCTGTATTTTGAAGAACTTTTAGTTCCGTCAGCTACGCCGTACAGTCTCTTTGAGACTGTTTGTGTGTTTTTCCAGAAAGAAACTTTCCGTCCTGCATGCACCCTTTTTAAATTGTGCATGCCGCAGAATATTGCTGTTCCATTCCTACAGCCGGCTGGGCAGATCCATCAGTATATATGATACATTCTTATCTATCTAGAGGCATTATTTCATTCGGTAGAGGAATTCTTGTTTGTACTGCAGGAATGCTTGTGTTTGTAAAGTAGAATCAAATCTGCAATCTAATTCTGTTACAGTGAGAGAGTTAGCTCATTGAACCCATTGTGGATGCAGTGCTTTAGCATTTGGAATGCTTGCCTTCGTAACGGCCTCTATGGTCCGTACTGGGGTTACGACAATTATGTGTTTAGCCTGTGCTAGTGCTCTCTCTCTCTCTTTGTATATTTTCTGTTGGTGCAAAACGCAGTTCAGTGTTTGTGTACAAATGTGATTTGTATGCAATAGGTACTCCATCGCCTTCATTAATAGTAATGTAGATGTACCTGGTTGGTCCAGCGACTAAGCAGATCACCAGATTAGTCATGTTGAATGTTTGGAAGCAATCATGTCAGCTTGCATGCAATGTAGGATATCAGTATGTTCCTGTGTCCAATGGTGTACTGATAAATCAGGTCTAACTAAGTCAAAGAAAGGTTTTACCCTTTCTGGGTAATCCAAAATGTCATGCTAAAATTGTAGAATCCTAAAATGGATTGTAGTCTTTTCAGAGTCGTTGGAGGATGGAGCAGAGCACATTTTTCTAAAAACTGTGCGTTAGGCTTTTGCCTTCAAATGACAACTAGCACCTTGGTAATAGGACAGTGAGGTGGGCAATTTTTGTTTTTTTTTAAATTGAATTTGTAACCCAGGTGAGAACACCTAATAGTTATATGGTTCACTCTAGCCACGTGTTCCATTAATTAATCGTCTGTCAGATAGATATCATCTACATAGGACAATGCCTCCTCATCAAAATTTTGAACTAACTCCGTTACCCTGGGGGGCGGAGCTTGCCCGGCCGAAAGATGTTCGCGATCTGCTAGAGCTCCGCTCAACACCGCCAAATATTTTGTCAGAATCCGCTCATAATCCTGCTGCAGCAGCATAGCTGCGACCTGCGCTGACTCCCTGGACAACAGTGCTCCCGGTGAGCGTGGTCCGCTCACAGCTGCCCTCCATATATCCGAGCACTGCGGGGGCTCGGACGCCGCGGCGTGGTTTGGCCTTGAATCCCCGGCCTGGAGTTTGGCATTACCCGAGGCCCCTGCCACCTGGGCCGCGCTTGCTGGTGCGGCACCGAGCGTCCCTGCGACAGCTGCTTGATCTGAAGCGGCGGGGGCTGCAGATCCGGAATCCGCACTTCGGGTGGCCCGAGATAGCTGCCGGATGCCTGCTGTGGCGCCCCCGGGTCCTGCTCCCGACTCGCCGGTGCTCTGCTGCCTGGACCTGTTTCCTCTGCCAGAGGAGCGGTTATTTTGCGCGTCGGACCGGTGAGGACTTGGGGCAATGCTTTACTCTTGCGCTCTGGGGCGGGGTGCTTCCCTTGGCTCGGCGCAGTGTTGGTGTCTCCCTTGCATCTGCCCTCATTCAGTGCCCGCCTGGTGATGCTCCTGACAGTTGGTGCCCTCACTCTTCGTGCGTCCTAGTGTCTCCTGAGTGGACGCTGCCTGCATTGGAACCCTCGTGGTCACGTCTAACGCGAAGGTCAGTTCTCCACCAACTGGCTGAGCTTCGATTCTTTTGCCCCTGGAGACGCTTTGACACTGTGCTGCTCCCCCGATTATGGGTCTTGGCCACTGGTCACGAGGTGGTGATCTCGCCCTTCCGCTCTGGGTTCCCTGTGCCTCCCCTATTGTGTACCACTTACCTGCTCGACTCGGCGATATGGGGAAGGTCGACAGGGCCCAGCCTAAGCTGCAATTTGAGCAACGCAAATCCCAGCGAAACGAGGAGGGCGTGGAGGGGGCCCCCTCCGAGACTGACGCCTCGACGGACGACCCTGTAGGTGACATCAAACAAATCATTGCCTCTATGCAGCGGGGCCTTACTACCTTTGACTCCATGATAGACGCGCTGGCTTATAGAATGGACCGGGTCTCTGAGTGCGTCGACAAACACTCTGAGCGTCTAGACATGGCGGCGTGCCTTATTACCGAGGTGGAGGAGGCCCAGACGAATGCAGGGGACACGCGGATGCAGATGGAGCATGTTCGCTTGTCTCTGCGAGACAAGGCAGAGGACCTAGAGGCCCGGTCGTGCCGCAGTAACCTGCGTATAACTGGGCTAGCGAAGTCCACTGCAACAGGAAACATGGAGCAGTTTGTGGAACGCCTTCTGACCTCCCTCCTAGGCGCAGACACTTTATCCCATATATTCGTGGTGGGGAGGGCGCATCGGTCGCTCGGGCCTCGACCCCAGCCCCTCCCCGTCCTATCATCGCAAAAGTTTTGAATTACCAAGACAGAGACGCTGCGCTGCGAAAGGCGAGAGAACTGGGCCCGTGCAATATGAGGGGTCGGCTATATCTCTGTTCCCTGACTTCACTCTTAAAGTGCAGGAGGTGCCCTCCCAGATTACTTAAACTTCTTCGAAAGGCTCCCACACAGATTACTTGTGTGTCACCCCTGAGGCGGAAGCCGGATGCTGAGAGTGTGCTAACACTTGGTTGTGTGTTTTTAATTTTTACGCTGTGTGCTGTGTTAACAGTCAGCCTGGTTTTTAATTGCATGCGCTTGCCCTCCTCTTAAAAGCGCTCCTTGTACCTGCTTATCGCCCTCTCCTTCCTCAGCGATTCTCCTCGCCCGGCAGATCTGGTGCTGGGTCGAGTCGAGGGTGGCCGCCATCTTGGGAGAAGGCAGGGGTAGCGCTCTAGTCGCGGCTGCCTCCCGCCCTCCTCTCCTCCCATAAAATGCACACTGCCCCCCGACAGCGCAGCGGACGGGCGCAGCGGGCGCGCCGGCGGCGCGCCAAAGGCAAGCCCGTCTGCGCCCGTCCGCAACCGGCCGGGACCAGGGGCCACAAACCCTGCCTCTGCTCTAACGTACACTTCTTGCCAGCTTCGCACTTATCAAGGTACTTGGCCCCTCAGCCCTTTCACGCACCATCGCATTCAGACCCTGAACATTGCTGCCCCTTCCATCCCCTCCCCCGTCGCCTCCTTGCCCAGTCAGCAAGCTACCGTTTCCCCTGTGTATTCTCCCCTTTCCCCCCCCCGTTCTCCGCCGGCGGCCTCTGCCTACCTTCTCAATACCCGCTCAGCAGGCAGGCATCAGCTGGAACTTTACAACCTCCTTGACTCCGAGCTCCCCGATTTCCTGTTTTTGACGGAAACTTGGTTCTCCGTTGATTCCCAGCCTGATGTCCTGTCCGCACTCCCCGACTCGTACTACATACTCCGGGCTGATCGCCCCGACGGTAAAGTCGGCGGGGGGTGGCATTGATCATTCGGTCTACTTTTCAGTTTCAGCCCCTGTCCTTCCCTCCCATACCCAAAATTGATTTCATAGTGGCCCGTTCGGTGAATATCTCCGCACCCCTCACTATAGTTCTTGTATATCGTGCTCCTCAAACAATGCCCCATTTTTTACCCGCTCTGCAAGAACTTTTAGCCACCCTTGTGATCAATAATTCGTCAGTCCTTCAGCTGGGCGATTTTAATTATTGGCCTGGCGACCCTAGGGAAGATCTGGCCTCCAAAGACTTTTCCGACACTCTCCGCTGTCTCAACTTTATTTCCCACATTCACGCCCCCACCCATGATCATGGTCATATTCTTGACCAAATTTGGTCGGCCAATCGGGCTCTTTCTCCGACCACTATTCTTCCCTGTTCCTGGTCGGATCATTCGATCATTTCCTTCTCTATTGATTTACCAGTTATTGACAAGTCGCCCTTGCCCAAGAACGTCCTTGCTGCCTCCATTCCTCTCTGATAACGTCCTCCCCGGATTTATCGGCCCTTCCCCTCGACCTTCAAGTGGACGCCATTAACACCTGGCTATCTACCGCTTGTGATCGGATCGCTCCTCTCAGGACGGTTAGAGCCGGTCGTCTCCATGAAGCCAATAAATGGTTTTCTAGTATCCTTAAAACCCTTAAACTGGCTCTTCATCAGTCAGAGCGCCAGTGGAGGCGCAACTACTGCCCCGCCCGGAGGGATCAATATAGGTCTCGTTTAAACAACTACAAGAGAGCTATTCTCTCGACCAAATCAGATTATTTCTCTGGCAAAATCTTATCAGCAGCTAACAAATCTAAGGAGATTTTCTCCATCGTTCATAATCTGGCCTTATCTGATAGAGTCAACCCCAATCCCATTCCTTCACATACTCTCTGTCTTTCCCTCAATGATTATTTCTTTGAGAAGATTGCTAATATCAAACTGAATATCTCTTCACCTTCTTCCCATCCTTCTCCCTTTTCTTTCCCCCCTCTGTCTTCTTCTCTCACTCACTCCCCCCCCCCCCCCATCTCGAAAGAATCCTTTCTGACCTTGCTCAGAAAGGTCAAATCTGGCTCCCCTGTCGATTGTGGACCGGCCCGCATCCAAAGGGAGCTATTTACTGGTTGTCCCGATCCCCCTTTGTCCCTCCTTAACTCATCTATCTCTCAGGGAACAGTCCCGCCTCAATTCAAATCGGCCATTGTCATCCCTATCCTAAAAAAACCTGGTTCTGACCCCACCCTCCCTGCTAATTTTAGGCCCATTTCTTTGCTTCCGTATTTAGGCAAGATCCTAGAGAGCCATATTACCTCCTGCCTGTCGACATACATCGAGGACAACCATCTTCTGGCTTCCCATCAAGCTGGCTTTCGTCCGGCTCATTCGACAGAAACGGTGGTCCTCTCTGTCCTAGATGAGCTTAACAGCAAGGCGGATTCCAACTGCCCTCAAGCCTTGGTGCTTCTTGATTTGTCCGCTGCCTTTGACACAGTCGACCATTCCATCCTTCTCGACCGTGTCAGGGCAGCGGGCATCCAGGGCACCGCTTTCTCTTGGCTCGCGTCTTTCCTCCAAGGCCGGTCGCAGGCTGTTCAGCTCTCTTGGTACTCTGCCCCACCTCGTACAGTGTCCTGTGTGGTCCCCCAGGGTTCCTCCCTTTCCCCCTCCTTTTTAACCTTTATATTCACCCCCTCATTGTTTCTCTGCTCAATATGGAGGTGTTAGACCTGGCACCTTGGCGTGAGTTTCCCTTCCACTTTTTGATGGTGTGCCTCGACTGTTTTGCTGGTGTTGTCCGCTCAGGGCACTGCGCCACGGCTAATCCGTGCCGCAGTGCAAGTG
This sequence comes from Triturus cristatus, assembly GCF_964204655.1. NCBI lineage: Eukaryota > Metazoa > Chordata > Amphibia > Caudata > Salamandridae > Triturus > Triturus cristatus. The sequence goes on from NC_140580.1 coordinate 780,947,165, forward strand.
CTCCCTAAGTAAAGTGTACCTGTAATTGATGTCCATGATTGGTTTATTGGATTCACTGTCAGTCCCCAGTAAAGTGCACCAGGGGTGCCAGGGCTTGTGAATGCCAATGCTGCTGGTGGGCTTGCAGCGCTGGTTGCGCCACCCACGGAAGCGGCCTTGTAAAGTGTGTCTAGGGTCTGCCACCGCAGACCCTGTGCGCGGTCCCGGACCGTCGCGCTGACTGCGCAAGTGCCCCCACTTGCCAGTCCCTAAACCTTCCCGTACCTACATATTAGCCACCCCTCTGGTAGGCCCAAGGGCAGGGTGCATTGTAGGCATAAGGTAGGACATGCCCTGATGTGTGTGGCATGTCTTAGTAGTGAATTACAGCCCTTTCCGTTCTTCACTATTGAAGGCTACCTGCTCTCCATAGGCCAGGATGGGCTGCTGGGATCACGCCAACGCTGTGACCCCAGTGGACTCAGAGAGCATGGTAGAAGTGTCAAGTTTAGTATGCCTGAACTCAGGATGATAAAATACTTCTTGTAGTCAAGTCTATTTTAGTATCCTGGGTTTGTAAATACTACTTTTAGAAAGTTAGTATTTACTGACCTGACCATCTCAGTCCGCCTCTGCTGTGTGTATGTGTTCTGCCTGACAACAGTAAGGAGCAGGGTTGGGGAATCCCCAGAGACAGGTTGGCTGCCAGGTGGTGGGTAGAGAGATTACACCTGGATGGGTGGGAGGAGTACACCTTGACTCTTGAATAGACCTGTGCTCTGCCACCACAAAGCCGGCGCCACCCCCTGTGGGGCGGCTGATGTCTCTGCCCTGCTGCTGAAAGGAAAGAGCAGAGTCACCATAACAAAGTGCTCCAGAACTGGACTGAGCCAGGCCTAGGCCCCCTGGCGCTAAAGAACAAAAGAATCATGGTATAAAAGTAGGAGCCTGGCTCCTAAGAAATCAGAATCCTGTTTACCACAAAGAACCTCTGCCCGACTAGAAGGAGAAGGAGACGCTGGAGGAGCTGGCCTGCTGCCTGCCTTGCTGAGAAAGGAGAGGAAGAGACTATTGAAAAGACTTTGCTACTTTGTGCTTGAACATTCTCCAAGGGCTTGATCTGAGCTTGCCCCCTGAACTGAACCCCAGGACCAGTGGGTTCTCTGTGCTTTTGCTCGTCCTCCAATTCGAGCCGTGTGTGCATCCCGCTGGAAAGAGACTGCGCCCCTCATCGCCCCTCCTAGGGCCGTGACACTCAGAAGCTCGCCTGCCTCCAACCCGTGAGAGCCCCGCTCCGTCCCGAGCCGCTCTCTGTTCCCGGGCCAGGCCGCCTGCATCCCTGTCACCGCCTGCCATTGGAGTGCGCTGAACGCGCTATCACCCCTCCCGCCGGAAGCCGTCCGACGACTGTGATCTACGCCGGGTCATCCAGCTGCACTGACCGTGCCCTGCGACCCCGCTTCGCTCTCCCCGGACACCTCAGGCCGCGCCGCCCCCGCTGTGGAGACCCTCCGGCACCGCCGTGCTAAAGGGTCGCTGGCCGCGCCTGCCTACTTGCCCACACCTGCTGATTGAGGACCCAAGAACACTTCCCAAGCTGAGAGTCGCACCGACCTGTGCCGACTCTTCACATCACGAAAGAAGTTCCAGTATCGGGCTCGGGGCCCGCAACGCCTTATTTCCCCGTTCGCAGGAGCCGATCTCTGTGAGTACTGGAACCACAAGTAACATTTGCAAGAGACTACAAGGTCTCCATTTGAAACTACGAACAAAGAACATTTGCCTGCTTTACAACCTGGTGGCATAGCGAAAACGTTATTGGTCTTGTGATAAGTCTGCTGAGATATATATCCTTATTTTTACATAAAGAATCGTATTTTTATATATATCCAAGTCTGGTGTCCGTTTCTGGGGGGATTGATGTATTTACTGTGTGTACGATTGTAAGTGCTTAACCACCAACGCCTGAGGAATCGCCTTGGCTGCTCACGCCACGCACCTAGAGGGTGAGCAAGGGTCATTCGCGAGGGGTTATCCTGCGCCCTGACGTGGAGGAGAGGGTTCCTGCTTGACACAAGGGCAACCTTGCGCCAACCAGAGATCCCCGACTCTAACAGGAGGTCTCCGTTTACAATTACGCTGATGACCTTCAGTTAATATTTGATCTCTCCTCTTCCACCAATTCCCTTCCTAAATTCCAAACCACACTTGTCTTTATTTCCGATTGGATGAGTTGAAATCACCTTAAACTCAATTCGGATAAAACGGAGCTGATCTTGACTGGCGGGCCCTCCAGCCCCTGGTCTCTCTGCCTCAGTTAGAACCCTCGGCATTAAAATCAGCCAGGACCTCTCCATGCGCCCTCAGATCAGCTCCGTCGTCTCTTCTTGTTTTCTTTCTCTCCGGATTATTCGTAAGATCTCCCGTTTTTTTTCTTTCGATGCCCTTAAAATTATCATTTTAGCCTTGGTTCTTTCCCGCCTGGACTACGGCAACTGCCTGTATGTGGGCATCCCCGCCTACGAGCTGCCGCGCCTCCAGACCATTCAGAATCAGGCTGCCTGCCTTGTCCACCGGCTCCCTAAATTTCACCACACCTCCCCCCTTCTTAAATCCCTTCACTGGCTTCCTATCCTGTACCGTACCCTCTTCAAAATGGGATGCATAGTCTTTATGGCCCATGCCCGTACAGCCCCTCTCTTCATCAACTCGATGGTCACTCACTACTTCCCCAGTCGCAATCTCCGTTCCTCTAGCCAGGCTCTTCTCACTGTTCTTCGCTTCCGCAAGTCTAGAGCAGGTGGCACCAGATTTTCCACTCTTGCCCCTCGCTTCTGGAACAGTCTTCCATTTTCCATCAGATCTATTACCATCTATCTACACTTCCGGAAGGCGCTCAAGACTCACTTGTTCGCCCTAGCGTTTCCCTCTCTTTGATCACCCTTACTACTCTCTCCGCCTCCTGTAATCTCTTAGCGCCAGGAAACCGCTTGGTCACAGTGCACTCTACAAATACTTTCAACTTCAACTTCAGTGTAAACTGCGGGACCAGCACATCGAATGCGCTATGTTATATTCCGCAAGACTCAAGGTCCTCTTTGATGGGAAGCCGCGCATATTTTCAGACCCGCAAACACTTCAAAAGGCCTTCCGCGACTGGGAGAGGGCCAACAAACGCTCGAACAATCAACACGCTTCTCCCTCACAGAATGGAGACGCTGGGACTATGGATGATAACGACTGACTGTCTGGTGATAACTCTACTATATGTTATGTATCTTTCCCGCTTTCATAGTTGATGGTGCGGTCACTTGTCACTGTGCTTTTTGATGGTCTATAATAGCCCTGTGGCGAGTGTAGTGACCCTGACAACACATTGCCCTAGTGTCTGCTTTCTCCTCCCTTATGGAGCTCCTTAATAATATGCCCCTATTGACACCCATAGTGCGCAGCCGGGGTATCGCCCTTTTCCTCGGGAGTTTGCCTATCCGAGGCTATCCTGACTCCCCCGAGCAGAGTTGCTCTGTATGTTCCTTGTTCCTAAATGTACCACAGATAAGCTGCAGTAGGATGGGTAATGGCAAGCGGTGTTTGTGCGGGGGGTTGGCTCAGTTTGTGTAGCTGGGCAACATCTGCCCCACTGTGTTAACCGCTGTTTCACTTTTTGTTGGTGGGTGTTTTACAGGACCGATGGGTGGGACTCCCTCACTCTTGGTTTCCTTTATTGTGAGGGTTGGGTGGGTTGTGGCTTGCCTCTGCTGTGTTGGGGTTAGCAGGGCATGGGTGGGGGGTGGTGTGTTTTTATAGAACGTTTTATTTATGCTTGGATCACCTTTTTTCCTTTTCAGGTTGTAGGGGGCGGTGGGTGGGGCCTGCCTCTGTTTGGATGCTCCGCACTCCTTTTATGTCCTTCTTATGTCAGACATGCAATCCAGGGCGGTAGCACCATGGCGCCTGACCTTTTTGACATGGAATGTGAGGGGATTAAACGATCGTCGTAAAGTGCGTAAAATTCTTGCATACCTGAGGCGCAAGGAGGTAGACGTTGCATTACTACAGGAGATGCATCTGCAGCCGGGCAGTGCTCTCCTTGCAAATCACAAAATAGTAAGCACCTCTCATGCGGCTTACTTTACATCACACTCCAGGGGCATCTTAACTTGGATTAATCCTAACACTGGCCTCCGACTCGAGCCCTTGATTACAGACATGACAGGAAGATACACGGTGACACGATGTTATGGCTCTCACTGGGAATTCCTAGTTGTTAACTCCTACGGCCCTAACTATGATGACCCTGACTTCTATCTTTCCTTGTTTGAACTACTCCGGAGCCGAAGCTCCCTCCCGATTTTCTGGGGTGGTGACTTTAACTGTTTTCAATTTCCCTGGGGCACCCGCCAGGGTTGTCCGCTAACACCGCTGTTGTATGCGGTTGCAGCTGAACCGTTGCTGCAGGCCTTACGTGAATATCACGGTCATAGAGGACTCCGCTTCCCTCGATACAATCTCATCACATCTGCGTATGCTGATGATACCCTCCTCTATGCCAGGGACCCTGAAGTGAACCTTTCCCTGGTAATCCGGGAGGTCCTTCGCTTTGGAGACCTCTCTGGCTTAACGATTAATTGGGATAAGTCTCTCATCTTCCCCCTGACGCCTGCAACGCTGCAATTTCCATTAGAGTATCCACTGCAGTGGACTACGGAGCCCGTATGGTATCTTGACATCCAGATCCACTCCGACGCGGATGTGATCTTGAAGGCCAACTACGGGACAATGGTTGGAAAGCTCACTGTTGACATCGATCGCTGGATACGCCTCCCCCTTTCTTTGACCGGCCGTGTTGCCTTGATGAAAATGATTGTTCTCCCGCGCCTACTTTTTCTCTTCGTTAACATACCCATAGTCCTCCCGCAGCAACTGTTTTGCGACCTCCGATCACTAATGACAAAACTAGCGTGGGCGGGCAAGACCCCGAGGGTGGCGTTGGACACGCTTATGCTCCCATACTCCTCTGGGGGGCTAAATGCCCCAAACCTGGAACTGTATTATAGAGCTGCACAGGCCTCACATGCGTATAGCTGGGTCCACGGCCCCCCGGGATCTAGCCCATCTCCAAGTGGAGTGGGTTGCTGCTGCCCCGCATTCATTGCCACATTTTCTCACACAAGCCCCTTCGCGTAGATGTGGCATCCTTGATTCAATCAATTCTTTTGCTCATGCGTGCAACGTGCTCCTTGATATATATGATGGCGCACAGCTCTATTCCCCCCGACTGCGTGTTGAGTGGTGCCAATGGTTCGTGCCCAGTTCGGATCGGGGGACCCTTGACTCCCTATACAAGCTTCATATTCAGACTATGGGTGATCTCTTTTGGGGGGGGGGGGGAGGGGAGGGTGTGCTCCTGGGGGGAAGCGGCAAGCACTACTAACAAACACTCTGCTCTGACTAAATTTCATTTTTTTAGAAATCGTCATGCCTTGCTGGAAGTTTTGGGTGAGGAGCTACAGGAACCCCAAGATATCCCCCCTTTGTCTCTACTCTTGAGCGCCCAGAGCCCATGTAAATTGATCTCCAAACTGTACACTTCGGCTCTCATCACGAAGATACCCTCCCTAAACAAATCTCGTCAGGCTTGGCAAGTAGACATTGACACCCCCATCATGGACGATGTCTGGTTCTACTGTTGCACAGTGACCCGACAGATCTCTATCAACGGCCGACACCAGCTTGCCCATTTCAAATACTTGCATAGAGTGCATCATTCCCCCTTGAGCTTGTTCCGGTTTGGATTACGTGACACTGACGACTGTGAGCGCTGAAGATCCCCCCGAGCAGGTTTTTTCCATTTGGCATGGCTCTGTCCCCCAGTTGCACACTATTGGGCTGCGATCTTTCATAAACTTAGCGACATATTGGGATCTCCTTTGGCCCCGCATCCTTTAATGGCACTGTTAGGTTATACCAAACCTCTTAAGAAGGCTATGCGCAAATTGGTTGCTTTTGGCATCCTATTGGCTAAACGCAGACTGGCGATGAGATGGATGAGAGGACCGTTGCCAACCCTGGCGGAATGGGAGCGAGATATGTTATATTGTCATACTCAATGGGAGGTTTACAATGAGATGAGGCCTCCGAGTAATCTGGGGTCTCTTTGCTCAATACTGCGCTCTTCAAATGCCTAATACTGATGCCTCTGATGACTAATAACTGTTACTGGCTGTTTTCGGCTCATTTATGCTCTGTGGTGCTGTTGCTGTGGACCTTGCTCCCCTTTAGGCTGTCATCTTACTGTAAGGGTTCTATATGTCGGACAGGCGACCTGCAAATCACTTTGTGAAGTATCGCCTTCTCACCCCTTGGATTGCCACATCCCTTGTGATGCCTCTCCCCACCCACCCTCTCAGTGTCCCGAACTGCCCTCTGGATCATTATTGTTTATTTGATCCATTGATTATGAAACTTGTGATTTGCATCTGTTTTTTGTTGATTCCTGTTTTTCCATCCCTTTCAGATATGTATTGATTCGTGTTTTTATTCTTTTGTTGTGTATTTGAAAATTTAAAAAAATAAAATAATGTAAAATAAGGGGGGAAAAAACTGTTACCCTTGCTGGAAACAACCTGGGGCTGTTCTTATACCTATCGGGTAATCAACAAAATTGGAGTTGAGAGCCTAGCGCCACGAATGCTATCAAATATCTGCTTCCAGACGCTATATTTTGGCTGAAAAATCTATTTGAGATGTTCAGTGTTGTTTTGGACTTTTTCCGCACTATGTTATTCATTAGTGCGGCACTGTGTGCATTCTGTACTGCAAATGTGTGTGCGGATGCGTTCAAATGTCTGCAATCTAAGACTAGACAATATGAATTATCAGGTTTTATTACGGGAAACAAAGAATGTATTCATAGATGAGGTGAAATCCTCAATCACACCGTGGTATTCAAGTTGATCTAGGATCTCCCTGACTTGTTTTTGTGCCTCATGTTTAATTGGGTACTGTCTCTGAGGTTCAGGAATTGATTTTAATGAGATTTCGTGATGAGGTGACTCATCATCACACCCAACATGGTTGCAGTAAAGTGCAGGAGCTAATGCTAGTGCCCACTCCTGCACGTATGAATTTTTAACTGGCTCCGGTACAAGGTCAGAAAAAGCAGGTAAAATAAATTCTTCTCACATTAGGCAATACATTACTAAATCAAGTGGCAAATCCTTTTCGGACAGAAGAATGTCATAACCGTGGGTCAGGTTCTCCTAAAAGAGACCCTTCACTTTACTGGGTATGCCCCCTCCATTTGGAGTGTTATTTCGTATATAAACAATGCGGGACACTTACCCTCGTATAGGTGTTACTACGATGATGTACTCACTCAGCGCTACTACCCCCAGAAAGTCCATTAGGTTCAGGCAAACTATGGTGACTTCGGCCACACTGTCCAGCATCATCATTGCCCATTCCCCGCTCCGAAGCACAGTCCTCAGTAGCCTAGGCATTTCTAATTTTAATCCTGGCTACCTTCTTTTTTTTTTAAATTAATGTTTTGTCTTTTGTTTTTCTTCCTGTTTAAAGATGTAATACGAAGTGCAATGTGTCTCCCTTTTCCACTTGACTCGCTCTTCCGATCTGTACTCTGACCATCCTTCTCTATCCGAACACTTTTCCGATGCATCCTGAAAGGAACAAGATGAACGTGTATCAGTATCCTGATACTTATCAGGCTTTCTAATATTGTCACAGTTTCGCAAGTTATATCTCCAGTCGGTGTGTTCCTGTTCAGGAGACCCTCCCTGTGACCGTGTTTTGTTTATTTGATTTTTTTGTTTATTATCCCATTTCTTCGTTGAAGAATCAGGTGCTTGCTTAGAGTTATCTCTTTCAGATCTACTCTTTACTATTGGTTTCCCAGGTTTGGCTCCCAGATTATCTCTGTCTAGAGAGGCATATGTATCTTCGATAATCTTATGTAATTCGCACTCCTGCTGTGCTGGAGTGAATTCCCTCAGGCGTTGGTGTATGTCCATCACTGCTGCCTTCCATCTAATTATAGATACCTGGGCAAAATTGCCCATCAGTTTCATTCCCAGATCTAAGGCAGACTCTGCCCCGTACTCATTCATAAACTGTTTCAGTACATCTGGTATGACTGCTTTTGAAGGGGTACATGTGTTCTGGTGTATACTGCAGCTGAAGACTGTACCCCATTCCACTAATTGGGGAGCCATCCCCATCGGCAAGCAAATTGTCAGTATTCTGTGTTTTTCCTGTGGGCCTGTATGGGGAAAAACAGATTCAAGCTGTGCTGTTTTTGGTGTTACCCAGAACAGGATTTGCTCCCGGCTGGTGGGAACTTTTCCCATGATTGCATTTAGTGTTTGCGGGCTAATACCTGAGGTAGCCATGTGTGGTTGTGTAGCCTGAGCAGCCCCCACAGGTCTCATTACACATTGAGCAAGATTTCTGTCCATTTTTACTAGATCTCTGTAATGTTTGCGCACTCCTGCTGCTGTTAAGGCAGCAACGTCTGAATGCGGTGTGTATGATGCTAAGACCAGCCAAGACGCTCTGTCTCTGCTGAGCAGACCAAGTCTCACATGTTCTGTTGTATGGGGTAGCACGCCTTTAACCAATTAAGGTGCTCTTGGTATGTTAATGGGACTTCTAAGTCCACATATGGAAAATATTCATCAGGTGGTTCATCTTCAATGTAAAAACCAAAGGAAATGATGGACGGAGTGTTGAACATTGCAAGCACTCACCCCCAGTCAATTGATCTGGGTTTAATCCATCACCGTTCTTTAGCCCACTCTGCCACCCCAGTTCAGAGATGGCCATATGCAAATCAGTCTGACCCTGTGCCTCATGGGAACAGTCCAGCCCGAACTGCCAAGCCATGTCTTCCCTGGACCGGAAACAAGCTTCCTAGGACCGGTTTCTGGCATTTCAGCCGTCTTCAGCCAGGCTTGCTTGAATCCAGTGACAAAGTGAGCAAGGGACTCACGTCTGAGCATACCCTGCCAACTTATGGCGAACAAAGCAAAAACCAAAGGAAATGATGGACGGAGTGTTGAACATTGCAAGCACTCACCCCCAGTCAACTGATCTGGGTTTAATCCATCACCGTTCTTTAGCCCACTCTGCCACCTCAGTTCAGAGATGGCCATATGCAAATCAGTCTGACCCTGTGCCTCATGGGAAGAGTCCAGCCCGAACTGCCAAGCCATGTCTTCCCTGGACCGGATCTTCAATGTATTCATGAAATAACCTTGTGTGTGCATCTGCAGGCGGGAATTTAACACAAGAATAGAATACCTCTCTCCTGAATGCTTCGTGTACCTCAACCACCAAGGTAACATCTCCACCTGTTGCCGGGAGGCCATGTTGTAGTAGTTTCATGGGAACTGCCTGTCTGCAATTTTCGGAAATATTTAGTTCAACTAACTGTTCCCCAACGTCCTCATCTAGTTGTTCGGCCATTGTTAGAGCAGTAGTATTTAGTCAAATTGTTATAGAGATATGGTGTGCACAGTGTGGGGACCTATAATCCTCCAGCTTGATTAACTTTCAGCCAATACAGGGTATGCCTACTCAGCTGAGGCGGATTTGTTTCCCTTCTCACTACTGATGTCTCCAGTTAAAATGTGAGATGGGGTTTCTGAGAAAGCACAACTGAACTACTTATATTTGACCGCTAAATAAGAGCCTAACCAACACTGGCGGCACCATGTCGTGTAGTGCCTACCAATCTGTAGGATCTGCACATTGTTCAGACAACATAAACTAAGGGCTGGGTGTCAAGACTGATTCCAGACACCCCTGCAGGATATGTTGGCCTACAGACCAGCTAGCTCACAGTGCCACTGTAAGCCCCCTAACCTACCAGGGAGCGAATGGTTTCTGGCAACCACTGAACATGACAACCCTGATTCCTGAGGAATCATGGAAACAGTACAGAACCTTTCGCTCAGTCACAGGTGCTCACTTATTCTCAGAGAAATATACAGAGAATACCCAGTGGAACATTTTCAATAATATTTATTGCACCAACATTACTTTTGCATAGAATATGTGTGCTGCGATGATTAGTAGACAGAAGCAGATAAAAACAATTACAATCACCAAGAGCGTAAATTGTAGATATAGTTCTACCATGGTGTGAAACAATTGTATAAATGCAGGCATATAAACAAGACAGTAATCTAGCATACTCCTACTATGCAAACCCTACTCCAAGTGTACCTAAAGTGTGTGTAGGTGTAAAGCCAAGAATCCCCCCAAGGGGCGATCCAACCCCATTAACTGATAGGATAGAGTGACTGTTTTCTGACTGTAATGATGAGTAAACAAAATATGCCATCAAAGTCAATTTCTTGAAAGAACCATTATTTGAACCAATCTAAGAAGAAGGAAGCTAATTTTTACATGAAACAAATGCATGCTTTCAGACCAAGTAATTCATTCATATACACATAAATACACCTGTACCATATGTGGCCACAGGTGCATTTGTATTTAGTTGAATTACTTACTTTCCAGGTTTACCATCAAGGAATGCAATAGGTTCATGAATCCACATAGCTGTGGGGGAGCAAATTTCATGTCCTTGGCCCACCAGAATCCCGAGACATAGTAATCCAGCAGTACTGCTTCATACAAATTATACAGCGGTTCCTTAAATTTCATGAATTCTTCCAGTATCCTAAACGAAAAAGTTAAATATTAGAACATTTTGTTTTTCAAATTTACATTGAGTTCAAGGATTTAAAACGTGACTTGACAATTGTTAAACGTGTAACTATGGTGCATGCAGCAACAACTGCCACAACATATTTAAGGAACAAAAATCATTGGGCCTTATTACGATATTGGGTGGACTTCAGTCCGCCAGACATCGTAGCGTACTGGGATCGCCCCATCTTAGGTCAGCGGTTCTGACCTAAGTATTATAATGCGACTGCCCATAGAGCAGTGGCAAACATCCATTGCTCAATGGAAGCTTGTGCAACAGATGGAAAAGGGCCACAGCAAAAGCTTCCATTGAACAATAGATGCTTTTTAACCGCACGGTGCTTGCCACACACGGTGCTGGGGTGTTTAGGGGGCACCATAGTTGTCACGCAGTCCCATTAGCACATGGTCAGGGGGCGGGGCCCCTACTAGGGGCCCACAATGTCGCTTTCCGACAGCCTTCCCATGTTGGAAAGGCCGACATGGAATGGCTGTCGGGAGAAAAAACAAAGTAGTGCAAATACACCTCAGCGTTTTATTCAAATATATGGAAGTGTACAGGCATAAATTACCATATGTGGAAATGAAATGCTGAGGTGTATTTGCACTACTTTGTTTATTCTATTAAATAGGAGCTAATATTTCCGTGTGAAAACCTCTTCCACTAGATTCCAGCATATTTCGGATGTTTCCTCCCTTTTAACACCTTGAAAAACGATTTACTCTTGTGTCGCTGAAACACAGAATTACTTAAGCAACGAATTTTCAGAAGTGCTCTTAGAATTCTTTGCGAATTCCATGCAAGTCTGAATTTCACAACCTTTCACCTCAAAGGGTCCCTTTAGGAGTTGAATTAGTCCACAAGGTACAGTCTTAACCCCTGCAATTTAGAAATGACACTGTTACAAAAAACGTTAATGTATTTAGATGCCGCAAAGCTATATAAAAATATTATGTATTTTTCAGTTCAAAATCACAAGCAAAATAATCACCTGTGATTTTATTATAAGTGTAAAACAAATCTATCTTCTTAAGAGCAGATGTTCCAAAAATGTGTGAATCATTAAATAGCATCCTTAAGTACACGGCATATGGAGTTTAACTGTGTTGCCCACGTCCTACCTTGATTAGGGCATGATAATAAGGAAAGGAAAAAGATAGCAGATTAGTGTAAGTAACCATAGGTAACCGTATGGGTTTTGTTCGTATGTGGCTAAGTAGCTACGGAGAAATCCAGACTTACGACCTTCTCAAGTCCTAACTACTCCTGTTCTTATTTCTTGCCATTCACAAAGTTTCAAAGCATTGTTTGAAAATATCCGAAAACGTATCTCGTCAAAACACGTATCTTACACTGTTTGCATAAATTTTGCCAGTGGAAATCCTCAGAATACAAAATAATTCATTTAAAATACAAGGACAAAGAAATGAATATATCAATGTCTCACACGACATTTGTATCAAAATTGTAAACTGCGATTAACTAATTGCGATTTTCTGAGAATCGCAATTAGGTAATCGCAATTTTCAATGTATGAAACTCCATGAGTTTCAAATACCGATTCATAGTGGGTCGCAAAGCAACCTACCTCATCATTATTAATGAGGTAGATCACAATTTGCGACCCCCCTAGGAATCGCAAAAATCACAGGGATGGTGGCCTGCTGAGGTCAGCAGACCACCATGTCTGTGATTGTTTTTAAATAAAGCAATCTTCTTTTTCTGTAAAGCAGCCCGTCTTCCTTAAAGGAAAACGGGATGCCTTACAAAAAGAAAAATGAAAAGTTTCCCTTTCATTGTTTAAGAGCAGGCAGTGGTGGTGCATGGGACCACTTTCTGCTCTTGAAAAATGCTTTTACAAAAATTCACAAAGGGGAAGGCCATTTGCGAATGGGTTATACCACCAACTTGAAGTAGGTGGTAAAATGCGAATGTTTTGTGACCACATTTCGGTCGCAAAACATTCATACATATGGATACGATTCGGTATTAGGAAGGGACACCCTAAACACACCCCTTCCTCATACCGAATCGCAAACCCCAATTTGCAAATCGGTAACACGTTTACCAAATCGCAATTTGGGTTTGATGCATGTAGCAATAGCCTTTTTTAGCATGCGTAAACGTACTGATTCTGCAAATCAGCCCGCTTGCAAACTCAAAAAGGCTTCATGCATGCGGCCCTTGGTTGGAAAACAGACATTTTACAGTCAATGCCACCACATGGGTGCATGCCCAATTCCATACACATAGCACATCACCTGTCCAAGAATGCATGTTTATCACATCAGTGATACGTACGAACAATGATACACATTAGCAGCAATGCATAAACATGGGGAAGATGTTCAATCTCTAGAAAACATGAAATAGAAATCCCATGCTTAAAAAGCAAAGACGTGTATGCCATTTATTTAAAGCATCCGACACTGGTGCTTCCCTAATGTATGCTTATATAAAATGTGAATTACTGCACAAAATCTGCATTAGGAATATGTCTTCCATGCATTGGTGTGAAGGACATGCATCTAATCTTATCTAAAACTGCTTTATCAGAGAGAAAAGCAGCTTACCAAAGAGAGGGGACTCTTATGGCATAAATCTTCATATGTGCACACCCTCTATCCATGAGAGGTGAGGAGTGGGAATATGGTTATGTTATGAGATGGAATATTTTTTATACATTTTGTATCCGAATAGAAAAAAATATACATTCTATTCATAGTTTATAGAAAAATAAGAAAATACGTTTAAATATTATTCTTCAGCAGCATGAATGCAATTCTCTTAATTCATTCTGGAACAGATCTGTAAACATTTCAAAATCTTTGAATAATATTCCGTCTTAATGCATTCAATTATTCATATAACATAACCTTATAGATTTGTTCCTCTTTTTCTCACAGTCACTAAAAATGGTGCTAATGAAGGGCTCTATCGGTGCGTAATTAATAAGAATGCAACAGAAATAGCTATAAATATAAATCTCTTTTTTTGATGCTCTAAACCTGGTAGATGCAGTGAAGCATCTTGCAGAAATATATAAGGATCTGGTCTGATATGGTACCTTATTTGTAAGCTAATAGTTTGAAAACCATGAATTCAGAAAGGGTGTAGCTTGTGACAACATCCTATTATATGCCACCAGTCGCCAACAGAATCATCTTCACAATGAAAACAACTTGATTGGGTGTATAATTATATGTCAATTTCGCATACAATTATTTCACCAAAAATTGGCCCCTCAAAAGGATTCACTGCTGAACTGAGATATTTCCCATCCACATTTTGTCAGTTAATTTTATCCTGAAGTTTTTTTCCCATTTACTAACAAGCAGAGCCGGTTTTAGCGCTGGTGGAGCCCAGTGTGAATATGTTTGTTAGCGCCCCTCGTGACTTCCTTCTCCATTAATTCCCTCACTTACCACCCTTTAACAGTGACCCTCAAGTCTTCATAACCACTCTATCACATGTTTTTCTTTTGTTTAGAGCTACTTATACCACTGTAGAGTGTCGTAGCACTTTCCATCACACAGAGACAATGAATTCAACGCTTTAACCAATACGTTGAAGTTTCCATGCAGCTCTTTGATGTCAGTTAATAGCTCACTGTTCTATATTAGGATTTGAATTTATAAATTGCAAGCAATAAAAGAATCTCTCGGACAAAAGCAGTAACCCACTGAACTATTTACATTATATGCACTTCTGTGACCAGCATGGTGCACTTGCTTTGCGGCAGGTATATTAAACCTCTGTGCTACTCCCACTAGAAAAAACAAGATCGATCGCCAGCAGGTCCAATATTCACCAGAATTTTCTTGACATTTTTATTGTTGCCTGAAACTTGTTGAAGGCAAGGAACGAGGCAGCAGGTGCTTTAAAATCCACTAAATGTGTGACAAGACAGCACCCCATGAAGTCAGCAGCCGGTGCAGTGGCACCGATCGCACCACCCTAAAGCTGATCCTGCTAACAAGCTCAGTAATCACAGCTTCCTGGTCGACTTGTGCAAGAGCATGAGCTCATTTACCTATACTTAGGAGATGGAAAACTACTTTAGCTATTTCATGGCGATAATGCCGAGCTTTGTCAAAAAAGGGTTTTAAGAAGCCTCTTATCTTCTGGAAAGTAATATAACATCCAAAAGAATTTTGGGAAAAGCAGTTCTGAATTGCCTCCCAGGATTTAAGCATCTTGGGAGACAAAAAATCTGAAATCAGTTGAAAGCTGGCATCTTCCCATTTGTAAAGTACTCTTAATTCTATACTGAACACCATCTTATCACACTGTTGTATGGTGAAAATTTATTTATATAAGGTATTGAGCAAAGAAACGTTTTTTTCAGAATCCAATCATCTGCAACGTTGTACATATGTTTTTTAGGATATTGAGGAGATTTGATAAATAAGGATGCATTAACAGATGATTCGTTAAGTATTATATTTATCATGGCATTGTTGAAAACTTTAGTCTGGGTAGACAGGATAATGCTATGCAATCGAATTATAAAATTGGCCAGAGGGGATAAATAAAAAAGACTAAGATCCTGAGAGACAGACCATCATTCTGAATACCAAGCTGAATTTTACATAGTTTAATTTGAGGTCTTTGACCTTGCTCTCTAAATGTAAGCATTCGTTTAGGTAAAGAGTCATAACATTATTTTGTGATTTACTAGTGTACAGGACATATTAGAAAATAAAATGAAGGAGGTCTAAATTTACATTTTGATTTGAGCAATTCAACCTATTACCGTCAGAGGAAGATTTTGTCAACTTTCAAACATCTTTGTTATTAATACATACTTATTGCTATTGTAGGAAATTATATATTATATATATATATATATATATATTATATAATATATTATATTATATAATATATATCTAAATAATATATATCAGAGATAATCAGTGTGATCAAGGGAGCTTGACTCTCGAAACGCGTAACAGTGAGAATAAAACTCGTTACTGCATCTGAGAGTGCGTTGCTTATTTGCGAATCTTTTTTGAATCAATTTTGCCGGCGGTAACTCTACCGGCTTAACGCACCACCCAACTACGGGCGAGTTTCCCAGGAGGAGCCGTCTTCAAAAATGTGTATATATATATATATATATATATATATATATATACACATTTTTGAAGACGGCTCCTCCTGGGAAACTCGCCCGTATATATGTATGTATATATATATATATATATATACCGTGCGTGCAGGGTGTGCGCATAGTGAAAAACCAGAAAAAAATAAATAAATAAATAAATACATAACTTAGCATTTAAAAAACCGTACAAATTCACTGAAAAACACATAGGTTTCACACACGTTATAGTTAGGAATTATCATTTACAAAACCTTGCAAATTCACTTAAAAAACCATAGGTTTCACACATGTTATAGTTAGCTGTACATTTCACTCGTAAAAAACCAATGAAATTCCACGTTATAGTTAGATCAGGTAACTATAACTTGCGCGACCGCAATCCACAATGTGTAATTTCAGATGTCATCATTGATGTCATGAGTGATGTCACTGACCATGTCATGAGTGATGTACGATGTGACGTCATCAGCAGTTTATTGTGGGCGCGCAAGTTATAGTTACCTGATCTAACTATAACGTGGAATTTCATTGGTTTTTTACGAGTGAAATGTACAGCTAACTATAACATGTGTGAAACCTATGGTTTTTTTAAGTGAATATATATATATATATTACCTACTGGCGGTCGCCAGTAGGTAGTTATAGTTAGGACCACGTTTCCATAGGAAAACCTCAACATTCTATTTTGAATAACTTTGGCGCCGGTCGACGAATCCTCGCGAATTTCTCAAAATAGGTGGGGCGCTACGCTCCGCTCCTACCCTGAAAGTCTCGGGGGGATCCGTCAAGCGGGGGCTGAGATAAAAGGGGGGTCCCAAAACGCGTTTTTCCCATGCATTTTTCCATAGGACCTTTAGAACGAGCTACAGCCCGAACGGCTGAACAGAATTACTCAAAATTTTGCAGAGAGGTAGTCCCTAGGTCAAGGAAGTGCCTTTTGTAGGTTTGGTGTAAATCTGTTCAGTAGATTCTGAGAAAATAGCCTTTAAATCAATATATATATCTGAGCCCGCTTACGGTACGCTTACCGTACGCTTACGGTAAGCGTACGGTGGCGTGCGCGAGCGCGATTCTGATTGGCTCTTAGATCTTAGTAAACATTCGAATCGGCCGAAACCAGGAAGCGGCGGCCGCCATTTTGTGTATTTCACTCTGAAAAAAAAGAGTGAAAACAAGGAAAGGGGGCAATGAGGAGAGTTACAGACCCCCTAACAATTGTAAGGGGGTCAAAGAAGGTCAGAAAAGTTCCAAAAAAACATTTATTGATTTTAAAAAAAATCACGGGGTACGCGTACGGTAAGCTTACGGTAAGCGTACGGTAAAAAAAAAAAAAAAAAAAAAATGAAAAGCAGATTTAAGAGTTTAGAAATTAGGGAGCTCTAAAAAGAGCTGTTGTGTTTATGAAGTCATTTTTTTAGTGGTACCTACAAGTAAGTACCGATGCAGAGTCTAAGGTTCAAGAGGAAGACTCTGTTCCCTTCATCATTGAAGTGCACACCATCTCCTCTATAAATGTCTTGCATGTCATAACGCAAGTTGTTGTGGTAAATGGCACCCATACCATAGTCACGGAGGAAAGCAGAAACAGATTTGTTGACGTGCTTTCTTGCTTTGTCAATCTGTGGACAGAAATGATTGGACCAGTTCCATTTTTGCCTTTGGCATATGTTGGAAAACACAAAGGCAGTTTTAGGGAAAAGTGTAAACAGTTGTGCAAAGGTGTCCTTCATAAGCATTTCCAGACCTACCCCAGTCAAAGTGCCTAGGTCATTGCCACCACAGTGCACTATTATGAGGTCAGGGTGTTGGATTTGAATGAAGGATTTCACCAATGGCATCAATTGGTGCCACTTTAACCCTCTCTGACCAATCCATTTAATGTCTACATTTGGCAAAGCAAGGTCTCTCACCATATCTGTTTTCTCTGCAAACTTTTCACTCCAGAAGACATAGCTGTGCCCTACAATCCACACTGTGAACATCTTCAAAGGAGAACTGGATGCACTCAGGAGGTGTCTTTCAGTAGAATGGCAATATGAAAAGAAAGACAGTTTGGAAATGGAGGCATACATATTTTTTTAAAACAAAAAGAACTGATTGGCTGTTTCATACCATTCCAGACTAAAAACTAGGCTGTATGTGAAAATTAATAGAAGCATGTTTTGTATTGGTACAAAAAAATGTGTAACCAAAGAACAGTACTATGGATTTGCTGTTAGGTTTGAAAAGTCAAGCACTCTTGCTCTGTGGAATTGAAACATTGTGTGTCGAACTTCTGACCTAACTGAACACAGCAGTGTTCCATGAGCTGTTGCTATGGTAGCAGGCAGAAGTCAAGTTGGGGGAAGGGTACTAGGCAGAAGTCAAGTTGGGGGAAGGGTACTTTTGGAAAAGGGTTCGTTTTCAACCAATAGAAATGTGTGAATACATGTGAAAAAAAGGGGGAAGCACTGAGATTTGAAACTTACATGTATATGTGTGGAAAAATAGAGGGAAAGTTTGCCATTATCTGGTTCTGCTGAGAGGAGAGAGGTGAACACAACAGAGATCCTGGCTCTGATAATCTGCTGTTTGAGTGTCACATTTCTTTCACAACTAACTAATTTTAAAGGTGAGTTTACAGTTTGAGAGGGGATGTATGTGGTAACTTAAGAAATGAATAATAGAAATGGGAATTGTTTTTGTTGTAGTTACACATGGTGGTTTCATAATGTGTCAGTGTGTAAAAGTGATTTACACTTGCCCCGAAAAAAAAAAGAGCAGTAAGTGTGCTTTCAAATTGGCAAAGAAATTTCGTTTTGGGACTAATGTGAAAACATGACTCTGTGTGCATAGAAGAATTATAGGCAGAGATTTATTGCGTCTTGCTCTGGTGATTTTACAGTTGGATTAGATGGAAAGGGGGAGCGAATTATTGGGGGAAGAAGCAGAGGCTTAGCACACACCCATGTCCTTGCCGTGTATAGTCATGCACAGTATTTACAAGCCAGTGGGGTTTTCAGGTTTAAGTCTGTAATGCAAATACATTCAGCATCACTAAGGCTGGTTGCCCTTGCTGGAGTGTAGGCAGTCACAGAGAATGCACATGGTGGTGGTCTGAAAAAAAAACAGCTTGGACACGTGCAATTAAATAAATCAAAAATAGTGGTTTCATAATGTGTCAGTCTGTAAAAGTGATTTCAAATTGTAAAAAGAGATTTTCACTTGGCCCGAAAAAAAAAGAGCAGTAAGTGTGCATTCAAATTGGCAAAGAAATTTCGTTTTGGCACTAATGTGAAAACATGACTCTGTGTGCATAGAAGAATTATAGGCAGAGATTTATTGAGTCTTGCTCTGGTGATTTCACAGTTGCATTAGATGGAAAGGGGGAGCGAATTATTGGGGGAAGAAGCAGAGGCTTAGCACACACCCATGTCCTTGCTGTGTATAGTCATGCACAGTATTTACAAGCCAGTGGGGTTTTCAGGTTTAAGTCTGTAATGCAAATACATTCAGCATCACTATGGCTGGTTGCCCTTGGTGGAGTGTAGGCAGTCACAGAGAATGCACATGGTGGTGGTCTGAAAAAAAAACAGCTTGGACACGTGCAATTAAATAAATCAAAAATAGTGGTTTCATAATGTGTCAGTCTGTAAAAGTGATTTCAAATTGTAAAAAGAGATTTTCACTTGGCCCGAAAAAAAAAAGAGCAGTAAGTGTGCTTTCAAATTGGCAAAGAAATTTCGTTTTGACACTAATGTGAAAACATGACTCTGTGTGCATAGAAGAATTATAGGCAGAGATTTATTGCGTCTTGCTCTGGTGATTTCACAGTTGCATTAGATGGAAAGGGGGAGCGAATTATTGGGGGAAGAAGCAGAGGCTTAGCACACACCCATGTCCTTGCCGTGTATAGTCATGCACAGTATTTACAAGCCAGTGGGGTTTTCAGGTTTAAGTCTGTAATGCAAATACATTCAGCATCACTATGGCTGGTTGCCCTTGGTGGAGTGTAGGCAGTCACAGAGAATGCACATGGTGGTGGTCTGAAAAAAAAACAGCTTGGACACGTGCAATTAAATAAATCAAAAATAGTGGTTTCATAATGTGTCAGTCTGTAAAAGTGATTTCAAATTGTAAAAAGAGATTTTCACTTGGCCCGAAAAAAAAAAGAGCAGTAAGTGTGCTTTCAAATTGGCAAAGAAATTTCGTTTTGGGACTAATGTGAAAACATGACTCTGTGTGCATAGAAGAATTATAGGCAGAGATTTATTGCGTCTTGCTCTGGTGATTTCACAGTTGCATTAGATGGAAAGGGGGAGCGAATTATTGGGGGAAGAAGCAGAGGCTTAGCACACACCCATGTCCTTGCCGTGTATAGTCATGCACAGTATTTACAAGCCAGTGGGGTTTTCAGGTTTAAGTCTGTAATGCAAATACATTCAGCATCACTATGGCTGGTTGCCCTTGGTGGAGTGTAGGCAGTCACAGAGAATGCACATGGTGGTGGTCTGAAAAAAAAACAGCTTGGACACGTGCAATTAAATAAATCAAAAATAGTGGTTTCATAATGTGTCAGTCTGTAAAAGTGATTTCAAATTGTAAAAAGAGATTTTCACTTGGCCCGAAAAAAAAAGAGCAGTAAGTGTGCTTTGAAATTGGCAAAGAAATTTCGTTTTGGCACTAATGTGAAAACATGACTCTGTGTGCATAGAAGAATTATAGGCAGAGATTTATTGCGTCTTGCTCTGGTGATTTCACAGTTGCATTAGATGGAAAGGGGGAGCGAATTATTGGGGGAAGAAGCAGAGGCTTAGCACACACCCATGTCCTTGCCGTGTATAGTCATGCACAGTATTTACAAGCCAGTGGGGTTTTCAGGTTTAAGTCTGTAATGCAAATACATTCAGCATCACTAAGGCTGGTTGCCCTTGGTGGAGTGTAGGCAGTCACAGAGAATGCACATGGTGGTGGTCTGAAAAAAAAACAGCTTGGACACGTGCAATTAAATAAATCAAAAATAGTGGTTTCATAATGTGTCAGTCTGTAAAAGTGATTTCAAATTGTAAAAAGAGATTTTCACTTGGCCCTAAAAAAAAAAGAGCAGTAAGTGTGCTTTGAAATTGGCAAAGAAATTTCGTTTTGGCACTAATGTGAAAACATGACTCTGTGTGCATAGAAGAATTATAGGCAGAGATTTATTGCGTCTTGCTCTGGTGATTTCACAGTTGCATTAGATGGAAAGGGGGAGCGAATTATTGGGGGAAGAAGCAGAGGCTTAGCACACACCCATGTCCTTGCCGTGTATAGTCATGCACAGCATTTACAAGCCAGTGGGGTTTTCTGGTTTAAGTCTGTAATGCAAATACATTCAGCATCACTAAGGCTGGTTGCCCTTGGTGGAGTGTAGCACTGTGGACATGGGCTTTTTATAAAATCTGAAAAGTGGTTTCATAATGTGACAGTTTGTAAAAGAGATTTTCACTTGCCCAAAAAAAAGAGCAGTTTGTGTGCATTCAAATTGGCAAAGAAATTTCGTTTTGTGACTATTGTGAAAAGAAATGTAGTAATATATTTAAATACAAAAACAGATTTTTTTTTTTAGTTTTTTTCAGGTATTGCTGAAGAACAGTGAACAAAATTTAAGATGCCTACAAAATCTCGAGTTCAAAAAACGCTAAAAAAAAAAACTATATTTGAAGACAACTGGAGGACCAAAGTTAGTAGAAGATGCTGATGTTGGGAAAAAGAAAAAATCTTCTGGTAAGCAAAAAAAACAATTTCTAAACAAAATATTCAAAACAAAGAAAAATGTACAAAATATCTGTTCTCGGAAAAATGTAACAAAACATAGAGAACAGCAAAAAATAGAGAATTTTGTTAATGCAAATATACCTTCTGCAATTGAAAAGTTTAACATAAACAGAAAAACAGCATTTAAAGAGATACGTAGAAAAATGTTTCAGAGAAGAGTTATGTCCAATTTGATAAAGGATATAAAGAAATATAAGCAAAAGGCTAAATATTACAAGAGAAAAAAAGAAATTGAAGCCATTGCAGCAAAAGCATTAGAATTAAAAAGGAAACTATTCATATTAATTTTGAATAGGATGCGTACATTAGATAAAATGGTTAATGTACTGAAATCACAAAGCAAAAGCAAAAGAGTAGTGAACAGAACAAACTTTTGTAAAGTGTTTTTAGGAAAGTGGATGCATAGTTCAAGTAGTGAACCTTTTTTTAATGAAGAGAGCTATTTTCAAAGTAATAGTTTGCTGCATGCAGTTGACACCAGAGGTCGTTCATACGAAGTAAAAAATGGTTGCATAATGGAGAAGGAGATAATGGTTCCAAGAGATGAGGTACAAGTGATGGCAGATGAGGCAATGGGGAGACGTCCTAAAGCCCCAGTGTACACTTGGAATTGTAGTAGTATTTGCACTGTGCGTCAGGAATCTATTGACAGATTTCGAGAGTTTCTAAGAGAATATAGTAAAAAAAGTGTAAAACAAAAGATTAAGGTGCTTCAAAGTCTGGATCCATGCAGAGTGAGAGAGAATACTGGTTTGCAGGGTCATTCTCTTGCTTGTCTATCTAGAAAAGTGTGCAATAGTGTTTTCCATCATTTTAGGATGCTGGCTGTTCATCATACTGGAATGAGAAAGTTTGTGAGACGGTTGTATTTTGCCAAAAGTCCAGCAATAAAGTTAAATGAATTGAATAGGGCTCTGTTCCGAGGAACGGTATCAGATGTAGAGAAGGTTGTTGATGAAATTCAGTTTTGTTACTTTGGTCCTGAACAAAACAGTGCAGAGAAGGACACAGTAAATGAGGCAGAAGTGGAAGACAATGTAGAACCCTCTGTAAGTAACACATTTAATGATCACATAACAAAATTTGAAAAAATCTCTAATGAAAGACCAAATTTTACTTGTATTTGTTGCCGCAGAACTCATTATAGAAAACAAACTAGGAATGTTGATCTCTACAGAAAGAGTGAAAATGAAGATAATTATAAGTGGAAGGATTTTGCCACATATATATTTCTAGAAAATTGTTTTGAATTGGGTGAAGATCAGCGTATTTGTAAATACTGTTATAACAAGTTAGAGGAAAATAGAATGCCGACCAGAGCTGTACATAATAATTTAGAATTGGATGCTATTCCTGCTGAACTTTCTGAATTAAATACATATGAGTCTATACTCATTCAATGTGTTCATCCGTTCCAGACCATAGTACGTATGGAGCCCAAAACTGGTAAATTACCTCCTTCAGATTTACTGAGAGGTTTAAAAGGTAGAGTGGTGTATTTGCCCTTGGATTTGAAAAAAAATATGGAAACTATTGATGCGGATACTTTGGAAACTGAACCATTAATTATTCTGGTTAATGGTGTACCTACAAAGAATAAGAAGATTTGGCAGGAGCTGGTAGATGTGCGGAAAGTACAAAGAGCAAATTTGTATTTGAAAAAAAATAACAAATGGTATGAATCAATTTATATAGAAGAAGAAGAAGAAGAAGAAGATTTACAAGGAGACACAGAAACACCAACTGGACAAATTGAAAAAGTGGACAAGTCAAAGGAAGAAGAAATTTATGAACATTTTAGCATACATCCTCTCCATTCGAAAGAAGTTATGGGAGACAATTTTGATCTCTTTCAGATGAAGAAAGCAAAAGGAAATCCCGTGAGTGTATGGGAGGAGAGCTTGGAAGCTCGATGTTTTCCCCAGCTGTTTCCTAAAGGAAAAGGAGGACGATACGATGAACGTCCAGAACAGATTCCAGCTTCAGAGTATCGAACTACAAGACTATATGCTGAAGATCCCAGATTTCGACAAAGTATTCCTTATTTGTTCCATCTTTTATTTGAAAGCGACTTGTCTGCACTGTCTTATGCAGTAAATCACATTTTAAAAAGTGGAGTACATTTACAAAATGTGTCTGCTAAGGATTTTATGGAGAAAGTGCAGCACCGAGATGATCATTTGGAAACACAACTGATCAATCTGATGGCTTGTCAGCGTGGGACAAATGAATATTGGTACCGACGCCATGGTGAACTAAAATGCATGTTACGCAATTTAGGAACACCAACATGGTTCCTTACCCTAAGCTGTGCCGAGTACGCTTGGGATGATTTACTGGATTTTCTACGAGAGGCCAATTCAAACATTAAAAACATCGAATACAAGACAGCAGGAGAACTGTGCTCATTGGATCCGGTTAATGTTTGCAGATATTTCAATCATAGATTTGAGGCTATGATATCCTTCATCTGCAATAAAAAAAATCCACCCCTTGGAGAAGTAGTGGATTTCTTTTGGAGAAAAGAGTACCAGGCAAGAGGTGCTCCTCATATTCATATGCTGCTGTGGATCAAGGATGCCCCAAAGTTTGGAACAGATACTGATGAAGCAGTGTTATCTTACATTGAAGAATATGCAACATGTGCTATACCTAAAAGCACAGAAGAGAACAAGTTAAAGGAGCAAGTTCTACGTTTCCAAAGTCATCGGTGTGGAAAATACTGTCGACGGAAATACAAGAGCAAAGAAAAATACTACACTAAATGTCGATTTGGATTTCCTAGACCTGTTCTTTCAAATGGAAGAGTCAACAGTTTTATGTCAGCTGTGAGACATAGTATCACAAGAAAATCACCTAAGAATACCTACAACCTTAAAAGAAAAGAAGAATCAAAAAATATAAATGACTACAACCCAGTCATTTTATCCATGTGGAACGCTAACATGGATATACAGTATGTTGCTGACAATTCCATTGCTGTTGCTCGATATGTAACGTCTTACATTACGAAATCAGAAAAAACAGAATTGAAGGAAATGTGGGAAGAGATTTCTCACGAGAAGACTGTCAGTAAGAAGCTGTACAGTTTCAGTTTGAAGATGTTATCGCATCGAGAAATTGGATCCTACGAATGTTCAGATAGGTTATCTTCTGCAAGTCTCTACTCGAAGTCAAGAAGAATAATTTGGGCAAGTTTAGGCCTTGCAGCAATGAGAAATCGGGTACTGAAATCTGTTGGAGAAATTGAATATTTGGCTGAGAATGACCCAGAAAGTACAGATATATTGAAAACAAACATGTTGGACACATATTATCCCAAGAGAAGTCATCATCTGGAGAACATGTGTCTGTATGAAGTGTTACAGAACTACATTTATTCACGGAAAGCTGCAGAAGACATCAACAGTGGAAAATATAAAGTTGTTGGTGAAGAAGGATGTTTGGTGAAGCAAACCAAAGGAAGTTTGATAAATCACCGGAAGCTGAGTTGCGACACTACCGACAAGAAAGAATTTTACTACTTGGCTCTTTTACAGTTGTTTAAACCATGGCGTACAGAGGATGAACTACTGGGAGAATTCCAGAGCTATGAAGATTCTTTTAATGCTTGCAAAGACAGCATACAATGCAGTACATTCTCAACTTATCTGCAAATGTTAAATGAAGAAATTGAACAGGAAACTACAATTGCAGCAGAAATAGCTAGAGACAGTTCTCAGGACAGCCAAAGTTCAGGAACATACAGTCAAGATCCCCTAGGACAACCAATCGTTGAAAATGAAGCATCAATAGCCATGAATGAAGTGGAAACGGCTATGAATCAAGGTCAAGAAGAATTTATAGACTTAGAAAATTTGGAAAGACAACTGAATCAAGAGCAGCAACAAATTTATGAAGAGATCAAAAACAAAATTGATCACGGATTTCTACATATCAAAAAAGAGTGCTCATGCACATCATTTCATCCAATCAGGATGTATGTAAGCGGACAAGCTGGCACTGGAAAAAGTTTCCTAATTAAAGTCATCAGAAGCTACCTAAAGCAAAAAACGGATTCTACTTTGTCTTGTGTGGTTACTGCTCCAACTGGGTTAGCAGCATATAACATAAAAGGAATCACCTTACATCGTTTGCTAATGTTACCAGTGGAGCATGAGAACAAAATACAATTCAACAAGCTAACTGGAGAAGCATCCTTGGAAGTTTCAAGAGTATTGAAGAAGATGCAAGTTCTCATTATTGATGAGGTGAGCATGGTATCAAACTTAATGCTTGCCTTTGTGCATTTAAGAATGCAGCAAATTTTGAAGACAGACTATGACGTGTTATTTGGTGGAAAACACGTCATAGTTTTTGGGGATCTTTTGCAACTTACTCCAGTTAAAGGACAACCAGTGTTTAATACTGTGACACATGAAGACACGAAGAAGTCATTGGGAAGCATTGGAAATACAAATATTTGGTCCTTCTTTGAGTACAAGGAACTTACAACTAATATGAGGCAAGCAAACGATGAAGAATATGGAAGTATTCTGAAAGATATCAGGATTGGACTACTCACAGAAGTTGGGAAAAAAGCATTACAGAGTCGGCTGCTACATAATTTATTTCCAAAGGAAGAAATAGTTGCAGAGAAAATATACAAGAATATTGCAGAAAACAAAAGTGTCATCTGCTTAATGCCAACTCTACGTGAATGCTCAATATTTAATGAGGAGCTTTTGAAATTGGAAAAGGAAGACATCAGGAAATTGGAAGCAGTGGACAAAATTGAGGATGGAAGAATTACTGTCACAGTAACAGGCAAACTGAAAAATAAATTGGACTCACTAGAGAAGAACATCTCCAAAACAGCAGGATTAGAAAAAAATCTATATGTTTGCATGAACTGTAGAGTGTTTTTAAGGAGAAATTTGGATGTTGAGAAAGGCTTAGTGAATGGAGCGATGGGAAGAGTTGTGGGTTTTATTAATTATCAGAAAAAAGAAGGAATTGAATGTTTACAGATAAAATTTGATCAGATAGATGAAGTTAAAGATATTTGTCGTTGTACAGTTCGTTTTATGCTTGTGAAAGACTTATATGTACGTAGGAAGCAGTTTCCATTTTCACTAGCATATGCTGTAACTATCCACAAGTCTCAAGGATTGACTGTAGATTGTGCATTTGTGAACATTGGTTCAACTGTGTTCAAAGAAGGTATGGCATATGTAGCTTTGTCACGAGTCAAAACATTATCAGGTTTATTCATGATAGACTTTGATGACTCAAAAGTTAGTGCTGATACAAACTGTGTAAAGGAGTATAATAGATTAAGAAGAAGCTATGCTCCTCATTTAGGTCAGTATCCTGTGTTGGAGAAACGTGTAGTTTCTCGTAAAAGGAGAAATGAGAATATCTGTAATGAAGATGTAGAGAAGAGGAAAAAAAAGAGGAGTGATGTAATTGCAAGCAAAAAGAAAAAGGAAAATGAAGAACAGGTTGTAGGATGTCATTTTGAAAATAGCTCTGGTGTCAACTGCTACGCAAATGTAGTGCTGAATGTTGCATTTTATCTGGAAAGTTTGCAAGAGCAGATAATAGTAAATCAGGGAAAAAGATTCTGTTCAGAGCTGAGTCTCCTTTTTCAAAAGCTGAGTAAAGATAAAACTCAAATAGAAAGTGCTACTGACATTAGAAAACTTTTAGATGTATGTTCAGGACGAACACAGTTTTCACAAAATGAACAGCAAGATGCACACGAATTTTTGATGTATTTTCTTCAGGTAGTGGAAGAAGAAGGAGTTCCCATTGACATTTTTTTTGGTCTCTCTTATAAATGGGAACATAGTTGTGATAATTGTTATAATATATGTGGCTCTATTGTTGATAATGAAAGGTTTATTTATTTGACATTGCCAGAGAGTAAAACAGTCACTTTTGCAAAATTAGTTAAAGATGCTAATCATAGCATGAAATGTGGTGAGTGTAATTCTGACATGTTTTCATCATTAATTTTAAGGGAATACGGACAGTATGTAATTTTAATGATGCAACGATGTAGAGCTGATGGTTCAAAATTGGATACTTTAATAAAGAAGTTTACAGGACAGCAATTATCAATTTCAGGAAAAACTTTTGTAACTGTTGCAATAATTTTCCATGATGGACCTACTGTTACTTCTGGACATTACACAGTTTATCTAAAATGTGAAAAAGGCTGGACACTGTGTAATGATTCCCAATTGATTTTCAAACAACGTTTGCCTTTTGATTTAGCAAATTCCTATCTAATCTTCCTGAAACCTAAATTTTAGAGAGACTTGGCAAGATCTGGACAAAATAATTTTACCATTTTACTGGATTACCATTGCAATTTTGTAGAAAAAATATTTTTATAATTATCATTTGGCCTAAAGGAAAGATAACCAATTGTAATGTGGACTTTTTTAATTTTTAATGCAATTTTGAAAAACCAATAATTTATAGATAATCGGTAACTTCTGCACATTTTAAATTTTGGAATGCTATTGGACTGCCATTGGAAATTTTTTCAAAAATGATTTAAAAAATTACTATTTGGCCATGTGGAAAAGTAAGCAATTCTATTGTGGACTAAATAAATTATTCAAAAAATTTTCGTGAACCAAAATGTTACAGAGAATCGCTGAGATCTGGACAGATTAAACTTTAGAATTTTAATGGATTTCCCTTGGAAATTTATTCCAAAAAAAAAAAAAAATACTATTTGGCCTAAAGGAAATGAAATCAGATGTATTTTGGAGTTATTTGAGATATAATATTGTGATTATACTTCTGAAACAAACATATCAGACGGTATTTTAAAGAAATAAGTATTGTTTTTAGATGATATTTTTTTAGAATAATATGCATTTCTGTAATGATAAGTTTAAGTGAGAAGAGATTCTGGGCTTTTTTAATACAATCTTTGAGATTGTTATTTTTTTTTGCCCGCTGTAAAATGATGAATGCAATTGCTTTCACAATTTATAGTGAAATGCAATATATTCTGAAAACAGCAAAAATAAGGCAAAAATATTTTTTTGAAAAAAATGTAAATATGTATACTGTATTATAAATTGTTAAAAAAATATTAATACTTTTTTCTTTTTTTTCAGATCGATATAGAAAATTTTCGAAAACTACAACCATTTTTAAAACTATTTTTTAAAAAAACAAATGAATAAATATTTTTTGGAGTGAGTATGGTAAGTCAATAATAATAATTGTAGTCTCTCAAGGACCTTGTAATGTGATAATTGATTTTTAGTGTTTTTTTTAAAAAATAAAAAAAAGGTACGCGCACCGTACGCGTACGGTAAAAAAAAAAAAAAAAGGTTTTAAAAAACATATGTAAAAAAAAGATGAAAGATAAGGTTGGCTCTTAAAAGAACCGTTGTGTTCATGCAGGGACAGAGGAAAGGAAGCATGGGAAAATCATTCAAAGCTACAAATGTGCTGATCTATTTTGTTGTTCACTAGGGAAACACTGGTCTCCCTATGACAAATTAGACCTTTACAAAATGTGCAATGAATATCAACCTTCCGAAATCGAAGGTTCATTTCCAGAGGGCCAGCAAAAGGAGATTCTCCCCCCACAGATGAAGGGCTCACCTGACCTGCAGAAGAAGGAGTCAGCCCTGCAGATGATGGTCCAGGCTGAGCTGCTGTGGATGTACTGGCTCGTCTTTCTGAAGAGTTACCTCCAAAAAGATGACCATGTGTCCTTCCGTGTACATCCTGGAGGTGCCTCTTCATGGTGTGATTCCCAAAGGAATACTTCCTGTTAGGATTACCTCTAGAAAGTACACGCTTACACAGACAGCAAGTAACTAAGGGTGCATTCACCTTTTGCTGGCCTTCTGGAAAAGTAAAATAATCCCAAACATAAGAAGGCTTTTGTTTCCTCGATCTCTGCCTCAAGACAGTGCTGCTGGTGCTAGGCTCACTTTCAGAAGAGCTCTGCTGTTCTACCATCGTATCCCAAAGACAAACCAGCTCCTTCTCCCAAGGGATCACAATCAGAAATGAGGGGAATGGGTGTGGTGTAGGAGAGTTCTAGAACTGAAAGTAGTTTCAACCAATCAAAAGTTGTGTTTCATGATCACATGACCTACCGTACGCTTACGGTACGCTTACGGCAAAAAGTACGCGTGCGCGTAAAAAAGACACGCGCTTCCGCGCATGCGCATAACAGTCACTCCCCGGCACTTCCGCGTAACGTGCGCGTGTGGCGTAAGCGCGCACGCGTCCCACGCGCAGTACGCGCGGCTACGCAAATTGCGTAACTATACGCAAGCAGCGTAGATAGATTACGGACGTTGCGTAAACCGTACGCTTACCGTGAGCTTACGGTACGCGTACTAAAAAAAAAAAAAAAAAAAAAAAAAAAAAAATCTGGTAATAAATTTTACATGTTTATTTAAAAAAATATATTAAAAAAAAATATTTAAGGATTTTAAAAATTTAAGCATAGTCTTTATATAATGAAAGAAAATTAAATTAAAAATATGTTTGAAAAAAATGAAGAATAAAAAAAAAAATTAGCATTTAAAGAACCTTGCAAATTCACTGAAAAAACCATGGGTTACACACACGTTATAGTAAGGAATTAGCATTTTAAAAACCTTGCAAATTCACTGAAAAAACCATGGGTTTCACACACGTTATAGTTAGGAATTAGCATTTAAAAAACCTTAGAAATTCACTGAAAAAACCATAGGTTTCACACACGTTATAGTTAGGAATTAGCATTTAAAAAACCTTAGAAATTCAGTGAAAAAACCATAGGTTTCACACATGTTATAGTTAGCTGGACATTTTACTCGTAAAAAACCAATGAAATTGCCCCGTTATAGTTAGTTCAGCTAACTATAACTCACGCGCCCGCAATGCACTGCTGATGACGTCACATATTACATCACTCATGACATGGTCAGTGACATCACTCATGACATCACTGATGACATCTCAAATGACATCACTGATGACCTCACTGATGACATCATCCAGTGAATGTGTGTTTTTCTGAAAATTAAATATGTTTTATATATGTATATCTCAAGGTCGATGGAAGAATAAATGGGTATATAAGTGTCTAAATGGATGATTTGTTTTTAAAAAATTGATTGTGTAACTGACTGATTAAGTGTATCTCTCACTTTATGTATAAGTGGCTGCATGGGTTGGTGAGTAGCTACATGGGTGTCTATATAGGTTAGTAGTTGTTTTTTTGAGTATCAGTCTGAGTGTCTGTATGGTTCGGTGGGGGGTATTACGTAGTGCATAGGTGCATGAATGAGTGACTCACTGTTTGTATGTGTTGAAGACAGCATGTGTGCAGGACTGTATGGGTGGATGAGTGTGTGTATGGGTGTGTTAGTGAGTGAATGACTGTCCCAATAGTGTCTTCAGGAGTAACTACATATGTTTTAAACTAGTATATGTGACTATTGGTGTATATATGTGAGTATATGTGAGAGGGACAGATTGAAAGAGTTCCTGTATGAATAAGTAAGTGTTTCTATAAGTGATTGTTTAAAAGACTAAGTATGTGTAAGTTTCCGTAGAAGTAAGTGTGGTGGTGTGTGTATAACTGTATATGCAGGTGAATGTATGTTTGATTCTTTATTAGCATGAGTGACTATGTGTGTGAGTAACTCTATGGATGAGTGGCATTATGTAACAGGATGTATAGGTGTATGAGTACATATGATGAGTGAGTACATGTATGAGTGACTGTATAGGACTGTTGGTGAATGAGTGGATGTGTATGTGGATCTTAGAATTACTGAAGAGGTTGTTGTAACTGGTATTGGTATGTCCATTGTTTTGAAAATTTTAGTCTCTATTTTTGAATGTGTGTATCAAAGCTTATATTAAGGTGAGAGGAGGTCTGCCACTCTATCACAAGGATGATGTCATCAGTGAGGTCATCAGTGATGTCATTTGAGATGTCATCAGTGATGTCATGAGTGATGTCACTGACCATGTCATGAGTGATGTAATATGTGACGTCATCAGCAGTGCATTGCGGGCGCGTGAGTTATAGTTAGCTGAACTAACTATAACGGGGCAATTTCATTGGTTTTTTACGAGTAAAATGTCCAGCTAACTATAACATGTGTGAAACCTATGGTTTTTTCACTGAATTTCTAAGGTTTTTTAAATGCTAATTCCTAACTATAACGTGTGTGAAACCTATGGTTTTTTCAGTGAATTTCTAAGGTTTTTTAAATGCTAATTCCTAACTATAACGTGTGTGAAACCCATGGTTTTTTCAGTGAATATATATATATATATATATATATATATATATATATATATATATATATATATATATATTTCCACTTCAGTTCGCGCTGATCTCTGCCTCTTCGCAGGTGGCGGGCTACCGGCAGGGTCGCGACCCCTCCAAATAACGATCAATCTTTCATAGTGCAAAGACTGCGCCGAGCCCCAATTCTTTTTCAAAAAGCGTGCTTTATTTCAAGCAAAGACAAACACTGTCCCGACGCGTTTCGGAACCGTAGTTCCTTGGTCACGGGTCGTGAGACGTTTACGTGCATCACATGATATAGTGCAACAAAATAAACAATACAAATAAAGGACTACGGATACAACTCTCTTTGAGTAATGCATCACCGCCATATTGAAATGGTTTCATTGTATCACCTTACACGTTACATAAATTTGATAAAAGAATCTTCTCTGACATAAGAATATATTTCATCGTCAAATGTATCTTTTTACCCAAGTGGGTCGTGAATCAAAATTTGATGAAACATAAAAATAATAACAATATAGCTACGAAAATAACGTGGCAAAAATAACGTTCTCATGCCCCAGTGGGCTAATCACTACTAGTGTGTGATGCAAAAAGTGATACCACTTCAAGGCGTAATATTACTGCAATTCTTCAACAATCAGTTAGACACTCCGTCTCCTACAAAAATAAACCAAATGCACCTATCATTATAATGAACTTATTTTAGAACTATTAAAATTATTACACAAACATCTTACATACAAGGCAATATTTTCAGCTTCATAATATTAAAAATATTAAAAACATAAGATGGACATGTGGTGTTCAAGATCATACTGTTTTCGAGAATCTTCTAGCCAAGGTGGACTGACAATTCTTCATCTTTGTTTATGCCCCCTGGGACCATAGTATCATATTTAATTATCAGTCGAGATTCTAATCTGCGCAATTCTTGCGTTCTGTTTCCCCCTCTTTCAGATTTCACAATTCTGTCCAGGGCACAGAATCTCAATAACCTGCTATCTTTATTGTGACATTCCTTGAAATGTCGAGCAATGGGGTATTGCTTGTCTTCGTTGGTTATTGCACGCATATGTTCTAGAATGCGCAATTTCACCTGGTTGATAGTACTGCCGATATAAACTAACTGGCAGGGGCATATTAATGCGTAGACACAAAAATCCGATTTGCAATTCAGATGTTTCCTTATAGTAAATGGTTTCATAGTTTTGAATAAAATAATCTCCTTACAATTGAAGCTGTTTCTGCAAGCTTTACAGGAGGTACATGTAAAGAATCCCTGAATGGTGGATCTCCCTTCAGTCTCTGGAAGATTATTTTTACACAGTACATCCTTCAAAGCTGGACAGATGCGAAATGTTATTTTAGGAAACTCATCTGTACATTTAACGAAGGTTTCATCAATTCGCAACACTTTCCAAAATCTATTTAAACACTTTCTAACCCCCTTGGCTTGATTGCTGAAAGTGGTAATAAATCTTACTGTTGCGTCCTCCTCTTTAGTGTTCGTCTTAGTCTCAAACATTTCATCTCTTTTTATTTTGACAACTTTCTCACAGGCCTTTCTGATAACTTTTTTGGAGTAACCTCTTTCTTCAAACCTGTCTCTCATCTTATTCATCTCTTGTGTTAATGTGATATCTGAGCTACAATTTCTTCTTGCTCTTAATAGTTCCCCGTAGGGGATACTATTAATAAGAATAATCGGATGGCAGCTTGCCGCATGGAGCATGCTGTTACCTGCCGTGCTTTTACGAAACAGTTTGCTCTCCAAACAATTTTCAAAAGATGTTACTTCTACATCTAAGAACTCAATTGTGTTTTTATTCATTGTATAAGTGAACGTGAGATTGAGATCATTTTCATTCAGGGAATTTACAAATTCAGCTGCCTCTGTCTCATCACCCTTCCAAATGCAAAATATATCGTCAATATATCTTGCCCAGAGGACAACATGATGGTTAAAGGCACTGATGTTTTTCGCCACTTGCTCCTCCCACCAGCCCAAGTACAAACCCGCGTAACTGGGGGCAAAGCAAGTCCCCATCGCTGTCCCCTGGGCTTGACGATATATGACATGATCAAAAATAAAAAAATTATTTTTTAGACATGTTGTCATCATGTTCAGTAGCATCTCTGTGTGCATGAGATAGCAAATGGGTCGATCTTTAAGATAATATCTGCATGCTTCTAACCCCAGATCATGAGGTATGCAGGTATAAAGACTGTTAACATCTAATGTTAGTAATAGATAATCAGGTTCCCAAATTACATCCTTAATCATTCTTAAAAAATGACCCGTATCTTTGATATACGAGGGTAGGGTTTCTACATATGGCCTTAAGAAATGATCAATATATTTTGAAGTGTTTTCTAACATACTTCCTATAGAGGCAACAATCGGACGTCCTGGTGGGACCTCTTTGTTTTTGTGTACTTTTGGTAATAAGTACATTGCTGGTAATTTCGGGAATTTACAACATAGAAATTTATATTCGTCTTCAGAAATCAAATTTTCATTCTTCCATTTCACCAGTTCATTGACAAATATTTCATTACTTCTCTCATAACAGTTACTATCACTTTTGATGTAACTCATCTCATCATTTAGTTGACGTCTTCCTTCTTCCAGATACATATCTAAAGGCCAAACCACCACGTTTCCACCTTTATCTGCCTTTTTGATAACTATCTGTTTGTTACTCTGTAATTCCATAATGGCTACTTGTTGTTTTTTGGTGAGATTATTAGAGAACTTGGGTTTATGTTTGGCCAGTTTTTTAAATTCTTTAAGAACACCTTTTTCAAACACCTCTATAGACTCATTGTGAATCTGTGGTAAAAACACGGATTTTGGTTTAAACCCACTTTTGCCTGAGTCATCAATCAACAATTCCTCCTGTGCTAAGGTATTCAATGGATCATCAACCCAATCATCATCCACCAATTCTCTTAATGTGTGTAAGGTTTCTATATCTCCAATAG
Source organism: Triturus cristatus (assembly GCF_964204655.1). NCBI lineage: Eukaryota > Metazoa > Chordata > Amphibia > Caudata > Salamandridae > Triturus > Triturus cristatus. The sequence continues at coordinate 780,982,058 of NC_140580.1, forward strand.
ATAATGTGGGTTCCTTAACATAGGTTGTATGTGTCTTTGCTTGAAATAAAGCACGCTTTTTGAAAAAGAATTGGGGCTCGGCGCAGTCTTTGCACTATGAAAGATTGATCGTTGTTTGGATATATATATATATATATATATATATATATATATATATATATATATATATATATATATATATATATATATATATATATTCACTGAAAAAACCATAGGTTTCACACATGTTATAGTTAGCTGGACATTTCACTCGTAAAAACCATTGAAATTCCCCTGTTATAGTTAGTTCAGCTAACTATAACTCGCGCGACCGCAATCCACTGCTGAGGACGTCACATATTACATCACTCATGACATGGTCAGTGACATCACTGATGACATCTCCAATGACTATAACTATAACGGGGGAATTTCAATGGTTTTGTACGAGTGAAAAGTCCAGCTAACTAGAACGCCCCTGAAATCTATGGTTTTTTCAGTGAATTTCTAAGGTTTTTTAAATGCTAATTGCTAACAATACACTGCCTGAAACCTATGGTTTTTTCTGTGAATTTCAAAGGTTTTTTAAATGCAAATTTCTAACTATGTGACGTCATCAGCAGTGGATTGCGGTCGCGCGAGTTATAGCTGAACTAACTATAACGGGGGAATATATATATATATATATATATATATATATATATATATATTCACTGAAAAAACCATAGGTTTCACACGTTATAGTTAGCTGGACATTTTACTGATAAAAAAAACAATGAAATTCCCCCGTTCTAGTTACTGTAGGCAACTATAACTCACGCGACCGCAATCCTCTGCTGATGCTAATATTGTATTTAGACACTTATTTGCCCATGTCTTCTTCCATTAAATTTTAGCTATACATATATTACAAATATTTTTTTTTCATAAAGACACATATGTCATCAGCAGAGGATTACGGTCGCGTGAGTTATAGTTGCCTACAGTAACTATAACGGGGGAATTTCATTGGTTTTTTATCAGTAAAATGTCCAGCTAACTATAACATGTGTGAAACCTATGGTTTTTTCAGTGAATTTGCAAGGTTTTTTAAATGCTAATTCCTAACTATAACGTGTGTGAAACCTATGGTTTTTTCAGTGAATTTGTACGTTTTTTTAAATGCTAAGTTACTTTACGCCATTTGTGGCGTGCGCGCCCACTTAACGCAGTTCGTTCCGTGCACGCACGGTGCGCTTCGTGCACCGTGCGCGCACAGTGAGCACGCGGTGCGCTTCGCGCACCGCGTGTCCACGTTACGCTAGATGGGCCATGAACGCACGATGCGCTTCGCGAACTGTGCGCACATGGAGGAAACATATGATGAGCATCGTTGTGACAGGTAAAATATATGTTTTGTTTTGATCTGATAAGCCATGCACAAATGGGTGCCCAACGGGCACCATTGGCGCACGGGGTGGGGAGAATGTGGATATTTTATTTTTTTTTTATTATTTGCTACCGTACGCGTACGGTAAGCGTAATCGGTGAAATTTTCAAAAAAATTAAAATTGCCTTTTTTCTCTTGGGGGATCGTTGGGGACTCCCTCGACATGGCTAGGTGCTTGGGAGCTGTCTAAACAGCCCCTTTACATGTTTTTGCACTTTGATTTTCAACCCCCGGTCAGAGTGCGAGAGAGAAAATGGCGGCCGCCGCTTCCTGGTTTCGACCGATTCGAATGTTTACTAAGATCTAACGGCCAATCAGAATCGCGCTCGCGCACGTCACCGTACGCGTACGGTAAGCGCACCGTAAGCTGGCTCAGATATATATATTGATTTAAAGGCTATTTTCTCAGAATCTACTGAACAGATTTACACCAAACCTACAAAAGGCACTTCCTTGACCTGGGGACTACCTCTCTGCCAAATTTCATTAAATTCTGTTCAGCCGTTCGGGCTGTAGCTCTGACTAAAGGTCCTATGGAAAAATGCATGGGAAAAACGCGTTTTGGGACCCCCCTTTTATCTCAGCCCCCGCTTGACGAATCCCCCCGAGACTTTCAGGGTAGGAGCGGAGCATAGCGCCCCACCTATTTTGAAAAATTCGCGAGGATTCGTCGACCGGCGCCAAAGTTATTCAAAATAGAATGTTGCGGATTTCCTATGGAAACGTGGTCCTAACTATAACTACCTACTGGCGACCGCCAGTAGGATATATATATATATATATATTAATTCACTTAAAAAACCATAGGTTTCACACATGTTATAGTTAGCTGGGCATTTTCCTCGTGAAAAACCAATGAAATTCCCCCGTTATAGTTAGTGCAGGCAACTATAACTCACGCGACCGTAATCCGCTGCTGATGACGTCAGATATTACATCACTGTATTTACACATTTATATACCCATGTCTTCTTCCTTTTTTTTTTAGCTATACATATATATATTTTTTTTTTTCAGAAAGACACATATATATATCATCAGTGATGTAATATCTGACGTCATCAGCAGCGGATTACGGTCGCGTGAGTTATAGTTGCCTGCACTAACTATAACAGGGGAATTTCATTGGTTTTTCACGAGGAAAATGCCCAGCTAACTATAACATGTGTGAAACCTATGGTTTTTTAAGTGAATTTGCAAGGTTTTTTAAATGCTAATTCCTAACTATAACGTGTGTGAAACCTATGGTTTTTTCAGTGAATATATATATATATATATATATATTCACTGAAAAAACCATGGGTTTCACACACGTTATAGTTAGGAATTAGCATTTAAAAAACCTTAGAAATTCACTGAAAAAACCATAGGTTTCACACACGTTATAGTTAGGAATTAGCATTTAAAAAACCTTAGAAATTCAGTGAAAAAACCATAGGTTTCACACATGTTATAGTTAGCTGGACATTTTACTCGTAAAAAACCAATGAAATTGCCCCGTTATAGTTAGTTCAGCTAACTATAACTCACGCGCCCGCAATGCACTGCTGATGACGTCACATATTACATCACTCATGACATGGTCAGTGACATCACTCATGACATCACTGATGACATCTCAAATGACATCACTGATGACCTCACTGATTACATCATCCTTGTGATAGAGTGGCAGACCTCCTCTCACCTTAATATAAGCTTTGATACACACATTCAAAAATAGAGACTAAAATTTTCAAAACAATGGACATACCAATACCAGTTACAACAACCTCTTCAGTAATTCTAAGATCCACATACACATCCACTCATTCACCAACAGTCCTATACAGTCACTCATACATGTACTCACTCATCATATGTACTCATACACCTATACATCCTGTTACATAATGCCACTCATCCATAGAGTTACTCACACACATAGTCACTCATGCTAATAAAGAATCAAACATACATTCACCTGCATATACAGTTATACACACACCACCACACTTACTTCTACGGAAACTTACACATACTTAGTCTTTTAAACAATCACTTATAGAAACACTTACTTATTCATACAGGAACTCTTTCAATCTGTCCCTCTCACATATACTCACATATATACACCAATAGTCACATATACTAGTTTAAAACATATGTAGTTACTCCTGAAGACACTATTGGGACAGTCATTCACTCACTAACACACCCATACACACACTCATCCACCCATACAGTCCTGCACACATGCTGTCTTCAACACATACAAACAGTGAGTCACTCATTCATGCACCTATGCACTACGTAATACCCCCCACCGAACCATACAGACACTCAGACTGATACTCAAAAAAACAACTACTAACCTATATAGACACCCATGTAGCTACTCACCAACCCATGCAGCCACTTATACATAAAGTGAGAGATACACTTAATCAGTCAGTTACACAATCAATTTTTTAAAAACAAATCATCCATTTAGACACTTATATACCCATTTATTCTTCCATCGACCTTGAGATATACATATATAAAACATATTTAATTTTCAGAAAAACACACATTCACTGGATGATGTCATCAGTGAGGTCATCAGTGATGTCATTTGAGATGTCATCAGTGATGTCATGAGTGATGTCACTGACCATGTCATGAGTGATGTAATATGTGACGTCATCAGCAGTGCATTGCGGGCGCGTGAGTTATAGTTAGCTGAACTAACTATAACGGGGCAATTTCATTGGTTTTTTACGAGTAAAATGTCCAGCTAACTATAACATGTGTGAAACCTATGGTTTTTTCACTGAATTTCTAAGGTTTTTTAAATGCTAATTCCTAACTATAACGTGTGTGAAACCTATGGTTTTTTCAGTGAATTTCTAAGGTTTTTTAAATGCTAATTCCTAACTATAACGTGTGTGAAACCCATGGTTTTTTCAGTGAATTTGCAAGGTTTTTTAAATGCTAATTCCTTACTATAACGTGTGTGTAACCCATGGTTTTTTCAGTGAATTTGCAAGGTTCTTTAAATGCTAATTTTTTTTTTTATTCTTCATTTTTTTCAAACATATTTTTAATTTAATTTTCTTTCATTATATAAAGACTATGCTTAAATTTTTAAAATCCCTAAATATTTTTTTTTAATATATTTTTTAAAATAAACATGTAAAATTTATTACCAGATTTTTTTTTTTTTTTTTTTTTTTTAGTACGCGTACCGTAAGCTCACGGTAAGCGTACGGTTTACGCAACGTCCGTAATCTATCTACGCTGCTTGCGTATAGTTACGCAATTTGCGTAGCCGCGCGTACTGCGCGTGGGACGCGTGCGCGCTTACGCCACACGCGCACGTTACGCGGAAGTGCCGGGGAGTGACTGTTATGCGCATGCGCGGAAGCGCGTGTCTTTTTTACGCGCACGCGTACTTTTTGCCGTAAGCGTACCGTAAGCGTACCGTAAGCGTACGGTAGGTCATGTGATCATGAAACACAACTTTTGATTGGTTGAAACTACTTTCAGTTCTAGAACTCTCCTACACCACACCCATTCCCCTCATTTCTGCTTGTGATCCCTTGGGAGAAGGAGCTGGTTTGTCTTTGGGATACGATGGCAGAACAGCAGAGCTCTTCTGAGAGTGAGCCTAGCACCAGCAGCACTGTCTTGAGGCAGAGATCGAGGAAACAAAAGCCTTCTTATGTTTGGGATTATTTTACTTTTCCAGAAGGCCAGCAAAAGGTGAATGCACCCTTAGTTACTTGCTGTCTGTGTAAGCGTGTACTTTCTAGAGGTAATCCTAACAGGAAGTATTCCTTTGGGAATCACACCATGAAGAGGCACCTCCAGGATGTACACGGAAGGACACATGGTCATCTTTTTGGAGGTAACTCTTCAGAAAGACGAGCCAGTACATCCACAGCAGCTCAGCCTGGACCATCATCTGCAGGGCTGACTCCTTCTTCTGCAGGTCAGGTGAGCCCTTCATCTGTGGGGGGAGAATCTCCTTTTGCTGGCCCTCTGGAAATGAACCTTCGATTTCGGAAGGTTGATATTCATTGCACATTTTGTAAAGGTCTAATTTGTCATAGGGAGACCAGTGTTTCCCTAGTGAACAACAAAATAGATCAGCACATTTGTAGCTTTGAATGATTTTCCCATGCTTCCTTTCCTCTGTCCCTGCATGAACACAACGGTTCTTTTAAGAGCCAACCTTATCTTTCATCTTTTTTTTACATATGTTTTTTAAAACCTTTTTTTTTTTTTTTTTACCGTACGCGTACGGTGCGCGTACCTTTTTTTTATTTTTTAAAAAAAACACTAAAAATCAATTATCACATTACAAGGTCCTTGAGAGACTACAATTATTATTATTGACTTACCATACTCACTCCAAAAAATATTTATTCATTTGTTTTTTTTAAAAATAGTTTTAAAAATGGTTGTAGTTTTCGAAAATTTTCTATATCGATCTGAAAAAAAAGAAAAAAGTATTAATATTTTTTTAACAATTTATAATACAGTATACATATTTACATTTTTTTCAAAAAAATATTTTTGCCTTATTTTTGCTGTTTTCAGAATATATTGCATTTCACTATAAATTGTGAAAGCAATTGCATTCATCATTTTACAGCGGGCAAAAAAAAATAACAATCTCAAAGATTGTATTAAAAAAGCCCAGAATCTCTTCTCACTTAAACTTATCATTACAGAAATGCATATTATTCTAAAAAAATATCATCTAAAAACAATACTTATTTCTTTAAAATACCGTCTGATATGTTTGTTTCAGAAGTATAATCACAATATTATATCTCAAATAACTCCAAAATACATCTGATTTCATTTCCTTTAGGCCAAATAGTATTTTTTTTTTTTTTTTTGGAATAAATTTCCAAGGGAAATCCATTAAAATTCTAAAGTTTAATCTGTCCAGATCTCACCGATTCTCTGTAACATTTTGGTTCACGAAAATTTTTTGAATAATTTATTTAGTCCACAATAGAATTGCTTACTTTTCCACATGGCCAAATAGTAATTTTTTAAATCATTTTTGAAAAAATTTCCAATGGCAGTCCAATAGCATTCCAAAATTTAAAATGTGCAGAAGTTACCGATTATCTATAAATTATTGGTTTTTCAAAATTGCATTAAAAATTAAAAAAGTCCACATTACAATTGGTTATCTTTCCTTTAGGCCAAATGATAATTATAAAAATATTTTTTCTACAAAATTGCAATGGTAATCCAGTAAAATGGTAAAATTATTTTGTCCAGATCTTGCCAAGTCTCTCTAAAATTTAGGTTTCAGGAAGATTAGATAGGAATTTGCTAAATCAAAAGGCAAACGTTGTTTGAAAATCAATTGGGAATCATTACACAGTGTCCAGCCTTTTTCACATTTTAGATAAACTGTGTAATGTCCAGAAGTAACAGTAGGTCCATCATGGAAAATTATTGCAACAGTTACAAAAGTTTTTCCTGAAATTGATAATTGCTGTCCTGTAAACTTCTTTATTAAAGTATCCAATTTTGAACCATCAGCTCTACATCGTTGCATCATTAAAATTACATACTGTCCGTATTCCCTTAAAATTAATGATGAAAACATGTCAGAATTACACTCACCACATTTCATGCTATGATTAGCATCTTTAACTAATTTTGCAAAAGTGACTGTTTTACTCTCTGGCAATGTCAAATAAATAAACCTTTCATTATCAACAATAGAGCCACATATATTATAACAATTATCACAACTATGGTCCCATTTATAAGAGAGACCAAAAAAAATGTCAATGGGAACTCCTTCTTCTTCCACTACCTGAAGAAAATACATCAAAAATTCGTGTGCATCTTGCTGTTCATTATGTGAAAACTGTGTTCGTCCTGAACATACATCTAAAAGTTTTCTAATGTCAGTAGCACTTTCTATTTGAGTTTTATCTTTACTCAGCTTTTGAAAAAGGAGACTCAGCTCTGAACAGAATCTTTTTCCCTGATTTACTATTATCTGCTCTTGCAAACTTTCCAGATAAAATGCAACATTCAGCACTACATTTGCGTAGCAGTTGACACCAGAGCTATTTTCAAAATGACATCCTACAACCTGTTCTTCATTTTCCTTTTTCTTTTTGCTTGCAATTACATCACTCCTCTTTTTTTTCCTCTTCTCTACATCTTCATTACAGATATTCTCATTTCTCCTTTTACGAGAAACTACACGTTTCTCCAACACAGGATACTGACCTAAATGAGGAGCATAGCTTCTTCTTAATCTATTATACTCCTTTACACAGTTTGTATCAGCACTAACTTTTGAGTCATCAAAGTCTATCATGAATAAACCTGATAATGTTTTGACTCGTGACAAAGCTACATATGCCATACCTTCTTTGAACACAGTTGAACCAATGTTCACAAATGCACAATCTACAGTCAATCCTTGAGACTTGTGGATAGTTACAGCATATGCTAGTGAAAATGGAAACTGCTTCCTACGTACATATAAGTCTTTCACAAGCATAAAACGAACTGTACAACGACAAATATCTTTAACTTCATCTATCTGATCAAATTTTATCTGTAAACATTCAATTCCTTCTTTTTTCTGATAATTAATAAAACCCACAACTCTTCCCATCGCTCCATTCACTAAGCCTTTCTCAACATCCAAATTTCTCCTTAAAAACACTCTACAGTTCATGCAAACATATAGATTTTTTTCTAATCCTGCTGTTTTGGAGATGTTCTTCTCTAGTGAGTCCAATTTATTTTTCAGTTTGCCTGTTACTGTGACAGTAATTCTTCCATCCTCAATTTTGTCCACTGCTTCCAATTTCCTGATGTCTTCCTTTTCCAATTTCAAAAGCTCCTCATTAAATATTGAGCATTCACGTAGAGTTGGCATTAAGCAGATGACACTTTTGTTTTCTGCAATATTCTTGTATATTTTCTCTGCAACTATTTCTTCCTTTGGAAATAAATTATGTAGCAGCCGACTCTGTAATGCTTTTTTCCCAACTTCTGTGAGTAGTCCAATCCTGATATCTTTCAGAATACTTCCATATTCTTCATCGTTTGCTTGCCTCATATTAGTTGTAAGTTCCTTGTACTCAAAGAAGGACCAAATATTTGTATTTCCAATGCTTCCCAATGACTTCTTCGTGTCTTCATGTGTCACAGTATTAAACACTGGTTGTCCTTTAACTGGAGTAAGTTGCAAAAGATCCCCAAAAACTATGACGTGTTTTCCACCAAATAACACGTCATAGTCTGTCTTCAAAATTTGCTGCATTCTTAAATGCACAAAGGCAAGCATTAAGTTTGATACCATGCTCACCTCATCAATAATGAGAACTTGCATCTTCTTCAATACTCTTGAAACTTCCAAGGATGCTTCTCCAGTTAGCTTGTTGAATTGTATTTTGTTCTCATGCTCCACTGGTAACATTAGCAAACGATGTAAGGTGATTCCTTTTATGTTATATGCTGCTAACCCAGTTGGAGCAGTAACCACACAAGACAAAGTAGAATCCGTTTTTTGCTTTAGGTAGCTTCTGATGACTTTAATTAGGAAACTTTTTCCAGTGCCAGCTTGTCCGCTTACATACATCCTGATTGGATGAAATGATGTGCATGAGCACTCTTTTTTGATATGTAGAAATCCGTGATCAATTTTGTTTTTGATCTCTTCATAAATTTGTTGCTGCTCTTGATTCAGTTGTCTTTCCAAATTTTCTAAGTCTATAAATTCTTCTTGACCTTGATTCATAGCCGTTTCCACTTCATTCATGGCTATTGATGCTTCATTTTCAACGATTGGTTGTCCTAGGGGATCTTGACTGTATGTTCCTGAACTTTGGCTGTCCTGAGAACTGTCTCTAGCTATTTCTGCTGCAATTGTAGTTTCCTGTTCAATTTCTTCATTTAACATTTGCAGATAAGTTGAGAATGTACTGCATTGTATGCTGTCTTTGCAAGCATTAAAAGAATCTTCATAGCTCTGGAATTCTCCCAGTAGTTCATCCTCTGTACGCCATGGTTTAAACAACTGTAAAAGAGCCAAGTAGTAAAATTCTTTCTTGTCGGTAGTGTCGCAACTCAGCTTCTGGTGATTTATCAAACTTCCTTTGGTTTGCTTCACCAAACATCCTTCTTCACCAACAACTTTATATTTTCCACTGTTGATGTCTTCTGCAGCTTTCCGTGAATAAATGTAGTTCTGTAACACTTCATACAGACACATGTTCTCCAGATGATGACTTCTCTTGGGATAATATGTGTCCAACATGTTTGTTTTCAATATATCTGTACTTTCTGGGTCATTCTCAGCCAAATATTCAATTTCTCCAACAGATTTCAGTACCCGATTTCTCATTGCTGCAAGGCCTAAACTTGCCCAAATTATTCTTCTTGACTTCGAGTAGAGACTTGCAGAAGATAACCTATCTGAACATTCGTAGGATCCAATTTCTCGATGCGATAACATCTTCAAACTGAAACTGTACAGCTTCTTACTGACAGTCTTCTCGTGAGAAATCTCTTCCCACATTTCCTTCAATTCTGTTTTTTCTGATTTCGTAATGCAAGACGTTACATATCGAGCAACAGCAATGGAATTGTCAGCAACATACTGTATATCCATGTTAGCGTTCCACATGGATAAAATGACTGGGTTGTAGTCATTTATATTTTTTGATTCTTCTTTTCTTTTAAGGTTGTAGGTATTCTTAGGTGATTTTCTTGTGATACTATGTCTCACAGCTGACATAAAACTGTTGACTCTTCCATTTGAAAGAACAGGTCTAGGAAATCCAAATCGACATTTAGTGTAGTATTTTTCTTTGCTCTTGTATTTCCGTCGACAGTATTTTCCACACCGATGACTTTGAAAACGTAGAACTTGCTCCTTTAACTTGTTCTCTTCTGTGCTTTTAGGTATAGCACATGTTGCATATTCTTCAATGTAAGATAACACTGCTTCATCAGTATCTGTTCCAAACTTTGGGGCATCCTTGATCCACAGCAGCATATGAATATGAGGAGCACCTCTTGCCTGGTACTCTTTTCTCCAAAAGAAATCCACTACTTCTCCAAGGGGTGGATTTTTTTTATTGCAGATGAAGGATATCATAGCCTCAAATCTATGATTGAAATATCTGCAAACATTAACCGGATCCAATGAGCACAGTTCTCCTGCTGTCTTGTATTCGATGTTTTTAATGTTTGAATTGGCCTCTCGTAGAAAATCCAGTAAATCATCCCAAGCGTACTCGGCACAGCTTAGGGTAAGGAACCATGTTGGTGTTCCTAAATTGCGTAACATGCATTTTAGTTCACCATGGCGTCGGTACCAATATTCATTTGTCCCACGCTGACAAGCCATCAGATTGATCAGTTGTGTTTCCAAATGATCATCTCGGTGCTGCACTTTCTCCATAAAATCCTTAGCAGACACATTTTGTAAATGTACTCCACTTTTTAAAATGTGATTTACTGCATAAGACAGTGCAGACAAGTCGCTTTCAAATAAAAGATGGAACAAATAAGGAATACTTTGTCGAAATCTGGGATCTTCAGCATATAGTCTTGTAGTTCGATACTCTGAAGCTGGAATCTGTTCTGGACGTTCATCGTATCGTCCTCCTTTTCCTTTAGGAAACAGCTGGGGAAAACATCGAGCTTCCAAGCTCTCCTCCCATACACTCACGGGATTTCCTTTTGCTTTCTTCATCTGAAAGAGATCAAAATTGTCTCCCATAACTTCTTTCGAATGGAGAGGATGTATGCTAAAATGTTCATAAATTTCTTCTTCCTTTGACTTGTCCACTTTTTCAATTTGTCCAGTTGGTGTTTCTGTGTCTCCTTGTAAATCTTCTTCTTCTTCTTCTTCTTCTATATAAATTGATTCATACCATTTGTTATTTTTTTTCAAATACAAATTTGCTCTTTGTACTTTCCGCACATCTACCAGCTCCTGCCAAATCTTCTTATTCTTTGTAGGTACACCATTAACCAGAATAATTAATGGTTCAGTTTCCAAAGTATCCGCATCAATAGTTTCCATATTTTTTTTCAAATCCAAGGGCAAATACACCACTCTACCTTTTAAACCTCTCAGTAAATCTGAAGGAGGTAATTTACCAGTTTTGGGCTCCATACGTACTATGGTCTGGAACGGATGAACACATTGAATGAGTATAGACTCATATGTATTTAATTCAGAAAGTTCAGCAGGAATAGCATCCAATTCTAAATTATTATGTACAGCTCTGGTCGGCATTCTATTTTCCTCTAACTTGTTATAACAGTATTTACAAATACGCTGATCTTCACCCAATTCAAAACAATTTTCTAGAAATATATATGTGGCAAAATCCTTCCACTTATAATTATCTTCATTTTCACTCTTTCTGTAGAGATCAACATTCCTAGTTTGTTTTCTATAATGAGTTCTGCGGCAACAAATACAAGTAAAATTTGGTCTTTCATTAGAGATTTTTTCAAATTTTGTTATGTGATCATTAAATGTGTTACTTACAGAGGGTTCTACATTGTCTTCCACTTCTGCCTCATTTACTGTGTCCTTCTCTGCACTGTTTTGTTCAGGACCAAAGTAACAAAACTGAATTTCATCAACAACCTTCTCTACATCTGATACCGTTCCTCGGAACAGAGCCCTATTCAATTCATTTAACTTTATTGCTGGACTTTTGGCAAAATACAACCGTCTCACAAACTTTCTCATTCCAGTATGATGAACAGCCAGCATCCTAAAATGATGGAAAACACTATTGCACACTTTTCTAGATAGACAAGCAAGAGAATGACCCTGCAAACCAGTATTCTCTCTCACTCTGCATGGATCCAGACTTTGAAGCACCTTAATCTTTTGTTTTACACTTTTTTTACTATATTCTCTTAGAAACTCTCGAAATCTGTCAATAGATTCCTGACGCACAGTGCAAATACTACTACAATTCCAAGTGTACACTGGGGCTTTAGGACGTCTCCCCATTGCCTCATCTGCCATCACTTGTACCTCATCTCTTGGAACCATTATCTCCTTCTCCATTATGCAACCATTTTTTACTTCGTATGAACGACCTCTGGTGTCAACTGCATGCAGCAAACTATTACTTTGAAAATAGCTCTCTTCATTAAAAAAAGGTTCACTACTTGAACTATGCATCCACTTTCCTAAAAACACTTTACAAAAGTTTGTTCTGTTCACTACTCTTTTGCTTTGGCTTTGTGATTTCAGTACATTAACCATTTTATCTAATGTACGCATCCTATTCAAAATTAATATGAATAGTTTCCTTTTTAATTCTAATGCTTTTGCTGCAATGGCTTCAATTTCTTTTTTTCTCTTGTAATATTTAGCCTTTTGCTTATATTTCTTTATATCCTTTATCAAATTGGACATAACTCTTCTCTGAAACATTTTTCTACGTATCTCTTTAAATGCTGTTTTTCTGTTTATGTTAAACTTTTCAATTGCAGAAGGTATATTTGCATTAACAAAATTCTCTATTTTTTGCTGTTCTCTATGTTTTGTTACATTTTTCCGAGAACAGATATTTTGTACATTTTTCTTTGTTTTGAATATTTTGTTTAGAAATTGTTTTTTTTGCTTACCAGAAGATTTTTTCTTTTTCCCAACATCAGCATCTTCTACTAACTTTGGTCCTCCAGTTGTCTTCAAATATAGTTTTTTTTTTAGCGTTTTTTGAACTCGAGATTTTGTAGGCATCTTAAATTTTGTTCACTGTTCTTCAGCAATACCTGAAAAAAACTAAAAAAAAAATCTGTTTTTGTATTTAAATATATTACTACATTTCTTTTCACAATAGTCACAAAACGAAATTTCTTTGCCAATTTGAATGCACACAAACTGCTCTTTTTTTTGGGCAAGTGAAAATCTCTTTTACAAACTGTCACATTATGAAACCACTTTTCAGATTTTATAAAAAGCCCATGTCCACAGTGCTACACTCCACCAAGGGCAACCAGCCTTAGTGATGCTGAATGTATTTGCATTACAGACTTAAACCAGAAAACCCCACTGGCTTGTAAATGCTGTGCATGACTATACACGGCAAGGACATGGGTGTGTGCTAAGCCTCTGCTTCTTCCCCCAATAATTCGCTCCCCCTTTCCATCTAATGCAACTGTGAAATCACCAGAGCAAGACGCAATAAATCTCTGCCTATAATTCTTCTATGCACACAGAGTCATGTTTTCACATTAGTGCCAAAACGAAATTTCTTTGCCAATTTCAAAGCACACTTACTGCTCTTTTTTTTTTAGGGCCAAGTGAAAATCTCTTTTTACAATTTGAAATCACTTTTACAGACTGACACATTATGAAACCACTATTTTTGATTTATTTAATTGCACGTGTCCAAGCTGTTTTTTTTTCAGACCACCACCATGTGCATTCTCTGTGACTGCCTACACTCCACCAAGGGCAACCAGCCTTAGTGATGCTGAATGTATTTGCATTACAGACTTAAACCTGAAAACCCCACTGGCTTGTAAATACTGTGCATGACTATACACGGCAAGGACATGGGTGTGTGCTAAGCCTCTGCTTCTTCCCCCAATAATTCGCTCCCCCTTTCCATCTAATGCAACTGTGAAATCACCAGAGCAAGACGCAATAAATCTCTGCCTATAATTCTTCTATGCACACAGAGTCATGTTTTCACATTAGTGCCAAAACGAAATTTCTTTGCCAATTTCAAAGCACACTTACTGCTCTTTTTTTTTCGGGCCAAGTGAAAATCTCTTTTTACAATTTGAAATCACTTTTACAGACTGACACATTATGAAACCACTATTTTTGATTTATTTAATTGCACGTGTCCAAGCTGTTTTTTTTTCAGACCACCACCATGTGCATTCTCTGTGACTGCGTACACTCCACCAAGGGCAACCAGCCATATTGATGCTGAATGTATTTGCATTACAGACTTAAACCTGAAAACCCCACTGGCTTGTAAATACTGTGCATGACTATACACGGCAAGGACATGGGTGTGTGCTAAGCCTCTGCTTCTTCCCCCAATAATTCGCTCCCCCTTTCCATCTAATGCAACTGTGAAATCACCAGAGCAAGACGCAATAAATCTCTGCCTATAATTCTTCTATGCACACAGAGTCATGTTTTCACATTAGTCCCAAAACGAAATTTCTTTGCCAATTTGAAAGCACACTTACTGCTCTTTTTTTTTTCGGGCCAAGTGAAAATCTCTTTTTACAATTTGAAATCACTTTTACAGACTGACACATTATGAAACCACTATTTTTGATTTATTTAATTGCACGTGTCCAAGCTGTTTTTTTTTCAGACCACCACCATGTGCATTCTCTGTGACTGCCTACACTCCACCAAGGGCAACCAGCCATAGTGATGCTGAATGTATTTGCATTACAGACTTAAACCTGAAAACCCCACTGGCTTGTAAATACTGTGCATGACTATACACGGCAAGGACATGGGTGTGTGCTAAGCCTCTGCTTCTTCCCCCAATAATTCGCTCCCCCTTTCCATCTAATGCAACTGTGAAATCACCAGAGCAAGACGCAATAAATCTCTGCCTATAATTCTTCTATGCACACAGAGTCATGTTTTCACATTAGTCCCAAAACGAAATTTCTTTGCCAATTTGAAAGCACACTTACTGCTCTTTTTTTTTTCGGGCCAAGTGAAAATCTCTTTTTACAATTTGAAATCACTTTTACAGACTGACACATTATGAAACCACTATTTTTGATTTATTTAATTGCACGTGTCCAAGCTGTTTTTTTTTCAGACCACCACCATGTGCATTCTCTGTGACTGCCTACACTCCACCAAGGGCAACCAGCCTTAGTGATGCTGAATGTATTTGCATTACAGACTTAAACCTGAAAACCCCACTGGCTTGTAAATACTGTGCATGACTATACACGGCAAGGACATGGGTGTGTGCTAAGCCTCTGCTTCTTCCCCCAATAATTCGCTCCCCCTTTCCATCTAATGCAACTGTGAAATCACCAGAGCAAGACGCAATAAATCTCTGCCTATAATTCTTCTATGCACACAGAGTCATGTTTTCACATTAGTGTCAAAACGAAATTTATTTGCCAATTTGAAAGCACACTTACTGCTCTTTTTTTTTTCGGGCCAAGTGAAAATCTCTTTTTACAATTTGAAATCACTTTTACAGACTGACACATTATGAAACCACTATTTTTGATTTATTTAATTGCACGTGTCCAAGCTGTTTTTTTTTCAGACCACCACCATGTGCATTCTCTGTGACTGCCTACACTCCAGCAAGGGCAACCAGCCTTAGTGATGCTGAATGTATTTGCATTACAGACTTAAACCTGAAAACCCCACTGGCTTGTAAATACTGTGCATGACTATACACGGCAAGGACATGGGTGTGTGCTAAGCCTCTGCTTCTTCCCCCAATAATTCGCTCCCCCTTTCCATCTAATGCAACTGTGAAATCACCAGAGCAAGACGCAATAAATCTCTGCCTATAATTCTTCTATGCACACAGAGTCATGTTTTCACATTAGTGCCAAAACGAAATTTCTTTGCCAATTTGAATGCACACTTACTGCTCTTTTTTTTTCGGGCCAAGTGAAAATCTCTTTTTACAATTTGAAATCACTTTTACAGACTGACACATTATGAAACCACTATTTTTGATTTATTTAATTGCACGTGTCCAAGCTGTTTTTTTTTCAGACCACCACCATGTGCATTCTCTGTGACTGCCTACACTCCAGCAAGGGCAACCAGCCTTAGTGATGCTGAATGTATTTGCATTACAGACTTAAACCTGAAAACCCCACTGGCTTGTAAATACTGTGCATGACTATACACAGCAAGGACATGGGTGTGTGCTAAGCCTCTGCTTCTTCCCCCAATAATTCGCTCCCCCTTTCCATCTAATCCAACTGTAAAATCACCAGAGCAAGACGCAATAAATCTCTGCCTATAATTCTTCTATGCACACAGAGTCATGTTTTCACATTAGTCCCAAAACGAAATTTCTTTGCCAATTTGAAAGCACACTTACTGCTCTTTTTTTTTTTCGGGGCAAGTGTAAATCACTTTTACACACTGACACATTATGAAACCACCATGTGTAACTACAACAAAAACAATTCCCATTTCTATTATTCATTTCTTAAGTTACCACATACATCCCCTCTCAAACTGTAAACTCACCTTTAAAATTAGTTAGTTGTGAAAGAAATGTGACACTCAAACAGCAGATTATCAGAGCCAGGATCTCTGTTGTGTTCACCTCTCTCCTCTCAGCAGAACCAGATAATGGCAAACTTTCCCTCTATTTTTCCACACATATACATGTAAGTTTCAAATCTCAGTGCTTCCCCCTTTTTTTCACATGTATTCACACATTTCTATTGGTTGAAAACGAACCCTTTTCCAAAAGTACCCTTCCCCCAACTTGACTTCTGCCTAGTACCCTTCCCCCAACTTGACTTCTGCCTGCTACCATAGCAACAGCTCATGGAACACTGCTGTGTTCAGTTAGGTCAGAAGTTCGACACACAATGTTTCAATTCCACAGAGCAAGAGTGCTTGACTTTTCAAACCTAACAGCAAATCCATAGTACTGTTCTTTGGTTACACATTTTTTTGTACCAATACAAAACATGCTTCTATTAATTTTCACATACAGCCTAGTTTTTATTCTGGAATGGTATGAAACAGCCAATCAGTTCTTTTTGTTTTAAAAAAATATGTATGCCTCCATTTCCAAACTGTCTTTCTTTTCATATTGCCATTCTACTGAAAGACACCTCCTGAGTGCATCCAGTTCTCCTTTGAAGATGTTCACAGTGTGGATTGTAGGGCACAGCTATGTCTTCTGGAGTGAAAAGTTTGCAGAGAAAACAGATATGGTGAGAGACCTTGCTTTGCCAAATGTAGACATTAAATGGATTGGTCAGAGAGGGTTAAAGTGGCACCAATTGATGCCATTGGTGAAATCCTTCATTCAAATCCAACACCCTGACCTCATAATAGTGCACTGTGGTGGCAATGACCTAGGCACTTTGACTGGGGTAGGTCTGGAAATGCTTATGAAGGACACCTTTGCACAACTGTTTACACTTTTCCCTAAAACTGCCTTTGTGTTTTCCAACATATGCCAAAGGCAAAAATGGAACTGGTCCAATCATTTCTGTCCACAGATTGACAAAGCAAGAAAGCACGTCAACAAATCTGTTTCTGCTTTCCTCCGTGACTATGGTATGGGTGCCATTTACCACAACAACTTGCGTTATGACATGCAAGACATTTATAGAGGAGATGGTGTGCACTTCAATGATGAAGGGAACAGAGTCTTCCTCTTGAACCTTAGACTCTGCATCGGTACTTACTTGTAGGTACCACTAAAAAAATGACTTCATAAACACAACAGCTCTTTTTAGAGCTCCCTAATTTCTAAACTCTTAAATCTGCTTTTCATTTATTTATTTTTATTTTTTTTACCGTACGCTTACCGTACGCGTACCCTGTGATTTTTTTTAAAATCAATAAATGTTTTTTTGGAACTTTTCTGACCTTCTTTGACCCCCTTACAATTGTTAGGGGGTCTGTAACTCTCCTCATTGCCCCCTTTCCTTGTTTTCACTCTTTTTTTTCAGAGTGAAATACACAAAATGGCGGCCGCCGCTTCCTGGTTTCGGCCGATTCGAATGTTTACTAAGATCTAAGAGCCAATCAGAATCGCGCTCGCGCACGCCACCGTACGCTTACCGTAAGCGTACGGTAAGCGTACCGTAAGCGGGCTCAGATATATATATTGATTTAAAGGCTATTTTCTCAGAATCTACTGAACAGATTTACACCAAACCTACAAAAGGCACTTCCTTGACCTAGGGACTACCTCTCTGCAAAATTTTGAGTAATTCTGTTCAGCCGTTCGGGCTGTAGCTCGTTCTAAAGGTCCTATGGAAAAATGCATGGGAAAAACGCGTTTTGGGACCCCCCTTTTATCTCAGCCCCCGCTTGACGGATCCCCCCGAGACTTTCAGGGTAGGAGCGGAGCGTAGCGCCCCACCTATTTTGAGAAATTCGCGAGGATTCGTCGACCGGCGCCAAAGTTATTCAAAATAGAATGTTGAGGTTTTCCTATGGAAACGTGGTCCTAACTATAACTACCTACTGGCGACCGCCAGTAGGTAATATATATATATATATATATATATATATATATATATATAGGATGAACCTAGGTTGAATAAAGTCAATGTTAACAATTCAGTAAGGGATTTATTAAAAAAACTTGAGAAAAAAATGAAATCAGAAATGACAAAGTGGTGGGAATCTAAATCATTGCAAGGATATATCGATGTCAATAGGATCCCACGGGGCTTACGCATACTAACGGCACCGAGCTACGATGAACCCAACCCAGAATTAATGAAAGAATGGGCAGAGTGTAATTTAGAATCCTCAAGGAAACTAACTCTCATCCTAATCAAATACGCTGACATTGACAGAGCCAAACTACTGGGGGAAATTGATGAAATAAATGAGGAGTTGGAAAAACATGAATATAAGGATGAACAAAAGAAATTAAGAAACGAAATGATGGCCCGCTTATTAAAAGAGGAGGAAAAAATTAAATCAAGAAAAGCTTATAAATTCCAAAGAGACAGAACTGACTATGAGATGGGTCAAATATTTACCTTTGCCAAACGTTATGATGCACTGAGGAAGTCAAAATTCCGCAATGAGCAAGCACCAGCAGTCCCAAATTTGAATGAAAATCGCGGGGCCAATACCACCCAATCAGAAGGCAGCTCTGGGGCAGGCAGCGAATCAGAATCAGAAATGCGCACCGCTGCGATGATGGGATCAAAGTCGAAGCCATCTCCGGGAGAAGAACTTAATTTTTTATGTCAAGAACGCAGACAAACTCTGCGCCCAAGACCACAGGCAAATCTAGCTACACCAACTACTAACGGAGACAGAGGCGCAAAGCAAATACCAAACGAGCAAAGACAAGGCAAAAGGAGGGGACGGGGATATTGGAGAAACAAACAATAATGGATGAGCAGGCAGAAAATACCATAGTGAACCTATCTAACATCGAGCTCACAACACAGGAGAAAAACATTCTAAGATTGGGTCTATCGTTTGCTCCGCGCAATAACTTTGATTATGCAACAACAAGAATTGATGTATACAAAGGAGTACGCAAACTCAAACTAAAAAGCACTTCCTTATGAATACACCCAATCAAACAGCTATGGGTGAAATCTCTACTTCTGATACCCAACGGGGAACAAGCACATTAACCCAGTCAGACACATCACTTTTACAAATTATGCAAGATCTCAGCAATGAAAGCAACCCAACTGATCTAACTCTCAAAGCAAGTCCATTCAAACCCAAATCCTCCTTTAACCCAATCATGATCAGAGACTCCATCGATATTTTCCACGAAGCGGTGACCACTCAAATGAAGGATTTGAATAGGAAAATACAATCTAAAATGAAGCAATACAATAAAGTTGATCAGCAATACAAGCGGTTAACAGCTAAATTACAAAAAAACAACAAAGAGATTGTAATTCGCAACAGCGACAAAGGTGGAAACATTGTCATTTGGCCAATGAGTGCATATAACAAGGAAGCATACAAGCAACTCAACGATCGCACATGTTATATACGAACTACTATTGGCAACATGAAAATCACCTACAAAGATTTCCACCTTAAGCTCAACAAATGGAAAAATGCAAATCTGATCAGCAACGATTAATTTATATTTCTAAAAAATGACATTCCTACTACACCAACCATTTACTTCATCCCGAAGATTCACAAAAACTACAATGATCCTCCAGGAAGGCCAATCATCAGTGCCAGAAACAGTCTGACGGAACATACAACCAAATACATTGACTATTACCTGCAGGAGTTTGTACAAAAGTTACCATCTTATGTAAAAGATACCAGTGACTTCCTCAGAAAAATTTTGAACATTGTGTGGCAGGACAATTATTTGCTCATTGCATTAGATGTAACATCTGTATACACTAGCATTGAACATGTGTCAGGCTTAGCAGCGATCCAACATTACCTTTCACAAAGATCTGCGCAGCATCTAGAACATAATCGCATGCTGGTTGAAATGACTGAATTTTGTTTACGTAACAACATTTTTATGTTCAACAGTCAACTTTACCAGCAAACTAGAGGCGTAGCAATGGGGGCCAGCTTCTCACCGAGTTACGCATGCCTGCACATGGGCAGATGGGAGGAGCTGGTCCTCAAGAAAGAACACCATGAATATGTCAATACTAATGTCAAAGTATGGTTAGGATATATTGATGATCTTTTTGTTGTTTGGGAAGGTACGAGCCAGCAAGCTAATGACTTTATTGAAAAGATTAATGCTAACAACATGAATTTACAGTTTACTGCCACAATCAGTGCCACACAAATTGAATTCTTAGACACCCAGGTGTATATAAATAAGAACAAAATTGAAACCCGTCTATTCAGAAAGAAGACGGCAGGTAACTCCACACTTCATGCGTCAAGTGCGCATCCTAAACATCTTATCAATAGCATCCCCTATAGGGAAATGCTAAGGATTAGGCGCATTTGTAGCAATCATGATGATTTAATGGCAGCACAAGAAGCAAGCAAACTTCGCTTTAAACAACGTGGCTACCAATCACATGTCATTGACAATGCTATTAAAAAATCCATGATGTGGAGTAGAGATGAAGCCATAAGGGACAAGAAATCTGTAAACATTTCGACTAATGCAAGCTCCACTAATACCATGAGTATTAACACTAAGGAAGACAATGAATTTCGTCTGATTGTGCAATATAGCCAACAGCACAAAGCGTTAAACAAAATTCTTCAGCATAACTGGCCATTGGTACGAAGTGACCCAGTGATAGGACCCCTGCTACCGCAGAGGGTGTCCATCACTTACAGCAGGGCTCCCTCAATGAGGGAATTTACTTGTTAGAACAAGCCCTGAGGTGATTGATAGCAATAGTTGGATACAATCCATGAAAGGATTCTTTCGATGCAAAACATGTAAAGCATGCATCCAGGGAGTGAACACCAACTCATATCAAACTCCTTTCAGCGATCAAAATCACGTCATTTCCAAGCTCCTAACGTGTAAAACTGAATTCGCGGTATATGTACTCTCATGTCCCTGTAATCTGCGCTACATTGGCAGCACTAAGCTACCCGTGTACAAACGTATCCTTCAGCACCTCAGGGCCATCACAAATCAGGACAATACCTACCCTGTCGCACGACATTTTAAAGAACATCATCAATCCGACAATCGCAAAGTAAAATACTTTGTAATTGACACCGTACCACCAAGTAGGAGAGGAGGTAACCGAGAGAACAAACTTAGAAAACTTGAAACTCGGTACATTTTGCAGTTAGACACCAAGCACCCTGCCGGTCTTAACGCTACTGAAGATCTATACACATGCTTGATTTAACTTAAATAGAGGAAATATGTGGTCACCATGGGATTTGATTATATAAACATCCAACGCCACTCTCCATTAAGATCGAGAATATTTAGTTTTAGCACCCATGACTGACACTTGTATACAAAAAATATTTTTTAATTTTTTAAGTCCTACAAATTCGCAAATGGAAGACAATAATTTTTTATGTGGTTATGTATTTTGTACAATTTTTTATAAGGTATTAATAAGATTTTTAATTCTTAGTCTTTTATTATATTTATTGTAAATTTGTTCTTAAATTGGCACCTATCCACATGTCACATTACAGGGATAGGTCAACGGATAGATAGTATTTTTAAGGGTTTTTAAACACCTTTTATCTATTTATTAGCAATTTGCACTATTCTACGACACTGACTCATATGCACTTTATAAACGGCATTTAGTCTAACACGTTTAGTCGTAGATGAACCTTAGTTGAAACTGTACAGACTATGTAATAGCATTGATGCACATATTACATTCTTTTTGATCCAGGACTACATGAGTGTCAGGCAGTATTAAACTTCCAAATCAGAGGGCGAGTGACCTCATTTGAGCATTGGTGCATTAAGGAATGACTATTCTCTAAATAAAACAATTAAATATCAACAATAAATCGGCTATAACACACGAACCCATGGTGATATAATAATAATTCTCTCTACCTTTCCACTAGTCATTCTGCCTACATCAGATCGCACGGGTATTAAAACCATGAATCAATAAACATCAAGTATCCCTTGACCAATGAAACAAATAATTTAACCTTACTGAATCATCGCGCTATCGCGCAGCACATATACTAGGCTCTTTTGCACATATATTGCACTTTACACTTAAGCACTTTTTCAAGAACAATTGATGTTATTTATTGTTATTGATTTTACCATGATCGTGACGCAAATGACAGAAGATAAAACATTAATTATGTTTGAAGACAGCACACAGAGTGAACATACATATGATATAGTTTCTTAATATTTTTAGGAGATTGTTACAAAATATATATTTAGTTGACATTTTATGTAAATTTACCTGTCTCTTCACAAATGTACGCTGTTCTTGTTGTCTATGTCTATTACGAGATTACCGCAGTAAGCTGATCACGTGGTCACGATCACACTGGCACTGTCACTTTAAAAAGGTGTTATCTCTCTTAGGCCACTGTCATGTGATCAAGGCTCAGGCGAGCCGAAACGCGTAATGGCGACAGAGGAATAAAGATTTTTGCACAAACAAGTTGGGTCCGTGCCTTTCTCTTCAGGAGAGCCGCTAGTTTGGAAAGCTGCGGAGGAAAACTCGTGATATATATATATATATGAGAAACAAAATCCCACGGTGAGACCTCGCCGGGTCAAACAATGGGCACAGACTCCAATTGTGGTGCAAAAGAGGTTTGTTTATTTCACAAGCGTGGCAAGAAGGTGCGTTTCAACCGAAAGCCTGCGGTCTTGTTCACATATATATCTGTCAGAGTGATAAGAATCACAATTTGCCCATAGACTAGGAAGGAGCTCTTTTCTAGAAGCATTTAATAAAACCACTTTGGTTTTGTTCTGATTCTTTTTAAAGCCAAGGATTTGTAAAAAATTGATAGTGTTGGTCAAATGCATTATGTATATTCAATATATTCATAGTCTGCTTTTAAATATAAAATAACGTTAGTTTGGCTGTGCTGGTGAGGGATGCAAAAATATTATTGCCAGTACAAATTTTAATCGCTATAGATTTGATAAATAAGCAAACAGAACTGTAGAAGAGGGGAATCTTGCTGGGTTTCCCTAGTAACAGTTACTTTGCCAACCCGTAATACATTGATTATAAAAGTTGCTTGATGTTTCATAGCGTAATTAAAATGGCTTTGAATTCCATGGGCAAACTATGTCTTTCTAAAATAAAAAATGAAGCCTCCAAGTCATGTTATGTTATCCTTTGTTAAAGGATTTATACAGTGCATAGCTGCCCCAGGGCTAGTACTAAAAAAGCACACTGAAAAGCACACTGCAAAAATCAACCTATCACAAAGTGCCGCATGAAGCAGCTAAGAAGAGAATAACCAGGTCTTCAGATTTTTCCTAAACTCACCGCCTTCAACAATTAAAATCACTTTTGACTCAACTCAAAGTGGTTTCAGGAATGAGCACAGCACAGAGCTGGCTCTGATCACCACCAATGAGGAGATCAGATGCACGGTTGATAAAGGAGGTAACGCTGCATCAATTCTATTAGACCTCTCTGCAGCTTTTGACATGGTATACAATAGCTTATTGATTGACTGTATCCACAAGTTAGGAATCAGAGGTTTAGCTCTCTCTCTTCTGAAATATTTCCTACTGGAATGACAGCAATCTGTTGAACCTGGCAAATATGCTTTGCTTCCCTTTAGCATACCCTGCGGTGTTTCTCAAGGTTCTTCGCTCAGCCCTACCCTTTTTGACTTATATGTTAACCCCCAGCAAGCCTCATTAAGTCTTTCGGCTTTGCTATGTTGTCCTATGCAGATGACAATCAGATCGCCATCTCGGTAACCAGTAACATTCAGGACACAGCAGCCAGTTTTCATAACACGAAGCAACATATCACCGGGTGTATGATGGAGAACTGCCTGACACTGAACTCGGGTAAGACCAAGGTCCTTCTTTTTGGCCCCACGAACGTGGCATGCTCCCAACACTTTTCACAAAAGAAAATAATCTGGGAATAATCTTCAATAGAGCTCTATCCTTAAGCACCTGGTTAATGCCACCACTTCCTTCATTTTTTACACCCTAAAAAAGCTCAGGAAAGTCTTCCCATTTATACCTAACAATCTTCAAAAAACAGTGGTCTCCGCGCTTATCCTTTGTAAATTAGACTATTGCAATGCCCTCTTTGTCAGTCTGCAGAAGGAACTTCTTGGTAAGATACAGGTTTTCCAGAATTCCACGGCTGGACTTTTGGTAGGGATTCTCCGGCATCAGTCTGCCAAACAGTCTCCCATCACTGGCTCCCTATGAAGAAACTTATATATTTGAAAGCCTTGTGTAATGTTTTCAGGGTCTTGCTGAACTCTCAATAGGAGTACTTCAAACACCGATTCCACTGGTATACTTCATCTAGAGCTCTTTGCTCCTCCACTGCTAACCTTGTTGAGGATCCTAGATTTTGGTTATCAAACTGGGGAGGCAGAAGTTTTATTACCACTAGAGCTAAATTGTGGAACACCCTTTTCGCACATTTAAAAAATTCCTCTGAACTGCGCCCATTCAGGAAGGACCTCAAAATATGGATTTTTTCTCTTTAGGTATTGATCTGTAACAAATTATAGGATTTATATGCAACTCCTTCTTTCAGTCAGAACACCTCTTCTATCAGGGTATTAGTGCCTAAATGCCTTCGGGCAGTAGTTTGTGCTTTATAAACAAAAACAAAAATATCAAATCACACTAAATAAAATGCCCTTTTTGGTGTCAACCATAATTAGGGTTGTTTTGTAAAGATTAGAGGAAAGGTTATCGATTGCTTCAATCAAATAATTTGTATTTGCCATTATCTATCTACCTGTTAAAAAACATTTAGGTCTCCGTCTATCTTAAGCGACCTAGGTGAGGTGATTGGCTAGAGCTCAGGTAAATAATTTATAATCTGTTTTAAAGAAGCTTATCACTCGATATGCCCCTGTTTCTGTGGGAATGTTGCCTTTTACTTAGCAAGCTAATAAACATTGCCTCAAAAAATGAATTAGGTAAAAGGATGTTCCACTATTATTTCATTATATATATACAGAGCACTTTTTTGAATTGTGATACTAAATGTTTTAAAAATGGTACAGGCAGAGCATCATTGCTGCTTGCCTACTCATTGTTATGACTAGATGTCTCAAGCTGCAGCTTAGATTCTGAAATAGGTTTTATTAAAATTTTAGTTTGTTTAAATGATATTGTAGGTAGTTGATCCAAATATAGTAAAATTTGAGTTTTGGAAGCTTTACGATCAGCTTGACAGAGTGTATTATCATCACTATAAAAAGTGTGCCTATGCCTTGTTGATCATAGATTAGTTATTGAGTAACAGGATCTGTAATCAACTTCATGAAATTGTGATTAGAGTAGACCTTTGAGACAGAAGCTAATATTTTATCAATATGTTCATTCTCCTCATAGGCATCTTGGTCTGCAGTTCTGTTATTTATTATCTATTCTCTTTTGTAAAAATCTTTTAATGTTTGATGTGCTTTTCCCATCTCAATTCATCTTTATTGAATTCTGTACTCAATAACTGGAATGGTGCTAATCCAATGTTGGTCTGTATCTGCTTTAATTGTGATTAAAGCTGTGACTATTATCAAATTCTCCCTGATGTGCAGCCCTATGCTCAAGACAAATGTGTTGATGCCACCCGCTCCAGATTTTAGTTTTTTTTTTTATCTCTTGAAGAAATTAGGCTTAAGATCGTATAGCCATATAAATAATGCCTTATAATTACTAGCATATGGAGACTATTAATTTAGCATAAGATGATCTTTATGAGCACTATCTGAAATTACTATACACCACATGCTGCTTGGTAAGAAAATTGTTTTCTATCCATTTTATTACATTTCCCTCGCTTTCTTGCCCCTTTCCAGCCTGGAGCCAACCCAATGTTATATTCCCTTAACACAATCCTATGGGGCCTAGCCTGCTTAAGACCCTCAATAGCTACCCTGTTGTGAGTTAGTACTATATATTTGTACCTAAGCTTCTTTTCATTAACACTGCCCCTGCACCACACCCAATCAGTTCATGTAACATCTATTACATCAATAATTTATTGCATTGTTATCCCAGCTTAATAAATAACACGTTGACTTATATGATCTAAAATCTTTAGACAAAAGATGGGCCCCAAAGTTCCATTTCCCCATCAAATTCTACACCACACTCAAATTTTATACCAAGTTAATATCAACTTGTTAAACATTTGGAGATATAATTTGTGATGAATCTGATCCAGGAAGATTTGGGCATCTTTGGTGCAGGTGAAACATTACATTTTCATCTACGCAGCACTTTCAATTTTGCTTTTTGAATAATAGTAGCTTTGTAAATAGAGGAATTATGGATCTCCTCTGTGTTCGCTGTGAACTGAGTAAAATTTTCATCAACTGCCCCCGGTTGTCTCTTTAACTGTGAGGCCATATCATTTTGAAACTGCTTGATCTCTTTAATATTGTTCAAAATATTCTCCAGAATCACTGTGAATTTTGTTTGATTCTTGACTACTTAAAGGGCACATTGAACAGCTGCAGTGGATACCTATGATTCTCGTTGTTGTTCATTTAAGCCATCAGTCTCTGTGGCTGCTCATGATTTATGGATCAAAACTGGGCTCAAATGTTTCGTTATTGATTGGCTACTTCCAAAGGACATAAGAGACATAAATGTAAGTCTTTAGTAAAAACAGTCTCAATTTACACAGGAGGAGTTGTAGGTGATATGATTTCATGTGTGTTCAATGTTGCAGCACTTGTTCAAGTTGCTGGCCAGTATCTCTTCTACTTAGCCCTGTATAGAGATGATCAGAAAGAAACCTGCTAAAATGTTTTTGTAAGAATTGGGCTATATTATAGACTTCTAAAGTTTTCATATTAACAGACATTTCAGTATCCTCAATACTGACATGTTGCTGCTGGATTCACAATATTTGCACTAAATGTTGGAAGATCTTGCAGCTGTAAAAGAGTGCAACCCATTACTGTCTGGAGAGAGCTGTAATCCCCCTCACTGTTTATGAAATCTGCAGAGATCTTTTCAATAAGTAAATTGAGTTAATTGTTTAAATCTAATGTCTTTCTTGCTTACCCCAAGATTTGGAAGATTTACTTTCCTCGAAAGGTAGCATCTGTCTATTGGGGTTATTTCTTTAATGTTGCTGTCTGGGCTTGCTTCAACTTGGAAGAGGTTCTGTGAAGCTGGAAATTCAAAGATAAGAAATACTAATGGAGCTCTAGACCCAACCACCATCAGCAAAAAGAATGTAAAAACATTCCCTCTCTTATAGTGGCAAATTAGCATGACCCCACTACCAGCTACTTTTACCGCTGTGTACATTGTCAATCAAATCTTTTCAAGTCTTCTCTAGGTGTTCCAAGCAACCTAACACTTGTACAGCAATGATGAATAGATCCCTATGTAGAGTTTGTAATAACTGCTGCAGTTAATAGCAACTGTAGCAAGCTGTAAACCAATTTTTCACTCAATTCCACAGTTTAAGTAGCATAAACTACAAACCAGTGGCGGCTGGTAGAGGACGGTGGCATGGGGGTAGGGGGAATTAAAAATACTTACCTGTGGATCGCCAGCCGCCGCATCTCCTCCATCCATACTGCATGCTGCCTCCCGGAAGCACCCAGGCTCTCATACTCCTCTAGCCAATCATGACGTTGCCTTACAGTAGTTCTGTTATTGGTCTAAGCACTGTGATCCAGTGCTCAGAGAGGGAGTGGGAACCTGAGCATGTTCTCCACCCAGGCTGTACAATACAGCCGGTGGAGAACAAGCAAAGTGCGCCTGACAGTTTTGCCGGCCCAAGGCGACTGTCCAAACTGTCAAGTGCACTTATGGTGCAGCCATCACTCTTCCCCCTGCTGGCGTCATGCGAGCCCAGCCCCATCCCACCCTAACATGAAGTTTAAAGGCAGACTAAAAATTAAAATGATAATATAGTTTTGTTATCATTTTATTATTACTTTACTCTGCTCCTAGAGCAGTGGGGCGTCGCTTCTCTGCCTTAGTAGAGGAGCCGCTCCTGCTACAAACAATGAAGTAGTATTTTGAAGCAGCCAGAGCCGCATGGGTTAATGTAGCCAGATAATGTTTGTCCTAATTTTTTTAAACTTTTTAAGTCCTACAAATTCGCAAATGGAAGACAATAATTTTTTATGTGGTTATGTATTTTGTACAATTTTTTATAAGGTATTAATAAGATTTTTAATTCTTAGTCTTTTATTATATTTATTGTAAATTTGTTCTTAAATTGGCACCTATCCACATGTCACATTACAGGGATAGGTCAACGGATAGATAGTATTTTTAAGGGTTTTTAAACATCTTTTATCTATTTATTAGCAATTTGCACTATTCTACGACACTGACTCATATGCACTTTATAAACGGCATTTAGTCTAACACGTTTAGTCGTAGATGAACCTTAGTTGAAACTGTACAGACTATGTAATAGCATTGATGCACATATTACATTCTTTTTGATCCAGGACTACATGAGTGTCAGGCAGTATTAAACTTCCAAATCAGAGGGCGAGTGACCTCATTTGAGCATTGGTGCATTAAGGAATGACTATTCTCTAAATAAAACAATTAAATATCAACAATAAATCGGCTATAACACACGAACCCATGGTGATATAATAATAATTCTCTCTACCTTTCCACTAGTCATTCTGCCTACATCAGATCGCACGGGTATTAAAACCATGAATCAATAAACATCAAGTATCCCTTGACCAATGAAACAAATAATTTAACCTTACTGAATCATCGCGCTATCGCGCAGCACATATACTAGGCTCTTTTGCACATATATTGCACTTTACACTTAAGCACTTTTTCAAGAACAATTGATGTTATTTATTGTTATTGATTTTACCATGATCGTGACGCAAATGACAGAAGATAAAACATTAATTATGTTTGAAGACAGCACACAGAGTGAACATACATATGATATAGTTTCTTAATATTTTTAGGAGATTGTTACAAAATATATATTTAGTTGACATTTTATGTAAATTTACCCGTCTCTTCACAAATGTACGCTGTTCTTGTTGTCTATGTCTATTACGAGATTACCGCAGTAAGCTGATCACGTGGTCACGATCACACTGGCACTGTCACTTTAAAAAGGTGTTATCTCTCTTAGGCCACTGTCATGTGATCAAGGCTCAGGCGAGCCGAAACGCGTAATGGCGACAGAGGAATAAAGATTTTTGCACAAACAAGTTGGGTCCGTGCCTTTCTCTTCAGGAGAGCCGCTAGTTTGGAAAGCTGCGGAGGAAAACTCGTGATATATATATATACATGAGAAACAAAATCCCACGGTGAGACCTCGCCGGGTCAAACAATGGGCACAGACTCCAATTGTGGTGCAAAAGAGGTTTGTTTATTTCACAAGCGTGGCAAGAAGGTGCGTTTCAACCGAAA
This sequence comes from Triturus cristatus, assembly GCF_964204655.1. Taxonomy (NCBI): domain Eukaryota; kingdom Metazoa; phylum Chordata; class Amphibia; order Caudata; family Salamandridae; genus Triturus; species Triturus cristatus. Next base: position 781,012,184 of record NC_140580.1, read on the forward strand.
GCCTGCGGTCTTGTTCACATATATATCTGTCAGAATGATAAGAATCACAATTTGCCCACAGACTAGGAAGGAGCTCTTTTCTAGAAGCATTTAATAAAGCCACTTTGGTTTTGTTCTGATTCTTTTTAAAGCCAAGGATTTGTAAAAAATTGATAGTGTTGGTCAAATGCATTATGTATATTCAATATATTCATAGTCGGCTTTTAAATATAAAATAACGTTAGTTTGGCTGTGCTGGTGAGGGATGCAAAAATATTATTGCCAGTACAAATTTTAATCGCTACAGATTTGATAAATAAGCAAACAGAACTGTAGAAGAGGGGAATCTTGCTGGGTTTCCCTAGTAACAGTTACTTTGCCAACCCGTAATACATTGATTATAAAAGTTGCTTGATGTTTCATAGCGTAATTAAAATGGCTTTGAATTCCATGGGCAAACTATGTCTTTCTAAAATAAAAAATGAAGCCTCCAAGTCATGTTATGTTATCCTTTGTTAAAGGATTTATACAGTGCATAGCTGCCCCAGGGCTAGTACTAAAAAAGCACACTGAAAAGCACACTGCAAAAATCAACCTATCACAAAGTGCCGCATGAAGCAGCTAAGAAGAGAATAACCAGGTCTTCAGATTTTTCCTAAACTCACCGCCTTCAACAATTAAAATCACTTTTGACTCGACTCAAAGTGGTTTCAGGAATGAGCACAGCACAGAGCTGGCTCTGATCACCACCAATGAGGAGATCAGATGCACGGTTGATAAAGGAGGTAACGCTGCATCAATTCTATTAGACCTCTCTGCAGCTTTTGACATGGTATACAATAGCTTATTGATTGACTGTATCCACAAGTTAGGAATCAGAGGTTTAGCTCTCTCTCTTCTGAAATATTTCCTACTGGAATGACAGCAATCTGTTGAACCTGGCAAATATGCTTTGCTTCCCTTTAGCATACCCTGCGGTGTTTCTCAAGGTTCTTCGCTCAGCCCTACCCTTTTTGACTTATATGTTAACCCCCAGCAAGCCTCATTAAGTCTTTCGGCTTTGCTATGTTGTCCTATGCAGATGACAATCAGATCGCCATCTCGGTAACCAGTAACATTCAGGACACAGCAGCCAGTTTTCATAACACGAAGCAACATATCACCGGGTGTATGATGGAGAACTGCCTGACACTGAACTCGGGTAAGACCAAGGTCCTTCTTTTTGGCCCCACGAACTTGGCATGCTCCCAACACTTTTCACAAAAGCAAATAATCTGGGAATAATCTTCAATAGAGCTCTATCCTTAAGCACCTGGTTAATGCCACCACTTCCTTCATTTTTTACACCCTAAAAAAGCTCAGGAAAGTCTTCCCATTTATACCTAACAATCTTCAAAAAACAGTGGTCTCCGCGCTTATCCTTTGTAAATTAGACTATTGCAATGCCCTCTTTGTCAGTCTGCAGAAGGAACTTCTTGGTAAGATACAGGTTTTCCAGAATTCCACGGCTGGACTTTTGGTAGGGATTCTCCGGCATCAGTCTGCCAAACAGTCTCCCATCACTGGCTCCCTATGAAGAAACTTATAAATTTGAAAGCCTTGTGTAATGTTTTCAGGGTCTTGCTGAACTCTCAATAGGAGTACTTCAAACACCGGTTCCACTGGTATACTTCATCTAGAGCTCTTTGCTCCTCCACTGCTAACCTTGTTGAGGATCCTAGATTTTGGTTATCAAACTGGGGAGGCAGAAGTTTTATTACCACTACAGCTAAATTGTGGAACACCCTTTTCGCACATTTAAAAAATTCCTCTGAACTGCGCCCATTCAGGAAGGACCTCAAAATATGGATTTTTTCTCTTTAGGTATTGATCTGTAACAAATTATAGGATTTATATGCAACTCCTTCTTTCAGTCAGAACACCTCTTCTATCAGGGTATTAGTGACTAAATGCCTTCGGGCAGTAGTTTGTGCTTTATAAACAAAAAAAATAAATATCAAATCACACTAAATAAAATGCCCTTTTTGGTGTCAACCATAATTAGGGTTGTTTTGTAAAGATTAGAGGAAAGGTTATCGATTGCTTCAATCAAATAATTTGTATTTGCCATTATCTATCTACCTGTTAAAAAACATTTAGGTCTCCGTCTATCTTAAGCGACCTAGGTGAGGTGATTGGCTAGAGCTCAGGTAAATAATTTATAATCTGTTTTAAAGAAGCTTATCACTCGATATGCCCCTGTTTCTGTGGGAATGTTGCCTTTTACTTAGCAAGCTAATAAACATTGCCTCAAAAAATGAATTAGGTAAAAGGATGTTCCACTATTATTTCATTATATATATACAGAGCACTTTTTTGAATTGTGATACTAAATGTTTTAAAAATGGTACAGGCAGAGCATCATTGCTGCTTGCCTACTCATTGTTATGACTAGATGTCTCAAGCTGCAGCTTAGATTCTGAAATAGGTTTTATTAAAATTTTAGTTTGTTTAAATGATATTGTAGGTAGTTGATCCAAATATAGTAAAATTTGAGTTTTGGAAGCTTTACGATCAGCTTGACAGAGTGTATTATCATCACTATAAAAAGTGTGCCTATGCCTTGTTGATCATAGATTAGTTATTGAGTAACAGGATCTGTAATCAACTTCATGAAATTGTGATTAGAGTAGACCTTTGAGACAGAAGCTAATATTTTATCAATATGTTCATTCTCCTCATAGGCATCTTGGTCTGCAGTTCTGTTATTTATTATCTGTTCTCTTTTGTAAAAATCTTTTAATGTTTGATGTGCTTTTCCCATCTCAATTCATCTTTATTGAATTCTGTACTTAATAACTGGAATGGTGCTAATCCAATGTTGGTCTGTATCTGCTTTAATTGTGATTAAAGCTGTGACTATTATCAAATTCTCCCTGATGTGCAGCCCTAGGCTCAAGACAAATGTGTTGATGCCACACGCTCCAGATTTTAGGGTTTTTTTTATCTCTTGAAGAAATTAGGCTTAAGATCGTATAGCCATATAAATAATGCCTTATAATTACTAGCATATGGAGACTATTAATTTAGCATAAGATGATCATTATGAGCACTATCTGAAATTACTATACACCACATGCTGCTTGGTAAGAAAATTGTTTTCTATCCATTTTATTACATTTCCCTCGCTTTCTTGCCCCTTTCCAGCCTGGAGCCAACCCAATGTTATATTCCCTTAATACAATCCTATGGGGCCTAGCCTGCTTAAGACCCTCAATAGCTACCCTGTTGTAAGTTGGTACTATATATTTGTACCTAAGCTTCTTTTCATTAACACTGCCCCTGCACCACACCCAATCAGTTCATGTAACATCTATTACATCAATAATTTATTGCATTGTTATCCCAGCTTAATAAATAACACGTTGACTAATATGATCTAAAATCTTTAGACAAAAGATGTGCCCCAAAGTTCCATTTCCCCATCAAATTCTGCACCACACTCAAATTTTATACCAAGTGTTGGAAATACTCCACTCCCACACCGGAAAGGGGGGTGGTAACGGGGTATTTCCAGACACACACAGTGGTAGCTTGGCTCGAGTGGTCAGGAGTCAGGCACCGTGCTAAGCATACGTCATACCCATACAATAACCATGCGTGCATCCGTTCCAAAAACGACTCTACACCGTAAAAATTATGAAAATCTTTCTTTATCTTCTTTTTCTCTTAGTTGCTGTTGAAATAAATAATAATAATACAATCACCATATACAAGGCTTTTTCTGTGGAAGGGTACGCCAAATAAATACTGTCTTAATGATTCAATAAATAGGGGAGATCATAGATAATTAAGGCATAAATACAAGTGCATTACATACAGGCAATTAAATATTCTGAGGCAATAAATACTGCAAACCAATAAATATTGTGCGACAATAAATACTGTGGAACAATAAATACAGTGAAGCAATAAATAGGTTAAATACAATAAATACAGTGCTCTCAATACATAGTTAAAAGCTGACAGTGACACTCATAGAATCAGATCACATTTAGATTACTATGGGTTGATTTGGCCCAGGCACAGCTTGTGGTTAGGTGGATGGCTTGAGGGTGTCTATTCCCTGGCTTGGACAAGGCTGAGGCCCAAACTGAGGTAGATAAAGGGGAGGAATTCTAGAGATCTGGCTCTCTCACTCTACACAACCCCTCTGAATTAGTCTCAGCTCACCCCTGGCACAATCAAGATGGTTCCAGCACCTCTCTAGCCCCTAGAGTAGTCTCTCAGGATTCCACAGGGCCTTAGGCGCCCTCTATTACACTTACTGCCCTTTTTCTGAAGCTCCGACGCCGCTGGAGTCGTGTCGACGCCGTGAGGCGGTTCCGGTTCGATGTCGGCGGCCTCGGCGCAATGTCAGTTCTTGACGACGCCGGTAGGCGGTTCCGGTTCGATGTCGACGGCCTCGGCTCGATCTCGTCCTCCGGTTCGATGACGTCGGGCAGTCTTGGCTCGATGTCGACTTCGGCGGCTCCGGTCCGATGGCGACTTCAGTTTCGATGACGTCGGCCGGCCTTGGCTCGATGTCGACTTCCGGCGGCTCCGGAGTGCGATCTCCACTCCCGACCTCCGGTGCTCCTCTCCTCAGGTTCCGGCGACTCCGGAGTGCGACCTCCACTCCCGACCTCCGGCACGATTCTCTCAGGTTCCGGCGACTCCGGAGTGCGATCTCCACTCCCGACCTCCGGCACGCTTCACCTCGGTCTCCGGCGACTCCGGAGGGCAGACTTCACTCCCCCGTCGACGCCGCTCACTCGACCTCGGGTGACTTCCTCCTCGACCTCTGGTACTCTCTACGACCTCCGTCGGCGCCCTCTCTCGACCTCTGGTGGCTCCGGGTACGACGTCTGCTTTTCCAGTCAGCGCCGCTTCTCCACCTCGGGCTCCAGGTCTCAGGCTTCTCGACGTCGGACTCCAGGGAAACCAGTATCCAGGTCAGGATCTTGCTGTTCTTTGTTTCTAAGGCCTGTTCCTGCTGTCCAGGTCCTTAAGATGGTTTTTCTTGCTTCTTCCCACACAGGGCTCCAGGCTGGGCTCAGTCAGTAGGGACTAGTATCAAGGGTGGGTTTATGGACCCCACTCCAGGCACAAGTTTCCACCCCTGCTGCCTCACTCCTTCCTCCTTCAGGTTTCTGCTGCTCACTCCTCACCAGTCAGGTGCCAACTGCCAGCTCCAACTGCCAACTCTCTGTCTTAGCTTCCCAACATTCTAAACCGCCTCCAACTGTCACAGGGCTCCAGAATGTTGCAGAAGGTTCTAGTAGGTTCCAGTGGGTTCTGATGATGTCACAGATGGCCACCATTTTGTGCTCCAGGCCCTCAGACAGAAGTTCCAGGGGTAGATAAAATGGCTCCCTGAATCTGCATCAATACGAAAAAGTCTGGTGGTTCCCAAAAAGGAAAAATTCTAACAGGGTTTGAGGCAAAAGTGGGACAAAATAAATAATGATGAGGAGGGACCACCCAAAGGGCTGACAGGTCTAACACGCGTCCCCCCCAGCTGAAAGTGGGGAGAGCTACCCAACCCCTTGGGAGTTCTCATCAATAAGGCGGAAATACCTTGAGAGACCGTCTGCATTGGCGTGGTCCACTCCAGGCCGATGTTCCACCTGAAAGTCCATTCCCTGTAGGGAAATAGACCACCTCAACAACTTGGGATTCTCCCCCTTCATCTGCATCAGCCAACGAAGGGGTCTGTGGTCGGTCTGAACCAGGAAGTGCGAGCCAAACAGGTATGGCCGCAACTTCTTCAGAGCCCATACCACTGCAAAGGCTTCACGCTCTATTGCACTCCACTTCTGTTCCCTGGGAAGTAGTCTCCGGGATAGGAAGACCACGGGTTGATCCAGACCCTCTTCATTGAGTTGCGATAACACTGCCCCAATGCCATGTTCTGATGCATCCGTCTGGACAATGAACTCCTTGGAAAAGTCTGGGGCCCTTAAGACCGGGGCCTCGCACATGGCTTTCTTCAATCTCACAAAGGCCTGCTGACAAGCCTCCGTCCAGACTACCCGTCGAGGTTGTTTCTTGGACGTGAGCTCCGTGAGGGGGGCTACGATGGTACCGTACCCCTTCACGAAGCAGCGGTAATATCCCGTGAGGCCCAGAAAAGCTCGGACCTCGGTCTGTGTCTTGGGGGGTTCCCAGGCCATGATGGCCTCGATCTTCGCCTGGAGGAGTTGCACCGCTCCTCTACCCACCAAGTGTCCAAGGTACACTACCGACCCCTGCCCGATCTGGCACTTGCTGGCCTTGATCGTCAATCCAGCTTGTCTCAGGGCCTGGAGAACAGCTTGCAGGTGACGCAAGTGATCCTCCCAGCTGTTACTGAAGACGGCTATGTCATCCAGATAAGCAGCAGAGAAACTCTCCATTCCGGTGAGGATCTGGTTTACCAGGCGCTGAAACGTGGCAGGTGCGTTCTTGAGCCCAAAGGGCATCACACAGAACTGGTAGTGGCCATTGGGCGTGGAGAAGGCTGACCTTTCCCTTGCTCCATCAGTCAAAGAGATCTGCCAGTACCCAGAAGTAAGGTCAAAGGTACTTAGATATTGGGCAGCTCCCAGCCGGTCAATCAATTCATCCGCCCTAGGGATCGGATGAGCATCAGTTTTGGTCACTGAATTCAGTCCCCGGTAGTCCACACAGAACCTCAGTTCCAGTTGGGCACCCGGTGGTGCAGCTTTTGGTACTAACACCACCGGACTGGACCAGGGGCTGCTAGAAGGTTCGATCACTCCTAGCTCCAGCATCTTAGTGACTTCACCGTTAATGCTGGCCTTCACCTTGTCTGACATCCGGTAGATCTTGGACTTCACAGGTGGGCTGTCTCCTGTGTCCACGTCATGGACGCACAGGTGAGTCCTACCCGGGACAAGGGAGAACAACGAAGAGTACTGCCCCAGGACCTGGCGGCAGTCCTCTTGCTGTTCAGGAGTTAGGGAGGGGGAGAGAATCACTCCCTCCACCGACCCATCCTTCTCTTGAGACGCAAATAAATCGGGGAGAGGCTTGCTTTCCACGTCCTCTCCTCCGTCAGTCACCATCATCAAGATGACTTCGGGCCTCTCGTGGTGGGGTTTGAGGCGGTAGCCGTGCAGCACCCGTAGGGGCTGACGAGGGGTTTTCAGGTCCACCAAGTAGGTAGCCTTACCCTTCTTCTCCAACACTTCAAAGGGTCCTGACCAGCGATCCTGGAGGGCGCTAAGCTCTCCTGGTTCGATCACCCACACCTTCTGGCCAGGCTCCAACTCCACCGGGTGAGCATTGTGGTCATACCACGCCTTCATCACTGCTTGGCTGGCTTCCAGGTTGTCAGAAGCTTGCTTCCACAACTTAGCCATTTGGCTCCGGAAGGCCAGCATGTAGCTCACCACATCCTGGGGAAGCTTCCTGGGAGTTCTTTCCCATCCGTCTCTCACCAGGTTGAGAGGTCCACGTACAGGGTGCCCATACAGAAGCTCGAAGGGGCTGAAACCCACTCCCTTCTGTGGCACTTCCCTGTAGGAAAAGAGTAAACAGGGTAGGAGGACGTCCCATTTCCTCCGCAGGCTTTCAGGCAGACTTCTGATCATGCCTTTGAAGGTTTTGTAAAACCTCTCCACCAGACCATTGGTCTGGGGGTGGTAAGGAGTTGTGAACCGGTAGGTCACTCCACACTCCTTCCACATGGCCCGCATGTACGCTGACATGAAGTTGGTCCCCCTGTCGGACACAACTTCCTTGGGAAAACCCACTCGGGTAAAGATTCCCATCAGGGCCCTAGCCACAACAGGTGCTGTTATGGTCCTCAGAGGTATTGCCTCTGGGTACCGTGTGGCATGATCCACCAGGACCAGGATAAACCTGTGACCAGCTGACGTTGGCGGATCTAACGGACCCACAATGTCGATGCCCACCCTTTCAAAGGGGGTGCTAACGACAGGAAGTGGTTCCAGGGGAGCTTTTAGCTTCACCCCTGTTTTCCCACTGGCTTGGCAAGACACACATGTCCGGCAGTAGGTATCGGACGACACTTTCATCTGAGGCCAATAAAAGTGTGGGACAAGACGGGCGAAGGTCTTGTCTTGCCCCAGGTGTCCTGCCAATGGGATCTCGTGAGCCAACTCCAGAAGGAAGGCTCGATAACGTTGAGGGACTACCAAGGCTCGTGACGATCCGTGTAGGGGTGCCTTGGGTTCACTGTAGAGGAGGCCATCCTCCCAGTAAACACTGTAGTTCCCTTCAACGTTCCCTGCTGCCTGGGCTTGGGCCTGACGCCTTAGCCCCTCAAGGGTAGGGCACTCCCTCTGGCCCTGGCAGAATTCCTCCCTGGACGGGCCTCCCTCCACGTGCCACTCGGCCGGGATGGGTAGGTCCTCCAGTTTGGTAACGTCCCCCACCGCAGACTCCTGGTCCACCACCTCCGGTGGCCTATCCGTCCTACGGGGTGTGGACGCCGAGGCAGGCTCCTCCTGTCCTCGGTTCTTCCCTTGACTGGCAGCTGGCTGGGCCTTTGTTCCAGGCTCCAGCCGAAACGAACTCCCTCTCCGGGTAGTCGCGGACCTTGTGCTAACACAGGCCCAGTCAGGTGTACCCAGCATCTCAGTATGAGTCCGGTATTCCACCTCCTTCCAAGCATTGTGCTCCATGTCATTCCCCAGTAGACAATCGACTGGCACGGCAGGGCTTACGGCAACTCGAAGTGAACCTGCAACCCCCCCCCATTCAAAGGGAACCTCGGCCACCGGATAGTGGCCTGTTCTGCCGTCAGCCATCGCGGCTGGGTGGAGTACATCGGGAATTACCTGCTCTGGAGACACCAGTTGGCTACGTACCATAGTCATACTGGCTCCTGTGTCTCTCAGAGCCTCCCCTCTTTGGCCGTTGATGGTGACCCACTGCCCATACTTTACGGTATTTGCGGGCACCTGGATCTTAGGAACCATCTCCCGTTCTCCCAGGGACACTAAAGTGACACCCGCCCACTCCCTTCCCTTAGTTAAGGGCATCTCCTCCCCGAGCACTGCACTAGCTACTCCGGGGGTCTTTCCTCCAATGGGAGGGGGTGGTCGTTTCGAACACTTCGCGTCTCCCTTGTAGTGTCCAACGCCACCGCACTCGTAGCAATGGACAACCCTTGGCTGCTGACTCTGGCCAGGATTAGGGTTTCTGGGTGGGTTAGCCCTAGGGGTGAATCCTGTTCCCTTCCCTTGGAAGTTATTTTGGGGGCCTTTGGAGAACTCCTTTTTCTTTTCCCCTCCCTCTTTCTTCTGGGGGGCGCCCTGTCCGGCCTTTTGAGTATCCCCTCCAGTCCCCCTTGTGGACACCCGGGTACTAGCCCAAATGTCCCCCTCCTCAGCAAGCTTCCTGGGATTGGTCAGCTTGCTATCCACCAGGTGTTGACGCAGTTCAGGGAAACATTTCTCGAGCAGGTGTTCCTTCAGTACTAGATCAAACAACCCCTCGTAGTTCCTCACTTCACTGCCCTGAATCCAACCCTCTAGTGCCTTCTTTGCATAGTCCAGGAAGTCCACCCAATTCTGTGTGCCCAGTTTGTGACTACCCCTGAACTTCTGTCTGTACTTTTCGGGTGTTAGTCCAAACTTTCTTATGAGCGCCAGTTTCATGGTGGGGTAGTGGGTCTGCTCATCCTCCTCGAGGGCCAATAATGCATCCCTACCAGCTGGAGGCATGTACTTGTACAATCCCCCTCCCCAGTACTTCTCTGGAACCCCATGGGCCCTTAACGAGACCTCATAGGCCGCTAGCCACTTGGCGATATCGTCACCCGCCCCATAGCTAGCTACTATGTCCTTTGGCAGGTAGGGTTTGGGTTCCCTGGTGTACTCTCGTTCTTCGCTGCCACCGTTAGGTACAGGGTGTGCCCCGATTCTCAGGATCTGAAGATCTATCTCTTTCAGCCTTATCTCATGAGCCATCCTCTGTTCCTCCTTCTCTTTCTCCAGCCTTGCTAAGTCCCATGTGAGCTGTCTTTTCTCCCTCCGGTCTGTTAACTCCACTTCAGACAAGCCACCGCTAGAGGCACTGCTGCCCTTCCTGGAAAGTGCCCTGGGCCCCGCTAACAGGTTCCCCACCTCAGGTTGGTACAAACCAGCTCCCTCACTTTCGGGCTCTCTATCCCTGTCCTCCTCCTCAGCCTTGCTTTCTCGGCGTGCCTCCCCCCAAGCCCTTAAGCTGGTTTGGAGTACACCCTTCTTTGCTCCTGGGGGACAATACACCCCCTCCCGCTGACAAAACTCCCTGAGTTGGGCCACAGTGTACGTTTCTAAATCCTCCAGTACAAACTCCATCTTGCCCACTCAGGTCAGAGGACAGTTATTTGCAGTAACTATGCAGGGGGGTACCTTATATAATACCTCCTCCCACCACCAGAGTAAATTTGGAAAAAACAAAAACTCACAATTAGGAAGGCCGCTTTGAGAAAACTCCCGGTGTAGGCCTATGGACTACCCACAGTTATTGCTGAGTATACGCAGGCACAGCTCTATCCCACCACTGAACACCAATTATGTTGGAAATACTCCACTCCCACACCGGAAAGGGGGGTGGTAACGGGGTCTTTCCAGACACACACAGTGGTAGCTTGGCTCGAGTGGTCAGGAGTCAGGCACCGTGCTAAGCATACGTCATACCCATACAATAACCATGCGTGCATCCGTTCCAAAAACGACTCTACACCGTAAAAATTATGAAAATCTCTTTCTTTATCTTCTTTTTCTCTTAGTTGCTGTTGAAATAAATAATAATAATACAATCACCATATACAAGGCTTTTTCTGTGGAAGGGTACGCCAAATAAATACTGTCTTAATGATTCAATAAATAGGGGAGATCATAGATAATTAAGGCATAAATACAAGTGCATTACATACAGGCAATTAAATATTCTGAGGCAATAAATACTGCAAACCAATAAATATTGTGCGACAATAAATACTGTGGAACAATAAATACAGTGAAGCAATAAATAGGTTAAATACAATAAATACAGTGCTCTCAATAAATAGTTAAAAGCTGACAGTGACACTCATAGAATCAGATCACATTTAGATTACTATGGGTTGATTTGGCCCAGGCACAGCTTGTGGTTAGGTGGATGGCTTGAGGGTGTCTATTCCCTGGCTTGGACAAGGCTGAGGCCCAAACTGAGGTAGATAAAGGGGAGGAATTCTAGAGATCTGGCTCTCTCACTCTACACAACCCCTCTGAATTAGTCTCAGCTCACCCCTGGCACAATCAAGATGGTTCCAGCACCTCTCTAGCCCCTAGAGTAGTCTCTCAGGATTCCACAGGGCCTTAGGCGCCCTCTATTCCACTTACTGCCCTTTTTCTGAAGCTCCGACGCCGCTGGAGTCGTGTCGACGCCGTGAGGCGGTTCCGGTTCGATGTCGGCGGCCTCGGCGCAATGTCAGTTCTTGACGACGCCGGTAGGCGGTTCCGGTTCGATGTCGGCGGCCTCGGCTCGATCTCGTCCTCCGGTTCGATGACGTCGGGCAGTCTTGGCTCGATGTCGACTTCGGCGGCTCCGGTCCGATGGCGACTTCAGTTTCGATGACGTCGGCCGGCCTTGGCTCGATGTCGACTTCCGGCGGCCCCGGAGTGCGATCTCCACTCCCGACCTCCGGTGCTCCTCTCCTCAGGTTCCGGCGACTCCGGAGTGCGACCTCCACTCCCGACCTCCGGCACGATTCTCTCAGGTTCCGGCGACTCCGGAGTGCGATCTCCACTCCCGACCTCCGGCACGCTTCACCTCGGTCTCCGGCGACTCCGGAGGGCGGACTTCACTCCCCCGTCGACGCCGCTCACTCGACCTCGGGTGACTTCCTCCTCGACCTCTGGTACTCTCTACGACCTCCGTCGGCGCCCTCTCTCGACCTCTGGTGGCTCCGGGTACGACGTCTGCTTTTCCAGTCAGCGCAGCTTCTCCACCTCGGGCTCCAGGTCTCAGGCTTCTCGACGTCGGACTCCAGGGAAACCAGTATCCAGGTCAGGATCTTGCTGTTCTTTGTTTCTAAGGCCTGTTCCTGCTGTCCAGGTCCTTAAAATGGTTTTTCTTGCTTCTTCCCACACAGGGCTCCAGGCTGGGCTCAGTCAGTAGGGACTAGTATCAAGGGTGGGTTTGTGGACCCCACTCCAGGCACAAGTTTCCACCCCTGCTGCCTCACTCCTTCCTCCTTCAGGTTTCTGCTGCTCACTCCTCACCAGTCAGGTGCCAACTGCCAGCTCCAACTGCCAACTCTCTGTCTTAGCTTCCCAACATTCTAAACCGCCTCCAACTGTCACAGGGCTCCAGAATGTTGCAGAAGGTTCTAGTAGGTTCCAGTGGGTTCTGATGATGTCACAGGTGGCCACCATTTTGTGCTCCAGGCCCTCAGACAGAAGTTCCAGGGGTAGATAAAATGGCTCCCTGAATCTGCATCAATACGAAAAAGTCTGGTGGTTCCCAAAAAGGAAAAATTCTAACAGGGTTTGAGGCAAAAGTGGGACAAAATAAATAATGATGAGGAGGGACCACCCAAAGGGCTGACAGGTCTAACACCAAGTTAATATCAACTTGTTAAACATTTGGAGATATAATTTGTGATGAATCTGATCCAGGAAGATTTGGGCATCTTTGGTGCAGGTGAAACATTACATTTTCATCTACGCAGCACTTTCAATTTTGCTTTTTGAATAATAGTAGCTTTGTAAATATAGGAATTATGGATCTCCTCTGTGTTCGCTGTGAACTGAGTAAAATTTTCATCAACTGCCCCCAGTTGTCTCTTTAACTGTGAGGCCATATCATTTTGAAACTGCTTGATCTCTTTAATATTGTTCAAAATATTCTCCAGAATCACTGTGTATTTTGTTTGATTCTTGACTACTTAAAGGGCACATTGAACAGCTGCAGTGGATACCTATGATTCTCGTTGTTGTTCATTTAAGCCATCAGTCTCTGTGGCTGCTCATGATTTATGGATCAAAACTGGGCTCAAATGTTTCGTTATTGATTGGCTACTTCCAAAGGACATAAGAGACATAAATGTAAGTCTTTAGTAAAAACAGTCTCAATTTACACAGGAGGAGTTGTAGGTGATATGATTTCATGTGTGTTCAATGTTGCAGCACTTGTTCAAGTTGCTGGCCAGTATCTCTTCTACTTAGCCCTGTATAGAGATGATCAGAAAGAAACCTGCTAAAATGTTTTTGTAAGAATTGGGCTATATTATAGACTTCTAAAGTTTTCATATTAACAGACATTTCAGTATCCTCAATACTGACATGTTGCTGCTGGATTCACAATATTTGCACTAAATGTTGGAAGATCTTGCAGCTGTAAAAGAGTGCAACCCATTACTGTCTGGAGAGAGCTGTAATCCCCCTCACTGTTTATGAAATCTGCAGAGATCTTTTCAATAAGTAAATTGAGTTAATTGTTTAAATCTAATGTCTTTCTTGCTTACCCCAAGATTTGGAAGATTTACTTTCCTCGAAAGGTAGCATCTGTCTATTGGGGGTATTTCTTTAATGTTGCTGTCTGGGCTTGCTTCAACTTGGAAGAGGTTCTGTGAAGCTGGAAATTCAAAGATAAGAAATACTAATGGAGCTCTAGACCCAACCACCATCAGCAAAAAGAATGTAAAAACATTCCCTCTCTTATAGTGGCTAAATTAGCATGACCCCACTACCAGCTACTTTTACCGCTGTGTACATTGTCAATCAAATCTTTTCAAGTCTTCTCTAGGTGTTCCAAGCAACCTAACACTTGTACAGCAATGATGAATAGATCCCTATGTAGAGTTTGTAATAACTGCTGCAGTTAATAGCAACTGTAGCAAGCTGTAAACCAATTTTTCACTCAATTCCACAGTTTAAGTAGCATAAACTACAAACCAGTGGCGGCTGGTAGAGGACGGTGGCATGGGGGTAGGGGGAATTAAAAATACTTACCTGTGGATCGCCAGCTGCCGCATCTCCTCCATCCATACTGCATGCTGCCTCCCGGAAGCACCCAGGCTCTCATACTCCTCTAGCCAATCATGACGTTGCCTTACAGTAGTACTGTTATTGGTCTAAGCACTGTGATCCAGTGCTCAGAGAGGGAGTGGGAACCTGAGCATGTTCTCCACCCAGGCTGTACAATACAGCCGGTGGAGAACAAGCAAAGTGCGCCTGACAGTTTTGCCGGCCCAAGGCGACTGTCCAAACTGTCAAGTGCACTTATGGTGCAGCCACCACTCTTCCCCCTGCTGGCGTCATGCGAGCCCAGCCCCATCCCACCCTAACATGAAGTTTAAAGGCAGACTAAAAATTAAAATGATAATATAGTTTTGTTATCATTTTATTATTACTTTACTCTGCTCCTAGAGCAGTGGGGCGTCGCTTCTCTGCCTTAGTAGAGGAGACGCTCCTGCTACAAACAATGAAGTAGTATTTTGAAGCAGCCAGAGCTGCATGGGTTAATGTAGCCAGATAATGTTTGTCCTAATCCCAGAGAAAAAAACTTGAAGTTTTTGAGCTGGACTCTGGCTTATCTTGTCATTGATTGAATAATTACTAGATAACAGCTGCCCAACATGCTTACCGTGCTTTGAATCGGCTCGGACGTTCCCAAACTGGTAGAAAGTCATCACCACTAGTCTGAAGCTTACACCAATAGAGATAGTGTGTTTTAGCAATGTTTCCAGGAATTCCAATAGAATTTCTGGCGGTCAAAAGGCAAAGGAGCACAGTGGCATTTCTTGATTCGGGTGAGATGCAACGGTGGAGCAGAAGCTACTGGTGGGATGCAAGACAGGGGGCATCATCTTCCCATTCCGGGATAGAATGCCACCACTTGGCAGGTTAGAACTCCCAGCAGTGGAGTTCAGGGATGCAGCAGGTTAGGTCTTTGATGGCCCTGAGACTTCCAACAGGAGGAAAGTACACACAACCACTTGGAGAACCTTGGAAAGCAGGATTCAAAAAGCAAAGTCCAGTTCTATGGTAAGGCACTGTGTACTGAGTCCAGGCAACCCTTAGTGATAGTGTTTAGGTTCCTAATAACCAAAGCTCTCAAGGTGTAGCTGTGAAGAGCAGCTAAGGCTTATTCAGGAGGGTGTAATGTGGGTACATTTGCCACATAGTCAGTCAGCAAAGCTTTCACACAAGAAAGAACCACAAAAGAGTTTATAAAAATACTGCAGTATTTATAACACAACACTAGGAACTAACTTGGTATATATCCTACTTGGAGGTATCAAATACACATCAGAAATACTTCAACAAAAGGTAAGTAGCATAGAAGAACACATGGAACCATGGGGGGGGGGCAAACCATATACTAAGAAAGTGGTATAAGAGGTGAGTACCAAAACGTGACCTATACCTAAGGATTGAGAAGCTCAGGGGAAGTAAGGAACCACCAAAGATGAGTAGCTAGGGACCCTAAGGCACCCGGGTAAAGAGTGGTTACACTGGGTCAAACATCCATAGGATAACACAGGGTAAGTTGCAGTTGATATTTTCTTGTTCCAGGACCCTTCCCAAGGGACCCCGAAGACACTAACTTGATCAGAAAAGGTTGGAGAGCCACCCCGCCCGTGGATACCCACTGAACCATGATATCTATACCAGGGAGCACAGGTGTATAGGAGTGAATTGATGTTGGAACTGCCCATTGAAGCCGATGGAGGATCTTGGAAGTACAACGGCTGCAGCGACTCATGGACCAGGACAGTGGAACTCAAACATGAAATCTGGACGAGAATTAACTGAAAGCAGAGGGGACAGAGTACAAACCACCCGGAGGTGTCCAGGAGGCTCCGGAGCACAATGCCACTCCTTGTCAGAGGTACGGCAGTCTTGATGAAGCAGCTGTAGAGCCCAGACGATGGTGCAGGAGCACTGGAGCCGTCCATGAGCTGTCCCATGACACATGAAGAATTCTGGGAGATCAGTGGCTGGCAGCACCACCAACAAGCCTTGGCAACCGAAAAGTTGGGGCAATGGAAAAGAAGCTTGGTTGCAGACCAGCAAGGTCTGTGAGAATAACCCAGCAAGGGCTGGCCCTCAGCATGCAAGATTGCAGGCAGGAATCATCGGAACCCCCTCAAGGACCCTCTGGCAGCAAGCACAGGGAGTCGCAGGGAAGCATCAACAGCCCACAGAAGATGGAGGCCCACGGGGCAGAAGATGCAGGCAGGACATTGTTGTCAGAGCTGTGCGATGCTGGGACTTCTTGGAGCTCTCCTGTGAAGAGAGTCAACAAGCCTTGGCAATGGCAGACAGATGGGGTGTACAGGGAGGTGGTTCAGGTCGGCTTTAGAGGGATTACAGTCAGCCAAGTTGCAGGGAAGACCCAACAAACCACCACCTGTGTTGCAGAGCCGGGAAATGTCCATGAGACAACAGGATCAGCAAACCGATAGTGGACGCAGAGATGCATGTGGATGCAGGGAAGGGATTCCTTCAGTCCAAGAGAGATTCCTTCATGCAGATTCCTTGCTGACTCGGAGGATGCACGGCCACAGAGTTGCAGAAACTTGGAAGAGCATAGAGACAAAGTTGCGGCAAGAATCTGTCCACCAAGAGCAGTCTTGTCTTTGATCCAGCAGAAGAGTTCCAGTGTCCAACAGCAGAAGTATCTTCAGACAAGTCTTGACAAATCTTGGCAAACTCCAGGACTAAGCTAAGCACCCACCCTTAAGGGAGCCTTTAAGTAACCCTAAAAGGGGGAAAGATATCTTCTGCGGCAACCCACCTATTAGGAGAGGACAGAGATGGTACTAGCCAGTCAGATGCTCCCAGGGGCCACCTGGAGGAGCTCTGCTCACGTCCCTAGGAAGGAGCTGGAGAGGGAGGTGGACACTCCCCTGTCCTTTGTGTAGTTTCATGCCAGAGCGGAAGCCAATGGCTTCTGAACTGGGCCAAACTGGTTTATGCAAGGATGGCACTAAATGTGCCCTCACTCTGTCTAATTCTAAAGGAGAGGTGGTCACACCTCACCTTGGCAGAAAATCCATTGTTCAACTTCCCCTTCCTGAATTACGCTCATCAGCTATACAGGTAGGTATTGGGGGGGGTCCTCTAAAGAGCCCCCCAGTACATGGTATCATGCAACTAACACTGTAATCAGTGTAGTTGCATGATTCCAACATGTTTGATACCAAACATGACCATGACTATGTCCATCTACATAAGGAGCAGACATTATGTAGATGGACATCTCGACTTCCCAGTGTCCACTACATACCTTAAAATGGCTGCCCCACAATTACAAAACCCAGGGAATGGAGTCCAGGGTTAGTAGTGGTACCTCTTACCGTCCAAGGGTACCCACACTCTTAGAACCATGCACCTTGCCCTTGGACTGAAGGGCCTATCTTAGGAGTGACTTATAGGTTTAAAGTTCAGTGACCGGGATATAAGGAAAACCTTATATCTAAAGTGAAAGGTGCATGCACCATTTCACGCAGACTGCAATAGCAGCTCTGCAGACACAGTTTGTATGGACTCCCATGAATGGTATAATACATGCTGCAGCCCATGGGAGACCCCTGCTATACTAATGCTCTGGGTACCTCAGTATCATATACTAGGGATTACAGTGGTACCCCAGTATGCCACAGAGAACAAGTTGTCTTATGTGTTTTGAATATGCCATTTTCTTGTTTCCTTTTCGTTTTAACGTTAATCTGTATATTTAATGTTATTTAATGTTATTTGGAAGTCTGACACTTATATGCCAGTAAGTGTGATATACTAGTGAGAGGATTTCCCTATATTAAAATAAGAATTACACTATAACCTTTAACCATTGTTAGCATTGAGAGGTACAAAACCACTACGTAGGCTCTTTAAAATAGTGCATGCATCTACGGTATGAGGAGTCCCCATGTTTTATTTTCTATTTTGAATGATCCCGCCCCGGATTACCTCAACAGGATCTCCCCCTTTTTACGATACAAACACTTTCTAAAAGTGGCATTTTCAAACTTGCAATTTAAAACCCACCTTTACTAAAAGATGTATTTTTAAATTCTAAGCTCAGAGAGACCAAACTCCAAATCTCTAGCTGTTCCCAATTGAAAAGTGCACTTGAAAAATGTTACATGGCAGCTCCAATGATAAACTATGGGAGAGCTAGTCCTTGCAATAGTGAAAAACGAAAATGGCAATATTTCACTATCAGGACATGTAAATTAGGGGTGGGCGGAATTTGCAAATTATCGCGAAATTGCTTAAAATATCCGCGAGCACGCGGAACTTTCGCGAAGATGCAGAGATTGCTTTTCCCGCCCGTTTGCCATGTGTTTTTGCGTGCTCGCAGGGAAAATAATCTCCAACTTGCTCATGCGATGATTATTTCCTGTTCCGGGTCGATTGACGTGTTCGCGATCACAAACTCTCGAGGGATAGCGCGACCGGCTACCAACAATCCAACATCTCGTGGCGCATGCGAACGGATAGGAAAACTCGTCGGCGAACGCAGGGACCCGGTAAGTCGTGACCGCGCGCGCGAGAACGCATTTTTATAGCGCGAACAAGAAAAATACTTCAGTTTGTGAAAGTTTTGACATTTTCGCGCTCTCCGCAGAACACGAAAATGTCAAAATATCGCAAATACCGCGAGCGGAACGAAATTTACCACCCAGGCCTAATGTAAAACACATCAGTACATGTCCTACCTCTCACATACACTGTACCCTGCCCATCGGGGTACCTTGGGTCTGCCTTAGGGATGCCTTACATGTAGTAAAATGGAAGGTAAGGGCGTGGCAAATGGGTACACCTGCCAGGTCGACATAGCAGTTTAAAACTGCAATAACAGATGCTGCAATGGCAGTCCTGAGACAAGTTTACAGGGCTACTCATGTGGTTGGTACAACCAGTGCTGCAGGCCCACTAGTAGTATCTGATTTACAGGTCATGGGCTCACATAGTGCATTTTACTAGGGATTTACCAGTAAATCAAATATGCCAGTCATGGAGAACCAATAAGAATTGCAATATACACAGGGAGTATATACTCTTTAGCAACAAAAACAGGGACAGACAAATAGGAGGCAAAAGACAAAAAGTGAGGGGATAAACCTGCAAAAACGGCCAGGTCAAACAATAATATTGTTATAACTACAGTTTTTATTATTGCTATCATTATTATTATCGTCATTGATTTGATGACGAATAGTATCTATTCACCAAAGCTGAGCATTTTGTTAAAATTAATCAATGTGTAACGTCTGATTACCTGCTGCACTTTCATTGCATTGTGTGTTTTTGCAAATTTGGTGTGCTTGTATAAGTAAATTTGCATTGTCTGACTGGGAGGATGCTTGCAATAAATCTAACTACACGTTCAATCACTTAGGGTAGCATTCCAACACATTGTTATTTTGCCCAGCATGGCAGCTCAGTTTTGACACAGCCCTATGCAATTCAGTCTTGACCCTGCTCCAAAAAAAAAAAATAACAGTCCTGCCCACACTGCTAGACTAGGTCCTTCCTGAGCTGGAACACAAGCAACTCAAGACCAGTCTTGCCATCATTGGGGCTCTTCAGTTATATGTAGCTTGGTTTCAGTGGCACAGTGAGCACAGGCCCCACATCTGGGCTTACCCTTGGCTACATAAGGCATTACATAAAACAGACAAAAGGGGATGCCATATCCTCCCAGGACTAGAACACATGCAATCCAAGACCAGTTTTGCCATCTAAACCAGCCCTGCATTACTTGTTTTCCGGTTTCAAAATAAACGTTTCTTTTTAAAGGCATACCATTTTAGGAAAATGGACAGCCTTTAAAAACAAATGATTTATTTAAAAGCAATCACAGACATGGTACTCCGCTGACCTCAGCAGGGCACCATCCCTTTGTTGCCAGCTAATCGTAATGGGTCACAATTTTCAACCTACCTCATTAATATTAATGAGGTAGCTAGAATTGCAACCCACAATGATTCGGTATTTTGGAAATCAACCTAATAATACAGACATATCTACTTGTGTCTTTCATTTGGTATGTGGAAGGAACGCTCTGGCACATGTCTCAAAAATGCCATTTGCGATTCCTTATGAGCAAAAAATAAGGATTCGCTAATAAGGAATTGAATAAGCTTATGCATGTAGGAATCGCAAAAAAAATAGTGATTCCTACAAATTCCTTAATTGCAAGTCGCAATTAAGGAATGGCTTTCCATTCATTCCTATGGGCCTACAGGCCCATAGGAATGAATGGGAATTGCATGCGCAATTCGCGAGTACCCATTAGTTACTCGCAAATTGCGCATTCAATTTCAAGGGTGCAAAGGTGTCAAAAGGACACCCTGTTGCAGTCCTGAAATTGTAATGTGCACCCATGTTGCGCACACACATGCCCCAAGGGCATGTGTGTGTGTGTAACATGTAACTTTGAAAAATGCACGTTAGTGCATTTTTTAAAGTTTTTGCAAATTACTGACCTGTTTATTTTTTCGGTAATTTGCGACCCCTGATAGCGAAATCGCTATGTTATATTGCTTCTGGCATTGCATTTAAGGAATGGCAATTTGCGATTCCTGAACTGCAATCGCAATTTTCGATTTTTGCATCCCAAATGCAAAAAAACGGTCGCAAAGGGGCAGATTCTGAGAATCTGCCCGTTTGTGACCGATTTTTAGTTTGATGCATGGGGCCCTCTGTCTTATATTGGTGTGGGCACTGTCGTTGTATCAGTGTGGTGTCTGAGCGGCCTGTCCTTGAGTGCCACTATGTAAATCTCCAGAGTGTTCACAATGTTGTCTCACTTTTAGGAAAGGAGTTTGGGATATTTGCGTGGACGGGATTAGGATACTTCTCAGCGTTTTGAATGAAACTCTTTAGGACTTTTGCGTTTAATTTGAAAAAGTTGCTATTTAATGCCCCATGTGAGTTTTTGTCATATTCTGCTTTATAAAAGGGAAAAGTGGTTAGGAGAAGACACAGAGAGATTCCATAGCATGCCTACCATTACTTTGTTGAAAGGGTACATACGTTTGAACTTCATCCACATTCTGTTCTAATAGCATATTAATTTGTGGCACAGAAAATATAATTTCATCTGGAGAATCTTCGTTCTCGTCTGATGGGATTTCATCTTCCTGCAACTGAAAATGATTAAATTTGAGTATTATCTAACAATCAAAATCATGCTTTACATTTGCTGACAAGAGATAACGTAATTGTTTCATCAGAGAAATAAATGTTTACATTTCCAGTGGATTTCACATACATGCTTCAATATTTTATTTACTGAATATACAAAAGTGTGCCCTTAATAGCATGATAATCTACACATGTAAAACCTTACATAAAATATCTTGCATCTAATGTTCTAATCTTGCTAGATAGGAGGCAAATCAAAAACGAATAAGATAAAAAACACAATTCAAGAGTGATCTATTTGAATAATACAAAAAGGAACACAATGAATGAGCATAAAAACATAAAGCTTAATACAACTCATCAAAAACACCGGGAAAAAAACAAAAAAACGACAGGATTTATAGTTACCTTCACGTTTTTAGCAATATTATTGTATGTGTGTATATGGTGCTTGTGTAGCGCAAACCTAACTAAAAGCAGAGGAGAGCTGTACATGGATAAAGACAAGCATAAAGTCAACGAGTAACAGGAGAGGAAACGGAGTTGTGGACAGTTAGGGGTATATTCACAAGAACGTGTGATAATTACGGCAAGAGTAGCTTAACGCAACTCTCAACATCGCAGCCCATCGCGGGAAAATAACCCTGTGTCAATGTGGAATTCACAACAAGGCAGTACCATGCGATATTCTGCCTAAACCGCGGACAATGTCCGCGATACAACGACCTCGATTGAGATAAAAACACAAACCACAACACAAAAAAACCTGCGATGGGCCAAAGCGTGATGAGGAAATCAGCAATAAGCAGCGCCAGGCCTGCAACACACATCTGGCAGGCGGGAAAAATCACCATAAAAGTAGAAAAAACACCCAAACACAAGCTGACCAACATCCAAGCACCATGGAGGCAGCCGGAGCAGGCGCAGAGGGCGAGCGAAACCTCACAAGCTCCCCGGACAACCAGCCCGGGACCTCGGGGACAGGGAAGGGGAAGGACAAGAAGAGGAACACGAAGTTCAGTCCGCAGACAGGATCATAATCACGGAGGTGATGGATCACCATGAACAACTGTTCGTCACCTCCAACGTGTCATTGCACACCAAAACTGGAATATGGCGGGACATCGTGGACAAGTTGAATGCCATCGGAGAGCACAAGAGGACAATGGACGAGGTGAAGAGGAGATGGAATGACATCAAGCGGAAGACCAAGGAGAAACTCGCAGCCAACCAAAAGGCAGCAAGGCAGACTGGAGGTGGGGGCCCAGCACCACAGCTCGTGCTGGATGACATGGAGGAGCTGGTGTCGACAGTCAACAGTGTGGATACTGTAGCCGGAGTCGGGGGACCGAACACTGCTCGAGAGGACACAACACAACAGCAACAGGGTGAGTGACCACCAGGTCCTGGGGGGACGGGTGTAGATGGCCATGATGGCACAATGTACAATGCCATGCTGTCTCAATGTCAACATGTACCATGCGGCTACATACATGTGGACACATTGCAATACACCATCTCTCCTTCACATTGCAGGGCCACCGTCAACACCCCCTACAGAGCAGTCCCAGCCACTCTTCACTGATGACTAGGAGGACAACCCCAGCATCGACGCACAAGCCCTCCTAGACATCAATGACATAATTCGCGACTCACCTCCAGGATCAGGGCTGACCAGCTGCATTGAGGAGACCCCACCCACTACCCAAACCACCCAGCAGGAGGCACCCACGGCCCAAGACCCCTAGGAACAACACACGGCCTTACAACGCCGTGTGCTGGAGGCCGAGGGAGACGGCTGAGCAGGTGCGGGTGGGGTTCGACCTCATGGCCACCAAACTGAATGCCATCCATGGGTGTCTAGGCCCGCTCCATGGTCTCCAACAAGCCCTGACTGACATTGCTGGAGTCCTGACGCAGAGAGAAGAACACCTGTCCGCTCAGAGGGGCACCAGGGATACGAGCTGTGAGCTGGCACACATGCAGAAGCTCATGGAGGACATGGTGCAGATGGAGGCGGAAAGGATGGCAGCCACCGCTGCACATCAGCGAAATGTCGCTGGGATCTTCCATGCCCTGCAGATCATCATCATGGCATTGGCGTGGCACAGATGAATGCTGCTGCCCCCACACCATCCACATCTCCGCCCCCTGGTGTGCCATTGCCTCACAGTCCGGCAGACGTATTCACTCCGGCACCTGATGTGTCTGTGGCACACAGTGCCTCAGCCGGTACTGCAACACCCACAAGTGGGGCAGAGCACACATCCGGGGACGAGGACATGGATGGGTTTGTGATCAGGAGGCACTAGCATTCATTTCCGCCACCTGGCCTGTTTCTGCTTGGTGCCGCACATGGCCTCATGACCTTCCACTGACCCCCGATACACTCTGATGCACTCACCTTGGACACGACATGGACTACCATATCCTGTTTGATGACCAATGACACAGCGAACAGACTGCGGACTGTACCCTTCATCTTCCGCAGTACTGGTCATCCCTGGATGGACTCTGGCTGGCCCTCCATGGGCTCATATTGTGTAGTGTGCTTGGCATTGCTCTGTACCGCTCCATCTGCAGAACTGTACTGGATGTGCAATAAACATCCAGTGACGCACTGCTGTGTCATGTCTTTCATCATTCATGTATGAATGTGTGGATAAATGTAGGGACAGTGATTTCCCTTGCGTCAATGATGCTCAACCTGTGGGATGCCAGTCAGAGGGTGCTACATTGCATATTGTGTACCGGGTCCCGTGAACACTACAACAGGGACACACCCATCAGTCACTTCCATGTCCAGACATGGACTAAACCACGCCCAGAGCCCACGAGTCATTGTTGCAAGCCCTGTGCTGGTCTGGCGTACGGCAGGCTAGACCACTCCGCTTACGCTCCGAGGGGGGGCCCTCATTACTACCCGTCGCAGGCTTACTCGCTGGTGGTGTGCAGGCCACTGGTCTAGTTGTCAGCATGTCACAGCCACTCCCTGAGGGCAGGTTCGCACGCACACCACACCCATCCGGCACAGGCATCACAGTCCATGGGACTCCACCAACATAAGGGGCAGACAACGTCAGATTCCCCTCTGCCGGTGGTGACTGGATGATGGACGCTCCACAGTTCTCAATCATAAAGGGCCCATGAGTTGTTGCGCACAGGGTTAGTGGCACCCGAGGCCTTGCGGCCGTCACGGGCCTTCCACCACGTGGTGCTGACAGGGGTTGCATAGGGTTAGTGGCACCCAGAGCATTGCTGCTGGCAGAGGCACCCCGCCACGGGACGGTGACTTTGGGTGCACTGAGTTAGTGGCACCTTAAGCTGCTGAGCGGGTGTGCAGCCTGCGATGATACCCCGTCCTGGCGGTCCGGACAGCTCAGGTTTTGTGTGCCCTGCTGGACCGCAGTGTAGGCCAGATCCAGCGGGCAGCGGGGGCCTACCGCTACGTGGGGTCGCTTCCGGGATCCCACAGTTAGTGGCACCCATTGGGCTGAGCGGGTGTGCAGCCTGCGATGATGCCGGGTGCACTGGTATGTCCTATGCCATGGAGTAATCAAGACCCAGCACCAAACGTGAGACCTGGTGGCCTGCGGAGTGGGGCTGCATGGTGTGGAGGGTTCCATGTCCGCGAACCCTGGGCTTGTGGCTTGCAGTGGCACATGGTGGGACCTCCTGTCTACACACCGGTGGCGGAAGGTAAGCAGTGAGGCCTGGGTGTGCATAGGCGGGCATGCTCCGATGGGCGGCAGGAGGGGCTGGGGTGCCTCTGCCTGGGTGTGCAAGGGCAGGCAGGCGATGTTGTCTTGTGCAAGTTTGTGTACTGTGCCAATCATGTATCTGGACTCTGTTTCAGATGACAGGTCTGTCTCAGATGTATGACCTGTTGTACTGCTATACATACCAGCAAGTAGTTGGAGACACACCAGTGGCAGCAGGTGAGCTGTGTGGCCTGGGTGCGCAGGGGCGGCAGTCTCTCTCTCCACCTCTCTTCTTCTCTCTCTCTCTCTCCCCCTCTTCTTCTCTCTCTCTCTCTCTCCCCCTCTTCTTCTCTCTCTCTCTCTCTCCCCCTCTTCTTCTCTCTCTCTCTCCCCCTCTTCTTCTCTCTCTCTCTCTCCATCTCTCTTCTTCTCTCTCTCTCTCTCTCTCTCACCATCTCTTCTTCTCTCTCTCTCTCCCCCTCTCTTCTTATCTCTTGCTCTCCCTCTCTTCCTCTCTCGCTCCTTCACTCTGTTTCTGTCCTTTGATGTGCGCAGGACACAACTTCTCATCATGATTTTTGTCTTGCAGGCTGTGACCTACGGATTGTCCAGAGGAGAGCCGCCATGTGTCTCCATTTCATTTCAGTGTTCATTTTAATAAAGTTTCATTTGTTGCTTTGAAAGTGAATGAGTGATGCAAATTTTTGTGACGACACATGCATGTCACCAGTTGTGATTGTGCGACATCAAGCTGATTATTTTGTACATGTTTAGGTGCAGCTGATGTGACATGTCTTTGGTCGGTGGGTTGCCGGGGAGGGGGGGTCCTGGGGGGAGGTGGCGGCGGTTTTGTTGCCCTTTCGGCCCTCCGTGCTGCATGTTCAGTTGCCCGGGTGTATCTGTTGTTCTTCAGGTGTGGGGTCGGGGCTGGGCTCCCTTTTGTGGTGCAGGCTGTGGTCCAACTTTGCACCAGGTCAGAGCAGGTGTTATTTTCCTGCTGCTAACGCGCCTTATCACCTGTTTTGTGTTATTATCCCAGTTCTGGCTGGTCATTGTGAATGTTGTGGAGTGGTGTTGTCGCAGCTTTTGGCACAGGAACGCCTACTCTGCATCTCATTAGCGATAGTTGCAGGGGTCATCTGAGGCGATGTTTTTTGCAGCTGCTATTGCGGGTAAACTGGTGCTGTGGGCTGTTAACACCAGCTTGTGATTGGGGAGATAAGTTTATCGCAACTTTGGCTGTGATAATGTTCTGTTAACTCAGCGATAGCTCCTTGTGAATATGCCCCTTAATGTATTGTGATGAGGGCTGGCTTTAGGGCGGTGCAACCGCAGCTGCACCTGGCGCTGAGCTGGGGCAGGCCCTGTGTATAGAAGTAACATATGGGTTTGAAAGCACCTGATGCAGAGTTCCTTGCGTGTCCAGCGGTTTTCAGGCAACCATACAAATCTCAAGATAGCTCTGGTGATTCATGTTTCTACAGGAGAGAGAATAGAGTTTTATCTAGTAGCAGTTTGATTCACCATAAAGTAGAGCAGGCGGTTAATGTGCCTGCTGCAAAGAGAGTGTACCATGTAGATCAAAGAACTGTATCTTAGGTGGAAAACTCAGTAGGTTACTGGTTTTGTCACAGAGATCCTTTTGGTACATGCAGTTCATAAGTTACTATCCTAATATAGGACATTGAGCTATGAACTGTCATCAAAGAGCTACATGGAAGCTGCATGGTATTCGTTCGAATGTTATGTGCTTCCCAGTCTTTCATTACCATAATGTTGCTAAAAAGGGTTTGTTATGGTATAAATACATTCTTATTAGTAAAGCCAACCCCAACCACTGTGGTACGTTTTAAATCTTGAGTTTGTACTTCGCTAGATCAAATGCTCATAAAATGTACTGCCTAACAGTTAGTATGGATGACATGGGATTCCTTCGCCTTGTAATCCTCATTGTGTTATGTAACATTTCCTATAGACTTATTTACACATGCATGATTAATTATCTTTGTATAGTGTGTGTGTGACGTAAAGGGCTCTGTCACCCTACACTGGTATGAGTAGCGATATAAAACAAATGAAATGCATGTGAGGGAGGGGCGCTGAGGAGATGAGGGGAACTGTTGCAGGGTGGTAGTTAGGGAATCCTTGGAGAATACAGTCATTGGTGGGGTTCTAAAAAAGATTTTCACAGCTGTGCTAAAGGCAGCGCTGGTTGTAATGTAGCATTCTTTAAAGAGGTGAGTCTTCAACTCTTTCCTAAACTGGACCAGTTTTGGGATCTATTGATGTATATGGGGCTGTTTTTCCAGATCGTGGATGCATGGATGTAAAAGGTCTCCTGTTGGTAATTTTCTTTTTTACACTTCTTGGTCTACAGTTTGATAGTATCCAGGCTGCAGATGTGCCAAGAACCACCAGTAATGATGAGCTTGCCTGCAAGATTAGTAAGGGGTGCTGGTCGAGATGGTTTTTTAAATGATACAGCTGGATTTGAAGATGGTGCAGGCCAGCAAGGGGAGCCGATAGATTGCGATCAGGATGGAGGTGATGTGGTCATAATTCTTACGGCCATGGATGGGATTTGCTGCAGTGTGGAGGATGCCCCAAGAGGGGATCCTGTGTGGAGTCTGGGATGTCATGGAGTAAGCATTATCACTATCTCGGCTCAATAGTACAAGGGCTTGAACAGCAGTTCTAAACTTGCTTTCTGGAAAAAACTGTTTGGTTTTCCTTAGAAGTGAGAACTAGTACCAGTCCATTCATATTTTTGGGAAATGTGTTCCTTGAGGGTGAGCTCAGTGTCCAGGGCTAATCCAAGTGACTTTCATTCGGTAAAAGTTGGGGTTCGAAGTTGCTGTCACGGTTAATTTCTTTGAGTCAGATTTGCTCTGTATCTTATTTGCTGCTCTTGGTAAATAACAGGAATTTTGTCTTGGTTGGGCTGAAGTTCAGGTCGGTGGTGCACATCAAGGGCTGGATGATGTGCAATGGTTGTTTGAGGCTTGGGATGGTTAAAGAAGGAGACTTTTAAGAAGATTTGTGCATCATCAGCAAACTGGTGAATCTTGATGCTGTTATCTGTGAGTAGAGAACAATGTGGATCATTGTAAAGGTTAAATATTACAGGGGACAGTACTGAACCTTAGGGGAATGGTCAAGTGATATGGATCTTTTGTGACCTGCAAATGCCCATGTAAACAAACAAATGGACACCACGCCAGTTTAGAAAAATAACCAATCTTTCTCTAAAGAAACAGGACCATAACAACAAAAATCCAACATACATAACTTACAATATCACTTTTAAAAGGTTCAACCAACTCTGTCCATAGAACTCTATGGCTGTGGTGGTTTTACACAAAGTAACTTGGATGCATCAAAATCCACAAGGAAAAACAACCGCAGAAGAGGGAAACGTCGAAAAACACAGCAATGTGTCAGTTCCTGAGTCCCTGAGGAAGCGATGCGTCAGATCTGTGGACACAGAGGAAGTGTTGCTTCGGTTCCAGGCTGTAAGGGGAAGCAATGTGTGGAAATCTGGTCTGCGGGTGAGGGACTTGGTGTACAGGTGCAATGTGTGGAAATCCGGAAGCACTGGAGTTCGAGGCAGCCACAAACAGGTGCTGCATCAATTCTTTCAGCCACGGTCTGGTGATGCACCAATTCTTTCAGCCGCACAGTAGGGGCAGCATCGGAGTCAGTGCAGTGGTCTTGAATGCCGGAGACATGTACGCCAAACTCAGGCTGCAGTAGTTCTTTGAGACACAAACAGGCGCTGCACCGATTTCTTTGGCCGCACAGTGGCAGAGCGTAGAAACTTCTCTTGCATGGTGGTGCTGTGTCGAGAAAATAGGCGCTGGAAAGACAATGCGTCCATTTTGCAGTCTTTTGCAGCAGAAACAACCTCCAAGTGCCCAGAACTGGAATTTGCACCACTTGGCAGGTCAGAACTCCCAGCAGGGGATTTCAGGAATGCTGCAGGTGGAGTCTTTGATGGCCCTGAGACTTCCAACAGGAGGCAAGGACACACAACCCGCTGGAGACACTTGGAAAAACAGGATTGAAAAGCAAAGTCCAGTTGTTTCACTGCCTACAGACAAAAGCGGCAACTGCAGGCCAACCCAGCAAAGCAGCATACAGCAAAGAGGGAGTACTCCTGACAGCTCCACAGCTCTTCTTCTTGACAGCGTCCTCAATCCAGAAGTGTTTTAAAACTATCGGGTTACAGGTGCAATACTTATACCCCTTTTAGCTTTTGAAGTAGTCTTTGTTGTCCGCAAGATCTTGTCTTGCCCTGTCTTGGTTCTAGTCACACTACACTGGGGCAGAGTCAGCATTGTGAGAGTCCAGGCACAGACCTATTCAGGTGTCAGTTACAACTTCTTCCACCACTCTAGCTCAGGAAGGTCCATCAGCCTGGTGGTGGCCCATCAGGATATGCAAGGCCCCCCTCAGCTCTCTTTGTGTGAATCTCTAGAGTAAATGCATAAACAACCCAGCACTCGGTCTAAACCAGACATTGATTCCACAGGCAGGCAGAGACACAGAATGGTAAAGCAAGAAAATGGCCACTTTCTAAAAGGAAAATAAAATACCCCAGATATGTATCTGGGAATACCAGGTGCACTACTGTGATGTCACTATAAAGTGTACTTAATGTTATCAAAAAAAGCCATCAATTGTATCCTGTATTCATAGGTCAATAACAGTCCTCCATCCTGTATTCAATGGATCACAAACTGAAAATCAAATCTTCAAACCATGAAGTTGATGATAATCTGCTTTATTCTTGACAGTCGCAGAAAGTTCCACGTTCAAATGAATGCCAAAATATGTAGCTTATAATCAGCATATATCGCTCAAAACCTTCAAAAGTCCCAATGCATTTCGGGCTTTAAACATAAGCCCTTCGTCAGGGGAATCTGCAATATATCAATGAACTGAGAATAATGACCAGTATACAACAGCATTAAATTAAGCATCAAGCATGTAATCTTATGGATTCACAAGAGTGCGGAAAGAATGATCACCCTTTCATCAACTTCATGGTTTGAAAATTTGATTTTCAGTTTGTGATCCATTAAATACAGGATGGAGGACTGTTATTGACCTATGAATACAGGATACAATTGATGGCTTTTTTTGATAACATTGAATACACTTTATAGTGACATCACAGTAGTGCACCTGGTATTCTCAGATACATATCTGGGGTATTTTATTTTCATTGTGAATTAGGTAGCTTGCAGAGCCCCTGACCTGGTGCACACATTACTTTTGTTGAGATTTTATTGAAGTATTGATAATCGTTTAATTTGTTTGAATTAGATAATTTGAGTGCATTCCAGCTGCCCATTTTTCACTTTCTAAAAGGGGCATTTTCAAAACACAATTTAAAAACCACCTTCACTAAAAGGTATGTTTTGATATTTTGAGCTCAGAGAGCCCACACTCTAAATCTCTATCTCTTCCCAATTGAAAGTTACACATGTGAGATGTTACAAGGCAGGCCCAATGATTACCTATAGGAGAGCTAGTTCTTGCACTAGAGAACAAACATTTACAATGCAATAGGTCTCGCATTGGTGAAAGCTAGAGCTCTTGGTGTTGAAAACGACAATGTTTTTTACATCAGCTTTTTTAAATGCAGTGGAGTGATAATATTTTCATATCCACATCGCCATTCTTATGACCTGGCGGCACTGGAGAACCAGGAAATGAGAAATAGGTGATCAGGGAGGAGAGACGAGTAATATGCTGCCTTGAAAAAAAAAATGGTAACATCCTGTAAACTGCAAACACTCAGAGGGAATGCGAGATTAAAGCATCTGAAATGAAAGCAGTAACAATATATTTACCTTCACCCTGGTTGTGAATAAAAACAATCTGGCCACTTTGCGACCACTATACCTTGCTTCATTTAGTGATTTTTTTTGCATTCTTAACTTTCTTGTTTTCTCACTGCGCCGAAGCTGCACTTTTGAATAGAAAAATGTCTGGAAAAGTCGACACTTGCAGCAAAAGGTTTTGGATCCATTTCACAGGGGGACAAAGCAAGGAAAGCAGAGGAAAGAGAGGGAAAGAGGTGTTTGTTGAAGTTAGAGTTTTCAGCAAGTGAGGAAGAGCGAGACAGACGAAGAAAGTGAGGGGGGGGGGCAACTGCAGAGCAGGAGACGTGAACACTGACTGTTGTTGAAAGAAAGAAGAGAAAAAAAAAGACAGGGAGTCCAGGATAACACGATGATGAAGTTCCCAGCCCTCAGGTTCAACACACTTTTCAGATTTTAACACACAGCATGCCACGAAGATTTGCCTGTGCCAAAGCCTTCTAGATATTTAAAGAGGAAAGTGAAACGTAAACTCGTACAACGTTCACCGTGTGAATCCAGTAAATATAGGACGCAGTGCCACATTATACAAAACTGCGCCAATGCAGTTTTTATCATAAACACAAACAAGCATGCCTTTGATCGCATTCATTACTGTCTTTCATGCAAGGCACAGGCAGTCACAGAGTTATATATTAACATGAACACAAACGGCTGTCTGATAGCAAAGTCCGAGGAAAGGTGTTCAAATTAGTGGATGTGGAGACAAACCAGGAATGATGCGCGTTATCACCTAGCACTCACCTGTGGAAGGCACCTCAAGAATGGTGTAATCACAGTGAGTGCTGTAGGTTTCGTGTATCACAGTGTGCAAGATATCTATCTAAGTCTTCAGTTACAAAAGCAACAACAAAATGGTTTGAAGCTGCCGATGCGATATTATTTAGTTTAAATTCTTGGAACAGTAGCTATGAAAACATCTTAATGGAAAAGGACGGTCATATTCACTACAATTCCGTCAGGGAGGTTGTACTTTCAATTCCCTTTTGGTGAACACAAGCAGTGTATTGCTGCCTAATGAAAGAATACCCACGTTAGATCGCGGTCACGATCGCATGCAAGGTAGCGTTTCAATGTGGCCACATTTACTATGTTTTCGCCAAGAGGACATACTTGCAATTCCCTTTTGGTAATTGGTTTCAGGCAGTATATTGCCGATGAAATTATGTACATGAAACAGTACAAATAAACAAATCGTTGCAGGATCCCCATTCTCACTTACATGTGTTGTTAGCTGGCAAGCAGCGTGGTGCAGCCAAAAGCAGATTCAAGGATTCGCACCAGGGCAGACAGACACAATTTTTAAGCCCTCGGGGATTGGCAACACCTGTGGTTATGTTGAGATGGTTGTGACCATCTTAAAATGTATAACACCCTCACTTGCACATGTAGCTTGTACACAAACTAATCAGTATACGTTAGCCACTAATTAAGTTTAAACAATAAGTGCACTTATTCACAAACCATACATAGTGTATTTAATAAATTGACACGACCTGATCATTATTCGTCTGCTGCCGCCTTTGATGCTTGACCTAAAAACAATATCAGTCCTAACGAGTGTTGGTACCGGTCACCAGTTTAAACAAGAAAGTGCGGCACCGTTAATTAGTACGGTAAAACATTAATTAAGACGAATTCTAACAACACAGATTTCAGCCTGAAGAAGTAGCAGAAAGAACAAGCGGCAGGGATAGCATTAAAAAAAGCCCGCGAGTGGTGTGCGTGCGCCACTGCGAGCCCTGTGCTTTCAATTATCGCGCCCGTTTCTAGGCACGATAATTGAAACCACATGACGGCCTATTGGTGTCTATTACGCGCACCAAGCACGTAATAGACACCAATAGACCATGGGCAGAGCAATGGCCAATTGCGTGCAGTCTTTTATAAAAAGACGCATGCTATGGCCAATCGCATAGCTCAAAAGGAATCGCACACGCACGAGCGTGTGCGATTCCAGGGTCCATTTCTGAACCCCCGGACAAAAGGACCCTCACCTGCGCGAGCACTGCTGCGCAGTGCAACAAAGGTCTCGAGACCTAAAAACGAAATTGGCATTATTTCACTTTCAGGGTATGTAAAACACACCAGTACATGTCCTTCCTTTCATATCCAATGCACCCGGCACATGGGGGTACCTTGGGCCTAGGGGTGCTTTACCTGTAGAAAAAGGGAAGGTTTGGGCCTGGCAAGCGGGTGCACTTGCCAGGTCGACGTGGCAGTTGAAAACTGCACTCACACACACTTCAATGACAGGTTTACAAGGCTACTCAAGTGGGTGGCACAACCAGTGCTGCAGGCCCACTAGTAGCATTTGATTTACCGACTCTGGGCGCACACAGTTTACTTTACTTAGGACCTAACAGTAAATCAAATATACCACTCATGGATAACCAATCATAATCACAATTTACACAGGGAGAACTTACACTTTAGCACTGATCAGCAGTGGTAAAGTGCCCAGAGCACACAAACCAGCAAAAACAAAGTCCAGCAAACCATCAGAAATAAAAGTGGTAGAAGCAAAAAGACAGGACAAACCACGACAAGGATTCCAGGTTTAACTATGTTTGGAGAACAGCTAGCAAATTGAGGACAGGAATCTGGAGCTTCAGTGGCACTATCATCACATGTGAGAATGCAGAGTCAGACGAAAAACTACTGTAAGAAATTTTGATTCCAATGTATTCAATCCAGCGGTAATGTATTGTTTATTCTGACAGTGAGAACCCTGTTTAGTTTCAATGTTAAAATATATTTGGTACTCCTCATTTCACCCTCTTCATACACACCCTACTTCGTGTATGACCTCCCCACATGATCAATACACAGAAACATCTTACCCTTCCCGGTCATTCCAATGGGTGCAAACACAGGACTATTGCCCCAACTTTATTACTTTTTTTCTTGGATGCCAGCTAATGTCTTCACCAGCAAGGAGAAGGACACGCTTCTGACACCTGTTTGTAATATGCAGGGCATACTCACCCTTAATTCTTATCCTTAAACTGAAATAGAATATACTGGTTATGCTGAAAAGATATGCAGAAAGTAGACTGCACAGTTCATCGTTTATTCCTCATAAATGTAAGCAAAAGTGCAGGGACTAAAATATAGACTTTTTTTAGCCTACTTCACAGGGCATCCACACCTCGCTTGATCACCCACTTCCAAGATGCTTCCACCTACACAGAGCCACAATCTCAGTCCAGTCCTTGCCACCCACAGACACCTTGACAACAGCAGCCTTGATGTGGAACCAGGACCAGTGGTCCCTTGGAGTTTAACATTCAGGACATGGGCATCCTTGCCCAAAAGCAGAAGAAAGCCATCTTACCTAAGATGGAGAGAAATGGCAAGACGTTCCTGGCATCTTTCCCAATACCCCTGCTTTCTTGATTATTTGTTCTCCTGTAATGCTGATCCAAAAGCCCAAGTTAACCTTGTCTGAGCCCCTTCCCACCTGCGGGTCCTGCCATGAAATTGGCTCTGACTACCACAAGTTTTTCAGAGATAATAAAAAGGTAACATATACCTCTTATAAGTTATAGATAAACAAACCAAAAAGAAAAAAATATCTGTCTCACTGTGGGAGACAGAGGCCCAACAGCATTTAAAATCAGAGAGAATGGCAATAACTATATCTACACAGTATAATTGCAGAATAGGAGATGGTCCTGCTTCAATTAAGTGACAACTGTTTTCATGGCTTTGACCGAAATTTAAATAATTATGAATTGTGTGGATAGAGAAGATGAGTTTGCTCCACAGCTGAGGCATGAGAACATAAAATAATATTTTATGCCAGCACTGAGCGCATCCCCACAATGGGAAGCAGCAAGTTAGTCCCAGGAGCTAGCTGAAGATGATTTACAGCAATGCTACTTCCATTGGCGGAACCAGTTTTCTTAGTTAGTAACACTAACTATATTTTGTGCCCCACCATGCACTGCTTAAGATCTCACTTATGACATCGCTCATGACATGTTTTATGACATAATTTATAATATCACTGCTGATATCTCACATGACATCATTGATTATATCATTGATTACATTATCCAATCAGTGTACAAGTTTGATTCACAGTTTATATAGTTGCTAGTAACTACCATATTAATTTTATATAATGTTGTATAGCTTATGCAGCTAATGGGTGTAAGGATTTACAAAATGCGTGTGATCCTAATGCACCAGAGCTGTGTAGAGGTACTGAACACAGTATAAATGTTTGCATTTAAGAGTAACTCTGTGTGCAAATAAATAACAGTTGACTTGCATTCATTATGCTCCACACAACATTTTGATTCTGCATAAAAAGTTTCCAATAGGAGAAAAATGTTACATAGTAGATACTAACTTTTGTGAGCAACTGTTAGATTTGGGAGTCTCTAGTTGGCACAGGTATGCACTTGTGACAAATAGGGACCCTCTCCTCTAGTCAGGGTAAGGGGGTACACTCCTAAAATAACCCCTGCTCACCCCCTTGGTAGCTTGGCATAAGCATACAGGCTTATCTCAGAGGCAGTGTGTAAAGCATTTGTGAACACATACAGTAACCAAGTGACAACACTACAAATGGACACCACACAGGTTTTATATAAAAAATAAGTATTCTTTATATAGATTTACCACAAGACCATTAAACGACAAAAACACACAATACTGTTACTTTAGATGGTAGGATTTTGCTTAGTTCTCTTAAGTTCTTAAATGCGACACTAAGTCAATGTACCTTTTAGATGCGACACGCAGGGCAATGAAAGTGTTGCAACGATGTTGATGCGATGAAGTTTTTGGTGCAAAGAAATAAAGACGTGAAGATCTTCCAGATGCGGCACGCTTCTCCGATGCTGCGAGAAGACTTGACTCGATGCGTCAGCTGTAGCGACGACACCCTTTACACGATGCGATGACAGCGGCCTTGGCAGCGGCACTCTTCTACGACGTTTGCGAGACGCTTCCGCTCGATGCGATGTTGCAGCGGCGACACCCCTTTATGCGATGCGACGACAGCAGCTCCGGCGGCGGCACGCTTCTCCGTGGATGCGAGACTCTTCTCTTGATGCGGTGGCATTTTCAAACACAGAATGTTAAAACCAACTTTTCTAAAAGATGGGTTTTATCATCCTGAGTTCAGGCACAGTAAATTCGAATTTCTACCCTGAGTCAGTTAGGATTATAAAATGTAATAACCACACTGCCCATTCTGGCCTATGGAGAACAGGTAGCCTTGCAATAGTGAAAAACGAAAATGGCTGTAATTCGCTATTAGAACATGCCACACACACCAGGGCATGTCCTACCTTATCCTTACAATGCACCCTGCCCTTGGGCCTACCATAGGGGTGTCTGATATGAAGAAAAGGGAAGGTCTAGGGACTGGCAAGTGGGTGCACTTACCCAGTCAGCATGACAGTACCAGACTGCACGCAGGCTCTGCAATGGCAGACCTTAGACACATGTTTACAGGCTGCTTCTGTGGGTGGGACAACCAGTGCTGCAAGCCCACCAGCAGCATTTGGATTACTAGCCCTCGGCACTCCTGGTGCACTGTACTAGGGTCTGACAGGTAAACCAAACCAACCAATCATGGAATCACAAATCATACATGAATTTACAATAGGGAGCACTTGCACTGTGGCACTGGACAGCAGTGGCACAGTGTCCTGAGCAACTAACACCAACAAAAATACATGAGGCACAATGAAAAAATGGAAGGGGGACTCACGCCAATGTGCCAGGTCTAACATGTGTCCCCTCCAGCTGAAATGTGGGGAGAACTACCCTACCTCCTGGGAGTTCTCATCACTAAGGCGGAAAAATCTGGACAGACCATCAGTGAAATCCATCCGCTGTAGGGAAATGGACCACCTTCACAGCTTTAGATTCTCACCCCTCATCTGCATCAACCATCTGAGGGGCCTGTGGTCTGTCTGAACCCGGAAGTGATTCCCAAACAGGTAGGGTCTCAGCTTCTTCAGTGCCCAGACCACAGCAAAAGCCTCACGCTCAATAGCACTCCACCTCTGTTCCCGTGGAAGTAACCTCCTACTGATGAAGGCTACAGGTTGATCTAGGCCCTCCTCATTCATCTGTGCTGGAACAGCCCCCACACCATGCTCTGAAGTGTCTGTTTGTACTATGAACTCCTTGGAGAAGTTGGGTGCCAAGAGCACGGGCGCTGTGCACATAGCAGTTTTTAAGGCCTCAAAAGCTTCCTGACAGGTGTCAGTCCAAATCGCCTTCCTTGGCTGCTTCCTGGAAGTCAGCGCTGTCAAGGGTGCAACAATGTTGCCATACCCCTTGACAAACCTTCTGTAGTAACCCGTGAGTCCTAAAAAGGCTCTCACCTCTGTCTGGGTTTTGGGCGGCTCCCAAGCCAGGATGGTTTCAATCTTGGGCTGTAGGGGCGCCACCTGGCCGCTCCCTACCTGGTGTCCCAAGTACACAACGGAACCTTGCCCGATCTGGCACTTACTCGCCTTGATCGTGAGGCCTGCCCTCCGCAGCGCCATCAACACTTACCAGAGGTGGCGCAGGTGTTCTTCCCAACTGGTGCTGAACACTGCGATGTCATCCAGGTAGGCGGCACTGAACGAATCCAGCCCAGCCAACACCTGGTTGACCAACCTCTGAAAGGTGGCAGGGGGATTCTTCATCCCAAAGGGCATAACCCAGAACTGGTAGTGCCCATCTGGTGTGGAGAATGCTGACCTCTCCTTTGCCCCATCGGTCAAGGCGATCTGCCAGTACCCAGACGTTAAGTC
Organism: Triturus cristatus; assembly: GCF_964204655.1. Taxonomy (NCBI): domain Eukaryota; kingdom Metazoa; phylum Chordata; class Amphibia; order Caudata; family Salamandridae; genus Triturus; species Triturus cristatus. The sequence goes on from NC_140580.1 coordinate 781,049,650, forward strand.
AAACGTGCTGAGGTACCGTGCAGCCCCTAGCCGATCTATGAGCTCATCCGCTCTGGGGATGGGGTGTGCATCAGTCCTGGTGACTGTATTGAGCCCTCTGTAGTGCACAAAGAACCGGAGTTCGGGTGTGGCACCCAGTGCAGCAGCCTTTGGGACCAAGACAACTGGGCTGGCCCAAGGACTACTAGAGGACTCAATTACCCCTAGCGCAAGTATCTTTGAGACCTCCTCTTTGATGCAAGCCCTTACCCTGTCAGTCACTCTGTAGGCCTTGTGCCGCACAGGTGTACTGTCCCCAGTGTCCACCTCGTGGACGCACCAATCAGTGACACCAGGGACAAGGGAGAACAGATCAGAAAACTATCCCAGCAACTGGTGGCAGTCATTCTGTTGCTCAGGGGTCAGGGTGGAAGAGAGGTTGACACCATCCACTGACCCATCTTGCTCTTGGGTTGACAGGAGGTCAGGAAGAGGCTCGGTCTCCTCCTCCATCCCAGCATCTGTTGCCAAGAGCATGCCCACTTGAGACCTCTCCAAGTGGGGCTTCAGGCAGTTGACATGCAGGACCCTCCAGGGGTTCCTTGGAGACCGCAAGTCCACCAAGTAGGTAACAGGACTCTTGCGCTCCACAACCTCAAAGGGGCCGGTCCACTTATCCTGGAACCCACACCTTCTGTCCAGGCTGAAGCTCAACCAGAGTGGCCTTCTGGTCGTACCACCGCTTCATCTCCTCCTGGCTGGCTTCCAGAGTCGCCTCAGCGAGCTGTCTGAAACGCCTAGTCTGCTTCCTAAAGACCAGCATGTAGCTATATACATCCTGGGGAGGTTTCCTGGGAGATTGCTCCCAGCCTTCTTTGACCAGACTTAGAGGTCCTCTTACGGGGTGTCCATAGATAAGCTCAAAGGGACTGAACCCTAGAGATTTCTGTGGCACCTCACGGTAAACAAAGAGCAGGCATGGTAAGAGGACGTCCCATTTACGCCCCATGGGTTCAAGACCCATTATCATGCCTTTAAGGGTTCGGTTGAATCTCTCAACCAACCCGTTTCCTTGGGGGTGGTAAGGTGTGGTAAACTTGTAGGTTACACCACACTCTTGCCACAGGGACTTCATATACTTGGAAATGAAGTTGGTCCCCCGGTCAGACACTACCTCGCGAGGGAATCCCACTCGGGAGAAAATTCCCATCAGTGCTCGTCCCACCACGGGGGCCGTCACTGTCCTCAGAGGTATGGCTTCCGGGTACCGGGTGGCATGGTCCACCAAGACCAGGATGAACCTGTTGCCCATGGCTGTCTTGGTGTCCAGTGGCCCCACAATGTCAATACCCACCCGTTCAAAGGGGTTGCTGACCACAGGGAAGGGCTGGAGAGGAGCCTGGTGCTTCCTCCCACTCTTACCACTTGCCTGGCAAGTCTGGCATGTCCTGCAGTGAGTGTCTGAACTCCTGCGCAATTGGGGCCAATAAAAATGGGTGACAAGCCTTTCAAAGGTCTTGTCCTTCCCCAAATGTCCTGCCAATGGAACATCATGAGCCAGCCCCAGTAGGAAGGCTCTGAAGCGCTGGGGTACCACCAGCACACAGGCTGACCCAGGCTCAGCAACCTTAGGCTCTGTATACAGGAGGTCATTCTCCCCGTAGATCCAATGTGATCCTGACTGATCACCTGCTGCCTGGTCTGCAGCCTGTTGCCGCAGACCCACAAGAGAAGGGCATTCTTTCTGCTCCTTGCAGAATTCCTCCCTGGAGGGTCCTCCTTCTTGCTGCCAATGGGTCAGCTCGAGCAGGTCCCCCAGTTCGGCTACCTGTTCCCCTGTAGGCTCCAGGGCATGCCCCTCAGGGTCTGTTCCCTCCTGGACCATGGGAACTTCGGGGGCCGTCTTCCCGCGCCCCCTGCCTCTACTCTTGACGGCAGGTACCTGGGCCTCCCTCTCATGCTCCAGGTCCTCTTGAGCACCTTTACTCGCTGCCATTGACCGGGTGGTCACACACGCCCAGTCAGGCATACCCAACATTTCTAAATGTGCATTCCGCTCCACCTTCGCCCAAGGTGAGCTCTCCAAGTCGTTCCCTAACAAACAGTCAACAGGCATGGCGGGCCTCACAGCTACCTGAAGAGTACCAGAGACCCCCCCCCCACTCAAAGGGAACCTGAGCCACCTTGCAGTGACTCTCTGTGTTGTCAGCGGCAACGACTGGGTAGAATGCTCCAGGGACAACCTGCTCTTGAGACACCAGGTGACACTTGACAGCTGTCACACTGGCCCCTGTGTCTCTCAGAGCCTCCACTCTATAGCCATTGATGGTCACCCACTGCCTGTATTTTTTAGCGTTATCAGGCAGCTGGGCCCTCGGGACCACCTCACAGTCTCCTAATTTGACAAGGGACATCTCTGCGGGACCCCACCCACTTTGGGCCCCCCTTTTCTCACCCAGGGCTACTCGCCATCTGCCAGGGGGCTGCACCAGTGGGTGCTGGTTTTCCATAAAGGCGACACTTGGTATCATTGGCAAAATGACCCAGTTCACCACATTTGTAGCATCTCGGGGGCCCTCTTTGAACAGGTTGACCTGTCGGGCCCCTGACGGTTTCTGGGGGGGAGGCTGAGAACCTTTCCCTTGGTTCCCTTGGGGATTACTTTGGGGCCTCTTTTGGAACTTCCTCTGTTTACCCTTGTCCCCCCCACTCTTCTGCTGGGGACCATGTCCACCCTTGGAGGAGTCTCCCACGTGACCCTTGTGGACCCTGGTACTGACCCAACGGTCCGCCTCCTCAGCAAGCTTCCTAGGGTTAGTCAGCCTACTATCAATCAGGTGCTGGCGTAGCTCAGGAAAACCGTTACTGGACAAGTGCTCCCATGCAATTAAATCAAGAAGCCCTTGAAAATCATCAACCTTGCTACCCTTCACCCAACCTTCCAATGCTCTGCAGAAAAAAGGAACATACTCAACATACGTACTGTTAGGAATCTTTGTGCAACCCCTGAACCTTTCCCTATACAACTCAGGAGTTAACCCATACCTGGCCATCAAAGCATCCTTCATATGGGGATAAGAATTATAAACATCTGAAGGCAAGTCTAGCAGTGTGTCCCGCCCCTCACTCAGGAACCGTCCCCACAACCCCGCTCCCCAATCCTTCTCAGGGACCCGGTGGGAGGACATGGCTACCTCATAGGCCTTGAACCACTGCCCTATGTCATCATTTGAATGGCAGACCTTAGACACATGTTTACAGGCTGCTTCTGTGGGTGGCACAACCAGTGCTGCAAGTCCACCAGCAGCATTTGGATTACAAGCCCTGGGCACTCCTGGTGCACTGTACTAGGGTCTGACAGGTAAACCAAACCAACCAATCATGGAATCACAAATCATACATGAATTTACAATAGGGAGCACTTGCACTGTGGCACTGGACAGCAGTGGGACAGTGCTCTGAGCAACTAACACCAACAAAAATACATGAGGCACAATGAAAAAATGGAAGGGAGACTCACGCCAATGTGCCAGGTCTAATAGCAACCTTGAGTTATTAAAGAAAATTGTGTCACCATGATAATGTATACTTAACATGGAAGAGTGTGTAGACCAGGCTCTAACCTATGTAGGCATGCGTATCTTGCTTTAGAAGAAGGGTGCAGGTAGTATGATCTTTAGCACCTTCAAATTCTGGTTATTTTTAGCAAATCGTGTCTTTTTTGGCAACTGTGGCATGGACGAACACTGTGTTTAGTAGATTATTTTGAATACTCTGTGGTATATTTCTTCATTGATTGCAAACAGTGTGCTAAGAATGAACTCTCTCCATAGAGTGAAAACTGTTTACAGTGCTCAGTTCTCTACTGCTATCAACTTAATTTATTTAGGTAGCTTTGGTGTGTGTCAGCAGTTTGCTACAGATAAAAGCTGTCTGTAGTAGGGCATTTGTTTGGGAATTGGCATTCACTATTTGGCTTCCTCTGAATAGTTGTATACAGAATGAACAATGAGGGTAGCCCATATAGCTGCGGTTTATTTTTAATGTGAACTATGCTACATGTAAAGCCATAGCAATGTATACAGTAACATATGGAAAAAAGATGCTTGGATGATGTCATCAGTGATGTTATCATCCATGATGTAATTTGAGATGTCATCAGTGATGTCATAAATGATGTCATAGAACATGTCATGAGTGATGTCATATGTGATGTCCTAAGCAGTGCATGGCAGATGCGCAAGTTATTGTTACTGCTACTAACTATAACTGCTGAATTTCTGTGTTTTTTAAGTTTAAAACATTAACATTAACGTTGTGACTGAGGAATTCACCTAACTATAACGTTGCTTTAACCTTTGTTTTTTTCAGTGAATTTCTAAGTTTTTTTAAACGAAAAGAGATATTTTTTATTACACCTAACTATAACATCACTTTAACCTTTTTCCAGTGAATTTCTAGGGTTTTGTTTAATGTAAATTAATTGTTTTTGTGAGTGTATGTATGATAGAATGACTGTATTATATATGTTGTGTTCAGACATTATTTTAGTAAAGGAATGCTTTTTTTACTGTAACAAAACAGGATATGGTTCACAGTTTGCAACATCTTTGTAGAAATGTGTGTGAGAATTAAACAGATAAATAGTTCAATAGAAATTGTTTATTTCCTCAGTTATTTGAACTCTGATATCGAGACATGCCACCAGCAATCTTTTTCTGTGGTATCATTACTCTTGTGAGATGCTCGTAGGACATTCGCAAGATCGCAAAGTTCTAAAATTATTTATTGTCATGTACAGTATATGGTTCCGTATAGTGTTTTCAGTTACTAATTAATGCTAGGCTATAATACAGTAGTGAATAAAAGATAGTTGAATATTTTTTTTAAAGTGCGGTAGCCGGATGCACAATCCCCTGCGTGCACCCTTAGGGGGCTGCACTTCCTGTTCAGCTCTCCCAAACCCCTTGCAAGATCATACATTTAGAATTGAGTTAATTACAGTGTTTTACTATAATTGTAAATAAAAAAAGAACATTACACATGTTGTTTAAAGAAGAAAAAAGAATTGTGTACTGTTCTATAGAAGATATAAAGGAAGTAATTTTGTACAGTCTTGCAACCACCCGCATGACACTCAGCAGAGCTCCGGGAGAGGAAGCACACCATAAGCAAGGATTCTGATTGGATGTCTTTATTTAGAAGAAGAAGATTCCATCCTTTTTGCTTTGTTTCACTATTGGACTTTGGTGTGAGTACACATATTTGGCTTGCTCTCCTATCCTGTTCCCCTTTGAGCAGAAATATGCCTTTATCAGACTCAGATGAACAGCCAGGGGCTTCTGCACAACCTCAGCCTTCACAGCCACCTAAGGAATCTCTGGTGTGACAATTCTTCTAAATGAGGCCGGGTGCCTAGAAGGTATCTACAAAGTAGGTGCCCTGTAAACTTTGCAGCACAGAGGTCAGCCTGGGGAGCAGAAATAAACAATATAGTGTAAGTAACACAGGGGTGTAGAGACACCTTAGATCCATACATCCACATAGGCCTGTACAGGCAATGTTGGCTCGTGCTGAGGAGCTACACAACACTACAGGGCTTCGCCAACATTTGCTCCCGGAGATACTGTGCCATCGCAGGTTCTAAGTGCACAAGTGGGCAATAACCCTGCTTTTTTAAATAAAGCGCTATTTTGCTGCTTGTGCAAGCAGATCATTTTTTTCGTCAGAGAAGCAGGTCTGCCCAGGACACGCTTGCCCAACAGCACAAGTGCCCCATAGGCGGTAGTTTTTTTGGATCATTTTTTCATAAGTTTTTTTCCTTTTTGTTTTTTTAAGGAGATTCTGTTGGTGTTTATTAACACCTCCAATTCTATGTTTTTGTCTAACCCTATTAAAAAAATGTAAAATTGCAAAATTTTCAGAGTTACCCTATAGTTTCATGTTCTTTGTTGTTTGTTCTATGTTTCCCTTTTTTTTCCTTCTTTTCCAAACCTCTCGCAGGACTCTTGCAAGAGCTAGGAGGCAATCCCTTGTGTGCAGTCCAAGCGAGCAGTGCTTCCTGGTTTGCTCTCACAAGCCTCCCAGGAGATTGCATTTTTATAATGGACTTTGCACTTAAAGTGAATATATCCTGATGTAGAATGTATAATTTATATACGCAAGAATAGTAACAGTGTGTTTAGTTTAATCAAATGCAGTCGATTATATAATTTTGGAGGAAAATAAAATCACTTAGCTTTATGACAAACCCCCACTTGTTTCGTCTGCATGAGATGAACATTGGTCCACAGCATACATTGATACTCTTTTATTTACTTTAAATATTTTTGTATTATCACATGTAAGACCTTACTATTTCATAGTAAGTATAACAAGTGCTGGCCTCTCTACTGAGAACTCTCCCCAGGTAAATAACCTTCTATAGGATGTAGGACTCGATTTCAATGTCCAGTCACAGCTATCCCCAGGATGACAGACACATATAGTAGTGTGTAGGGAAACATTCTCCTCTCCAAAAGACAACATGTTTGGGCATTACAGTGTGGCCTCTCTGCTGACACCTATTCCTAGACAAACAGGGATCTGCAATGGTGTCTGAGAAGGGAGTGACATGTCTGCTAACACATCCTACAAGGGTGAGAGGTGTCTGTATTAGGGTTTGCAAAAAATGTATCTCTCTGATCATATGTCTTCCCAAGCTGACAGGTATGCATAGTAGGATGTTGAGAGGAACTGCCCTGTTTCCTAACAGATCTCTCTTGAATGATAAGTCTGCGTAGTAGATTGTGGAAAAAGACTGGCACTGTGTCTTGGATGATGGGTGTGCAAATTAGGGTGTGTAAAGGGGCTTCCCTCGCTGGTCACAGACCTCCCCAAGATGACAGATGTACAAATAAGGTGTAGGTATGAAATTACCTTTATGCTAAGAAGTATGTCTTCCAAAACAACTATAAAGACTATGGCATGGAAACACACTGCCCTGTCACCTGAGACATTTTCCCAGAGTAACATATGTGCAAAGTAGACTGTGGTTAAAGACTATTTTCTCTGTGCATACCTCTCTTCATAGTGAGAATAATCATTCACATAAAAAGCAAAACAGCTCCATAAAAACTTTTATGTTGAATTAGCACAAAAAAATGTAGGAAACTGTTGAAAGAAAACTACTTGATCAGGAAAACGTGCCATGTTGGTCAGAAGTATTGATGCTGGGCAGGCTGAAGCACAGTGGTGCTGTATCTAAGACTTCCGACCCTACATTCACTACATGATATACAAACAATGAACTCTTTTTCAACTGTCCCTAATAGTCAAGATATGATGTTCCTGCATATGCAACTGCTCCTCTTCTCACACACTCTGCAACACCTATGCTTATGTTCCACAACGCCATCATGGTAGTAGAACCTGGGGAGATACAGGGGGATTGTAAAGACACCTACACCCCCATTGGTTCATTGAGTGGCGTGGACACTGAGGACAATAACAGATTTTGTAGTGATAACTAAAGGTCAAATAGTAACATACATAATAAGTCTCTCTGAAGGTATGCTGCACATCACTTTAGTCTCCTTAAAGTGCTGTCACCAGAGGAGCAAACTGTGTGGGGGCTCTATGACCTCTTTATTTAGTTAATTTTTGTTATTGCAGTCATTGAAGGGTTGAGCCTTAACTAAAATAATTCTGTTTGGCAAGCCAGCAGAATAAGGGAAGGCGGTAAATGCTACTCTATGCCAATGGTATAGCTGGCTCAATTGACTGCGAGCCCCCACGAGTTTGCTCCTTAGATTACAGCTCCTCAGGCAGACGCTTACAAAGTGCAGCATGATATTAGACTGGCATGTTCTGCCACTGTGTTTGATCTTCAGTGTCTGTGGAAACATTTCAAACTGAAAAGCACACCTTTAAATCTTAAGCCTATATTCATATATATATGCATGTATAGCGTCAGCTTGATTCATGGAGTGGTAAGTGTATTTAGTGAACTCTATATACTAAAATTAATTGAAAGAATAATTGAGTAACTGAAAAAAAGGCGCTGACCTTTGGTCAGAGAGAAAGCTGTAACAGTACAGTCTCTGAACTGCACAATTTGCAATCTTGGGCTCAAATCCATGCTTCCCCACTTGACCAAATTGTGTGATCCATGGCCCCTCACTTCAAGTATTCATCATTTTTCTTAACCATTTAGTTTGAGAGCAGATTAAAATAATTAAATACAGGATTTGTGCTCTACCGAATTCTTACTGATATGCGGAGCAAGTCCCCTGACCTTGGCCAGGATACTGCTCTTCAATAATCCTAGTGAAAAAATAGGGTTTAAGGGAAAGAAGTATTTATAGACCTGCCCAAGTTCCAATCCCCTACTGATAAACTATACACACAAAACAAGAACTGGGGGTCTAATGCCAAACAGCACAAAAGTGATGAACAGAACTAAACCTACGTGCAACAAACCAAACCAAGCCAAGAGCAGAGCATGGATTACCATCAATCTTACTCGGAGGACAGAGCAAATAGTGAGAGAAAAGTAGCTCTCATGATCAATAATATCATCTGGTGATCCAACTATTGGCAGAGGTGTGTCCCTTGATCATGGGGACTGCCTCGCTAGTTTGAAGCTCTGTTGCTCAATCAGGCTGATGAGTATTAGCCAGTGAAACACCAGATGTAGAGAATTGTAATGAACAAGGATAGTAATCCTATAGTGTGCAGTGCAAAGAAAAGGAAACAGTGAGGACTAAAAAAAGGTTGTGTAGAGAGGATAAACCTTAATATTCCAAGTGCTCTGCACACCTTGATTAAAAGGGTGTAACAAAATTATAGCAGTGCTAACAAGTGACTGCTATATAGAGGTCAACATGTTTCAGCCATCCGGGTTTTACTGCCCACGGCTTTCATCAGGACCAAACTAGCGAGGCAGTCCCCATGATCAAGGGACACACCTCTGCCAATAGTTGGATCACCAGATGATATTATTGATCATGAGAGCTACTTTTCTCTCACTATTTGCTCTGTCCTCCGAGTAAGATTGATGGTAATCCATGCTCTGCTCTTGGCTTGGTTTGGTTTGTTGCACGTAGGTTTAGTTCTGTTCATCACTTTTGTGCTGTTTGGCATTAGACCCCCAGTTCTTGTTTTGTGTGTACAGGATACTGCTCTACCAGGCGCACAGTTCCACCTGAGTGCCTCTGTCTCCTGCTCCATGCCGACCCCGGTTCGAGGCCGGCACCCGCCCTGCCTCACATCCCTGCCTGCCTTTGCTTGATATTTCCTGGTATTTCGCTTGTCATTCTTGCATGGTATTTGTATGTATTTTTGGCATTTCTCTCTTTGCCTTTGTTTCTGCCCCCCCTGCTGTTTGCGGACCCCGACTCATTCCCGCTCTTTTCCCCACCGCTGCTGCCGCCCCTCCCCCATGCCGGTTTCTGCTACTGCCTCTCAGCTGTGTCTCCCTCCCTCCTCCCCTATTTAATGGCGGCACGCCAAAGGCAAACCTGTTTGTGCCCATCCGCGACCCGACCTCGACCAGCGCCACGACCCCTGGTCCTCTGGCCCGCCAGCGCTACAGCTCCTCAGCTCTCCACGAACTAAACCCCGGCAAGAACTTCAACTGCAAGCTCTCCTCACCTCTCGACACCCATGGACCCTTCATCTGCCATCACAGCCACCATTTCTTCACCTTCGCCGAGACCCAGCACCCTCCACCTCCCTCCAACAACTCCATCACACTCCAAACCCTGAGATGCATCCTCCTCAACGTCCGCTCCCTACACAGACAAGCCACGGAAATCTGGGAGCTCCTTGACAGCACCGCCCCAGACATCGCCTTCCTCACTGAAACCTGAACGAACGCCGCCTCTGGCCCAGACATCACGATCCCCATCCCTGAAGAATACAAGTTTACCCGGATGGATCGCCCCAACCGCCCCGGAGGAGGCATCGCCTTCGCCCACAAGCCCAATCTTTGGCTGAGCACCTATTCCAATGGGCCCACAGACTTGATGGAACACCTCCATTTCAAGATCCAGACCAACCCGTCCTCCACCCTCCGAGGAACCCTCATCTACAGACCCCCCCGGACCTGCGCTCCTTTCTCCGACTCCATCACCGACATCATCACGCCACATGCCATCACCTCCACTGATTTCATGCTGCTAGGAGACCTCGACATCTGCCGGAACCCCAACTCCGCCTTCCTCCTGGACAACCTCCACACCATCGGACTCCAGCAGATTGTACCCGAACCAACGCACTCAGCTGGGCACATCCTCGATCCTGTTTTCACAGCAGGGAACTCCATCACCTCTAGCCACACCTCCGAACTTCCATGGACGGACCACCGCTGTGCTCACTTCACCTTCAAATCCAACAGTCCCCGAGGTGGCCGCATCAGCTCCAACACAGGAATTGGAACAAGATCTCGGATGACCAGCTTAACCGCCGCCTTCAGCAGCTCTGCTCCCACCACCACAGACGATTACCCCACCACCGCCGCCTGCACTCTACACAACTGGCTCATCAACTGCGCCAACACCATAGCCTCCCTCAAGAAAGCCTCAAAGCCCCACGCCAAGAAAGACAGCTGGTTTTCCACCAAATTTCGAGATTCCAGACATACCTGCAGATGACTCAAAAAACAGTGGAGGAACTCCAAAACCCCGACAGACCTCGACAACTTCAAAACGGCTACAGCTGTCCACCACAAGCTCATCAGACTCTCCAAAAAGAAAGCACTTCAGGACAGAATCTACACCAACGCTCACAACAGCAAGGAACTCTTCGGCATCATCAAAGAGTTCGCCCAATCCAACAGCGTGTCCACAGACATCACTCGCTCCCAGAACCTCAGCAACAAACTCAACGCTTTCTTACATCACAAAATCAAGACCATCTATGACAACTTTGATGACAACAACCACCAAGACGAACCCCCTGCCACCGCTCCCAGCAGCACGCAACCGACACTTGACAGTTGGACCGCCCTGAGCATTGAAGACACTCTGAGAATAATGAAGACCACCCACTCTGGGCCCCCATGGACCCCTGCCCCCACCACATCTACCGCAAAGTCGCAGAAATCATCGCCCCCAAACTTCAACGTATCATCAACCGGTCCTTCGAGACCGCCTGCTTCCCCGATGACTGGAAACACGCAGAGATCAACCCTCTCCTGAAGAAACCTTCAGCGGACCCCACCAACCTCAAGAATTTCAGACCGATCTCCCTTCTCCCGCCAAAGTCATGGAAAAGGCGTCAACAGCAAACTTGCCACCTTCTTCAAAAGAACAACATCCTCGACTCATCCCAATGAGGCTTCAGGAAGAACCACAGCACTGAAACCACACTCCTTGCAGCAACAGACGACATCCGCGCCCTCCTTGACAGAGGAGAGACTGTGGCCCTCATCCTCCTTGACCTCTCAGCGGCCTTTGACACTTTCTCTCACCGCACCCTAGCCCACAGACTCCACGACGTGGGAATCCGGAACAAGGCCCTAGACTGGATCCTCTCTTTCCTCTCCAGCAGAACACAACGAATCAGACTTCCTCCATTCCTCTCAGAACCGACTTCAACCATCTGCGGAGTACCACAAGGATCCTCCATCAGCCCGACCTGTTCAACATCTACATGGCCCCGCTCGTATTCATCATCAGAGCACACGGACTCAACATCACATTGTAAGCAGACGACACCAAACTCGTCCTCTCCATTTCCAACGAACCCAACATCACCAAACGCAACTTTCAAGACGGAATGGAAGCCGTCGCCAGATGGATGAAGAGCAGCTGCCTTCAGCTCAACACGGACAAAACTGAGACACTCCTCATGGGCCCATAACCCGACGTCTGGAACGACACCGGGTGGACCCCTGCCCTCGGGGACCCCCCCTCCAACCCTACGGACCACACACGCAACCTCTGAATCATTCTGGACTCCGAACTCAAAGTGGACCACCAGGTCAACGCCATCACCTCCTCCTGCTCCCACACCCTCCGCCTACTCTGCAAGACCTTCAAGTGGATCCCCCGAACACAGGAAAACTGTCACACACGCCCTCATCAGTAGCAGACTGGACTACAGTGACGCACTCTACACCGGAATGACAAGAACCTCACCCGCAGACTCCAGAACATCCAGAACGACGACGCCAGACTAGTCCTCAACCTACCGCGCCACTGCCACATCAGCCAACACCTAAAAACCTTACACTGGCTCCCTGTCGAGAAAAGAATCACCTTCAAGCTTCTCACCCACGCACACAAAGCCCTCCACAACACCGGACCCACCAACCTGAACCACCATGGTCCCCAGCTCTCCCTCGCAACAGTACCTCAGATCAAGAAAAGGAGAACAGAAGGGCACTCCTTCCCCCCCTTTGCGGCCAAGGCATGGAACTCCCTCCCTCTCCACTTCTGACAGACTGCTTCGCTCACCAAGTTCCTAAAGTACCTCAAGACGTGGCTCTTCGATGGAACTCAGTGAACCTCCAAGATCTGCGGAACCCCTCCCCCCGACCCCCTCTCCCTTAGCGCCTTGAGACCCGTTCCGGGTGAGTAGCCTGCGCTATACAAACCCTTGATTGATTGATTGACTTATTGATATTATAAAATGATATTTCTTCAAGTTTAATAACAATGTAGGCTATAGAAGAAGAGAGCATGACAAACTGGCATATTTTGGGTAACTCGTGGCAATATTGTAAGGGCATGTTGAATTCTTGAATGTTTTAGGTTTAAAAAAATATTACTTTCATTAAATGTCACTCAATTCAGTAAAATAAGTGTATGTACTTACTTGAGACATTCAAAAATCCTGATTTTATTTGTTTACCTTTTAAAGCCTTCATCATATTTTTTCATGACAAGTTTTGCCTGATTTACATCTTTTAATAGCCCGGCTTTTGCTTTGGCTCTTAGTGCCAAGCCAGATGCCTGGCTTGGATTCCCCTAAAGCTGTCCTTATCTCCCTCAAAAATTAAGGGGCAGATTTATAAGCCCCTTGGGAAACTATTGCGCCTCTGTTACGTCATTTTTGTGACGCAGCGGCAGCGTAAACAATGCGGCCAATTTTCAACCTGACGCATCTAGGGAGATGCGTCACGTTGTAAAGCCCTGCATCACATTACACCTGCATCAGGTTTAATGTTTGCAGGGTGGGCGTTCCCCACAAAGTAAAGCCTTGTAAAAGTGACATAATGAAATCTACAAGATTTCACTGCGTCACTTCTAGGAAGCTACTGTGTCAAAACCTTACGCCTGCTTGAAGCAGGCATAAGGAGTGACGCACTACAATACGTATAGGCCTCAACATGCATTGCTGGAGTTGCGTTATGCTTGCAACACAACCCCAGCAATGTGTGACTTTTGGGCCAACAGATGCATCAGAATTTCTGATGCATCAGTCAATCCTTGCGCCATGGTGCGCCGTATTGTAAATATGGCGCATCCATGGTGGCACAAGGGTATCGCAGGCTGGAGCAGGGAAACTGACGCATCTACACAGGTGCGTCAGTTTCTTGTAAATCTGCCCCTTAGTTTTTCCTGTTTCCTTGCACATTATCAGCCAACATGCACCTCATCAACATGACCCATATTGACCAAACCACAAATAACACCCTTTGAACCATACACTTTGATGGGTGCCAAGACAAGGAACCCAATGTCAGATCGCTTCTGAGCATTTGATGACCTTGCAAAGGGCATTTACAGGGCCACTGGAATTATGTGATTTTGCAGCTACAGCGTTTTCTCCATAATTTTGGATTTGCCACATAATCCATCATCTGCTGCATAGTCTGTAGATTCTATTACAGGACCGGAGGCTTCGGATTATGCTTCTCTTTCTTTTATTTGCTACTCACAGCAGCCAATGAAAAACGTTTTGTATGCAAATAAAACTACATTTCCCATGATGCTCATCCATACATCACATCCTGTACAGCCCTATAAGAGCCACCGAGTCCTGTTTCTGCTCCTCTTTCTTTGCTGCTCACGCAGAAAGTTAAGTGCTCAGAACATTATATTGTGATTTATGTCTTATTTGACTGTTGGATTGTCTTTGACAATGTTACAATTATGTTTGCGCTTATATCGCGCTGGGTTGAATAATTGTGTTTGAGTATGTGCGTTTTTGTGCTGGGGGCAATTATGTGTTCTTTTCACGTTGCCATATGTTTTACCGTTTAGCGCTTGCTGGCGCTGTCGTAATCAGCCTGCGGGCGTCTTGAAGGGCTCCCGCTGGGAGCGGCGAGATCTATGGGGCGCTCCCGCTGGCAGCTTTGTACATAAGCATCGCGGGCGGCCCCTTCGGGCATGCTTTTCCTTCCCCGATGGCCTGCAGGTGCCTTGAGAGGCTCCCGTTGAGAGCGGCTTAATCGGTGGTACGCTCCCGCCCGGAGCAGGGCTTTTGATTTACATTGACGGCCCGACCGGGCTTCGCTCCACTCCCTGCTGGCCTCAGAGTACCGTGCTGCCTTTTATGCATGGCTCAATTGAATCATGCATAGGCGCGCGCCGCCATTTTATTACTTACATGCGCTAATCGCTTTGTTCTCGCTTACTCTGCCTTCCACGGGGGGCATAACACACGGTGTTGTCACGCGGCGTTTCTCCGGGCAAGGGGAGCAGGTTCGGTTCCGTCCTGGTTCCAGGAGGCAAGCCCACATTTATAATATATGTTACACGTTTTTACTGCAGCGAGCCATACTCTGTATTTAGACCATGCGCTCTTCAGTTCGGGCTCCCGCGGGAGCCGGCGATCTCCGCAGTCCGGGCAACGTTTGAACTTAGGAAGTTTCTTTGATTTCCCGCCTATGTCGGGATGAAAACTGACATCGCGGCCCGCTTGGTCTTCTTCATTCAGGTTCCGATTGGGGGTTTTAGTACCTGCGGCAGCGATCATCGGGTAATTAACTCGCTGAGGCTCCCCTCATTGGCCAGACGTGCCCTGCGCCTGCTTATTACATGTTTTTTCCTGTGCATAGACCTGCTGGGTTACTTTTTACTAAGATTGGGCTACGTATTTTTCTACAACAGTTAATAGACAATTTGTGTGCATAAGCGCGACCCCGCGAGGCGCACTTCGTAACTCTAATGCATCGTTGATGTGTTCCTCGGTCGCCTAGTGGCTAAGGCACAGGCCTCCTAAGTCAGTGCTTGTGGGTTGAGTCCAACTTGAAGTGCAAACTACTATCATCCTTCTTAATGCAGCACTGTTGCCAACAGCGTTCCTAACGAGTTATTATGATGTAGTGGTTGAGGTATCTGACTCTGATTCCAAAGGTTATGTTTTCAATACTGTGTTTCCATACTATTGTTTCTGAAGGTAGCACATTTTTAGGCAAGTTCTTTCTCTGATATATAAGCAATTTTTATGTACAAACTACTATCATCCTTCTTAATGCGGCGCTGTTGCCAACAGCATTCCTAACGAGTCACTATGATGTGGTGGTTGAGGTATCTGACTCGGATTCCAAAGGTTATGTGTTTTCAATACTGTGTTTCCATACTATTGTTTCTGAAAGTAGCAAGTTATAGTTATCTCAACTAACTATAACGGGGGAATTTCATTGGTTTTTTACGAGTGAAATGTCCACCTAACTATAACATGTGTGAAACCTATGGTTTTTTAAGTGAATTTGCAAGGTTTTTTAAATGCTAATTCCTATCTATAACGTGTGTGAAACCTATGGTTTTTTTAAGTGAATTTGTACGTTTTTTTAAATGCTAAGTTATGTATGTATTATTATATATTTATTTTAAAGATTTTTCACCGTGCGCGCACCGTGCTATGTTTTTAAAAAAAAAATAAAAAAAAATGTTCACCCTTTGGGGTCCTTTAGGGACCCCCTGACAAAGGCTAGGGGGTCAGGAACTCTCTACCCTGCCCCCTTTTCACGTTCGCCACCTCTCTTTTTCACTGTCGCACCCAAAACAAACAAAATGGCGGACAACACTTCCTGATTTCGACCGATTCGAACGTTGACTGACATATAACCACCAATCAGAATTACGCTCGCGCACGTTAGGGTGCGCGCACCGTGCGCGCACGGTGAGCGGCTATAGATATTTATGTACTTTTAACTGCAATTTTCTCAGGAAATACTGAACAGATTGACTCCATATATGCAAAAGGCACATGCCTGACCTGAGGACTACCTCTTTGCCAAATTTCAAGTAATTCTGTTCAGCCGTTCGGGCTGTACCTTCGACTAAAGGTCCTATGGGAAAATGCATGGGGGAAACGCGTTTTGGGACCCCCCTTTTTTCTCAGCCCCCGCTTGACGTATCACCCCGAGACTTTCAGGGTAGGAGCTGAGCGGAGCGCCCCATTAGTTTTGAAAATTTCGCGGGGATTTGTCAACCGGCGTCAAAGTTATTCAAAATAGAATTTTCAGATTTCCTATGGAAACACGGTCCTAACTATAACTATCTACTGGCGACCGCCAGTAGATAATATATGTTCCTCTTTACTAAGACTTAGCTCTTAGCCTCACAGTTTTCTGACTCCATATTAAGTATCCTTCTGTTTTGGTTTAGAACTTTCCAGGATTATCTTGTTCCCTTGCCCATCGCTGACGGAGTTCTGATTGGGTTATGCACTGTCAGTGTACTGGTGCTATTAGCATCCTTTATCAAAGTTTCTTCTCCCCCCTCCCTTTGTTTCAGTGCTTTCCCACACAGGTCTTTGACATATCCTACCCATTATGCGATGAGACATGGTCGTCTAGGGGATACGATTGCAGAATCAGACTCAAAACCTTCTTAGTTTATCTACACTTGTCCTCTTTGGCCTCTACTTCTTTCTTCACTGTTTCACATTCTCTGTCTGGGGCTCGCGCCGGAACACTCTTCTGAGTATTCACGCGCGTGAGAAATCGCTAACAACATAATGTATCATAAGGTGCAGACTTCTGCTCAAAGATCGCGTGTTCAATTCCTGATATTTTTCTCTGATTTTCAATTTCTTGGCGGTGAGGTCCGTCAACAAGTTGGAAGGTATGAGGTCATCTTCCTGGTGGAGATAGTGCAGGCCTTTAGACATTCTGCCTCAGTCATCTGAGTTAGGTCATAGCTGAATACATTCACAACAGTTGCCCTCTGTGGCGGATTGATATCCCAGGTATCTCCTAGATGGCAGCGGATGGCAGTTTCGAAAGAATGAGATTCAGTGATTGTTGGATTTTCAAGGTCTTTGTCCAATGATCTTTAGCGTCAAGACTACGTCGTCACTTACAACTGTTTTCATCTGAGACCGGATCCATCGGGAACCCGATGGACGCCGTGTCCCGCGATTGTTGGTGGGAATGATCTTTGCTTACCTCCGGGCACTCCAATGGTCGATGAGCGGATACAAATATCACGCCACCTAGTGGTGGCACTCTTAGCATCTCCCTTATGGATGCCCCATCTTGGTTTCCCGTAATCCTTATGACAGGCTGCGTCCTGCTCAGAGTGCTCCGTGCCCCTCCACGATACTCCAGGGCCTTCATGCACAGCGCCCAATAGTCAATGGGGCAGTTATTCCTTATGGCATAGAGATCTTTTCCGGCGCCAATGGCACTGGCCGGGTTTCGGACACGCTGCAAGCCTTCTTTTTTCTTCCTACATCTGAGTCCTTCCGATCACACGATATTCTTCAACGTGGGAAGGATGTTCGCCGGTAAGTACACGACGCGTGGTTCTGTGGAGGCTGAATTCCCCACATTGTGGATGATTTCTCAGCACTACGATCATAGGACTCGGTTCGCAGCGGCCGTTCGGCCGTTTTTTCCTGCAAGTCATCCTCGGATACTGCACAAACCGGTGGGCTTGCGCCGGTAGTCTGTTGGTTATTTAAAGGTATTAGAGTAGCGGATCTTGTTATTTACTTCCTGGATAAACGACCAACTAATATGTTGACAGCTTTTATCGTCCGTCCTACGTTTTAAACCTGGCTACCTGTCGGTATGTTTACGAGAAAGTCCTGGATGTTACAGGTACAGTATCTACTCTAGAGGGAATTTCAATTAGTATTAATGTCAGTACAACACTTTGTCATGAACTGTTACAGATTATGCATTCCAACTATGGCACTTATGTGGGGTTCATTGCCTTAAGGCTTACGAAGGAGGTTCACCCTGTTGGGTGATCATGTTACATGAGTTTCAAAACTGTGTCTGCGGTTTTTATAGGCAGGAGGGTAAGCTCAGCTGACAGAAGTCAGTACTCATACCCTAAGTTTGGGACATTCCCTGTTCGTGGTGCCATGGCATCTCCATATTCTATGATGATTTTACTATTCCAGATTACTGGAGACTTGTTGATTGTTTTTCTCAGCCTACGTTTAAACAGGTGTTATAAACCGGTGGGTGATATAGTTGTAGTTGTGTTTTTACTAAGCGTTAAACTAGCACAATCCGAAGCCTCCGGTCCTGTAATAGAATAAAAAATTAGCTAGCATTTGCGCCAAGAATTTTCAATTCTATTAAGGACAAGGAGGCGAGGATTATCCCACCCGGTTTTATTACAATGTTGATAATAACTTACCCACCCACATGTATTTGATATTCTGTATAAGCAGAAGTTATGGGTTTTTCCATGTCTCATTCCTTTGAGGTTCTGGAAAAGAAGACGGAGCAGATGTACTTCTGGTTTAGAAAATATAAACTTTCCAGTTTGGCTATGATTCTTTCATGTTGTAGGATGATTGTTGAGACTTATGTTCCTTAATTTTGGACTGGGATTGTTAATGTTACTGACCGTCAAGGTTCGAGCAAAGAAAGAGGAGCAGAAACAGGACTCGGTGGCTCTTATAGGGCTGTACAGGATGTGATGTATGGACGAGCATGTGAGAAGTTGGCCTGATATGTAGTGCTCACTATTCTAGTGATCACTGTGTATCATTCCAAACGACCCTTATTGATGATTGGTTGTAAGTCAACCTTATAGACCAGCTATCCTAGTAGCGTGGACAAGAGCAGTCTTCAGGCTAAACTCTAGAGGGCGTGTTAAGCCAGCTGTTTACCATCACATATACCCCTTGAACACCAAGTGAAAGGACACCACACAAGTTGTTATGAAAATAAAGGATATTTATTTATAACAAGACTACCCTGGCTCTTTATGAGTCAGGGAGCTAAGCACAATACAAAACTCTTAGGAGAATACTTCTAGTCGCACAATTCACACAAATGCCCGAAGGCACGAAACCATTTACACTGCAAGTGGAATGGGAGAGGTTAAAGAGTCTAAAGTTACTGATTCCGGAGGAATCCGATCAGTTGGACTAAACGGAAAAGGAGCTGGACACTTGTAGAGTGAACCTACGATGGAGCACCGAGATGCTCGAGTTACCTAGCCAGAGGCTGCGGCTGCGTGGGGTTCAGCAAGATGTCGGGAGTCCTTGTTGTAGTCTCGGGAGCCTGAAAGAAGAAGTTGCTGGCAGGCGACCAGTGTCGATGTTCAGCGAGATCCAAGCCTGGATCGGTGATGAAGGGAACCTGAAAGCAGAGGGGACTCAGTTCTCAACCGCTAACCAGCGATCGGGGGGGTACCAGGAAGGTACCGGCTGAAGTCACCTCGACCAGGTGAGTGGATGACGTCGGACTCGGCTGTTCCTCGGACCAGGAGGCGCGGCGGCGACCAGGATGGAGGGCGAGCTGTCCCACGAAGGTGTCTGCTGTCGATGATGCTGGGCCCAGGAATGGGGCAGCGGATCTTGGCAGTGGCAAGCCCACGCGGTGGAGTCAAGATGGCGTCTGGAGTGGACCAGGAGGGTCCGAGGTACTCCTCTGTTGAAGGGGAGCAAGAGCCAGTCTGGAGCAACCAGACCAGTGATGAAAACTGTCGTGGTGCGTCGTGAAGAGGGCCACAAGCCGGTCGGCGAGTGGTCGGACAACGCGGTGAGCAGCAAGGAGCAGAAGGGCCCCCCACGTAGATCTCGTGGATGCTGGGGAGGCAGACTTCGGTGCTGGAGCCGCTCAGGGTTAGGGCTTCTCAAACCCTAGGTGCACTCACTCGAGGGTCCCTCGGTGGGCGCGCTAGATAAGCGTTGTGCAGGTTCTGAAGATGGCCGGTCCCGCAGGTCTCGTCACACCTACGAATCTCAGCTGGGCTGACGATGTAGGTAGAGGTCAGAGATGGCAGGGAACCCGGGTCTCGTCGAGCTGGGCAGTCTTGTTCCGTAGGAGAGACGTACAGCAAACCGCAAGCGCTTAGGTGGTGCCTGCTGGTGCAGGGTGGCTACTCCTTAGCCACAAGGGAGAGTCTTCAGAAAAAGTCAAGAGTTCCTTTCGTGGAAAGTAGTTCAAGATTCAGAATTATCCGATTATCTGATTATCCAATTTGGGAAGGGGACCCGCTCCCACCTTTATTCTAGGAAAAGGGGCTGGCCCGTGACTAGGTCCTACCTATGGGTGGGGCCAGGAGGGGGGTGGTTACACCCCTATCCTTTGTCCGGCTTCGCCCCAGCTCAGGGGCTGGTGTGCCCCCGAAACTGGTTTGAGCCGGGCTATGCACAGTGAGCACCGGGGTGCCACTTGCAATCACCTTCCTTTCAGCCCTGCCTACCTGGGATACACAAACCCTGTCTGGGATGGTGCTAACACCGCCCTCGACAGGAAACCCTTTGTCCAAGCTCCCCTCGCTGGAAGGTCTCCCAGCAGCAGGAGGTCAGACTTGTGTCTGGTGGCAGCATCCATTTTGTGATGCTGAGGCTTGAGTCAACTTTAACCGGGGTTCAAGGTTACTTCCATGTCGTGTCCCTCTAGAAGGGTGGAATGCTAACCCCGTCGCCAGAATTGGCGAGGGGTTCGTATTCCAATTCGTATGACACCTTACTCGACATGTGTGGGTGATGCGATGCCAAAGTTAGCAAATAACCGCGAGGATTATAATGCATTTTAAGGTAGTTGGCCCGCGTCACCATGGAACGGCTATTAGGACTTGGTTCCGCAAGCCGTCGACGGGCTCAGCTCGCGCCAGAGCACCATCCCACATGATTCCCCGCACTCTGCCTTCAGGATTGATAAGGCCTGCCATAGGAGTGACTGATAGGAATCCATGTGTCCATTTTAGGGTTAGGTATAGGAATACTACACCTACAGCAACGGGTGATTACACCACCTTGCCCCAGCTGTCGTGCAGCCAGTTGTGTCAGATTTGGGTGGCCATCCAGGGGTGGCATAATACATGCTGCAGCCCCTGGTAGGCCCTGGGTACACCGATGCCCTGGATACCTGTGGTATGCTGATACAGGGACTGATAAGGCGGCCCAGTTCCAATTGGTGGATGCACCTAATGTACATGTGTGTTAATTTCGAGAGAGAACAGCTAGGCTGTGGGTCTGATTGGCAGGCCCACAGCCGGGGAAAGTCGTAAACCAATGAAGCAAAAGCAAAAAATCTGGGTGATCATAGGATTGCAGACCCTACTCTCCTACATGACCCCCCCCCCCCAAACTTTGGGACAATAAGCTAACCTTGACCAGGTGAGTCTTCTTGCTCTAAGTGGAAATACCTGGAGAGCCCATCTGCATTGCCATGATCAGTGCCAGGTCTATGCTCCACTGTGAAGTCCATCCCCTGTAGGGAAATGGACCACCTAAGTAGTTTGGGATTTTCACCCTTCATTTGATTTAGCCACAAGAGGGGCTTATGGTCGGTCTGAAGTGAGTGCCAAACAAGTATGGCCTCAACTTCTTCAGGGCCCAAACCACAGCAAAGGCCTCCCTCTCAATAGCTGACCAATTCTTCTCTCTGGGGGTCAGCCTCCTGCTAATAAAAGCTATGGGCTGGTCATGACCATCAAAATTCAGCTGAGATAGAACAGCTCCCACACCCAACTCCGAAGCGTCTGTTTGGACAATGAATGTTTTGGAGTAGTCTGGACTCTTTAGGATAGGTGCTGTGCACATGGCCTGCTTTAGGTCATCGAATGCCTTTTGACAGCTCGCTGTCCACTGAACTTTTTTTGGCATCTTTATACTTGTCAGATCGTTTAGCGGGGTCACAATGGATCCATAATTTCTGACAAATTTCCGGTAATAACCAGTCAGGCCCAAGAAAGCTCGAACCTGAGTCTGGGTGGTTGGAGGAGCCCAGTCCTGGATGGCCTGTATTTTGCTCTCCAATGGCTGAACCTGGCCTCCACCTACAAGGTGGCCCAGGTATACAACCTGTGTCTGCCCTATCTGGCACTTGGTGGCCTTGATAGTGAGGCCTGCCTTCTGCAGAGCCTCTAACACTTTCCTCAGGTGGACCAGGTGATCCTCCCAGGTGGAGCTAAAGACAGCGATATCGTCCAGATACGCCGCACAGAAGTCGTCCAACCCAGTGAGAACTCGATTCACCAGCCTTTGGAAGGTGGCAGGTGCATTTTTCAAACCAAAGGGCATTACCACGAACTGATAATGCCCACCCGGGGTAGAAAATGCTGTTTTGGGTTTGGCCTCCTCAGCTAACCTGATTTGCCAATACCCAGCTGGCAGGTCAAATGTACTTAAGTAGTTGGCCGAAGCCAACCGGTCTATAAGTTCATCTGCTCTTGGTATCGGGTGGGCGTCAGTCTTAGTGACTGCATTGAGGCCTCTGTAGTCCACGCAAAACCTCATCTCTTTCTTACCGCCCTGGGTGTGAGGTTTTGGCACGAGAACTACTGGACTAGCCCAGGGGCTGTCCGAGGGCTCAATGACTCCCAGCTCCAACATTTTCTGCACCTCTGTCTTGATGCAGTCTCTGACATGATCAGGCTGTCGATAGATTTTACTCTTTACGGGCAGACTGTCCCCAGTGTCGACCTCATGGGTACACCAATTGGTCTGACTGGGTGTCAGAGAGAACATATGTCGGAAGGATTGAAGAACCTGTTTACAATCCTGTTGTTGATGTCCAGAGAGGCTGCCACAAAAGACAACACCATCTACTGACCCATCGTCAGGGTTCTGAGAGAGCAGGTCCGGGAGAGGGTCACTCTCCTCCTCCTCCTGTCCCTCATCTGTGGCCATGAGCAAGCCCATGCCCTCCCTGTCGACATATGCCTTGAGCCTGTTTACATGGAGCACCCGGTGGGGGCTCCGGGGAGTTCCCAGGTCTACCAAGTAGGTGACCTCTCCCTTTTGCTCAATGATTGTGTGGGGCCCAGACCATTTGTCTTTGAGTGCTGCTGGGGCCACTGGCTCCAGCACCCACACCTTCTGTCCAGGCTGATACACAGTCAAGACAGCCTTTTGGTCGTGCCAAGCTTTCTGTAATTCTTGGCTCGCCTCAAGGTTTTTAGATGCCTTTTCCATGTACTCAGCCATCCGCGAGCGGAGACCGAGCACATAGTCCACAATGTTTGATGCCGGCTTTTTGAGAGGTCTCTACCATCCTTCCTTTACCAAACAAAGGGGTCCCCTTACAGGATGTCCGAACAGAAGTTCAAAAGGGCTGTAGCCAACCCCCTTCTGCGGGACCTCTCTGTAGGCGAACAAGAGGCAGGGTATCAGGACATCCCATCTCCGCCGAAGCTTTTCAGGTAGTCCATGAATCATCCCTTTTAGGGTCCTGTTGAATCTCTCAACAAGCCCATTGCATTGTGGGTGATAGGGTGTGGTGAATTTGTAGTTGACACCACACTCCTTCCACATAGCAGTCAGATATCCCGACATGAAGTTTGCACCTCTGTCAGAGACAACCTCCTTAGGATAGCCCACTCTGGAGAACACTCCAACTAGGGCTCGTGCCACAACAGGTGCTGTAGTGGTCCTAAGGGGAATAGCTTCAGGATACCTGGTGGCGTGGTCCACCACCACAAGTATAAACTTGTGCCCTGATGCTGTCTGGGGTTCCATTGGTCCGACAATGTCGATCCCCACTCGTTCAAAGGGTACCCCCACCACCGGTAGTGGTATGAGGGGGGCCTTTGTTGTGCCACCTGACTTACCACTGGCTTGGCAAGTGACACAGGAGCGGCAAAACTCCTTCGTATCTTTGGACATGTGGGGCCAGTGAAAGTGGGGAACAATTCTGTCCCAAGTCTTATTCTGGCCTAAGTGACCTGCAAGGGGAATCTCGTGGGCCAAGGTAAGAAGGAAACCTCTCAGAGACAAGGGGACGACCAGCCTCCTGGTCGCGCCAGGCTTGGGGTCTCTTGCCTCGGAGTACAGGAGTCCATCGTCCCAGTACACTTTGTGGGTACCTGTGGCGTTCCCTGCAGCCTCAGCAGCAGCTTGCTGTCTGAGGGGTTCAAGTGAGGGGCAGTCTAACTGTGCCTTCCCCAGGTCTTCCCTAGAGGGTCCCCCTGAGCCCAGAAACTCAACCTGACCAGGTTCAAGCTCTTTCGGCTCAGTTTCCCTCAGTTCTTTAAGGTCAGCCTCCTCAGAGACTTGATCCACGACCTGGGGCAAGGGGGGAGGCGAGGCCTTACCCTTACTGCTCCTTTTCTTAGATGGTGTCTGGTCCGTTCTTCCAGGATCCAGCACCTGTTCAGTGGGGCATCTTTTGGCCTGTGACCTGGTCACAGCAAGGACATGTGCTGGCAAGCCTAACATTTCCATGTGAGTCCTCTGCTCCACTTCTGACCATTGTGACGTTTCCAAATCATTGCCCAACAGACATTCTACGGGGAGGTCTGAACTAACCACAACTTTCTTTGGGCCACTTACCCCTCCCCAGGAGAAATCAACAACTGCCATACTGTGATTGGTAGTGACATTGCTGGCATTGGTCACTAGGTAATCGTTACCTAGCATGATCTGTCCAGGGTCCACAAAGTTAGGCGTCACCATGGTGACACTGGCACAAGTGTCCCTGTAGGCCTGAGCCACTTTTCCATTGATCAAAGGCGTCTGCCTGTATTTGCCCAAAGTATTGGGACTGGCATCAGGGGACATATCCATATCCCCTGTACAGACAAGGACGGCCTGAGTGAGTGTGCTAACTAAGTCGTCACACCCCTCAGTTCCCAAGGTTAACCCAACTAATGCCTTGGGAGGCGCACTACCACTGCTGACTGTACTAGGGGGTGCAGGTGCCTTAGGGGCTGCAGTGGCAGGAGTTTGCCCTCCTTTCTTGGTGCACTCACTAAACCAGTGAGTCTTACTTTTACAGTATTGGCACCACCTTTTTGACTGGCCTTCTGGAGTCTTCTTTTTCTGCTGTGAAGCCTGACCCCCACCCTCTTTGGTTTGTTGGGGGCCTGTCGAAGACTTCTGGTCATTTTGTTCGTTCTTGTTACTACCCTTTTGGTCTGCTTTCTTCTGACCACCCTGGTTCTGAGTCTGGTTCTGCTTGACCCTTGTTCTGACCCATCTGTCTGCCTTCTTTCCCAATTCTTGGGGAGAGGTCAGCTCCGAGTCGACAAGGTGCTGATGCAACAATTGGTTCTGACAGTTGTTTAAAATCTGTTCTCTCATGATAAGATTGTACAATCCTGTGTAATCAGTAACCTTGCTACCCAGTAACCAGCCTTCTAAAGCCTTAGTGGCACAATCGACAAAGTCAGTCCAATCCTGAGACTGAATTTTCTGGGTGTCTCGGAACAGCACCCGGTACTGCTCCTTGGTTAAGCCGAACCCATCAATCAGTGTATTCTTCAGGACTTGGTAGTTGTTAGCATCCTCAGCTCTCGTAGTGAGGAGCTGGTCTCGTCCTTTACCTTCAAAGGAGAGCCACAGTATAGCTGCCCACTGACTTGGGGGGACGCACTGGACAGTGCAGGCCCTCTCCAAAGCAGTGATCCACTTGTGGATGTCGTCCCCTTGTTTAAAGGGGGGCACTATTTTACTCAGGTGTCTAGTGTCTATACCCCTGTCTTTCTCTCTAATGAGAATGCTGCCACCAGTGGGATCTAACCCACTCAATTTCTGTTCTCGGGCCAAGGCAAGTCTTTCTTTGGCGAGGGCAAGTTCTTCCCGCTCGATCCTCAGATTGACTTCCCTCATCTTCGCTTCGTGCTCCCTTCTCTGAGGGGACGTCATTCCTCTCTGAGAAGATGCCTGAGAAACATGTGTTCGAACAGATCTGTTAGAGCCTCTCGAGAGAGACCTAACTCGTCCGTTCCCAAGGTTAAGCCTGCTTAAGCGTGGGCCCGGGGCTCCCCCAGTTCCATTCTCATGCCTGCTTAAGTTGGTCCTTGTGAGCCTACTGACTACTACTGGACCTCCGTCTGCCTCGTCCCCTGCTAACTCTTCTTCCTCTTCCTCCTCACCATGGAGGTCAAGGTCAGGGTCACCAAGGGTTCCCTCTAAGGGAGGCATGTCCCCATCAGGATTAGGGGGGCCTGCGTTAGAAGCCCTCCTAGCATCATAAGTCTCTAAGAGACCTATCAAAAATGTGATGGTAGGGTTAGAACCCTGGTTTAGCTTCCTGGAGGCACACAATTGTCTCATCTCCGTGAAGCTAAGAGCTGCATATCGTGACACGACCTGTGGAGGGTCGATGACCACTAAGGGAGTCTCTGCAGATTCTCCGTGGCCCGACATGCTTTCTAGTGAGGTGTAAGTGATGCACCTACCTACACTATGTGTTTCCCTACTGATCCCTTGCTAAGAGTTATAGTCAGGGTGTGCTAGTCCCTGTTTCACTACAACAGCTGGTTCAGTAGAACTCAGAGTATTCTAAGTTAAGTTATATGTACCTGGGTACTTATGTGATCTTTCAACTTGATATTCTTAGGATACGTGTGTGGTAAAACAACAGCAAGCTCAAATCCCAACCGCTGCTCACCAATGTGAGAAGTTGGCCTGATATGTAGTGCTCACTATTCTAGTGATCACTGTGTATCATTCCAAACGACCCTTATTGATGATTGGTTGAAAGTCAACCTTATAGACCAGCTATCCTAGTAGCGTGGACAAGAGCAGTCTTCAGGCTAAACTCTAGAGGGCGTGTTAAGCCAGCTGTTTACCATCACATATACCCCTTGAACACCAAGTGAAAGGACACCACACAAGTTGTTATGAAAATAAAGGATATTTATTTATAACAAGACTACCCTGGCTCTTTATGAGTCAGGGAGCTAAGCACAATACAAAACTCTTAGGAGAATACTTCTAGTCGCACAATTCACACAAATGCCCGAAGGCACGAAACCATTTACACTGCAAGTGGAATGGGAGAGGTTAAAGAGTCTAAAGTTACTGATTCCGGAGGAATCCGATCAGTTGGACTAAACGGAAAAGGAGCTGGACACTTGTAGAGTGAACCTACGATGGAGCACCGAGATGCTCGAGTTACCTAGCCAGAGGCTCCGGCTGCGTGGGGTTCAGCAAGATGTCGGGAGTCCTTGTTGTAGTCTCGGGAGCCTGAAAGAAGAAGTTGCTGGCAGGCGACCAGTGTCGATGTTCAGCGAGATCCAAGCCTGGATCGGTGATGAAGGGAACCTCATTGGTAGGTATACTTTATTTAGATATAAAAATATCTTTAAAAGGTCACCTCAAAATGAAGGGAACCTGAAAGCAGAGGGGACTCAGTTCTCAACCGCTAACCAGCGATCGGGGGGGGTACCAGGAAGGTACCGGCTGAAGTCACCTCGACCAGGTGAGTGGATGACGTCGGACTCGGCTGTTCCTCGGACCAGGAGGCGCGGCGGCGACCAGGATGGAGGGCGAGCTGTCCCACGAAGTTGTCTGCTGTCGATGATGCTGGGCCCAGGAATGGGGCAGCGGATCTTGGCAGTGGCAAGCCCACGCGGTGGAGTCAAGATGGCGTCTGGAGTGGACCAGGAGGGTCCGAGGTACTCCTCTGTTGAAGGGGAGCAAGAGCCAGTCTGGAGCAACCAGACCAGTGATGAAAACTGTCGTGGTGCGTCGTGAAGAGGGCCACAAGCCGGTCGGCGAGTGGTCGGACAACGCGGTGAGCAGCAAGGAGCAGAAGGGCCCCCCACGTAGATCTCGTGGATGCTGGGGAGGCAGACTTCGGTGCTGGAGCCGCTCAGGGTTAGGGCTTCTCAAACCCTAGGTGCACTCACTCGAGGGTCCCTCGGTGGGCGCGCTAGATAAGCGTCGTGCAGGTTCTGAAGATGGCCGGTCCCGCAGGTCTCGCCACACCTACGAATCTCAGCTGGGCTGACGATGTAGGTAGAGGTCAGAGATGGCAGGGAACCCGGGTCTCGTCGAGCTGGGCAGTCTTGTTCCGTAGGAGAGACGTACAGCAAACCGCAAGCGCTTAGGTGGTGCCTGCTGGTGCAGGGTGGCTACTCCTTAGCCACAAGGGAGAGTCTTCAGAAAAAGTCAAGAGTTCCTTTCGTGGAAAGTAGTTCAAGATTCAGAATTATCCGATTATCTGATTATCCAATTTGGGAAGGGGACCCGCTCCCACCTTTATTCTAGGAAAAGGGGCTGGCCCGTGACTAGGTCCTACCTATGGGTGGGGCCAGGAGGGGGGTGGTTACACCCCTATCCTTTGCCCGGCTTCGCCCCAGCTCAGGGGCTGGTGTGCCCCCGAAACTGGTTTGAGCCGGGCTATGCACAGTGAGCACCGGGGTGCCACTTGCAATCACCTTCCTTTCAGCCCTGCCTACCTGGGATACACAAACCCTGTCTGGGATGGTGCTAACACCGCCCTCGACAGGAAACCCTTTGTCCAAGCTCCCCTCGCTGGAAGGTCTCCCAGCAGCAGGAGGTCAGACTTGTGTCTGGTGGCAGCATCCATTTTGTGATGCTGAGGCTTGAGTCAACTTTAACCGGGGTTCAAGGTTACTTCCATGTCGTGTCCCTCTAGAAGGGTGGAATGCTAACCCCGTCGCCAGAATGGGCGAGGGGTTCGTATTCCAATTCGTATGACACCTTACTCGACATGTGTGGGTGATGCGATGCCAAAGTTAGCAAATAACCGCGAGGATTATAATGCATTTTAAGGTAGTTGGCCCGCGTCACCATGGAACGGCTTGGTTCCGCAAGCCGTCGACGGGCTCAGCTCGCGCCAGAGCACCATCCCACATGATTCCCCGCACTCTGCCTTCAGGATTGATAAGGCCTGCCATAGGAGTGACTGATAGGAATCCATGTGTCCATTTTAGGGTTAGGTATAGGAATACTACACCTACAGCAACGGGTGATTACACCACCTTGCCCCAGCTGTCGTGCAGCCAGTTGTGTCAGATTTGGGTGGCCATCCAGGGGTGGCATAATACATGCTGCAGCCCCTGGTAGGCCCTGGGTACACCGATGCCCTGGATACCTGTGGTATGCTGATACAGGGACTGATAAGGCGGCCCAGTTCCAATTGGTGGATGCACCTAATGTACATGTGTGTTAATTTCGAGAGAGAACAGCTAGGCTGTGGGTCTGATTGGCAGGCCCACAGCCGGGGAAAGTCGTAAACCAATGAAGCAAAAGCAAAATATCTGGGTGATCATAGGATTGCAGACCCTACTCTCCTACAGAGCATCATGGGAAATGTAGTTTTATTTGAATACAAAACGTTTTTCATTGGCTTCTGTGAGTAGCAAATAAAAGAAAGAGAAGCATAATCCTCGCCTCCGTGTCCTTAATAGAAAATTCTTGGCGCAAATGCTAGCTAATTTTTTATTGTAACTAAAAACATTTTCAAAAGGATCAAAAGTTAGTAAAAATGCAGTGACACATTTCGCCCTGCAGTGGAAGCCTTTTGCAAAGGTTGACTGGTCCACTTTCTGTTGCTTATTTAATGTATTTGAGTTTTAAATTGGTACTGATTTGAACCCTTTGCCACGACAATGTCAACTTGTGTATAAATGACAAAAATAAGGAATTAATACTATTACAAATTGTGAGGCATAGCGCCGCATAATTGAAATTTTTCAAACTCAGATATTTGGCTGCGTGCCATTTTTAGGTCTCGCCTTGCTATCGCGTAAGCGATCGCAAAGCGAGACTATTGAAAGCGGGTTTGAAAAGTGCTCCCAAAAAGCAGATTGCATTGCTAGAACGCGCACAATCACGCGCATCGTGCCGCCATGCAATCCGCTTTTGGGAGCACTTCAAAGGGTCCGCTCCCCCGCCTGGAATGCGCTCCTCCGCCCCCAAGCGCGCGCGCGCCACGCTCCGCAGGGCTTGATGCACTTAATTATCTTGTTTTCTTCTGCCCTGTGTGTATCCATTCTGTGCGCCTTTATTTTCCGTGCAACTTTTTTTCTTCTGCCCTGTATGTATCCACGCCCGCCACCACCACAGCAGCAGCAACAAACCTGGCAGTGGTGGAAGCTTACCCGTTCATCTATGGGGTGAAGTTTCCCGGGGCTAATCAGAGTGCAGAGCACACGGAGTACACAAACGACCGAGCGTGCGCCAAATGTGTCGTTACATGAGTGACGGCTGCAACTTCCTCTTTGTCCTGTATTTATGTTACACACAGTCAGTCGCCCGCTGCAGGGTACAGCATACATGCATGCCTCGCATTCTTTTTGTTGCTCTGCTGTGAACTTGTCGGTGTTGAGCTATCAAACCTGCTCTCACTCTGCTTAGCCTACTAGCGCCACAAGGATGTCTGTGTCTCGCCGTCCCGGCCTTCAGTGGGACCTCAGTTGTCATATTGCGCCCCAGGCAAATGACCAGTGCCTTGTCCAAGGACTCGCGCTGCACAGATGGTGCGCGCTGAGTCCGTCGTAATCATACTCCTTAAATGCGGCTGCCACTACCTCTAAAACAGCCATGGGTTCGAGGCAGTCTGGCAGAGGATAATAACTCTCCCTATCTTTGATGCTTACTTGTCTTGCTTCACCTCACTTCATATATCAGCACGGCACGCGCTTCTATGACACCGTGCTTCATGTTTTGGACAGCACGTTGCAAACAATGCTTGCTTATTTTGTCGCAGTTTGTTGAAGTGCCTCGCCTCCCTCGGAGCGCACACGGCCTCTGCAGCAGTGGTCCACCTCAATCCTTTGGCACCCTCTTTTCCGATACCGTACTTAATGGTTTGAGCAGCACGGTGCTAACAATGCTTGTAAATTTTAACACAGTTTGGCTAAAATAAACAGGCATTGTTAGCACTGTGCTGTCCAAAACATGAAACGCGGTAAACTAGGACACCGCCCTTCCATGTTTTGAGCAGCACAGTGGTAACAATGCTTCTTTAATTTAGCGCAGCTGCTGACTTCTACTGGCTGTACCTTAAATCTCCTTCACAGCTCCCATACTCCACTGCATTCACTATTCAGGCGGAAAAAAAGCTTAAGCTCGCAAAGCGCATTCCAGCCTCTTCATGGCAGCAAGAACCTGCTCAAACTGAACAGCTAGCAGAACTAAAATAACGGCTTTGCTATCAGGTAAGAAACGAGGAGTTCAGACCTAGTTGAGACCTAGGTTGCCTCCACGTTGTAAAACGGTGATTATTTCCTGAACAAAATCCTAAATTTCATTCCAGGTCCTTAAACACGTGTTAATTCTTCCTGGTATGCGTGAAGAATCATCCGTCAACATGATATAAAATCAGGCACATAAAAGGTGTCCCAAAAAATATACCAGTGATACTAAATATGCATGTAGTTACTACTCTTACTAAACCATCTCCCTATATTTACCGAAATCACTGCATTGTCAGGGTTTAAAATAAGAGGTGAGACGATGTGTCATAACGGCCAGAGGTGCCAACTTTGAAGTTGGGGAACTAAGTCCAGTCTCGCGCCACCTCAACATTTCTAGGCAAACCACTTATTCTGCCAGTGAATACAAAATACATGGATGTGTCTTGCTGTAATATAACTAGCGTTACAACAAACAAATGATGGACGGAATGCTGACAATGCAGACATTCTCCCCCAGTCAAGAGATCTGGGTTAAATCCATCGTTCTTTTGCCCACTACACCACCTCAGTTCAGACATGGCCATATGCAAATCAGTCTTGACCCTGTGCCTCATGGGAACAGTCCAGCCCGAACTGCCAAGCCATGTCTTCCCTGGACCGGAATCAAGCATCCTAGGACCGGTTTCTGGCTATCAGCCGTCCTCAGCCAGGATAGCTTGACTCCAGTGGCGTAGTGAGCACGGGACCCACGTCTGGGCATACCCATCCCACTTAGGGCGAAAAGCGTTACAACAAACAAATGATGGACGGAATGCTGACAATGCAGACATTCTCCCCCAGGGTCAAGACTGATTTGCATATGGCCATGTCTAAACTGGGGTGGTGTAGTGGGCAAAAGAACGATGGATTTAACCCAGATCTCTTGACTGGGGGAGAATGTATGCATTGTCAGCATTCCGTCCATCATTTGTTTGTTGTAACGTAATATAACTAGAGCTCCGATACCTTCGGGTCCAGCTCGCGCTATATAAAACTCCCAAAAAATTAAAAGTGACCCACCAACTTCCTGGCGTACAGCAACTTAGAACGTTACTTATTTATGTGTGTAAGGTATATTTTTAATATTTAGGGTGTTAAATGCATCCTGGGCTGTAACTATGCAATATCGAGTGCATGGTCTATAAACCTCCATACAAGTCCTGGTTTTACTCACATACACTTTCCAACCGTGGGACATCTGAGAATACATTTTTTATCAAGCCCCTTTGTGACAGTTCTCATTTTCATAATGCACAGACTAATTTAAAATTAGCACATGAAGCAGGGATCTCATGTAAGTTGTTAGCAGCAGGCAAAAACAGGCCTGGAAAAAATACATATCAGTATACTATACATAGATTTGTTGGCTTTCACAATGCTGGTTTGACAAAAAGTGTGAAATAAAAAGGGACAGACATATAGCACATGAGAAACAATTTCTGTATCTTCAGCTGGTTTTAAAGCACATCTATATACTACTGTGTGAAAGATGTATTTTTGGGTTTAAAATCAAGGTAATGTGCACAATAGCAACATTTTGTATGTATTAACAGCACCAGCATGCAGGGCTGGGAACCAAAACCGGCCCTGGTAAGCTACTCGGCCAGCCCACGATGGGAGGTAGGGGGGTGCGGCCGATATGTTTGCCAGGGCCGGTTTCTGTCGATTTTGTTACAGGGGGCAGATATTGCCGGCCACCAGTAACAACAAGCATTTGCAATGCAATAGGTCTCGCATTTGCAAAAGTTTAAGCTATTGGCATTGTTCATGACAATGCCTTTTTTAAGCTATTTTATAAAACAAACACATAATGGCATTTATTTATCATTTACAAAGCCAATAGCTAGTGTTGCATTATTATTAGCAATGCCAGCTGCTCACACTTTTATAATGTGAGACCTATTGCATTGCAAATGCCTGTTTTGTTAATCGCTGGCTTAAGAAATGACAGTCCGCATATGCATAATGTACATCCCACTTGCTCTATAACAGAATGTTAGTAAACATCGAACATCCCGTCTGGCTCTGTTACTGGGACAGGAAACCAGGGTTCGAGCCTCTGGGTCGCGTCCACATCCTGTGATTGTGGGCAAATCACCTAATCTCCCCGTGCCTGAATATGTAATGTAAATACGGTGCTCATGTACAGCGCCCCAATACCTTCGGGTCGAGTTTGCGCTATATAAAAGCTGCAAAAAAACATTTGTTTAAATTCTACGAGATGTGGAACGAAACGACACTGAACTGGCGACTTTACGGCAAGACAGGAAATGTCAGACAGAAAGCAAAGCGGTTGCAATATCCTTCCTCACTAACGGCTGGTAAAACAAGCATTTGCAATGCAATAGGTCTCGTATTTACGCGA
Organism: Triturus cristatus; assembly: GCF_964204655.1. NCBI lineage: Eukaryota > Metazoa > Chordata > Amphibia > Caudata > Salamandridae > Triturus > Triturus cristatus. The sequence continues at coordinate 781,083,226 of NC_140580.1, forward strand.
GTTTGAGCTATTGGCATTGTAAATGACACTGCCTTTAATTTATGTGTTACTTATCAAATCATATAAATAAGACATTGCCATTTACAATGCTAACAGCTTAAAATCTCACAAATGTGACACCTATTGCATTGCAAATGCTTGTGTTATTAAAGCTGCCTTTCGTTTTCAAACCAAACCCCCAATTTATTCTGCCGCTGTAGGAGGTAAAAAATATGGTGCCTTTTAGTAAAATTTAAAAATTCCATATTACTGCGTCAGACATACTGGAAGGGCGGGGACACTGTCAGTTGCACGGGACGTCCTGCTTAACGTGCAGCTCACTGGCACTGTGAAATAGGAAAAAATATGGTGGCTTTTAAAGAAATAAAAGGAGATACAGTGTTAGTTGCAGGGCAAGTAGTACGTGACGTGCAGCTCATTGCCACTTTAACATTTCTCGTTACTGCAACGTATATACTGGAAGGGCTGGGACAGTGTCAATGGCACAGCAAGTCCTAATTTACCTGCAGCTGACTGCCACTAGCCCATTTCATTTTTCTAACATTTGCCAAAAATCAAGACGTTTCAAACGAAAGCATGTGCAACTGCAATCAATCAATCAGTACATTTATATAGCGCGCTACTCAGCCGCGAGGGTCTCAAGGCGCTGGGGTGAGGGGTGCTGCTACTGCCCGAATAGCCAGGTCTTGAGGTGTTTCCTGAAGGTGAGATGGTCCTGCACGCGCTTAATCCAATCCATAAAATATTCCAATTTAACACGGCCAAAAAGATGCGAACAGGTAGCCCGTTGGTGGACTCACATACTTGAACACTCTCCTTCCCCTAAAAATGCTGCCAAAAGCAGTAGATACCACGTTACTGCGTTGGGAAGACAGGAAGGGTTCGGCGATTGTCAGTAGCAGGGGAAGTCCTGTTTAGTGTGCAGCTGACTGCCGCAGTAAAGACAAAAAATATGGTGCCTTTTAGTAAAATGTAAAATTCCATAATAATGCGCCAGATATACTGGAAGGGCTGGGACAGTATCAATGGCTCAGGAAGTCCTGCTTTACGTGCAGCTGACTGCTACTGCCATATTTGATTTTTATAACATTTGCCGAAAAACGAGAAATTTCAAGATAAAGCATATGTAACTGCACGCGTTTAATGGATGAGCCATGACTGTGTGAAATAAAACAGTAGAAAAAGTAAATAATCCAGTTTTGTAGGGCCAAGAAGCTGTGAACAGCACATTGTTGGACTCCCGAACTCGAACACTTTCCCTCCCTTAAAAAAATTGGCAAAAGTAGCAGATGCCATGTTACTCTGTAGGAAAGACAGCAAGGGCTGGGACAGTGTCAGTGGCACGGCAAATCTTGCGCGACGTGCAACTGACTGGAGATGCCATGATACTGTATTGAAAAGACTGGAAGGGCTGGGGCAGTGTTAGTGGCACTGCAAACCCCTGCTTTATGTGCAACTCACTGCCACTGTAAGAGGTAAAAAATATGGTGCCTTTTAATAAAAGTAAAAAAAGGTCATGTTACTGCGTCGAATATACTGGAAGGGCTGGGGCAATGTCAGTGGCACGGGAAGTCCTGCTTAACATGCAGATTACTGGCATTGTAAAATAATAAAAAAATGGTGGCTTTTAAAAACTAGGCTCTGAGCCTGCCCACGAGCACACAGGTAGGCAGACAGCTGCTCTGTAACCTCTGCCTAACTCATCCACGTGGGCAAACACCAGCAGCAAGCAACTATTACCCAAAAAGAACACACAGAAAAACCTCCCTGCGCACTCATACCGGCACGGTGGTTTCTCGTCCACTTCAGACTGAAAATGAAATGGGTGGCAAAGTGTGATCTAGGGGCTTTCTAAGACGCCCTATAATGTGAATGTTACCGCCGCTTAAACATTATTCTTGGAACTCATTCACACGTGATTTCCTCGATCACGTTTTGGCTTGAGCGCGTCTCTGGAGCGTGGAATTACACGACTGACAAGGGGTGGACAGGTGAGGGAGCACGGTAGATGTGGGAGAAAAAACAAGAGCGAGGAAAGCATGGGAGAGCGAGGAAATCTTGTTCTGCGAGGAGAGGAAAACGCGAGGGAAGAGATTAGCCAGAGACGGCGTTTGAGGGATTGATGTTCGCCGGTGGCAGCAGGCCAAGAGAGGGTAAATAATACATGGGAGGAGGGGGGCGAGGGAGGAGGGGGAAGGGCTAGTAATAATAGACCCACGTAGATGAAGTGCGATGGGGGCGGGCGCAGCCAGCTGCAGACAGGTACACAGAGCAGAGTCCAGATGAGGAACAGACCCCCGCCCCCCTCCCCAACCCATGATGTCAGAGCACTGGGGATCCCTCCTGCGGCCTACACACGGCTGAGGCATGCACTGTGGGCTGGTTTCTAAGGCAACAACATCACAATAAATGCAAATAATCACAAGGCTCGGGGTTGCAAAGGGAGCCGGAAACGGTGTAAGAGTCACCGCGGGATGCAGCCGGGGAAACCCGGGCTGAGGGACGGAGTACGGGACGGAGTACGGTGAGGGGCGGAGTGCGGGGAAAGAGCTGTACACCCCCGTGAGATGACAAAGGACACCCCGCGAGAAACATTGAACCCAGGCTGAGGGAGACACAGGGGACCATGAGAGAGACGCAACACACAAGGAACACACTGTACCCGTTCCCAAGTAAACCAAGCTTTGGCAACGCGGCCGCGAAAGTGAAAGTGATCGCGATTACGATCGTGTGCAACGGAGGGCGCGCGTGCACGTTCACGTGCACTATAGCTTTAGGCCACGGCAGCACTTTGAAAAAGCCTGTTTACAAAATGTCTCGGCCAGATCAGCGCAAGCGCTGGATCAGGTGAGACCTAAAAAACAAGCATTTGCAATGCAATAGGTCTCGCATTTGCGAGAGTTTAAGCTATTGGCATTGTAAATGACAATGCTTTTTATTTACCTGTTTTGATAATTAACACATAAATAAAAGGCATTGTCATTTACAATGCCAATAGCTCAAACACTTGTAAATACGAGACCTATTGCTTAGAAAGTGAAAGCGTGCATGGCGCGCTGAATGTTGCAGGAAAGCATGTCGTCCCTGCAATCGTAGAAACTCATTAAAGAAAATAGTGCTTACAGACCAGGTGCTTTCACGTTCTTTGTTAAGATAAAGCTATATAAAGGTTTATATGATCAGCCACAGATCAGGTAAGTTTGAGTCATTACCAGCCTGTGTTCAGTTTTGTGTTAAATGCCAGGTGGGTTATTGGTGACTGAGGGCCAGACAGAAAAGTGGGGAGAACTCCACCCTCAAATGCCATGCGTGAGTAAATTCAACGTAAATGGGTTGGACGTTGGTCCAGGGTTAGGGGGTATACATGAATTGGCGGCATAAACAATTGGCGGTTGAAGTTTGTGAACTAGTACCTGTATTATAACACTAGCAGCGGTTAGACGATAGGGGAGAATCACCAGATGCTAGATTCCGAGAGCAGGCTTTAGTGGTGTTGAGTGATGTTGAGGTGGTAGTGGTAGTGGTGGTGGCTGGTGCTGAGATGATGCTGAGGTAATGCTGATTGATACTTAGGTTTTGCTGAGTGATGATGATGTGGTTGTGTACTATTGCAAATGCGATGCTGAGTGATACTGATGTGGTGTTGAGTGATGTTGTGGTGCTGAATGATGCTGTGGTAGTGCTGAGTGATGCTGTGGTGGTGCTGAGTGATGCTGTGGTGGTGCTGAGTGATGCTGTGGTGGTGCTGAGTGATGCTGCGGTGGTGCTGAGTGATGCTGCGGTGGTGCTGAGTGATGCTGCGGTGGTGCTGAGCGATGCTGCGGTGGTGCTGAGCGATGCTGCGGTGGTGCTGAGCGATGCTGTGGTGGTGCTGAGCGATGCTGTGGTGGTGCTGAGGGATGCTGTGTTGCTGAGTGATGCTGTGGTGGTGTTGAATGATGCTGTGGTGGTGTTGAATGATGCTGTGGTGGCGCTGAGTGATGCTGTGGTGTTGCTGAGTGATGCTGTGGTGGTGTTGAGTGATGTTGTGGTGATGCTGAGTGATGCTGTGGTGTTGCTGAGTGATGCTGTGGTGTTGCTGAGTGGTACTGTGGTGGCGCTGAGTGATGCTGTGGTGGCGCTGAGTGTTGCTGTGGTGGCGCTGAGTGATGCTGTGTCGGCGCTGAGTGATGCTGTGGTGGCGCTGAGTGATGCTGTGTTGGCGCGGAGTGATGCTGTGTTGGCGCGGAGTGATGCTGTGGTGGTGTTGAATGATGCTGTGGTGGCGCTGAGTGATGCTGTGGTGTTGCTGAGTGATGCTGTGGTGGCGCTGATTGTTGCTGTGGTGGCGCTGAAGGGTGCTTATGTCGCCTTGTCCTGTATTAGCTGCTTGTTTCAGGAGACAGCAAGCTTTTAAAAAGTTTGCTAAATAGATTACTGCCTTGAGCAAAAAAAAACTGTTATTTAATGATTATAACTATACAGCGCTGTAATAAGACCGCTTGAGAGACTCCTTGTCTGGTGTGTAAATGTTTACAACCTGCAGTCTAAAGAGGATGAAAGCGGAGGAGCAAATACGAGAGAGAGAGAGAATGGAAGAGGGAATGGCAAGTGGAGCGAGAGTGTGAGAGTGAGTAAGAGAGAAGAGTGAGCGAGAGGAGAGGAGAGAGAATAAAGGGGGAGAGAGAGAGAGAGAGAATGAAGGGGGTAGAGAGAGGAGACAGAATAAAAGAGAGAGAAAAATAGAGAGGGGGAGAGAGAGAGGGAAGAAGTGATGCGAAAAAAGCAACAGCCAATGTTGCCTTGTCCTGTGTGGAAAAAAGGCATAAATATTAACAGTAAATAATTTGTGAGCCACTCAGAGCGAATAAGGAGGGGATGGACTCTAACTAAGATGAATGCGCAGAAGTGTGAATGGAAGATTGACTGTGAATGGATCGATGGAATGAAAAATTACTACTTTATTACATTGTTAAATGCCTCTGCTTATGTTGCCCTGTCTTGTATCAGCTGCTTGTTTCTGCATAGTCCATACAGATTGTACATTGCATGCTTTTGTAGACTTAAGATGTTTGTAAACTGCTTCAGTCTACAAACACTGCAATTGTCTAGAAACGGATTCACTGTAGCGTAGGCTAGGAAGGTCTTGCATGCGAGGCTTTGCAAACCACCCTCTTGAATCCTGTAAACGGGGTGGGACTGGGAGGAAGGGTATAGGCCATCGTGGAATCCCGCCCAGCGCTACGCATGGCTAGGCCAAACGGAGGGTTTTAAATCCCTCCCCAATGCTTGCTTGTTTACTTTTGTTCGTGACTAATTGCAAGATTAGAGTTACAATTGGGCCGGTAGAGCCTCTGGAAGAGAATTTAAAACCAACCAAGACCAGCTAAAACGGACACACGCCTTGCACTGTCGTGAATTCCTCATTCTAGGAGTTCTCTGACGCATGTTATTATTACATGCAATCTTTCCCACAGAGACACAAGTAACGGATTATTACCACTAACGGTAAAGAAACGTGCTTAAGAGTACAACATACACGTGACATTTCGCGCTACTAAAAAAAAACGGAAGTCATAACTCTGTCTTCAAAGTATTTGTCTGATCACCGTGTACCATTTGTACTAACACCATTAAAGAAGGCCTGGCAAGTGTGCTGTTATCACAATAACTCCTGAGACTGTCTTCTAATTGGATTTGCAGCACATCAGTACTCACAAGCATGGATAACGTTAGACAAATGTCGGACACAATAAGTCCCCGCGGAGCCAACACAAACAAGCCTATCCCTCAAACCAAAACAATTGCAAAAATGTACAGGGGCAGATCATAATGTAAATGAAATGCGAAACTAGAAACAAACTTGTGAGACACTGCTACGCGAGGAATATTAAACGCATCAATGGTGAACCAAACTAAAGCAATTCCAGTAAAATTCCAGAAAATGTGCGTTTTTAGCCATATTCAAAATTACTTCAATCTCATTTAAACTGAATGCATTTTTTTCAACTTAATTGACATACCTCGTTTGATTATGCACAAACACACGCGTCCCTCCCCTCCATCACACAAGCAGCAGGCATCTATGTGTAAGCACAGGAGGGGAAGGTACAGTCTCAGCCGGGCTTCACTTTCAAGCAGTTAATCAGGTGTCAAATAAACCTTTTACTCCTGAACTATCCACTTGTAAGTGGAGATAAGGCGACTTGGACCATCGGGAAATGAAGAGTCACTGCCAATACAACTCGCTGTATGGCACAGGAACTCAACTCTGCTAAATAAGTGCTTACTTCAACGACAAAACAAAATGTTGCATTGAACGGATTAAATACAATACAAATGAAAGGTCTCGCTTTTGGGACCTTATAAGTGTTTAGTTATGCAACTGTTGCATGGCTAAACACTTATAAGGTCCCATAGGTGAGACCTATTGGCTATGCCAATGCTTGTTTAATAGTGCTCCTAATTAGGCTCGTCGGTACAGTTAGTAGTGTGAATTGAATAAGTATCTACCATAGTGAAAGATCCGGTGTCCCAAAATGCGCCGACACATAAATGTAAGAGCTGCATGACCTGCTTTGAGCTGGGTGGAAAGATGCGTCGCAAACTTAGGTTGCGGGTTTCCGGTGTCTGATCCTGTCAAACGTTAAGCACGGCAAGTGGGAACCTGTACGAAGGTGCAGCCCCCGGCCGCCAATCATAGCGCGACCCTAGGCGGGGGCGGACTCGTCCCCACGTGGGCTGAAAGACCCGTAACAAACAATGCGGACTGTGGCCGTCCCTAGTACGTTGTTTGGGCGTGACTGTGGCCACGTTCGTGAGGCTGGATAGGTCCGCGTCAGTTACTGAGACTGGGCGATGGGGCCAATCAATACAGGCTATCCCCCGTTACGTCGCTCCCTGTGTTTGGAGGGGACTAACCCTTAAGGTCGGGGTAAAATTGCAGTCTTGGGGAGAAAAAAGTTATTGTGGAAAAGATTTCCAACAACAGACTGGCCTCAATTGTGTATCAAAGTACATACAGGTTTTGTCAAGCGTAGGTTAAATATGGTGTTTCAAAGAAAATACAGGTTTGTCAAGCGCAAAATAAAAAAATGCGCCCTGGCTTCGGAAAACGAGGGCGAGAGAGGCAGGGGAGTGAGAGTAGAGCAATATAAACAAGCGCGCGTGACGACTTTAATTACAAACAGATGGTCCCTTTCTATAGGTCACTCCTAGAGCAGCGAATACGGCGAATTTTCAACAAAGCAGAACTTCTATTAGAGTTCCACATGTGGTGGCCAGTACCTGAATACTGCTCCTGCTCTTGGTCGCCATGCTGGAGTTGTTAGCTTGGGGTTGCCTCGGAAACCAAGAGGCGGGTGAGTGACAGCCGGAGAGCCTACCATTGGGCAATGGAAGTCACATGACGACAGACGAAGGCCAGTTATTTTTAGGTCTCGCCTGAGACAGCGCTTTAGCGGTGCTCTGGCGAGACTTATAGTAAGCGAGTTTTGGAAGTGCAAACGAGTGCTTTCAGGCCTCCAAATACAGTGCATGTTCGCCGGGCGCGCGCACCATTTGGAGGCCTGAAAGCACTCGTTTGCTTTCACTTTCGCAGGCCGCACGGTGATCGCGATTGCGATCATTTTCACACAGCGCGCGCACCATTTGGCAGCCTACGTGTACATTTCGCTGCCGTTTTGATGTTCTCAGTGAGCCGCGCGGCCACTGCGAACATCAAAGCGCCCGCGAAATGTACATGCCATTTGCCACCCCCTCCCTTATCCCACTTCCACTTATCTCCTTTTCGTGGAGCGAGCTGCATTTCTCTGCGCTTCAAATTACATTGAATATTGTTCTCAGTTTTCATCCTTGCCGTGGCGTGGGCATGGAGCGGGCGAATCCACAGCAACATCCGCTCCCTAGTTAAGTTTTCTGAGTACTTCCCTAATAAAGGCCTTCTTCGGGTTGACAAAGAACCGTCGGGTTCAAATCCTTTCTCGGTGTCAAATCCCTGACCTGCAAGAGGTGTCTGATTTTGGGTGATGCGTTTCCCTCTGGAACAAACGCATTCTAGTTTGACTGGAACAATTCCGGCAGCACTTTCTGCAACTAAAGAATTCTGCTAGAATATGGCTATAAATTCTATAATCCTTATTTAACATCGATGAAGGTCTGCACGCCATCCTGCCAGGTGCACCCACAGTGATTTTAGATACAGGGTCGATCAAGGCTTCACTAGTGGTGTTGGCATGGTGACATTCTGAACCGTAACTTCAGACACTGTCAGAAGTCTTAGGGCCAGTTGAGTGATATGTGCTTTAAAAAAAACCTGTGTCAAGCAGTAATGATTCCTCATACTTCTCAGAGGTTCACCCAGTCTCTGACGTCAATGGGCCTTTCACAGTCCTTGAAACATTGCCAGGGCCTGTCTTTCAATTACACATGACCGTTTATAACCAACTCTGTGGAAAACATAGCAACAAAACATCCTATTTTCAAGGAGCACGGCCGCTTTGATGTGATCGCGATCGCGTTTTTTTCTCCGCCCCTTTCAGCGGCTGCTGTTTCTGAAGCGAGTTGGGGAGTTCGCAGGCGTATCGACATACTCGATAAAGGATAAGGATTGCACGTGTCCCCCAGTTCCCTAAAGTGTGGATTATACGTTTATTTCCATTATAGCTGTAGAGTGAGAAGAGCGATTATTCCCTTTTAAGGTTCAGCCGTGATATACTGCAGACTCAGTCTTATAACAAAAAGAACATTCGGGAGATATTGAGTCTTTCACGTTATCATTTCTTTATTTATTTTAACAGGGAATTTGCGTTAAGTAACTGCGGCGAAAGTGTCAGTCAGTTGCTAGGATGGAAACCTGTCAGTCGCCCTGGAACCTCCAGAGGTGAATCACATGTGGCCCGTGCTACGTTCCCTTTGTTTTGCCCTCACTCACAGATGTTGACGATGTTGACTGTTTCTCCGTGCCAGAAACCGACACTCGAGCAAATAAAAGCTAGATACAGTGAAAACAAGCACCGGCAAAGCCAATAGGTAGGGCGTTGTCCTCCAGCCTTTTGGCAATACTTATTTTTCCATGACTTTTGCAAAACTTTATTGTTTTGGATGCTGCCAGGCTTTTTGTCAATCTAAAACAACAAGCATTTGCAATGCAATAGGGCTCGCATTTATAGGAGTTTGAGCTATTGGCATTGTAAATGACAATGCTTTTTATTTAAGTTTGGTTTTTTTAACACATAAATAAAAGGCACTGTCATTTATAATGCCAATAGCTCAAACTCGTATAACTGCGAGACCTATTGCATTGCAAATGCTTGTTTGTTTTTTGCTTTTAATGGAAATGCGGCCTCTAGGTCTAGGAAAACACGGGAAGTTTCTGAAAGCTAAGGAGGAGCCCAGCAGCTGACAAAGGAAACTAACTTGAGGGCAGACTTTACAGCTGTTCCGTGGTGTGTGGGCGAACCGTTCTTTCTAAATAGTATACGTTTGTAATCGCTAGCTGTGAATAAATGGGCACAGAGTAGTGCACGCATCGCTGAATCTAAACATTCTTTTCCAGGACGCTTTAGTGTGAAAGCTGTTTTTCACCGCATGCTTCTCAGCAAACACAATATTTACCAGTTTAAAAGTAAACCACTTGTGCCTACATGATGATTGTGATAAAAGTATTTCGGTTTATTGGCGATGCAAACAATCGACGGAAGAGGGGATGTGGTGTATGTGTTATGGCCAGAGCTTGCGACTTTGGAACTGGAGAACCAGATTCGAGTGTCTGCGTCCATACTGTGAATCTAGGCAAATCACGTAATCTCCTTCCTGCCTAACAAAATTTAGGAAAAAAAGTGTCCTTGTGTAATACCTTCGGGTCGAGTTTGCGCTGTATAATACTGGCCCCCCAAAATAAACGTTATTATTGCCTTGCTTAGTAGTGCTCATTTTATTGAGCTTAAGAGGATGGCATGCCGGGCACGCAATGAGAGTCCCATTGCCGCCAAGGTTTCTTTTTTATCTTTTTTTATTTTTAATCATTGAAAATTAACAAGTGGTCATGGCACGTGAAAAAGCAAATTATTATGTAAAAAAAAAAACGACAGCAAAATCAGGTAATGGAGCTCCCACAAATCACATTCCCACCACAAGAGAAAAGAAAAGAAAACAAGCATTTGCAATGCAATGGTCTTGGCAATATTATAGGTAGAGCTATTGGTATTGCTCATTATTGTTTTATCATTTTTGTATCCCTAAATAAATGGCAGTCATTTCTATTGGCATTAGCTTTTTTTTGCATATGTGATACCTATTGCATTAGCAGAGAGAGAGTGAGGTAGTGAGATAGAGAGAGAGAGTGAGGTATTGAAATAGAGAGTGAGGTAGTGAGAGAGAGTGAGGTAGATAGAGAGTGAGGTAGTGAGATAGAGAGAGAGGTAGATAGAGAGTGAGGTAGTGAGATAGAGAGAGTGAGGTAGTGAGAGAGTGAGGTAGTGAAAGAGTGAGGTAGTGAGGGAGAGGGATGTTGTGAGGTAGTGATATAGAAGCATAGAGTGATGTAGTGAGATAGAGAGAGAGGTAGTGAAAGAGAGAGTGAAAGTGAGTTATTGAGATAGAAAGAGTGAGGTAGTGAGATAGAGAGCGATTGAGGTAGTGAGTGAGAGAGAGTGAAGTTGTGAGGTTGTGAGCTAGAGAGTGAGGTAGTGATGTTTTGAGAGAGAGAAGTTGTGAGATAGTGAGGTAGTGAGATAGAGTGGAGTAGTGAGGTAGAGAGAGTTATGGAAAACACAAATTATCTAAGGTGAAGATAAATATATACGGGACCTGCAGCGTGGACTTAGATGGCCATAAGGATTTTTAACGTAGTTGTTGACGACTTAATCAGTATTGTAGAGCACGTCATCTGAGTTCACGTATCTGCATGTATAGCGCCAAAGAACATTCTTGAAGTGTTCGCAGAGAACAGCACTTCTTCGTTCAAGACCTCTTCAGTTTAAAGTTATTTATGTGGCAGCCGGGAACAGAGGGCCACAGTTCCACAAGCTCTCAACGAAAAGCGCGCACAAGACACAAACGACTTCAAGATAACAAATACAATACATTGTGCGGGATTACCATAGCTCCTATGACCAGAGACTGCAACTCCTAAGCGCTGTACAGACAGAGCAATAAAGTGTCATGCTCAGTGAATGATAGAAATGCCACAACCTCAAAAGGTATAAATAAAAACTATACCCAACTGGAACCTACTGTGCGTATACTTGTGAACGCCCGATGTAAGGAGATAGAGAGGGGATAGTAAGAAAGATAAGTAATGGGCTTGTACCCTGTTTTAACGAGAGTGATTGCCCTGAACTGTCTCTTATAAGTGTAGCATGGACTCTGCTTTAAACTGCATTATTCATCACTGGAAAGTAAACACAGGGCCTTCTATAAAGGTTGTCATATAAAGATGTGATAATGTTATGTATTTCGGATGTGGTGATCTATACTTTGATGTAAAGTCCAATGCATGAGGACATCTCGATGGTGAATAGTTCACGCATAAAATAGAGGTGGATGTAGTAATAATTTGTGGTAAGGTCAGGTCAATAATGAAGGATACTGCAATAGAAAAGAAACTGCTTAATGTTTGAGAGATGGCTACATGATGGGTCTATAACGAGTAATGGAACAGAATTCACCATTTGTCCTAAAGGATGTAAGAAAAAGATTAAAGGCCCCTAATACTTACATCGTATATTTTTATTTATGTCTGTGTAGATAAAATCGACATACAGGTGTCTGTTGATAAAAAGAAGGAGCCAGAAAATTGGTTTTCTTAGAGATCTGCACTACTGGGCACAAAAATGCACTGTATTCTTTACTCATCTTCCTGCCATCACACACCTTGGCTAATGACCCAAGACAACAGCACCAATCGGCTTGCTTACATAGAACCCTAACATGCTTCCTATGCAGGCCAAACTTGAATTTAACAGTCTCACAACAGAGAAATAGTCTGTAGTGTAGCGGGGTACCCGTTTACAGAATTACTTCAGCACCTCGCCAGGAGTTGGAAAGGTTATATAAAGCGACTACAACACAATAAATGAACCTAAAAAAGGTGCTAGAAAGTCATTACACAGTATACTAGAAGGCAGCTTTGGCAAAGCAACAGTCTAGAATGCTACTTGGCCCTTGCTGAGACTTTAGGTCTGAAGCATAACGGATTACGATACAAACAGCAGCATGTAAAATGGGGTTACACGTGAGAAATGGCGCCATTTATAAATATGAAAAATGGTTGCATCCTTTGTTAGCTCACAACTGTTGGGTCTTGAATACGTAAATGAAGTGGACTGTTCAGTATTAGAAGTATGAGCCTGTCAGAGCTATGGTGGCAGAGGTAGGTAGAGGCTGTGCAAGTTTGCCCCACCTAAATGTAAAATAGGAAACGGAGGGTGGGGTGTAATCCGTCAGCATGACATTGCCTAGATGGACAGCATCCTTATAACTCACGAAGGTGGATTCCAGTTGCCACCGATGGTTGCAGGGGAGGGAGGTCTTCATCAGTCCTCAGAGTATAGCAACTACTACCGCTGGGTGCAAATGAAGACAGTAGTCACTGGATACAGGGCAGATTAAAGGAGGTGGGGATTTGAAGTCATTGAAGGAAACAGGCCATGGGTGCAATGGGGGAATGACAGCAGCAGCCTCTGGGTACCGGTTGTGATTCTAGGGAAAAGCTCCTTAGAGCAGGTAGTAGAGTGGTTATTGAAGGCAGCAACCCTAGGTGCAAAAAAAAAAAATGGGGCAGGGGAATTGAATGCGGTGACCCTGGTGCAGAAAAAGGGGAGTGGGGCAACATTGGGGGAGGAGAATTTAAGGCAGCCACCCTGGAAGCGAGGGATGGGCGTTGATGGCAGTAGTCTCTGGTTGCAGGGGAGTGGGTGAACTGAAGGCTTCAGCTCGTGGGCGGAGGGCGGGTACTGAAAGAAGCAACTGGGGGGGGGGGATGAAAGGCAGCAGCCCCAGGGTGCAGGTGTAAGAGGAAAACAGCAGCCCCTGAGCGTAAGTGGGAGGAAGTAGTAAGACAGAAACAACCTTTGTGCAAGGGGGAGGAAGAAGAAAGTCAGTAACCATCTTGGTGCAAGGGAGAGGAAGAAGAAAGGCAGTAACCACCTTGGTTGCAAGGGAAAGGAAAAAGAAAGGCAGTAACCACCTTGGTTGCAAGGGAAAGGAAAAAGAAAGGCAGCAGCCGCATTGGTGCAAGGAGGCGTGTGGAAGGCAGTCCCCCCTAGGTGCAAGGGTATAGATGGAAAGCAGCCGCTCCTTGACATACAAGGGGGTATTCAAACCAGCTGTCACTGAACGCTAAGAGAGAGGCGAAACAAGGTCGCAGTCGGTGGGCGCAAGGGAGGAAGGTATAATGGGGGTGTGGAAGGCAGCAGCCTCCTGGGTCATGACTGGAGGATGGAAGGCAGAAATCTCTGGGTGCAGGAGAGAGGCTGAAAGACTGCAGCCCTAAGGAAGCATGAGGGGGGGGGACATCCAACCTAGACCGACCGACCCCCCCATCCCCTCCCCCCTTCCCTGGGACACAGACAGGGAGAGAAAGCAGCAGAACCCTGGGAGCAGAGAGAGTACAGCAACCGTGTGTTTAGTACAGCGGGCAGGTTCATGAGACAGTGGTAGGAACAGGTAGGACCCTAGATGGTGGGATGTTTGGTAGAGCAGAGAAAGATTTATCAGGATGAATAAGTCTTTTATTTATTCTCATTTTCCCTTCGTCTTGCCTTTTCTTATGGCCTCATGACACTGACAGTAAAGATGCACCTTACAGTGAACTAACTGCCATGAGGAGGCGGCGTGCCCCGTCTGTGATGGGCACGAGGGTCGTACCTTGCACACACCTCCTTACCTTCGGAAATCGAAGCCCATGGCGCCCCCTCTCTCTTGCCGGGTCTACTCCGCCTCTACCCGGATTCCCCTCTTCAAGCCTGCCGGCTACACACAGACTGCCGGATGTGACATCACGTAGAGACGCTCGGCTGCCAGACATTGGCCGGCAGTGATGCGGCCAGGGTGATAACTTCCGGCATTGATTTAAAGAGACTGCGGGAGGTCCACGTGGGAGCAGCCCATAAGGTACTGACAGAAATGGGCGTGTCTATGAACAGGGGAGTTGAGGACTTTTCGAAAACATGTGTTTACCTCAGTACAATTACACTCGGAGTTTACATTTAAACAACTTGTACCCTCGAGTGCATTGGTCGAAAAATAAACGATCGCTTTTATTTTAGATCTCTAATTACCGCATTTTCACACACGAGTATTCATCGAGTCCTGCTTTTATATTTCCATTGCCTTCTGATACTTGAATGGGCTGCGTTATAAATACAGGGCTACGAGTGAAGGAACATACAGGAACAAGGCAGAGCAAAAGGCAAGCACACCACTGCCTTTCTCCGAGGCAAAGCAGAAATGCCTCGGAGAAACGCAGTGGTGTTTTCAGATTCGGGGGCGTGTTTCTTTTTCTCTCCTCTTGCCATTGGCTGGAGGAGAGAAAAACACGCCTGAGAAAGGGCGTGGCTAAAAAGTGGAAAGAACAGCACGAACACGCCCCCGAATCTGAAAAAGACGGAGCCTATTTGGAGGGACGGCTCTCTTCTCCAATGGCTGGCCTCTGTTTAGGAAGCCAGCCAATGGAGGAGAAGCAAAAAGAGAGGCGGGCTAAATAGCCACTCTAAGAATCATTAAATCTTCGACTTCTGGTTCTGCCTTCGGCAGACCGGACGGTCCTCGACCTAAAAGGAGAGCAAAATCTTAGGTCACAAAGAAGCAAGGAGGAAAAAGAAATTAAGCGATAAAAATCTGGGCGAATATACAAATATACAAAAGGCCAAGCTTAAAGATATTTACCCGATCCAGCTAGCAATTGGCAACCAAATTTTCCTCCCCATTTCCCCTCTCCTGCGCCCTTTCAATCTGTAAACGGCTGACTCCATATTATAAGTAGCTAATAGCTTAGCCCGCCAAGTTATGAATGTAGGAGGGTCAGGGCTAATCCAGTGGGAATTAATGCATGTTCTGGCAATGGCCATTGCTACAAATAAAAATCCACTTTCAGATCTAGACCGAGCCATGGTCTCCTGGCTCCCTTTTACCCACAAGATAATCATATTGGATGTTAAAGAAACTGGTGTGCCGAGTATATGGTTCAGAAACAATTCGATATCCTGGAGGAATTTGGTCAAGTTGGGGCAGGAGAAGAACATATGTATCGTATTGACAGCCCATGCCCCACACCTACTGCATGACTTATCCCGTGGACCTGCCCATTGAGAGATCTTCCCCGGAGTATAATATAAATCAAATACCGACATGAAATGTTGGGTCCTCAGACTACCAGTAATTAAAATCTGGTTGGCAAATTCCAGAGACAGCTCTAAGTCAATACCTTCTTTACCAAACTTCCTTCCCCATCTGTCAGTCTGGGTAAGCAATTCGTCAGGGAGACCAGCCAGCAGCATTTGATAAATTGTCCCAATACGAGATCTATTCCCCATTGTGTCAACCATGGGTATTTTACCCATATTTGCATCTGTTTGAGCCAACGTTTTACCCAGGTAACTCCTGATCTGCAAGAATTTGAAAAAGTGTCTCATAGACAGGCCAAACTTTTCTTGTAAGTTAGAGGAGGAAGTGATTTGTCCCCCGCAACAGACATCTCCCAAAACATTAATCCCTAAATTGCCCCAGCTGGACGCGGTTGGATCTTGAAAGATTGAAGGTAAAAGTCTGAATGACGAAAACAGGGTACAGGCATTAATATTTGGGATGCCGAGCTTCCGCCGTAACTTTTTCCAGATAGAATAGGCTGATTGAATGATTTTAAATTTTTTTTTTTTTATAATAGCTCAGCTCTAGAATTTTTACTAAACATTGACCAGCAACCTCACCAAGTGCTACCTCATAAATGGTAGGTCTGGCAGCAGCGGGGACTACTGCGTTAGCCCCAACCAGCAATATCCCCATATGCTGTAGTAATGCAGCCCAGTGATAGAGGAGAAGGCTGGGCATCCCCCATCCCCCCCTTAGTCTGGGTAAGATAATCCATTTAACTGCTCTTCTGGCTGTGCGATACCCCCAAAGGAATCTAACACATACCCTCTCGGCCTTAGAAATACAAGATGCCGGGAATGCTAAGGGTATGGTCTGAAGTAAGTATAGAAATTTGGGATATGACCCTCATTTTGATGACATTGCATCGGCCGTGCATTGATAAATGCAAGTGATCTAGTCTCTCAAGTGTCTTGTTAATATTTCTTATTATTGGTGAAATATTTAACTCGGGTATATGCTCCACTGAGGCTATAATCTTTACACCTAGATATGTTGCTGCGGATACCGTTGGAACTTCTTCAGCCGCCAAGCTTTTAATTGCTTATGTGTGACATTTTCATAATTTCGGTGTAATTATGAGTGACATTCAATGACTATGAGTGACACTTTATTGTGAGCAAAATCAAGCAAGGAAGACGAGGGAAACATATAAACATTGAAGCAACGAGAAACTCTAAGAAGATCTTAAAAATGCTGCAAAGCACCAGAAATGGGAGGGCACTGACATAGTGCCCTTACATAGGGGTGCTGCATGGAGGCTGTGTGTCGTTGCAGCCAGGCCGCAGATTCAGGGGTTGGGATGGAAGGGGAAGGTGTGAGAAGGCTACATACATGGGCTTGCTGCCTGGAAATTGTGTGTCGCTGCAGTCAGGCCCTAGATTCAGGGGAAGTTAAGAGAAGGCTCCATACATGGAGTTGCTGCCTGGAGACTGTGTCGCTGCAGCCAGGCCCAAGATTCAGGGATTTGAGGAAAGGGGAAGGAGTGAGAAGGCTGCATACATGGTGCTGCCTGGACACTGTGTGTCGCTGCAGCCAGGCCCCAGTTTGAGGTGAGCAGAGGGGTGTGAGAAAGCTTCATACACATAGCTGCCAAGTTTATAGATTGTGTGACATTTCTATGGTTTCAGTACATGAGTGACACTCAACTGCCAAATGTGTGTCACTTAGTGTGACATTTTCCTGCGAGCAAAATCAAGCAATAAAGTGCATGGAAAGAGATCAATATTAGAAATTACACCCTTTTGATCAATGAGAAGCCCTAAAATAGCTTTCAACTGCTTCAGAACACCTGAAATAGAAGGTTAGAATACTGATACAAAACTATTTGAGTGCTAAGAAGATATAAAAGTAAAGCAATCATCATAAAACGTCCCACACCCCCATGCTATTGCACTTTATTGCGTCCTAATAATACAGTTAGGTACGTGCGGCAGAGATCAAATAAACATAGGGTTGATATTTTGATGTTGTACACGAATAAGCCAAAACACAGCTGGTACATATTTTTACAGTTTATCTGTATACCTCACAGAAAAAATATAAATAGAAAGCACGTTTAAATGTGTTCCAGGGCTAATACTTAATGTAAACAAACATAAATTGCATGTTACAAATGAATAAATACGATTTTGTTTCCAGTTAGTATAAGTCACGTCCAGGATCCAGGCCTTTGCAGACTTACCCGAGTGCTGCCATTCCACAGACAGCTGCAGTTTAAAGCTGTCTCAGCACATGGCGCCAGTGGCGTAACGAAAGCTGAGGGGGCCTCCCTGCAAGGGACACAGAGGGGCCCCGCTCCAGATTTAATCCGGAGCTCTAAGGCCTGAGTACTGTGCTGAGGGGGTCCCTTGAAGTTCGGGCCCCCCACCCTGCGGGGGATGTGGAGGCCTGTGTTAAGCCCCTGCATGGCGTGCCACACATAGGCAGCTCTCCTCAACAGTGTCTCACTCTGGCTGGCGGCAGTGATTAGGGGAACACCGAATGTTATTTCCCAGCAGGCCAGCCTTAAGCAGCAGTGATGCCTTCCTGATGGGGCAGGCAGGCTAGAAAAACAGGGGGTGCCAGCCACGCACGCCAAGGACCCTGTAAAGGCTTGTTTATGTGCACACCGAGTGCATTGCCAATTACCTGTTATAGGGACCTGAGCCTTGCACTCTCTCTCGATCTGCGGCGGGATAAGAAAGTGAAAGTTGAATTTGTTTGCCACTCATTCATTGGCTATAATGATCCCAGCACAAACTGATGAAAGTGCCAGGGTGGTGCCGGAGTTGCCAGAATTTAAAACCAACAACATAAAGAGCGGCCTCCCGATTCATTCAGTGCAGGCCTCCTGCAGGGTGATTTTCTCACTTAATAGAAACTGTTGTGTGTTGTTGTCTGTGGAGCCCTGCCATCTGTAACAGCCACGTCATGTGAGGCTGTGCCGTGGCCGGGCTGAGAGTTAGACTAGCTGATTGAATGCAGCCAGCCCCCAGGATGTAGCGCGGAGGATGCAAACTCTAATAAATGATAGTTAGTTATGTGTGCAGCAGAGTGTGGTATGACAGCACACAGTGTGTTTGCAGCACTCTGCCAACAGTGCACAGGCTCATGCTGCTTTACATGTTATTATTATAATACAGCCTACAGCTAGCATTTGGGCTTGACAGGCACATGCGCTAGTATGCGTGACTTCGCATTTCAGTGTGGTGATGCGGACCTCTACACTGAAATGCATTAGCCTAACACCTGATGCGTAGAGTAAGGTCTGTGAGAAAACAACTTAATGCTGCAGGAGGTTACTCCATACTAACTAGCAATAGATTTATACCATTATCTGGGCTGGACTATAATGATTGACTCTCCCCTAGCACTGTGCAGGACACAGCAAGGGGAGCTGCTGTATACCATTTTGAATGTAAAGAGTTTGAAGGTTTATCATTTACAGATGACCCTTAGTAACCATAATATTAAAACTACCCAAGTTACTTACCCATCCTTTCCAGGAATATTAGATTATACTGTCCCCCCCCCCCTCGATTGCTCCCTCAATTCCATTGTATGTTGTTTTAGACAGGGCTTCCCAGATTAGGTCCCTGTGCCAACAAGATTGATGTGACATATTACATATATAATGCATACTGTAGAACAATCAGGAATAGGACAGAATCACTGGTGGTAGAAGAACTGAATGAGCATTTACCTTAACTTCCAGCTTTATTAAGGAAAATAGTAGGGGGAGACTTTAATTGTCAATTTGAACCACCGAATATAGACTGCCATGCGCTGACAGCAGACGAGGATGCTAGCTAGTCTATACCAGTGTTGGAAATACCCCCATCAAGAAATTGTCCCCCTTAGCAGTCCAAATTAATGCCCTTACTTTGAGCCAGGGGCTCCGTGCTTGTAATGAAAGGTCAGTCTTTGATAAATCAGGTAATCACACGTTTAACCGAGTGAATCACACCAGCTTAATTGATTACATAATGTTGGATGTTAAGCTTTGTCCATTTTTTGTGGCCATGGCAGTCATACCACAACTGGACAGCAATCACAATGCCCTGACGAAGCTAAGTCTATCATTTAGTGCATAACATAACTTCTCACGGAAGCCCTTCTATAGAAGACTGAGAGTTACTAGCAACAGCCTCAGAGTCAAACAGAACACTCCCAGGAGACTATCAGTGAGATCTACAGGACGGTTGTGGTAGGTATGGAGAGTATGAGACCATTGATTAGCATAGGGAGGACTCCTGAGTCATTTGGGGAGATAATTGAAATCCACACATGGATGTTTCCAAATCTGAGGAGCTTATTTCTACCTGAAACAGGGTGTTCGGTTGGTAGGAAGCGCCCCAAATCTTGGTTTAACAAAGGATGTTGAGAATCTAAGTCTGCTTGGATCATTGCGATTAGACAGAGTGAAAGACTACTGATCCAGGCCGCCAGGTGGAGCGATAAGCTTGTGTTATTGAGGGCCAAAAAGGAATGGGAGCTGGGAATTTGGGAGGCTCTCCTAGACACTGCCAAAGCGAAAGACCAACGTTCCTTCCGGAACGTGGTAGCAACAGGAAGCAGCGATGGATATAGCATCATAGAAAATAACATCGCAGCAAAAGATGGTGGCACAGTTCACCAGTTTATACACGCAAGATAAACCGGGGGACAGTTGAAGGTAGGGGAAAACCGCAAGCCACTCAGTGTATAAGGTGTGGTGAGTCCCAAGATTGTCACCCCATGGCCCATCACCTATGCACATGAAGAGGAGACAACAGACATTTCCGTGGAGGAAATTAATTTGGCAATGAGGGAAATAGTCCCCAAAAAGGCTCCAGGGATGGACAAATTCCCAGGCGATCTATTCCTGAGTGAAACCAAACTCTGGAGTGCCTGTTTCTCATTGCTGTACTCAGCGAATTTGAATGGGGCACTGTTAGAAATGGGGGTCTCTAGTTGGCAGAGGTAGGTATCTTTGTCCAAGTAGGAACTCTTCTTCATAGTCAGGGTAAGGGAGATACACTTCTAAAATAACCCCTGCTCACACCATTGGTAGCTTGGCACGAGCAGACAGGCTTATCTCAGAGGCAGTGTGTAAAGCATTTGTGCATGCATGCAGTAACACAGTGAAAACACTACAAATGGACACCACACCTGTTTAGAAAAATAAGCAAACTTTATCTAAACCAATAAGTCTAAAAATGACAAAAATCGAACATACAATACTATTAAAATAGTTACTGTGCAAAATAACCTTTAAATTGGAGGAAAAACGTGGAAATACAGTTCCTCCAACTCGGTAGCTCCTTCCGGGGCTACTGCAATACTGAATACGACAGAGTCTAACAATTCCAGCCAACTGTGTCGATACGGGTTAGCAAAAGCGTCAACAGACTCAGAGACAGCACCTTTTGTTGTTGCTGCCGATACGATGGTAGAGCCGGTCCGGGGCAACCATCGCGGTTGTGATGTGTGATGGAAGCTTGCAGTGTGCAGTGTCCTCACGGCTCAGTGCAGGCAGCAGCTTGTTGACAGGGTCGGTGAGACCAAGGCTTGCATTGCAGGGTCAAGCGGTGCTCGATGCGGTTCTGGCAGGTCACGATGTGGCGACGGAGCCAGACGGTGTTCGAGTCGGGAAGCGATGGAGTCTATAACGTTGGTGGAAGCATTTAGCAAAGCGGTGCAGAGTGCGGTGCCCAACAGGGCGCGGTGCAAGCAGTGGCTCGTTGACGGAGTCGATGAGACCAGGGTTGCGTTGCAAAACAAGGCATGGCTTTTTACAGTGCCTTCAGGACACATAATCCTGCGACAGACTCAGTGACAGAGTCGGTTAGCCTTTTCTTCTCCAGGCAACTGAAACCAGCGGTTCCAAAGACGGTGCCCAGAGCTTGGTGAGGTCTTTGATGTTCCAAAGACCTCATGAACAGGGGGCAAGCTCCACTTCAAGCCCTTGTAGATCATACTCAAGCAGGGGACACCGCACACAGCAAAGTCCCTTTCTCCTTTACTTGGCAGCAAGTAGTCACTGCAGTCCATCCCCAGATAGCAACCAGCACACGGGCAGTATTCCTCCTCAGCTTCTCCAGCTATTCTCCTTGGCAACGCTTCCTCTTTATTCCCAGAAGTGATCTGGGCCCCAATATTTATACTACAAAATCCTTTGTTCTCTGGTGGCAAAGAAGCCCTGTTCTTGGTCTAAACCGGTTCTGTCCTCTCTCGTGCAGCTTCCTGGCAGGAGGTGGAGACAGCATTGTAGCAGGCAGACAAGGCCCATTCAGGTGAAAGGAAATCCCCTCCCCCTACCCTAAATGCAGCCCAGGTCTATTAGGCCCAGCCCTGACTCATCAGGCTCTCTGGAGCCACTGCTCCTCCCCAGCCCCTGTCATCCAAAAGCCAGACATGCAATACACAAACCAGGCAGAGGCATACTGGATGGCTCAGCAAACAAATACATTTTCAAACACAGAATGTAAAAATCACCCTCACTAAAAGATGCATTTTAGCATTCTATGTTCAGGCATATCCAACATTATTTTCCTACCTTGTTCCCAGCGTTAGTTATGTTTATAAGATGTTATAAACAAACTCCCCATGTTATCCAATGGGAACAGGTAGCCTTGTAATAGTGAAAAACGAAATTGGCAGTATTTTACTATCGGGACATACCACACACACACCAGGGCATGTCCTACCTGTCACAGACACTGCACCCTGCCCACAGGGGTGCCTTGTGCCTACCTTAGGGGTGACTAACATGTAAGAAAATAGAAGGGTATGGCCTGGAAAGTGGGTACACTTGCCAGGTCTACATGGCAGTACCAAACTGCACACAGGCTCTGCAATGGCAGGCCAGAGTTCCATTTACAGGCTGCTTTTGTGGGTGACACAATCTGTCCTGCTAGCCCACTAGAATCATTTGATTTACAGACCCTGGGCACACACGGTGCACTGTACTAGGGACTGACTAGTAAATCAATTAGCCAAGTATAGAAACACCAATCCATAGCAACAATTTACAGGGAAGCCTATGCACTTTAGCACTGAATAGCAGGGGTAGTGCCTAAAGTAATAAAACCAACAAAAACAGGTCAGAAACAGGAGGCAAAAAGCGGAAAGTCTGGGGATAAACCCTCCGAAAAAGCCAGGTCTAACAGGCACCCATCCCACATACTTGGGCTGGGTCGACATAATCCCCATCTTTAACAAACATTTGCAATGCAATAGGTCTCGCATTCACAAAAGTTTGAGCTATTGGCATTGTCAATGAAAATGCCTTTTATTTATGTTTTGCACTGCGAGAGCTATTGCGTTGCAATAAAGGGCCTTCTCATCAGCCTTAACTGTAATGTGTAAGTCATCAAGAATTTCGAGACAAAGACAAACACGCTTTAAGTCAACTCCAGACTTGTTTGTTACCAATGCGAATGATCAAAGTGTGAGCATAGGAGTAATAGAAGATGCAGAGACAGCTCCTAATGTGTTGCGGCGGCAGAAGTAGCAGGTGGAAAGAACATGGCTGTGCATAAATGTGGTGGAAGGGGTGACGGGCATTCCTAAAGAGATTGCGGGGCGTGGCTGACACCAAAGTTTTCTATAAAATAAGTACACTACAACGTACATAGCTGATGCACAAATCCCATATCTTTAATATGCATCCCAGCCACGCCCCTTCATCTTGTGACATCTGTGCCATTTTGCACACGTTTGTTGTGACTTTAGCGTCGTTCTGCATCTGTTTGGATCAGCGCCTTGTAATATCTGTGCCACCCAGCAACTGCCTCTTGTGAAATTATTTCCAATGAGCGTTTGTCCCTTGTGGTATTGGTTTCACTTTCCACCTGCTCGTGTCCACCTCGTGTGATGTCAGTGCTGCTTCTCTCCTGTGGATTGTGAATGCGCTCAGTTCGCGCTCCATCTTTCTGCACCTATTTATGGTGACATAAGAGCCACTGTCCACCAGTCTCTTGTGACATTAGTGCGACCCTACATGTTTTTGCATCTGACTCTTGTGATATCAGAGGCACCCTCCAATCTTCTGGATTAGTATGTCGTGAGGCCAGTGATACTTTGCACACATCTCTTGTGACAATAGTGTCAATCTGCACGAGTTTGCATCTGTCTCTTGTGACACCAATGGTATGCTGCAACTGTCAGCATTTGTTAGCATCATGTAAGGTCAGTGATACTTTGCACACATCTCTTGTAAAAATACTGTCAATCAGCACAAGTTTACATCCATCTCTTATGATACCAGTGACACGCTTCAATTGTCTGCATTTGCATCTTGTGAGAATGGATACACTTTGCACACATCTCTTGTGAAAATACTGTCAGTCTGTGTGAATAACACGCTGCAATTGTCTGCATTTGCATCTTGTGAGATCAGTCACACTCTGCTCAAACCTCTTGTGAAAACAGTGTCAATCTGTACGAATGACACGCTGCATTAGCATCTTGTAAGATCGGTGACAATTTGCACACATCTCTTGTGAAAATAGTGTCAATCTGTACTAGTTTGCACCTGTCTCTTGTGACACCAATGGCACGCTGCAACTGTCTGCATTAACGGTGACACTTTGTACAGATTTCTTGTAACAATAGTGTTAATCTGCACATGTTTTAAACCTGACTTTTGTGACACTAATGACCCTCTGCAACTATTTATATTAGCATCATAGAGATGTGATGCTTTGCACACATCTCTTGTGAAAATAGTGTCAATCAGCATGAGTTTACATCCATGTCTTGTGATACTAGTGACATGCTGCAATTGTCTGTATTTGCATCTTGTGAGATCGGTGAAACTTTGCACACATCTCTTGTGAAAATAGTGTCAAACTATACTAGTTTGCACTTGTCTCTTGCGACACCAATGACACGCTGAAACTGTCTGCATTAGCATCTTGTGAGATCGGTGACACGTTGCACACATCTCTGTGAAAACAGTGTCTATCTGCACGCATTTGCACCTGACTTCTGTGAAACCAATGACACTCTGCAACAGTTTACATTAGCATCATGTGAGAATTGCACCGCACAAAATGATAATATATTGCGATAGGAATCGAGTTGGGCGCTTCAAGTCCAGCGGTTTTCATCTCAAATTAGAGTATAATGATTCTTGGGACGAAATATGTTTTCTGTTTAATGGCACACCGTTGCTGCTCACACCTGTGACTCAAAAAATAACGAAGTAGTGCTTACATTGAAAGATACCGCCCTGCAGTGTAAGTTTACTGTAGTTGGTCTCGATGCTACTTACGGACTACACGGAAGTTATGAATCGGATCAACAGCCAACAGAAAGCAAGATAAGAATAGAAATGCCACTGTTAAACGAATCGCAAGCAGTATGACAAATTATACGGAGTTTCACCCAACATATAGATTATTTTATGTCTCGCTGAGACAGCGCATGCAGCGCATGCACTGCCAAGGCGAGACCTAAAAAGTACAAATGCTCAAGTGTTCCGTCTGCAAATGTTGTACTAGAAAACAGTTACACTGGGAGGGGGCACATTTTATGTCGTGTTTGTAGACCTCTGCTCTGCCTTTGATTTGGTACCAAGATTAACTCTCTGGTAGGTCCTTTCTGAGATGAGAGAGCTAAGCTATTTGTTAGACCCCATAGTCAGGCTGCATTTTAACAAGAATGTGCAGGCGGGACACGGCAGAGCATGAGAGCTAACCAATCCCTTCCCGTTAATTGTAGGAGTCAGGCAGGGCTGTGTGTTGGCACCCACACTCTTTGAACTCTACATTAATGGCCTCGTTATATTCCTGGACCAATGTGAAAACGACGCGCCTAGATTAGCAGACATGATGGTTCCCACCCTCATGTTTGCTGGTGATACCTTATTGATTTCCAAAACACTGATGGGATTCCAGAAGCTTCTGGATCAGTTTGATTGCTTCTGCAGGATGAGGGGACTGGCAATCAATGTGAGTAAAACTTAACTACATGGTGCTTTTTATCCTTGGTCTTCGACTATGACACACCTCACTCTAGCAGGGGGTCCATTAGAATGGGTGCGTACATATGTGTATTTGGGCCTCACTCTTACAGAAAACCTGGGTTGGCCAGCTCACATTTAGGGGTGGGCGGAATTAGCAAAATTAACTTTTGCAAACTATAGCGAAAATGCTAAAAATCTCCGCAAACACGCCGGAAATATCGCGAAGACACTGAAGTATTTTTCCCGCCTGTTCGCGGTATTTTTTGCGTGATCGCGGGTCGCCAACTTACCCATGCGGTTGCTCACGGGTGCGGCCATCTTGTTTTCACTTGTCCCGCCCTCTCGCGATGCTTACTTCCTGTTCCGGGTCGCGCAATGCATGTTCGCGCCCGTTCTCGGTAGATATTTCCTGTTCGCGACCGCTTTTACTTGATTGCGTTGCTTTTTGCATGCTGGGGGAGAAAATATCGTGCGAACTTGCGCACGTGGTCGCAATGGGCGCGGCCATCTTGTTTTTCACTCTATTGCATGGTTCTGGGGCCTGATTTTGAATTTTCCCTACATCTTTTCAATCCTTTGTTTAAAGCCACTTTTTTTTTATCTTTCTTATTTATTATTTCTCTAACTATTTTCCTGCTTCTATATTTTTGGTTTTTGTCAACTTTTTTGTTTGTTTTTTTAGCTACTTTTTCTCTCTTTCTATTGCCTGCTATTTATTTCCTTTACTTCTTTAATTTTATTACCTTTTCTTTCCCGCCCCGTCCCAGAACCATGTCTAAGGGTAGGGCTGGTCGCCGTTGCAGCCAGAGCCGCGACCGCCTTCCTTGCTGAAGGCGGCGCCCACAAGGGATGCAGGCACGGGCCTTATTTGGGGAGGTGGAGTTGGCTGCACTCATTTTCTTTGTGCAGCGCCACCTCCCCTCAACCCTGGCAGCAGGTGGCAGGCCTGGTTCCGGGTACGGCCTCCGGGAGCATCGGCAGCGGTGGGGGAAGGTGCGCCGGGCAGTGTCGCGCTTCTCTGGGGTCCGGCGCACCCAGGCGCAGCTGACGCACTGGTGGTCCGACATCCTGGACCGTGAGCAGGACCTGCTGGACCTGCTAGGAGTGGAGGTCCGGGGCTTGGTGAGTAACTATTTAATTATTACTACTTTGTGTCTGTTCTTCTGCTCTGTGTTATATATTGCGAATATCATTTTTTTCTTCCAACCAGCTAGAATGTTGCTGCTTACATTCCAGGTTAATTACGTTTAAAAATCTTCTGTGATTATGACACAGGTGCTCTTCTGCGCTACTACTAATCTTACTTGTTTGCAACTTTGCGTTTGCGCTCGCTTAGCGTGATTCTGTAAGAGTTTATTTTAGAGAAATTAAGTTACGTAATGCTACAGTGACTCTAGTCCACTCCTTACTTTGTCCTGTCACTAAGAGATAGGGGCTGATTGATACTTAGGTTTAGGTACTTTGTATGAGTTTCTAATTTGTTAGTGGTATGCGTGATGCCCACTCAGTTACATGACGTGCTGCTAGACTACGGCAGTCTTTATGAGAACCTTTTCTAGTTTGTTCAATGAGTGGTGGTAATTGGCTTAGCACTAGCAGAACATCAGCATCAATCAACCCAAAATTTGGTGTATACAAAAAATGTAGTCATGTGTCCTCCATTTGACCATATGCATTGTTGAGGAAAAAAAGAAGTGGAAATGCATACTTAATGTACAATTGGCATGCCTGGAATAGGTGGGCTAGGTCGGGTGGTACGTCATACTTAGGCTTAGTTGTAACTTAGTATTCTGGAATCAGAATACAAGACTGGATTACTGTTGATAAATAGTAACTTAAGTAGTCGATCCACGAATCCCCCAATACTACTTGTTGACCAGATGAGATCGGTCAATTTAGTTATTGCAATTGTTGTTTACATAAGTGTTTTTTGACCGTTGTTGAAAAATATTGTATTTGTTTGACACCATCCATCAATTTTTCTCTCTTTCTTATATCTTTCAGGGGCAGACAGACAGGGAGTGGGGAGTCGGCGGGACAACAGTCCGAACAGCACCACCAGGAGGACACCAATGAGGGCTCCTCTGCTGGCCCCAGTAAGTCTTCTTGTTTTTAATAATATTTCTTTTTTTTTTGTCCTCATTCACCTCAGAGAAAATATACATTGCAAGGTGTCCTATTGTTTCCACCCATTCCTTTTTTGTTTGAGAAAGGGGGAGTAGTGGGGTTAGTACAAAAGGCACCCGCTTTTCTGCGGCTTTCTCTCTCACACGGTGAAAACATCGTCTCACACGGTGAAAACACCGAATAATATTTCTTATTCCATAACTGTTACTGCACCATATTTTTCACGAACTATTGTTTCAGTTTCCAAATGCTATTTTTTTACCAACAATTATCCTTCGATCTGTACGGTTTCAAAAATCTTGTTATCCCTGCCTCTGCTATGATGACTCTCAGTACTACTACTACTATCAGTCTGTCTTTACTATAGTAGCTAAGCTTGCCCAGTTGGCCAGTGCCACTCTTTATGTGAAAGGTTGTAATAAAACTCAGATTCACCAGTAGCTCTAGCCATTGAGTCCAGTCATTTGGGTCGTCCTCTTGTACTACTTCTAGTCTTATTGATCTTGAGTCTTTGATAATCTTGAGGCTTTGAAAATTCACGGCAACAAATGCCCAACCAGATTTATTACTTTTTTGATATGATAGCCTATAGGACATACTACTACTGTTGTAGGGATCTTGCACATACAGACCTTTGCACAAGAAAATAGGATGTTGGTGATGGTAGGTTGGACCTTCCTCACACACCTCAATCAGAAATTCAGAACCCACCACAATCCCCTGCTCGACTATAGTACTGTCTTGTCATAACTATTAGGTCTCCGAACCCTCCCCCCCAAGATACCCAACAAGTAGACAACCCAGAACATAACACACCCAACCTCTCAGTCGTGGAAGCAATGCAAAATGCACACCCTTACTTTAGTTTGCTCACTCGTGTAAGTTAGTCCACACCAAATACCACCAAGTCTATGTAAGTTCAAAATGTTTATTTTGAATTGAGAAGCTCTGTACATTGTTCTATTATAAAATGCAGCACCAACCGGAAAATCAATAACATTAAAACAATAAACATTGTTACACTTACTTACAGTTGGTAATTAAATCATGATAACTGAACAGTGGTGGAAGGCAGCACCACCATCCCCTAGGAATTTAGTTTATATAAATTTATAAATGAAGATGTGAGTGAAGGGACCCCTCACCTTAGAAGAACCTAGTACTGGTAGTTGTTGCTTCATTCAGAAGCTCTGCAAAGCTCTGGTTCGTAGAAGGGAATCTTCCGTTTCTAATGCGAAAAATGAAATGGTGCGTGTTAGTATTTTGCAACTTGCAAGCATTTCTCAGCCGTGCCAAAAAGTGTAGCATTTATGGATAAGCAATATGGACTAACAGTACACCAGTACTTCATAAAAAAGTGGCTTGTTAATGTTTTTGTTGCCCGCTTGTACGCAGCGCGTAGACAGTAGCAGTGTGAGGCAGGTCATGTGGGCTCAAAGGTGTCTTATACAAAAAGCTGCAAGGTAACGTCACATGTGCAAAAATAAAAGACACAAAGGTAAAATGGTTGCATGATTCGGGCTAACTAAGCAAAGGCTAGAATGACCATATATAACTATTAGTGTCTACTCTACTACTACCTGATTTGTACTAGTGATGTATGTTAGTATTAACTCATTTTTCAACCTTGCTACTGATCAATAGGGGGAGGTGTATATGACGGCTAATAAATGTGTAATGTTTTCTAGGCGCACTTCTGACCACCATTGCCGGGGCCAGCGAAGGCGACGCGGAGGGAGAGGATGTGGCAGTTGCTGCAGATACCGACGGAGCGGTAGGGGGAGTGGCAGCACCAGTGGCGGGCGGTGGTAAGTTAGATTCATAATCCTTAACTATTGTTGAACTTGACAGTACACTCACTGCAAGGGTGTACTGTATGTATACTGTACTGTTGAGACTTAGGGCCCCATTAGGATGGCGGGCGTATTGCCCCCGCCGGGCCGGCGGTATTCACCGGCGACACCGCAGGGGCAAACCTCCCGCCATCCCTGTAGAAAAGAGTCAGACCCCCCACATGTCGACCAGGCGGAAAAGGGTTCAATATGGCGGTGGTGTGTCTCTGAACACACCGCCAGCCATATAATCTGCATTTTGGAATGCCTTTGCGTGGCGGCATTGCCGTCCGCCACGGAAAGGCATGCAGACATTGCAGAGTATGCTTGGGGGCCCCCATGGAGGGTACCTACCTATGCTATGGTACCCCCCCCTGCCTTTCAAAGCAAAACGTGACAGGCTCCGTGCAGGGCCTGTCATGTTGTGCTTGGAAAAGCAGCACAACATGTATTTTTAGCATTGCTTTCGGCACCGCCAACCAGAATGTAAAAAAAACAGGATGCCCCGCCACTGTGCCGGGCGCATAATCCTAATTAATTGTCCCCACGGGACCCCCACCCTTTTTAGTGTGAGGATGGCGAGCGGACAAAGTCCGCCCACCATCCGATGTCCTAAGTAAGTATGAGTTGTTGTGAACGTTTGAAGAGTGAACTAGAAGACTAGAATCTCTTTAATTGGCATAGGAGCGGGAGTATTGAGTAACCAATGGCCTCATCTATCTGATTTCAACTCCGCTTTGAAAGTTTTATGGAGAAGAGCTCCTTGTGCACTGTTCAACTAAAAAGTGAAAGACGGGTGGAAGGAAGAAGGACGGGCGAGATTTAAAATGTTATGTACTACTGTACTTTATAGTGCTACTCTACCATGCCACTATGTGTATAAATAATTAACTTGTCTTACTGTTTTTCTAGGAGTATATTTTAAAATTGTCTTGTTTTTTTCTTTTTGATACACAGCTAAACCTAAACTCAATCGAAAGGAGTTGGTCGCCAAGGCACGGCGCCGGAAGCTGGAGGCAATCCAGCGTGAATACCGCCGGCTGGTGGTCTTGGCAGAGGAGGAGGAGGAGACTGCAACAGCAATTGAAGCCTCCTCCAGTTCCCCGGGCCCCAGCCACCGCCCTTCAGCGGTACAGCACTACCGTCTGGCGGCTTGCCCGCCGCCACCGCAGTGCCATCTCTGGTGTCCCCCCACTGTGGCTGCAACTGCCGCGCCCTCAGACGCCGCGTCGCCCGTTTAGAAGAGCAGATGCGTGTCCTCCTTGAGTCCCGCCCCACACCTTAGTCCCTGTCATCAAGTTCTGCCCCTTTTTTAATTCTTGTTTGGGTGGGTGGGAACTGGTTTGGGCGTTGGGTTTTTGCTTTACGGACTTTTTCTCCTGGACTTTCCTACGGTTATTGGTTGGGGTTAGGGAGGGGGTGGGTCAGCTTTTGTTGGTTTAGTTTATTTTTGTTAGGGTAAATTAAATATATTTTTCTATGTTACATGCAATGTTGTTAATGTTTTGTAGGTGGGGTAACTGTTTTACATCACACTGTTTCCTTGCTGGTGCAGGGCCGCCCATAGCCTGTGTTTGATTTAAATAATTAGCTGACTATGTAAGACACAAACAGATAGATGCAACACACCTCACTGATTGACTTGTCCTTCTAGTACTTTCAGTCTGTCCTCTAGTCTATGCATTCTTTATCTGGACTGGTGTGTGAAATTGAAATCATTGAAAACATGTCCATTATTAATTCTGCCTCCCCCAAACTTGGACAAAGGCTAAGCACATTATCCATTCCAAACATAGCATTTTACAGTTTAAGTTAGTAAATCAATGCACCGCAGTCATCCCACCGCTACACTCTATTCCACTTCTACACAGACATTTCGGTCTGCTGTGGTTGTTGTTGACGTGTTTACCTTTAGGCTTTTAAGTTTTTTGCCACTCATGAAACGTCCTCCTGACTTCATCATCATCTCTGATACTTTTACTGACTGACTGTGAAGATCGGCCTGCAGTAGAAGAAAAATTGTTATTACACAACAAGAGTAGAAATATTATTGACTTGAGTCAGTCTTTAGTGTGTACAGAAAGATAGATTACTAGTACACTTTGACTTCACTTTGTGCACAACAAACAAACAACGAAAACACAAACACCAATCGCTCAGAGTCAGATGTCCAATGCATGCCATTAATTGTCATTACCTGTTCCTTCTCATCTTAAGTTAACGGGCCGTCTATTTCACCATCATCATGGACGGTGCTGTTGTGTCAATCATACTCATTGCGCAGATCGACTGAGTCCCCTTCCTGTATTGAATTAAAAGCAATGTATCACCAAGCTGCAGGAGAAGTACACATTTCTTATTTGCCAGAAGGGGAAAATTTAATTCACCTTGAGTTAATTTAGTGTGTTCTGTAGAAAGATGATTAGTGGCAGTGTACAATTACATAACTTCATGCACAACAAACAGAACAAAATCATTCAGTCTGTGACTCTGCGTACAATGCATGGCATCAATCATTACCTGTTCCATCTTATTTTCAGTTAATGGGCAGTCTCTCTCGGCTCTGAAAGGAGGATAGCTATAGTAGTCATCTGATTCATGCTCCACTTCTTTTGGCAGGACTAGGAAAGTTTGAATTTGTTCTTCTAGTTTACCATCATCCAATCATCATTCATGAGGGCAGGGCAATGGATTTGGGAGGGAGATGGAGCGGAGGAGCTGTATTCGGAGGACTGTACTGTCAAATTGCAGACACCTGAAACTTGTATATTAAATAAGAAGAGTAGAAGAAGGTGGTAATGGATTTGTTGTGATTCACAAGTTTGTAACCGGAACGACAGACACACAAATAAAGGGGGGAAAAAAGGGAGGAAGACAGTAAGTGCAAGCCTAATTGTCAGGGAAGTATAGCTCGTCCTCAAACTCTGGGGGGTCAGCCAGTAGTAGGTAATCATCATGTGACACATTACTTCCGTCACCTGAGCCGCTGTCCTCATCTTCCTCCATTGCTTCATGTATTGTGTAATTCGGTGGTATGAAGTGCTGATTCATTTTGATCATTGTTAACCTCTCCACGTTTTTTGGGCGAGAGACTGGTCCTTCTCAATGTTACAATGGAACCAGCAGCACTGAAAACACGTTCGGAAGTGACACTTGCGACAGGGCAAGCCAGATAGCTTATCGCCAGCCTGCTGAGCAGTGGCCATTCTGACCTTTTCCTATACCAATATTGCAATGGATTTTGATCAATGTACACCTCTGTTAGGTCGTCCAGATAGGCCTGGACCATACGCTCAATGTTCAGGGGTGCTGCTGGTAAGCTTTCGTGCTCTTTTCTCTGTGCATCAGCACTGTGCTTATAAATGCCTAACTGTACATACCAATCGTCTAATGATTGTACTGAGCCTAATGATTCAGTTATTTTTGCTGTTGTCGATAGTGATGGTGAGTGTTGTGATCCAAACGCACTGCCCTCAGCCGACGAAGTTGCACTTGATCCTGCATGGCCTGCTGCAGTACTTCTTGTGGGTTGATCTTGCGGGCTTTTAATTAGCAGCCGTTCGTTTTCCAACTTACTGGCTGCTTCAGCTATACAAGTTTTGTAGCGGGCAACATCAATCTCGGAAAAAGCAAAGAATGTCTTCAGTCCAAATTTTGCACGTGGATCCAGAATTGTGGCACAAATGTAATGTTCTTGTGACAAAATTTTATTTTGTATCCTTACATTTTCAGCTAAGCGACGGGCTAAGCTCTCCACCAAGTGATAGGCTTCCCTTTTGTCCTTTACACCTTTGTATGATTCAGACAAATTCTTCCGCTGATGCTCTGGCACTTGCAATAATGGGATAGCTTGGCCCATTGTACAGTCCTCCTTGCTGACTTCACGTGTGAAGACCTCAAAAGGACAAAGCATCTCAGTCAGGCATTTAATTAGGCTCCATTGCTCCATCTCAAGGTTCATGCCTATTCCAGACATATTCATGGAGTGATCTGTACTGCTCATACAGACGATCAAGCATGTAATACGTTGAGTTCCAACGTGTTGCCACCTCCTGGATGAGTGCCTTGACTGGCATCCTATGTTCACGTTGGATGATCCTCAGCTACTTCCGAGCTTTAAAAGAATGGCTGAAATGAGTGCATATTCTTCGGCAGATGGCCAGTAAATTGCTGACTATGGGTTCTTTTTCAGAAAGTCTTGAACTATAATGTTTATGCAGTGCGCCAAACACGGAACTCTGAAATAGGAACCAAGTTCCATGGCCTTAAGTACATTACTGCCATTGTCTGTGGCAACAAAACCAATACTAAGCCCTCTTGGCCGCAGCCATTCCAAAACCTTGCTGCGAAACTCGTGTAAAATGTTTTCAGCCGTATGAAATTTCTCCATGGCAAACATGGCTACAGTTGTATGTTTCCGAGTACCTTTAAAAATCGCAGCTGTGTCAACAGCACCTCGTGCAGATAGCTTATCTCTAACCCCCACAAAAGAGACCCAGTGTGCAGTGATGCACATGTAATCTGTGGCTTGGCAACTGGTCCACATGTCTGTTGTCAGGTGGATATTGTGAACAGCACTCTGCTGCAAAGCTTGTCCAACCAATTCCAGCACATCATGATGTAGTGCCAGAACAGCAATTCTTGCGAAATAGGACCGGCTGGGAAACTTCCATTTAGGGCAGATGGCTGACACAAATTCAAGGAAACCCACCCCTTCCACAAATGAAAAAGGAAGAAGGTCCGGCGCTAACATTTTAGCCAGCTTCGCATTGTACAACCGTGCCGTTGGGTGGTTGCGTTGGAACTGCCCCTCCAACCTAAACATGCTCTCAATGGTCGGCTGGATTACTTTCCTTTGTGGTGCTGTTTTCATTAACCCACTTAGGCTCAACAACACAGTTTGTCTCATTGCGGTACTCGGTCGCCTTGGTGTCTCAGCCTGACTCTGAGTATGGCTCTTACTGCGGTGCCACTCTGATGTTACTGAGGAGGATGTGAGCCGTACCACTGCACTACTGGGGACAGGGCTAGAAATGCTTCCCTCTGCTTCACCTTCCACCGCAATAATATCGCTCCCGATTCTTCCTGACCAACTTCAATGGGTTGAGTTTTTCTACTTTCTTTTAACTGAAGTAGGTGATTCTCCCAGACGATAGTGTGGTGTATTCTGAGATGACTTGCTTGTCCTCCGGTACTATAGTTTGTACCAAGCTTACCACGCCGAACACCTTGCCGACAAATTGAGCATATAGCAACGTTCTCCTCCTTGGTGCTAACAGAAAAGAAGTCCCAAACTGGGGAGGTGAACTTTCTGGCACTGCTGGATGTGCCACTTTCAATACCTGATGAACTGGAGAGTGTGCTTGAAATGTGACCCTGTGCACCTAGACTGTGACTTTTACTACCACTACCTACTGAGATGGTTGAGCTGGATGTAGGTCCCTGCCGGGCCTTGGAAAATATGGCAGCTGGAGGTAGTGGTGGTGTAACCTGTGTTGGTGATATCCGTGCTACATCCCGCTCAGTAGCAGCCTTTCTGGATAGGGTGAGAATGTTGGTCTCCAATCCCTTTGGGGCGGGAGTAATGTGCGTGATGACTGGCTCGTCTTCATCAACATCACCCCCTCTCTACATCTACCTCCATAACTCTAAGTTTTTCTGGGACCTTTCTTTTCAGAAGCATTGTCTTGTGGCGTATATCACTCTCAGACTGAGCTGATGGGTGCCAAGTGTCATCACGATCATCAGAAGCGGGGCTTGAAGAAGAAGATGATGGACTAAGCCTCCTTTTCCTTGCTGGTGGTCTGGAAGACAATAGATCTTCTGAAACAGTGGTTTGACTTTGCTCCACTTTGTCTGCAGGAAGCTCGATTTCCTGAAATGCCCCTACGTCAGGAGCAACAACTACTATGGTGGGCTGTTGCGGCTGCTGCTGTTCTTGTTGCGGCTGCTGCTGTTCTTGTTGCGGCTGCTGCTGTTCTTGCTGCGGCTGCACACTTATCTGCTGAGTTTGCACCTGCGTTGATTGTGTACTACTTCGCGCTAATGACATTTCTTCAACATGGCTGCTCGTTAGTAGACTGGCTACCTCTGCGACACTAAAGCCCTTGGGCCTAGGTTGGTGGGGTTGGACCGCTGTGCTGCTTCCAGCTTGGTTCCCGGACAACGCTGCTGCAGGCGTAACTTTTTTGGTGCCAAAAAAAACATTGGCCGGCACACCACCAGTCGTGGTTAATGGCACTTCCTTTTTCTGTTCCTTCTTCTCACGGGCAACTTTCTTGGTACTGGACCTGGTACCTTTCTTTGGGGCCATCTTCTTCAGATGTCAGGCAGGATGCAGATGCACAACAAGTTCTGGTCACACGTGGACGTGATGGCAGCAGGACTTCTGTCTGGCTGGCAGTACAACGGGTAGCCGGGTGATGCTGATGACACCTCCTCCTCTGTCTTTTGTGCACCTAAAAGCAAATAAGCCAGGAGAAGAACATCAGTGAAATGTTGCATTTGTTGTTGTGGTTCATTTACTTAGTACTGTACTAGTGCAAACAAAAGATATAGTCTAGCCATTTATGACTTTTTTTTAAACAAGGTCTATGTTATACTACTGTGTACAGTCACACACTACACACTCAGGAAGGATAGGAAAGTTAATAATAACCACCAAAATAAGAAAGTAATGGAAGTGGGGTGGACCCTATTTGCCAATAAATTATTTGAGCATCTCAGCATCCATGGAGCTGCTGCTGGCTAAGGGAGTGGATGGATGGAAGCAGTAAGCCAAATATCCAATAGGAAAACCATGCAGGCCTATGGCAAAAGCAGGATACTAATAACTCCCAGTCCAAACACAAAAAAGGGCCACCAGCCACATGGACACTGACAAATCACAAACAAGCAGGGGGCCTGGGAAACACCAGGAGCAGACAAAAGGCCTATAAAAGCCAGGTAAAGGATGCATGCTAAAGCACACTGCTCTGCCTTTTTAATGCAACAAAATGCAAAAACGAACATTCACAGGCCCCAAAAACGTCTGCAGGGTGCATGCATTGCACACCAACACACCAGACACATACAACAAAAGCATGTCTTTAAGACAACCAACCACAAAAAAACACATTTCCCCAACTCAATCTAATGCCATCCATGCCCTACATGATGTCTAAATTCAACAGACCACACAGAAAACACTTGATTAATAAAGCTGTGGCTACCTGCTCTGATCCTAGTGGATGAAAGCAGGCCTGTTGGCAGACAACGCCAGGCAAGCTTGCAGGCCTAGGCTTCAAAATGGCCACCAGCCACATGACCAGGCCCAACAACATCAGAAAGCCCACCCCAAAAAAACACACTTCCCCAACTCAATCTAATGCCATCCATGCCCTAAATGATGTCTAAATTCAACAGACCACACAGAAAACACTTGATTAATAAAGCTGTGGCTACCTGCTCTGATCCTAGTGGATGAAAGCAGGCCTGTTGGCAGACAAGGCCAGGCAAGCTTGCAGGCCTAGGCTTCAAAATGGCCACCAGCCACATGGCCAGGCCCAACAACATCAGAAAGCCCACCCCAAAAAAACACACTTCCCCAACTCAATCTAATGCCATCCATGCCCTAAATGATTTCTAAATTCAACAGACCACACAGAAAACACTTGATTAATAAAGCTGTGGCTACCTGCTCTGATCCTAGTGGATGAAAGCAGGCCTGTTGGCAGACAAGGCCAGGCAAGCTTGCAGGCCTAGGCTTCAAAATGGCCACCAGCCACATGGCCAGGCCCAACAACATCAGAAAGCCCACCCCAAAAAAACACACTTCCCCAACTCAATCTAATGCCATCCATGCCCTAAATGATGTCTAAATTCAACAGACCACACAGAAAACACTTGATTAATAAAGCTGTGGCTACCTGCTCTGATCCTAGTGGATGAAAGCAGGCCTGTTGGCAGACAAGGCCAGGCAAGCTTGCAGGCATAGGCTTCAAAATGGCCATCAGCCAGGCCCAACAACATCAGAAAGCCCACCCCAACAAAACACACTTCCTCAACTCAATCCAATGCCATCCATGCCCTAAATGATGCCTGAAAATGAAATACATACAAAAAACACCAAAGGAACAGTTGCTTCATCATGCAAACACCCATGAGGCCATGCCCATGACTAGCTCGGGCCCACTACTGACTACTACTACCCACAACATTTTTAAAAAAGGTGATGATAGTTACCAAAAATAAATTGTAGTTACAACAACTGCAATGCCCCCAATCAAACAGACACAGCAACCACTTACTTGTAAAATATCCAAATAAAAAAATCCTCAAATCCAATTGCAATGATGCAGCAGACAAAAAGAGTGATCTTTCCAGCTCAAAATCCAAAGGCAGAATGAGCAGGAGATGGACAAAGCACTGGGAGGAGCCTGCTGGACAGGAACAGGAAGTTGGAGATTCTGTGTCACTTTCTCCCTCTCCCCACCTTTTTAAACACGCATTTACAATGCAATGGTCTCGGCATTGTTAAAGTTAGAGCTATTGGCATTGCTCATGACATTATTTTTGTTTATGTTTCTGTTTTTAAAACATTTAAAGAAACGGCATTGTTATTTACAATGTCAATCCCATTCAGCTGACTAGATGCCAACGCGTCACCCTGTTCCGCACAATGATGTGTATGAAGCCGGCCGTTGGTGCTGCTATATCTCAATATCCCAACATGCTTCCTGTTGTCAGATATCCTTGCCTGCTTCCCATTCTTCATCACTTTTGTCACCGAATATGGGGGGGCGGGGTCACTTGACAGACATGACTAAGAGACATGGCCTCACCAGCAATTGTATGTAGGACCCCGCAACGCAATCCTTGAGCCAATGAAGACTGCTGGATGGAACCAGCGTGCTCAAAGGCCGAGACGTGTTCATGAGGCAACGAGCCGGTGCTGTCCAAGATATATGAATAAACAGGTCCGTTTTTTACCATAAATGACTGTAAAATGAGAGCCACTCTCTCCAGAAAAAGCAGGCCAAGGTGACATTTTGGTAATGCCAGGGTGATCCTGCATATTTTTGGGTATTTCACATTATGCTTGTTGCGTAAAAATCCCGAAAGTATGCCATTATGTCATGTTGCATAATTTCAAGTCTGTTCGGTTAAAAATCCTACTGTGAGAGCGCGAGCGTAACCTGAACGAACAAAACACGAGCTGCTGCTGTTTGCGCCACTTATGGATTTGGCACTGTTTTCTGGTCGCGAAATGCATTCACAATGGACAAGAGGGCGCATTTAAAGCATGCGAGATTTCCATTTTGCATAATTTTTCTAAAATTTTGTGCGATTAAGCAGTCAAAATTGTGTGAATTTTGCACACCCCTTCCTGATCACACAAGTGCCCTCCAACACTGCTTCTTTCTTATTATCCCCCTTTCGCCTGTCTCCTTTCATCTGTTGTCTCATATAATCGCACTGCCCTCAAGATGCCCCCTCCATCAGGCTTCTACAACTTATTTACCCTCAGGGCACCCGATGCCTCTCCTTACCTCTGGTAAACCCCTCGCCCACGTTTCCTGGACCAGCCAACACTCGACCCCTGGCCTGCTTAATAATCGTTGACAAGCGGCCTTGAATCATGTGAAACCGTCAGCCACTGTAAGATTTGTAATCAAGGACAGACTGCATTCTGGGACTTGTAGTTGAGCCTTTACTGTTACAACCTTGTGAGTAAATAGTCATGGTTGCAATACTGAACGACAGTGTGGCCTAACGCCAGAGATGCCTACGCTGCTGGCTTTGGAATTAGGGAACCAGGATCGAGTCTCAGCGTACGTGCAACATCCTGTGATTGCGGCCTAATCCCTTTTTCTCCCATGCCTACAAAAATGAATATGTGCGTAACTGGTGCTCGTGTAAAGCGCTCCAATACCTTTGCCTCAAGTTCACGCTATATAAAAACTGCAACAACAAAAAATATGCTGCAGGCTACAAAGTCATAACAATCTAATTCTGAAGGTGTAAGCAGGGCATGGGACCCCTCGAGAGCGATAGGGAGCAGGTGCCCCAGTCCCCTCCCCGGGTCGTTGTAACCCCCAAACATGTTTGTCACCTTCTCCCCCCGACTGCAGGCCGCCGCCCCTCACCTGCTCTCCATCCCATACAAGATCCTCTTCACCTCCTGTAGCTCCCGCTCAGGAAGGTGCTTCTCCAGGGGCCGTCCAACCGACTCCAGCTCTGCAGCCATGGCGAGGCACTCAGGGGGCTCAGTAGCCCTACAGCCAAGAGTGTGAGTCGAGGGCAGGGGGCGGAGCCACAGGAGGGAAACGGAGAACCCCTGGGGAGTCACTTGGGGCAGAGGCGGGCACGGGGAAGAGAGGGGTGACAACACGAGAGCTGAAGAGGGAGAGAGAGACGGGGACAAGGGTCAGAAAGCCTCGCGCTGAAAGTAAAAAAAAATGTCAACACTATTATCCGTATGCTGCGCGTTTTTTCGCTGATAATATAAGAAACAATGATAGCAGTCTGTAACCGAACCTCAAAAAAACTATTCATGGCGTCCAAGTATCCCATGTCCATGCGCTGAGCTGCTCCAGCGCTGGATTATGTCTCAGAATTTTAGAACTTGTAGTTCTGGTCTTATAATTAAATAAAGTGCAAAAGTGCCAGAAGTGAAATAAAAAAAATTAAAAAAAAGAGGACTGGAGCTGCTATTCATGTATGAGCATGGAAAACAGCTGGGCTGCTTGTTATTGCCACTTTTGATGTGGACCAGGCTGACTAGTCATTTCCTAAAATCGGAGCAGAATCCCATATCACCTAATATATTTCATGCACAGACATTACTATGCTATTTACCACCTTGGGAAACTATAGTTCGTACCTCTTTTAAGTGAAATTTGGTTCTTCTGTAACCCGGTTGCAATATGGCCAGAACAATAACACTCGTTCAGCAAGAAAAGCAGATCTGTCAAAATCTACTACTTCGGTCTGTTCACACGTTTCCGGTGCATCAGCATAACATTCCCATAACTGGATAAAACAAAACATGGCGGAACCCCTAAAAACATACCTTTTTAGTAATCAAACGAAACAGAATAATAACGCACAAAGCTAAATTCAGGAAGTGAAGAAAAGAGGAATACGAATCGGCGCACAGAGTGCACGAGCAGCGACTCCTTCTGCCTTGCCGAGACAGATCTCATGTAGGGACCTCGCCCGGACATGTTCACTTCTCTGGATCGGATCTGTGTGTACACTGACACTCGTCATTTGCTCCTCCCACATAGGGTGGAGCTTACCCCAGGCCGCGGCCGCCACATTTCAAACATTGATCAGTGACTGTGGGACAAGACAACACAACAGGTACAGTGTGTATACTAACCCCCCGCCCCCCTACCGCAACCCCTCCCTGCATTTATATAACATTTGTTCTCCCTCTCTCCGTTCTTGATTTTAGCTCTCCGGCCCCTGGGTGGTAACAATGGTTGAGGGACCCGGCTGTACGCTTAACGGGGAGAAGATCTGGGCGAGGGTGCGGAAGGGACAGGCTGTGCGAGATGTGCCTGATTTTCTTCTCATTCAGGAACATCCTTCAAACCGAGGGAGCCGAGAGCAGGGGGAGAGGACAAGCACACCACTGCCTTTCTCCGAGGTGAAGCAGAAATGCCTCGGAGAAAGGCAGTGGCGTTTTCGGATTCGGGGGCGTGTTTTTCTTTTTCTCTCCTCTTGCCATTGGCTGGAGGAGAAAATGAGAAAAGTAGCAAAAAACACGCCCCCGAATCCGAAAAGGACGGGGCCTGTTCGGAGAGACAAACCTCTTCTCCAATGGCTGGCCAGCATTCAAGAGGCCAGCCAATGGAGAAGAGGGGAGAAGAGGGGCGGGTTCAAGCCCCTCTTCTCCAAGTCATTAAATCTCGGAGCGAGACTGCGCAAGCGCAGCCTTCGAGCCGAGACCTAAAAAGGACTCCTTGCACAAAAATGGACAGCCAAATGTCAATCTGAGGAGTTGTTTTCATCCAAAATCATAATTTGCAGAAGGTTTCATGCTGCTAGAGCTGATATTCTTCTCCAAATTGAAAATTTTACATGTTCGAGTTCTCGAGCTTCACATTACTTCCGCCGGATGTCGATGGCGTGTCGAAAATGACTTAATCGCATTCTCTCGCTCCCTGTCGCGTTGGATATGATGTGTTCGGGGTCTCTTTCTCCTTTTCGCGTTCGATTACACTCACTCTCTCGCTCGCTGTGGAGAATGACGTATTCGAGATCTCAATCTTCTCATACTCGCGCGGTGCATGATCGCGAGAAGAATGACGTGATCGCGCGACAAATGACGTGATCGCCTGACAAGTGACGTTAATGCGGGCGCGAACTGTTGCAAGACAGCGCAAAATGACTACCAACAATCCAATATCTCGTGGAGAACACGACCGGGTCGGGAAAACTTGTCGGCGAGCGCGGGGATTCAGGTAAGGCGATCGGGCGCACGCGAGAATATTTTTTTTTACAGCGCAAGAAAGAAACAAATTACCGCTAAGATGCGGATTGCGGAAATTTTGACATTTTCGCGCTTTCCGCGGAGCGCGAAAATGTCAAATTATCGCAATATCCGCGAACGGAACGGAATTTTGGCCCAGGCCTACTCACATTACACAGCGACGATTAAAAATAGAGCAAGTAGGTGGAGGTATTTTAAAGATGTCATGCAGTTCACAGTATCGCCCTATCCTACCAGTGATTCAAATATATAACCTTAAAGCCCTAGGGAGAGCTGCCTATGGTGCCAAGTTGTGGGGGCATCAGGGTGGTAATTGTTGAAAAATCACTTTATGTAACAGCTGGTCGGTTTACGTGTAAGCACTTCCTTGCTCCCCCTTAGGCTGGACCTTGGGGCTAAAAATATCTCTGACATATTGACATTGTGCCCGTACTTTATTGGAGGAGGATTTGGGCCACCCTTGAACTATCTGCTTATTGACATGGGTTATAGGAAATCTTGTCCCCAGTAGGCTCTAGCAGAATTCCATGGCTAAAGCATTTAAAGCATTTAAAGAGTGAACTAATCACCAGTGACTTTGAGGGTCTTTGGAATGCTCCGGTCAAGGCTGTGGTCATTTCCAAATTACTTATCAAAACTGCATACTGGCAGCACAGAGATAATCGCATACATAGCTAGTTGAGCCATGGATCTGTAACAAATTCTTTTCTCACAGCTTAGGACTCCTTTAAGCTGGAGGACTTCCTGGACTAAATAGAATCCCCTCTAGCCAGGCATCTCTACTTGCAGTTCCAGATTGAACTTTACCCATCCTAGCTTTTACTGCAAAGTGGGAGCACGTACTTTGGGCCAAGGAGCTGCAATGCCCGGCCTGTAGGTAACAAAAAGAAACCATTAAGCACATTATTTTCTTCTGCCAAACCTACATGTCCCAAAGGAGGTGTCGGATAATTCCGCTTTATCAGAATTTGTGAGTTAAGGGAACACAGGGAAGCAATCAGGATTCTGAGATACGATATATGTAGATTGTCAGTCTTTGCTCTCTCTCTCTCTCTCGTTTTCTGATGGGTGTGTGGAGAATAAGGTACAAGCTGAGTATCTCTTAAGTAAACTTGTATGGTGGCGAACAGTAACAAGGCAGCTGGTACAATCGTTTAAGTATAGGAAGGCTATTATTTGTTGTATAACAGGATTCTTCTTAGAGTTTTTATATTCTTTTTTAACCTTTTAACAGTTGATTAACCTATTTAATGTTGAGAAAATTACGCCGCCTAGCTTCAGGACAGCTGGATATGCAATTATGTCTACGATTAATCTTTTGGGAGAGTATGTGGCCTCACAGCAAAAGCGATCGATCTTGACACTGGGGAACCAGGCTCAAGTCTCGGCAGGGATGCTCAACATTCTGTGATTCTGGGCAAACCACTTAATCTCCCCATGCCTAAAAAAAAAAAAAGTGTCCTTCTGTAAGCAACTGGTGCTCATGTAAAGCGCTCTAATACCTTCAGGTCGAGTTTGCGCTGTATAAAACCCAGAAGAAAAAAAAGCCAGGGAGGCACCAGGCGCTCCCTGACACACTGCATAAAACCTTTACCTTGCAGGAGCCTGCTTTATAGGTAGGAGTCATA
The DNA here is from genome assembly GCF_964204655.1 of Triturus cristatus. Taxonomy (NCBI): domain Eukaryota; kingdom Metazoa; phylum Chordata; class Amphibia; order Caudata; family Salamandridae; genus Triturus; species Triturus cristatus. The sequence continues at coordinate 781,126,576 of NC_140580.1, forward strand.
GGATGCTTCATTGTCTATATTATTGCACACATTTTTGCACATTTATAATTTAAATGCTAATTGTTTTATGTATGTTTTATTTCATGTGCTTTTATGACATACAGCCCAAATAAAGTTTTAAAGTAAGGAAGGGCTTTAGTTCCCTCAATCCCTGTCCTCTCCAGTTGCCTGGGCGGTGGACTGCACAGGCAGTTTGTCATCTGTGGTGGGCTGGGACTAGGCAGGAAATGAAGACTTAGGCTCGGCCTTGCAGGTCTTCAAAAGATAATTTATAAATTCACAGGTCTTTGTGTTTTTTTATTTGCTACTGACCCGCCCTTTGTATCCACTCGTTATGGGCTGTTGCTGCCAGAGTGGGAGAAAGGATGAAAGGTTTTAATTTACAATGCAAACGTGGCCATGTAGCACATTAATGTAAAGTGTCCAGCCATTGGCCTGGTTTGACTCTAAGCTCCAAAACAGGAACCTAGACCTCTACGTGGTATATAATTGATCATTTAAAAATCTGCCAAAGGGGCAAACTCTGCTGATGGGTGGGTGCGTGGCTTGGCAAGCCGACATGGCGGACATGGGCTGAGAGTGCTCCGTCCAGCCCAACTATATATCCTTAAATATCCTGCCTCTCCGTTGATATCCTGAGACCCAAAGCTACCCTGCTGCTGAGTTATATTGGCGGCCCCTACTTGTGACGATTTTGGCTCCATGGATGCAGCTGGGGATGGCTGTGCGCAGGTGGAGAGTCGGTGAGGCCTATGGAGGATGCGTCCTCGTGTGAGGCTGGGGGCGTCGCCTGTATTCTCTACCGACCGGAGGTGGCACCGCTACAGCAGCGGAGTCACCGTGCTGCGGGGCCGAGGCAACTTCAACGCTGGTGAGTGTCCCCGGGTTGGGAGTCCCCCTGGGGGTGGACAGACCATCCCAGCGGCGGATCCCAGAGGGGGCTGCGACGCGGCTCGTCGGCCGTGTCGGGCCATGGCGGAAGTGGCGAGGTCCTGGCTGCTGCCATCATTGCTCCGGAGGTGGGTGTTCAGAACGGGTGGTGACTGCGGGGGTGCATCCTTCCCCCCCGACGCCTTCCTTGGGTCAGTGGCGGGCTGGGGCGCCTACTTGCATCGGCACCCTCCAGGAGTGGGGACCAGTTGACGGCCGGCGCTTAATTCATTGCCTTGACGCCCCGGAGCCTCTCCCCTCCTCCCACCCTGCGCGCCCATCCGGGGGACATCAGTGGTCGTATCGGACCGCGAGGGGGTGAGTAGTGGAGCACAGTAGCGGTTTGCAGACAGGGAGAGACGCAATACACCGGAGGCTTTGCTGGGCACGAAGGGATCGCCGAGCCACAGTCCATTCCCCTTTCCCCCCCCATCGATCCTTGGGGGGTGTGAGTCGGCAGCCTGTCTGGCTGGGCGGGGTATCCTGCTGGAATCGGAGTGTTTTGGCTGCCCCGCCATAGTGAAGAAAGGGTATTGGCCAGTGTCCGGCTCACTGAAGGCCCAGGGGCATTCTCGCATCGGCAGCAGAACCGGTCAGCGCGGGAATCATCGGCGGGGACCAGCTCCGGACATTGGGGTGTGGCCCACCCACCAGGATTGACGCGGCAGCTGTTCTTGATCCTTTCCCCCCCTCTCTGTGAGGTGCTCGAGGGTCTTGTGGTGCCACGGGGGTGAGCCTAGTGGGGGTGCTGGGCAGTGTGTATGCCGATCCGGGGGCCGTTGGATGTGACCATCGCTGCGGCCTGCTACCCAGAGTGGAACAGACCTTTTCTCCTGCTCCAGGAGAACATGCATCGGCGGCCTATTGGTCTCTGCGGGCTTCCCTCGGGTCTCGTGGCTGTGGCCCTGGTCCATAGTGTTTCGCCCTGATCTCTGGTGCCCCGTCGAGATCGATTGGAAGCGGGGAGGAGTTACGTGGCCAGTGTCGGACAGGGGTTCCCGTGTGGGGGCCACTGGGAGTCTGCCTTCTTTTCCATTCCTCCGCCTGCTATTACCTACTCCCGCTCTGCGGCTAAGTCGGGCAGCAGGAGTCCAGTGTGGGGCCCCCCTTTGTTGCACCTCCCGCCCTCCGTCCTATACTTGTACCATCGGACGTCTGCCCGGATGGTGCTAACGAACCCTGAGTCAGCCTTGACAAGAGACAAGGGTGGTGGTGGATCGTCTAAACAGGGCCCTATCGACAAGTTTACGGGCCCGGGGGCTGCTGCGGGATCCTCTTGGGAGCACAGGGAACCATGCCCGACAATGCGGCGCTCATGGCCGCCATCACCCAGTCCAGGGACATGTTGGACGCTAAAATCGGGGAGGTCAGGTCCGATGTTATGTTGTTGCGGTAGGATCTCCGGAACGCCGTATCCCGTATCTCTGAGACCGAGACTCGCTTATCGGGAGTGGAGGACAATGTCACCACGCTGAAGAAACGGGTGACCGCGATGGAGACCACCCAGCAGGGCCTTGCACTGCGGGTGGAAGACGCGGAAGGAAGGGCAAGACGCAATAACCTCCGCTTTGTTGGATTTCCGGAGGGCTGCGAGGGGGGCAACATGGAGCAGTTCCTCACGCAGTGGCTGAAGAGTTGGCTTCCACCGGAATTTATGTCCCGCTGCTTTGTGGTTGAGCAAGCCCAATGAACTCTCATGCAGAACCCCCGCCAGGGGCCCGCCCGAGGCCAGTCATCGCAAAGCTCTTGAACTATCATGACCGGGATGCCATCCTAAAGCAGGCGCGGATCAAGGAACCCCTACATTACAATAATGCTCGCATCCTAATTTTCCCAGATTACACAAGGCTAGTTCAGCAGCAGCAGCAATCATTCCTGGTGGCCAAGGCCCGCTTGAGGGATCTTAAACTCCCCTACGGATTATTATACCCCGCTCGCCTGTGAGTGGTTTACCGCTCCCGCACCTATTTCTTTGACTCGCCAGCAGAGGTGTTTAAATGGACTGGTGAAACGGTGCGAGTGTGTGCTCATACACCTGTGCACATACATAGTGGACCTGCGCTAACAGAGAGAGTGCCAACGATAGATGGGTTGTAAGTTGGGGATCCATTGGTTGGGGCGTGCCGGGTCCTCCTGTTGGGGGGCACGGGCTGCTCCCGCTGCGACAGATGATTCATCGTTTTTGAGGTATTGGGTGGGGGATTTGTTGTGTGGAGGGTTGTTTTGTTTGCTGATCGCACATTATCTGACCGACAGTAGGCTTGTACACACACCGGGTTAGATCCTGCATCCTCGCATTCGCGGACACAGTCCCACATGGTAGATACCCCTATAGGGAGCGAATATCCCTGGGTAAACTTCGCATCATTAGCTGGAACGTGAGGGGAGCCCTTGATAGGGTTAAGCATGGGGCCATACTCCAACAGGCCAAATGGGCGGGGCGGATGTCCTCATGCTACAGGAGACACACCTACTGGGGACAAAGACCCTCTGCTTTCAACGGTATAGGTTTCAGCAGGTGTTTCATTTGGGCTTTGTGAGAGGGTCACGGGGGGTGGCTATATTGTTTCACTGTTGAGTCCCCTATACACACATTAAGCAATGGACTCAGGGGCGCTAAATATTCCTGTAGGACAAGGTGGGGGAGTAATCCCTGGTACTAGGCAACCTAAATGCCCCTCCTCCATTACAGTGTAACCTGGTGGAGTGTCTCATGACTCTTTGGGTGGATATGCCAGATGGGGTGTCTGTGGTTGGCGGGGACTGGAATGATGTGATGGATATGGCCACAGATCGTTGGAGGGAAAGTTGGGCTCCTGAGGGTGGCTGCACCACGGAGCTGTATTCCTTAGTGACAGGGCTTGACTGGGTGGATGTATGGCGTCATTTGCACCGGGACGGCGGAGAGTTCACGTATCTCTCGGCAGTTCACGACTCCTATTCCAGAATTGACTATCTCTTTGTCCCCCGAGCGACTGTGAGCAGAGTGGAGGCGGCAGAGATTCTTCCAAGGGGTCTGTCGGACCATTCCCCAGTGGCCCTCACCACACAGATAGGGCGGAGGAGGCAACCGCTTAGGTGGCGCCTGTCGGTGTGGCACTTGAAAAATGATGACTATAGAGAACACATGTGCGACACCATAGATGAGTATCTGAGAGTAAATGTGGGGTCAGTCTCCGGAGCCGATTCAATGTGGGAGGCGATAAAGCCTACCTTGAGGGGAACGGACATATCCTGGTGTGGGGCAGCTTGCAGAACACGCAGGGAGGCGCTACTACAGGTGGAGGCGGGCATTGAAGATCTTGAGCTTGGAGGTCGAGAGGCCGGAGGCAGCCAAGCCAGGCGGCAATTGCTGTTTGGCCAACAAAATTATGCCGTGCTACTGCTGGACGAGGCCTGGCCAGCCTGGCTGGCGACGCCCAGCAGAGTATACCAGTGGGGGGACAAATCTAGCAAGATGCACCACCAATTCCGCCAGGGAGTGTATCATTCCGAGACCCCTCCAGGCATATTGGGCTCTGTAGGCGAGCCACTCACGGATCCATGGGCCCTGGCGGAGAGCTTCGCTGCCTACTATGCAGACCTATACGCCCCCAAATAATGTTTGCCAGCCATCACGATCGATCGTTTCCTGGCTGACCTCCCACCCAGGGCTCTATCGGATGTGGTGAGAGAGGAGCTGGAGCTCCCACTGGCAGACGAGGAGTTGGGAGCCGCACTAGGGGAAATTAATTCTGGGAAGGCTCCGGGGTCCAATGGGTTTCCTAGTGAATTTTCAAGTGGTATTTTTTGCAGCTGGGACCCCATTATCGCGCAAGACCGTGGCTCTCTCCCCCCGGACTGGAGGCATGCAGAGGTGGTTCTCTTTCACAAACCGGATAGGCCACCAGATCAACACGTATCATATAGACCCATATCCCTTTTAAATGTGGAGGCCAAAATCTTTGCTAAGGCCCTGGTGAATCGCCTACTGTCCAATATTGCTGCTCTGGTCCACCCCGACCAGGCTGGTTTTATGCCTCAAAGGGCAACGAGGCACAACATTAGGCGGGCGCATAAAGAAGTGGCGGCCATCCAGCGAATGGGTACACCGGCGGCGCTATTGTTAGCAGACATGGATAGGGCGTTTGACTCCCTTAGCTGTGTGTACCTCTTTGCCTTATTACATAGGCAGAACTTCGGACCGAGGTTTATATCCGATTTGACTCTTCCTTATACGGACCTCACAGCATCGGTGCAGGTATCTGGCACAGCCTTATCCGTGTTCTCTATTGGTCGGGGAACGAGACAGGGTTGCCCCCTGTCCCCATATTTATTTGCCATTGCAATGGAGTCGCTGGCCGCGTGGGTGCGAAAGGACACGCAGGTACAAGGATTTGAATGGGCTCAGGGATTGTCAAATAGAATTGCATTATACGCAGATGACGTCCTATTCTTCCTCACGAATGTGGATAGAGCGGGGCCTCGGCTCCTACGCATTATGCAAATCTTTGGGGAGACCTCTGGTTTGTATATGAACCCCCATAAATCTACGTTGTGGATGCTCGGAGGACAGGAGGGATTGGGCGCCTGGGCATCGTCGATTCAGTTGGCGACGGGAGGACTGAAATATCTGGGTGTATTTATAACGAACGTGCCCGCGGTTTCCTGGGAGCACAATCTGGACCAGTGTGGGAGCGAGTACGTGAAGATATTAAGACCTAGTCCCGTATGCCCCTGACCATCAATGGCAGATCGGCTATATTTAAGATGGTTGCGCTTCCCCGTCTTCTCTATCAGTTGCAGAACCACCCATAACCGATCCCCCCGATGGTTCCGGCAAGTAAATGCGGCTCTTGGGCAGTTCTTGTGGGACGGGGGCAAGGAGCGTGTGGCCCTGCGGACGTGCTTCTTATCTACCTATTGTGGGGGACTAACATCATCAGACATTCTGTCATATTATCAAGCATCCCACCTGCTAGTATTGAATAAATGGTGGTATGGCAATAGGGAGGATCCGGCTTACGCAGTAGAGCAGCGGCTCATGGGAGATCACTCGCTGCACAGGGTATTATACTCGGCACCGCTGCGGGGATCGTTGTCTTCGGCAACAAAGGTCGTGTTCCAGGTCTGGAGGCAGGCATTGCGTAGTACGGGGTGGTGGAACATGCTGATGCGGGAGACTCCCCTCTGGGACAACGGTCATTTACCGTAACTAGCTGCCTTGCAGGGATTCCGGGGTTGGGATCAGATAGGGATATCGGTCTTGGGGGATGTTATGAAGGGTCCAGTCTTGAAATCCTTCCAGGACCTTCAGACAGAATTTCATATGCCAAAGTCCCAATTCTTCAAGTATCTTCAATTCCGGCACGCCCTATCCCCCAGTCTGGAGGGCTTGGAGTCCGTAGCTAAGTTCAGCCCCCTGGAGGCCAAACTCTTTATGGGAGAACTCCAGGATTGTGAGATCTCCAGGATATACCAAACCCTAGTTATCCATTGATCCTCCACACTAAAGAAACTCCAGGAGGATTGGGAGGGGGATATAGGTCCCTTGGAAGAGGAGGACTGGGCAGAGGCCTTGGCTGCTCCGCGTGGGGTGGCCATAGCGGTGCGTCTGTGCCTGGTCCAATTTAAATACCTACATAGGGCCTACTACACACAAAAGCGTTTGTGGAAGGCAGGGTTGACTGCCTCTCCTGTGTGCCTTAGATGTATACGGGAGGAAGGTACGCTGTTGCACACGGTTGGCAGTGCCTCTTCCTGGATCGTTTATCAGAGGTCCTGGGTTGGGACCTTCCCCGCTCGCCGAAACTTGCCCTATTACACGTCATGGAGGTGAGAAGCGGCAACATCTACAAACGCCATTTACTACTGTTGGGTCTTACATTAGCAAAACGGGACATAGCGAGGGCGTGGAAAGGACCGAGGCCCCCTGCAGTAGCCGCATGGAAGAATGGTCTGGACTTTTGCATGGGCCTAGTAAAACCCATCGCCATTGCCAGGGGGTGTCCCAAAAACATTTTAAAGTATGGAAAAGGTGGGCAGACTATCGGGGATTGCTCCTTGAGCAGGTTCCAGTGGCACGGGACCCGCATTTATAGAGATTAGGGTTCCTCGGGGAGGATCCAGGGAGCGGGGTGGGATATGGAACTCCGGTGGATAGCTCTACTGCAATATTCAAATGGTTTTGTCAAGAGTGAGTGTGTAGTGCGATCGGGGGAAGGGGACGGGAGGGGTGGTTAGATTTTCATTGTATTATTTGTAATGTTTTACCTTGGGTATCACCATGAAAAATGTCAAAGTCAGTATTACATGCTCTGATTGTACAGACGCCTCTGGGTTACAGGGCCCTGCTGTTATTTATGTGCCATTTGACAAATAAAATTTGTTTAAAAAAAAATCTGCCAAAGACCCACATTTCAAAAAGCACATTTCTTTAACTTGTAAGCACTTCATTTATGTACAGTAAAATGAATTTCTGCATTAACTGACATTTATCAGAATTCACAGTTTCCAAATGTAAACTTTGAAACATTCATGCCTGCGATGAAGATGCTATTAGCAGGGCCACTGGAATTATGCGATTCAAGCGTTTTTCGAAAAATATTGGATTTGTCGCATTATCCACATAATCCTTCACCTGCTGCATAATCTGTAGCTTTTGACCAAAAAAAGTTTCTAGCTCAAACGAGTATAATTTACTAAAAACAGGGCGATGCATGCTCCTGCGCTCTGGAAGGCCCTTTGCAAAGGTTCAATGGTCATGTTTTGGTTTCTTAGGGCCTTATGTAGGTGGGCTGGCATTTACCACTTCATAAATACCGAATCATACCGATTCGGTATTTATGAAGTGGTAAATGCAATGTAGGTAATGAGTCGGTAAATATTACCGATTCGGAAAAATTTGGTAATTACCGAATCGGTATTTACCGATTCGGTAATGAGGCATACCTTCCCATTGATGGGAAGGTATGCCTCATTACCGAATCGGTAAATACCGATTCGGTAATGGGGGAGCACATGCAAGGGTGGCAGGGTGTCACATTGACACCCTGTTGCACCCCTGATTCGGCCATGTGTGCACATGTGGCGCACATACATGCCCTAAGGGCATGTATGTCTGCCACATTGCACACTTAAACGTGCACAAAAATGCTTTTTTTCACCTAATCGTCATTTACCACCAACCTTTAGTTGGTGGTAAATAACGAATCCCCACACCCACCACACACTCCCCCTACATCTCATTTCATGATTCGGTATTTACCGAATCGGTAAATTTACCGAATCGGTAATATTACCGATTCGGTAATTTTACCGATTCGGTAAATACCGAATCATGAAATTCTCCCCCTACATCTCAAAAGCCAAAATACCGGTCGGTAACGGTATAATTACCGAAAATCGGCCGTTACCGACCGGTATTTTGCTTCCTACATGAGGCCCTTAATGTTGTATTTAGATGTTAAATTGGTATTAATAAGTGAAATCTTTCAGAGACAGTGTTACCATGTGTAAAAATATCAAAATAATGAGGTGATACTATAAAAAAATGTGCGACATTACACCTAATAATTTGCCTTTTCTTGACGCATATTTTAGTCATCACTGAGCCATAATTTGGCCCTCCTCTGCTGCATAATTCCAGTGGCCCTGGCTAGTAGTGAACCAAGTGGCAAGTCAGTTGTCATGCAAACCCTGCTTTGAAATTTATAACATATGGAACAACAATAAATTCTATTAATACACATTAAAGTGAAGTTTTTGTAGAAGGCACATACTAAATTGACTTTTTTTTAAGGTACTTTTTAGGGCCTATAGAAGACATGGAGGCACAGTGAAATAAGGTAATCACCTAGAGTAAAACAGATTTTGTCTAGCAGGTGAACCATGTTTGAAACTAGGTTTCCTGGTTTAATGGTGCACAATTTAGTCAACAGATGAAGGGGAAGGGGCTTAGTGATTATATAAGGGCGTGGGTGTCAGAATCCACAAGAAGCCTTGGCTAAAAGTTCCAAGAGACTTCTTCGTGAGTCAGGGCTCAGCCTCTGACTCTGGCATTCAATGACTCTTCTACCTCTAGAAAAGTAACTTTCAGCATGTTTGAAAGGATGGCATTTTGTTGCAGGGTCAGCTTCAGAAACCATTGTTAGAATTGCACATGAATCCCCACTTGTCAACTGCCAATGATAAGGTGAACTACTTAGAGTGTCTAGGAATACATAATACTGCATTCACACAGCTCACACTGCACTCACATGGGTTAGCAAGGCACCCCCACTCACAAGGGCTCACTTTTTACTCTTCCCATCCACACACAATATCACACTGGTCACCAAATTCTCACACTGGTACATCACTCATCCTGCACTCTCACATTTCAACCTGTACTTAAAGAGGCATTCCATTCACTCTGCACTCACACTACTCACCCTGCACTTACACCACTCCCATTCACTCAGCACTTTCAGACCACACCTCTAACACAGCACACATTAAACTACTGACCACTTGTGAACATGCACAAATCTACAAAGCAGTCACAGAATATCTGTCCTTCCCACAGTACTAGATGTTTATTCATGTCCATCCGTAACTACAGGTACAATTTAAGAAGGTAGAGTGTACGTAGACTGTGGTATGGTATTGGAAAGGAGACTGAGCTGGGGTTGTGGGGGCTGGTGTGGGAGCCAGGATCAGTCTAAGGCTGTGGGCATCAGCCAAGATGGAGTGGTGAAAGCAGGTGAAGGATGCAGGACTGGGAGCAGCACAGCAGGGTAAAGATGAAGCACCGCAACTGTGACTGTGATACTTTAGGCTAAGGGTGTGGTACAGGTGGGGAAGAATGTACAGCTCCAGAGGCACTTGTTGGCCCTGCACAAAGACTCATTGGCCTTTTTAACAGTCACTATGAAGAAAGGTGGGACGGTCATCGGTGGCCAGAGAAGCTGGTTTTGCTTCTACTAAAGCCATGATGTAGAACAAGATCTGGGCCCTGTTAACCTGCATAGCAATAGAGCTCTGCAGGGGCTGATTTCTGAGGCGAGAGCAAGCTGAAGCTACAGCTGGTATTTAAGATGGGAGCAGTCTGTGGAGGAGCCACTGACATTGAGGAGAGTGAAGAGAGGTTGTAGGTTGATGTAGGAGGGAGTGGGATGAGACTGTTGCGATGGAGGACCACAGGCTAAGGCTGCAGTGAGAAGCACTTCTGGAGTGCAAGGAAGGTCAGGCAAAACAAACATTTTTGTTTTGAATATCACTAGTGCAAATGTGGAAGAGAAAAGCAAACAGCTTTAGATGCCACTGCATCATCACGCTGGACATAGCAACCATTTTGGATGGGAGGGAAATCCCTTGTTGGGAAGCTCTATTTCTCACTACATCTACCAGTTATTCTGCTGCTTGCACACAGATCAATATTCTTAGCTAATACTGTCACATCATTGTGGAGAGGTCTTCTTCTTGCCACGATATTGCATTAGAATGGGGTAGCCCTGATAGTTGAGGGGACACACCTCAGGAGTCAAAAGAAGTGCAACTAGCCATGCACTCTTTCTCGGTATCACCAAACATGTTCTGCCCAATCAAATGCTGTAATCAAGGTAAATAGATGGGAGGAGCCAAAGTCTCTGCTGGTTGTGTGTTTCTTAAACCTTTTTCTGCTGATCACACTTGGTATGGCAGATAGCCAGAACTAAAAAGTACATCTCAGAAGTATTGAAACACATTCAATATGGTGTTTAAAAACTAACATCATAGCACTATACATTAACTTAAGTACATTAAGGCTTCAAGAATAACACAAGGAGTACTGTCATTTGTTGTGGAGTACTGGCGATGATCCAAAAGTTAAGTGATTTTCAAAACAGTATCAGTTTTATAAAAAAAAAATGTTTTAATAATTTTTCTTCAATACCTTTAGTGTCTCTTGCACCATTCCTACCTAAACCCATTGAGTCCTTGACTCCAATTTAAAATGTAGTATTAAATAAATTACACTGACTATATAGACTTCAGTGGCATACAGTGTATAGCTGGTCACTCTGAATATATATCCTTTCTGCTGAGGGTAGATGTCAGATTCAGTTCAGGGGGCATGGGGCAAGCAGAAGCTTCTGGGTCTCAGACGTGGGGTCAGGGGTGGTTGAACTCGGATGTCCTAGAGTCTGCCTTACTTTGGCTTCCCAATCTGGTCCACGTACAACCCCTTCAGCACTTGACTCTCAATGGTAGCACTTTGGAGCATTCACACACTTCTCAGGAAGATACTGTAGGAGTATGGAAACTCAGATCACCCAGTAGAGCAATCTCAGATTGTCCAACCCAGTGCTTTATTTGGATAAGAAACATACTTAAATAGACATGCTTAAAGTGGTATACTGCTGCTGGACTACCAATTAGGCTACTGCACCTTTTGTCTTTACTATCTTCCTCTTCTCTCTTTCACATGAGTCCCTCCTCTTGTGATTCTAGGCAGGTACTTGTTAGATTTGTTTTGGGAGACATAAATCAAAGGTCAGGTACAGGTACCCCAGTTCAATGATGGTTGTGCTGTTCAGGACAGTCTATGTGGTCTGGGCATGCTGGACAGTTGCCCCTGGGCCCCATGAGCATAGGGGCTCCATGCAGACCAGAATTTAGCTCTAATTTTCTGGTAAACATTTTTGTTCCTTTGATTGGTTGTGTAGGCAGGGCCCAGTCCACTGCTTCGCCCGGGGGCTTATAATGCTGTTAGATGGCCCTGAGTACAGTCCACTTGATACAGCCTTACCACAATGCATGTTTCTATGCATTTCAGCATCAAGTGTCTCGTATCATGCCCACTTTTAGGATGAGATGGCATGGTTGCAGGAGTGGCCCTTGTTCTGGGTAGTCAAAAGCAGGCTGGGGCAGCCAGAGCTGCATCCATGAGTTCTTCGGTGAATGCACGTAATGGAATTCAGTGAGGGCTCATGGCAAGCATCAGACCTGATTCTGGGTCAATGGGACACTTACATGGATGTCACAAAAGCACATAAAGAGACATGGGATGCACTTTGTAAATGATGCAATGGTGACTGTCATGTGCACAAGTCTTGGCTACGACGGTGGCGTCTACCGTGGACTGGCGATGTCAGCCACAAGAACAGCTCTAAGTTTCAGTGGCTACTTTCACCATGAGCACAGCTCTTGATATAATCAGCACGGTTAACTGTGATTGTTCCTATTGCAGGGTCGGCTGCCTGCCCATGATTTTCTGGAGAGACTGCACCTACCCTCTCTGGACTCGTAGATTACTTTTTTGCAGTCTTCTTTCTCCAGTAGACCCTCTACACTAGAGTCTGGCAGTTTCTGGCACCACCCGGACAGTCCAGTCCCACCTGCTGCGGCTTGACAGGCTCATTCACTCTCTCAGCAGATAGGCCGGCTTTCAGGCACTTCAGGTCAGGGGTACAGCTCTTCCAGCAAGTAAAGACTCCAGTTCATATACCCTCTCCTCTGGAAAGCTCTCACACCCATCCCCAAGAAGCCCAACTTCCGGCGATCACCAACATCATGTCTTTAGCGAAACTGCTCGAGAAATGTGTTCACACACAGCTCTGCGACTACATCAAGAAATTTCAGTTGCTAGACCAACATCAATCAGGCTTTAGATCAGGTCATAGCACAGAAACAGCTCTAACTCACATTGTTGATGACGCCTTGAGAGCTCTTGACCAAGATACACCCTGTCTTCTTTGATATAGGATGGGGCTATCTGGCCCTGTCCTAAATTGGTTCTCCTCTTTCCTGCATAACTGAACACAAAGTATCAAAGTCAACCAATCTCTGGCTGCCAGCACCTCGGTTTCTTTTGGGGTGCCTCAAGGTTATGCACTTTCGCCTGCGCTCTTCAACCTATGCATGGAACCTCTAACTGCCATTCTGAATGACTCTAACATTCAGTAGCACATGTACGCAGATGACACTTAACTGTATTTGAAGATCTCCTCTCCAGATAAAATTATAACTCTTAAGGAGCGCTTCAAAAAACTCAACAATGGCTAACACATAACAATCTGTTACTTAATTCCCTCAAAACTGAATTTCTCCTGATTACCCCTCGCAACCACGAGGCCCCCACGCAAAACTGGATCAAAAAAATCTCCGCACTCAACTGCACCCCCCATATGGTGGACTCCACTTGCTCTTTAGGTGTCACCCTAGACAAATTTCTAAACATGCAAGGTCACATCAGTGCAACCATTAAGAGTGCCAACCATCAACTCAATACTCTTAGGAAAATCAAATCTTTCCTACCTCCCGAGGTCATCCAATCAGCAGTCCACTCCTTAGTTATCTCACGAGTAGAATATGGATTGGTGACCCTAGTTGGGCTTCCTAAATCTAGGTTAGCTCCGTTAAGAGCTACTCTGAACGCCTCTGCCAGACTAATCACAGGCGCCAGAAAGCATGATCATATTACACCTGACTTAATCCAGTTTAACTGGCTTCCCATTGAAGCAAGGATCCGCTTCAAGGTAGCATGTATGACACATAAAGCCATACATTTCAATAGCCCGGGTTACTTGGCAAAAACACAAGAGCTCTCCGGATCCAGGTGAAACTTAAGAAGTTCCAATACCCTACTACTGTAACCACCGAAATTCAACAAAAAAAGAACTTACAATCGCACCCTCTCAGTCCTGGCTCCAAGAATTTGGAATGCCCTTCCAACGGAGATCAGAGCCAACCCCTAGGCTGGTTCATTCAAAAAACATGTGAAATGGCTACTGTTGGAAGAACTTCATCAGCAATAGCCTCTATGTCATTTGCTAGACACTTACCTTCAGTGCTTGACAATCATTTTCACTTTGTGTGTTGAAATGTATGCTTGACAATTATTTTCACTTTGTATTTGAAATATGTACGTGACAATCATTTTTACTTGGGGTTTAAAACGTATTTTGTCGTTCTTTGGAAGTAACTCGATGAAGAAACTGCTCGCCCCATCTAGGTGTGCTTTTACTTTTTTGATCACTTGCTACCTCTTCTTCCCCTAGCACTCTCATTTACTTTATGCCTCAGGTTCCTCTCATGTTGCTTTATTGTATTGTACTTATACTGTCTCTGCACGTCAACGTCAGTTTTTCCTCTTTGTACATCACTCTGATACCCATCTGGGTCTTGTTGGTGCTTTATAAAACCTTTCAAATAAATAAATAAATAAAGCTGGCTGTCACATAAACACCCGTTCTGATTGCTGTACTGCAGTCCTCAAAGTATGCATGGTGAAAGACCTTGGACCTGGAGCAACAAAGATGTAAGTAACTCTTACTTCTATGATGTCCAAACAGATAAAGAATGTGGATTACCTGTCTGCCTTCTCAAAACAGTGTCCTCTCTAGGCTATTATCCAGACAGAACCTTTGTGTAGAGTGATGCTCTTCACAGCAGGGTAGTCTCCAACCTGAATTACTCACAATAGAGGCACAAAGAAGTGTGCAGGTTCTGCAACGGACATTTCATCAGCCACATTGAACAGTGATCAGGATGAAGACAAAAGATGGTTTTCACCTAAAAGATCTCTCTCAACCTGAACAACAGAGATGACAGTCCCACCCCAAACACCTACCAAATGACAGTACCACAGGAAAACTAACCAGCATCTCCACTCAGCAGGAGCTGCCTGAATTTTATAGGAACCTTGTCGCTTCCCTTCATTTTCAGGGATGACAGCAATACCCTTCCACTGTCTATGAAAACAATCTCACCTACATCTTGTGCACAGGAGCAGGCTAGGGGCTTCCAAAATAGGAATTTTGTTTAGTACATGCACATACTGCATGGACTACACAAGCCACAAATACAAACAATCCACTTGGATGTTCGTACTGGAATCTAGGTTACACATTGATGAAAAACTTTACACAAGTAGGGCCGGATACACAGATAGAAAGTCTGATCATGACTGTGGATTTACAAAGCACAGTATGCTGCACCACCACTGCACTTGCTTAACCCACCACAGGGGTGGTAGTCCACTGTCAGCAAAATTAGTGCACAATTGGTGCACTCCTTCAGATCACAGGAGAGTTGTATTTGTTTCAGGCACAGGGGTGATCCCCTGCACATGTTATATGAGCATGAGCCTAGAGCCAAAATAAAAAACTGGGATATAAGTTCAGAGTCAAGCACTCAGACCAGAGCAACAGGGCTGCACACCTTGCAGGGAACATTCTGAGTCCAACAGGCAATATTATATTTTTCCTAAATTATTATGGTTCATCTTACGATCTTTTCACTACATATATGTCTATTGACTCCTATAAATATGCTATTTTGTGGATACCAAACAAGTGCATATTTGTGGCTCAATATATAATCATGGATTTTAATCATTGTCCATCTCTACACAGTGCACACATGCTGGAATAGCCACACCTCACCCTCTTATTGGTGAGTAGCTTGGGTGTTTAGTGTTCTTTTCTTCACAAGAACTATGAGTTGGTAGCAAGGAAGGCTGATTGAAGCCAGTAAAGTTAACATTCCTTGTGACCTGGTGGGTGACTTGCTCAAGGAAGACCTGCCCTATGTCCTGGAGAGCTTACATACAGCCTGCAGAGCTGAGAGTAGCCACAAGCCCTTAGCACGGGGAAGAAGATTTGAATAGAGAGAGCTGTTGAGGGACCTTCAGACCTAATGAGAGGCCTTATGTTCACAAACAACAGCTTGCTAGAAGATTTCAGATGATAGAAGGTCCGCCAGCCATAATACCTGAAGTGGTAGTACATTAGAACATCCTGATTCCTTGGCAGTACAACTGAAATCCTTCTCACCACTGCCCCTTTGCTGTTTGGAGGGCAAACCTGCATTACGTCTCAACCACCAATTTCACTCTTCTTGCATCCCTTTCCCCTGCTCACTCTCAGTTCCAGAAGCTCAATACAGTTTACCAGATAACAAAACAGAAAAACATCTACAGTCAATCAACTTTAAACTCACCAAGGCTTCATCAATCCTTCATCAATGTTGCAAATGCCTGTGGACTAGCAGAATTGCCTGCAGACCCATGTCAATGACAAGGTCTGCAGCAAATGCAGTCAGAACAGACAACTCATCAATGATAGGTATTTTGTGCTTTACATAAACCCTCTGTAAACCAAACAGGCTTTGAGCCAAGATATGCTTCCAATCCCTGGCCAGTAGGAGACTGTTTTTAGTAAAAGAAATAGAACAATTGGAAGATCCACCTCAAAAGATATCTGCCAACATTCAAAGAAAATAACCTGCTTTTAGATTTCCAAAACAGATTCTAGTTTTGCAGAGGCACGGAAGCAGCATTGATTTCCACATGGAATGAATTTAAAACAACAGTGGATTGAAACTGGAGTACCTCTACACCTATTTCTTGAACTCTCCCTTGCATTTGATACTGTTCACCATCCAAGCTTCTACAGAGACTTGTCAACATCAGAGTGCCTGGCGTATAAATGAAGCAAATTGTATCTTTTCTCTGTGACATATGCCATCTCACTGCTTCCTTCATGTCAATTCCATTAATTCACATCTAATGTACCAAACATCTTTACACCCTCTTTAATATTTACCTTAGCTCTATTTTGCATCCAATCTGCTCCTTCAATCACAAGTGCTACTGTTAAGCAGATAATACATCATATTTACACATGAAAACTCATCTAACTATGATTCATACTCAACTGGACAGTATCTCAAAGCCAAATAGTGGATGATATCTATCTACTGAAAAATAAACATGTCACACGGATCAAACACCACCCATCAACAATATGCCTTAGCAATTAGACCCGCCACCAAATAACTTAGACTAAGGGGCATATTTACTAATAAAGTGATGAAGCGTGTTGTTAAGCCAAAAAGGCTAACAACACGCTCCGTCACTTTAGGAATGCAGGGCTGCACCATATTTACAAGATTATTGTGCAGCTCTGCTTAGTGCCAACGCAGGAACCCTTGTGCAAGGGTGTCTGCTATGCAGAGGAAGATTGTTTATGTGCAGGAAGGTTTTCCTTCCTGCACATAAACAATCTTTAAATGGCATTTTGTAACTTCTATGTGTGCTGCTCAAAGCAGCACACATAGAAGTTGCAAAACATCGTTTTTATAAACAATTGTTCATGTGCAGGAAGGAAAACGCTGTTTCCATGTGTGCTGCTGTTAGAAATGGGGGTCTCTAGTTGGCAGAGGTTGGTACCTTTGTCCAAATAGGGACCCTTGCTTCTAGTCAGGGTAAGGGGGATACACACTTTAGATAACCCCTGGTCTACCCCTTGGTAGCTTGGCAGAGCAGTCAGGCTTATCCCAGAGGCAATGTGTAAAGTATTTGTACCAACACTCACAGTAACACAGTGAAAACACCACAAATGGGCACCACACCAGTTTAGAAAAATAAAATATCTTTATCTAAACTTCACAAGACCAAAACGTCAAAAAATCCAACATACACTGTGAAAAATATGACTTTCAACAGGTTTCAAGAACATGTACCGTAGAAAACTATGGATGCATGACTTTTACACAGAGTACCTGCAGTTGCCTCAAAATTCACAAGGCCAAACAGCCAGAGAGTCGGAAACAAAGAGATGTGTCAAATCCTGAGACCTTGTGGAGGCAATGCGACAGTGCCGCTGCACACACAGAAAGGGTTGCGTGGATTCCGGTCTGTATGGGGAGTGATGCGCTGATACTTCATGACGGTTTTGGTCCGCAGGTGATGCGTCAGGAAAACTTCCCACACAGGTCTGCTGATCTCAGCAGGCCACCATGCCCGTGATTTTTGCGATTCCTAGGGGGTCGCAAATTGCGACCTACCGCATTATTATTCATGAGGTAGGTCATTTGCAACCCCATAGGAATCACAAAAGATGTACTATACACCTTCATACATGGCATTTTTGTGATTCTCTAATTGCGAATCCTTGTGATTCGCAATTAGGGAATCGCAAATAATTATCTTGATACATCTGGCCCTATGCCCCTAAGTGAGCGATCTAGGGATAGATACATACTCCAGTCTGTCACTCATATTTACATTGTGTTTGTCTAAAACATTTAAATTGCAGTTTCGCACTTCTTTTCTTCATATTGGCTATAAAGATATATCTGCCTACATTGCTTGAAATGCTTGTCCTGTCCACTGACTGAAGAGTTAGCACCCCTCCAAAAGTCGGGTCTTGTGGCGCCCCTGCAAACACGTCAGCATTTTAGAAGAGTAAAGAGGGAGATTCTAAAACAATTATCGGGAGAATGCATTTCTCTAATTGACTTGTATTAAAGTAGGGAGAACAAAGCAAACACTAAGATTTGATGGACGGAGCGCTGAAACATTTCCGACACTCACCCCCAGTCACAGATCTGGGTTTATCCATCATCGTTCTCTAGCTCGCTTCGCCACCCCAGTTCAGACCCAGCTATATGCAAATCAGTCTTGACCCTGTGCCTCATGGGAACAGTCCAGCCCGAACTGCCAACTTTTTGCATTAGTGAACTAAAAGTCAAGCAATTTGTCATGTAAACCCTAAACATGACCTACATTCTTATTATAGATTGAGTAACATTTTACTATATTAAATGAAAGATGAAAGTTTTTTGTACACAGCACATCCTGAACTCAAGTACTTATATGTGCTCTCATATGTGATAAAAACAAAAAACGAGGCTGTATGAAATAAAATATTTGCCTAGCATCACACAATTTGGACAAGCAGGGAAGCCGGTATTGATTCCAAGTTATCTGGTTTCATATTTGCAAATTTAACCACCAGACATATATCTCTGTCTCTCTGTCTGTCTCTTTCTCTCTCCTTATCTCTCTCCAATTTTACATCAAAGGTCACTGCTTTATCTTTTCTTCATGCCAGAAACAATATAACACAGACATAGAAGACCCGAATCTGGGACACCAAACCCAACTACCAAGCCAAGAATGCATATTTTTGGGGAGAGGGGAAGGGCTCACACCCCAAACAATAAAAGACCAATGAATGGGAGACGGAGTGTTTGGCTTGAAGATCACATGAACCAAAAGGTGAATGATAATTGTGGAATTTGAACATCACTTGCTACTAGAGTAACTTTAATCTAACATCAATGTACAATTATTGTCCAGTCAGTGCTTTTTCTTATAACAAGGAAAATTCTTTATTACACACATACTACTAAGCACTATGCATTATTTAAAAATATGTATATTTAGGTAGATGGAAATACCTGTGATGATACCCTCAAACAGTTCATATCTCCAGCAAGACCTGAATCACAGAAACACATTATCCAAAGATGAAAAGGAAGCAAAACTGATTTAGCCCTATATTTTGTCACAATCTAGATTGACAGGTGCTGGTTCAGTCGGAAAAATTTGAGTGCGTCTGTACTACCATACATATTGCAACTGCTGCCATTAGTCCCAGCACTCATAGTGTTGTTACCAGTACATCTAATGGTGGTAGTGCACAATATAGGGCACATACGATAGTGATAGCATAAAACAATATCACAACTCATTGTTCTCTGCTGTTTACCTGTCTTTACAGTGCAAACATCCCTTTAGCCAAGTTATGCGTGTACATCATCCTGTTTCCTGACATATATTTTTCACTCTTGACGTGTATTGGTTTGAGCTATTCTGAGTGTTCACCTAGTAGACAAAGAGATGAGTATCCGTCTCTGTTATGTCGGTGTAGCATCAATGCAGGAACTGCTGAGTGCAGGCTGGGGAGAGTGCTGGGCCCCGCAGCCTTTGTGTCACAGGGTGCACCCAACCCTTCAGCGGGCACCCCCAGTCCTTCAGGTGGCCCAGTTGAGCCCAAGGCTAGTGAATATCTGTGAAATAGGTGAGACTCAGAAGCCCCTCATCACA
Source organism: Triturus cristatus (assembly GCF_964204655.1). NCBI lineage: Eukaryota > Metazoa > Chordata > Amphibia > Caudata > Salamandridae > Triturus > Triturus cristatus. Next base: position 781,146,344 of record NC_140580.1, read on the forward strand.
TTCTGCAAGGGGCCTCATTATTTTGTGTTATGCAGCTGAGTGAGGAGAATTGAAATCTTCTTAGAGACACTGTGTGGCATATTTATGAGCCCCTTGTGCTGCCAGAGGCTCACTTTCTGTGGCCCTCTGGTGGCACAAACTACAAAATCATATTTATGAGGTCACCCAAAGTCACTTTGTGTGGCTTGGAATGGCCTCATAGATGTGGAATAAGGCAAGGCAGCGCAAGTCGCTGCGATGCCATACTCTGACCTAGGGAGGCATTCTATGGGTGTTGTGGTGGTTGTACCCGAGCAACACCAATTGATATTGAGGCTTCCCCAGATTTACAAAACAATGTAATCCTGGGGATGTGCCAAAACCTTATGCCTCCCCATGAGCAACAAGGAGAAATAACTTTATTTCTCCTCATGTTTTTCCTCTTTCTGTGTGTACTGCATTCATACACAGAAAGAGGAAAAATCCTCTCAAGATTGTTTTTGTGCAGGAAGGTTCCCATTCCTGGCCACAAACTATCCTACCGATAGCACAGGCACCCTTGCACCATGGTGCAAGGGTGCTTGCTTTGGCGCTAGGCTGCTGAAACGGCACCAGCACAGGGGGAAAGGACAGGAATGCACCGTATTGGATAAACACGGTGCATTCCTGCCCTTTCACTTTGAGTAGAGCAGTGCAGCAAGGTGACTTGCTGCGCTGCCCTACTCCAAAACCCCAGAAATAAGGCCCTGTGTGTGTTAGAAAGGGGACAGGATTAGCATATTCTTGAAAGAATTAAGCATCTAATCACACAGAAAATATTTTCATAAATACAATATGTTTAATCTACTGAATGATTCCAGTACGTGTGTGTGCGTGTGTGCGTGCGTGTGTGTGCGTGCGTGTGCACGAGCACGCGCATTTAGGCCGGGCTCATTTGCACAATTCTACAAGAAAATGGTTTACTTACAGTGGTAGCTTGTGAGCTCATTCTCATGTAACAAGATCAAAACACAATGTTCTGTCTGTTCCTTGACTGAAAGCACTGAATTAATAAAGAGGCTGTAAATTATGCTGGATGGAGCTTGTTGCCTAGAAACATGAAAAATTATATGAAATATACAACTTTTAAATGTCAAGCTAATGAGCCACTGGTTGAATCATGAAATTGTTTTTTAATTTTTAATTTGATTTGGAGAGAATAATTGACTAAGTACAATATGTATTCATTGTTTAAATACATTCCTCGCCTTAAATGGCTATACGGATGAATGAGATTTTTACATTATTTAATAATAAATCAGACACAGCAGTTGCAATATTTATTTATGCAATTATGACTCAAATTAATTTAAATTGTGCAAAGCAGAAGAGGACAAGACAGTCAACTAAACGGATTAGGCTACATTGCAGAATAAGGATGTCTGAACAACCGGGGCCTTTCTAATTTCTTTATGCGATTTGTCATCCTTGCAATTGCTTTTCGCAAAAGTTGTCATAACACAGAATAAGCACCTCATCCCGCAGTAACTATTTTATTATTCAGTCTCTTCTTCGTCAGTTTAATTACTTGCCAAACAGGCATAACTTTCTTTGCAAAAAAAATATATGCAATAAAGCAAACTCAAAAAACAAAGAATGTTTAGCAATAATATATTCTGATTCATTAAAATGTTCTATTTCTGGTCTGGCCTGTATTTTTAAGTACTTGTTTTCCTCAGTTCTCACTGTAGACGAATAGTCATGTCTCTTTATGTTGATATGTTGGCTAAGTGTCTTGTTGCTATGTGTAGCGCTCAGGTGCTAGGTTTGTGCTTTATTAAATCGCCCCCAAGAAATAAATCATTATAATTTATTCCATCATAGTCTCCTACAGATTTGTTTGGACTTTGTTGCTGATCCTCTTACACGAACTTCTTCTTGCATGTGCCTACGTTTACAATTTTTCTATGGTTAAATCAAGGACACAATTGTATTTTTTCTTTCCTGCTCAATATTTGTTTAATCCTTTTGGAATGTTCGATGATGCTAAAGGGCTTTCAAAGTCCAGGTTTCAAAATTATCGAGAGTAAAAAGCTGAAGATTTCAGGGCTTTATTAAAAGCCAGGCTTTCCGTGATTTCTTCCAAAAGAAGAGGAAGGCTGCTTGAAAAGGCCAGGACTCTCATTGTGATGATTCTATACTCCCTTTTTGGATTACTAATTGTATTGACTATAAATACAAAACAAAAACACGAAATGTTGAGCATCACTGAGAAATTTCGGGTTACTAGCCGGTTCCTAAACTTTATTCGGCTAGTTGAAACACCCATAAAAGTACATAAACATAAATAATCCTAAGAAAAATTACATTTTGTTAAAATACATCCATTTTATATCCATTAAATAACACGCATTTGCAATGCAATAGGTCTTGCATTTGCAAGAGTTTAAGCTATTAGCATTGTAAATGATAATGCCTTTTATTTATGTGGTTTGATAATTAACACATAAATAAAAGGTATTGTCATTTACAACGCAAATAGTTCAAGGTTGTACGATGGTACAACGTAGGCAATTACTTTGCATGCCTTTGACACGCACTTTTTAGCATGAATGTTTCTACCGCGAATATGCATTTAAAACGCATGCCAATACCACGCATTGTTTTTATAGTTATAAACAATGTATTTGTGGGGGGAGACCCCCCACCCCACCCAACTTACCTGAAATGCGTGTTTTTGGCATGCGTTGTAAATGCATATTTGCGGTAAAAATATGCGTGCTAAAAATGCGTGCTAAAGGCTGTTTCCCATAGCTCAACCTCTTATAAATGCGAGACCTCGGCCGCCATTGTCCCGGGCTGCTTGGAAAGTGAAAGCGCGCATGGCACACTGAATGTTGCAGGAAAGCATGTTGTGTCTGCAGTAGGAGAAACGCATTAAAGAAAATAGTGCTGGCAGACTAAATAAGACGTAATGTATAACAACCGAAGTAAAAGGGCCAGTACTCACGGAGGTTACAAATGAAGACAAGGCGGTACTAAAGAGGGACTAGCAAGCCTATTAACAAATCTTAAGCCAGCATTTACGAAGGACAATGACACAAGCCAATGAAAAATATGGGCGGAGAGTGGGCGGGGCTGCAAGTATACACTCGAATACAGCATGCCTCGCAGAGCAGCGCATGCGCTTGTAAGGCTTGACCTAAAAACCATACAAAAAAAAATGTAAGGTCAGGAGCTAGCTAATATAAAGACTTTTCCTTATATGAATAACTTTCAGAATAAAAAGGGCCACACTGTAACACACAGGTTTGCATAGTGCAATCAAGTATTTCAGTTTCATACGAACTGATGTTACGTCTAACATTAATAGGTTTTAGATAGAAACTCCTAAAATACTGATAAAATATACAGAACAATAAAAGTGTGTCGTGCTTTGCTTACTTCGTCCATCACATGGACATGGGGTCTGGCCTGATAGACAAAACTTCCTGGTTGGAAAACCCACTAAGTGGTGCACAATGACGCTTCTCAGTCTCACCAAGACAAAACAGTGTTGCATACTAGTTACACTAGATAGATAATCGGAACCACCCTCCTCAATCTCATTTGACATATAAAAAATTACCCAGGTTTTTGTAGTATTAGCAGCCAATCACTGTCCGATTCTATATTGAAAAAAAGTATTTTTAATAGTCCTCTTAGTCCAAGATCTGACCATGTGGGCACATTAGACTGCATACTAAAGCAGAAGTTAATATACGATAACCATGGGCTACTCGAAGCCTTATCCAAGGCAAATCAATCTCAGATAATAGATCTCAATCAATCAATCAATCATATAATTTGTAAAGCGCACTACATACCCGGGAGGGTTTCAAGGCGCTGGGGGGGGGGGGAGGGGGGGGGTGGGGGGGGGGGAGGTTGTAGCTGCTACTGGTCGAAGAGCCAGTAGCAGTAGATCTAGTAAAACTAACATCCTCTTTTGCCCATAGTGATAGCCATATTAGCAAATGTCTTATCAAAATAGAGGCATGCTGCTGCAGGTTACACACTTATAATTGCAATTCACATAATACACTTCTAATGCTCCAACAGCTATTGAACTGACAAAACAGCATAAATGTACTGCAACTTAGTCTTGGCGTAAGTGAAGCAGCACACATGGCCAACCATTGGTCCTGCAAAATAATCCAATTGAAATTAAATAACAAGACAGGACATAAACATAACACATATGGATACATATCAATTAAAATAAACGAACATATCATTTTAAAATAGACTTTATTGAAATTATTTTTACGTTTATTATTAAATGCTAATTTTTAGTATACATAATACCTTTTAGATCACAAATAAAACATTTAATATCTTTCATCTGCGCTTGTCACACATTCAACAGCACAAATAATCCTGTAAATGGTGGGGGAGTTAAAATTAACATTATTTAATTAAAACATAATTTAAATAATAAAATGTAATAACATGTTATGTTTTAGTGAAGGTGTGTTGTCCCTTTTTGCTGTGGTAGATGTAGTTAAATGTGAGTTATGGAAACATGTTTTAATACTTTTAATTTATAATTAAGTAATTCTTAGTTTTATAAATGTATTATTTATTTTCTTACAAATCCCTATTACTTTGTGCAGGGATAGCTGTGTGCCAGGTGAGGAGAACTGGTGTAAATCTCCACTTGGAAAGGTGAATTCCATCCATTTCCAGATCCAAAGGTAGGTTTAGATATGGACGTGAGGAGTTGTACACATTTGAACTTACCTTTGTAAATAAGGCCCATTCAAACTTTTCTTTGTCAATAGGATCCTTTGTATATAGGTCTCTCCTAGAGATAGCTGTGGCTTTCTTTTAGAGACCTAATTTGCCATGCACATTCGTATGTATGCATGAAAATAGTACAGAAGAGTGTGCAATGCCTGCTGTATTTTTATTTTACCGGCCCTTCACTCATGCTAGGTATAGCATGAGAGCAGCATCTGGATTGGGTGGGGAGCCTGTGCTTTGCGGCCCATGTAATCATGGGTGGTTCCATTGACACATCATTAAATAAGATATGCCAGGGTATCTACCTTTATACTACATGTCCTGGGGTGGATTGCGGATATTTGACATGTGTAATGAATGGAGTATAGAGTGCGAACAAGATCCTTGCGGATATCAGAGCGCTTTACATAACAAACAACTGTAAGTTTAGACAAACAATAATGTGCAGGTCACCATCATATAATAACAACATTTCATGCAAGAGATCATAGGAGGAATAATCATGGTAATGTATTATATAACAGGCTCTAAAGATAGCCGCGGCCTGTGGAGGGAGACCGTGGGGCGGTATGGCGGGGCGGGGGAGGGGCAGGGTGGGGGGTTCTAAAAACCGGAATATGGATAATTGCAGGTAAGTAAACAATTAACTAAATAAAACGAATTTCGTAGCACGCGCTGCATCGCATTTTGCCGAGTCTGACACATTTTGCTCCATTTGGTAGTGCCCGTTATTGCGTAGATGAAAGTGATCCATACAAGAGTTACTCAAAGTACACAATCTAGTATTCAGTCACTTTCAAACAAAAAGAATATTATATTCATTCTGACAAATCCGTTGAGTAAATATTGCTCAATGTCGTTTATTCTAGTGTTAAATATTGTATTGAGTTTTGTAACATAACATTAACACATACAAAAATTTCAGCAAAATAGTCATGCTACTTACTGTACATTTGAATTGATACTGAAGAAAGTGTTATTCAATACTATTCATTTAGTTTATTCTGGGCTGACATTCAGGGAAAAAAAAAGTCGGCCAGTGAATGAATTCCATACCTACAGCTTTTGTGTGAACTCTGTGGTGCAATACTTTCCAAAGAGACTTCAAGGGGTTTTGAGGTGTGCAAATCGCCTTGGAATGATAAATTTTCTCCTCCTGAGTATTGCAGTAGGTAGCCTGTATGTATGTTGTACTCTGTCCCCATCATGGTCGCGCTGATTTTAAAAAGGTGATTTTCACAGATCAAAACATGTTATTAAGGGGGTCTTTGTAAAATATATTGGCAGTAGCCTGTGCAAACAAGGGCTAAGCTGGAAGCCGTGTAGAATACGTGAGCTAAGGGTGGGGGATATTAACACTTTAATGCTACGTTCCTATCAATTTTCAGTTTAGAAAATGGAAAGAAATTGTTCTTTCGTGAATGAATCACACCTGTAAGTCTTGCAACACAGCCGCAGATACTTTCCATTGGATTAACCCGGCTCTCGCTGCACGACGCACGCTAGGTGGTGATTGGTGAACATTAGGGTGTGTCAAAGAACAAGTCCGCTAGCCATACAGGCGCAATAAAGGAACTGTAGTGCACATCATCTGAAAGTGATGCCTCCAGGCGCTTGAAACACGGGTGCCATTGTTCCGTAATTCCGTTGCATTTATTGGCTTTGCAATGATGAAGGGCCGAGTGGGCGCTTCCCGGACTCGTTTCTGCGACCTGCATGTTTCTGTGGGGGCGCTCAGCCCACTGAGGTATATCGGTGGATTCATGCCCAAACGTTTCCGACTTTCGTTCTCCGTATAGACAACTAGAGTAGACTAACTAGGCATGCTACTCCATTTATATGCACGAAGTCTTCCATCAACCCATAAAGTTCTGCTTTACAACAAGTGAAGCTAAGTGTAGAAGACCAGCATTTGCAAACATGGAGGGCAGCATAAATGGGCAACATGAACAGGCTTGGGAACCTCCTGGCATTTCCACTCAGAGTACAAATCGCGCTGCGAGAGCCCCCTTCCTCCGTGCACCCTCCAGGAGCAATAACAGGAGCGCGCCTCGAGGCGGAGCTGGTGGGCGCTGTATGTGGGCAGACGGGCCTCTGCTGCTGGCTCCTTGTTGGGTTCAGTTACCTTACTTCATGATCCGACCTCGAGCAAGCGGTTCCAGCTTGGAAATAAATGGCTCATACACGACGTGGGAGTTGCTTCTCTGTCGCTTGTTCCTGCAGATGCTTGAATAAATCACAGTTTGAACTTACGTTGTGTGGCCCCGGCCTCAGTGCTGATCACTGCTCACATGGACTCTGCACTGTGCTTGGTGCCTTCGAGTCATCATAGGACAGTAAGAATATCACACGTATTTGCAAAGCTGTGTCTTGTGATTAATTCATCACACAGCACAATTATACAACATCTGACATTGGGGTATCACGGTGAATGAGGGGCGCTAAGACGGGGGACATGGGGTAGTGACTGAGTAGAGATGGCGGGAGGGAAGGAGAAGGAAGCCTGGGGTCACCGGGCTAAAGAGAGGCCAGGGTAGCAGTTCTAAGGGGCAGTAGGTTGGAAAAGATGGGGCACGCAGGAAGTAGGGATGTGGGTTAGCAGGGCGAAGAGGTAGGAAGTGGCGATGGACCTGACGCCGGGGTAGGGAAAGGGTTAACTGCTGTGAGCTTTGTACATGCTAGAGTCCAAAGGGCTTGGAAGCAACCAGTTTAGTTGTTTGTTAAATAAAAAACATCTGTGAGTGAGGTACTCAGAAATGCATTGTATCCCGAAAGTCTGTTATGAAGCTCTGTGGTTATACTGAATAAGCAGCTACCTGTGTTATATGACATCTCTTTATTAATGTTATAACTGTACTTTCACAATTGCTTTATTAACCTTCCTGCTTTCTCAAATTTGCTTGAAAATGCACCATTTTTCTTCTCTTTTTTCAAAATTTTCTCGGGGGGAGAACTCCCTTGAACCCCTCTTATGGTGGTTCGGGATCGCTCGCAACGGTGCAGTATACCAATCATTTTACGCCTCACCACTTTCAAATGTCACCAGCCGCCCCTGGTTATAATAAAATCATTGATAGTTATAAATATACAAATATTTAAAAACCACAATTGATTTCAATATAATAAATAAATTAATAAATGCATAAAATGCAATGTCACAATACAAGCATTATGTTGTGACCTGATTCATGACGTCAAGTGTCGTTTTTACACCAGTTGGTATGTATACATTTTTTCTTCCTTAGTAGGATAGAGTATGTGCAAACGAGGCTTTGTCAATAGATCTTATTATTGGGTTAATATTGCCTAATAGTGGTCATGATTATAATGCCCAAGCCTTAAACTCCTAATTCTAATAATTGCAATATTTTTATAAAATTACATGTGTCTATTTGATTGTGACTGTGTTTCAATGTGCATATAAACCCTAAAAATGACTAAAACCCATAAAAACGACTGTTATAAAAGGGAAAAGGGAGGTAATTACTTAAATCTTGGCATTTTAAATTTATTTGTGCTGATATGTATTACTGATTTATTTTAATTTAAAACTCTTTAATTGTACAACATTTATTATAGGCATGTTTACAGATCCTCCGTTCCGTTGAGACCCGCTGGTTGTTTGCTATCCAGTTCCTAAAATATATCTGGTTTCTAATTTCCTAAGGGCTTTTTCTCTATTGCCTCCTCTTTTGTTGTGAGGTACGCAGTCAATTAGGAAATATTTTAGATCTTTTGAGTCTCCATCGTGTGACTCTTCAAAATGGTGTGCCACAGGGTAAGTCTGATCTTTGTTTTTTATGGCTCTTATGTCCTGGAGTATCCTCTTGTGGCCTTGGAGAACCGTGCTCCCAACATATTGTAGGCCACACGGACATTCCAATACACATAAATTACATATTCTGTTTTGCATGTCAAATTTCTGTATATGGATTTTTCTTTATCACTGAAAGGTGTTTTATAGGAAGATTTATTCTCCCCATGTTGACATGCTTTACATGATGTACATTTGAAAAAACCCTTTCTTTGGTTTAACCAGGTAGTTTTGTTGCAATTCCATGGGTCATTATGGACCAATTCGTCCCTCATCGAAGGCCCTTTACTATATGTAATTTCTGGTCTGCCTGATAATGAATGGCCTATAATAAGATCACTCAGTACGAGGGGCCAATTTTTCTTAATGATGTTGTTGATAAATTTGGCTTGTTTACTATATTCAATTATGAATCTAAACGTTTCTGCAGTTTGCGTAGATTCTTGTTGGTTATTCGTTATATTGGTAGTGTTGGCCCTTGTCTGTATGGTTAGAAGGCTATCTCTGCTAATTTTGTTGCTTCTTTTTATAGCTTTAGCGATTGTTTTCTTGGAGTATCCTCTCCCGAGAAATCGTTTTTGACTTGCTGCCTGAGCAATCTGTAGGTCTTCATCATTACTACTTATGCGTTTTAGTCTGAGCATTTCACCATATGGTATACTTAGTATAAGATGTTGGGGGTGAGCGCTGGTAGCATGCAGGATAGCATTTCCAGCAGTTTTCTTGTGGTATAATCTTGTGGCAATTTCTCTGTCTTTAATATAAACCTGTACATCTAAGAATTCGACTGCCTGATCACTTGTATTAGCCATGAACTCTAAATTCAGGTTGTTGGAATTAAGGTCTTTGATGAATCTTTCTGCCTCTGGCCGGGTCCCCAGCCAGATGATAAAAAGATCATCAATATATCTTAGCCAAACTTTGATGTTTGTATTGACTATTCTTGTATATTCCTTGAGGAGGACCAGCTCCTCCCACCAGCCCATGTGAAGACATGCGTTGCTGGGGGAGAAGCTGGCCCCCATTCGCAACACCTCATAATTGCTGATACAACATATTTCGATACATAAAGATATTATTATTCAAACAGAACTCTGTCATATCTCTAAGCATTTTGCTGTGGTGTAAACATTCTGGTGATCTCTGGTCAAGGTAATATTGCAATGCCTTCATTCCATCCTTGTGATTGATTGAAGTATATAGCGAGGAGACGTCCAATGTAATTAAGAGATAATCCTTATTCCATTTACAGTCCTTAATTTTGGATAAGAAGTCTCCTGTATAACGAATATAGGATGGTAGATGTTGCACAAAGTCCTGGAGGAAATAGTCCACATATATTGAAGTTCGTTCTAGGAGACTGTTTCTTGCCGAAATGATTGGCCTACCAGGTGGATTTTTGGGATCTTTGTGTATTTTGGGAATAAAATACATAATGGGTGTTACAAGATGATCATTTTGCAAGTATAGATATTCTTCTTGTGTCAATAACCCTCCATTTTTCCAAGCAATTAATTTCATCCTATAGATGTTATAGGTATTCCTCTTCCACAGTCCAACACTTTCCTTACTTTTGCTTATTGCCTAAGTTGGAGTGGAAATATTAAATCTGACTTTCCCTACTGTTCGTCAGGTTGGAGCAGGAGTATATATATATATATATGTATGTAGAGAGCGAGAGAGAGAGAGAGAGAGAGAGAGAGAGAGAGAGACACATTGCTACGCTGTTGCATAGACATAATTGACTCCACCACATCGGTACTGGGGTCCGTGGTGTGGGTATTCTTTATCATAAATGTTCAAAACAGTCTAGTAATCCACAGAAGACGGCACTCCATTGCATACGGCCCATTTGTTATGGTAAAGTTTTCGCTCTGCACCCAAAATAAACTGGTGTTCATGCTATAGAGTGTTATTTTCTGTGGATTGATCAGTAGCCTGTTTGGAACATATAGATAGATAGATAGATAGATAGATAGATAGATAGATAGATAGATAGATAGATAGATAGATAGATAGATAGATAGATAGATAGATAGATAGATAGATAGATAGATAGATAGATAGATAGATAGATAGATAGATAGATAGATAGATAGATAGATAGATAGATAGATAGATAGATAGATAGATAGATAGATAGATCCCAAATCCAAAACGAATTTGCGGCCCCTTCAGGTGATTTCTGTCAAAACCCTGTGCTTATTTCACCAACTCATGACGCGTTCCAGTCCCATCTGCAACCTTGATCCCATACATGGCTGTGCGTCACTTCCTTGTTTAAACTGCAAAGTGTGCAAACAAAAAGAGGGCATAGTACTGTAGCCCAAACAACCGCCATCTTTAAAATTGTAAATGTAATGGAAGAGTTTGTAAAGGCCAATTCAAGTAATAAACAATATAGACTATGTTAAGCCCTAGTGGCCACCTTCATTCTTGGAATCCATCAAATAATTTAAATTTCTTACAGAAAATATCATCTAAAACAGCTTACAAAGTAAACTTGTGGGTTGACAACACAAAAGCCATAAAGCTGCGCAATTACTGGATAAATGTCTGTAAAATATCTAACTGTGTCTCGCTGGTCCTCTGAATGAATACGTAAAAAATACATTTCTGTAATCCTTTAAATGCAGTGCAAGCCCCAATAAGATACTTATGTGGGCATCATATGTAATAACCACAGATTCGATGATCTTCAAATCAGACCAATCAAACTCCTATGTGTTCAAAAGACCATTCTAAACACTGACCCAAGAACACTATGTCCAAAATTTATAAACAGACAAAGTAAAGTCTTATCATCAATCCTGTGTTGAAAATCCAAGAAGAAATGGGTAAGGAGTACCTGCCCAAATGCTTTACCGCCTCTCATGCAACGATTGGAATTAGCTTGGTTGAGAGTCCGTTCCTCCTCTCCTGTACAATAAAAGAAGAGACAAGTTTGCAATTAAAAACAGAACTAAACATGTGCTGAACATGATGCCCATTGCTGATCACCATAAGCAGACTTTTTCAATCTCCAAATGGATATTCTTCTCATCAATTCTCTGTTTCCTCCAATGTTATCATATGGAATTTGTTCAATGGCAATGAAACTTAGTAGATTGCTATCACTATAGTGTGCTTCACTGAAATGTCTGGATATGGGATAGTGCCTATCATTATAGTCAATTGGGCTCATGTGCTCAATAATCCTTATCTTAACCGGGTGCATGGTGCTTCCATCATATGTCTTGTAACAGGAACAGACTAATTTATAGATGACAAATTTAGAACTACAAGTCAGGAATTGTTTTATTTCCATGAATCCCTTTCCTATGGTACAGAATAGCTTTTTACCCTATTTAGGGTGGGCTTTTTTCATGCTCACAACTGTCATGCAAGGCTGGGAAAAACCAAGAATGTCCTCATGTGCTGAGAGACAACTATGGGCTATGGGCATTGATGTTCTTTGTTTTCCAGAAACAAATCCCGGCTTTGGGGTTTGTTTCTGAAAAACCAAGAAATGTTGACGGACCTACCATGGCATGGCAGACCATCCAGCACTGCACAGTTGGTTAAACATTTTTCAAACTGAGGTAGCATGGTGTCCAAAATAACAATGGACTGGGATGCGGCCGGGGCAATTACTGGTGCTTTAGATTAATTTGAGCACTCCATCTAGCCATCACTTTTCTGTATTCTTCAGTGTGATGCACTAAGTAGCACAAGCTCTAGTTATCCCTCATGGGGAGTACGGAAGTGTTTCCTTATGTGGCCTCCCAAAAGCTGCTACAGCCCCTCTAAGAGCGACTATCAACGCGGCAGCTAGACTCATCACTGGCTCGAAAAGAAATTCTCACATCTCTCCTGACCTAAAATCCCTGAATTGGCTACCATTTGAAGCTAGAATCCATCTAAAAGTTGCGTGTATGACTCATAAAGCCCTACATCATAACACTCCCAGCTACCTAGCACAGAAACTGACGATCTCTGGTGGTCTAAGGTCCTCTAGCAATGTTGAAAAACTTCTACTGAAACCACAAAGGTTCAACAAGAAGAAAACTTACAAACGATCCTTCTCAGGGATGGCGCCCAAAATCTGGAACTCTCTTCCCCCTGAAACCAGACTGAATGCCTCTGCCGCTTCGTTCAAAAGAGAAGTTAAAGCGTTGCTCATGGTAAAATTTACATGAGTACCATCTAGTCAGGCCTGAGTTCTTTAGAGCCTGTTATATAATACATTACCATGATTATTCCTCCTATGATCTCTTGCACGAAATGTTGTTATTATATGATGGTGACCTGCACATTATTGTTTGTCTAAACTTACAGTTGTTTGTTATGTAAAGCACTCTGATATCCGCAAGGATCTTGTTCACGCTCTATAAGACTTTCTAAATAAATAAATGTATGCCTAGATGTGGGTCCTCTGCACACTGTGCTACTGGAACCAAGCTACACTTTGCTGATGAGCTCTGATAAGGGCAAAACCAGTTCTGGGTTGCTTGATTTTTGGGATGGCCTGGCCTGGCAGTTCAGACTGCACTGTACCCATTTGAGCAGGGTCAAGAATGAGTTGCACATGGTAGGGTGCAAACTGAGGTGGCATGGTGTGCAAAATATCAATGGACTGGGATGCAGCCCTTAGTAATTACAGGTTGAGATTAATTCCAATATCCCATCCATCGCTTTGTTGTATACTTCAAAGGACCAATTTGGGCACACAACAGCAGAAAATCAACACTGTTCAGGTGACAAGCCATACAGTAGATGAGGCCTGCAAGAAGTGATACCACCTATGGCCTCAAGAGAAAGAGAGGCTAGCCACCAGAAAGCTGGAGCCAAAGGAGCAGGCGAGGCACTAAGCACCTACCAACCACCATGTAGGAATTCATGAAAAAAAATGCCATTTCACCATACTGCTAAGTCCTGCTAGCTAATTCTTGATGTTGAGCCAATGCTTTAAGTTCTCTGCTCTAATTGCTTCTTTGAAGCCCGTATTTTAATATCAACATCCCACCTCTTGTTTTTAAAAATCGCCGTTTCCTTATAGCGCTACTTGCACATAAATGTATTTTTAACATTGCTATTTGCACAAATATACTTGGAAACTGTCTTTTGCACACGAGTACTTGCCGTGACCGGTAGCTCCTCCCCGTTCCACCGCGGGTGCAGTCCCGATTGATGTGGAGGGAGACTGCTACTTCCGGTGCTCAGGAGTTGTTGCTCTTGTTGTTGGACCTGTCATACGCTTAAAACGGATGCCCTGGCTAACGCGCAGCGGACGCGCGTAGCGGGCGCGCCAAAGGCAAGCCTAGGGCGCGCCAAAGGCAAGCCCGTCTGCGCCCGTCCGCGACCAGACCGCGGCCAGGGCCAGGCATGCTGCTTGTAGTGGCACATACAAGGAGAGGACCGTGTGGTCGCGAGTTGAACTGTGGAGGCTTAATACAGAGGTTGCGTGTTGCACTCACAGGTTTGACCCAAGTGCCGATCTCCTCGAGCACACATGCGAGACGTGTGGGGTATCGTGGGGTGGGCGGGGCAATGGAGAGGAGAAGGGGCTCTGTAAGTCAAGACCGCTCGGTAATAGTAGTCTAAGAGTTGGGTTGTTGAATTGCAGATCCCTCTCAAAGCATGCCAACGATATCTGGCTGCTACTGGAGGATCATGAGTGGGATGCCCTATTTTTGACTGAAACCTGGCTGAGCGATGACAATATGACTGCAATAGCCTTGGCAGTACCCCTGGGCTATACAATGTGTCTCGCTAATCGAGAGGGTGGAAAAAGAGGGGGAGGAGTAGCTGCTATATTTAAAGAGCAGTTCACATTAACATCCTCTGCCCCCACTCTGATCGCGGGTCTGGAAGGATTACACTTCTGCATTCAGGTGGGCGCTCAGATCTCCTTAGCAGGGCTAGTTATTTACCGCCCCCCTGGTGGGAATGATTCTAATCTTATAGCTCTGTTGGACGTGATAGTGCAGAGCTCCCTCCTCCATCCTTATTGTCTTGTAGTGGGGGACTTCAATATCCATATGGATAGAACGGACTGCGCCCAAGCAGAGATATTAAGAGCCACTCTAGATGCGGCCAAGCTGAGATTAATCAATGAGGGTCCCACACATAGAGCGGGTCATACACTCGATCTCATCCTCTCCAATATCGAAAAGGTGAGGATGGAGGGGACTCTGCCTTTACTTTGGTCAGATCACCTGCTTCTGCCTTTCACAATAAATTTGGCGGCTGACAGACCAGCGCCAAGCAAGCGAGTTTTTATGAGAAGACAATGGAGGAAACTAGTCCCTGCCGTTATGGGCCCAGTGTTGGCTCAGAACAAACCTACTTTAACCCTGAATGCCAACACTGACGCTCTGCGGTTTCATCACTGGATTGGGAACATGTTATCATCCATTGCTCCAGCTAAACGCGCTATGTCCAAGAGGGACTCTCCCTCTGCTCCATGGTTCTCACAGGACCTCAGAACTGAGAAGGCAAAATGTAAACGGTTAGAGAGGCTGTGGAGGGTAAACTATGGGGCCTTGGAAAAACACAATACAAGGTGGCCTCCCATAAATTTCAGAAGGCTGTCAGAAAGGCAAAAAAACTGTTTTTTGCAGGTGCTATTCAACAGGCAGAGCACTCCAGTAAATAATTTTTTAAGGCAGTTCAGTCCTTTTTTAAACCCAGATGTATTGAAAGGGAGATACCGCCTTCAATCACCTTTTGTAATACAATCTCGGACCATTTTGACCATAAAATTAAACGTGTCTATGATTCATTTGGCCTCGAGGAAACAACGGTGAAATCGGATCAGACGGTCAAAGAGTTGACAAGCGGACCGCTGGCTTTTTTTCAACCGATAACTCTGTCCACGGTCAGGAAGGAACTAAGCTGCTGCAAGTCTGGTTCGCCGGATGACCCTTGCCCCCCCAAATTGTGGAGCATAATGGCGGACTTTGTGGCCCCGTCCTTACAGCTCATTTGGAACACGTCCATCTCCTCCGGGGTCTTCCCGGATATATGGAAACATGCGACCCTCCTCCCTCTAAAGAAAAAACCCAATGGGGATCCTGCGGACCTCAGCAACCTTCGTCCTATCTCTTTACTGGCTGCCCCGGGCAAAATGCTTGAGAAAGTTATCCAGCGGCAGCTCAGTAAATATATAGAGGACAACAAGATTTTGCATGAGACACAGTCAGGCTTTAGACCTGGCTTTAGCACCGAGAAAGCTCTGACCGAGGTGGCAGAGTCGATAAGATGGTCGTTAGATTCGGGAGACTCAGCTTTGCTGGTGCTCCTGGATCTTTCGGCAGCGTTTGATACTGTCGACCATGCAAGGCTGATGATGCGATTGGCAGAAGCGGGCTTACAGGATCAAGCGCTGGACTGGATACAGTCGTACCTGTCCCAGAGAACCCAGAAGGTGGCCCTGGGGACTGTTTCTTCAACACCTAAGCCTTTATGCTGTGGTGTACCTCAGGGCTCGGCGCTCAGCCCATTACTATTTAATGTCTACCTGGCCCCACTCTTCACGCTTATTGCTAACTGGGGGGTCAAGGCAGTATCTTATGCCGATGACACCCAGCTTGTGTTTCCATATGCAGAGGTGTCAGCGGCGGCCATGTCTAGTTTTAAAGGCTGTCTTCAGGATGTTGCGCGCTGGATGAATACTAATAAGTTAAAACTTAATGCAGACAAAACGGAGGTGCTCTTTTTTGGTAAAGGTACCCCGCCCCCCTCTGAGCTCTGGTGGCCGAGGGCAATGGGTCCGGCCCCCTCCCCTAGCCTATCGGCAAAAAACCTGGGAGTGCGCTGGGACAACAATCTGTTGTTTGTCACGCACACACAACAGCTGATGGGAAGCTGTCTAGGTAAACTTAGGAATCTTCGCAAAATCCTGCGACTTCTCCCGGTGAACTGCAGGAAAACGGTAATCCATGCGACAGTGACATCTAGATTGGATTACGCGAATGGTTTGTTCCTGGGTCTGCCTAAATACCTAATTCAACGCTTGCAACTGGTCCAGAATGCGGCTGCGAGGCTGTTAATGCATATTCCATTCAAGCATTCTGTCTCTCCGCATCTTCGATCACTTCATTGGTTACCAGTAGCCAACAGGATCAAATTTAAGGCTCTTACGTTAGCCTTTAGATCCTTGTATGGCTCGTGTTCAATATATTTGAGAGATCGGTTGCCAAGATAGACACAGTCCCGTTCTCTTCGTTCCAACTGCCGGACCCAGCTAGCAGTGCCTCGAATAAAAAAGGCCCGTCTGGGAGGCAGAACGTTCTCGGCAAATGTAACGATGCTATGGAATTCACTACCCCCTGAGCTTCAGCAGGCTCCTTCTGAACCCCGTTTTAAAGAATTGTTGAAGACTTGGCTCTTTACTCAACCTTGCTAATGACTTGAATTTCGGTTATGTATTCTCTGCCTGTGTCTAGCGCCGGGACACCTCCGTGTGAGGTAGCTGTTCGCGCTCAATAAAATTCTGTATTATTATTATTATTATTATTATTTCCTAAACGAACTGCAGTAACTCAACGCTGTATCACATAGCAAGCTTTTGGCATTGGAATGCACTAAATACTCCATTCATTACACATGTCAAATATCCACAATCCACCCCAGGACATGTAGTATAAAGGTAGATACTCTGGCATATCTTATCTAATGATGTGTCAATGGAACCACCCATGATTACATGGCCCCAGTATACACATGGAACACGTAAATATTACATGTGAGTATGAATTGTCTGATACAAAATATGAGAGGAACAGCCCTTTGTCATCCGAACACACACAGAGTGAATGCATGCAATGGAAGTTGCACTGCCATCAGAAAGCCTTTTGATGTCCTTGCCATTCCAACTAGCCTATCAACCAATTATGATGCAGACAGAAGAAGAAGAAGACAGCTAAATAGCGTGGACAAGCAGAACTGTAGGAATGTCTATATCTGTGCTAATTGTAATTGCTATTTGGCCCATAACCATCACCAGTAACACCCCACCACCCTTGTCAGCAGAACCTGATTTGACACCAACAACTGTAGCCATTAGGCAGGTGACCCAAAACCAACAAAGGTAGACTCCAGCCACTGGCTGCTGATGATGATATGGTTATCACTTCAGTAGGAGAATGTAGATTCTCCAAGTTTGTGTAGAGAGAATCTGGATTTCATTAAAGACATGGAGTCTATCATTATGCATAAATACTTTTATTGCCACTCCTTGCAGCACTTTAAAGTAATACATCATCATACACAGAAACTCTAGAACATAAAATGTCCAACTCAATATAATCCACAATACAGCAGCCATATTCCTCTTTTAAGCTGCTTCTGAAGATAAATTCAAAACTATCCTCTGTTGCAAAATTCCATCATCTTTTGAACTATGAACATCTGGAAAAAAAACAAAATATTAATATAACTGATCTCCCAACTTAAATAAACACTTCCCAAACAAGAAATATACCAAAACATTCTGTAATACTCTCTCCCCCACCATAATAAAAGGGGAGGGATAATGATAGCCTCTGAGTCTTTAATGAAATCCAGATTCTCTCTACACAAACTTGGAAAATCTACATTTCATGGCAAGTCCGGAGGCTATCATTATGCATGTTCAAAGCTGTGATAAAACAACTGACAAACCATGACCCAAAGGTTTCAAATAAAACTTAGCAAAAACATCCGAACTCGACCAATCTGCTGCATGCAATATCTCCTCCAAACGACCACGAGATAAAAAAGCCTTACTCGCCATCGCACCCCTCACAGAATGCACACCAAACTCTTTCAAATCTAAACCAGCTTCAAACATACAAAACCTCACCTACCTGGCAATGGTGGCTGATGTAATTGGCCTTAATGGACGAACAAAAGAAATCAGCAATTGATCATCTCCATGCCTCCTGAATTCACTCATTCTACCCTCGTACTCTTTCAAGCACCTTACCACACATAACTTTGGATGATCATCAAATTTAGGATACAAAACTGAAGTAGACATACATTTAGTCCTTTTGGTAATGGTAAAAATATCCCCATCCGGTGAAAAACACCTGCTACTGATGTCTAAAGCCCTCACATCTGAAACTCTCCTAAACGAAATTAAACATAAAAGACTTGCCAATTTACCAGATAGCTGTTTCAAACTCAGAAACCTATTGGCAGGCCAACCGTCAAATAATGTTAAGATCTTTTTAACGTCCCACAAACCACGATACCTAGGCTTTGGAGGTCTCCTCAGCTTAACACCTTTCAATACTCTGCAAACTAAAGGTTCCCTACCGATAGAACAACCTCCAAACAAACTATGACCTGCTGCAACTGCAGACCTATAACAATTAATTGTCCTATAACTCAAACCTTTTTCAAACAGAGAAGATGAAAAATTAACCAACTCCATGGCAGAAGCCTCCACGGGATCCAAACCCCTTTCCATGCACCAACTAGTCCACTTCTTCCCAGCTCCCAAATACCATTTCGTTGTACCTGGGGCCCAAGATTCTCTGAGCAACTCTTGACCCTGTATCGAAAGCTCCTTGAACTGCTCTCCTCTCCTGAAATCCTCCATACAAGAAGGCTCAAAGCACCTTCTAGAACCATATGATGAAAAACTCCTCCCTCTCCCTGAAGCACGTCTTCTGAATCTGGAATCAACAATGGTTCCTCTACAGCCAGCACTAAAATACCTGGAGACCATGCCTGACCTGCCCAAAATGGCGTCACTAACACCAGCTGACACGTCTGTCTCCTCACCATCAACAAAACTCTCTATCAGTGCATATTGGGGGAAAAGCATATGCCCGAACCTTCCTTGAATCCTGCTGGAATGCATCCACCTCCTCTGCCAAAGGATCCGGTCTCCAACTGTAATAACGATCCAACTGAAAAGTCAGCCTGGATGCAAACAGATCCACTTCCAATGGTCCCCATACTTGAAAAATCCTTCTGAAAATGTGAACATTCAATTTCCAGTCACTGTAATCCCTTAGATACCTTGAATTCCAGTTTGCTACCACATTACACTGGCCTGGAAAATACACTGCCTGCAAACAAATTTTCTCTTCCAAACAAAAACTCCAAATCTCCTTCACCAACTGAGTCAGATTCTTCAATCTGCTTCCACCCAAACAATTTATGTACCACACCGCTGACATATTGTCCATCTTTAACAGACATTATAACTCTTCAATTTTCTTCCAAAACTCTTTCACCCATATAGCCCTGCCATCATCTCCAAACCATTTATGTGCACAGAAATCTCCTCCACAGACCATCTTCCACCTGTCTCCTGATCCTCCAGGCATGCACCCCAGCCAAAAAGGCTTTCCTCCGTCTCTAACACAAAATCTGGACATATCCCAAAAATCGCACGACCATTCCATGCCTCCAGATTTTCTAACCACCAAACCAATTCCTCCCGAGCCTCTTCTGAAATAAACACCTGATCTCCATACTACAATCCTCTCCTGAGTGAGTCTGCCTTCAACCTCTGCAATGCTCTGTAATGAAGAGGCCCTGGAAAAACTGCCTGAATTGAGGAGGAAAACAAACCAAATCACTCTTGCCAAAGACCTCAAAATAACTCTCTCCTTCTTTAACATACATTTCACTTCTGACTTTGGTTTCTTCACTTTCTTTTCTGGCAAACTTAAAGTCTTCTCTACAGTGTTTACAACGAATCTTAAAAACTCCAGACACTGACTTGGTACCAAAACTGACTTTTCTTTGTTCACTATAAAACCCAAACTTTCCAAAAGACCCATAGTTAAGACTAAATGGTCCTTTACATCCGTCTTGCTCTGAGACTTTATCAGAAAATTGTCCAGATACATAATCATTCGAACACCTCTTTCCCTGATAAACTTCGCCACTGGCCTCAACACCTTTGTGAAATACCTTGGTGCCGAAGCCAGACCAAATGGAAGGGAAGTAAATTGGTACAACTGACCCATCCACCTGAACTGCAAAAAGCTGTGCCTTTCCTCTGCTATCCGAATCGTGAAGTAAGCATCCTTCAGATCCAACTTCACTAACCAGTGCCCTTCCTGTAAAATATCCCTCAAAAGATGGATATCCTCCATCTTGAAATGCCTGTAAACCACATATTGATTCATGCCTCTCAAGTTTATCAGTGACCTCCAACCTTTCCCTTACTTTTCCACTAAAAATATTGTACTTACAAAACACTTCTTTTCCTCTGAAACTACCTCTATTGCACCCTTTTGCAACATCTCCATAAGTTCTGTTCCGTCCACATCTTGCAATTCCCTGTTGAATACCAATTGACTCGGTTCTTTTGATTGAACTGGCAGCTCCACCAACTCCAACACATAACCTTTCACTGTATTTAAAACCCAGCTGTCTCTTGTTATCAATTTCCAATTTTCCACATAAAATCCAACCTTCCCCCTACCTTGTCTGGGGTAGAACCAAAAACTGGCTTCATACTTACCATGTGATCCTTGAGTAAATTGAGCTCGACCTCTAGGTTGCCGACCTCTTCCAGCTGCCCTCCCTCTTTGGGGGTAAAAACCAGTGCCGGACTGAAATCCCCTAAAGGTGGCTCTTCCACCTGACTGATATTGTGCCCTTGAAAATGAGCGGCCAGGGAAATGGGCCCTGCCCTGTCAAAACCACCCCTTCCAAACACAATTTTACGGGATGTTTGATCTTTATCCAGGTTGGTGAAGGTTGAAACATAATTTCCAATCCCCTTCACCAAACCCTCTCCAAAGAGATATCCTTTTTGGATCATCCACTGGCTCTTTCTTTGAGAAATCACCAAGCTTAGGGCTAATTCTCATTAAAACAGCTTTACGTCTCTTTGACGTTAGGGCTGAGTTAGCGTTGCCTAACAAACATACAGCCCTCTGCGACCAGCCTTTTAATAGATCTAGATCAACATGAACTTCTTCATCTTTGCCTCCTCCGCCATATCTAGAATTCTGGCCAAAGGCCCCAAAACGTCCAGTAATCTATCCTGGCACTGCTTTAAAGCTTTTTCCAAACCCTTCTGAGGGTCACGTCCCATTTTAAATAGGTAATTTATCAATTCTGGATCAAGCTCAGGAGTTAAACAACATTTTCCATCTACAACAGGGCGGGAACATTCCGCCTTCATCACTGCCCTTGCTTCCTTCTCTAAAGGCCTCCTTTTCCAAAGCTTAATAAGCTCAGCAACATGCGGCAAAGGCCACCAATCAGCGCTCCTTGGGTGTCTAATAAACTCTGGACTAAACATATCCTCACCTTGAGGATCCTTTATTAAGCCTTTCTCCTTTCTTTCTCTTTCCACCTTATCCTTATCCATGTCCCATCCGTCATCACAATAATCATCCAGTATGAACTCATCTTCCTCATCCCCACTTTCATTATCCAATGAATCATCTTGTGATTCAATTATTTCTGTTGTGTCACCAAGGACACCTTTATTTGTGCCGTGAAGGACACCTTCTTTTGTGGCGCAAGGCTCACCTCTTCCTCCTTTTAAAAATCTGACACCCACTTCAAGATTATTAACTTTCTTTACTCTCTTTCCTCCAACTCTGTTCTCACTACTCCCTTCTTCATCTAAAGAAAACAATTCCTCCTCTGAATTCTCTTCAAATCTCCTTTACTTTTCATAACACTCTTAAGTACATCTTTCATGGAGCTCTTAATCTCCTCTTGAATAAGTTTCCTCCACTCTGCCTCACCTGAGCTTGAACCCTGAGTAATGTCACCAGCCTCCATTTTTCTCTTCTTCAAATATTTTCTTCTAAAACCAAAATATATATAACAGCTCTGCTACTAAACCATTATTTTTAAATATAACCTGTCAAGAATATTCAACCTTTTTAGTTAATAACCCCTAAAATATGCTAACCGCCAATAACCAAAGCCTCTCTCTCCTCATAGAAATCAGCTGATTTATCGCGTGCGCGACCTTCCAATGCTCTCAAAGCATCCAACCAGCTCTAGGCCTCACTCAAGATGGCTGCCATGCATCACCACGCACAAACGTGTGATGACGCACTTCGGCCCTCTCTCTTCAGCTCCGAGCCGCTCCTGACAATGCGCCTGGGAGAACAAGCTCCAATACACGCCGCGTTACAAAATTCAGACGCGCTCGCGGCGCAACGGTATTCCTAATTTTCTTCTTTACTCCTTTTTTTTTTTTAAACCAGCAAACAAAACAAATTATAACCCCAAGCTCACAAAATCGAGTTAAAACTAAACTACCTAAAAAATGGAATGAAACAATCCATAAATTGGGTATAAAGCTAAAAATTATCTAATGATACAAAAAACTACATACAAAGTTATAACCACACTACCCACATCACCCATAACCTTCAAACTCTAAATTAACAAACAGGTAAACTTAATATAAAACTGCTCATTACGAACACATAATAGTATACTTATCTGCAAAAAGCAGCCAATAAAAGAGGAAGATGGCTGCTGTGTTATGGATTATATTGAGTTGGACATTCTATGTTCTAGAGTTTCTGTGTTTGATGATGTATTACTTTGAAGTGCTGCAAGGAGTGGCAATAAAAGTATTTATGCATAATGATAGCCGGTCTTGCCATGAAATCAGGATGCTGGAGAGGGAATGCTGTGGCAACAAAGGAAACTGAGTGTTATTCGGTTTTGGGTAGGATTCTGGATGATATCAACACCAATGTAACAATGGTTCAGAGACCCTGGCATGCAGTGTGACTGAGATGTATGAAGTAGTAACAACCTTACTATGTGGAGCTGTACAGGTTGATTCTGTGGCAATCAAGCATCAATAACATTGTATTGAGAATACCCACTGGTGTGGGATGATGCAAAGAAACTGTGTAGGGGAACAGCCTGCGTGGAGAACATGTCCAGGCCCCCATTCCCTGGCTGGGTGCTGTAATGTTGTATTAGACCTCATGTGTGGGTCACTACGACCCGCAGCTAGAAGAACAACCAAGAAGAACCGGAAAGAGGAAGGGGAGGAAAGGGAGAAGCAAAAGGAATTAATGGTAGGAGTTAGAGATAAGGAGGGAGATAATACAATTCGACTGTATCTGATGCTGCTGTGTCTGTGTCATCTGTATTAGTCACTGAACATGACAACTGGTGATGAAGGTGGTCACGGAACCCCCTGTTGGCACCCATCGCATCCATGAAGCAGGCGAGCCGAGTCGGGAGCCCACCCCGAATGCGTGTTCACTCCACGGAGGAGCGGACTGATCTGCCGTAACGCGATCTCAAGAGTCCACTCCGGTCGTGCAAGACTGATGCTGCTGTGTGAGTAGTTGTTGCAGTGACACACCTTCAGGAGCCTACCCTTGGCACTTTTTGTTCAGCCCTTCAACGTCCTGCGACTTCGGGAACCTACCCTGGTTGCATGCCTTTCCTGGCAGCTGCCTGCTTGTCCGTCTGCCAGCTAGTGAGTGCAGCACTGTGTGCCTGCTGTCCCCGATGAGCCCTGAAGTTTCGCAAGAAGACAGTTCTCCTCAGCGGCCATCTTAAAATCAGGCAGACCACCCAATAGGCTTCCTGAAATCAAGTGTGGCCATTTGGAAGTCAGGCACCCCCGCTTCCCACCCAAGAAAAATTCAAATAAAACTTTACCCACTGGAATTTCTATCCCTCTGGGTATTCCTCCTCATCCTCCTTGCCGGCTTGCGACACATGCTCGCAGTTCAAGCTTCCTTCCATTAACACTTACAGGTCACCACTACAAACTGCACTTCCTGTCCCTGGTGATTTGCTTGTTCACTTCAATGTACCAGCTCGCTCCTTGACCAGCTATTAGTGGCAACGTTGCCTACGCACAGAGAAAAAAAATATGTTTAAATTTCCGACTTCAAGACGAAGTCATGATTCTCAGACAAGGAGAGCCAGGCTGGAGTCCCCTAACTCAATGTATCGGGTGGGGCACAGACCTGCTATGCTGGGAGTTCCTTTTCTGCACCCGCCGGAACCTCTGGCTCTTGTATCAGGTGGAGTTATGGGTCTTCGCTGGCAGCAATGGCAAGAAGATTTCAAAGACTTCATGAAAGGCTCTCTAGTCTCTGACCCCGATCAACAGCTCATTGCACTACGCAATCTTTTCGGGAAAGACGTTGGCCAAATCATCAAGGAATTTCCAGCTGATGTCGTGTCTTATTATCCAGATGTTTGCAAGGTACTCAACAGAAAATTTCTTCACAAACGGAACATTGATTGTGAACGATACACTTTAAATCTGGCCTCCCAAGAAAAAGATGAATCCATGGGAGAGTTAATTTCGTGCCCAAACAGCTAGCACGCAAATGCACTTTCAACACTTTCACGACTGAAGATGCTCTTCACTTACGAATCATTAAAGGATGTCAATCAGAGTCTCTGCACAGATGTCTTCTAAAGAAACGCTACTCCTTGGATAAAATTGAAGAAACAGGAGTCAATGATCAAGCAGATACCATTGGCGCACCCCACGCCATGGATGAGGTGCTGCGCTGACTTTTGGGCTTTTTCGACCACCTTGCATATACTGAGGTCCTGCAGATTATCGGAGTACCATTTATGCCCGCCTCAACGCTTGGGACACTGGCATCTTAATGTGTCCACCTAAGAGAGGCGGCTGCTTCCCTTTATTGCCTTAATTCTAATGTAGTGTAGGCACTGTCTTACATCTCCCCTTCCTTTGCCTGCTCATTTGAATCTGCGTTTGCAGAACTCCACCGTACTGCATACTGAAGTATTTGACCAATTGACCGTTCATCCTAATACGTGTCACCGGCTACCACAATTATAGGTCTTTTATAACTCTACTACCATAACGTTTTTATCATTTACTGCCACTGGTCAGACCATTCTTGGTATCCATTAAGGTTTCATTATTATTATTTACATGGCTTCCTGATGAAGGCACATCGCCGAAACGCGCGTAGGACACTGAATATTCAAGAGCCATGCCAAAGATGATTGTCCTTCAATGAATTGAAGTGATCTGTTTTGTATAATCTATGTTTCTCTTTTTATATAAAAAATATTTAAACTTTATATGACATCTTTACATATAATATTGTGTGCCATTGAACACAGTGTGAATGTATTAGTATGACTGAATATTCACCTTAAGAAATATGGATATCCAATGTAGCGAAATGTACTGAATACATCACCATTGTGCACATTGAGATATTATACTTAGGGGAAAATGTTTTCTCTTTCTTCTCCTTTTTACCATTTATATTCGGAAAAAATTGTCTATATGAATAAAAAAAAAAATATTTTTGTTACCTAATACTTGGGTGATTACAGATTGTTTATGTAAACTCTAGGTCCACGTTTGTAATCAATTTCCTAACTGTTTTGTTTACAACTGATATAGGAGTCAATGATCAAGCAGAAGAACATGCGAAGAAAATGGAAGCTGGAAAAGTGGAAAAACAGGAACAAGCCTTCTTTCTGGCTTCCATCTCGCCACGAGGACCGTCATTCCTCTGTAGGTCGACAACCATCCAAGTCCAAGGATTATCCCCAAAGACCAAGTCATCCTCGCAGTCCCAACCGGATTGACAAGAGATGGGAGAGCCAGCTAAAATCTTATCGCTGTGGACAAGACTTCCCACACACCGAGACATGTCCTGCCTTAGGTCAGAAATGTCTGCAATGTGGCAAAGAGAATCACTTTGAGAAGGTATGCAGAGCAGCACACAAAGGCACTCATAGAAAGTTGAGAGAATCCAGCTCTTGCCATCATGCAAAAGTGATACGTGGCCGAAGAGACACCTCCACCAGCTCATCACGATCAAGCCTTCTATTCACATTTCACCTACAGGTCGCGACGGTCTGAATCCCGGAAGTCGAGGTCTCTCACGCCGGTATCTCAAGACAGTGAGGAATACGTCTGCATGGTTCCAGATCCTGACAGACTAAAGAAATACTCATGACTACATCTCCAGATGTGAGAGCACCAGGCCAAGTTTGTGCTGGACAGTGGAGCATCCCTCAATTACATTTCGGTTGCAGAATAAAACAAAAGGAATCTACAACCTCACCTGCACAAAGCTGCTGCGCGAGTTTAACCCTTCCTTGTCTAGGACAATTTCAGACATATCTCACATACAAAGATAGAACCATTCCAGCTTGCATCCATTTTAAGGGGCCAGAAGCAGACTGACTCCTCAGCTTGCCTACAGCTGAACCACTTCAACTGGTAAAAATATTATACCAAGTGGATGATGAACCCGACATTATCCACATGTTCCCAAAGCTATTCACAGGACTTGGAAAAATGGCTCATTTTCAAGTTTGTCTGCACATCAATGAACGCGTGACACCCATATCCCAGCATCATAGGAAATGCCGTTTCATCTTCAACAGTCTGTGGAGGATGAGTTGCAGGATCTCCTCCGGGCAGACATCATTGAGAGAAGATCAGGACCTACTCCTTGGGTATCTCCAGTGGTCGTAATACCAAAAAAAGGATCTGAAGGCAAAGTGCATCTCTGTGTTGACATGAGAGCTCCAACTACTGCCATTAAAGGGAAAGACATTCGGGACTCCACATCAGTGACATGATCACATTACTGAATGGGGCAAAAATATTCTCTAAGCCAGTGTTTCCCAAACTGTGGTCCGCGGACCACCAGGGGTCCGTGACACATTCCCAAGAGGTCCGCAGGCAGCAGTTTTAAAAGCACTGCAAAGTTACTTCTATAATTAGCAGTTTTCAAGCAACAATAAACGTGTCAAGATAATACCAGTGATTAATGTACCTGCTGGAGAGAGAGGAGAGTTTTGTCCAGTGAAAGCTTTGAGTTATCTAATGTAGCACAGAGCGTTAATATGCCTATTGCAAAGAACGTGTACCATGCATTTTAAAAAACAGTATTTTATGTGCATAGGTGAGTGGCTTACTGCTTTTGTCACAGAGATTCTTTTGTTACTGTGCAGTTCATAAGTGACAACAATAATCTAGCACAGTGACCTGTAAACTTTCATCAAAGAGCTGCTTGCAAATTGCATGGTACACGTTAGTATCTTATGTTTTTTCCCAGTCTTTCATTATCCTGATGATGCAAAACAGATTTATTTGGGTGGAAATACATTTTTATTGTTAATGTCAATGCTAATCAATCAATCAATCAATCAATCAATCAATCAGGTGTTTGTTAAGCGTGAATACTCACCCGTAAGGGACGCAAGGCGTTGTGGGGTGTGGGGGGTTCGCAGGTTCCAGTCCATCAAGGATGGGGTCTGTCGAAGAGCCATGCTAACCAATGTGTTATGTTCTGAATCCAAAGTTTGTGCTTCTCCAGACCAAGCACTCTTTAACAATGCCTATCTTTATGAATGACACGTGAATCCTACACCTTGTAGTCCCCTTTGCCTTATGTAACATTTTGTTTACACTGATTTACACATATGATTCATTGTCTCTATATGTGTGTGATGTAAAGTCCTCTGGCATCCTACAATGGTACGAGAGATGCTATAAAACAAATGAAATACATGTGACAACCGGGGCTATGGAGAGATGAGAGGCACTGTTGGAGGGTGATAATAAGGGAACCATTGAAGAACCCCAAAAAAGATTGTCGTATCCTGGTGCATAGCAAGGACTTCATTTACTATTCGTTAAAAGCTTATACATTTCAATATATAATGATAAATGTGTTTTAGACTGCACCATTGTTTCCTAAATTTCTTAGGGGGAGAGCCTCCTAAAGCCCCCTTTGTAGTAGTCAGGCTCACTCACTGCACTTGGTGTGCACCGTATGGGGACTGGTCTGAAAACAATTGCCAGGGCTGCTTTGGGTTTCCAGTCTGGCCCTGTCAGGATGAGGAGCCTCGTACTGCAAAATAAAACCAATCATTTAAAAGTTAGTCACAGAAATGCAGCACCAATCTTCCCATTATTTTTTTTTGTTTTTTGCAAATTCTTTCAATAGAAAATACTAAGGGGGTTATTTACAACAGAAGTGGCGGAGCGTGTCGTGTCGTTAGCCTCCTTGGCTTAATGACATGCTCCGCCACTTCAGAAACGCAGGACTGCACCATATTTACAAGAATATGGTACAGCCCTGCGTTTCCTCCCGTGCTGGCGCTACACTTAGCAGTGTATCGGCAACGCAGGCACCCTTTGTCTGCGTGCAGGGGAAAATTGTTAATGTACAGGAAGGTCCCCCTTCCTACACATAAACAATCTTGAAACGCAGTTTTGTCACGTCTATGTATGCTGCTTAAAGCAGCACACATGGAAGTTACAAAATGCTATTTAAAAAAAAAATTGTTTGTGTGCAGGAAGGGTCACATTCCTGAACATAAGCAATCTAACGTGTTTTGCTTTATCCATGTGTGCTGCACAAGGCAGCACACATGGAAAAAGCAAAAACGAGGAGGAATAAAGCATTTCTCCTTGTTTAGCCAAGTTAAGACCTGCGTTTCCCTGGTCTTAATTTTGGCGCTGCCTCCTATTTACGCTGCGCTTGTAAATAGGGGGCAGCCTCAAAATCAATGGGTGTTGCAGTGGGACGCCCACTGCAATACCCACTGCCCACCCCTTTCACGCTAAGCATTGCGTGAAACTGGGCCTTATTTACAAAGCAGTGTTAAGCCATGTTAAGTGGCTTAACACTGCCTTGTAAATAAGGCGAAGCCCCTATCGCCACGGGATCATCGCATAAAGTGACGTTCCCATGGCGATAGGGGCTTGTAAATATGCCCCTAAAATCCTTAGTAATTTGAGTATTTGCTTTTTGTGCATGTGTGTTTATTTTTTTTTTAATTACTGTTTTAATGTTTGAAATTTAAATCATACAAATTGTTTGGGGGTCCCTGGCTTCCAGTGGTGACTCAATGGGGGTCCTCAGGAGTCAAAAGTTTGGGAACCACTGCTCTAAGCTGGATCTTAACAAGGGCTATCACTAGCTTCAACTTCACTAAACTTCGAGATATATAACCACTTTCTTGACTCATCAAGTCCTATTCAGATACAAACAGCTCAGATTTGGAGTTTCCTCTGCTGCTGAGATTTTCCAAGAGGCGATCAGAAGAAGCATTCATCATATTCCCAACACCCTTAACTACAGTGACGACATCCTTGTGTTTGGAGCGACTGTAAAGGAACACAACAAAGCCCTGGATCAGGTATGTCACGCCCTCCTGTAAGTAAACCTAACACTCAACAAAGATAAATGCGAATTTCACAAATAAACATTGAAGTTCTATGGACACATTTTTGGGGGGCAGGAATGAGACCAGACCCTGAAAAGGTTGCAGCACTGATGACACACCTCGACCTCGAGATGCTGGAGACAGTCGATCATTTTTAGGAATGGCCATCTACTGTGTGTGTTTTATCATGGATTATGCAACCCTCAGCTATCCCCTGAGTGAACTTACTAAACAAGGTTGCATATTCTAATGGACAACTGGATACGCTTAAAAGCATTTCACTCACTAAAAGCATCTGTTGAGTCACCAACAATCTTGCCTACTTCAACCCTTGTTTGAAGACCAAAATCACTGTGGATGCTAGCCCTGTAGGACTTGGAGCCATACTGGCCCAATATGATAAAGAAGGGGATCAACGTCAAAAAGTAGCTTACACCAGCCGCAGCCTGCCTGACACCGAGAAGGCATACTCACAGCCTGAGAAGGAAAGTCTGGCTGTGCTCTGGGCCTGTGGGCATGTTCACATCTTTATCTATGGGAAACACTTTAGGCTTATCACAGACCATGAAGCCCTGATAACTATCTTCAGAAATCACCAGGACAAGATGCAACCCAGAATAAAGCACTGGGGAATTCGTCTTCAAGAATATTCCTATACAATCATTCACAAGCCTGGACAAGCAGCGAATACAGCTGATTACATGTTGAGACACCCCAAGACATCCTCAAGCACAAAACAATCTCTAGCGGAGGAATATATACATTTTGTGGTTGCTAAAGCAAAACCACCTGCAGTTCCTCTTGAAGCCACTGCAGCGGATGCCACCTTGCAGGATGTGATACAACACATCCAAACAGATAGAGACACCTAGAAGAGCCCGGACACAATCGACAAGTCAACAGCCATGAATTAAGCTCTTTCTGACATGTAAAAGACAAACTGTCCATTGTCAAATATGGCCTCCTGCTAAGAGACAAAAGGATTGTTGTTATGTTCCATATAGGTACCCCAATATAGGCTCAGGTAGTCACCTAACCTTTCACCTATATTCTCCCCTACCATTACACTACATAAAGGTTCTTAGTACTGACCTTTTACCTAGTTACGGTAATGTCCAAAGATGACATGGGGTTTTCTCCAAAAAGCTTTAGCCTCATTCATTATGCATAAGGATTCTTGGAATCACAGCAGGACAGCAGGCCTACCATCTCCTGCATAATAACTATGTATAAGGGTCGTTCCTTCCGTCATCCTAGTCCAACATGACACAGCAAGATATATCCCCAGGGAGTTCCACTTTGGGTATATATACACCATATGCTGCTGAGGTAATCAGAGGAGAAAATGACTTCAATGCCGACACACTGAATCGAGACGCTGAGACTCCTGCACGCATTCTGTGAGCAGTCCGTGATGACAGACCTTCTCTGCTGTGTGCAAAAGGGAGCACAAAAAAGAATCATTCCTCCCTCCAGGGTCACATGTTCCTGGTTGAAGTGTTGGCAGTTTATCAGATCTCTGCACGAGATCGGGAAAATTCGTAGAGGGGTTGCATCCCTAGATATACCATTTTTTTTAATATCTCCAAAACTACTGAACAGAATTACACCAAATAAGGTACTCTTTATGGACCAAAAGCTAGGTTTCTGCCGCATTTGGGGTAATTCTGTCCAGCAGTTCGGACAGCAGTCATATTCAAAATCCCTACGGGAATTTACGTGGGAAGGGCACCTTTTTTTACTCTTCCCTTTTTTCTCAGCCCCCGTCTGACCGATCATCCCAGAACTTTCCATGCACAATAAGACCCACGGGTACACCTTGTTTGGAAAGTTTCATGAAGATTCGTCTACCAGCGCCCAAGATATAGGCAAGTCAAAAGACTCCTTTTCTATGGAAACTAAGTCCTATATAGATTCGTATTTGTAATTTGTAGTACTCTCAGACAATGTCATCATTGAGTACAGTTAAACAGTTAGCTGTGGTCATATGTTTCTTTTGCAATTGTGAATAAACAGGATCATTTTGTTGGTAATGGAGCACCTTTTATAGGTGCTTTTTTGTTACAGAACATTTTGCATACCTCAGGAATAGTTGGTGGTTATTTCTCTTCTAAGAGTCCTACCTCCTACAGTTCTCTCACCATCTGGTCCAGGGGAAGATGCATGAGGGGGTTGTTCAATCATCATCAGGTTTCCTTATCATCTATTACAGATGTCAGTCCCTTCTGGGATGCAACGTTATGCAACATTTGTAATGATTTTGCAACATGTGCCTTGGTTTAAGCATCAATGTCTGCCTTTTAGTATTCCGACCATAAGCTCTATTCAGATCTGCTCTGTTTGTGAGGTGTATTGAATCCTTTATTCCCTAAGTGGCTGTGGATTTAGGTATGATGTCAAGATGATCCATGGTCATACTGCATACACTCACTCACAATCAGTGACAAATGGCTTGCAAGAGTGGTGGACACTCTTCGGAGAACAGTGGTAGTGACTCAACTAACAACCAAACATCTCCAAACCCTTTTTCCGCAAGCCGGATGTATTTGGCGGACTGAATGAGCTGTGTGTGGTCTTTTGGCAATGTACTAAAAGGTCAATGATAAGGCATTCATCACTGCACAGCATTTGGAATCACAGGCGCTACGGGCGCTTATTACTCCTGCAGATGAGCTTGGCTTGGGAGGAGGGCAAATCAATATGTGTGTGTCATCCATACAGCTTATAACACCAGGAACGTTTGCAATCCTGAAATTCTCTTAGTGTGCTTGTGTAATGAGTCTCTCAGTAACTAGGAAGAGAATACTGGTGACACAGCTGCCTGCCTAAGATCACACAGAGAGTCAGAATAGAAATGGGATCCTAAGAGTAAACCCAACGCAAGTTAACAAAGAAGGTAAAAGCTCATGAATCACCAGCACTCAAGAGGAAATTTAGCATTCAGAATACTTGACATCTGGTATGTGCAAGACATAGAGATAACTACATTAATTCTAAAGGGGATGTGGGATACAGCATTTAGGAGCTCCACATGGTGCAACTGAAGCTCAGTTTGTTTCTCCTCACCCACAATCACTGTTACAGATTCTGTCTGCAAAATATCCATCTGTAGGACACAAAATGAAGGAGTTAATAACATTAGCTGTGTTTTAAAAGGGACCATAAAGACAATATACAAAGTGGCCCACAATCCTGGCAATCACACAGGAAAACAAAAAGCAGTACCCGCATGGGTAGGAAACTCAATTCATAGCAACAAAAGACAAGGAGCTACAGAGGAATAGTGCTTAGTTTGAAAGAAGGATACCTTCCTGCACAAAAACAATCAATTCAGGTGATTTCCTCTTCCAGTGTGTGCTTTAGAATGCAGCACGCATTGAAAGAGGAAAACAATTAGGAGAAATGAATGCATTTCTCCTCGTTGTGCCTCGCTACGCCACACCTGGGGTGGCATAGCATTCTGACACATTTCCAAGTTTACGATTGCTAGTAAATCTGGAAATGCATCAGTGGACATGGGTGGTGCATGGGAACACCCAACAGCAACACCTGTGTCACGCCCCTAACACGCAAAGTGTTGCCTGAAAAGGGGCGACATTTACAAGCACACGTAAAGCCGCGCAGAGTGGCTTTACGTATGCTTGTAAATATCAGGTAGCAGGTTGCGCCGCCGGTGTGTCACGCAACATGATGCACCAGCAGCGCAAGGGGCTTGTAAATAAGCCCCTTAGGATATTTTCCCAGCCATAGCTGTTATGGATTAGTAGATTCCAGAGAGTAACTGGAGCAGTGCACACGGATGCCTGGCCTCCACCTTGGGGGTGCCCAGGAGTGGACGCCTCACAGGGAAAGCCAGGATGGGTTCCACAGCGGTATTCGTACAAGCGCCTTGAGACCCTTGCGGGTGAGTAGTGCGCTATACAAGTATCAATTTACATTACATTTACATTACATTACATTACATTTACATTACATTACATTACACGGGACTTGAGCAAGTATGCATAGTGCTTGGCTGGTTAGTGTTTGTCTTTCTAGCACTAGCTGTAGCTCTTTAGTGAGGTTTTAGATGACTTTACTGCAGAGCTTGTACTCGCTTGAACATGCCATACGCTTCCTACCCTATTTGGCGAAAGTGTTTAACTCTGTGCTTGAAAATTCTCTCCGTCCCCTCCTTCAGATCTGCTGGCTCTTATGATTCATATCTGTTTCATCGTGGTGATGCGTGCTTCATTTGGTCCTGCATTTCGGGTCATCTTTTATGCTTTGCACCAGGTTACAACCCGATTCCACCTCATGGCAATGCGCGAGTGCAACATGCTGATTCTGTGACTTTGTGGCTATTCTCGAGTGCTTCATACACACATTTATCAAATTGCTAAAAGTTATTCAGAAATACAAATTGACACTTGCAATTTGCAGATTACTTATATTTTTGATACGCTGTGCTATTTTTATGAAACGGACTTTGGCACACTTCTGTATATTCAAAAACCAGTCACTGCCTGATATGTGATTTGCAAAACTTCGAACATCTGGCCTAAAATATTTGACCATAGTATTACAGATTCTGATCTCTATCACAAGAGGGCAGCAAAGATACATGTATCTGTATTCTTCAGTACTATATTTTAGTCCTATTGTAGCTACAACATTCATTTTCTTTTAGAAGAAGAACATATAAGTCCAGTCTTTACCACTGCTCATTCATTCATATTACCAACTATTGCGATGTGATTGTATTCCTCCTTCGTGTGTTTGACTTAGGTTTTTCAAAATTCCTTATTCTGTTACCAATTGCCTTGGTCTGGATTCAAGCTGTACAAGGCCTCTGTATAAATCCAGTTTTGATTGCTAGCAATCAATATCAAGTCATCTCGAGTTCCTTCTGCATCAATGACAGTTTCTTATTCCAAATAGTTGTATGGCAAATTTTACTGCTTTCTCACTGATGTATCTTTTTCATCCTAAGCACTCTCACACTGGTGAGTTGGGGACCGGGCCTGGATAAGATACTGCAGGCCTGCGTCCTAAGGATGGGGAAACATACCATACGTACGGTCACACCCAGGTTACTTGGTTCGATCTGGAGGCCACGCCTCCGATCCATTTATTTATAACTTCCCCCGCCCCCACGTCACGGTCTTGACCATCAGGGATTGTGTAAGGGGGACGCCACTGAAACACCCCTCTGTGGATTACAATGGTGGGTATGGTCCACCCACATGAACATAAAACACACCCCTTCAATAATGCCCTTTTTGGGGCTGCACCTCCCGATACAACACAGCCATTGAACAGACCTGATGAACTGTAGCTGGTTGCAGAGGAAGAGAGAACTGGATGGGATTCTTGTTGCAAACGCCGGGCTCTGTTTACGTCTCCCCTCAATTTAACAGTTTGATATCAACATCCTCAAACAAGAAGAAAATCAAAGAGTAAAGCCCTTCCATAGAATTACCCAAATTAGAATAAAAGACATAATGGGGAAACAATTACAAATTTACATTTGAGCAAAGGGGGCTCTTCCTCCCCTCCCCAAGCACAGGGAGAACCTAGTCGGTATGTGGTAAAGCTGCAGAAAATGTAAATGGGGAAAATTACATATGACTTACACTTTTAGGAATAATAAACTGTCTAAAAAAACATAGATAGGAAGATTGACATTCTAATCATCTGCTTACATCACATGAAAAAAGACCATATTTACACTAGCAGAACAGATGAGGTAGAATACCGCATATCTGATGCCGAAGACAGTACGAACACTGCGAGTGAGCAGATGCAAGGCATGTAAATCCAAGCCAACTCTAAAATTACAGAGATCGAGACATGGCCCTGTGCCCGACTGGAGGAAAAAAGAGGCTAGAATAACAAGGGAATCATATTCCACTGTTCCCAGATTTCACAGCTGCAGTACAGTAAGCTAGGAGAGCTCTCCTGGAAGTGAAGCAGCGCCTGAGAGCACAAAACATATAATACCCCATGCTGGACCCTTAAAAATGAAAGATCTCGTTGAAAGGTAAACCTCATCTGCTTGTGGATCGAGCAGAAGTGAACACATTCTTGAAAAGTTATCTTGAGAAGATGAAACAAACCAGACAGACGAAAGGGGCTAGCATTCCAGATGACACTGTGGATAACACAGGTATGAAGTAAAGAGGAAAAGAATAGGACATGGTGATGGAGGAGCCGGCATGATCTAAGATGTTAGAGTTTATTGGCAATCCAATGAGTGAGTCAATCATGTTGTCTCAGGCTTACCACTGATGAACAATGATCAGACTGGGTACTCACCATACATGTGAAAAACGAAGCAGTGTGTGCCATATTCTTCTAAGGAGTTGGGAGGGCAGTAGTTACCTAATTGTCTTCAGGTTAGCTGGCACAAATTCACATTTTTTAAGTGTCTATCACTTTTGGATTTCTAAAGTTTTTCCAGGTTAATTAAATGAGATGGCAAGACACGCTGATAGTAGGAGGAATCATTGTGTGTGTACAGGAGGGATGAGAAGCTACTTTTAGTATGATGTGTGGGAACATGGATATGGCATTCCACACTTCAGGTTTGGACCAATTATATGACCGATGAATACTATACTAATAGAACAGCAAACATGCTTGATGGTCACTAATGCAGATTGGATACTTATTAAACTCATATAAAAGAACTTACATGGCCTAAATAACCTAAAAGAATCTGTCAAGTTCTGACATAATTTAAAGGCATAATGATATTTTTATGCTGCCCATCAACACTTTGATATTTACTGGTATCACACTTCTTTACCAGTTTCCCATTTGAGGGTAGAACTGGATGAGGTTGAAATGGGGATTCTACAGGCCATTTTAGCAACCCATCTTGGGAAACTGATGACACGAATTGAGATGATGAAAGCCCAACAGCAATTCTCATGAGACTGGAAGGTAAACCAGGCATTCTCATCTCTACCTGCTTGCTCACCATCTCATAGTAAACAGTATTTGAGGCTTTTTCATTCTGCATTTTACATTTGAGAAATAAATGTTTCTTACTAGAATAATTCTGCATTAACCGATGCATACCTTGTATTTATTGTGATAACCAGTTCTTGGTTGAAAAAATAATGCTGAGTAGTGTCTCAGGCCTAGATTCACAAAGCTTATTTCGGTGTGAAGGTTTGTCTTACTCCACATGTGGGTGTGAAGCTATCCTGAATTTCCAGGTCTGATTCAGAAAACATTTTTGGAACGTAATTGTGTCTGATTTAGCTGTGACATACTAATGAATTTCCATGAGCAAGACTTGCTTCTTCATGGAAAATGTTTTGAGCATACCTGAATGCTCTAATATGTGATGGAGACAAAAATACTGAATGGGGCTGATAATGACACTCAGCATCATTCCAGGATCTGATGATGTGAAACCTAAAGTAAATTTAGATAATCTTTAAATGAAAACTCTGCTTGAACGGAAAAGCAAAAGTCTTCACAACCTTTGTATTTTTAATCTCCCCGAAGAAGTTGACAGAGATTAGTGTCTTGTATGCTTCCCATTCATTTTGCCAGAATTTCATAAATTGAAAATCATTCATCATTTTGGATGGATAAAACACAAACACAAATTTTCTTCGAAATCTCACCCTACCATAGCTAAAAATACACAAAGGGACCTTGATTTACTAAGGACTCGCATCTGTAAAAAGTTGCCTAAAGTGGTGCATTGTATTTGCCATTTTACGCAGGAAAAGTGCCTTTGCATTGCTTTGTGTCACAGGGACATTACTGGGGTGTTACTTGGGTGAATCAGAGCAAACACCCTTGGTTTTGATGCAAAGACCGATCTACTAAGATAGCGACACCGGGCTTTGCGTCAAAACAATGGTTCTTTGAAGCAGGCAGTAACAAGGAGATATGTTTTCATTTCTCAAAACACCCCACACATTGCATGAGTGCTGCTTTGCACAGCACGCACCCAGTGCATGGGATCCTTCTCTGTCTATACATAGGAATTTGTACAGGCAGGGTATGCTTTCTGTGCAAGTCCTATGCTACACAGTGACATCAGCAGCATGCCAATCTTAGTAGAAATGGCTCCGCCCTGTGTTTTCCCTTTGCACGTGCTGCACAGCAAATGTGGTTGCTGCGCCGCATGAAAATTGGTAAATCTGCCTCAGGATCGTCAAAAATTCTTAGGCACCAGTATGACATTTAGACATGTAAAGATTTTAGTTACACTCAGTGGCGGCTCGCTGTGGGAGTGCTGCGGGGTGGTGGAGTGGGGCTGGGGAGGTGCAGGGTGGGCGGGTAGTGGAGTTGGACATCCAAGAGTAAGGTAAGTAAATAAATAATTAAAACTATTTACCTTGCGCTCGCTTCATCGCCAACTCGGCCATGCAGCGAACGCAAGGTAAATAGTTTTAATTATTTATTTACTTACCTTACTCGTGGACGTCATATGTCCGACTCCACTACCCGCCCACCCTGCCCCTCCCCGCCCCACCACCCCGCAGCACTCCCACAGCAAGCCACCACTGGTTACACTTATTCTAATAGATAGTGTTGAAAAAAAAAATCATTGTAAATTATATGCGACCGGAGCAGTGACCAGGCACCAAGGCTTTTCAACAAGTAAAGGATGTGAATTACAAGTTTGGTTTACACAGCTCCACATTAAGCACGCCTCGAATACAGATGTTTACTAAACCTTTACTTACAGGGCCAGCTTTATCCCTGTTGGCGACCAGTGCGACAATCATTTTTGGTGCCCCCACATACTATGACCACCTTCTTGGATTCTCTCATTATCACTGGGCAAAAGTGCCCCTCTTCTCTCCAATCATAAGTTATTGCTGAACACAGTGCCCCCCTGAGGTCAACGCCTCTCCTGCACAGGTCGGCAACCTGTGCAGTCACACCGGTCGCACTGCCCTAAATCCGGCCCTATTTACTAACCCTGCTGAGCTACAAGTTTGCTTGCTGAAATTATAAAACTGAAATGGAGTTTTCTTTGCAACAAACATGCTCTAAACAATTGCTGTTTTGGTGCACATTCTACCTTGTAAATAACATAAACTATTTAACCGGCCTCATTTGGTTCACATTTATGTGATGCGTAGAAGTTGTCTATCAGGTCTGTTGTGGAAGGTGATGTCCGCACTACTCGTGTACAGAGATGTTTTAAGGCAAGGGCAAAGTGGGCAACTGCTCATGGCCTCCATCTCCCAAGGGCCCCCCTGGGGAAATGACGTTTCTCTAGCTCACTAATATATGTTTCTGCCTTAACCTTTAAGGTATAATTCAATATTTTTAGGCAACCTAGGGCTTGAATTAGTAAAACTTGGGTAATAAATTGAAAGTTGGCCCCCAAAATATTTCTTGCACGGACCCCCAGAATCCTTAAAGTGACTCTGCTCGTCTGATTATTTCTGTTTGGCGCGCGTTTAAAAATGTATACATGTCTTTGTGGTTTAGGTTCTATTGCCCACTAATTACTTTTTCAGTCAGCGTGGAATCTGTTTTCCACTTGTGTCCCTGTTTAATTCACATGTTCTTCTATTGAATAATCACAGAGAATCCAGTCGATATTAAAGTAGCATCAGTAAATGTTAATGCTCCTAAGTGTTCTCCAACGAGGAAGAATAATGTTTATATTTTCTCTGCTCTTCATTTTTCGAATTCTTGTGTTGATTGTTTCCAAACATCTTGAGTATTTTGTCTATAGTTTCAAATTTAAAACAATTGGCAACTGAAACAGTTTACTTATTCTCTTGTCACTTGACACTGTTCAAAAACACGTCGGCCTTGAATACAGCTTGGGGTTGTAGTGCATTAACACAAGGAGTAAGGAGACGGTGAACACACCGAGTGCGTGATACTGGACTTGTGCTCTCCGGGTCCTATCTTTTATTCACTAGGTGACGACTGTCGTCAGTGTGTGTGCAGTGCACTGAGAAGGGTGCGAAGTGGTGCCTTACATCCCTCTCCAACATATATTTATTAGACAGCATTCCGACGACCAACAGCTTTACAGGGACATCTGTCACTTACATCCTTACTAAGTTATTAATATGCAATAATGTTTTTCTGACTCTGAGGGGGCACGGTGTTCCCCCTAGAGCTACTGTGTTCTGCAACTTCTCAACATGTCCATTGGTAGGTTCTGGTGTCATCCGGACTTCTGACATTAGCACTTGGTCTGCTGATATAGGATTCCATGGTACTCATGTTGGAACATCTCCAGACAGCCAGCTTGAATTGTTTCTTCTACCTTTTCCTACAGATCCACTCTACTCCCCTCAACTCTACATCCCTCCTACTCCACTCCATGACACTCCAGTCCATGACACTGCACTCAACTCCACTCTTTGCCAATATACTCAACTCTTCACCACTCAACTCCACTCTTTGCCACTCCACTCTATGACACTAACTTTTAGCCATGCTGGCCAGCAACCACTCTGGTGTACAACATGGCTAAAACACATTGGCAAAGCTAAAAGCTCTTGCTTAGGCAAGACATATTGACTTTTCTCAATGCTTGTTTAATCATGGAGAAATTTAGAGTTACTTGCCTCAGACCATAGATGATATTGTTCCTTTTATGGTAGTTTCCATGCAAGGGTCACATGGAAAAGGTTTAAAAAATGTGCCCCCTCGAAGCAGGTATCTGACAAGCACTTAGCCCCAAATACTAATTTCAGGCTGTTTCGCCATTCATCTACAGCTTACTCAATCACTGTTCCTTCACCTTCTGACGTGAATGGCTTGTGGATATAGTGCCTGTGGATTTCATATTAGCTAGGCCTGGGTGAAATTTTAGTTACCCCCGACTAATTGTAGTAATTTCAGTTATTACTCATTACTCTTGTGAGCAAAATTACAGAAATGACATAATTACTCCACCTTGAGTAATTAAGAGTCATTTGGAGAAAACATCTTGTTGCAGGCGCATAGGAACAATGAACTAAGAGAGAGCAAGCGACTGCCAGCTACTGCTGTTTGAGTCCGTAGCATATAGTGCTATTGTCTTAGCGAAAATGCATTCTCTGGCCTATTTTGGATGCAAGGGTGATTTTTGCATAGTTAAATGCTGAATTATGTTTCTAATACAATTAACTGTAATTGTGAGTATTTTTGCGGTAATTACGTGTAAATTACACTAGAGAGAATTATACCAGTTATGCCAACCCCATATATTGGCACCATCAGCAACCTGTCTCAGCATGACCAAACACAACAGTGAGTACATTGGATGATGTATTGCGAAGTATTCTATTAAGGATGTAGCTAATTTTGTGTATTGTCCTTTCAATGTTTTCGCCCTGCTCCAATTAAATACAAATAATTTTATTCCTGCGCATAAAACGATCACCTACGCCTTTCGCTTGGGGCTAACTTGAGGTTATTGTGTGATGCTTTAGTGAATCCTGAAAATCAATTCCTGAAAAAGGAGCCCCATTTTCTGTTTTGAGGACCAAAAGCAGACAACTGTATTATTTTGACCACTGTGTATTTGAACACACATCTGTGAACAACTGCAGTTGTCCACCAGGTAGGAGGCAGTGATCCACCCTCACTTGGGACTAGAGCCCAGTACATGCAGCCACTGTAATAACAAGAGCAGGTCGGTTTGCCGCCTCTGATCAGGGGCGTAACATAGGCCCCTGCAGCGCAAGAGGGGGGCCCACAACCCTTCCAGCGGGCCAAATTCAGTCAAGGCCAATTCATTTTTGTGTGGTGTCAGAGACTTGAGGGCAGCTGATCACATTCTGCAGGAGGAGCCCGTCATTTTGCAGTATGCCACTTTCACTGGTGTTCGGCAAAGTCGATAGCTTTGCATAACTTCATCCACAAGGGCAAACATTTGGGGAAACCAGACTTTCACCCTGAGCTGGGTCTTGATTCTTGCAATGACCTGGCTCGTGGTGTCATGTTGACCAATTCATTCTTGGAGATCTCTTGGAATCACTATCATTTCAATTCTCAGCAGGATGGCTATGTCCAACATGCTTAGCTCATTTAGTACTCTCCACAGCTCTGTGGGCTTGCTACTGTAGCTGCATCCTTGTTGTGATGTCCAGCAAGAAAAGTCTTCCATGAGTTCGACTTAATGGTGGCTGCTGTTAGCTGTGTGTACTCATCATCCGCTGATGCTTGGGCTACCTCGTCCACAGACTCTGCTCTCACTCAAGCACTTCAGGTCACTAAACATAGGTTCTCCATAATGGCCATTGAATTCTTAACGTCCTAGTTGTTCTAAGCTAAAGGGTAGCGATTGTCTGATATTGGCCTGTAGCAGATCATAAAATGATACTTCAGGACTCTGTTTTTGCTGGTTTAGTCTCTCTGCGCACTTTCTCACTGCTGTTCAGTGTTAAAGTGCAAGTGCTCCTGTTGTAAATTGTTATTATGGATTGGTGTTTCCATGATTGGCTGATTTGATTTACTAGTCAGTCTCCAGTACAGTGCACCATGTTTGCTAGTGGGCTTGCAGCACAGATTGTGCCACCCACGCAAGCAGCCTGTGAATGTAACTCTGGCCTACCATTCCAGAGCCTGTGTGCAGTATGGTACTGCCTGGTCTACTTGACAAGTGTACCCACTTGCCAGCCTCTAACCTTCCCTTTTCTTACATATCTGTCACCCCTAAGGTAGGTTCAAGGTACCCCTGTGGGCAGGGTGCAGTGTATGTGAAAGGTAGGGCATGCCCTGGTGTGTGTGGCATGTCCTGATAGTGAATAACTGCCAAATTAGATTTTCACTATTAAAAGGCTACCTGTCCGCATAGGACAGAATGGGGAGTTTGATTATAACATCTTATAAACATAACTACCCCTGGGAACAAGAAAAAAAAATAAAGTTTAGTATGCCTGAACGTAGAATCTAAAGATGCATCTTTTAGTGAAGGTGATTTTTACATTCTGTGTTTGAAAATTCCACATTTGGAAAGTAGGTGTTTTCTTGCTTAGCCATCGAGTGTGCCTCTGCTCGGTTTGTGGATTGACTGTCTGGCTTTGGGATGACAGGGGCTGGGGAGGAGCAGTGGCTCCAGAGAGTCTAGATGGCTCATGGATGGGCTCAATAGACCTGGGCTGCATTTGGAGTAGGGGGAGGAGATTTCCTTTCACCTGAATGGGCCTGGTCTGCCTCTGACAATGCTGTCTCCATCTCCTGCCAGATAGCTGCACCAGAGAGGACATAACTGGATCTGGCTGGGCACAGACACTCTCTGCCCTCAGAGAACAAAGGATTTTGGGATTTAAAAAGTGGGGTCCAAACCCCTAAAGTATAGAACTCTTTTGGAACCAAGGAGACTGCCAAGTTGAAGAGCTAGTGAAGCTATGAGGAGAGACTACCAATTTGCTGTGTGCTTTGCTGTGTTGGCCTGCAGTGTCTGCTTCTGCTTGGGCAGTGAAAGGACTGGACTGAACTTTCAGCAATTTCTTTTTGTGAGTTTCTCCCAGGGCTTGAGGTAGAGCTTACCCCCTGTTCAAGAAGTCTCAGGAACAGCAAAGACTTCAAGTTCTTCTGCCATCAGCACTGGGGACTGTGTGTTTTGTGCTGCAACAGAAGAAAAAACAGCCCTTCTGTGGAAATGTACCTTTTTAGGGGTATACTGGTGCAGGGTCACCCTTTTGACCACGGGTTCAAAGACCAACAAAATAGAGATCTGCACTGGAGTTGGAAATAA
The DNA here is from genome assembly GCF_964204655.1 of Triturus cristatus. Lineage (NCBI taxonomy): Eukaryota > Metazoa > Chordata > Amphibia > Caudata > Salamandridae > Triturus > Triturus cristatus. The sequence continues at coordinate 781,189,705 of NC_140580.1, forward strand.
ATAACAAGTTTATTAATCACTCATGAGTGGGACCACATCCACACAGCACTCTCAAATGCTGCCTGAGGTAGTACACTGAATACACAGAACACAGCTCTTTTTATAGAGGTTTTCTGCAGTGTAAGCATATGAACAGAAATAGGAAGAACAAGTTTTAGAAATAGTTTTCATCAAACAAGGACAGATGAAAAACCACATGGTCAGCAAAGTGGGAGGGGGAGTAGGTGTGCTTATGGCAGCAGTAAATGATTGACAGTTAACATCTGAGACTAGGTGTTCTGGCAGCTCCAAACTCACTACGTACACTTTTTTTTTTTTGTATTATTTTTATTTGCATTTTTTTCCTTGTCACAAAACAAGAACAACCAAACAGACAGGTCATCACTGGTCATCACACCAACTTCACTACGTACACTTTTAGCTGAGTCAGGAAGACAACTAAAATAGATAGCAGAGGCAGAAAAAGACGAGCAGCAGAGGACGGGAGAATTACGAAGGAAACGAAAGGACATTGCAGCCAAAATGGATGTTGCTTATGCCAAGTAAAATATTACATGTTTTCCACACTACAGCATCTACGACGCCGCTGCTGTCTCTGTGTCCTGAAGGCACTGCAGAGGGCACCGCCGCAACGCCTCACTGCAACCCTGGTCTCACCGACGATGCTGCCTGACACCGCCACTGAGCCGCTACTTTCACACGACCTGTGGGCATCGCACTCGGATGCCGCCGCTCCAAGCCGACATCGACGCGCTGCTTGAACCATGGTTCGAGGGCACCACTTGTAAGTTACACAATGCGTTGTCCTCATCCTGCACCGCAGGATTGGCCTACCCAAGCCGGCATCATCGACTCCAGTTCGTCAGCCGACGACAGCTCTTCAGCAACGACACCGCCGCTGCTTGTTCCGTGACCTGCCAGCACTGCGACGGGCACCGCACCACAGCCCTGGTCTCACCGACGCCGCTGGAGGACCGTCACCGAGTCGCTGCCTGCACCGCAACCTGAGGGCACTGCACACCGCACCGCTGCAATTTGCACCACAGCCCTGACGCCTGCTGACGCTGGCGCTCCCGACATCAACTACGAGGAGTTCGATCTGCAACGCATGTGACTCCTGCATTGACCTCCAGAACCGATGCCTTCGGACGCCGGCCTTTCGGGGCTCAGCAAGAGGTCGCCAACGCCCGGCATTTCTAAATGTACTGTTTTGCGGGTCTTCCTGACACCGTAGCTGGCCCATGATGCCATGGTCAGCCAGAACTGTTTGGATTTGTTGTTCACAACACTGTGATAGCCCTAGATGGAGCTATCGACTTCAAGGAACTATATTTCAAGTAAATTTTGATGAATGAAGATATCTAAGTACTGTATTGTGGATTTGTATTGTTTTTGGTCTTGTTTTGGATATATAAAAATGTTGTGTCCTTTTGTAGTGCTTTCACTGTATTACTGTTGGTTATGTGCAAATGCTTTACACACTGGCTCTAAGATAAGCCTGACTGCTCATGCCAATTGTTAGAATTGGGGATCTCTGGTTGGCACAGGTAGACACTTGTGACAAGCAGGGATCCTCTCCTCTAGTCAGGGTAAGGGGATACTCTCTTACAATAACCCCTGCTCACCCTCTAGGTAGCTTGGCGCGAGCAGACAAGACTTATCTCAGAGCGTTACAGGTTAAGCATTTGTGACCATATACAGTAACTCAGTGACAACACCACAAATGGACACCACACTAGATTTATATAAAAAATAGTGATCTTTTATATAAAGACTTAGCACAAGACCAAATAACGACAAAAATGACATACACAGTTCAAGAATGTGATTTCAGAAAGAGTTCTTAGGTTAGCGACAAAATCATTCACCTTAGCGTCAGTTTTAACCCACAGTACCTGGTGATGCGATAAAAGTTCTTAGCGGCGGTCCGGCATTGAAAATCAAGGCGTAGCTTATCCGGTAGAAATTTACTCACTAAGGCACGATGCGATAAAATTCGGCCCGCTAACGAGCGGGGCGACAATTTCACCAGCGATTATCTTGGTTGGGCCTGCGACGATTTTCGCAGCGATAAAATTCCTCACGCTAACGAGCAGTGCAATGATCTTGGCTTGTTCTGCGACGATTTCACACAGCAGCTGCAGGCTCTTCGACGAAGTTCGCAGTGATAGAATTCTTCCCGCTAACAGGCGGAGCGGGGAACTTGGCTGGCTCTGCGGCGATGTCTGCAGCGATCAAATTCGTCCCGCTAACGAGCGGGGCGGCGATTTTTCCAGCGCTGATATGGCTCAGCGGCAGCAGGCTCTGCGACGATATTCGCAGCGATAGAATTCTGCCCGCTAACAGGCGGAGCGGGGATCGGGGCTGGTAGCGATCAAATTCGGCCCGCTAACGAGCGGGGCGATGATTTTCCAAGCGCTGATCTGGCTCAGCGGCAGCAGGGTCTGCGACGATTTCCTCAGCGACAAAATTCTGCACGCTAACGAGCGGTGCGACTGAAAGTTTCTCGCTAAGCCGGCTGTGCGTGAAAAAGTGGAGATCTTTGGTTTCTTTCTTCTTGGCCAGCTTCCCAACAGCAGGCACAACTTCCAGAGGCCCCACAACTGGTTCCAGCACTCTAGGAAGGGCAGAACTCACACAGCAGAGTTCAGGGGGAAGCTGGGGGTGAAGTCCTTTTGTTCCTGGGACTTCTTAACAGGAGGCCAGCTCTACTCCGGAGATCTTTTAAGCACAAGTTGAAGTAAAGTCTTTTGTAGTATTTCTCCTGTCCTTCAGCAGCAAGTCAACCACTGCAGGCCAATCCCCCAGGTCAGGGACAGTACTCCTCCTTACAGCTTTCCCAGTTCCTTCTCCTCATGCAGAGGTTCTTCTTGTCAAGCAGGATCTAGTTTCTTGGGAGCAGGGTCCCAATACTTATACCCCTAATTCCTTTGTTTCTCTGGGGTAGAGGGGCCTTTGCCCAGCCAGAACCAGTTCCTGAGCACTTTGTTGACATGTCTCTGACTTTTCATTCTGGGTGCAGGGCAGAGACATCAGACTCTCCACAGGAGGTGGAGCCAGCATTGTGGTGGCAGAGCACAGCCCTATTCAGAGTCCAGGTGCACTCCTCCGACCAATCTGGATGTAAATCTCTCTATTCACCACCAGGCTACCTAGCCCTGCCCTCTGGAATTCCCCAGCCCTGTCACTCACAGAAACCAGACAGCAGATACACATCATAGCAGAGGCGGGCTGAAATGGTTAGGCAAGCAAACACCAGCTTTCTAAAAGTGGTATTTGCAAACACAGAATATTAAAATAAACTTTACTAAAAGATGTATTTTATTATTCTGAGTTCAGGCATACTAAACTCGAATTTCTACCATGTTCCTTGGGTCTGTTAGGATCATAGAATGTAACAATTCTAACAGCCCATTCTGGCCTATGGGAACAGGTAGCCTTGCAATAGTGAAAAACAAAAATGGCTGTAATTCACTATTAGGACATGCCACACACATCAGGGCTTCTCTTACCTTATGCTTACAATGCACCCTGCCCTTGGGCCTACCATAGGGGTGACTCACATGAAGTAAAGGGAAGGTTTTGGGACTGGCAAGTGGGTGCACTTGCCCAGTCAGCATGACAGTAACAGACTGCACGCAGGTTCTGCAATGGCAGACCTTAGACACATTTTACAAGGCGGCTTCTGTGGGTGGCACAACCAGTGCTGCAGGCCCACTAGCAGCATTTGGATTTACAAGCCCTGGGCACTCCTGGTGCACTTTACTGGGGTCTGACAGTAAACGAAATAACCCAATCATGGAATCCAACTAACACAGCAATTTACAACAGGGAGCACTTGCACCGTGGCACTGGTTGGCAGTGGCACAGTGCTCTGAGCAGCTAACACCAGCAAAACACATGAGGCACCGCAACAAAAAGTGGAAGGGAGACTCACGCCTAGGTGCCAGGTCTAACACCAAGCTACCAAGGGGGTGAGCAGGGGTTATTTAAGGAGTGTAACTCCCTCATCCTGACTAGAAGGAAGAATCCCTACTTGGAGAAAGGTACAAACCCTTGCCAACTAGAGACCCCCAATTCTAACCAGCCCCGGGCGTAGTGGGCGTAGTGAGGCTACGTGAAGCAATACGGAGTGGGGGCAAATCTATGCCCACCCGCACACTTCACGTAGCCCCACTACGCGCCACCCGCCTCCCTCCCGCCCTCATTTTACAACTATTACAAAGGTTAGATAAAGAAAAATTATTTACCTGAGCTGCCGCGTCCCGGGGCTCCATCTTGCTGTTTCCTGGATATCTTCTTCCTCATGAATGCGCATGCGCGGGCGCCCGCGCATGCGCATTCGTGAGGGAGAAGCTGGCCCTGGCCCTGCACCTTTGTGACAAAGGAAATCTGTGTATAAGAGAAGGGGCTGTGACCCCATGAGTGGTATTCTTCTGTGCTGGTCCTGACGCTGGGGGCAGCTGCTGCTGGGCTCTAGGAGGAACCGCCACAAGGGACTGCCTCCCTGCTGAAGGGCCCTGTGTGCTGGCCTGCCTGAGCCCAGCCTTGTGCCCCCTGAACTTTGCCTTATTTGGAGGAGCGCTTTGTCTTCCATTGCCAAGGAGCGCTTTATTTTCCATTCTGAAGAAGCGCTTGATCTTCCTTTCCTGAGGAGCGCTTTATTGTGGTGCCTTTCTGTAGAGGAGCTGTGCTTCTACTTGTTGGCTGCAGCACGGAGCTGCGACCATTTTAAGGGAATCCCCGGGGTGGGGATCCCCCCCTGCAGTTGTGCCCTTCTCGAGCGGGAGCCCACCCCACTGAGTACTGCTTGAAAACGGAGCGGGAGACCACCCCGCATCGGTACCTCCATAGCGGGTGCCCACCCCGCGTTGCGCATCTTTGAGAGGAGCGGGAGCCCACCCCGCATTTGTGTGTCCTTGGCAGCGGGAGCCTAACCCGCTTTGCCGCACTCTTAAAACTCATTATTGGCGGGTGCCCATCCCGCATCGCCGCTTTGTAAGGAAGGAAATTCACCGCCGCGGGCCCGAGGGATGCCGAAGTGTTGACTGGCAACCGGGACTCCCAACCCTACGTCGTCGTGATTCAGAGCGGAGGCAGGAAGTCCCCGTGCCAGAGAGATCACAGGAACAGAATCAGCTCCCGAGAGCGAGGGAGAGCCCCGTAGCGCAGCGGAGAAGTGCTGCAGCTGCTGGCGGGGTTCCCGTGTTGTGAGGAGAGTCCCACGAAGTAAAGGCCCACCGGAGCAATCTGAGCGGAAGGAGCCCGGTAAGTAGGGGCTTCCCTTCTGCTGACTGAGCTGGGGCCAAGTTTCCCTCAGTGGCGCCGCCGTAGCGGGCCACTGCAATGTGGGGGCAGATTGTGTTGAAAAGCCCCAGTGGGGGCCCAGGAGGCACCCGGAGTGCCAGGCTGTATTTGCGCATTCTTCCAGCTGTCCTGCGAGAGCGCAGGCAGCTGCAACGCTTTGGGGCATTTTGTCTGTCAGTCAGAGTCCCAGACGGGGGCTCAGGGGGGCACGCTGGTACCCATGCTCATGTCCACAGCTGCCCAGCAAGTAGTGGGCAGGTGACACGTTTAGGCCAGTACTTTGCGTACTTTCGCTGCCTTGAGAGCTTATGCCCTGACTCTACTGGACATAGGGCGCGGAGTTCTAAAGTGGCGCAAAAGGTGGTTTGCGCCTGATGTGATGCTGATGGCATAATATGTTCTATGTTGCATGCTCTACTACTGAGTCCAGTGTCTGCCAGTAATCACTAGTAGTGTTCCACATTGATTGTATGTCCTATATCGACGGGTGCTCATGCTTTCATGTACTACCTAATGTATTTATGCTTGTGATGCTAAGTGCGTAATGCGTTATGCTAATGGTTTTTAGATCTCAGGTGTTTATGCCTACAGTGATTGCATACTGTGTTCTAGGCCTAATGTGATTATGATTGCGTAGTGTGTTCCTAACTTTTCCCAGTAGTTACTGGTTGTGCTCTACATCTATAATTTATGCTACAGTTAGTGTATGTTCTACATTTGCTAATTTCAATTGTGATTGTTCTGACAGTGGCCCAATTGGCGCTGTCTTGTGTAAATTGTCCCCTGTAGATACTGCCTAGTGCCAGTTGGCACAGTGTATATTATGTGATTATGTTTCTAATATATTTATGACAATACAAAGGCTATTTTATATATAACCTTGTGTGGAGTTCCTTTTGTGGTGTGCCTGGGGTGTTGTTGCTGTGTGCGTGCGCAAACACTTTACACATTGCCTCCGGGATACATCTGACTGCTTGTGCCAAGCTACCAAGGGGGTGAGCAGGGGTTATCTTTGGCGTGTAACTTCCTTGCCCTGACTAGAGTGGTGGTTTCTGCCTGGCTTTGGCGCAAGCCTTAGCCAACCAGAAATCCCATTTCTAACAGTAGGTAAGAATTCAAAAAGGGGGATGACATACGAAGGTGGTTTCTAGGGTACGAGTTGTCTGTTCACATGAATGGGGTCCCTGAAAGGAATTTGTGGCATGGTTGTGGCCTCTCTTTCCGGAGGAAGCAAGGGACACTGATCGCTTTGGGTAAGGGGCAGAACCTCACCAACTCTGACATGAGGGATGCTCTCCTCACTAGGTATGGACTTACTCCTGACAAGTACAGGCATCAGTTTAGGTCCAGTAGGAAAACTGATGCCAACACTTAGTTGGAATGTGTAGATTCTTTCTGCAGGTCACTGGATGGCTGGGTGAAGGGCGGTAATGTGACAGATTTTCAGGGGCTTTACAATTTGATTGCATGGGAGCACTTGTCTAGTCTGTGTTTTGCAGAGGTGCCCCAGCACTTGGTTGATAGTAAGCTGACTTAGGAAGGAAGCTTGTTACGGAGGCAGACCGCTGGGCGAGTACCAGGGTCCACAAGAAAGCGTTTAGGGGTGGGGTCTCCAGCAGAAAGGTGGGGGGACAAGGGTAAAGCACAGGAGTTCTCTAAAGGGCCCCAAACTAATACCCAGGGTAAAGGTTCCCATCCCCCAGGAGATAAGAGACAAGGGGTCTCTGTAAGCAGGTGAGTCACATAAAGGGGGATCCCAAGTGCCCCAAGAGGGACCAGCCACCCACCGGTGGCCAGACCAAGGTGTTGACTAGTGTAGCGCTTGGGGAGGAGGGGTACCCACACGAAGGTGGTCCCAGGAAACCAGGTGCCCCTCAACACAAAGAAATACAGCACCTGGGTGACCATCAATGGGAAAAGGATGGGTTATACTGGAGCCAGTGTAACCTCAGTCCGGTGTCACCTGGTCTTTGAGGAGGAGGTAGTATCCGGGGCATTCCACCAAGTAGTTGCCGTGGACAACTCAGAGCGCCAGTGTATGGTGGCACAGGTTCCCTTTGAATGGGGGGGGGGTCTCAGGTCCCTTGAGGGTGGTTGTGAGCCCTACCATGCCTGTAGATTGTCTGCTAGGGAACGACCTGGAGCAGTCCTTGTGGAAGGATGTTGAGCGCAGGTCTCACTTGTAGATGCTTGGGTTGCCAGAGTGGGCAAGCGTGACAAGTCGGTCAATGGCGGCCGGAAAGGGTGATCAGAAGGACCTGGAGCCTGAAACAGTGGCCCAGGTTCCTGCCAAGAGAAAGGGCAGGGGGTCTGAGAAACCTGCCCCTGAGGTTCCCACGGTCCAGGAGGAGGCTGACCTTGAGGGGGACACCCCGGTACCTACAGGGGAACAGGTAGCTCAACTGGGGGACATCTCTGAGCTGACCCATTGGCAGCAAGAAGGTGGTCCCACAAGGGAAGAATTCTGCATGGAGCAGAAAGAAAGCCCTTCTCTAGAGGGTTTGCGGCAGCAGGCTGCAAACCAGGCAGCCGGTGATCAGTCTGGATCACTTTGATCTGCTGGGAGAATGGTTTCCTGTACAGCAAGCCTAAGGTCGCCGAGCTTGGGTCAGCTCATGTTCTGGTGGTACCCCAGCACTTCAGGAGCTTCCTACTGGGTTTGGTTCATGACGTGCCTTTGGCAGGGCAGTTGGGGCAGGACAGACCTTTGACAGGCTTGTCACCCACTTCTTTTGGCCCCAAATGTAAAGGCAGTCAGATGGACATTGCAGGTCTTGCCAAACTTGTCAGGCAAGTGGAAGAGTGGGTGGAAGTGTAAGGCTCCTCTCCAACCTTTTCCAGTTGTTGGAAATCCTTTTGAAAGGGTTGGGATGGACAATGTGGGGCCACTGGATCCCAAGATGGCCATGGGCAACAGGTACATCCTGGTCTTGGAGGACCATGCCACTCGGAAACCGGAGGCAATCCCTCTCAGGACAACAATGGCGCCAGTTGGGGGCCGGGTGTTAATGAAGATCTTTTCCCATGTGGGTTTCCCCAGAAAGGTGGTTTTTGACTGTGGAACCAATTTCATATTGAAGTATATGACATCCCTGCGGAAGGAGTGTGGTGTAACCTACAAGTTCACTACTCCTTACCACCCACAAGGTAACGGTTTGGTGGAGAGATTCAAACAAACCTTGAAGGGCATGATTAAGGGTCTAACAGAACCCAAGATGCGTAAGTGGGATGTCCTCTTGCCAAGCCTTCTCATACAGGGAGGTGCTGCAGAAGTCTCTTGGGTTCAGTCCCTTTGAACCCCTGTATGGTCACCCTGTGAGAGGACCTCTGAGTTTTGTGAAGGAAGGCTGGAAGGCAGCTCTCAGGAAAACTCCCCAGGATGTGTTTAGTTACATGCTGACCTTCAGAAACCAAACTGCCCACTTCAGGAAACTTGCTCAGGCGGACCTGGAAGCAAGCCAGGAAGAAATGAAAAAATGGTATGACTAGAATGCCACTCTGGTCGAATTTCAACCTGGGCAAAAAGTGTGGGTCATGGCCCCAGTGGAACCTTGTGCCTTGCAGGACAAGCGGACAGGGCCTTTTGAAGTGGTGGAGCGTAAAAGTGATGTCACCTACCAGGTGAATTTGCAGACTCCCAGGAACCCTTTAGGGTCCTCCACGTGAACCGCCTCAAGCCATACTTCGAGAGGTTCGAAGTGAGCATGCTCTTGGCGACAGATGATGGGGTGGAAGAGGAGAGTGAACCTCTCCCTGACTTCCTGTCCCCCAAGGAGCATGATGGGTCAGTGAAAGGTGTGATCCTCTCCTCTACACTGACCCCAGAGCAGCAGAGTGACTATCACCAGTTGTTGGGACAGTTTGCCCCACTGTTCTCTCTGACCCCAAGTGTTACTCACTGGTGTACCCATGACGTGGACAATGGTGACAGCCCTCCTGTAAAACACAAGATTTACAAGTTAACTGACCGGGTCACGGCCAGCATTAAAGGGGAGGTCTCTAAGATGCTGGCACTAGGGGTGATCAAGCCCTCCAACAGTCCTTGGGCCAGCCCAGTGGTCTTGGTCCCAAAGGCTGCTGTACCTGGTGTCACTCCAGAACTGCGGTTTTGTGTGGACTACCATGGGCTCAATGTCATCGCCAGGACTGACGCACACCCCATCCCCAGAGCTGATGAGCACATTGATCGTTGGGAGCTGCCAAGTTCCTCAGCACGTTTGATTTAACGTTTGGGTACTGGCAGATTGCCTTAACCAATGTGGCCAAAGAGAGGTCAGCATTCTCAACCCTAGAAGGACATTACCAGTGATGCCCTTTGGGTTGAAGAATGCCCCTACCACTTTTCAGAGGTTGGTCAACCAGGTGTTGGCTGGACTGGAGGATTTCAGTGCTGCATACCTGGATGACACTGCAGTGTTCAGTTCCAGCGGGGAAGAACACTTGTAGCACCTCCACCTCGGGGAAGTGTTGAGGGCTCTGAAGAGGGCAGGCCTCATGATCAAGACTAGTAAGTGCTAGATCAGGCAGGGTTCTGTGGTGTACTTGGGACACCAGGTAGGAAGCGGCCAGGTGGCGCCCCTACAGCCCAAGATTGACACCATTCTGGCTTGGGAACCCCCCAAGACTTGCACCACAAACTGTGGGCACCGCACTCCGCACCGCCTCGCTTAATGTCGTCGCCCTGGTATCCCCGACGCTGCCGCTCGATGCCAACATCAATGCTGCTGCTTGCACTGTGATTCGAGGGCACTGCTCATAAGTTACACAACACACCGTCCTCATCCTGCACCACAGCCTTGGCCTACCGACGCCATTGACTCCAGTTTGTAAGCCGACGACAGCGCTTTACCAACGACGCAGCTTGCACCGTGACCTGCCAGCACCGTGATGAGCACTGCACGACTTTGGTCTCACTGACGCCACTGGACGAGTGTCACCGTGCAGCTGCCTGCACCGCAACCTGAGGGCCCGCACACCGCACCGCTGCCCTGACGCCTGCTGACACCAGCGCTCCAGTCATCAACCACAAGGAGTTCGATCTGCAACGTGTGTGACTTCAAGGACCCGCTGACTCCTGCACTGACCTCCGGAACCAACGCCTGCTGACGCCAGCTTTTCAGGGTTCATTGAAAGGTCGCAGACGCCTTGTATTTCTAAAGGTGCTGTTTTGCGAGTCTTCCCGACACCGTAGCTGGCCCGCGGCGCCGGGGTCAGCCAGTAGTGTTTTTTGTTTATCTCAATAAAAATGGCCAGATCATCATAAGGATTCAGGGGGATACAACGAGCCCAAGTGTAGATTATGAAAGGCAATGCAGTTGCTAAAGTCCCTGGTGACAAGCTTCAAGAACAGGCCATAGTAGGAAGGACGTGGGTTCATCTGCGAACTCATTGTCCTGAAAGGACTCCATGCTGCCAGTCAGCGCTACCAGCACATCTCCATTTTTGAGCTAATTCGAGCCCAGTGAAGGAATCTGGCACTCAACCTTGAGAGTAGCTGTTCCTCAGAACTCAGAGAAAGACCAACTGTTGGTATTAAAGACTCACATGAGGCTGGGTCAGTGGAGGTGTAGGGGGAATAGGAACTCTTTCATACGTCATTTTTATCTCACAAACTCATGTATTCACTGCAAATATACTGCTGTCTCCACTGCCCACACTCCAGGCTAAGATGGCCACCTGATTTACACTCTCTTACAACATGACTTTTGCCACTTCCTATACGCCCCTTCATGTGACGCGCCATTGCGCATTGATTCGACGCGCAGACCCGCCCTAACAACACGGACGGTGTCACTACGGAGGGTTATATATTGGCAATTCTCACCACCCCTCTCCGTTCCCGGTACACTACGAAGGTGGGGTAGGTCTCCATACCCTTGACAGGTGAGCACATGTAAGTACTGTATGTACCAACGTATATGTCCATTTAGAAGGGCACAATTTAACCTGGTCCGACTCTTGTCGGCACTCGCTCTTTTTAACAACGTACCTATTTTTATCTAGTTATTCAGCCTGCAACCTAGAAGGTGCCAATGGAGCCCGATCTCCAGATTAGAGGGGTAGGCATGTAAAGACGTATGTGTGTGTATGCATGAGTGTTTCCACAACGCCCGTGTCATTGCTATCACGAGCGTTTCACATACTGGTTTTATAACATGCAGTTGCACAGCCCGTTTTCATACCGTTTGCGATACCAATGGGATCAGCTTACCCGCTATACTCACCCTTGACCACGTTACTTATTATCAACGTCTCTCCCTGCTCACTTTAACAGCCTCAGACTATTTTGATCTTTCATCCTACCTCACCCCCATTGTTACATCTAGGTGGTACCATTTATACAGTTGACAATAAGCGTGGATAATTTATAAGGCACTCTATCACTGATAGCGCCTACAGATAACACTCCCATGAACAATGGTCAGCTGCACAGGGGTAATTACACCTCTAACTAGGTCGAAATGATTATATGGACAGACAGTGTGCATGCAAGAACAGCATAGCACACCTTTGTGTTTACCAGCATTATAGACAAACCATGATAATTATGTTTGACCAACATGCTAATACAACTTTTATGTGTGTTTTTCTTGTTTTGTTTTTCTCTCTATATATTTTTTTGTCTCACCAGGTTGGGCATAGGTTCCTACAGAAAGAGTTCCTATCAGCGCTTGGACGCTTTACTCCTTAAAAAATAAGGTATTACAGGTTCACAGGCTCTTTCTTTCCTGGAACCTGTCTCATGTTGTTTACACCTTTCATTCCAGTCCTGACGGAGCGCCACGGGATCCCTTGGGGACCAGCAGCGAGCGCGAAACATGTTGACCCTGTTTTAGTAGGACTTCTCACTACAGCACCCATCCTGAGAGCAGCGGTTAGTTACACATCTGCCCTCTATATTGTTTCCGAATAGGAGCTCCAGGATCCACTTCTTTTTAACTTATCGTATGGACCCTTGAATAAACGTTGGTTCTGGGCTCCATACAGTAATTTTAATACACTCACTCACCTCCCCTTTTTATAGGCCCACACACCCGCATGCACAACTGTGGCGTCTCCTCAAAAGATCTCCGCCAAAGAGCCCTCTCGTGGGGCCCGTGAGGGACTGCAGCGCCACCCCCACGAGGAGCAACGCCCGATGATGAAGCATGACACTCGCAAGGGTGTGTCAGGGCCCTATATTCTAAAGGAGAAATTCCCCCTACACCTCCACTGACCCAGCCTCATGTGAGTCTTTAATACCAACAGTTGGTCTTTCTCTGAGTTCTGAGGAACAACTACCCCCCCCCCCCGAGTACATACACAATATCTTGTGGGAGCACGGGTACTGGACCTCCTTCTTTTCTAACCCCGCTCCCGGTCCCCAATTTTCCTTGAGTTACTACTCAACCTTGAGACCCAGACAAATGCCTGCTTCCCATTGCGGGCTGTAGGCTGATTGGAACACCCACTGGGTATCCAGCATATTTCCAGCAAAGGCCATTGCATCGCGACCACGCACTTTGGAAACATTTGCCGGACGTTCTCCCAGGAATCGAAAATTGCGTTAGGGGATGCCAAATCTCGCTCACACTTGCAAACTTACCGTATTGGCACGCACAAGAGAAAAATTGGCAGAATTTGTCCGCAATTCTGCGTTACAAGAGTAATACAGAGTCACCAAATTTCTGTCCATTCCCCCGGCAGTGCGGAGTATTTTGCCCACCCGTCACATATATTTTATGATAACTTATTACTTAGAAGGCAACATTTTTAACCTTTCTAAAATATTGCATATGGTGTTTAATGAAGCTTAAACAACAAAGTTATAACTAACTAACAATAAAAAAAGGGTATATTTTTACATGTTGCAGTGTATGTTTACACTGCAACAGTCAGGCTACACAGGGTAAACCTGAAGCCATGTTTGCACTGCCACTATAATGGATGGCATTGGTGGGTTCTGCACTCTAAAAGTGGCATTTAACTTCCAGGCCTTGGGTGCACTTTACACACCATATACTAGGTATTTAAAGCCAAGTTAAATGTGTCAGTTAGGAGTATGCCAATTCAATCATGTTTAAAGGGGGCACACAGACACGGTACTACCGTTTAATAGGGGTAAAGTGCACAGAGTTCTCAAGTCAGCAAAAATATAGGCCCTGATTCTCAAAGGTAAACATATATTTTTCTGTGATTTTACAATTTTTGGGGGTATTCACAAACTAAAAGTAAATAGTGAGCTCACGACTGTGGAGACTCCTCAGGCAGGACTGAGAACTGCGCACATAAAAATAGGACTGCCCTATCTTTTTATGTGTGGAGTTCTCCACTGTGACTGAGGATTCCATTGTCGAATGTATGCTAAAACCAGAAACCCGGTTCGTAAATCCATAAACATTTTTAATAAAACTATAACCAATCCAGCATTAGCATATATCACAGGTGTACATTCCACATGCAGAAATGAGATACAAAATATATTTGCTCTTAAAAACGTATTTTTACCTCCTCTCAGTAAAAATGCATCCAATGTAAAGAAATCCCTTCTACTACGACCACATCGTTTTTGGTCAATTTGCCTTCTCCACACATCCTTGAGATAAGACTTACTCCTGCCTTGCCAAGAGTACTTTTCAAGCATTTTCAGGGTGAAGGATTGTTCTGCAAATACATCAGTCAGTCAGTACCCACAAATGTAGGATTATGTGGGTCTTTTACTGAAACACCGCCCCAAAGCGGTCCTACAAACCCACCTTATCAGTAGATTTGCTCCCAAAGAAATTCACCATACTGGCAGGCTTTGTAGGTGAGCAATTCCCATAGGGGAGCAAAATCCTATCATTCCTCATTCTGTGAATCAGGAATGGGATTTTGCATTTGCAAATGCATTTATTTGATCAGCTAAGGTAAACCAACGTGCGTAAACAGATATTTTACCTCCTTATTTGTACATCCCCTATCACTTGACTAAGAATGTGTTGAATTGTGGAATTTCAAAGATTAGTAGGTCTGTTTGAAACCAGTACGTTAGGCCAATTAATTCAGAATATTTATGATATTTTGGAATATCATTACTGATAGAAGACTGACAGTCTGATATCACTTCAAAAAGGTAATAACTTCTCTAGCTTGAAGTACATTCATGTAAACATCTACATTACAAATTGAATAACTTTTTTTTAAAGAAACAGTGTGATGAAGGAAGAGGTCAGCATTTCACTTAACAAAGAAATCTCATTTCCGAACAACTGGGTTCAAGGAACTCAAGAGACCATACCAATAACAACGCAAATTAGCTGGGCCAAGGAACTAGGACAGCTGACCTTCTTTTATGAACTCTAGAAAACGTTTTCCACACCACTTTACAAGCGGCTCAGATCCTTGTTACATTTCATCTGTTGGGCAAAGTCTCTGGTTGTGTGGAAAAGAGTAGTCCCGTGTACACATATCTGTGGCATGCACCAAGATTAAGAGGTTTTGGAGCGAAATCTGTGAGGTTTTAAATACTTTCTTATCAATCACGGTGGTATTAAATCAGATCTGTTAATTCTTAGCATAGTTTTATCTTTTAACATGCCTGGGTGAGTTAGCACATATTTTGTATTTGATTATGTTTGCTAGATGATAATACTTGAGAATATGTTGGAGCAGTAAGCCACCAGTGGGCCATGCAGTCCCTAAGGGCCAGGTGTACGAAATTACAAATTTGCGATTTCCTAATAGTAAATAACAAATTTTGAAATGCAAAACCAACGGTGCCTATAGGCTGAAGGCACCCCTTGATGCACCCCAAAAAACAGTGGTGCACGTGTAAAGCGCACAAATGCCCTAGGGACAAGTGTGCGTTTTATGGCACTTTAAAAAAAGCATTTTGGGTTGCTGTTTTCAAATTGCACATGGTTACCATTGGCTTGGAGTCGATGGTAATAGCATTTCCTAAATGCCCATTTCGCATTTAGAAAATGATTTGTACATGTGGTGAGGAAATTGCTATTTGCAATTTCCTATTCAGAGAATCGCAAAATGTGATTTCTACTGGGTAGGAATCACATTTTGTGATTCCCTATCTGCCTATGTACATATGGAAAGGCAATTAAGCATTTCTTAATGGACCGAAATTGCAATTCGGTCTGTTAAGAAATGGTAAATCTTTACATACATCTGACCATAAGTGAGAGTGGTTGATACAATAAAAGAACTAAGTCGATAGTAAAAGGTAGATCACCCTATTATGTTTGAACCTCAACTCTTTTTGATTATTATTGGAAGGAATTGAACAGGATATAGTGAAACAAGTCCCTTGGGTCGTCACTGACAACTAGAAAGACATAAAGGGCCATAAAGGGCCAGCTGTATGAAGGATTTTACCGGTCGCAAAGGGTCCATCCGCCTGTTTGCGACCAGTAAAATGCATTTTGCCATATACAGAAGGCAAAATGTGACTCAGTTACTTGTTACCGAATCACATTTTGCTTTTGCAATTCAGTATTAGGAGGGGGCGCGTTTAGGGCACCCTTTCCTAATACCGAATAGCACTGGTATGTCAATCAATCAATCAATCAAGCATTTGTATAGCGCGCTACTCACCCGGAGGGTGAGTAGCTTTTAAGTTACTCTTAAAAAATGAAAAGGTAGCAATTCATTTAGATTTTTTAAATGCATACCATTTTCCTTTAAGGAAAACGGGCTGCATTACAAAACAAATATTGCTTTATTTAAAAAGCAATCACAGACATGATAGTCTGCTGACCCTAGCAGGCCACCAACTCTGTGATTGTAGTCATTCACAATGGGTCGCAAATTGTGACCTGCCTCATGAATACTGATGAGGCAGGTCCATTTGCGGGCCACTGCGAATCCCTATCAGTGTCATCGCAGTTTGCTATTTCCTAATAGTGAATTGCTAAAATTCTCTATTAGGGAATCACAAACAGGCAATTTCGTACATCTGGCCCAAAATGTGTCATCGTGCATTTCTTAATAAAATGAGAAGAGGTCTCAAATGTATCTATAACACTGAGCAGTGAGGGGTTGCTAGACCTGTCATCCTTATGGTGGTCTTCCCCCAAATATTTTGCCTTCATCCCTCCTATTTTTTCTGATCTTGTTTTTTCTGGCCTTGGGACTCTGTGCATTTTTCCACTGCTAACCAGTACTAAAGTGTATGTGCTCACTCCTCAAAACATGGTAACATTGGCTTATCTCTAATTGGCATATTTAATTTAATTATAAGTCCCTAATAAAGTGGTACTACATGTACCCAGAGCCTGTAAATTAAATGCTATTAGTGAACTTGCAGCACTTATTGTGCAACTGACTTAAGTAGCCCTTACAAACATGCATGTCTCAGGCCTGCCAGTGCAGCCTTTCATTGCAGTTTAACCTGCCATTTCAACTTGGCAAAATAAAACTTTTGTAAGGCCCACCTACACTTTCCTTTTAAATACATATAAGTAACCCCTAGGGTAGGTCCTACACAGCCCTCAGGGCAGGGTGCACAGTATTTAAAAAGTAGGACATGTCATTTTAAGCTTTACATGCTTTGGTAGTGAAAAACTCTTAAGTTTGTTTTTCACTATTGTAAATCCTGCCTCTCCCTTAGGATAACATTGGAGAAACCTTATTACATTTAATACACTGCAACTTCCAAATGAGAACAGGTACCCAATTCATGTTTGGTGTCTTTGGGGTTGTAATGCCAAATCTTTTATAGTGAAGTTGAATTTAAAATAGCAATTTTGAAAATGCCACTTTTAGATAGTTAGCAATGTCCTGCTTTAATCATTTAATGCCTGCAGCCTGCCTCTGGGTCACATGACTAGGTGTAGTTGACAGTTGGACTTTGTGCATTCCTCCTAGACAGCCACACACACTAGAGACCTTAGGTGTACCTAGAGTGGCCTTCACTGGAAGGGTGGGGGGAGGGCCACCCTGGGCACAGCCCTAATTACACTTTTTTAGGCTGTCTCCTGCCTCGCCTGTAGTTAGTCTGGAACCAGGGCAGTGAAGGCAAGAAACATATGCGCTTCTAAGGGAAACCTCTAGAAGCTTCTCCCACTTTAAAGGAGGCACCTGGTATAAATATTTTGCCACAGCCATCAACTCTTCAGTACACTACAGGACTAGCAGCTCTGCCAGGAAGAAAGACAACTGTGCTGGCGAGAGAACTGGAGAACTGCCACTCTGTTGGGCTGCTGCTCTGAAGGATTGATGCCTTGCTGTGTTGACCTACTGCCCCCTTGTCTGGGTGAGAAGGACTGCACCAACATCTGTTGAACCCAGTACTCCAGAGTGGCTTGAACGGCTGGTTGGCTGGCCTCCTGACTAGAGCCTCAGGGACAGAAAGCTCCAACAACCTTGAACCCAGCACATGGACTCTTCCGTCTGTGACTCCTACCCTGCCAAGTAGCGCCACCCAGTGCTGGACCCTTGGAAGTTGGCTTGAAGGTGCCCTGACATCCCATCTGCGGATCCAACAGAACCAACACATCTCTTCCAAAGTGCGGCACACCTCAACGAGAGAATCTGCAACTCCTTGCGACTAGGATTTCAGATACTCTTGTTCA
The DNA here is from genome assembly GCF_964204655.1 of Triturus cristatus. Taxonomy (NCBI): domain Eukaryota; kingdom Metazoa; phylum Chordata; class Amphibia; order Caudata; family Salamandridae; genus Triturus; species Triturus cristatus. The sequence goes on from NC_140580.1 coordinate 781,207,560, forward strand.
GCGGGCCTAACTGGGTCCCTGTAGCTTACTCACACTCCACAGCAGTTGACCTAAACTTGTGACTTTGTCACGGTCTAATGTGACCAAATACCCACAGCTGGTGTTTAGTGCTTTTTGGTGGTATTTTGACTGAAATATTTAAAATTGCATATCTCTGGTTCTACTGATTGGATTTTTGTTGGTTTGTTCTTAAAATATGTATTACTAGTTACTCTATTGTTCTCAACTGGTGTGGGAATTTTCTTCTGTTGTATTTCACTTTATTACTACCTGAAGTGCTGCATAAATACTTTAAATGGTTCTGTTGGGAATTGGTAAGCTTAGTTACACATGCAATAAATGCTAAATCTCATTCAGTAACCATTCATTCATGGAGCAAAAAAGGGGGGAGTATACACACATGAACAAAAGAATTCAGAAATTAAATTAGTTTTTACTTTATAATCAGTGTCCGGAAATTTTTCAAAAAGCTGTGCATTTACAGGTCTGACCAACCATAATACAAATACAACATAGAACATTCAGTGCTTACATAGACTCATTAACATAAAATCACATTTGCCATATACACAAATCACAACAATAACAAAAATAAAATGATACAGATAGAGTCCACAAATCAAGAGCATTGACCACAATTGGACATGATTTCCCAATTCTGATTGTGGAAGTGCGTGGACGATTTGGACAGAGCACGTCGACGTTTCGACCCTATATAATAGTGCTGGGTTGTGTGCATCTAGAACGGGTCTTCCTCAGGACAAAAAGTAGGGCTGGCTGCCTGTAAGTACAAATAATTTTACATAAGGGACATGTGTGTATGAAGAATGAAGGAACAATGAAGGTATCCCTCAGTGTCTCAGACGCTCACCTGGAGTCAGGGTAATATGGGATTTTAATTTCCTTGTCTCTCATTAGAGTTCTCTGCCGTCATCTGAATTAATCAGGGATTCTGTAATCAATAAATAACAGAGATAGGCTCTAGAAATCCCTATTGTACACGACGACATGTAACGCAATATAGTTAACAGGTCACGTACCTTCACAGTGAAAGATTCAACTGGAGAATGGTGGTGCCGTCAAAACGATCGCCACTTACTGTAAATAAGAGGGCAGAAATTAGCGCCATAATGGAAAGCCTAGATTGATTTTAACCAGTTACACGGTAGACTAATGTGTTGTACACAGCAAAAGCAGATGCGTATTATGCGCCCATGTGAAAATATTCTTCTACCGTATAGCCAAATGTGTGCAGAATAGAAAGTCATTCCTAACGGGTGGCACTCGTAAAGCCCACTCCGTAATCGACCCGACTTAGAGCTTTTGAGCTGTGGAACGAAAGGGTCCTATATGCATGGTATTTAAATTGGCAACTTCAGAAGTGTTTCTCAATTACGGTACCAATTTACAAATACTATGGTTTTTAAATAAATCCGCGTAGTCTTATAACTGGGGACATTGTTTTGACATTTCGCAGCAAAGTGCTTGTACGTCTAAAAAGAAATCATGTAACGCGGCTGGGCGAGGGGCCAATGGTTTTGAAACTTACATGGTTTTCTCCGCAAGGACGTCTGTATCCGTCTCACGCTCTGCAGCTAATGACAGCGAGGCGAGGGAGAAGCCGGCTATATGACGTTATCCCAATTGGTGTCTACGTGCAGGCAGTCAGCTGCTCGTGGACAAAACCCGGAGCGGATTCTAAAAGTAACCCGGTCACAGGTTCCTGGCGCGTTATCTTATGTATTCATCCGGTCGCAAACAATACTCATAAGTGAGAACACGGAATGTTATATCCCATAGATCCTATCTCTGTGAAAAGTGTATCACATTTAGCCGACCACCGTGTTGAAATGCGGTAGCGATACGGATCTTAATGGGCCAACTAATGGAATTCGTACTGGTTGTAACGTGTACAATGAAAAGCTGTGGTGTAAATGAGCTCCTATGTGTCTTTTCTTATATCCATTCCCGATATAATTCATCGAGGCAGTATTTAGTTGCCTATTAAATATCAGTTACGGAAAGAACTCCTCGTACAAGTGGAATAAATCAATTACATAATTTCAAAGACAAGTCATGTGTACCAAATACTTAGTGGAATGTGGACAAGCAGCAATATTCAAACACCATATTAGAAAGATCGACAGTTTTCTGAATCAGTTTTCAAACAATCTAAGGAGTTATATCCTTCAAGAGAACATGTGTTTTCTGCAAAATAAATTTACGCTACATGAAGATGGATTTAAAACAGTGTTTTCTATATACCATAACCTTAATGAGGTTTGTATTCTCATAGAATTATGGGTTATAAATTAAAACTGACACGTATATTACTGTCTGAACATACGGCGCAATTCATCACATTCAGAGCAATCATATATTGCATATTATACATGCAAAATACTTGTAAATGAGTACACGTTGAATACATCTTTCTGATGGAATATCCATTAATGGGGAGTGTGTCCTACATCCATAGACTCATAAATAGAGATAATGATGTTAATGTATTTGCACAATTAAGACATATTATAACTTACTCATTTGCACATATGTCTCCTCGTGTTCATTGAGGCCATGATTTACAGAATCAAGGGTATGGATCCAACGACATTCCTTATAATTAAGGGAAATGGCAGTGTTCCCACCCCTTTGGTGTAAGGTGATTTTTTCTATTACCCACCACTCTAGATGATTATGAGTGTGTCCTGCGTTCATATAATGTTCTACCATGGGGGCCCCCAAGGTCTTACATTTGATTCTGCTCTGGTGCTGCAGGATCCTGTTTTTTACTTTTTGGGTCGTCTGGCCTACATAGATTAGCTGGCACGGGCATCTGATGGCATAGATAACATTTTGACTATTGCAATTAGAGAATTGATTAAGTGCATATGTTTTCCCACGGTGACTGAAGGTGGCTCCAGGTGTGGTACATTCGCATGCCTTACAGTGACTACATTTGTAGTGTCCCTTAATTGATGGTAGGCCAAGCTGCGATCTAATATCTGGTGTATGCGGAGATTCTAGAAATGAAGAAACTACAAAGTCCTTAATGTTTTTTGCACGTTTGAAGGCAAACATCGGAGTGTCGGTAATACCAATTTCTGAACCAACAAGGTTCCAATATTTTTTGATGACTTTTTTTATTTCGTTGCTTCTGGTATTAAAGGTCGTTACGCATACCAATTTATCCATTGTATGGTCCTTGGGTTGTACTTCAAGTAAAGTTTCCCGTGGCCTATACCAGGCTCTTTTTCTGGCTCTATTGAGAAGTCCTTTGGGGTATCCCCTTTCCCTTAGTTTAGCAAGCAGAATGTCAGTTTCTTTAAAGAAGTCTTTCCTTCTGGTGCAGTTGCGACGTAATCGCAAAAATTGTCCATAAGGTAAGTTATCCCTTAGATTTCTAGGGTGATGAGAATTGTACTGGAGCAGGGTGTTTCGATCCGTTGGTTTTTTATATAGATTCATAACAATTCTGCCATCCTCCGCTTCAAATGTAAGGTCCAAAAAGGGGATCGATTGATCACTGTACGTCATGGTGAATTGGATATTTGTGTTGCGCGCATTAAGCCATGATAGAAATTCCAATAGTTGGTCAACTGAGCCTCGCCATAACATCATGATATCATCGATATATCGTTTCCAGGCAGTGATATTATCGATATAGGGGTTTTCGTCAGAATAAATGTGTTTGTCTTCGAAGTGGTCCATGTACAGGTTCGCCAAGCTCGGCGCGAACCCGGCTCCCATGGCTACTCCTCTGCATTGGTAAAAGAACTCATTTTGGAAGATGAAGTAATTTTTCTCCATAGCAATATGCAATAACTGTACAAGGAAGTCAGTTGGAATCCAGTGAGGTGTAGGGCGGGTTTCTAGTATGTTCCTGATGACATCAATGGCCTCATTCTGTGGTATGCTTGTGTATAGTGAACACACGTCAAGTGTGACAAATAACTGTGTGGTCCCATCAAAAGGTTGGTCTTCAAACAATATAATAGTGTGCATTGTGTCTCTGACATATGATCTGGTCTCCACAACAAATGGTTGCAAAAAACTGTCAAGATATTGGTTCAGTGGTTCCAACACTGAGCCACAACCCGACACAATAGGTCTGCCGGGGGGTTTTTGTAAGTTTTTATGAACCTTCGGGATGGTGTAAATCGTGGGAATCCTAGGATTTGTTTTATTTAGGAACTTACTCTCTGGCTCTGACAGGAAGCCTTGCTCAATGCCATGGTTAGTAAGATCTCTAATTAGTTTCGCAATTTCCTTAGTGGGATTACCAGGAATCCGGGTGTAACTCATAGTACAACCAAGTTGTTGATTGATTTCCAGTATGTAGTCTTCTGTATTTTGTACTACCACCGCTCCACCCTTATCGGCAGTCTTAATAACAATAGTTTTATTGCTATTCAGTGTGTGCAGGGCTAGTCTTTCTTCTTTGGTGATGTTGTGTTTGATATATTTAAAGTTGTTTAACAGTTCCATGACTTCACTCATCACTATTTTCTCGAAGGCTATGAAGGTTGATATTGGGCGGAAGTCTGTTGCTGTCTGTTTTTTGTTGTAATTTTCATTTTTCACAAAGAAGTATTTTAGACGGATCTTTCTGAAGAATTGTTGCAATTCCAATTTGATATTAAAGGAATTGGGTATTGAGGTAGGTACAAAGGACAACCCTCTCGACAGGACACGAATCAGCCTTCCAGCAAGTTCCAACGCATCAATCAAGGACACGCTATCACGATAACTTTGAACCATCTACTTCGTCTTTTTTAGGCGAGCCCACTTGGATCAATCGAGACCAGAACTGGGGGAGACCGACCAGATGGAACCAAGGACGCGGCAACAGACGTGGGAATTCCAGAGTACGGTTTCAAACACAGCCACAACAGAACCACGGAGAGATTCGGACCAGACGTCAAACTTACCGTTGGTAATTAGTAGTCCTAATAATGAACTGTCTATAACCTTGGAAGCATCCACTACAGAACAAGGAACAACAAATGCCATTACAAATATCAAAGATCCCATATTGAATATCTCAAATTACACCTTGAATAAGGCGGAACACGATATCCTGTCGAGAGGGTTGTCCTTTGTACCTACCTCAATACCCAATTCCTTTAATATCAAATTGGAATTGCAACAATTCTTCAGAAAGATCCGTCTAAAATACTTCTTTGTGAAAAATGAAAATTACAACAAAAAACAGACAGCAACAGACTTCCGCCCAATATCAACCTTCACGCCGGCTTCTCACTTGATGAATGAAAGAATCATAGCCTTCGAGAAAATAGTGATGAGTGAAGTCATGGAACTGTTAAACAACTTTAAATATATCAAACACAACATCACCAAAGAAGAAAGACTAGCCCTGCACACACTGAATAGCAATAAAACTATTGTTATTAAGACTGCCGATAAGGGTGGAGCGGTGGTAGTACAAAATACAGAAGACTACATACTGGAAATCAATCAACAACTTGGTTGTACTATGAGTTACACCCGGATTCCTGGTAATCCCACTAAGGAAATTGCGAAACTAATTAGAGATCTTACTAACCATGGCATTGAGCAAGGCTTCCTGTCAGAGCCAGAGAGTAAGTTCCTAAATAAAACAAATCCTAGGATTCCCACGATTTACACCATCCCGAAGGTTCATAAAAACTTACAAAAAACCCCCGGCAGACCTATTGTGTCGGGTTGTGGCTCAGTGTTGGAACCACTGAACCAATATCTTGACAGTTTTTTGCAACCATTTGTTGTGGAGACCAGATCATATGTCAGAGACACAATGCACACTATTATATTGTTTGAAGACCAACCTTTTGATGGGACCACACAGTTATTTGTCACACTTGACGTGTGTTCACTATACACAAGCATACCACAGAATGAGGCCATTGATGTCATCAGGAACATACTAGAAACCCGCCCTACACCTCACTGGATTCCAACTGACTTCCTTGTACAGTTATTGCATATTGCTATGGAGAAAAATTACTTCATCTTCCAAAATGAGTTCTTTTACCAATGCAGAGGAGTAGCCATGGGAGCCGGGTTCGCGCCGAGCTTGGCGAACCTGTACATGGACCACTTCGAAGACAAACACATTTATTCTGACGAAAACCCCTATATCGATAATATCACTGCCTGGAAACGATATATCGATGATATCATGATGTTATGGCGAGGCTCAGTTGACCAACTATTGGAATTTCTATCATGGCTTAATGCGCGCAACACAAATATCCAATTCACCATGACGTACAGTGATCAATCGATCCCCTTTTTGGACCTTACATTTGAAGCGGAGGATGGCAGAATTGTTATGAATCTATATAAAAAACCAACGGATCGAAACACCCTGCTCCAGTACAATTCTCATCACCCTAGAAATCTAAGGGATAACTTACCTTATGGACAATTTTTGCGATTACGTCGCAACTGCACCAGAAGGAAAGACTTCTTTAAAGAAACTGACATTCTGCTTGCTAAACTAAGGGAAAGGGGATACCCCAAAGGACTTCTCAATAGAGCCAGAAAAAGAGCCTGGTATAGGCCACGGGAAACTTTACTTGAAGTACAACCCAAGGACCATACAATGGATAAATTGGTATGCGTAACGACCTTTAATACCAGAAGCAACGAAATAAAAAAAGTCATCAAAAAATATTGGAACCTTGTTGGTTCAGAAATTGGTATTACCGACACTCCGATGTTTGCCTTCAAACGTGCAAAAAACATTAAGGACTTTGTAGTTTCTTCATTTCTAGAATCTCCGCATACACCAGATATTAGATCGCAGCTTGGCCTACCATCAATTAAGGGACACTACAAATGTAGTCACTGTAAGGCATGCGAATGTACCACACCTGGAGCCACCTTCAGTCACCGTGGGAAAACATATGCACTTAATCAATTCTCTAATTGCAATAGTCAAAATGTTATCTACGCCATCAGATGCCCGTGCCAGCTAATCTATGTAGGCCAGACGACCCAAAAAGTAAAAAACAGGATCCTGCAGCACCAGAGCAGAATCAAATGTAAGACCTTGGGGGCCCCCATGGTAGAACATTATATGAACGCAGGACACACTCATAATCATCTAGAGTGGTGGGTAATAGAAAAAATCACCTTACACCAAAGGGGTGGGAACACTGCCATTTCCCTTAATTATAAGGAATGTCGTTGGATCCATACCCTTGATTCTGTAAATCATGGCCTCAATGAACACGAGGAGACATATGTGCAAATGAGTAAGTTATAATATGTCTTAATTGTGCAAATACATTAACATCATTATCTCTATTTATGAGTCTATGGATGTAGGACACACTCCCCATTAATGGATATTCCATCAGAAAGATGTATTCAACGTGTACTCATTTACAAGTATTTTGCATGTATAATATGCAATATATGATTGCTCTGAATGTGATGAATTGCGCCGTATGTTCAGACAGTAATATACGTGTCAGTTTTAATTTATAACCCATAATTCTATGAGAATACAAACCTCATTAAGGTTATGGTATATAGAAAACACTGTTTTAAATCCATCTTCATGTAGCGTAAATATATTTTGCAGAAAACACATGTTCTCTTGAAGGATATAACTCCTTAGATTGTTTGAAAACTGATTCAGAAAACTGTCGATCTTTCTAATATGGTGTTTGAATATTGCTGCTTGTCCACATTCCACTAAGTATTTGGTACACATGACTTGTCTTTGAAATTATGTAATTGATTTATTCCACTTGTACGAGGAGTTCTTTCCGTAACTGATATTTAATAGGCAACTAAATACTGTCTCGATGAATTATATCGGGAATGGATATAAGAAAAGACACATAGGAGCTCATTTACACCACAGCTTTTCATTGTACACGTTACAACCAGTACGAATTCCATTAGTTGGCCCATTAAGATCCGTATCGCTACCGCATTTCAACACGGTGGTCGGCTAAATGTGATACACTTTTCACAGAGATAGGATCTATGGGATATAACATTCCGTGTTCTCACTTATGAGTATTGTTTGCGACCGGATGAATACATAAGATAACGCGCCAGGAACCTGTGACCGGGTTACTTTTAGAATCCGCTCCGGGTTTTGTCCACGAGCAGCTGACTGCCTGCACGTAGACACCAATTGGGATAACGTCATATAGCCGGCTTCTCCCTCGCCTCGCTGTCATTAGCTGCAGAGCGTGAGACGGATACAGACGTCCTTGCGGAGAAAACCATGTAAGTTTCAAAACCATTGGCCCCTCGCCCAGCCGCGTTACATGATTTCTTTTTAGACGTACAAGCACTTTGCTGCGAAATGTCAAAACAATGTCCCCAGTTATAAGACTACGCGGATTTATTTAAAAACCATAGTATTTGTAAATTGGTACCGTAATTGAGAAACACTTCTGAAGTTGCCAATTTAAATACCATGCATATAGGACCCTTTCGTTCCACAGCTCAAAAGCTCTAAGTCGGGTCGATTACGGAGTGGGCTTTACGAGTGCCACCCGTTAGGAATGACTTTCTATTCTGCACACATTTGGCTATACGGTAGAAGAATATTTTCACATGGGCGCATAATACGCATCTGCTTTTGCTGTGTACAACACATTAGTCTACCGTGTAACTGGTTAAAATCAATCTAGGCTTTCCATTATGGCGCTAATTTCTGCCCTCTTATTTACAGTAAGTGGTGATCGTTTTGACGGCACCACCATTCTCCAGTTGAATCTTTCACTGTGAAGGTACGTGACCTGTTAACTATATTGCGTTACATGTCGTCGTGTACAATAGGGATTTCTAGAGCCTATCTCTGTTATTTATTGATTACAGAATCCCTGATTAATTCAGATGACGGCAGAGAACTCTAATGAGAGACAAGGAAATTAAAATCCCATATTACCCTGACTCCAGGTGAGCGTCTGAGACACTGAGGGATACCTTCATTGTTCCTTCATTCTTCATACACACATGTCCCTTATGTAAAATTATTTGTACTTACAGGCAGCCAGCCCTACTTTTTGTCCTGAGGAAGACCCGTTCTAGATGCACACAACCCAGCACTATTATATAGGGTCGAAACGTCGACGTGCTCTGTCCAAATCGTCCACGCACTTCCACAATCAGAATTGGGAAATCATGTCCAATTGTGGTCAATGCTCTTGATTTGTGGACTCTATCTGTATCATTTTATTTTTGTTATTGTTGTGATTTGTGTATATGGCAAATGTGATTTTATGTTAATGAGTCTATGTAAGCACTGAATGTTCTATGTTGTATTTGTATTATGGTTGGTCAGACCTGTAAATGCACAGCTTTTTGAAAAATTTCCGGACACTGATTATAAAGTAAAAACTAATTTAATTTCTGAATTCTTTTGTTCATGTGTGTATACTCCCCCCTTTTTTGCTCCATGAATGAATGGTTACTGAATGAGATTTAGCATTTATTGCATGTGTAACTAAGCTTACCAATTCCCAACAGAACCATTTTTTGCCTTTATCACAAATGCCCAGGTTCTGAGGGTTACTGGGTTACCCCATTATCTTTAATGCATAAATACTTTACACATTGCCTATAAGTTAAGTCTGACTGCTCTGTGCCAGGCTACCAGTGGTTTGAACACAATTTAGGCTTTGCTTGTGACTTCACCCTGACAAGGATTGTGGTACCTTTTGAGGAGGCTTTCGCCCCCCTATACCAGTAGCCCAATTTCTTACAAGGGTGTTTTAAAAGTGGGCTTGCTTGGTCTAACTGAAATTAACACATCTAGGGTAGTTCACTAAATGAAGTCCAAAAATATTCTACAAGCCTCAAGATCACTTCCTTTACTTCATTAGAGATTAACACTGCATTCAGATAGAGACTTGTATTCATTACATTATTACATTTCCTTAATATCTGCTCACAAATCAATCTGATCTGTGAGACGATAACCAATATATGTATTACCAATCAATGATACCAATCCATACATTAATATTTACCAAGTATCCCTAAGGGTTCTCATTTTAATTGTGAACAAAGAGGTCTAATCCACTTCCTTTAAAGTAATACAAAGATTTAACATGCAAAGAAAACATGTTACATTTCACTACAGCAAGACCCCAGGGATCACACTGCATATACCCTATCATATAAATGTGTTTTGCCCCAATAACATGCACAGCCATGACACAATGATAGACTGGCATAGAAACGATCTTCAACCAGTGAGTAAAAACAAATGCTGAAGAGTCTCAAATATTTTTCTCCTTTGTGAATAAATTCCGGAGTAAATTTTGTTTCATGCTTTCCTCACTCAGCATTTCTTCTTATTTAACGACATGCAAGGAATCCTATTCTTCATTAACAAGAGAATATTAAAATAATTAATTTGAATTTGGTGCATCTGCCAAAAATCAGCAGCAGCGCTTTCTTCATTGGAGCGCGGGGCGTTGACTTGCCACCCCTGTTGCCCCCACACGCATTGCCAATAATTGCAAATCAAATTGCCATAATTACTGCGACCACAGCATGTTTCTCACGTCTGTCTGCCCATGTCTGGGTAGTGTAGGGCGTGGCTAATCCTGCTGATTGGCAGTCAGCAGCTAAGAGTCCAGTGTGCATGTTGAGTTGGATAGGTCTGTAACTGTGGCCAACCAGACATGGGTACTATAGGCTTCTGAACTGCAACTGCTAGGGAGCCGGGGGAAACGCACCACAGCTGCCCCAGTCTCCTTTGGAGTGCTGGGTTTCCTTGCTCACACCAATGTGATTTGCTCTCATTCTGTTTACTAGTAAAAACTGCATGAGAGCAAGGTACGGATTGGTTGTTTTTAAAGCAGTGAGCTGCGGTAACGTGATGAAGTTCTCAGAAGGAAGTGCAGGTGGGATTACTCAAGACAGCAGTATGTGTTGACTTCATCTCCATTTCCCATGGTGTGCAAAACGTACAACGTAGGGATTTCCATTGGACAAGGACGGCAAGAACGAGGAACGAGAGCGGCAATGGTGAGGAGGTGGCAGCCAAGCAGGTAAGTGCCTTTTAAAACAAATTATAATTAATTAGGGAGGGTGGAGGGGCCGGCTAACTCTGCTTTGCCAGGGAGTCGGAGTTTTGCATAAACTCTGCATTCGCAACGGAGCGTGGGGTAGGCAAAACTCAGTAAACTCCGCTGACGGAACGGAGTTACCCGCCCGGACTTAATAAAGTGAAGACAATACAAGGAAGTATGTGCAAGAGAGAGTGAAAAGAATGTGCAGAAGAGTAAAGGTATATAACGTTCTAGATATGCAGATGGAGAACATCAATAACCTGGGATGAAAAATGGCGTAAGTGTATAAAAGACAGGTAGCCATGCAAAGTGGTGTGAAGGGAAGAAAGGAAGTGACTTAGACACTCCGAAGACTGCTACCCAATCCCCAGACCTTAATAAACTTTAATTAACAGTCTCATATATTCAGAATTGAAATACTTTGCATTGTAATTATTTACAACAAAATCATCGTTGTTACTCATTTAGCTGATACCGCTAACAAGCATTTGGACAGCAAATAGGTTTGACATGTTTTTTAGCTGCATGTCTGTTACTGTGTGATGTGTCTTCATGCAATAATAGAAAGCTCACAAAAAGACACTTAAAATACTAGATTGGTGGTATGCTATGGAAAGCACAGAATTTTACTTTACGTGTTTAAATCCATGCCCTTACTTTTTTAGGGCACGCCCCTAGGAAAGGAGTCCTAGTTACGCTTTCTTAGGCTCAGTTCCTTTTAGCGCACCCCCAGTTCTTTTTATCAGCTTTTACTACCACAAAAATCAGCAGATACAAAAAAACAGCAGACCCACACCACATATATATGACATGATGCTAAACAGCATCCCTTTTTCAATAAACATTTTTACTGGTCTTTACATACATACCCATAATACATATATTGTATTAATGAGGTTACACACCTGTTGCAAACAGCATTGTGTTGCATATTTACCCAAATTGGGCAATTTATGGCCTCTGGCCCAAAGGAATCCACATACCCACAATTATTCCCTGTTGTCACCAAGTTCTGAGATGTACAACTGTCCAAGAATGAGAAATTTTCCAATTGCTCCTTCAGTATTTATTTTATTCACTCGTAAACACATTAAACCAGTTTTAGAATATCAATGCTTACATTGGTGCAGTTGCAAAAAGAAATATCTACACTTTCATCACAAACTAGCTTTTATTTTTGTAAGTAAAATACAAGACCTGTGTACACTTACTGTTAGAAATTGGGTCTTTAGTTGGCAGTGGTTTGCAACCTGTCCAAGTAAGGACCCTCACTCCAGTCAGGGTGAGAGAGTCACACAGCTAAGATAACCCCTGCTCACCCCCTTGGTAGTTTGGCATGCCTTGAGGCTTATCTCAGAGGTAATGTACATACAGTCGCACTGTGAGAACACTACAAAAGGAGTACACACCAGTTTAGAAGAATAGCCAATCTGAATAAAACAAGACCAAAACAACAAAACACCAACATATACAAGTATAAATATCACTTTTAAAAGATTAGGATTTACAGGCCCTGAGCACAACTGTTGCACTTTAATAGAGACTTATTAGAGAACCAAATATGCCAATCATGGATAAATCAATCACCAATACAATTTAGACAGGGAGCATATGCACTTTAGCACTAGTTAGCAGTAGTAAAGTGTTCAGAGTCCCAAAGTCAGCAAAAAGAGGGTTAGAAAAATATGAGGAAGTAGACTAAATGTTTAGGCATAACCCTGTAAGAAGGGCCCGGCCTAACACTTACCATGACCGGTTATCATTCATAGTTATTGCTAGGGTGACCAACCGTCCGTAAATTTCACGGACAGTCCGTAATTTCAGCCGTCTGTCCGTTGTCCGTGAAGGATTCTTTAACGGACGCCATTTGTCCGTAATTTTAACCGGGCACCGGTCGCACCACCCTAAAGCCGGCACAGCTTTCACCCACCTCCCTTCTGGACTCCGATGCTGTTGAGGTCGGGTGTAACAGACTCTGATGCAGTACCAAAGCTCAGATACCCAGCAGCATTGGAGAGGCACAGCGGGATGGCTACCCTCACACCTTCAGCCCTTGATGAGCTGTTAAGAGGTGCTTGAAGGTTAGGGAGGGGCTGCAGCTTCAGGAGCAGGGGCATCTATTCAGATGCAAACAGCCCTGAATGCGTCATGTTTCTGCAATTTAGAGCGGCTTCACACATTCCCTTTGTGCCCAGGGCCCCAAACATCCTAGAACCGGCCCTGATTACCCCGAGGCAGGATGTGGTTCCCTTCACAGAGCTTAATTACTGTCACTAAATTGTAAGCAAACCTCCGTTCTTCAAACATGCAGTCTATAATGTAATACAATAAAGAAATGGCACAATCGCACCCACACTGGTTAACAAAGTATGGAGGACAATCAGTTCAATCAGTTCTCTTGGAGTATCTCCTTTAAGTACTGTACATCACAGTGGGGGATGGCAAAACTAACATTTTGGAAAGAGAGCCTGTCTTCTCGTTGTCTTGTCCAGGAGGGGCTGAGGAGCCCTACCCCACCCTTGAAGAGACCAAGATGATACTAGAATACTGCATACCCACCCCTGTGCCCACCCTGGTGGATCCTGTTCCCCCTCCTGTGATGGCTCCTGCCCCCCCCCAGTGATGGCTCCTGTCCCCCCATGTGATGGCTCCTGTCCCCCCTGCCTCTGATGGCTCCTGTCCCCCCTGTGGTGGATCCTGTCTCTGCCCTGGGTGGCGTCTGTCCCAGTCCTGGAATGGCTCCTGCAGCGAGGGTGAAGTTCTTGATGGGCCTCTTCTCAAAAAGGCTCAGCTCAAAATTAATATGAAAAGGTGGGCGAGTGAGTAAGTGAAGGGATGGGTGGATGGCTGGATAAATTAGTGAAAGGGTGAATGGATGAATGAAAGATTGAATAGATGGATAATGAGAGAGGATGGATGGATTGATGAGTGAGTGGAAGGATGGATGAGAGAAAAGGTAAATAGCTGGATGTATGGGTGGAAGGGTAGCTAGATGGGTAAAAGGGTGGATGGATGAGTGAAAAGGTGGATGATGAGTGAGTGGGTAGATGGATGAGTGAAATGATGGATGGATTGATGAATTGATAAGTGCAAGGGTGAATGGATGGACGGATGAGTGAAAGGGTGGATGTAAGGATGGATGAGTGAGTGAAAGGGAGGGTAGATGGACAAAAGGATGAATAGATGAGTGAAAGGATAAATGGATGAGAGAAAGGATGGATGAGTGATTGGGTCAATGGATGGATTCATGAGTGGATGAGTAGATAGATGGGTGGGTGGATGGAAGGAAGGATGGCTAAGTGAAAGGGTCGATGGAGCGAGAAAGGGAGGATGGATGGATGACTGAAAGGGTGGATGGGTGGAAGGATGAGTGACTGGGTGGATGGATGGATGAGTAAGTGAAATGATGGGTGAAAGGGTAAATGGCTTGGTGGATGTGTTTATGGATGGGTAGAAGAGTGGATGGATGAGTGTAGAGATGGATAGGGTGAAAGGGTGGATGGATGGATAATGGATAGATGAGTGAAAGGATGGATGAAGGGATGGATGAGTGAAATGATAGATGAAAGGATACATGATGGATAGGTTTGCAAATGGTTGAATATGTTTGGATATGGCTGGGCTTACTTATATACTATTGCGCGACCTCCTCTGATGTGTCTGTAAAACTTACCTATTGTCCTGAAGTTGTGTCCTGAATTTTGACCTCCTGTCCTGAATTTGTGTCCTGAATTTTGACCCTTTGTCCTGAATTTTTACACTCACCGTCCTGAATTGATACCAATGCCAGTTGGTCGCCCTAGTTATTGCATATCCGAGGTCCACGGGAAAATCGTCAAATAAAGAGATTTTGCGGTTTGGGGAACGAAATCCTCAGCAGTTAACGAGTTAAACTACGAAATATACTCAACTACTGTCTGCTTGGCAGACTGAGGTCGTGCAGTAACAGTTCCATACAAAACGTTTTTCTCTATCGGTCAGTGCAGCCCACGTTAACTTCTGCGCTGGGACTGCTGTTGCACCGTCTGAGTTTGATAAAAAAAGCCTTTCCAGGAAGTTTGGGGAGGGGCGTTTTTATACTGTCTTGGGACACTTTACAGACTGTGAACTAGAGGCAAAAGCGAACCGAGGCAGCGCTGCTCCGGGTGCCCGCCGAAGCTTTCCAGGGATCCGCAGCCACGCGCTGCAGGGAAGCAAAACTTACCCAAGAGCACCTAAGCCCCACAGCCTCGCGCTGCAGGGAAGCAACACTTTACCCAGGAGCAGCTAAGTCCCACAGCCTCGCGCTGCAGGGAAGCAAAACTTACCCAGGAGCAGCTAAGCGCCACAGCCTAGCGCTGCAGGGAAGCAACACTTTACCCAGGAGCAGCTAAGTCCCACAGCCTCGCGCTGCAGGGAAGCAAAACTTACCCAGGAGCAGCTAAGCGCCACAGCCTAGCGCTGCAGGGAAGCAACACTTTACCCAGGAGCAGCTAAGTCCCACAGCCTCGCGCTGCAGGAAAGCAAAACTCACCCAGGAGCAGCCAAGTTTGAGGCGGGAGCCGAACAGAGAGAGCAGCATGCTGCTCATAGTGTTTTTAAATGCAATTGTTACCAGGCTTCTCTTCATGCTGCACTCGCTGCTTGCCGTGTGGAGGGTGACGGAAGTCAAGAAGGATAAAACCTACTGGCTCCTGGGACTGCTCAACGTTTTCCTGTGCCTTGAAATGATCCTGACACTGAAATACAAAAAGGGCAGAGATTTGAAGTGGTAAGTCCTTCTACGCCAATGCTTCTTTCTTTCCACCAACTCTTCAGCCCATATCCAGTGAGTGTTTCTGCCGAAGTATGTGTTTTTTTTGGCTGTAGGTATGACATGGGTGGAAGGTTTAGTTTGGGTTTGTACAATAAATCCAGTTAGTGTGTTCGGTCTTGCTATTGCAACAGTGTGTTTTGGAGGCGTTTTGTGATGTCTGCATGGCAGGTATTTTTTGTTTATTTACTCTTTGTCTACTACAGACACCCGCGTATTTGACTGATTTTAATGTTGACTCATTCAGTGGTATTCATTAAGTTGACTAACATAAGACAACCTTCACTTTGCAAATACTCAGTATGTTATGTGATGTTATGTCATTTTTTTGATGTTACAATACCTCGAATCCCGCAGCACCTAACATCTCTGATAAGCAAAAAAAACATAAATGTGAAAGGTTACTGTACTTGACCACTGTCTGCTCCGCTGAGGACCTAATCTACACTTGGGAAATGGATAGCATGTTGTACTCGTTCGCCCATCACAGTTTATTAGCATCTAAAAAGTTACAAACTAGAATTATTACTTACAAAAAATCAACAGTAATTTGCTTTTCTGTGTTCTTTTTTCTGATGTGGTTGTTCATATGCATTGCTGTACTGTACCCATTTGTGTTACACACTCACATCGTATGTGATCTTTGATGATGTAGAGCAATGAAGACTAGACCATGGTTTGTGTATTCTGTGATATTCAATTGGTCCACTGTTCAGGGAGACAGTGGTGCAAGCCAAAAGAAAGGTGTGTTGGGGCCAGTGTCTGCCTCACGTGCCAGCACCGTCTGGCATCAAACTAACGTCACTTGGTACATACTGGAAACCAGTATAACGTTCCATCTTCAACAGCCACGAAGGAAAATTAAACTCATTCCAACTGAAGGGAAGCGTGCTTCCGAAAAGCTGCTATCTTACAGTAGTACTTTGTGAATGAATGAGCTGCAAAAATGAATTGTGTGAATAACTGTTATAGTGTCCTGCTGATTTTTAGACAGATGCAAAAGGAAAAATGTTTCATGGGACAAAACCTGTTTCATAGAGTTTTATGGTCCTTGCCTCCAGGGCTCTGATATATGGCCTGTAAGGGGTCTCCAACAATTTCTGTAGTAAGAGCTACCTATGCTCAGTGAAAATCTTCCAGAGTTAGTAATATCACTAGTGGAGTAATTGTGACCACATCAGGCAAGATTACATTGGCAGGGACGCAATTCAAAACAGTGATCTCCTCAGTGAACCAGACGGGGCTTCCAGCAGTAATGCAAAACGGATGTATCAATGTGTCATGTCTCTATATGGATAATACATAATAGTCATTGCGTAATGCCCCTGGCACAAATATAATAAGCCTACCCAATGCCACATGATTTATCACTCAAATATTAGCTTTAAATAAAACATAACATGTGGATTTGTAAAGCACATGTGCGTGCTGAAGGGTATATTGGCACCAAATTAATATATGTTTATCCTTGCCCAACTCAATGGTTGGAATGTGTGTATTGGAAATTCAACTGAAAATTCAATTGCAATTTTTCTCCGAACATCAGTTTATGAGTCCTGAAAACGCACACATTTTCATCTCAAATGCACGCTTTTCGGTGTTGGTAATTATTTATCATTTTAACCAAGAAAAAGCTTCTAATTTAATAATCTGGGTTGCATACTGGAGAGCTACTTACAGGTCGCTGGAGAACCTGGGCTATAATCATATCTATATAAACAATTTATATAATAGCTTAAAGAAACTCTAATATATCTGCCCAATGAACATCAGAGGAGGGTCTGTCAACATTTGGTGCACTGATTTGATCCCAGGTATGATTGTATTGCATTTGGTATTTATTAAGCAATTTCCAGACTCTTTGCCAGACATAAAGCACTTCCTGGGTGGTCTGATTACATAGTACATGTCACAAGAGTGTGACGTGCTCTGATTTGCATCAGTAGCTTGTGAGACATTCTGAGTGCAAGGCTGAGTTTTAATTGTGATACTTCTATAGGACACACCTAGCTAGAGAGCGGTGGAGCACCATATATATTGTTGGGAGTAGAAACAAGGATGAGTGTCTCATGTTGTCCTTGAGGCGAGACAAGGTGGTCCTTGAAGAGATTTATTTTGAGCTCCTATGTGGTTTGAGTTCCTGTATGGAGTGCTGAAGTTTGGTATCGGGACTTATTTAGTTCTCAATTGAGGGTGTTGCGAGTTGGTTGAAAGCAGAGCTGGATCAGCGGAAAGAGAAAGTTGTCACACAAAACGCCATTGATGCAAGGCAGGAAGCTTCCACAAGTAGCAGAGCTAAGAGGGCTTTAAATGAGGGGATCTTATCACAATCTCTAGGCTAGACGATGTTGGGGACCGCCATGACACTTTAAATCCTTTCAGACACTGTCGGGGGCATTTGGACTTCACTGTTTCCAATTCTTCTGTTATCTTCAATTAAAGACATATTTTTGTAAAATACTGAGTAGAATTTGCAGAACACCCCAAATTTAGGTCTCTAAATGCCAAACTTTACAGCAGATCTATCAGGTAGACATGGGGTATCATAATTATACTGTCCATTAATAGTAAATGAACCAGACAAGCTGGCAGCCTTGTGAACCTGCTGGGAGAGGGAATAGGGCCCCAAATATGACTAGGATTGGACGGAGGCTAAAATGACTCCTCACAAACTTGCTACGGTGTCGTGCCCTTCCTTATCCAGTGTAAGGACCAGCACAGGGACTGTTCTGTACTCACTTTATTGATGAAAGTGGGAAAGACCAAGAAATCATCCTGCAGGAGAATCAGGGCAGAAGAGTGCAGAGTTTTCTGGAGATTAACTGCTTGTGATGGTCAGTAGAACGTGCATAGGCACAGGTTTTATGTAACCCCATAAAGTTATCCTCACAATTAGGCATACTGTAAATAACGGGAAATGGGATGGTGGACGCTGTGCATGCTTACTACCGGGGATAGGATGCCTTCTGTGCAAAAGACCCTTTGGACGACATTGGCCTTGCGAGAAAGCCCCACCTTACACAAAATGGATCTATGAAATGAATTTATTTGCATATACGGAAAAGACAATATATCAAGCAAGGGTATGCCTGAAAAAATATCTAAAGATTTGGGTACCTGGTAGGAACACTCCGGTTTGGCGGGCGATGGCCCTCGGTGTGTTTTCGGGCCAGTAAGATAGCAAACACTACGGTGTTGGGCGTCGCATTGGCTTAGAAACAGACAGCGGGCCAGCGCTTCTTGATTCATCGACGCAGGTATAGTCAGGGAGAGCTGCAATAGATGTGTGGTGACACTGCACTGATTACGAATATTAAGAGAATTTTAGCGCGTTGACTATTATGAGGACTGATTCGGACACTGCTCGATAGATGAAGGATATTTTGCCCCCATCCTTCTCTCTTTGGCATATGTTCATATATCCTTCATACTTGTAAAGTCCTAAATAGGCCTTATGGAAGAGGCTAAAAAGAGTAGACTAGTCCGTTTTGTGCTTTTCCTCATTTTATTTACAAAAAATTATCCTACAGATAGTTTCAACCACAAACTTTCGAGACCTAATACCATTCCTCGAAGGGGTCGAGATTAATATATTTTAGAAACTACCAGGTGGGCTCTTTTGGAAGATTAATTAGGAGACACATTTAACAAATCTCTAACAAGAACTTAATGTTACATGGGATTTGTTTTGTCTGTATATCAAATGTTGTGCCTGTCCTGTTTTATGTACTTCATGCAAATATCCTTAATGCATATCCTTAATTTATTGCTCACAGTAAGTAGAAATACTGTACGGCAAAATGAAAAAAGCAAACTAAGTTGCACAAATAATTAAAATGTAAATTGATACTTGTATAGCGTACTACTTACCCGCAAGGGTCTCAAGGCGCTTGTACGAATACCGCTGTGGAACCCATCCTGGCTTTCCCTGTGAGGCGTCCACTCCTGGGCACCCCCAAGGTGGAGGCCAGGCATCCTTAGCGTTGTGGGGGCCGTTGTGGAGATTAAGCAAGCTATTGCCCAGAGTTGCAGAGTGGGACTCTATGATTGGAATAGGCACCGAGGCGAGAATTATCATGTCCGTGGAATTTTTTGAGCCCAAGATCCACCGAGGCAGGTCATTGAACCCTGGTCCCAGGCTAGACCTCTGCTTCAGGGCCTGCCGCTCTAATCATTGAGCCACACTTCTCCACTAATTCACTGCATGTTACAGTAGTTAGCAACTCCACTATTGTTGAATCCCTTCAGAGATAAACAGAAGCGCTTATCGAGTACCCCCTCATTGTTTCAGGATGGAGGTACTAAGCATGTCAGTTGAATTACAGATTTCTGTGAAGCCCAAGAAGGAACCAGATATTACACTATCTGGGCCAATGATGGTGGCGTTCAACCTTTTGACAAAGAACAGTGAGTGCCAAGAAAATTTTATTTTAGGAGGAGGTCACACACTTTTGAAGAAGAAAGTGTTTGAAAGTGTGTCCTCCAAACACAGTGACTGCTCAGTTCACCTCCTCTTTTGGGGTTGATTTTATGTGTTAACAGTGGCGGCTCGCAAATGTAAAGCTGTGGGGCGGGGCGGGGGGGGGGCAGGGCTGGGTGGGGGGTAATGGAGTCCGACATACGATGGCAAAGGTGAACGTAAAGAAACAAATAAATATCTGCCCTCATATGTCCGACTCTACTACCCCCCACCCAGCCCCGCCCCGCCCCCCCCTCACCACCCCGCAGTGTTACCCACCACTGTGTGTTAGGCATTTTGGCACTCTCAGTCATCATTCCCAAATCCTTCATCTGAGTGTTAGCTTCCATGCAAGGTGAGTAGCAGCATGGCAGGCCAGCAGAACTTTAGCCTAGCATGAAACTTAACGCAATGTTACAGGAAACTTAGATTTCAAGCACATCTATTCATATGAAGTCCTTCAATGTCCTACCAGTGACCTCTGATCTATATGTTCAGTCCATGCCAGTTGAGCTGGAGCCCACTGCCACTTACAATCAGGCCATCTTGAAACCTTAAGATGTTTACACTTAGGGTGGACCATGGTTCAACATTTTGAGGTAGGGGAAGGCCTGTCCTGCTCCCTGCTCCCTGCATGCACTGTAGCACTGGTGGCTAGGTGTCACTCAAAAAATGGTCCCCAAGGTAGGACTTGTAGGACACTTGTAAATCCCCTAAGATATTCCATGAAGAAAACAAAGAAGAAACAAGGATGGATAGTCTTTGAGTTTTTCTTTTCTGTAACAGCATCCATTCTTCATCTTGCTCTCATCAGTTTTTGGGATTCGCTATGATAAACCCTCACAGCAGGTGCACTTGAGATGGTCATGATAATCTTTCATTCATTAATTCCGATGTTCACAATCATTAATGTGCAAATCCATACAATGATTGCCAATGTTATCTTTCATTGCAAAAATACATAAAGGGTCCCTGTCACATAGGCTACTGGGCTAAATTAACTTAGAAGGGTCAGTAGACATCACCCTGAATGCAGTTACTGTTTCCGAAAACTGCTGTTATACTGCTGGTAACAGGATATACGTGTACAGGTGAAAGAGGTACTCTTCTTAAAACTACTGGGTTTCATATGAGCTACTAAAAATGAACCTGAGGAACACTAGACTTGCATTTTGGGATTCCAGTAGAATACAGGCCAAAATATAAAAAAGCTGTGAAACCTCTATGGGTAAAGGAACAAAATGGTTGGTTGGAACCTTTGGCACATCTAGCTGGGAATTTTCTTCAGCACATCTATATTCAAATTAATTTAGAGACAGAAGCAACTATGAAGTAGGTTCAAATCAGTTGTTTCTATTAAATAGCAAAGATGCTTGAATTTGACCCTACTTGTGTCAGAGAACATAATGCGAAATCGAACACAGTCTGTTTAAGTCTGTGTATTTAATAGTTTATGAGTTATTTAAACCTAATTTTCTTCAGAGTATTTTTGAAATATTTTCATACATAAAATTAATAGAAATAAAGTTGTCTGCAAGGATCTCATCTTACTATTGGTTTTGATTTTAGCATGATCTGCTAAATAATATTTGCAATTCTCACATGTTCACATATAAGTGCATATGCCTAAATCATATTTCAGTAGCATTGCTGATGGTCAGTCATCAACATCCTTCCAACCAAGTGCACACGATGGAGTAGCTTTCTATCTGTCTGCTAATGCATTTTAACACCTTGTCAGGAAATGAAGCGCTATCTGGATGCACGTACAGTACAATGCAATACAATAAAATATTGAAATCCAAACATGTAACCACTTAGAACATGACTTGAACTACCTGTAACATGGTATTATGTATCTCCTACACCTTATGCTTCCTGTGAGTTGCCTTCCAATATCAGAACTATAACCAAGTTGTCTTTTCTAGGTGGTCACCTCATCATGTTTTGCATTTTCTTGCCCCCGTGTTTTCTAGTTTGTGGACTTTATGCACTGTTACACTGTCGTCTAATGCCACAGTGCATGTCCTCTGTTCTTAAAATGTTATTATAAGGTTGTTTTCGCTCCATTGGTGTACTGATTTAATTAATTCTCCAGTAAGGACATTGCAGGTTGATTCAGAAACTGTATCAGTGGACTGGAAGTTAAGTATCACATGTGGGCTGCAATATGTTTTTACACTGCCCACATGTATGACAAACATGTAGGGCTCCAATTGGTACATTTGTTCTCCAGATGGACAGCAGCTTTCAAGCGCCATAGTAAATCATGGTAGGAAAACGTGATTTTGCATGAGGAAAACCTATTTTATGCATTTAAAAAGTGGATGTAGTGTGCCTTGCAAGCTCAAAGAGGTTGGTGCCTAATGTTTAATTACACAAAAGCTGTTTTTACTGTGTAGATATAGCTACATTTTCCATTAACTGGCTTAGCTATTAATAAAAGAATGATTTTATAACTCCGTGAATTAGCCCTAGAGAAATAAATTAAATTAAAGTGGGCGCAGGAAATTCTCAGATTACTGGATACAAAACAGTATAAGACTGACACCGCAACATCACCTCCTCAAATACTTCTGCACTTGAGAGAGAAACATCTCAAAAGAAAAAAACCTTTGCCTGAAAGCTTAAAGAAAGAAGAATCAATGACTCCTGGCTACCGCTGGCATGCAGGGTTAGGAACTGCTCTGGAAGTGTCAAGTGGTTGGCCTCCTGTTTCGTGCCACAGAGACATAAAAAGCAGAAGCCTTTGTGACTCCAAAAATACTCAGTTGCCCACTGTGTTCTGGACCTGCATGATAGAGACCTGGTGCCCAGAAACCTGCTCTTAGGACTTGAAGGCTTAATGGACCAAAAAAACAATTCTTATACTGCCTTCAGCCTTCAATCCTCCCTCTACTCAGGATGTGAATTTACAGTCAGAGCCTCTGACTTTGGAACTGGGGCACCAGGTTCAATTATTGGTGTTGGCTGAACATCCTGTGATTCTGGGGAAAACACTTTCTCTCCCCTGTACCAAGAAAACATTTATATGCCCTAATTGGTGCTCCTTTAAAGCGCTTCAGTACCTTTGGGTCAAGTTTGCGCTATATAAAAACTGCACAAAGAGGTTAAAAATAAAGCCTCAACATAATGAAAGACAAATAGATGCCCATTTAGTGGATCATCTGTAGAAAGTGAAACCAGAAAATCTGGATAAATACTGGCTTCCCCCTTTAAATTGTGTGATTTTAGCCAAATGTTTTATTTCACCAAAGCTCCATGTTCTTCATCACACATGAAAGCACTTTAAATATCCGAGTTCAGAATACCAGTTGTAGAAAAACCTATTGTGTTTCATTTAACAGTCTGTAATGTCACTCTATAATTATCTGGGCAATGTACAAGATTTACATGACTTCTGTCTTGCCTCTTAGTTCATTAATGGTTAATGTTTAAAAATTATTACTTTTAAAAAAGCACTTCTCCGTGCAGTGCTATAATGTGACGTATTAATGTAAAAGCTTCCTACATAACACAAGCATTACACTGGGCAGGGTTTATGTACACTGCCATTTAAACAGAACGGGAACCACACTGCATCATTTATGCTGCCTAACCAGAGTAGAAAGAACAACTGCACCAAATGCCCAGTGCAAGCATGGTGCCTGCAAAAATGTACTGGTGTAAAAACTCTGTTCTTTCAGTGCAAATATCAACCTTGCTATAGTCTGGTAAAATGCCCTTGCACCGATCAATCTCTAAATGCAAAGCTGAAGCACTGGGTGCAAAGGTCATGGAACATGGCCCAGACCGTTCCACTCTATATAGAGAAAGGATGCTTCTCACTGCTCCACAGCAGTGTTAAGAAATGTAGGCATGCTTCAAACACACTAATCGTGTTCTGTGTAAAGTGATGAGCAGCACAGCTCACGCGTAAAGCATCCAAGCTGTAGCGCATGTGGGTGCAGACCAGAGGCATAGCTAGAGCTTGTGGCGCCCGGGGCTATCCCTCAGATTGTCGCCCCTGGGGGGGGGGGAGGACGCCAAGCACTTGAAAGAAGTCCGAGAGACACGTAGTATCGCCGCTAATAGTTACCTCGATCATGCAAGTTACATGCACATACATGACACGGTCCAAGGCTACACAGTTGAATACACCGGTGACTGGCAGTACAAAAGAGAACGCACAGACTGCATGATCTATCTGGGGACTCAGAAAAACCGCATGTGACATCCATCAGAGAGATGCGTGAACAATTACCTGGTAATCCCCACAGCACAATACAAACATGCACATACATGACACTGTTCAGGGATCCATCATCTACAGCTGACATTAAATGACCATTCATCATGGTCCCCCCATGAAAGCAGTGCACTTTGTGATCTGCATGGTACATGTTCTTTGCAGCAGGCACATTAACCCTCTGTGCTACCTTTCCAGGAGTCAACCCTTCTACTAGACAAAACTCCGCTTTCTCTCTAGTAAGAACATTAATCACCGAAGTTTTCATGACATTTTTATTGTTTCTGAAAATTGCTGGAAGCCAGGAAGGAGGCAGCAAGTTTTTTGAAAACCATAATATACTTGCAAACACTACGCACCCACCCGAAATAGGTAGCCAGTGCGGTCACACCGGTCGCACCGCCCTAACCTGCTCAAGGTTCATGTGACCTCAGTGACAGAGTTACAGGGACTGGATCACTGTTGCTCTAGGGTGTGCTGCTTCGTAGGCCTGCCCGCAAGACTGGAGATGAACTTCAGTATGGATTGTGGTGGACTGGCCTTCAAGGTTAACCCACAATTGACACCACTAGGGTACATCTGCTTGTGCTAAGACATCAAGCCTTTTAAGGGCAAGTGGGGCATTCTAAGGTCTAGCATGGGACTATGCTCCCTCAATAGAGTGGTCTGGTGGACTGGTCATGAAGGCTGAACCCGGTTTCCACAGTTCCAAATTCGACAGCTCTGGCCATAGTGCCACATCCTCTCCCCCACTGAACACCATACTGCCCACAGCCCCTCTGAGAGAAAATCACACTGCCTTTGGCTACAACCTAATTGTGCCCGCTATAAACACTTGTATGTGGCTCAATTCAAATTATGCACTTGATAAGAGTAATATGCTGCCTAAAAAAAAAGTAAAAGCAAACACTCATAGGGAATGTAAGATTAAGTAAAGCATGTGAAATGTAAGCAGAAACAACATGGTTACCTTAACGATCTCTCACTCACTATTCAGAAATCAGCGAGTGGTTTTACCTGAAAAGTTAAAGGACATGACTACAGGGCCCTGAAGGGAACCATTTCAATGTCCATTGCTTATATCCTTACAAAACGTAAGCAGTGTGGTTTAAAAAGACCACATCCAATAACACAGAGCCATGGTACACATTTTGTTTTCCAATCCACCCATCAACCAGGTATTGCAGTACCTCCAGGAATGGTACATTTCTCTCCATCCCGCTGCACTTTGGAATAGAAAAATGTCAGAAAAACGGCATTTCCCGCAAGAGTGTTTTTCTTTTTTGGATCCATTTCACAGGGAAGCAACTAAATGAAAGAAGGAAAAAGAGGTTGTCGGTGGCGGTGCGTCCATTGGGGGCATTCGGGCGTTGCCCCCCCGCCCGCAGCTCCCTCGGCGTCTCTGAACTTAGTTTACTTGGCTGTCATTGGGTAGCGCTCGCGCACTTCACAAGATTGACGGCCCTGGCTGGGACGGACCAACAACATTCCACTGCAAGCATTACGGTTGCAGCGGCAATTGGCAGCACAGCACTGCGGGCGCAGTTACAACTGACAAGCAGGTCAGGTGCTCTTTCCCGCTTGCTTGTTCCACTTTCAAACAGGGCCGCACGGTACTGGTGGCCCGTTGCAGCAGCCTTTATAATTTATTTGGGGACACTCACTGACACTATTGTCAGTCACAGTAGTGTCAGTGAGTGTCCCCCCAAAAATTATAAAGGCCGCCGCAACATGCCACCAGTGCCGTGTGGCCGCTCCCAAAATAGTGCCGCCTGGGGCGGACCGCCCCCACCCCCCCCTAGCTACGCCACTGGTGCAGACATCTAGGATACACCAGTCTGGCCAGAGGGATGCGTGACACGCAAACATAAACTGCTCAGAGGTACAGCATAATTTCCCTTACACAAGGCCACATTAATTCCTTTGCTTCTTAAAGGCATGGGGGGATTAAGTGGTTTGCTCAGAATCACAGGATGTTGAACTGCCACCAGGAATCGTACCTGCTTCCCTAGCATCCAAAGTAGGCAACTTTTGTTGTTAATGCCACATCCTCTCCCGAAAATCTCCCTCTTCCTACTTGTAAAATATTGGCATTTATGCTTCGGAGCACAATATTTATTTCACTCTGTCTAATCACCAGCAAAGCGAAAACAACTGTAGACTGAACCCACGCACTGAAGGGAAGTCAGAGTTCAAAAAAGTAGATGGGCAATCGATGACTGATTGTGCAATAACCACACTCCACGTTGTTGTTTTAGGGCAAAAGACTATTTATTAGGATAGAGTTGCTAACATTCTATTCAACTCCAAGTCCACCACTTTCTGTGCTGAGCTGATTTGGTAGCCCTGGGCTCCTCCAGGCCCCCAGGGGCCACTGTGTCTTCCTGCTGTCCTGATGATGCCTCCCCTGACCCCCTTCACTGGGCTCAGCACCAACCACTTTCGATTTCTTGAGGGCAGGGCCAGAAGGCCCAGCCCCCAGATCCACTACATTCACGGGGGGCCCTTGCAGAGAGATCTAAGGGCCCCCATGCATGCACTGCCATGCCACCTGCCACAGGAGAAGGAGCAGAAAAAGGCGGGCCGGCATCGGCCCTGCCGCAAGTATGGCGGGGCACCTCCCCCCTCGCCTGCTCTCCCTGGTGCGGCGCGCTCCACGGCGCGCAGCAGCGGGGATTGGCTTGTGGGGGCTCCACCTTGACCCGGTAGCGATTGAGGCGCTTCCGGGGCAAGGGGGAGCAGGGGGCAGGCCAGTAATCCATGATAAAAGGCCGGGGAGCACGGGAGTCGGTCTCTTTGTCCCGCACTCCCAGGTCTGCCGCACCCAGCCTCTAGGAGGCTGTCAACCTTTTTGCCCACCCACCATCCCCTGTAGCAAAAGTGGTTGTTGTGTTATAAAGTTGACAGTATGATTTTGTTCCTTAGACATTTTCCCATTTACAGGTCATCAATCGCCGTATTTATTGCTATTCCTTGGTCAGGCGGTAAGGTCATGACTGGTGAGCAGTAAATTTAAGGTCCTTAGGGGGCGGCGCTATTCTTGGATGGGTTCGCCCAGGGGGAGGGACAAGGGGTCTCTCCTATAACTCCAGTGGCGGTACATCCGGTTGGCTGGATGGGTGCGGGGAAGGGGGGAGTCACGCTTTCTTTAGGCTGGTTGGCCACCCCGCACTGGCATGATGACGCCACTAAATGGCGTAGAGTGCAAGAGCCCCCATTTTTAACGGAGTTCAGGGAGCGTATGGGGGTAACCCGGGGGGGAGTACCCTCTCGGTAAACGGGCCCTCTGCGCATGCGAACTCCTAAGGGAGGGCGTGGCTAATTGATAAGGATCTGACACCGGTTAGAGACCTTGCCGTAGGCCCAAATAGGATACGCATAAAGTAATTAATGTATGATTATGATCCATATGTTAGATTCGGACAGGAAATACTCTGTATTAGAAATATGTTAAGGTTAGCCATCTGATATCTGTACATATGAATTGTAATCAAATGTCATGCTACGTTTCTGCGTAAATTGTGTAAATATTGTTTAATTCAATTTTATTTTGTTTTCATGTTTTAATAAATACGGCCGGAGGTTGTACGACCCCCGCCTCCAAACTCCCCTCTCATGTCCATCATTAATAGATGTGGTTTATATACACAAGGCGGGGGAGGAGGAAGTTCGGTAGTCCCAGGCCATATCCGCGCGACCTTCAAAACAACAGTCCCCGCCTGCCACTCGCTACAGTTGCCTCCCTTTCCTCACGGGGGAGAACCGAGCCGTGAGGCTCTTCTACCTGCCTCCGTGCCTAGAGATGGCTGGAGCACGCTTCACGCTCCTGCCGTGCCCTGTGCTTTGTCACCACTGCCGCAGCAACACCGCCCGACGCGGAGCGCGTCGGCCATTGCATACATACCCAGGCCTGGTCGAGCACACCAGGCCCGAGGCGATCTGCCCTTCCCGCCGCCCCCAGCATCAGTAAAGCCACCAAGACTGCCTCACCATCGGGAGACGCCATGCCAGCTTCACCGACGCTGAGCCCTCCCTAATACCAAAAATTAATAACCCTGACCTGAAACAATTATGCCCCTGTTCTGGTGGTTTTAGGCGTCAGTAGAGGCCAGATATGCATCACTCGATGTCTAAATATCACCCTTAACTCCTGCCCCTTCCTTCCCCCTAAATAGCCTATCCCCCACCCTGTCCTGTGGCCCCCACGAAGCACCCCGGGGGAAGACTGCTCTTCGACCTTCACTTCTCCCGGGGGCCGAAATTCCTGAATCTATTGAGTTGTAAGGCATATGTATGAGGTTTGCATTGGCTAGCATAGCCTGGGTAGATACTCGGAAAGATCTGCAGCACCTACAGCCAGCACTTTCTGGTGCAAACTAAACTTATAGCTGTGCCACACCTACCTTTGCATCTTTTGTGATGCATGTGGAAGCCAACAGGTTGAAACCACGTGCATCAAACCAACATGCAATGAGGCAGGCCCCCCTCCCTCGTATACATATCTGCAGTCTATACTTACCACAAGAGTCAGGTTGTCCGGTCGATGTCTCAACTGCACTGCACACAAGCAATCCACAGCACTTCCTTTCAACAAGGCCAAGCTGGCAGCTCTTGAAGAGCTCTCTCTCTGGCCGCAATGCTCTAAACAGATACACGAGGTGCAGAAGCATGTGCAGTGTATTCTGTTTACAGCACATGACACAGCCTTACAGTGCCATGAGTTAAGTCTTATAACACTGTGACGTCAGACCCTCTTGCAAAGGCTGCCACCCCTCCCTTTTTTAACTCTTTACCCTGTGATGACTTGGGAAAGGGAGGGGTGGTAAGAAGCAGCTGTAAATAATTGCATTGTCAGCATTCCGTCCATCATTTGTTTGTTGTAACGCTTTTCGCCCTAAGTGGGATGGGTATTCCCAGACGTGGGACCCGTGCTCACTACGCCACCGGAGTCAAGCTATCCTGGCTGATGACGGCTGATAGCCAGAAACCGGTCCTAGGATGCTTGATTCCGGTCCAGGGAAGACATGGCTTGGCAGTTCGGGCTGGACTGTTCCCATGAGGCACAGGGTCAAGACTGATTTGCATATGGCCATGTCTAAACTGGGGTGGCGTAGTGGGCAAAAGAACGATGGATTTAACCCAGATCTCTTGACTGGGGGAGAATGTCTGCATTGTCAGCATTCCGTCCATCATTTGTTTGTTGTAACGCTTTTCGCCCTAAGTGGGATGGGTATTCCCAGACGTGGGACCCGTGCTCACTACGCCACTGGAGTCAAGCTATCCTGGCTGATGACGGCTGATAGCCAGAAACCGGTCCTAGGATGCTTGATTCCGGTCCAGGGAAGACATGGCTTGGCAGTTCGGGCTGGACTGTTTCCATGAGGCACAGGGTCAAGACTGATTTGCATATGGCCATGTCTAAACTGGGGTGGCGTAGTGGGCAAAAGAACGATGGATTTAACCCAGATCTCTTGACTGGGGGAGAATGTCTGCATTGTCAGCATTCCGTCCATCATTTGTTTGTTGTAACGCTTTTCGCCCTAAGTGGGATGGGTATTCCCAGACGTGGGACCCGTGCTCACTACGCCACTGGAGTCAAGCTATCCTGGCTGATGGCGGCTGATAGCCAGAAACCGGTCCTAGGATGCTTGATTCCGGTCCAGGGAAGACATGGCTTGGCAGTTCGGGCTGGACTGTTCCCATGAGGCACAGGGTCAAGACTGATTTGCATATGGCCATGTCTAAACTGGGGTGGCATAGTGGGCAAAAGAACGATGGATTTAACCCAGATCTCTTGACTGGGGGAGAATGTCTGCATTGTCAGCATTCCGTCCATCATTTGTTTGTTGTAACGCTTTTCGCCCTAAGTGGGATGGGTATTCCCAGACGTGGGACCCGTGCTCACTACGCCACTGGAGTCAAGCTATCCTGGCTGATGACGGCTGATAGCCAAAAACCGGTCCTAGGATGCTTGATTCCGGTCCAGGAAAGACATGGCTTGGCAGTTCGGGCTGGACTGTTCCCATGAGGCACAGGGTCAAGACTGATTTGCATATGGTTGTCTAAATTGGGGTGGCGTAGTGGGCAAAACAACGATGGATTTAACCCAGATCTCTTGACTGGGGGAGAATGTCTGCATTGTCAGCATTCCGTCCATCATTTGTTTGTTGTAACGCTTTTCGCCCTAAGTGGGATGGGTATTCCCAGACGTGGGACCCGTGCTCACTACGCCACTGGAGTCAAGCTATCCTGGCTGATGACGGCTGATAGCCAGAAACCGGTCCTAGGATGCTTGATTCCGGTCCAGGGAAGACATGGCTTGGCAGTTCGGGCTGGACTGTTCCCATGAGGCACAGGGTCAAGACTGATTTGCATATGGCCATGTCTAAACTGGGGTGGCGTAGTGGGCAAAAGAACGATGGATTTAACCCAGATCTCTTGACTGGGGGAGAATGTCTGCTTTGTCAGCATTCCGTCCATCATTTGTTTGTTGTAACGCTTTTCGCCCTAAGTGGGATGGGTATTCCCAGACGTGGGACCCGTGCTCACTACGCCACTGGAGTCAAGCTATCCTGGCTGATGACGGCTGATAGCCAGAAGCCGGTCCTAGGATGCTTGATTCCAGTCCAGGGAAGACATGGCTTGGCAGTTCGGGCTGGACTGTTCCCATGAGGCACAGGGTGAAGACTGATTTGCATATGGCCATGTCTAAACTGGGGTGGCGTAGTGGGCAAAAGAACGATGGATTTAACCCAGATCTCTTGACTGGGGGAGAATGTCTGCATTGTCAGCATTCCGTCCATCATTTGTTTGTTGTAAATAATTGACATGCATCACCGGAAATACAGGGCTGATACAGTATGCGCCCAGGCTGCTTCCAAATGTGATGCTTTTTGCGTCGTTAGTTGGTGGTCTCAGAGGACCCCCGAGTATTGCAGAGTCGGGTTGGCAGCGGGTCTGCCCGTAGGTCGCTTAATATTCACTGCTGCCACCATAGAACTGGCACATGTGCACTAGACTATGTATCAATGAAAAACTGCCTGATGTCCATTTTTGTTATAATTAAAATAGGATGGTGATTGCTTTGTTTACTCACCATCCATAACACAAATAAGTAGAAGGGCAGAGCCCCTCTGCCCACCCCGAGAAGCCACTGCTGAGGGCTGCAGGAGTGACCAAAATAACTTTCCCAGAAGTAGGAAATCAGTGGCCCTTTTTTCCTCCTCCAGTGGAACTGGACGAGATGCTGAGGCTTGCACTTTTGGCAGGTAAGAAACCAGTTTCATTGTGCTTTCAGCTTTCTTACAGCATAGGAAACTGGTTCAATGGGACCTCGTTGTAATGGTACATCTGGTGGAGCCCTGCCTGTTTAAAACTTCCAGCTTTGATCTGCTGGTGGATTTTAAGAACAAAAAAGTGATTAAATCTGGATAAAATAATTGGACTGGGGCAAAGCAGCAAATCTATGCTAGTGATGAAGGTTCCAAAATCAGACTCCAATGGCTTCAGTGAGAGCTCAAAGACGTTGTATCATAGATCAAGGGACCTTCGATGGTTTCAGCTTTAGACAAGTGTCAAATACTATAATACACTTGTAATATGATGGATGGGACGCCTGCGAGTATCTCATCTACCAAACTCTAAATAAGTCCCTAAGCCCCAAGGTAAAAACTTTGAACAGTGTGATGAGATTAGCTTTCTCCATTGCCGCTATCCTGAAATCATGCCTAGGTCCCAGTCAACCGTGAACTGATACTTTACATTTTCTTGGCACTTTTGTCTTAACATTTTAAAAATTCGCATCTCAGGTTCTCATTATCTGATTTTTATCATTTTAATGTTTTTTGCTTATTTTGTTTTTGTCTATTTTTCTGAATAGGTTTAGTCTATTATGTTGTTTTTTTTTACTTTAAAATAGTTGGAACTAGTTGAAATTAACCCCCATTTATTTTAAGAATTTCAGATTCGAGCTCAGCATGGTAAGTTTTGTGCAGAACTGATGGAGCTGTTGTCCGCTAATCTATCAGCATTTGTAGTCTATGGTGGCCAGATGTCATGTAGTAAAGAAAAGCAACAGCATATATAGTGTTTAGTTTGTCTCATTTTACAGTAATACAATTAGATTTTTTCCATTAAAATTCCATGGCTCTGGTAATGCTCAATGTTGACAGCTCTGCTGAGAGTGAACATTTCCCGCCAAAGACTATGCAGAAGATTTTTGGGATGCGGTCACCAGGTTGATAATTTTTTTGTTCCCTTCATGTTTGCAGTTAACATAATAGAATCCATGTGTTCTATGCCAGATCGTCAAAGACGCTCATGCATATTTTTAAAGTTGAAACTTTTACCATTGGCTTTCTTAACAACATTACAGCCATAACCTTCTGCTGCTCTACAGAAAACAGTAATAATACAAAACACTGATGAGAAGATGCATTGGAGTGCTGCTGTATAAAACACAGAATGAATTAAATAGCATGATTGAAAAAAAACATGTCAGCGGCCCTAAGCAGATGGATAGGAGGTATTTGCTCCCTAAATTGTCCCTCTCTGTCCAGGTAAATCTCAATCTTTGGATCACTTTTTTTGTACTAAATATACAGCCACCAGGAGAGTTTGGCTGTTCCTAAGCTGCTGTACTTTATCTCTGAGGCAACTAAAGGAGACAGAATCTTAAAGTGTGATACTACATCTTGGCTAATGTTTGCTGTGTCAAGATATTTATTATATGCCTGTCGGATGAGAAGTAAAAATTGTTTTTTTGCATTAGGGCCATAAGTGGGTATTGGGATACAAATTTTAAAACATTGATTGTCCATCTGTATATAATGAAATTAATATTTGTATTGCCTTTTTTAGATATAGGATTGTAACATGTATGCACAATCACTTCACAGAAATAGATTGCTATTGCAGCAGGTTAACTGGTTGATAAGTCCCAGAAGCATATATATTTTTATTGCATGATAAGGTTTGGAAACCATGCAACTGCTGGGTTTATCATTAATTCTTCGTATGTAATAAGATGTATGATCTGAGTTTTACCTTGTATTTTAGTGTTTTTTTATCTCCTCTTATTGATGTTATTGTTCTTCATGGTTTTATTTTTTTTGTACTTTTATGGTTTTTAATCAAAACTAAATTAAGGTTATTAATATTACCAGGTATAACAACAAAAGAAGGGCCTGTATTTTACCAGTAGTGGACACACTGTGCATCTATACTTACATGCATGCATAAACATTCAGGCATAAAGATGCACACACAGGTATGTATTCACTCATGCACACACACAAAGACTTGGAAACAGAAGTCTTAGCGTTTTCTTTAAATATGTACCTACCATTCATGGATAGCTCTTGTGATTGCTTCAACTCACTCTCATCCTCCAATCCTTCACAGTGCCCCTTTTTGCACTTCCAATAACATGGCAGACCGAGCAATGCAAGTGTTTGACTCTGGACCAGTCTCAATGTAAGCATGGTCAATGGAAAGAAATGAACACTGATGTACTGTGTTCTGCTAGAGAACTGTATTTTATGTTTTTGGCCCCTCATCATAAACAGCACACTGTTCATCAGCTCTCCATACACTCAAAGTGCACATGTCTATTCGGTTAAGCATGGGCCCTTACCGACTTTAGCAGTGGTGGCACCAGGTGTGACAATATTTGTTGACAGTACTCCTCCCCCACAATGACCTCATTCTTCATAGATTCCCTCCCTATCACACTTCAATGGTGCCTCATTCCCATTTCAGTGTAGAGTGTCAGAGTGCTTTTACATCACAAACTTATTTCTTCAGAGACAAAGTGTGTATATCAATGTAGAGAAACTGTTACTTAAGAAAATGAAGACTACAAGGTGTAAAAGTCACTTGTCACCTATATTGGTGGGGATTATATGCTAAGGGCGCTTGGTCTGGAGAAACCAAGGGGGCAGATGTACAACGTTTTCAGCTGTGTTGACTGAAAAGGAGACAGTACAACTGCACCATATTTAGTAAGATTTGGTGCTGTTCCTCTCTCCTCTAATGCTGATAGACCTCAGGCCACTTTCAACAGTGCGCACACCTGTCTACCATAGTACAAGGGTATGTGCATGATGTCAAGCATAGGTTTTATACTGTAAGGGTACCTTGTCCCACACAAATCAATACACTTCAACAAAGTTTAACACCATTCCACTTTGTATCTGTGTCATTCGGCGCAGCACACATGCAAAGTTAGAAAGTTTGGGGAAAATAAATCTTTTCTTCAACTTTAGTCCTGCCTCAATGAGGTGTATTTTTTATGCAAATCCCTTTCTATCAAAGTTAGTAGATAAGAATTGGCGTCAAAATCTAGAGGTAGGTGCATGGAAACATCCATGTACCACCTATGGTACACCTCCTTGACGCAAAGTAGCACATTGTGTCACTTTAGGGCTACATTCCAATGCAATTCAGAATTTGCGTTGGAAAGCAAACCCCAAAACATCACTTTGCTCCAGTTTTGCACCAATTGTGTTGTGCAAACAGGGTGCAAAATGTTAGTAAATTTACTCATAAACTCAAGATTTGATACTTAACTCAATGATGGGCGGCGTGATACTTATAATACCTAAATGAGCCTTTACTAGCAACCTTAAAATACCAAAAGGTTGAGGAAAAACAAGGTTATGAACATATCATATGCTTGCAATTTGCATGCAGCGCTTTGAAGCCAGATCATTCTTCAATGCCCTATGTCAGAATGATTGCAACTTATGAACTCAAGCAGCAAAATTATCTCTATGACAAAGCAATTACTCACTGAGCTATCTACATAAAACACTTACCTGTGCTCTTTATGTTACACATGAGTTTCTGTGGGCTCATTAAACCTCTCTGCTACTTTATCATATCTAACAACTGTTACTAAACAAATCAAAGATTTATAAACCATGTGCATTTACCACCAGAGTTATCATGCCATTGTCTTTATTAACTAGAAAATGCAGAGCACACAAAGATCTCTGCAGGTTGCTATAATCTCACCTCAGCCTGTCATGCAAATGGCACCCCCACAAACTTGATGCCTGATGCTGTGGCACCGGATGCACCACCCTAAAGCCGGCACTGACCATCAGTTATGCTCAATTTGTGCTTTTCCCACTGTCACCCTAGGGTCTGAAGTTGTGCTGATGTGGCAATACTGCACACTTTTGGAGTCTTGAAGTTATGGGGAAACAGAGGTGGGGTAACACCTATTACATGTGTACTACCCCTGGAAGCTACCACCACCTCTTTTGATATTAAACCTATCACACTTGACACTTATAACCGTATAAATGTTTAAGAACAGTTTTCTCAAACAGTGTGTTGGCAAAAGTACTTGACTTTATACCATTAAATATAGGGGCCGATTCACAGACCTAATCTGAGACAAAATCCTAAAGTTACTACTTTTGGTATTCACAGAAGGCATTTAGTAGTAGTAAAGTTAGGATTGTGTCTTGAGTTTGATTTAAGACACACTTAAGGCAGACTTAAGACAAACTTAAGACAAACTTAGACAGACTTAAGACAAACTTAAGACAAACTTAAGACAGACTTAAGACAGACTTAAGACACAAAATCCTAACTTTACTACTACTAAATGCCTTCTGTCAATACCAAAAGTAGTAAGTTTAGGATTTTGTCTCAGATTACTTCTGTGAATCGGGCCCATTTTGTCTAACATTTTGAAAGTGTACTTCTATTTACTTCTAATATGACTACCCCTAAAGAGTCATAGATTTTCTAACATTATTTTATAAGCCATCCTCAAATCTTGCATAGTTTCCCAGAGTGTTGGGTTATCAAAGAAGTTTCTGAGCAAAACATGCCACAATGGGCTAAAATATTATATTAATACATCTTTATATTTATCTTGTGCTCAGTCACTAGTGCTGAGATAATTTCTGTGAATATGGTACAGGCTGCATCCTAAGGCTTGGATGAGTAAATATTCAGTGAATCCTCTGCTATTTGACAGTGAGAAATAGACTACATTGACTATTTCTTCTGAAACTGAAATTGGAGCATATGTTTGTCTCATAGATGTGGCATCGTAAATTGTTTGGAGGTCCAACATTTTCCCTTTGACATAGCATTGGGTGTAATATTGGGCTGATAAGCATTTGGCCAAGTATACAGATTAGAATGGATCTACACCTATAATCAAGAGGACAAATAAAAGTCTCCATATTGTCAATAATACTAAAATGTATGTTTCCTCTGTGGAGTAAAGCAAGGGAATGGTGCATATTTCCCCATGTTTTACATAGGCTGAAGGATGGGTGACTGGTTCAGGTTCCAACCATGTGGTAGAAGGGGTGGTGCAGGTCTTAGCAAGTGTGGGTATTAGGTCTAGCCTACCAGATAACATAGGCTCTCTGCGAAAGACATTTGTTCGCTTACCAAAAACTTACAGTTTTCTTACAGCCCATTGATTGCTTACCATTTATTATCTCTCCCACTACCTGCTTCTTATTCAATGTCTTACCTTCCTCTTTCGGTGTTTGTCCCTCTCCTGGAGCATAGTCTCATTACAATGACTTCTATTCTTCCACTGCTTACTTTTAGGAAAATACTGTTCTCTTTTTGGAAAAGCACTCCATAAGAATATGTGTGTTATCCAGCTCTCTTTCATATGTTCTTCCCCCCACCAATTACCTGGCCCCATTCTCCATGTTACTCTCTCCCTAATGTGCTGCCCGCTGTCTTGTGTGCATCTCCCCTGCAAACGTTCCCGTCCATGGTCTCTCTTCTGCTGTCACCATCATGTGCTTCTCCCTGTTCCTTGTGTTGCTCTCTCGCCCTTGTGTGTTCTCTTACCTTCCTTCCTACCCAGCTTTAGTTTAATTTTATCCACTGTGCTCTCTGTCCATTGCTTCCCCTCACCTAATTTCACATCTGATCCTCCGTCGTCCCCCACTCCTGCGGTTCTTTTGTTAAAGGTTTTTTTAAGGCAGCCTATCTGCCTTAAAAAATACCTCACACTAGTGAAATAATTTCTTTGTTTTATAAATAAATAAAATGGCACATGAATGCGCTTTGATGATGAAACATATGCGCACATACGTCATCATGAATGCACATGCCTATGGAATGACACAGCTGGTGGGCGCATCATTGAGCCTTCATTAATTGTTTTTTCTTTTATCCCATGCTCCTCCACATTAACAGAAATAACTTTTGCTAATGCTGTGCAGCATTGGCCCACATCATTGTGTGAATCAATAGATCTAAAATGTGTGCCCTATGGGATTTGCCAGTGCTTATTGGATTGGAGACCTGTTCCTACTCATTTTTCATTTAATGGCTTAAGAAGAAAATACTAATTCAAGCCATATGCTATTTTTGACAATAAGACTACTCCCTTTTCATTTAATGGCTTAAGAAGAAAATACTAATTCAAGCCATATGCTATTTTTGACAATAAGATTAATGAGGGTTGAATTTCTTCAAATGCACTTTAGATTGCTGCATGCTCTTTTAGAAGAAGATATTTTAAGTGTGAATCCTATATAGTGTGCTTCCATATATACAAACAGAAACCTGAATGCAATCTTGGAGGTAAAAACAAATGACCAAGAATATCATATATCTAGACTGATGATCTGAAGGGTTGTATGAGGGTCCCTGATTATAACTGCACTTCCCCTTATTCATCTGTTCATCCAGGCTCTTTCCTTCATTAACGTAAGGCATTCAAATGTGAATGTTTCTTACATCTACAGGCTTAAGGTAGGACAAGTCTGAGGTTTTCTATTTTTAGGTAACTTGAGAATTAGGGGCTAGTCTGGAATATTAAACCGGCAAGGTAGATGAAAGTACTAAAATGTGCAAATCTAATATCTAATGACCACTAAAAAAAAACTAGAAATTCTACATCAGCTGTTACTTTTCACTCTATGTTTGTGTGCTTCAAAATAGATATTTTTAATAGAGCAGCCTGGTCCCATCACCCAGTACAGCATGATTCACTAATAATGATTAAAAAAGGTCTGTCAAAAATGTTTGTGAGGCCTTATATTATGGTTATAATATCATGCTGAGAGAATCCGTCACAAAGATGTTCATTGGCTAAATGGTTCAAAGGAGAGAGGCTTTAAAAGACGTCTAATATTTTAAAAGTTTTCCAATTTAAGAGAAGAGTGTCTCAGGAAGTGGATTACTATGGGTTCAGATATATAATCTCAACAAATACTTTAGGAAATCTGAAAAAACTCTTTCATTCCTTGATATTTCTTGAACTTTTATTGCCATGATTACTTGCATGCCCTGATAGTTTTTATTGCCCCTTTCTTACTGCTTGAATTTAAACCCTATGGATCTATGCAAGTCCAAGCTAAGATATCAGTAGGAATTAATTGAAGACAGAATACACACCACTGTTATCAATTCTGACAGGTTGACCAAAAATATACAATCTTCGATCAGCATTCCCGCTTTCAGAGTAACAATTTCTTATAGCCAAAATCCAGAACACATTACCAGGCTAATGATTGCTATTTTTGAACATGCAGTTTCAGTATGGCAAACATTCTAATAAATATTCCCGGTGGTCCTCCTCTTATCTCTAAAATTTAACAAAGTTGAACTTTTGAAAATTTCTTTATCTTGGACTTCCTGAAAAGCAGATTCAAGGGCATATTTTGAGATTCCTGAATATATAGTCTGACCTAAAGGTGACTATAGCAGAGTCTCCTCCGGAGCGGCACTTATTTCAATGTATATATTACTAAGAAATATGTAAAATAGTCACAACTGTATTTGGTGGCAAATAAAAGCCATTCTGTATTCTTACCTGGAAAGAAGTGTAACTGATAGTAAGGGCTTATGTTAGAGGCCAGCACTTTTCATTTTTCCCAGCATTCTATTTACGTGATATTTCTGACTAAGGACCTTATTTATAAGTTAGTGGTAAGGATACCCTTTCACAACTGCAACAGAGTATCCTTACCGTCAACATAATGATCTGCCTGCCCAATTTAAATGCGGGCAGACCGTAGGTTTCTTTGCGGCACTGACTACTTTGTCACCACCAAAGCCAAACCTCTTCAACAGCCTGACAGAGTAAGGGCCATCAGAAAAGTGGCAAAATTGTTGGATGGGCGGACATGTAGTCGTTTTATCACTATCCGTCACCTCCAGGTAAACCCTGGCAGTGAGGGACAGTAAAATTGCAGTGATAGTGGTTCCTGCCAAAGCATTATAAATGACTGCCTGGGCATGGAGTATTTTACTTCATCCCCCTGGTGGAAAGACGGGCCATCGGCCAAATAGTAAATCAGGCACTAAGTTAACAAATGCGTCTGCCCCAGATATCTGTGTTTTAACCTCATGGTCAGAGGCTCGAATTCTAACAGAAGTACTCAGCCTTTCATATTGAGGTGTATAAAGTCAGTACCTTTTATTTGGGTAACAAACATCTGTTATCTTTCAAAAGCACCAAAACAATATCACAGTGTTCCTTTGTGCCATAGATTTCCCTTTTCGTGCTATATAATAGCTGCCTAATTTATAGAAACCAATGGAGTATTGTGGGCCTGTAAGAAATAGAAACTCAGTCTTGTCAAATCTCATTGACCTGTAATTGGAGAACATCAAAAAATGGGTGCAGTTTTCCACCCCTTCTATGAGTTAGTTTTGCTTGGAACCTCCTGAGGCTCAGCCGGGAGTAGACAGCCGTTAGCGCTTGCTGCCTAAATTCTTGTTGCTCTGTTTTAAAAACTTAAAGACCGTTTTAATCTCACTCACCCCCTCTCCTCGTCACTTGCTCTTGGTGTGCAGGCATCCCCCAGCTTAACGTGACGTACGCTGGAAGGGAATTTGCCGTCCCACTCCATCTGCTTCCCCCACGCCCAGACAGCGACACGCCCACTCCGAGGCCACGCCCCTCGCAAATTGTACTAATTACGCGCTGAATCACGAGCGCGACAGTTAGTTTTGCTTGGAACCTCCTGAGGCTCAGCCGGGAGTAGACAGCCGTTAGCACTTGCTGCCTAAATTATTGTTGCTCTGTTTTAGGACCGTCAGAGGACCCGGTCACAGCGGACAGAAATTTCAGAGAGTGATTTCAACTTCCCTGGATTCGATCCTACCCATCAAAAATCGTGAGGGAAAATACGGAAAAACAGGATCAGCTCCCTGGTTTAGCCAGGAGCTTAGAATCCTCCGCAAAGAATGCAAAAAAGCGGAGCGACTGTGGAGAAAGGACTGGCTCCACTCGTGTAAGGATACCTACCGTAAGGCAGTGAGAACTTATAAATCCACCCTGAAACTCACTAAAGCCTCATACTACGATGCCAGAATAAAAAACGCCACTAATTCGGCGAGAGAGTCGTACCTTATTGCCAAAGAGCTTTTGAACATACCAACACCCCCCTCCTCCAACAGCTCCCCTCTGGGCAGAAGCGATGAACTGGCAACTTACTTCGACTCCAAAATCTCCCGCATCTTGGCATCCCTTCCACCTCCCAGTCAGTCAACCCACAGCAACACCGTTCTGTCTACTACTCTCACTGGAAACACCTCTCATCCTCAGCTAACTGCGTTTAGGGCTGTATCCCAGGACGAAGTGGGAAAAACCTTGGCCAAAATGAAAAGCGGATCTCCTCTCGATCCCGCCCCCATGAGATTCCTGAAAACAGTTGCCCAGGTCATTGTACCTCCTATTACGGAGCTGATCAACATCTCGCTGTCTCAAGGCTCTGTCCCCCCGAGCTGGAAGGGGGCAGTAGTCAAGGCCCTCCTTAAAAAACCTCAACTGGACCCCACCGACCTGGCAAACTACAGGCCGATCTCGCTCCTCCCGGGCATTAGCAAAATTGCCGAAAAACTCGTTAATGCCCAATTGTCCCTGTTCCTTGAATCTAACAACCTTCTGCGCCAATCCCAAACAGGGTTTCGCCCTGGCCACGGTACGGACACCGCCCTCCTCACAGTCATCGAGGAGGCAAGGTGTATCCTCGATTCAGGAGGGTCAGTGGCAGTGATCCTCCTGGACCTGAGTGCAGCCTTTGACACGGTGAATCACCGTGTCTTGCTACACCGGTTGGCCAGGGCAGGTCTTAGGGGGACTGCGTTTGCCTGGATAGAGTCCTTTCTATTGGGCCGCTCCTTCCAGGTCTGGGACGGCAATTCCCGCTCAGCCTTATTTCCTCTCTCTAGCGGAGTCCCCCAGGGGTCCTCGCTAAGCCCCACCTTGTTTAATGCCTATATGGCCCCCCTGGAGGATGTAGTGGCCCCGTTCGGTATCAAGATAGTGAGTTATGCGGACGACACGCAATTGGTCGTCTCTCTCTCACATCTTGACCACTGCCCAGACAATCTGTTGAACTGCCTCCAGGAAATCCATCACTGGATGTGCGATTCATCACTTAAGCTCAATGGATCCAAAACTGAGGTCATGCTCATGGGCAAGAAATGGACCACTATTCCTTCTTCAGTTTGGCCTGACGCTTTTGGCGAGGCACCCACTCCGAAGAAGGAAATCAAGACCTTGGGAGTCTGGCTTGAACCTGATCTCTCCATGAAGACCCAAGCAGCCAAAACAGCAGGCACCTGCTTTGGACTCATGCGCTCCATACGAAAGATCCTCCCGCTACTTCCTCCCCTATCAAGGAAACTTCTTGTCCAAGGCTTGATCCTTGCCCGTCTAGACTATAGTAATGCCGTTTATTTAGGAGCCCCCGAATCCACCCTGGTAAAATTGCAGCGAGCTCAAAATGCCGCCGCCCGGCTTATAATGAATCTTCCCACTAGAGCCTCTGCCAGACCAATACTTAAGGCCCTTCACTGGCTCCCTATCCGTCAGAGGATTCAATTCAAGGCCAGGGCCCCTCGATCCTGAGAGACATGGTCACTCCTTATAAGGCTTCCAGATCCTTGCGCTCGGACAATGAACGTTTGGCCAACGTTCCGAGATTCAGGAAGGTGCGCTCTGGTGGTCGACGCTTCGCAGTAAAGGCGTCCTCCGGTTGGAACTCACTTCCACGCCACTTGCGTCTGGAATCCTGCCACCTTCGGTTCCGCAGAGAATTGAAAACCTTGATTTTCCCCAAATAGTTCCTCCTCCCCTCCCCTGAGTATTACTAGCCCTTCAGCGCGGGGATGCCTCCGGGTCACCAGGCTCTATACAAATCGCTAATAATAATTGGGGTGAATTGAGCATCAGGTAGGTTACTCACTTTCTCTGAGTATGAGGTTGGTTGAATTCCATGCGTAGATTCCCAGCAGCCAAAATGACCATTATCAGTTGGTATCTTCACATTGAATTCTGCTAATACAAGTGAGAATGGGGAATAACTGTATGGACACAGAATTACTATGTGGAATTCCACATTGCATTCCCTATCCCGAGGGGTTTAATGTACCCATTTATCACCTGATCTGTGCACATGGTAAATGGTAGCAGTGCATTCCTTGCAGGGTGGAGGTGGTGGAAGTGGAGTAGGGAAGGTAAGGAAGCAGAAGTTAAGGGAAAACATTTTTTTTAGGTGGAAGTATTACATGCTTCCAACTTGCCAATGAAAAACACTTGTCAGGGAGGAGAGGCTTACCTGCTATATCAGCCAAAGCCTCATGCAATTTTAGCAGCTGGCATTCCCATTTCCATTCGGGAAGGGCAGAAGCTGTATACCTCCTAGGGCTACTGCTCTGCCTAGTCTGACTCAATCCCTAAGATGTATCCTTGAGTAAGAATAATTCACTCAATTGTTAGTACTGCTGAAATTGTGGAACAGTTTTTTTTTAAGAGAAATCATTTTGAGCTGAAAGGGGGAAAAAAAAGTAAAAATTTAAATATCTAAGGCAGGGAAAACTAGCGCATTTGATTAATGAATACCTTACACTTAGGGCCTTGTTATGAGCGTCCTGAACCATGGCCTTGTATTTCTCCTTAGAATAAACGATAACAAGAGCATTAATGAGTCAGGGGGCTTGGGATCATGAGGTGTACCCTCAAGGTATAGTCAGAAATTAGGAAATACCTATGAAATGGGAATTCCACATGAGTCCCCCGATAAGTTCACCTTTTGCATTGAGTTTCAAATGCATATTTCGACTACATCAATCAGGCTGATGAGTTCCGTTACCAGCCCCATTTTGGTTACCATGGTACTCGTAAAGAGGCGTCTTTCTTCCAAAGGCAAGTGTGCGTCTTTCTTCCAAAGACATTGTTACACTTGTTTGAGTTTAAATATTTTGTGAATGACCTATACAGGAGTCAAAATCAAGCAGACAGTTGTCAGTACCTGTAGCAAGTCACAGAACACAACAGAGCGAGCAATATTCCAACTGATGTTAACTCAGACTGGCACATAATTAGCCTTACGAACTGTTGCAGCACAAGCACTTACAAACGTAACCCTAACACTCCTACTGGGCCCATATGAGTAGGATTTCTACTCAGGTTCAATGCTTCATCTCAGAGGCAATGGTCCTCTGATGGACCTTTCTCTGTCATAGTGAGGTGTGAGAAAACAGGATGTCCAACTGTCAGCTACCCAATAAGGACTAATTGGCAGCTACCTCACGAATCAGGCTCAGGTATATTACTCTCAAAACCATGCTATAGAAATAAACAATTACAATTGGTAGGCTGAACCTCCGAAAAATGTTTAGTTTAACAAGAATCATGCAAACCAAAAGATCTGCTGTCGCTACACAGAACAAAAGCAAAAGAACCTGATGTTCTGAAAATAATCTCTGACAATCTCTGTTAAGCATTTAAAATCAGCACAATTTCTACGGAAAGAACATTAGACACAATAAGACTCAGACAATTATGGATAACTTGGTTATTGTATTAAGTGTCCAAATTCAAAGCATATAAGTAACATTTTATGAAGTTCAGTCATAAATCTAATAATTTGAAATATGAAACCACATATTTAGTCAAGTACAACTATCCCTAAATAAAAGTATCCATAAAGAGGATGGTTTTTGGAAAACAAAACAATTTCTATCACCAGCAAAACAAGAATTTGTTTATCAAAAGGTTCTCTTAGCATGGCAAGAGGATCAATTTAAAGTCCACTAGGGAAAAACGTCTTTGGGAATGGGCAAGGGAGAATGGAGTATAAATCAGAAAAGTTCAAGTCTGGGTTCTCACCAAACTGCTCTAAAACATCTGATTTTCATCAGAAAGGGCAAAAAGCACGGGGCATAAAGTAAGTCCGGCATGCCGTTTGGAGGCAAGGAAACTGATACTGGGTTGTCTGAGCTTAGGCAAATCTCTCCTCAAAAGGGCTACTCCTCCTCCTGAACGATGAAGTTTTATAGTACATACTTGTCATTATGACATCGAATGGTCGGTACACAATGGTCTGATCATCATGTGGCCATATTTCCATCTTTCCAGGTAAA
Source organism: Triturus cristatus (assembly GCF_964204655.1). Taxonomy (NCBI): domain Eukaryota; kingdom Metazoa; phylum Chordata; class Amphibia; order Caudata; family Salamandridae; genus Triturus; species Triturus cristatus. Next base: position 781,252,469 of record NC_140580.1, read on the forward strand.
AATTGTTACTCTGGGATATTTTCTCATACACATGAGAAACTGTCCCTCCACTCTCACAGGTTAGTTGACAAAGAGCTTGTTTACTTTGTTGCTTTCCACAGATATAGTGGAAAGGTATTTTTCCCATCATTCACACACAAAGGGGTACAAAAGAGATCTTTGTTGTCCAAAGGAATGTCGCATGAACCAAGAACAAATAAAGGAACATTTGGGAAAGCATATCAAAGTTCATTGCAAAAGGCTATAAAATAATGCAGCCTAAGGAGACAAGTCATCTCAATAAGTTTAAATTCAACATTTCATATTTGGTAAAATAAACTCATAATTTAATTTAAGCATAGCAGAATAAATAACACATATCACATATAAACATTTAGAATTCTGAATGATTACATAGAAATGTTTAACTTCAAATATGGCCTGCTACCACAATTTCAAAAAGTAGCACTGTGTAAATTAATTTAAAAAATCAATAAAATAAAATTGTTTTTCAACACAAATGTTCTTTATCATGTTAAGCGCTTATACTGAAAACTTCAGACATCTAGCATATTTAGAATTGCACCAATATCCAGTTAGTTAGGACACTACAATGAAGTCAATAGTAGTGCTAAATTATCATTAGTTTTCTTGAAATCTCTGTTAATGATATATGGTAATCAGTTACTAAAACATCTTAAATTCACTATTAATCCTTCTGTTTCTACCTAGTAAAGCACGCTTTTACGGTGCTGTTGCATCAACTTTTCTCAGTTTTTGTGTCATGTTCTGGAGATGTGCAAAGTGCACGTTTATGTTTTCATTGTCACGATAGGTTTTAAGTCCTGTGTAAAGCAAGATCAGCCTTTAAGCTGCATCAGAACTATTGTACATTATTGTCAGCATCAATTATATATTCTGCATAGTCTTTAAGAGGGACAGCTAGTACCAAAGTCTCTGTCTTCAGTCTTCCATACTTCTTCACTCTCCCAGTCTTTTAGTCAGATAGCAGGAGTAAATTGTAGTCTGATTTTGTTCTTTTTATTTATTTGTTTTAATATGTGAGTCTTAAAATATGGTAATCACTCAATACTTTTTCTTTGTGGGACTATCATGCCCACTAGAGAAGAGCCAATTAGTGAAGATTAGAAACTATTAAATATCCACCACAGCACTGTTTCCTCATTCCTTGTGCTAATGTCAGCTGCTAACATTAGCACTTTAATTCACCAGTGGTGGGAGGACTGAGGAGGAGGTATGAGGATTGACAAGAGAGAGATGAGGAATGGGAACTGAGCTCTTAGGAGTGAGAGTTGAGGATGTCTTGAAAGGACCATTGTAGGGTGAGGGATGAAGAGTTTGTAGTGAGCGATGATGAAAGAAGAAAGAAGAGAGAAATCTGGGTAAAGGAATAAGGAGTGAGTGATGAGGTGGGAGGGATGATGGATGAGGATGGAAGGGTGAGAAGTAAGGAAAGAGAGATGAAGACTGCAAGAAAACGTGAGACTTTGATGTGAGATCCTGCATGGAGGAGGGTTTGTAATGTGAATTCTGGCATCAAGGATGTGCTGCTCAGTCGATACAATGCCTCGGTTTTGCGGTACTGCCGGGCTGAAATGTGGAGCCTGACTTGCCAGCACCTGCGCAAAGGATGCGTTGCATAGTGGCAGTTCCGATGGGCTGCAATATGATGTAGGTCTTTGCAACAGCTACAATCCACATGGCAGCGTTGGTGCGTCAAATCTGTTTGGGTTTGCACCGCACAGCAGATGAGATGCATCGGTTCCCCTGGATCTACAGAAGCTAGCAGAGAAACATAAGCCCATTTCCAAGGTTCCAGGACTTGGGGGCAGTGTAGACTCACAGATGGCAGAGTCCAGGGGCTGGTCCTAGGCTATTAAAAGCTTGCTGTGCCCCTTCAGCTTCAGATCAGGAGACCAGCCAACCAGCCCCTGGAGTCACTCTGGGGTTCTGGGTTCAAGAGACGCAGGTCCAGTCTTTCTCACCCAGGCAAGAGGTTAGGAGACAGCAGGGCAGCAGTCCTTCAGAACAGCAGTCCAGCAGAGTGGTAGTCCTTTCAGCTGCACAGCAGTCCTTCTCCCTGGCATAATATCCACAGGTCCAGAAGTGCACTGAAGAGTTGGGGTCTGAAGTCCAATATTTATGCCCAGATCCCAGTGGGGAGAAGCTTCTGCAGATTTCCACCCCCCTGAGGTGTCAGACATCCTCCTTCTCCCTGTCCTGGCCCCAGCTGGTCTGGGGTCACAAAAGACTAGTGACAGGCCCTTTGTGAGAGTGCTCAGACAGGGCCTTTGTTATGTGCAAGTTAACCCTGGGTGTAAAACTCTGCAACGCTCGTGGAGTTTGTGGAGTGTTGGCAACTCCGTGTTCCACGTAGAACGCTGAGTTGCCGAAAAACTACGTACTCTGCAACGGAGTGGAGATTTTTTGTGTTGGCACATCCAGAATGCGTGTTCTCGCACACGAGAGCAACTTACCGGGAGCCTGCGATCGCCGATGAGATTTTCTGAGCCGTTCGTGAGCATCACAAGATTTGCTTGGCATCCGCATGGTCCCACAAGAGTTTGCGGTCGCCAACACGTCATTCGAGCGGGCCAGCGGACTTCTGGCGGGGGTTTTGTGAAGAACGCGAACCCAAACGCACAGAACCTACTGCGACTACAATCTGGAGAAGGTTCTCCTCCCGAGCAGTATCAAATCCCTCTCAAAATGACGATTTGGGGTTAAAAAAAACTCCTCAAATTGACATTTGGTTATACTTTATTGTGCAAGGAGTTCTTTTTGAACTTTTTTTTTCCAAGAGGAAAGAAGTGCCCAGAGCTTCCAATGTCCTGTTCCTGCCCAGCAATCTCCTCCCAGTGCTTTGTCCAACTCCTGATCACTTTTCATTTGGATTTGGAGCTGGAAGGATCACTCTTTGTGTCTGCTGCATAATATATCATTGGATTCGAGGACTTTGAATTTGAGATTTCACAAGTAAGTTGAAAAACTAGTGTTGTTTGTTTGATTGGGGCCATGCACCCAGATTTATTTGTACTTTTAATTTAAAAAAAAGAAATTTATTGTGGCGGGTGGCCTGTAGTTTCAGTAGGGGCCTAGTAGTTTCTTTGCAAGACATTTTCCTTCTCTTATAAAGGAAACATGTTGCACAGTTCACTACATTTTCTACATGTTTTGAAATCAATTTGCAATATTTATTTAATTCACTTTGTAGCCCATTAGTCTGCCTATAGGCCTTTTTCAGCCAGTAGGCCCAGCGCTACTCATGGGTGCATGAAACAACAACTGTTTCTGTGGTGTCTGTTGAATTGAAACATCATTTAGGGCATGGATTGCAATGGATTGAAATACAAAATGTGTGTTTGCTTTTGACATTTCTCTTTCTTTTGTGAGATGTGTTGTTTAGCATGCCTCTTTTGTCCGGCCAGTGTGTGAGTGTGTTTGTAATAGTAGGCCCCAGCATTTGCCTTGGCTCCCCATGTGGAAAGGGGCCATTTTATAAAGTTAGTGTCCACAGGCCTGCTTGTGTTCATTGTTTTCCAGGCCTCCTGCTTGTTGTTGTGACCATGTAGCTGGTGGCCATTTTATGGAGGCAGTCATTGTGCTTTCTTTGCCATAGGCCTGCATGTCTTCCCTTTGTTCCTCTTGGCTTGTTGCTTCTTGTTGTGATGGTCTGGCCATGTGGCTGGCTGCCATTTTGTGAAGGCAGCCAGTGTGCTTTTGCAATAGGTCCGCATGCCTGCTTTGTGGTGGCTATGTCTTCTTGCTGGTTCTCGTTTTGCATGCAATTTATTCTTCTTTTATTCAGCAAACATGAAGCACAGTTCACTACATTTTCTCCATGTTTTTAATAAATTCTCAATATTTATTTGAATTGATTCAATATATTGCCTAGTCTGCCAATGGGTTTTCCAGCCTATAGACCCAGAGCTAATCATGGGTGCATGAAACAACTGTTACTGTGGTGTCTGTTGAATTTAAACAACATGAATGGCATTGGATTAAAATATAAAATATGTTTTTTTGTGGTATTTCACTTTTTGTTCATGTCTGTTAAATTAATTAAATGCCTTTGCTGGATGCATGTGATTGTAACTTGCAAACCTTTTTAGCCCTGTGGATTTTTGTTTTTGCCATAGTTGCATTAAAGATGTGTTGTGTAGCATGCATGTCTCCTATGTCTGACCAGTGTGTGAGTGTGTTTGCTAGTAGGCCAGCAATGCATTTGCCTTGGTTCCCCAGGACCATGTGTTGGGGGCCAGTTTGTAAGGTCTGTGCCCTTCTTAAGCCTGCTTGTGTTCATTGTTTTCCAGTCCTTCTACTTATTGTTGTTGGGATGTGACCATGTGGTTGACAGACATTTTGTGAAGGCAGTCAGTGTGCTTTTGCCATAGGCCTGCATGCCTTCCCTTTGTTCTCCTTGGCTTATTGCTTCCTGGCCATTTGGCTGGCAGCCACTTTGTGCATTCAGCCAGTGTGCCCCTTTGCCATATGCTTGCATGGATGGTTGATCAATTAGGTAAGCAGCTTAATAAATTGATAATTAGATGCTTGAGGGTAATTTTAATTTTTTCTTATTTATAATTATTTCTTTATTTTAATTTCTTTTTTTTATTTTTATGTTTTAATTTTTCCAATTTGTTAATTTTTTTCTTGTTTTATACTTTCAATTTTCTTTTTTTTCAATTTTTCAAAGTCTCCTTCCCCACTGTCCCCGGCACTGGTGGTTGGTATGCCTAGAAAAAGCATTACACATTTTTTAGATGACATATACGCCTCCAAATAGTTATTTATTTTCTCTAGCAAGATTGAAAATACAATACCTACACCACACACATCACTAAAATTCATGTACACAGACTAGAGTAGACAGTATGTCCTAATCAAAAATAATAAAATATCCGGTTGGGCATTTTGTTGGTGGCTTTTTTTTAAAAGCTTCTCAAGAAGAGGACAACCCAAAGGACTGGACTCAGTGTCTAGAGCTATTGGTGAATCTGAGTTTTTGAAAAGAAAAAGAGTGGTCAACTAGGTGGACAATCGGAAATAAGGTATTCTTGGTTGGAAAATGTTATGGTGCCGTCCTCCTCCTCATACTTCCATCCGGCCATGGTATACGATAATCATTTCATCAACAACTGCTGCTAACATTAATACTAGGCCTAGACCAGAAGAAGACAAAACTTTGGGGTGTACAACATGGCATCATTTACTGATTGAGCATGAGGAAATAAAAGAAAGCCTTCTCAGCTCAACAAACATGAGTAGAATACCTTACCTGGGTAAGGACCAATGGGTTCTCTGAGTCTTACAGTACCACCACTAGGCAGTCCACAAAATATATAAGGGGAGAGGGAAAGCTGACTGAAAAACCAGAAGAAAGCAATCTACAGACAGACCAATACAGAGTCAGAGGCAGTTTGAGGTAAAGAAAAACGAACAAAAAAGGCACTAGAAATATAAATAACTAAGTTAGTAGTCAATTAAGGGATAACAAGCATTTAGAAACAGATGGATCGAAGATGATTTGAGAAAAAATAAAATTAGGAACCAGAAATAATATAGTTCATATTAAGGAGCAGTAAAATTTGGGGAAATAAATATTAATATTAACAACAGTAGGACTTACTGGGGCCAGCAGAGCCATCTGACGAGAGGCATTTAAGGCCCTGGGAGGTACCTCAGCTCCCGCACCCGCCTCAGTAGTCCTCATGTTCTTGCCCCTGGATGCTGAAGATCATGTAGGACTTAATTAAAGAGACAAAAATGATTGGTGTTAAATAAATAGTAGATTAGTTCTCCAAAAACAAGTGCTGCCACCTCCACCCCTTCTGGGTGCCGCTTCCGCAAGGAAGGCGGCTCCTCTTTGCCCAGGTCGCACCCTCTGCCATGATGCTTTAGAGGTGGGCGGAAAAGAAAATTTTGAAAGTAAAAAATTAAGGGAGTAGAAGAAGAAAGGAAGTTAAAAAAAATTAGAAAGCAAGTAATATAGAAAAACAGTACAAAAAACACAAAAAGTAGAGAACAACATGAAATATACACTTAAGAAGTCACAAGGAAAGATAATAAATAAAAAAAGATCAGAATTTGTTTCAGAGAAAGTAGGATTGAAATGATTAAGGCAGGATTGAAGTAGACCCCAGCACCATAACAGAGAGAAGAAAACAAGATGACCTCACCCATGCGCGACCGTGTGGTGCAGTTTGCACAATATTTTCCCCCGAACACGCAATCCGCGTTGCCGTATGGCAGGAACGTCACTTGAACGGGCGAAACAAGCAACTTCAACCGCTCGCGGAACTCCACTTAGCACGGTGGAGATTTTTACGCAGAGTTCTGTGTACCGCAGCTACGCAAACTCCAGCCAGGCTTAGTGCAAATGTGGTAGATGACTGCTCCTCCCCTCGTTAACTCAGAGTGGCCTCTCCTGCCAACACCTATCCTCCCTTTCTCTCTCAGTTTGGGAGCAATACACAAAGAGCAACTGGTAGATACACCTAGTCATTTGACTTTCTAAAAGTGGCATTTTCAGAACTGTGATTACAAATACGACTTTACCATTAAAGAGGGATTTTGATTAAAATAAGTTAGAATCCAAAACCGAACTGTCTCCCTGTTTCCAATTGAAAGTTACAGCTCACTAAATGTAATGAGGTAGCTCCAATGTTATCCTATGGGCGAGGTAGGCCTTGCTGTAGTGAAAATCTATTTTAAGAGTTTTTCACTACCATGTCATGCAAAATTTAAAAGTACATGTTCATCTTTTTACCTACACTGCACCCTGCCCTGTGGCCTGCTTATGGCATACCCTAGAGGTGACTTATATGTATTAAAAAGGAAGAATTGGGCTTGGCAAAAGGTTTGTTTTGCGAGGTCAAAATGGCAGTTTACACCCGTACACACAGGCTGCAATGGCAGGCCTGAGACATGTTTAAGTTCTACTTAGGTGGGTGGCAAAACCAGTGCATGAGGCACACTAGTGTGGCAGAACCAGTGCGTGAGTCCCACTAGTATCATTTAATTTGCAGGCACAAACCACTTTAGCACTGGTTAGCAGTGGTAAAGTGTGCAGAGTCCTAAAAGCTAACAACAACGGGTTCAGAAAACAGGCGGGTGAAGGCAAAAAGTTTGGGAATGATCCTGCACAAAGGGCCTAGTCCAACAAGACTAAGGAATGAAGAGCAGGCACTAAGAGATTTAAAGTGATAGATAAGGTAGAGAGTGAAGTCGAATCAAGAGTGACCGATGAGGAATGGAGGCGAGGAATGAAAGTTGAGGGACGAAGACTAAGGGATGAGGAGTGAGGGATGAGAAAAGAGGGTTAGGAGTGAGTGGTGAGAAGTGTGGGGTGAGGGCTGATTAGTGCAAGCTGCAAAGTGACTGATCAGGACAGGAGTGAGTAGTAAAGGAGGAAGGGATGAGAAGGGAGGAATAAAGAATAAGAAGGGAAACCTGTAAACTGAGGTATGAGGAATGAGGGTGAATGAATAATTTATAAGAAGTCATTGATGGGAAACACAGAAAGAGTGACTAAAAGGCATGAGGGGTGAGGAGTGCAGGATCAGAAGTGATGGATATGTAAAAAAGTCTAAAGAAGCAGGAATGATAGATGAGGAATGATGTATGAAAAATGAGTGATGGAGAATGAGAGATTATGAGTGAAGAACTAGGAATGAGGGTGAGGCCTGAGGATAGTGGGGTATGGGAAGAGAAATGAGGATGTCCTAAAATGGGTACTGTACATTAAAAAACTTTAGCCAAGTACAAAATAATGAATCACACATTTTGTGTGAGGTAAATGTCAATTGTGACTGTAAAACAATGTGGTAGTTTATGGGCGCAAATTAAACTGATGGCATCTGGCATTAGTTCCCATGTGATTTAGTGCACGACTGCTTTATCTGAAGTGAATGTTAGGAAAATATAGGACAAGGGCTGCAGAGAAGCAGACTCTGGAAGGGGAGGATGGCGGTGTGAGAAAAGATGAGATAGCAGGGAGGAAGTCACTTCAATGTGGAAGGGCCAGATGGGCATGCAGGAAGAGCCTGGATGGAGAGGGAATGATTTAGCTCTTTGAATTGTGCAGTTAGGCATGCATTGTAAAAACCATAAACCTAAACCTCAGAATGAGGTGGAACAAGAAAAAGTAATCTTGCATCCACATAGGAGTGTTGTCACCGTTATGGAAGTGATCATGCTGGTGCTGCCATGTAAACCACTAGACACAATGTGGTTAGGGAGAGTAATTGCATACTATGAGCTTCACAGTTCATTCAGTTTATGAAATTTAAAAAAAGGTGCAGCTTTTCCTAAGTACACAAATGGGTATGTTTACAAGGAGCAAGCGCCGCCGCTGCATCACTTTTATGGACGCATCGCAGTGTGCAGACCCATAGCTACGAGGCCACGCAAGGTCACTTTACATGGCTTTTCATGCCCTCATAGAAATGGAGTAAGGTAAAGCAGTGCAAGTACCCACGGTGCAAGGGTGCGTGCATCGGTGCTAGGCAGCCAATTGTGCACCAGCATAAAGGAAAGGACAGGGATGTGTTGTATTGCTGTAAATACGATGCATCCCTGCACTTCCATTGAGCCTTACCTCTTGTGTGATAAAAGTAGGTGGGACCGCTTTTTACTCCGGGGAGGAGACTGGACGCATGCAGCACTAGGTTCTCTAGCGGGGAGTACGCCTTGAACTAATGTGGCCACAAGGATTTCCCCCCCTACCCCTCCCATGGGGCAAATAGGTTTTCCAATAGGGTTTTTCTAAACAGGTGGCAGCTGGCTATAGGCCTACGCCCACAGTGGTATGATTGGAGCCCAATATTTAAGGTCCTGACGAATGCCACGTACCCAAGTGGACAATACAGGCAGAAACATGTTGACCCCCTATTAACAATCACTTATTCACAGCGGCGACGGGATGATAAGGTCCCCACTCACCGCACTTATACATTTTAATCCCACATAGTAACCCCATAGAATAAAAATTGTTCAGGTATACTATGGTGGTTTTTAAATTCACTCACTCCTTTTTTTGTTTGGGCCCCCACTTAGTTTAGAAGTGCATCCCTGTCTCCAGGTGTGTGCCCGCCCTCCATCAAACGCGGTTTTTGGAGGGCGAGGACTGGCAGATGATGAAGCATGACACCTGGTGGTGTGTGATGCCAGTCCGTCAATTTTTGTGATTTGCCCCCACTAAATTGGGCATCTCTTAGACACAACTAGGGACGGTCCTTTCTGGTGCTTTTTACTCACCAGGTACTGCTGGACCTATTTCCCTTCTTGTTAGCCTACCCGCGAGTGGGGGAACAGGTGTGTTAATCTTACATCCTGCAGCTGCGACACTAAGTCTCTGCAGGACAGGCTACATTTTATGGTGTTTTGTAGCTTCTATAAAGTATCCAGGAAACATTACTTTCTCCACGTACTGAGAAAAGCAAATTTTACTCAGGTTCGCCCAGCCCTGCACTCATATACGTACACATACTTTTGAGAGATCTTATTCTTTTTATTTTTTTTTTTATTTTTATTGAAAAAGTACACATCGAGTCAAGTCGGTCATTATTATGACAAGTACAGTTGTGTTGACATAACACACAAGGCAACACCATTATGCATAGTAAATGTATCAAATCGATCATTAAGTTTGCAATTCCCATCCCCCCCCCCCCCCCCCCCCCCCCCCCACAGAGATGGTGTCCCATGATGAACACATTACCAATTTATTAGTCACTCAAGTCCGGATCTGAGTCCTCGGGTGGGGGGGCACAAATGTTGCCCCTAAACGTGTTCCACTTTCCCCAGACACGCTGCCATTTTCGGGGGCAGCCCCTATTAATAAAGACTGCTTTTTCCGCGACCATGGGAGATCTTATTCTTAATGTTCTTAGCTTTTTTGAAAGTTGCTGTTAGGTTGAGCAACAGCTGTGATTAAACCCCCTTGGAGAGTAGGACATTTGCTATTTTTTATATCTTTGTAGGACCTTTTTAACTGTGTATTTATTCTATGTAAATTTAAATTGTTGATATTGAGGATGATTTTGAAGTGTGCATCACGGATTGTTTTACTTTTATGGTTTTTATTTCAAAGACCGAATAATGTTTATGTTGATTGATTATTGATTAACTCGTCCCCCCCCCCACTTTTGCTGCTGTATTACCTTCACTGTGGCTCTCAAGATTGTGCCTAAGAACAGTTTGTGGCCCCTGGGCAGGCCCTCTGGCTAACCACACCCTCATTAGGCGGTAGGAATGCAGTTGGAGGTGTTTGTGTGGTGGCAGGGAGTGAAACAGCTGCAGGTATAGCTTCCCCCTGTGGTGGCGGGAATATGACCACATTGATTTGCCTCACCACCCCCACATCTGCATTACAAACTGACCCTGTGGTGCCCTGGTTCATTGGGGGAGGAGGTGCTACATATACTTGCCTGCGGGTGATTTCTAGCCCTCGACACCTGCTCCTCTGGCGTGCCATACAGCTGCTTGTACAGGGGAAGGACCGTCTCTACCAGCATCTCCAGCTCCTCTGGTATGAAGGCAAGGGCCCTGATCCCTGTACATTGAGACATTGTAGCTCCCAGTGGATGTGAACAGCAGCAGAGAGATTTGGAGGTCTGTAGAAGTGCAGTTTCTGAAGGCAAGTGAACTGTATTGCAAAACGCAAAACTTATATCTGGACCACATAGGTGGTCTGCTGTGCAGGGGGTCAAAGGGATAGGTCCGCGTCAGTCTCATTTTTGGAAGTCGTCCAATGGCTCTAATTGCTGCTTGACATTCCGCCTACCGCACGGTTCAAAATAGCCGGGGGTCCGCAAGTAAGATTGTTACATTAGTAATGGAAGTTTACCACGTCAGTCTTCACTGTAGGCGGACACAATCAGGGAACCACAACTGTCACTATAACAAGTTACAGCCTATGGCTGTGTACACCTCCGTTCTGAACCGCCTACCGCGACTTTTGAATGATGATTCGGTTGGTGCCAAAAATCTTTTCAATGTTGCTGTTTTGAACTACACTATGCCTGGATACACTATATTGTATGTTAAAGGAGCATCCAAATCAAACACCCACTCTCCCATAATGAAGTCACCTTGAGAGGACTCTGAAATACTTGTTGGCAGGCTAAACCAACATGAAAGTGCACACTACAGTTTCTGCATTTCCACTTTCTCTCTGGCAGTATGCGGCCCATGTTCCTCAATATGTGTAAATACACCAAATAACAGTGTTGAAAGCCACTGTCATGCAGTGTGTGATCTGTGTGATGTCCAGGTGGAAAGGGGTGGAGATGTCTGATGATGTACAGAATCATTCCCCGAGGGCCAATACTCTCAAAATTCAAGCACCCTACTGATGCATTGCAAATGAATAAAACATTGTAAGTGGTCTTTGTGTACTATACTAAAGTGTACATCTGCATATGAAGAAAGATGTACATTGTCAATGGATTGTGTATGTAATTGTATGTGCAATGCAGACATGACAACATGACAGTGTACAGCATGTAACATTTGTCTGTATGAAGTGCTGAGTGAAACTCAATATGTATGTTGTGTACATAATGCTATATATAACATGATCCTACTGTGTTTATGACAAAACTTGCTCAGTCATTAAATATACCTTAATCATCTGTTCTTGGCTTGTGAGATTTGGACTATGTCCTGCTTGATTTTGCCTTAAAAAATCTGTCACCAGTGATATGAGTCTAGTGTTCTTTCATGATGGAATTTGTGGTCAGTGCAGTGAGCCCTCCTCCCACCCAGCACGCCCAGCCCACCCAGCCCACCTGGGCCTATTGCTTCCAACCAATGAGGGGAAGTTGCAAGGAGAGATGGCTGGTACAGGAGGATGTTGTTCCTTAGGTGGTGTGTGAGTGGCTGATGGTAGGTGTAGTCCTTTCCTTTGGAAGATCTAATGACTTGATGAAGTGCTTGGCATTACATACATGGTAACTATTTACTCTAGTTAAGGGCCGTTTTTTTGGAATGTTGACATAATGAGTTAATGGTTATACGCTAACAACCTACATGTAAGACATTTGTAAATGGGATTGTTTGAGTAATCTTTGATGTTCAATGCAGATATAATGTCTTTCAGCATGGCTGTTTGTATTGCCCTATTGTGTCCCTCCCCTTCTTTTCTGACCAATTAGCGCCGGGACCCTGCAGTTGCTGGTAGCCGAGCGCTCTATAAGTTGCTTGGTATGGTATGGTATGGTTATAGATCTACAATACTTTGCCTACTGCTTCATTTCAAAAGATCATAATTACAAACCTTGGTCCATTGCAGTTATGTGTTCTAAGGTGTTATGGATGACTTGGGGCTGATGTTTGGTGGTCACTTACCAGGCTCCATTGCTTCAGGTATTCCAAACAAGCTCTCCTGCGGTAGAATGGCATACACCTACTCCTAAACACACAAGATGATGGACGGAATGTTGCACATTGGCAAAACATTCACCCCCAGTCACAGATCTGGGTTTAATCCATTGTTATTTTGCTCACCACGCCACCCCAGTTCAGACATGGCCATATGCAAATCAGTCTTGACCCTGTGCCTCATGGGAACAGTCCAGCCCGAACTGCCAAGCCATGTCTTCCATGGACCGGAATCAAGCATCCTAGGACCGGTTTCGGGGTTTCACCCCTCTTCAGCCAGGATAGCTTGACTCCAGTGGCGTAGTGAGCACGAGACCCATGTCTGGGCATACCCTTCCCACATAGGGCTTTCAGCAAAACACACAAGATGATGGACAGAATGTTGCACATTGGCAAAACATTCACCCCCAGTCACAGATCTGGGTTTAATCCATCGTTATTTTGCTCACCACGCCACCCCAGTTCAGACATGGCCATATGCAAATCATTCTAGACCCTGTGCCTCATGGGAACAGTCCCGCCCGAACTGCCAAGCCGTGTCTTCCCTGGACCGGAATCAAGCATCCTAGGACCGGTTTCAGGGTTTCACCCCTCTTCAGCCAGGATAGCTTAACTCCAGTGGCATAGTGAGCACGGAACCCACGTCTGGGCATACCCTTCCCACATAGGGCGAACAGCAAAACACACAAGTTGATGGACGGAATGTTGCACATTGGCAAAACATTCACCCCCAGTCACAGATCTGGGTTTAATCCATCGTTATTTTGCTCACCACGCCACCCCAGTTCAGACATGGCCATATGCAAATCAGTCTTGACCCTGTGCCTCATGGGAACAGTCCAGCCTGAACTGCCAAGCCATGTCTTTCCTGGACAGGAATCAAGCATCCTAGGACCGGTTTCGGGGTTTCACCCCTCTTCAGCCAGGATAGCTTGACTCCAGTGGCGTAGTGAGCACGGGACCCACGTCTGGGCATACCCTTCCCACATAGGGCGAACAGCAAAACACACAAGATGATGGACGGAATGTTGCACATTGGCAAAACATTCACCCCCAGTCACAGATCTGGGTTTAATCCATTGTTATTTTGCTCACCACGCCACCCGAGCATGGTTTGCATTTGTCATCCCCGAGTGGGACGGGTATGCTCAGACGTGAGTCCCGTGCTCTCCATGCCACTGGAATCAAGCTATCCTGGCTGAAGAGGGGTGAAACCCCGAAACCGGTCCTAGGATGCTTGTTTCCAGTCCAGGGAGGACCTGGCCTGGCAGTTCGGGCTGGACTGTTCCCATTGGGCACAAGGTCAAGACTGATTTGCATATGGCTGGGTCCAAACTGGAATGGCATGGTGAGCAAAAAAACGATGGATTTAGGCCCAGATCTCTGTACTGGGGTGAATGTATGACATCATTCTGCATTCTGTCCATCAATAGTTCTTTTTGCATTTGTCACCCCGAGTGGGACGGGTATGCTCAGACGTGAGTCCCATGCTCTCCATGCCACTAGAATGCTATCCTGGCTGAAGAGGGGTGAAACCCCGAAACCGGTCCTAGGATGCTTGTTTCCAGTCCAGGGAGGACCTGGCCTGGCAGTTTGGGCTGGACTGTTCCCATTGGGCACAGGGTCAAGACTGATTTGCATATGGCTGGGTCCAAACTGGAATGGCATGGTGAGCAAAAAAACGATGGATTTAGACCCAGATCTCTGTACTGGGGTGAATGTATGACATTGTTCTGCATTCTGTCCATCAATAGTTCTTTTTGCATTTGTCACCCCGAGTGGGACGGGTATGCTCAGATGTGAGTCCCGTGCTCTCCATGCCACTGGTATCAAGCTATCCTGGCTGAAGAGGGGTGAAACCCCGAAACCGGTCCTAGGATGCTTGTTTCCAGTCCAGGGAGGACCTGGCCTGGCAGTTCGGGCTGGACTGTTCCCATTGGGCACAGGGTCAAGACTGATTTGCATATGGCTGGGTCCAAACTGGAATGGCATGGTGAGCAAAAAAACGATGGATTTAGGCCCAGATCTCTGTACTGGGGTGAATGTATGCCATTGTTCTGCATTCTGTCCATCAATATTTATTTTTGCATTTGTCACCCTGAGTGGGACGGATATGCTCAGACGTGAGTCCCGTGCTCTCCATGCCACTGGAATCAAGCTATCCTGGCTGAAGAGGGGTGAAACCCCGAAACCGGTCCTAGGATGCTTGTTTCCAGTCCAGGGAGGACCTGGCCTGGCAGTTCGGGCTGGACTGTTCCCATTGGCCACAGGGTCAAGACTGATTTGCATATGGCTGGGTCAAAACTGGAATGGCATGGTGAGCAAAAAAACGATGGATTTAGGCCCAGATCTCTGTACTGAGGTGAATGTATGACATTGTTCTGCATTCTGTCCATCAATAGTTCTTTTTGCATTTGTCACCCCGAGTGGGACGGGTATGCTCAGACGTGAGTCCCGTGCTCTCCATGCCACTGGAATCAAGCTATCCTGGCTGAAGAGGGGTGAAACCCCGAAACCGGTACTGGGATGCTTGTTTCCAGTCCAGGGAGGACCTGGCCTGGCAGTTCGGGCTGAACTGTTCCCATTGGGGACAGGGTCAAGACTAATTTGCATATGGCTGGGTCCAAACTGGAATGGCATGGTGAGCAAAAAAACGATGGATTTAGGCCCAGATCTCTGTACTGGGGTGAATGTATGACATTGTTCTGCATTCTGTCCATCAATAGTTCTTTTTGCATTCACCTACTCCTCCCAGGCAGTAAAGGGTATGGGTGGCACAGGAGTGCCACCAACAGTCTGTTGTGCAACCCGGTGGTTTCTTTTGGCTATGATCTCGACCCTCCTCCTGACATTCTACCACCTCTTCCTGATATCTTCCATTGTATGCAGGGTGCTGGCTACTGCATTCACCTTGTTGACTATCCTGTCCCACATCAGGTTTTTTTGGGTGATGGAAGTTTGTTGGACTTGGGTCCCAAATAACTGTGGCTCAACATTGGCAAAACATTCACCCCCAGTCACAGATCTGGGTTTAATCCATTGTTATTTTGCTCACCACGCCACCCCGAGCATGGTTTGCATTTGTCATCCCCGAGTGGGACGGGTATGCTCAGACGTGCGTCCCGTGCTCTCCATGCCACTGGAATCAAGCTATCCTGGCTGAAGAGGGGTGAAACCCCGAAACCGGTCCTAGGATGCTTGTTTCCAGTCCAGGGAGGACCTGGCCTGGCAGTTCGGGCTGGACTGTTCCCATTGGGCACAGGGTCAAGACTGATTTGCATTTGGCTGGGTCCAAACTGGAATGGCATGGTGAGCAAAAAAACGATGGATTTAGGCCCTGATCTCTGTACTGGGGTGAATGTATGACATTGTTCTGCAATCTGTCCATCAATAGTTCTTTTTGCATTTGTCACCCCGAGTGGGACGGGTATGCTCAGACGTGAGTCCCGTGCTCTCCATGCCACTGGAATCAAGCTATCCTGGCTGACGAGGGGTGAAACCCCGAAACCGGTCCTAGGATGCTTGTTTCCAGTCCAGGGAGGACCTGGCCTGGCAGTTCGGGCTGGACTGTTCCCATTGGGCACAGGGTCAAGACTGATTTGCATATGGCTGGGTCCAAACTGGAATGGCATGGTGAGCAAAAAAACGATGGATTTAGACCCAGATCTCTGTACTGGGGTGAATGTATGACATTGTTCTGCATTCTGTCCATCATTAGTTCTTTTTGCATTTGTCACCCCGAGTGGGACGGGTATGCTCAGATGTGAGTCCCGTGCTCTCCATGCCACTGGAATCAAGCTATCCTGGCTGAAGAGGGGTGAAACCCCGAAACCGGTCCTAGGATGCTTGTTTCCAGTCCAGGGAGGACCTGGCCTGGCAGTTCGGGCTGGACTGTTCCCATTGGGCACAGGGTCAAGACTGATTTGCATATGGCTGGGTCGAAACTGGAATGGCATGGTGAGCAAAAAAACGATGGATTTAGGCCCAGATCTCTGTACTGGGGTGAATGTATGACATTGTTCTGCATTCTGTCCATCAATATTTCTTTTTGCATTTGTCACCCTGAGTGGGACGGGTATGCTCAGACGTGAGTCCCGTGCTCTCCATGCCACTGGAATCAAGCTATCCTGGCTGAAGAGGGGTGAAACCCCGAAACCGGTCCTAGGATGCTTGTTTCCAGTCCAGGGAGGACCTGGCCTGGCAGTTCGGGCTGGACTGTTCCCATTGGGCACAGGATCAAGACTGATTTGCATATGGCTGGGTCAAAACTGGAATGGCATGGTGAGCAAAAAAACGATGGATTTAGGCCCAGATCTCTGTACTGGGGTGAATGTATGACATTGTTCTGCATTCTGTCCATCAATAGTTCTTTTTGCATTTGTCACCCCGAGTGGGACGGGTATGCTCAGACGTGAGTCCCGTGCTCTCCATGCCACTGGAATCAAGCTATCCTGGCTGAAGAGGGGTGAAACCCCGAAACCGGTACTAGGATGCTTGTTTTCAGTCCAGGGAGGACCTGGCCTGGCAGTTCAGGCTGAACTGTTCCCATTGGGGACAGGGTCAAGACTAATTTGCATATGGCTGGGTCCAAACTGGAATGGCATGGTGAGCAAAAAAACGATGGATTTAGGCCCAGATCTCTGTACTGGGGTGAATGTATGACATTGTTCTGCATTCTGTCCATCAATAGTTCTTTTTGCATTCATCTACTCCTCCCAGGCAGTAAAGGGTATGGGTGGCACAGGAGTGCCACCAACAGTCTGTTGTGCAACCCGGTGGTTTCTTTTGGCTATGACCTCGACCCTCCTCCTGACATTCTACCACCTCTTCCTGATATCTTCCATTGTATGCAGGGTGCTGGCTACTGCATTCACCTTGTTGACTATCCTGTCCCACATCAGGTTTTTTTGGGTGATGGAAGTTTGTTGGACTTGGGTCCCAAATAACTGTGGCTCAACTCTGGGGATGTCCACCACAAGCACTGTCAACTCCACATTTGAAAAATGTGGCTGCATCTTTTTGGTCATTGTGAATTAGTGAGTGTGAGTGTGAAATTGAATCCGTATACCAGAAAAGAAAGAACAAAAAAATGTGATATGTGAATGATGGTATTGTGGTGCCTGAGTGTGTGAAGGGCTGGCTGCAGTGTAACTGGAAACAGCAATGTGCTTCGTCAGACTCTGCAGGATTGTGATAGCAAAGGATCATGGCCTGGTAAGGGTTTTATCAGTGAATTTGTAGATGTGTCTACTCCCTGAATTGAAATCAGCTGTGTAGCTTTGTGAACGCATTCTATTGTTGGTGTTGTGTTAGTTGGCGCCTGTTTCTCTGATTTACACTTGCCTTGTGGCAGACAAGCCGCCATGGAACCGCAACCACATGGGATGCATCATAATCAGAACTTTATCAGTTCAGTGAGGTGCAGATTTCTTCTTATGGAAGAGTGAGAACTCGAACCACTTCTGGGCATGACCTGTCTGCTTACAAAAATTAACCTAAGCAGCACAAGCGTGATTAATGAAATGCTTGG
The DNA here is from genome assembly GCF_964204655.1 of Triturus cristatus. Classification (NCBI taxonomy): domain Eukaryota; kingdom Metazoa; phylum Chordata; class Amphibia; order Caudata; family Salamandridae; genus Triturus; species Triturus cristatus. The sequence continues at coordinate 781,270,383 of NC_140580.1, forward strand.
ACAAATCTAGCCACTGGTGTATTCAAATCCACCATTTTTCATCCATTCGCTGCCATTATACATAAGGATCAGTCATATGTAAACCAGTTGTGACCCAACTCACAATGGAGAGTCCAAATAAAACCTGTCTCTAAATGGGAATGCAAGCAACCTCAGACCAATTTTAGTCTTGTTAGACCTCATCTGAGAGGTGCTGCTTGATTTTTGTGGCCTAGAAGCTTGAACCCACATCTGAGAATCCTATTCTACTACGGGAAACTCACTTGGACAAAATGAAATATGGTGGATGGAATGCTTAAATTTATCTCAGGCATTGCCATTTAATCAAAACAGTGTTCCAAACTGCATTTTTCAGCTCATCTGTCAATTACAGATTGGGTCTAACAATTAATTATTGGATACAGCCCTTCATGCACACCTTGATCCACACTATAAGAAACAGCCCAGCCTGAAATGCATGAGCAGGTCATCTCTAAAATGGAAGACAAGCCACCTCAAACTAGTTTTAGATGCTGTAGGCCTCATCATTTAGGTAAGCTTTATTCCTACGGCTCAGTGAGCTTGGGAACCCGGTCTGGGCATATCATTCATGCATGGGGCGGCTCATTTAGCGTAGCAACCATGGCTGAAATATTTGAATCACTCTTCGCCCCTGTAATTACTATGGACTGCTTTCTAGTTCAACATTTTTCAGCGTGTTTATGCCATTACAACAAGGAAAAACAATAGGAAAATCAATCTTGGTCTATCTCCTAAACAGGAACACAAGCAACCAGAGACTGGTATCTGCATATCTGTACTACACATCTCAGCTTAAATGTATTTCTTGCTTTAATGGGAGGTCCATTGAGTGCGATAAGAACAAGTGTTCTGTGCCCATATCTTCGAGTCTCAGGGACTTGCACTTCATCTGCATGATAGGCCACCTTTAAGGTTACCCGCCAGCAGTGCGTTACCACAACTAATCCAATCGCGAGTCCTAGTGATTATTTGACAGCTCTAAAGCCATCCTCAGCGATTAAAGGTTTAGCTTTTTTAAGGGGTTTGCTTTGATACAGCATGACTTTCACTGGGGAATTTATGTGAACATTGTGGCTAAAGCTACTTTCCAGCATAAATCCCATACATTTCATGTAATCAATGATGGTAGGCTTGAAATCAAATATCAAGAGTATCTTGAACTAGGTTGGCACAGGACTGGCACATTGAGGTGGGTAGGCCAGGAGCTAAATCTACTTTTGCAGCTTCATTTTAGATGATGTTTTAACTTCCATGAATGGATATTAGTAAGAATCAGAGCTAAGCAGGCAATGTCATTGGGGGAAGATACTTTTATATAAAACTTAGTGTAATCAGGGAAAACATGATAAAAAGATATTTCAGAGTCATTAGAATTGAGCAAGTAGCTCTATATGCATTTTAAAGAGTGCAAGGTATAGAAACGACCCTTTAGGCATCTCCCAAGAAAGGGAGAAGAAGGGACCAGAAAGCATTTAACCATTGAATATTTCAGAATGGTTCTTTAGCTAAGACTTGTTTCTCTTGACTACATATGTTCATCCAGTGTTCTTAGAAGCCAGAAGTATGTTTTTGTGACCATGTTAAATACTGTTGACAGGTCAATTAGAATGAGAAGGAAATATTTGCCTTATAACTGCACAGTTTTGCATTGAAAAAAGTTACTGTGGATGGACACCACACTACCTCCAATTTTCCCTTTCTTTTCATATTGAAGTATTAAGCACATCATGGGGGTCAGGCAATCCATTTTTGATTAGGGTGAGTCAATGAGCTAGATTTCAGTCCAGAACAGTAGGTCAAGTTTATTACTGTGGATTAGGACATTGATTTAAAGAGCTGTCTGTAGAAGGCGGTTGAAGGAGAAGCAGACATTATTAGAGGTGGGTTTAGTGGTGCTTGGGCTCTCAGTAAGATTTTTTTTTTTGGGGTGAGATCCTTTGATGGAAGGCAGGGACTGTAGTCTTTCATTATCTTTAGTGGATGGTTTAAGGAATACCCCTCGGAATGGCCATTTAGGACTGGGCTTGATTATCCAATAGCAGCTCTTCTGTTTCTATGGAGCAAAATGTTGAAGCGGTTCTATTGGTCTGAGGCTCTTGGTTTCAGATCGCTGAGCCTTGGCATAGGGATTTAGGTACTGATCAAAGCAGTCACCTTGGAGATGAGAGCTGATAACTCGATTGTGGCTAGGGATGTTCAAGCTTTTTGGACGTCAGAAGAGAGTGTCCTAATTTCTGAAGTGAGGGTGTCATGCTTGCGTTAAAAAGACAATTGTAGTTGACACTCTTCCCTTGTATTTCTCGTATTGGGTTCTGCCCATCTGGTACACTGAAAATTCAATAAAATCTGTTGTTAAAAAAAAAACAATTGTGGACAACGCATTTGTGGAAATAGTTGAATTTGTCAAGAAGGTGAAAAGTGACATCCTTAGGGTTGAGTGGAGTGTCAGGAGTAGGATTAGCAGGAGTAGGGAGAGATATAAGAGGGAGTATAATGAAGGTGCTGCTGGGGCCAGTTACAAATTTAACCGGGGAATTTTGAGACAGGCTGGGAGTAGGAGACAGAGTATTAGAAGGGTTAGGTTGGCTCTCAAGAGAGGTTGCTAAAAGTCCGGAAAAGAGGAGCGGAAAATTGTGAGTTTTTAAAAATGTTTTAGGGCGATTGGAAAGGAGAGAGGATAGGAATATATTGCGTTTCTGTATAAATTGGGTTGTTGAATTTGATGCTAGATGATGTAGAGGGGACTTGCTCTCAAAATCTAGATTCTTCTTAAAGTTAGACACATTTGAAAGCACAAACCAAATAGTTTCTGGCTGGTGCCTAATACTTAGGTTATGACTTTACCATTGTGCCTTGAGAGAAAGAGAGGTAACGGTGGTGATTGTCCTGCTATGTGGCATTATGTCACTCTTAGAAATGTGTAGCGAGTTTGTAAAAATGTTGGACCAGCTGCAAGTAGTCTGGGTAAAGAAGGTCAGTTTTGTGTCCCACGTTTTCATGCTGTGATGATAGTCAGAAACAATGGTTTCTGGGTGGTGGTTGAGTTCTGTTTTTTGCAGCATGCTTAGATAATTCAGTGCCCATGTCTATCTCTCACTGCCCCAGTTTCATTTTGTTCCCAGGACCAGTGTGAATGTATTTTGTGTCCACATGTCAGAGGATTCCTTGGCTCGGTGTATGTCTCCCTGCACAATGAACATCCCCTGCTGTAACATTAATAAGTCTCCCCACTCCCAAGTAATGTATGATATCCATTCCCCAGTCTCCATGTCTCAGTGCCTGTTATTTTATAGCTATCCCAGTGCCCATGTTTGTCTCTGGTCCTATGTCTCTGTATTGCCTGTTCATGTGCTAGTGATTCCCGTTTCCCAGAGTATGCATCTCCCTGCCCCAGTGCCTTCCCTGTGCCACTATGAGACGGTTCCAAGTCCCAACGAATGTGTTCAGTTTGTCTTGTGATTCAGTCTCTGTGTACATATCAGTGTCTCTGTGTCCCACTGGGTGTGTCAGTATTTCCTTGTCCCAGTGTCTGTGTCCAAAACAGTCAGTCCAGTGCCTAAGCTTTTTCCACCTATCCCAGTGCCTTTGTCTGTTTTAGCTTCTCCTGGTGTCATTGTATTACACGTCTTAGTTCATTCTCTGCCCTGGTGTCTCTGTGTTTATTCCCTGTGTCAGTGTCAGCATGTTCCCTGTCCCAGTGTCAGTGTACTGCTTATCCCAGTGAGGTTCCCTGTTCCAGTCTTTGTCTGGAACTTTTCGGAATATGAAAGTCTCCCCAGACCGGATGTAAGTGTCTTCTGTCTCAGTGTCTGCAGGTCTGGTTGCTCAGTGCCCGATCTCTCCTACTAGAGGGATCTATTTAGCCCATGGGCACTGGTTCAAATCCCAGCAGGTCTACTCAGCCTTTCATCATTCTAAGATCGATCAAAAGAGTATCATTGAGCTGAGTAACAATAAACGTACATTATATGTCTGTCAAAAGAACCAAGAGACCCCCTGGGGATGAGCGTGCCCTCTACAAATCCTCTTGCGGTGTGTTATTGTGTTTGCCTGTCTCTGTGTACTTCAGTGCAGTGGTGCAAATTAAGAAGCTTGTGAAGGGTGAAATCAAATTCTGTAGTGAAACTGATCTGTGCATCGATGTACACACGTAAATGCATTAGAGGCAGAAATAATTGCCTTTTTATCCCGCATGCACTGTATTCACGTGTATGGTGCAATTATCAATGGCGCATTTGGAAAGGAGAACGGCATCCTCTGTGGCTCGCTGACTGACACTTCCCTGTCCTCAGTTTCCTCTGGAAGGAAAGCTAGAGACATGATTGACACTTCCCTTTACTCGTTTCCTCTGGAAGGAAAGCTAGAGACATCTGGCTGTGGAGAAACGTACTGCGGTGTCCGGTGGGACACCTTTGATGATTGTGTCAAAATGCAACAGACAGACGGCTACAAAACAGCAGTCAGCTGGGATGTGTTTCATTAAGCGCCGGAAACTCAATGTTGTGTTATTCACACTTTCGTTTAGTTGCCAGAGAAGGACTTGGAAAGCCTTTAAATCCACACCGACGTTTTTGCTGAATTTTAAAAAGCATACTTAAGTATTTTGGCAGGCTAGTATTTGCAAAATTATTATATTTGAAAAGAAGAAATACAATCTTGATGTTTTTTACATTGGTAGAAACAATTGAAGGCGCTATATTGAAAGAATGAGGAGAAATGAATGTAGCCATTTTGCCTTTATGTGTGTAATGTGCTAAACGACATTTTGGAATGGTATTAGCAGGTCGCATTTATAAATGTAAGATGAGGTTAGCATTGTGGAACATTATTTGACTAGTAAAGTAAATATCTACTATAGCTTCTAGTAGATTGTGAACTTATCCAATATTCATTGATTGGTTGCACACTCCTGAAATATGTATTATATGTTCTTTCAGAAATTTCTAATAATAAATTGCATGGCACCTGGCCTTCACGTGTGCCCTGAATTAATCATTTTTCAAAACCTCTAATTTGGCCTCACCACGGCATGATGTACCTTACAAATCTCCAAAATTAAATAAATCAATCAATATATAATTAGTAGATGGATAAGCCCATGCAAGCAGATATATGTAATTCTAGACCCGTCTTTGCCCCCCCCCCCCCGCCCCGTTATCAGCCGGGAGTAAAGGCTACTTTGAGAATGCACAAGCAGGTTTTGCTCCTACTCTGCTCCTCAGGGGGCGGGCTACATGCAGGGGTGTAATACAGGCTCCTGAAGGTCGTGAGCAGGATGGGGGCCCGCCCCTCAGGGGCCGCCCATTCAACCTAAGGGCTAGTGCAGGGAGCTACGTAGTCTCAGGGGGGTCTTAAGACATTCTGAAGTTGACTCTAAGATCTCTTATTACATAAACTCTTACATTCCACTTGAGTGAGCAATTTTGCACTGACATTTGTTAGGAGAGACCAGTTCAAAATACACGTTCTAATAATTGCAAATATTCTCTTATGGATAATTTAGTGGAAACATAATATGCACTAGCAGGTCAGGGCAAAATTGCTTCGACAACTGAAAAAAATTAGCAAGTCGTTGATGCCATTAAATGTAATCCAGCGCACAAAATAATGGTGTGGTGTCATGTACTACTCAGAAAAGGAGCAACATTTTAGATTAATTTGATTGAGTTTTTGAAAGTGGCTGAATGGATAAGCTTAGAGGAGAGCCAGTGGGCCCTCAGTGCAAGATAATCTCCCTGATCCAATGGGGATTCTGAGGGAGGTCAGTTGACAGACAACTCAAACACCTGGAGTCTGCTTGTTGTGAATGCTTGCACATCAGATGTGGTGGTGAAGAGGATCAACAGACAGTGCAATATAAAACACGAATAAACAATAATGGGTGTGACAAACTTGGTTAGTAATATATTTATATACAGATATTATTATTTGCTTATTATTTATGATTCGGGGACAAGAACACAAAAATGAACCACCTTCATCAATCAGAAATGTTATGATCCCATTTCGACTCAATGTAGTGCTCATCATTGTGGCTGGTGGTCATCAGTAGATATAAGCGGGGGGATGACACAGGGGAGTGAGGTGTGAGTTGAGGGCATGGTATTTCCACTTGGTCTCCTTCCTGGCTATGTCTGTTATGAATCTTATCACAAATGCTATATTATCAAGTTGGAAGTGGTAAATAATATCAACCTGGAGCATGTGTTTCAGGAATTTTGCATACTTTCTACACGATAAATTACATTAATTTGACTTATTAGGTATGGGGGAAATGTAGTGTTCTACTGGCCTTTCAAGACATTAAATTGATAATGTCAAGAGCTGTGGTTGGAATGAAAGGCAAAGGGATGGAAAAATACCACAGATGGACAGGTGCTGGGCAAGTAATGAAGAAGGTGTGGACAGGTATATAGCATGAAAGACTAGGTGGGTTTTTGTTTCTGGGCTAGGTATGCACATGTCGACATCACATTATTGGCAAACATCAAGCGAGAGCAAGAAACCTAAGAAAAGGATGCAATATTGCAGTCTACTGATACTTTCCTAGAAATCCCAGTAAACTAGTTTTAAGAAAGTGGGTTTCAGTAGCAATTTCTGTTGCAATTTGATGTCTCTGTATTTTGGATTATATTGCATGAATAGTAGTAATGAATGGAGTTCACAATTGCAGAGGCAAAACAAACACTTCTATATACAGATTGAATGCTCCTGTTAGTTTCAGGACCCGAAAAGTCAGTTTCAGGATTTCTAGCTACTATTTACAAATTTGGTACCACGACTGTGTATGTTATCAACTCGGGGAAGACATCTGGTATGGTTATTTTGAAGAATGAAAAAATGTCAGAACGTTCAATGTGGCCATTTGAGTGATTTGAAAGTAATATGAATTACCTAGGAATATACTATCAAAGAAGACCTGTAAAAACCAAGAATGTATAACTCTCTATTTGCCTGTCCTATCCTCTTTCTCTCTCTCATTTCTAACTTTTCTGTCCTTTCCTCCTTACACCTATCTCTCTATCAAAACATCTAGCCAGCAAGGGGGTTACCGCATAAACAGCACTGTACTAATGATCTATGCCAGCTGTGGTTAACCCTGCAGCAGTAATTGTGATTGTATACAATTTATAAAAATAAAATAAAAACTAAAAAAATAGACCTGTAGAGTGATGGAAGAAAATTTGAAGCCACTTTGCAAAGTTGAAAAAGGGCACTGAGATATGTCAATTTTAGCATTTTGGGCTTCAATAAAATTTATAAATACAATACTTCTGATCAAGATTCTGTTTCTTTGTAAGAGTCTATAGGTTCAATGGCTTCTCGTTATTTTGGGGAATTTAATATAATATTTATGGACTTACTGTGTTTAGGAAAAAAAGTTAACAATTTCTATCTAAGGTTTCAAACATCAACATCTAAAGATGGCTTTGCTTTTCCCTGTATTAAAAAGTACTTAGAATGCTTTTTCAGTCAGCAACCATCAAGAATGTCTAAAGACAGAGATTGGGGGGGGCGGGACAGATTTATCAATATTTTATACAACGCAATGAAACAAGTCACCTTTATGCACTGCATGAAAGGGAGAGGGCAGGAATGGTGCCATAGTTAACATTATATGGCACATTTCTGTCCTCTCCTTGCGTTGGTGCACTTTTGGCTGCCTAGCGCAAACGCAAACGCCCTTAAGTCGTGGTGTAAGGGTACCTGCATTGCAGGTGAGATTGTTTTTGTGCAGGAAGAGACTTTCCTGCACAAAAACAATCCTCTGAGGCTTGTTCCTCTTTGTATGCATGCTCCAGAAAAAAGAAGGAGAAATACAGATAGTTCTCCTTGTTACTCCTCCCCTTAAAAGGTGTAGCATTTGGTATATTCTCAGATCTACTACTCATAGTAAATCTGGGAATACCCCAAAATCCATGGGTGGATGCATGGGAACACCCTAGCTCCACCTATGGAACGCCTACCTCAGGCAGAGTGACTCAAGGCAGTGACTTGGCCTACCTTATATTACTCCAGAATTACCAAGCACCACAGGGCCACTTGCGCAGCTTGGTAATTCTGACTTTAGGGTTGTGTTGCCCTTGCGTTACCTTGCGTGATGCAAGGGCAAGGCAACAATTTAATCAATCTGGCCCAGGGTGTTAGTAGTTCCCTACAGAAAAGAACTATCTAAGGGGAATTACTTTAGAATACTTTTTATATGTCAGTTAATATGGAACATTGGAGTTCGAGTTGGAATCCCTAGTCTGAAACCAGAACATATAAATGTGCAGAGTGGCCAGCAGCACACGGATGACCCTGGCTGAGCAACCTTAGGCTCAATAATTAGGAGATCATTCTCCCAATAAATCCAACGTGATCTGGTCTGATCACCTGCTGCCTAGTTCGCAGCCTGCTGGTGCAAACCAGCAAGAGTAGGACACTCCATCTGCGCTTTGCAGGATTTGTCCCTGATGGGACCCCCTTCCTGCTGCCAATGGGTCAGCTCAGGCAGGTCTCCCAGTTCGGCCTTTTTCCCCTGTAGGTTCCAGGGCATCCCCCTCAAGGTCTGCCTCCTCCTGGACCGTGGGACCTTCCCACGCCCCCTGCCCCCCCTCTTTCTGGCAGGCATCTGGGCCACAGTTTCAGGTCCTCTTTATTACCTTTACTGGCTGCCATTGACCGAGTGGTCACACATGGCCACTCAGGCGGACCTAGCATCTCCAAATAAGCCCGGCGTTCCACCTCCTTCCACGGGGCACTCTCCAGGTCATTGCCAAGCAGACAGTCAACAGGCATGGATGGACTCACAATGACCTTCAATGCACCTGAGACCGCCCCCCACTCAAAGGGAACCTGTGCCACCTTACACAGGTGCTCAGAATTGTCTGCAGGAACTACAGGGTGTAGTTAATTGGGGATTACTGGCTCTTCAGACACCCACTGACACTTCACAGATGTCACACTGACCCCTGTGACTCTCAGAGCTCCCACCCTCCTTCCAATGATGGTCACCCACTGCAGGTACTTTTCAATGTTATCCAGCAGGCAGGTTTCATGGACCATCTCTCTATCTCCTAATGGGATAAGGGTCATCACAGCTGGCTCACTGCCTTCACTAGGAACCACCTCCACCCCCAGTACTACACTAACTAACCCTGGTTATGGTGCACCAATGGGTGCTGGTGGTGCCTTGGGGAACTTGGAATCACTCTGCATGTGACCCTCCTGACCAATTGAATAACACTTGTGGGGACCCCGGTTCTCTGGCCTACCCCTAGGTGGCCATGACATCTTACCACTGGGGGGCTGGGAATCTTTACCCTGGAAACAATTGTTGGGCCTTTAAGAGTACTCCTTTTGGTTACCCTTGTCCCCGCTCTTCTGCTGGGGACACCGCTCACCCTTGGCTGGGTTTCCCACGTACCCCTTGTGGACCCTGGTACTTGTCCAGCGTGCCCGCCTCCTGAGCAAGCTTCCTGGGGTTAGTCAACTTACTATCTATCAGATGCTGACGCAGCTCTGGAACACAAAGACTACTCAAGTGCTCCAACCAATTAGATTGTAGAGCCCCTGGTAATCAGTTACCTTGCTGCCCTTTATCTAACCATCCAGTGCTCTGCAATAAAGATTCACACATTCAACCCACATACTTGATTCAAGCTTTTTAAAAGATCTAAACTTTTCCCTGTTCTGCTCTGGTGTGAGTCCATACCTGATGCATAAAGCCTCCTTCATATTGGTATAGGTGAGAGTACCCGCCTCCTCCAAAGGTGTCAGGGTGTTCCTATCATTGGCCTTAAAGTGTTTCCACAGGCCTGCCACCCATTATTTCTCAGGGTCCTCATTCATAAGTAGTGCTGCCTCATAAGATGCTATCCAGGCATAAATATCCTCCTCCTTCTGGACATTCTGCACTAGATCTTTGGGAATGTCGACCTTACCTCCAGAGTGCACTCTCTGTACACTGCCATAATTTGACCTGGACTCTGCCTGTCTGTCTTTGATGTCCAGATCTCTCATGTGCCAAAGCAACTTCTTTTCCTCCAAGACCTGGGCCTTGTCTTCTCTAGTGAGTTTCTCAAGCTCCAACTCATGATTCCTGACCCTCCACCTATCCTCCATTTCCTCTGGAGACAAATTCCTGGAAGACATACTGCTGCCAGCACAGAGGCTGCTCTTCCTACAGGCAAATCCTGGGACACAAAGCTCCCTTCTGGTAAATCCACATCCACAATGGCATCCCCTGTCTCCTCAGCTTCTCTGGCATCCAACTAGGCACTCAAGGCCTTCTGCAGCTGTCCGTTAGGAGGCGACGTGTTGAGTCCAGGACAGCGGAAGTCAGTTAAGTCAGCGGTGAGGCGTTGGTTCCATCGATACAATGCAAAGTTGAAGACTTGTGGGTCACCCTTGGCGGTTATCAGCTCCGTGATAATGGGATGCAGGTGCTGGCGGTGATGGTGTCGGTGCAAGTGCTGGCCTCAGGAAGGCCGAAAATTGCAGGTGTTGGCAGGCGTTGAAGGGCATCAGAGCAGCGGTGCAGGCGGCGGCTGTGCGTCGTATACTTCATGGGCGGTGTCCTTCACCACGGTGCAGATCACGGCGTCACGGCGGCATCACTGGGGGCGTTTGAGATTGTTTTTCTTGCTTCTTTCAGGGTTCTTCCATCTCCCAACAGCAGGAACAACCTCCTCTCTGGCCTAGCCTTACTACAGGAGGTGGAGACAACATCAAAAACACAGGCGGTACGGAGAAAAAGCCATGGGACTCAACACCTAGGACGCCAAGTCTAACACCTGGTATCCCATTTTATGTTGAATTGGGTGTTGCCCTAATGCATTTGTGGAACAAATATAGCACGGATTGTCAATAGAATTAAATGCAGACATAGAAGAGAAGGATTTGGAAGGTATATAGTTTCAGTTCCAAAAGTACTGGTGGATACCTCTGGAATATGAACTGAGCAGAAAATATGTTTTAGAACACACTGTACACCAATAAATATAAATAATCTGAAGTTAATAGATTTAAAGGATTGCTGAAAATGTAAAACTGGAATTGGCACTTATAAACATATGATTTTTAAGTGTAATGGGACTTCAGAATCCTGGAGGTTGTTTGTGGAGCCTATAGGTCTGATATAAGGAGAGGGAATTTCTTTCTACGACACACTGATCTTTTTACTTTTTAAACAATGTCTCAATAGAGTTTTTCTGAAAGGCCTCTGAGTGCAGAAAGCAGTTAGGGTGGCCAAAAATGAATGGAAGGGTAACAGCTTTGCATGTATAGACCTTTGGTTCAATAAACTCTCATAGCAGGCAACTTTAGAAAGAATAAGATACAAAAATAAACACACATTACATTTATTTAATGGGCTTTGTGGAAAATCCCTGCAACCTCAGACTTAAATTATTGTTATTATGTTTTTATTCTCTGCTTATGGATTTAACAAAGTAAGGTTTACAGTAAGAATGAACAGTATATACAATATTGATTTGAACAATATCTGACAATGGTATGCAGGCTGAAGCTATAAAAGAATCATAATGATTGTAAATATATGTTTAGTAACTAGTATATTGATGCATGAAAGTATTTTTGAAAACCACTTTTTCTCTTTGAGTTTAATGTAAGGTATAACTGGAAGAATTGTAAAGGTAAAACATAATAAATATTAGTAAAGGAGAAGAGGATCAAGAGATTCTGGGCAAATAGCACAAGGAGATTTATAGAAAGACAATGAAGGAAAATGCGAGTTGAAGTTGCTGGAACATGGACAGAGAAATACATCAAAGAGGATCTCATAAAGACAAAGTCCTCCATTTAAATTATGAAGCCTCAAGAAGTTTATGTAAACCCAAAGAAAACTTGTAAATACATCTAGAGCATGTAAAAGATGTATCCAAAAATTATTTAAACTTCACTACACACCTCTCCACTGAAACATATAATCCATTGACCTTTAGAAATGTAAAATGTTTGCTGGTGCCATTAACAAACAAAAGACACTTTTTAAGCAATTTACCTTGGAAAGAAATGCATATATCTTGTGTTATTTAAGAAATTGGTGCATAGAAAGCCACTAACTATAACTAATATTAGAAGAAGTTGAATGAAAACCTCATCTATAACGTAAAATACCACCTGCATTTTAGAGGTGAGCAAGTGATGTTATCCCATTCTACTTAAACAGTACTTTTTGGAAGCCCACATCACTGAACTTAGATATTCCCAATAAAAGCAAATCTTACTACACTCCTTTTGAGAGAAGCCTTATATTCCTGTCCCAAATCAAGTATATTCCAGCTCTGAGCATTGGCCATGTTTGCTAATTCAACAGTCTGATGACGCAAAGTAGGACTTGTAGCTGTACAGATTACTGAAAAACAATGAAGACATTACCTCCTCATCTTAATATTTACACTTCTGGAAAACAAAAGCAAAATCAGGCTCTAGCGTAGTATTCAAGGTGGTGTCGTGAACCTTGGCAGAGTAGAATTCAATCCAATAGTAGAGCCTGTGCCAATACATATGTATTTAAGATGGAAGACCAAATTCACTGGCCACGTGGTCTTGTTTCTCTATGCAGATGCTCAAGGCGACAGCCAAACTAGATCCTCTTCCTTGTACTTTGCCATGGATTAACACAGAACACACCTTCAGCCAATACCCTTAGCGCAGCAGATGAACCTCAAAAGTATATAACCTGAATTCTCAACCCAGCAGTAGTCCTGCAAGTGAGGATTTGTGTTTAATTTTGAAACAGGAGAATACAGAAGGGTTCCATGAATGGCAACCGAAATAAATAGCATTTCAACTTTTTCTGCCACACTAGTATTTTCAGAAGAAACAACAGAGATCCTATTCTGAAGGTACAACCTACCTCATTTTTCAAAGAGAGTGATGCCGAAAGGGTTTTTTATGTAAGTATTGTGCCTGCCAGCAGAGTGCTGAGAGATGAAATACTACTAGTCAGAGGGCTGGCATGCAGAGAATGAAAGAGGTATAATCAGCCCTCTTCACTGCAGTTTCCTGTTAGATATGGCTGGAGATTGTTGTCTTTGTAGGGACTTGATGAAAGTTTTGTGTGATCATTGCTTGTTGTGGCAAAGAGGTGTCTCCAACTCAGCCTAGACAAATCATGTGTTGTCATAGAACAGTGAAGGTCAGGGTGAAAAGAGCAGAAACATACTCCCACTGCTTATGTAAGAAATTGCTTGTGACTCCTAAAGGGACTATGTAGCACTAGTATTAGCCATGTTGATGTTCTGGAGGCTCGGTCTACAAGATGAAATAGTCTGAATGGACAAACGACCAGGAGAGTTCAAGTCAACATTAACAATTATTTCAGTATGTATAAAATGCATATGAAACATGTGTTAGAGAATACGTCTGTGTAGAAGCATGCTGAACACCAATGGGAACTTTATGCACATGCTCAGGACTCACATTTGTGCCTGTAAAAATGATCAAGGTCATGCAAAGCAGCAGGTCGGGGTTAAGGGAAAACAGGCCTGGCTCTTATTACTCCAAGACCAACCCCCACAGTCTTTGAGCACAAGGTCAACCATATTGAAGGTATAAGACAATCCCAATTATTTTTAAAGTTTGTAATAATACTGAAGTATCTCATCATACAAAAAAGAATCCACCTCGATCCTGGTCATGTAATTTCTATAAAACTGATCTTTATTTGAATCATTATGCAGCTAACCAACATGTGTTTCAAGTGATGACCCTCTGCTTCAGGGCTGTAAAATTAATTGATCAATGGTATATTAAAATCATATTATTGACGGTCAAATTCATAATACAAAAACATCAAGTTAAAGTCATGATTCATGCCTCAGTTTCTCTGAGATTTTCCACTGGTAATAGTACAATGTAAACTTTCCAAAGTCTGCTGCATTTTTATCGAATGTTTACAACCATCACCATCTAAAGAAGGCTTTGATTAGCCCAGTATTAAAAAGTACTGGGAATATCACAACCATCAAGAATGTTTAAAGGTTGAGATTTGGTGCTAGTAGTGCCAATTTAGGTCACAACATAAAAAACTGTCTAAGGAAAATTTCTTTAGAATCCTTTGTATATACCTTTAATATGGAACACTGGAGTTGGCGTTGGAATCCCTAGTCTGATAATAACCAGGAAAGTATAAAGTGCTAAGTGGTTGTATACTAAGTATAGAGATTATTGACCAATATGGAATATAAGACTGAGCATAAAACAGTATTTTGGGAAGCATGGGCAAACAGAAATATGGACAGAATAGGATAGGTATATGATGTTATTGAACTTTTTTCTGATTTAAGGAAGAGAGTTTATTTGGATCTATCGATATAACAAATTATAATGCACTTTGTTTAAGTTTAGGAGTACTTACACAGAACATTGGATAGATCATAACATGAACAGACTTGGATTATCTCTTAGGAGAGTTCTTAAGGGCATGCAAAACCTCCAACCTTATTGGAGGTATAAGATAACCTCAAATAGTTTTAAAGTTTGCAATAATACTGAAGTATCTAATCATGCAAAAATAATCCACTTTGATCCCGGTCATGTAATTTCTATAAAGTTGCCCTTTATATGAATCATTATTCAGGTAGCCAACACATGTTTTCAGGGATGACCACCTTCTTCAGGGCTGTGCAATTAATTGAGCAATGGTATATTAAAATCATAATCTTGAAGGCTAAATGTATAATACAAAAACATGAAACTAAAATCACAGTTCTTGTCTATCTGTTCTCTGAGACGTTCCGCTGGAAACAGTACGATATAACGTATCCAAAGTCCGACACAATTAGAAAGTATATCAAAACAAGAATAATGGTTATTTCCCATGATTTAACATTTGATTCCATATCAGTAATACCTATTACAAAAATCATGATCCGTAAATGAAGATGGAGACCCCAAATAATTATTCATCTTTATACGTCCCTGATAATCAAATATCATTCTCATAATTTCCACAAAAATCATAGATATTAAGTGTATCAATTTAATGTCTCAAAAAAAAGACAACTAATCTAATGCATCCCCATTGTGGGCTATCAAATTACCCTCATTATATCTCACATTGTTTCTGAAACAAAGCCTCTCTTGGACTAAACATATATAAAAGTTGAGTCCCAAAGGGCCTGATTTAGACCTTGGAGGACAGGTTACTCTGTCATAAGAGTGACGGATATCCCATCCATCAAAATATAACTCCCATTATGTCTTATGGAATTTATATTTTGGCGGACGGGATATGCGTCACCATTGTGACAGAGTAAGCCATCAGCCGAGATCTAAATCAGGCTTAAAGTTTTCAAGAGAAGCTTGACCCTTAGATGAAATGTCATAATGATTTTCTGTCTTAACTGATATTATTTATTGTTGGTTATATCCATTGTGTAGCAAAAGACATTCTTAAGTACAGATCAAGGATTGCCCTATTCCAATATCTAAAAGGAAATAATAACATGTCATCCATTTCTTTACGAGGTTCTGATCTAAGTGATATTGATACTATGAATTCCAATGTGTTCCCTTCAGGCTAAAAGGGATTAAAGATATCTGACAATTCTGATTCAGTCGTATGTCAATCATGGACATTTCTGATTTAACCCACCACTCAAAATCAAAATTTAAAAAAAACAGAAAACCCCAAAAAGTAATGTAAACCTCACCCCTAAAAAACTGAATTACTTGCACTAACACATTCTTTCCCTTTGAAATCTTCCCCCGTGCTATTCAATAAAGGAGAAAGAAAGACAGTACCAATATCCAAAATCTGACCAGATCCATTCAAAAAGCACTGCAGCAATTTGTCCTCTTACCAACAATCCATCCACATAGGCACATCAGCAATCTAAACTCCTTGTTTACACTTGCATATATGGGCTACGCCATCTTGCTCTCTTTTTATACTCAAAAGAAACTCCCATCAACCAGCAACATGCGGTTAGAAGTGTACCTAAGTGGAATATAACATCCAGAGTTGTCAAGCATGCATCTGTTTGAACTATGTGGAGCAGTGGTGGAGCTACAGGCAGCACCACAGCCCCGCTCCCGCTCAAAGCCTGCAGTAGCATTAAAAAAAGCACAAACCTTCCTTGATCCCTGCATTCATCCACCATCCCCATCGTCTCTCCCACTCACACTTTCCACCTGCACAGAGAAGGCTGAAAATGTCAGTTGTTTTCTCCCCAGACCTTGGGGGAAATGCATGGTAAAGGAACCAGTATCTTCAGGTATGTGCTGTTATGCCTCATTCCAGTGAGAGAATGTTTCAATCAGTGAATTGTGGTCAGGAATTCAGTCTCTCCAGTATCTCTGCACCAAAATCCACCAAACTGGTAATGAGGGCCTTAATCTCTAAAATGCCTATAATTCTTTTTCACTCTATTTTCATGAAATAAATTATTTTAAAAAAACCACAAAGGAGATACCTTTAGTGAGGGCCAGTTCAGAGTATTTTTTAAATAATATCTTTCTGTCATCTGGATCAAAATACTTCCGACTTCAGTAGACGTGGTCAGTTGGTTTTAATGCATGATTTAACTTTCCTTTTGCATTTGGCATAGTTCAAGATAGTGGTACTGCTTCTTTACTCACTGGACAAGTTATGGGCGAATCTGAGGCCACATTATTCCCAGGCAGTAACTCTCAAGCATGTTCTTCAGTATGGTAGGGGAATTATTATGCAAAGCTATTCGGAAAGAAACATGTAGAGCAGTTACTGTTGCAAACGCGAAACCCAGTCATTCTTATAGTGCCATTGTCCAAAAATAATGCCAGCAAAGCAGATTTC
This sequence comes from Triturus cristatus, assembly GCF_964204655.1. Classification (NCBI taxonomy): domain Eukaryota; kingdom Metazoa; phylum Chordata; class Amphibia; order Caudata; family Salamandridae; genus Triturus; species Triturus cristatus. Next base: position 781,287,193 of record NC_140580.1, read on the forward strand.
AAAACTAATCTCAAATGAAGTTTACAGTATGCACTGGCTTTTGACAGATTAAACTCCACCCGCACTCTTGCAGCGGAAATACATCCTATTTCCTCTTGAATCAGACATGCTGATTTGTAGTGTACATTCAACTGGACAACAATATCCACTTAGTGAAAGAGTTCTGTGTTAAAACCCTCTTTTTGTGCAAAGTGCCAATGATATGCTCAGGCACCCGGATTCTCCTTACTTCATTTTCGTGTCAGTAATATAATAATGCCTGTAGGGAAGAGGTAGATAAACAGCTGTATCGTTTGATCATTTCCCTTCCCAGGCTTTGTCAATTCCTGTGCAGGATTATTTACAAACTATCACCTCCTGTATATATTCAAACCTAGTATAAACATCTCACATAGTGCCAAAGCTTGAATATCATCCAACCTACTTCAAAAGTACTTCCAGTGCAGCAAAATAGGCCAAACTTGGACTGTACCATGCAAGATCTTTTCTTTTTATATCGAACAAAGATCTATGATAGTGAGATTGATGGGATGTTAATAGGACATTTCGGAGATGTTTTTGAAGGTTAAGGGCCAGATGTATTATTTTTATTACGTATTTTTGTTTGTTTTAGAAACCATCAAATGTGTTTAGAAATTGTTGCCGATTTGGTATTTGGAAGAGACATGTTTTGGCGTTACTTCCAAATACAGAAATTCTAGTTGTGAATCATTTATATTTACTGATTCCCAAGCCGGGGTGGAAACTCTCTCACACAAGGGAAGAGGGTCCCCTGGGGGTAGGGAGTGGTCCAGGTCAAATCTACTTATAAAAAAAAATAGTAGCCACTTTTCCTTTAAGGAAATAAGACTGCTTTAATGACTCTTCCTAATGGCATTATTTCACCTCTCCCGAGAGTCTATTAATACCCCATACAGAACCTAGTAGGATTTTGTTTAGCTCTTCTTCTGGCTTTGAACATAATATCTAGTCCCTCTTGTATGTGATAGCCAGAAGTATATCATCTAGCTGTCCTGAAGAGTACCCCACCACACTGCGACCTTTGGGGTCAATATGTTAAGGCTCCTTCATGTTGAACAGATTACTTTACACACCTAGAAAACTGTGCTGTGATAGGTGTCACTATAGAACACAAATCAGGATATTTTTTATAGTATGCTGTATTTACTTCACCTCATCTTTTTATACACTTCTCACTGCACAGTTTAATCACTATTTTGTTCTTGTGTATAGCAACAGTCCCCACTTATTTCCTCTAATACCCTATGGATAAGAGGAACGCTAAGACTAAATAAAATACGCTTTCCACCAGATTAACATTTTAGGGTCTCCCTTTCATTTCCATTAATTGATATGTTTACTGGTGGTTTTGTACTGTAACTAACAGACAAAATATATAAATAATCCTCTGGGAACATTAGCTTATTGTTTATTTATTTTATTTGCTCTGTACACGGGGATTTTCTCCTGGATTGCAGTGTTTCAGCTGTCTTTGAGAAGCACAGCTGTATTACACTTGTGAAGACTGGTCATTGTCTTTGCTGTGCCACCTCTGTAAACTTGAAATCCTTCTGGTAGTAAAAAGAGTGCTACCGTATAAGATATTCGATGGCTGTGTTGTGCTCTGTGTTGTTATGTATCCACTGCTTTTGGGATACACAGAGATATTGTACTTGGTGTAGTTTTGAGAGCAGTCTGCACAAAGAATAATCATAGTGGCAACATGTTGCAGTTGTTCTCTGCTTGCTGCTGTTTTAATGATTAGAAATGATTTCAAGGTGCCTATAGCCCAAGAAAGGGCACTGCTGTGCAGTAGATTGCACTGTACTTACCAAATGATGAGAACAATAATGCAGGGTAACTACAACATCTGATGTGGTTTATTTATATAGTATCTGTGATTGTTGTACAGAATAATAATGTAAATTGTCCACGGCCTTCACTGTGCTAAAACCCTTGTGTACTTTGTAATACTGAATACGAGTAGTAATCCAAACCATCCCTTGTATTTATAGTCATCAAAAACGTAAAATAAGTTCTACAACTTATTGAAATAATGTATAAGAAACACCCACAATCAACCATGCACCATTGTCATTGACAGGCTTCCAAGATAAGAAGATGAAGTGACTGAAGTAAATTCTTTGAATAAGTCACCTCAGGAGGTTGTCTATGACATGAACTGTAATGATTTATCTGTGAGAACCTGCAACAAGCAATAAGGTTATGGATAGAATGCTTGAATTAATATCAGCACCAATGTTCACTTGGGTTGCAACCCAGTCAATCATTTTTTACCCACCATGCCCCCCTAGACAGAGGCGCGCCTTATGGAAATCAGTACTGACTCCGCTTCTCATGGAATCAGTCCATCTGTAACTGCAAGCCTTAGGAAAGCTCATAAACAGAACAGCTGGAGCATGTGTCTGCATGTGTAGAGTGATGGAAGAAAATTTGAAGCCACTTTGCAAAGTTGAAAAAGGGCACTGAGATATGTCAATTTTAGCATTTTGGGCTTCAATAAAATTTATAAATACAATACTTCTGATCAAGATTCTGTTTCTTTGTAAGAGTCTATAGGTTCAATGGCTTCTCGTTATTTTGGGGAATTTAATATAATATTTATGGACTTACTGTGTTTAGGAAAAAAAGTTAACAATTTCTATCTAAGGTTTCAAACATCAACATCTAAAGATGGCTTTGCTTTTCCCTGTATTAAAAAGTACTTAGAATGCTTTTTCAGTCAGCAACCATCAAGAATGTCTAAAGACAGAGATTGGGGGGGGCGGGACAGATTTATCAATATTTTATACAACGCAATGAAACAAGTCACCTTTATGCACTGCATGAAAGGGAGAGGGCAGGAATGGTGCCATAGTTAACATTATATGGCACATTTCTGTCCTCTCCTTGCATTGGTGCACTTTTGGCTGCCTAGCGCAAACGCAAGCGCCCTTAAGTCGTGGTGTAAGGGTACCTGCATTGCAGGTGAGATTGTTTTTGTGCAGGAAGAGACTTTCCTGCACAAAAACAATCCTCTGAGGCTTGTTCCTCTTTGTATGCATGCTCCAGAAAAAAGAAGGAGAAATACAGATAGTTCTCCTTGTTACTCCTCCCCTTAAAAGGTGTAGCATTTGGTATATTCTCAGATCTACTACTCATAGTAAATCTGGGAATACCCCAAAATCCATGGGTGGATGCATGGGAACACCCTAGCTCCACCTATGGAACGCCTACCTCAGGCAGAGTGACTCAAGGCAGTGACTTGGCCTACCTTATATTACTCCAGAATTACCAAGCACCACAGGGCCACTTGCGCAGCTTGGTAATTCTGACTTTAGGGTTGTGTTGCCCTTGCGTTACCTTGCGTGATGCAAGGGCAAGGCAACAATTTAATCAATCTGGCCCAGGGTGTTAGTAGTTCCCTACAGAAAAGAACTATCTAAGGGGAATTACTTTAGAATACTTTTTATATGTCAGTTAATATGGAACATTGGAGTTCGAGTTGGAATCCCTAGTCTGAAACCAGAACATATAAATCTGCAGAGTGGCCAGCAGCACACGGGATGACCCTGGCTGAGCAACCTTAGGCTCAATAATTAGGAGATCATTCTCCCAATAAATCCAACGTGATCTGGTCTGATCACCTGCTGCCTAGTTCGCAGCCTGCTGGCGCAAACCAGCAAGAGTAGGACACTCCATCTGCGCTTTGCAGAATTTGTCCCTGATGGGACCCCCTTCCTGCTGCCAATGGGTCAGCTCAGGCAGGTCTCCCAGTTCGGCCTTTTTCCCCTGTAGGTTCCAGGGCATCCCCCTCAAGGTCTGCCTCCTCCTGGACCGTGGGACCTTCCCACGCCAACTGCCCCCCCTCTTTCTGGCAGGCATCTAGGCCACAGTTTCAGGTCCTCTTTATTACCTTTACTGGCTGCCATTGACCGAGTGGTCACACATGGCCACTCAGGCGGACCTAGCATCTCCAAATAAGCCCGGCGTTCCACCTCCTTCCACGGGGCACTCTCCAGGTCATTGCCAAGCAGACAGTCAACAGGCATGGATGGACTCACAATGACCTTCAATGCACCTGAGACCGCCCCCCACTCAAAGGGAACCTGTGCCACCTTACACAGGTGCTCAGAATTGTCTGCAGGAACTACAGGGTGTAGTTAATTGGGGATTACTGGCTCTTCAGACACCCACTGACACTTCACAGATGTCACACTGACCCCTGTGACTCTCAGAGCTCCCACCCTCCTTCCAATGATGGTCACCCACTGCAGGTACTTTTCAATGTTATCCAGCAGGCAGGTTTCATGGACCATCTCTCTATCTCCTAATGGGATAAGGGTCATCACAGCTGGCTCACTGCCTTCACTAGGAACCACCTCCACCCCCAGTACTACACTAACTAACCCTGGTTATGGTGCACCAATGGGTGCAGGTGGTGCCTTGGGGAACTTGGAATCACTCTGCATGTGACCCTCCTGACCAATTGAATAACACTTGTGGGGACCCCGGTTCTCTGGCCTACCCCTAGGTGGCCATGACATCTTACCACTGGGGGGCTGGGAATCTTTACCCTGGAAACAATTGTTGGGCCTTTAAGAGTACTCCTTTTGGTTACCCTTGTCCCCGCTCTTCTGCTGGGGACACCGCTCACCCTTGGCTGGGTTTCCCACGTACCCCTTGTGGACCCTGGTACTTGTCCAGCGTGCCCGCCTCCTGAGCAAGCTTCCTGGGGTTAGTCAACTTACTATCTATCAGATGCTGACGCAGCTCTGGAACACAAAGACTACTCAAGTGCTCCAACCAATTAGATTGTAGAGCCCCTGGTAATCAGTTACCTTGCTGCCCTTTATCTAACCATCCAGTGCTCTGCAATAAAGATTCACACATTCAACCCACATACTTGATTCAAGCTTTTTAAAAGATCTAAACTTTTCCCTGTTCTGCTCTGGTGTGAGTCCATACCTGATGCATAAAGCCTCCTTCATATTGGTATAGGTGAGAGTACCCGCCTCCTCCAAAGGTGTCAGGGTGTTCCTATCATTGGCCTTAAAGTGTTTCCACAGGCCTGCCACCCATTATTTCTCAGGGTCCTCATTCATAAGTAGTGCTGCCTCATAAGATGCTATCCAGGCATAAATATCCTCCTCCTTCTGGACATTCTGCACTAGATCTTTGGGAATGTCGACCTTACCTCCAGAGTGCACTCTCTGTACACTGCCATAATTTGACCTGGACTCTGCCTGTCTGTCTTTGATGTCCAGATCTCTCATGTGCCAAAGCAACTTCTTTTCCTCCAAGACCTGGGCCGTGTCTTCTCTAGTGAGTTTCTCAAGCTCCAACTCATGATTCCTGACCCTCCACCTATCCTCCATTTCCTCTGGAGACAAATTCCTGGAAGACATACTGCTGCCAGCACAGAGGCTGCTCTTCCTACAGGCAAATCCTGGGACACAAAGCTCCCTTCTGGTAAATCCACATCCACAATGGCATCCCCTGTCTCCTCAGCTTCTCTGGCATCCAACTAGGCACTCAAGGCCTTCTGCAGCTGTCCGTTAGGAGGCGACGTGTTGAGTCCAGGACAGCGGAAGTCAGTTAAGTCAGCGGTGAGGCGTTGGTTCCATTGATACAATGCAAAGTTGAAGACTTGTGGGTCACCCTTGGCGGTTATCAGCTCCGTGATAATGGGATGCAGGTGCTGGCGGTGATGGTGTCGGTGCAAGTGCTGGCCTCAGGAAGGCCGAAAATTGCAGGTGTTGGCAGGCGTTGAAGGGCATCAGAGCAGCGGTGCAGGCGGCGGCTGTGCGTCGTATACTTCATGGGCGGTGTCCTTCACCACGGTGCAGATCACGGCGTCACGGCGGCATCACTGAGGGCGTTTGAGATTGTTTTTCTTGCTTCTTTCAGGGTTCTTCCATCTCCCAACAGCAGGAACAACCTCCTCTCTGGCCTAGCCTTACTACAGGAGGTGGAGACAACATCAAAAACACAGGCGGTACGGAGAAAAAGCCATGGGACTCAACACCTAGGACGCCAAGTCTAACACCTGGTATCCCATTTTATGTTGAATTGGGTGTTGCCCTAATGCATTTGTGGAACAAATATAGCACGAATTGTCAATAGAATTAAATGCAGACATAGAAGAGAAGGATTTGGAAGGTATATAGTTTCAGTTCCAAAAGTACTGGTGGATACCTCTGGAATATGAACTGAGCAGAAAATATGTTTTAGAACACACTGTACACCAATAAATATAAATAATCTGAAGTTAATAGATTTAAAGGATTGCTGAAAATGTAAAACTGGAATTGGCACTTATAAACATATGATTTTTAAGTGTAATGGGACTTCAGAATCCTGGAGGTTGTTTGTGGAGCCTATAGGTCTGATATAAGGAGAGGGAATTTTTTTTCTACGACACACTGATCTTTTTACTTTTTAAACAATGTCTCAATAGAGTTTTTCTGAAAGGCCTCTGAGTGCAGAAAGCAGTTAGGGTGGCCAAAAATGAATGGAAGGGTAACAGCTTTGCATGTATAGACCTTTGGTTCAATAAACTCTCAAAGCAGGCAACTTTAGAAAGAATAAGATACAAAAATAAACACACATTACATTTATTTAATGGGCTTTGTGGAAAATCCCTGCAACATCAGACTTAAATTATTGTTATTATGTTTTTATTCTCTGCTTATGGATTTAACAAAGTAAGGTTTACAGTAAGAATGAACAGTATATACAATATTGATTTGAACAATATCTGACAATGGTATGCAGGCTGAAGCTATAAAAGAATCATAATGATTGTAAATATATGTTTAGTAACTAGTATATTGATGCATGAAAGTATTTTTGAAAACCACTTTTTCTCTTTGAGTTTAATGTAAGGTATAACTGGAAGAATTGTAAAGGTAAAACATAATAAATATTAGTAAAGAAGAAGAGGATCAAGAGATTCTGGGCAAATAGCACAAGGAGATTTATAGAAAGACAATGAAGGAAAATGCGAGTTGAAGTTGCTGGAACATGGACAGAGAAATACATCAAAGAGGATCTCATAAAGACAAAGTCCTCCATTTAAATTATGAAGCCTCAAGAAGTTTATGTAAACCCAAAGTAAACTTGTAAATACATCTAGAGCATGTAAAAGATGTATCCAAAAATTATTTAAACTTCACTACACACCTCTCCACTGAAACATATAATCCATTGACCTTTAGAAATGTAAAATGTTTGCTGGTGCCATTAACAAACAAAAGACACTTTTTAAGCAATTTACCTTGGAAAGAAATGCATATATCTTGTGTTATTTAAGAAATTGGTGTATAGAAAGCCACTAACTATAACTAATATTAGAAGAAGTTGAATGAAAACCTCATCTATAACGTAAAATACCACCTGCATTTTAGAGGTGAGCAAGTGATGTTATCCCATTCTACTTAAACAGTACTTTTTGGAAGCCCACATCACTGAACTTAGATATTCCCAATAAAAGCAAATCTTACTACACTCCTTTTGAGAGAAGCCTTATATTCCTCTCCCAAATCAAGTATATTCCATCTCTGAGCATTGGCCATGTTTGCTAATTCAACAGTCTGATGACGCAAAGTAGGACTTGTAGCTGTACAGATTACTGAAAAACAATGAAGACATTACCTCCTCATCTTAATATTTACACTTCCGGAAAACAAAAGCAAAATCAGGCTCTAGCGTAGTATTCAAGGTGGTGTCGTGAACCTTGGCAGAGTAGAATTCAATCCAATAGTAGAGCCTGTGCCAATACATATGTATTTAAGATGGAAGACCAAATTCACTGGCCACGTGGTCTTGTTTCTCTATGCAGATGCTCAAGGCGACAGCCAAACTAGATCCTCTTCCTTGTACTTTGCCATGGATTAACGCAGAACACACCTTCAGCCAATACCCTTAGCGCAGCAGATGAACCTCAAAAGTATATAACCTGAATTCTCAACCCAGCAGTAGTCCTGCAAGTGAGGATTTGTGTTTAATTTTGAAACAGGAGAATACAGAAGGGTTCCATGAATGGCAACCGAAATAAATAGCATTTCAACTTTTTCTGCCACACTAGTATTTTCAGAAGAAACAACAGAGATCCTATTCTGAAGGTACAACCTACCTCATTTTTCAAAGAGAGTGATGCCGAAAGGGTTTTTTATGTAAGTATTGTGCCTGCCAGCAGAGTGCTGATAGATGAAATACTACTAGTCAGAGGGCTGGCATGCAGAGAATGAAAGAGGTATAATCAGCCCTCTTCACTGCAGTTTCCTGTTAGATATGGCTGGAGATTGTTGTCTTTGTAGGGACTTGATGAAAGTTTTGTGTGATCATTGCTTGTTGTGGCAAAGAGGTGTCTCCAACTCAGCCTAGACAAATCATGTGTTGTCATAGAACAGTGAAGGTCAGGGTGAAAAGAGCAGAAACATACTCCCACTGCTTATGTAAGAAATTGCTTGTGACTCCTAAAGGGACTATGTAGCACTAGCATTAGCCATGTTGATGTTCTGGAGGCTCGGTCTACAAGATGAAATAGTCTGAATGGACAAACGACCAGGAGAGTTCAAGTCAACATTAACAATTATTTCAGTATGTATAAAATGCATATGAAACATGTGTTAGAGAATACGTCTGTGTAGAAGCATGCTGAACACCAATGGGAACTTTATGCACATGCTCAGGACTCACATTTGTGCCTGTAAAAATGATCAAGGTCATGCAAAGCAGCAGGTCGGGGTTAAGGGAAAACAGGCCTGGCTCTTATTACTCCAAGACCAACCCCCACAGTCTTTGAGCACAAGGTCAACCATATTGAAGGTATAAGACAATCCCAATTATTTTTAAAGTTTGTAATAATACTGAAGTATCTCATCATACAAAAAAGAATCCACCTCGATCCTGGTCATGTAATTTCTATAAAACTGATCTTTATTTGAATCATTATGCAGCTAACCAACATGTGTTTCAAGTGATGACCCTCTGCTTCAGGGCTGTAAAATTAATTGATCAATGGTATATTAAAATCATATTATTGACGGTCAAATTCATAATACAAAAACATCAAGTTAAAGTCATGATTCATGCCTCAGTTTCTCTGAGATTTTCCACTGGTAATAGTACAATGTAAACTTTCCAAAGTCTGCTGCATTTTTATCGAATGTTTACAACCATCACCATCTAAAGAAGGCTTTGATTAGCCCAGTATTAAAAAGTACTGGGAATATCACAACCATCAAGAATGTTTAAAGGTTGAGATTTGGTGCTAGTAGTGCCAATTTAGGTCACAACATAAAAAACTGTCTAAGGAAAATTTCTTTAGAATCCTTTGTATATACCTTTAATATGGAACACTGGAGTTGGCGTTGGAATCCCTAGTCTGATAATAACCAGGAAAGTATAAAGTGCTAAGTGGTTGTATACTAAGGATAGATATTATTGACCAATATGGAATATAAGACTGAGCATAAAACAGTATTCTGGGAAGCATGGGCAAACAGAAATATGGACAGAATAGGATAGGTATATGATGTTATTGAACTTTTTTCTGATTTAAGGAAGAGAGTTTATTTGGATCTATCGATATAACAAATTATAATGCACTTTGTTTAAGTTTAGGAGTACTTACACAGAACATTGGATAGATCATAACATGAACAGACTTGGATTATCTCTTAGGAGAGTTCTTAAGGGCATGCAAAACCTCCAACCTTATTGGAGGTATAAGATAACCTCAAATAGTTTTAAAGTTTGCAATAATACTGAAGTATCTAATCATGCAAAAATAATCCACTTTGATCCCGGTCATGTAATTTCTATAAAGTTGCCCTTTATATGAATCATTATTCAGGTAGCCAACACATGTTTTCAGGGATGACCACCTTCTTCAGGGCTGTGCAATTAATTGAGCAATGGTATATTAAAATCATAATCTTGAAGGCTAAATGTATAATACAAAAACATGAAACTAAAATCACAGTTCTTGTCTATCTGTTCTCTGAGACGTTCCGCTGGAAACAGTACGATATAACGTATCCAAAGTCCGACACAATTAGAAAGTATATCAAAACAAGAATAATGGTTATTTCCCATGATTTAACATTTGATTCCATATCAGTAATACCTATTACAAAAATCATGATCCGTAAATGAAGATGGAGACCCCAAATAATTATTCATCTTTATACGTCCCTGATAATCAAATATCATTCTCATAATTTCCACAAAAATCATAGATATTAAGTGTATCAATTTAATGTCTCAAAAAAAAGACAACTAATCTAATGCATCCCCATTGTGGGCTATCAAATTACCCTCATTATATCTCGCATTGTTTCTGAAACAAAGCCTCTCTTGGACTAAACATATATAAAAGTTGAGTCCCAAAGGGCCTGATTTAGACCTTGGAGGACAGGTTACTCTGTCATAAGAGTGACGGATATCCCATCCATCAAAATATAACTCCCATTATGTCTTATGGAATTTATATTTTGGCGGACGGGATATGCGTCACCATTGTGACAGAGTAAGCCATCAGCCGAGATCTAAATCAGGCTTAAAGTTTTCAAGAGAAGCTTGACCCTTAGATGAAATGTCATAATGATTTTCTGTCTTAACTGATATTATTTATTGTTGGTTATATCCATTGTGTAGCAAAAGACATTCTTAAGTACAGATCAAGGATTGCCCTATTCCAATATCTAAAAGGAAATAATAACATGTCATCCATTTCTTTACGAGGTTCTGATCTAAGTGATATTGATACTATGAATTCCAATGTGTTCCCTTCAGGCTAAAAGGGATTAAAGATATCTGACAATTCTGATTCAGTCGTATGTCAATCATGGACATTTCTGATTTAACCCACCACTCAAAATCAAAATTTAAAAAAAACAGAAAACCCCAAAAAGTAATGTAAACCTCACCCCTAAAAAACTGAATTACTTGCACTAACACATTCTTTCCCTTTGAAATCTTCCCCCGTGCTATTCAATAAAGGAGAAAGAAAGACAGTACCAATATCCAAAATCTGACCAGATCCATTCAAAAAGCACTGCAGCAATTTGTCCTCTTACCAACAATCCATCCACATAGGCACATCAGCAATCTAAACTCCTTGTTTACACTTGCATATATGGGCTACGCCATCTTGCTCTCTTTTTATACTCAAAAGAAACTCCCATCAACCAGCAACATGCGGTTAGAAGTGTACCTAAGTGGAATATAACATCCAGAGTTGTCAAGCATGCATCTGTTTGAACTATGTGGAGCAGTGGTGGAGCTACAGGCAGCACCACAGCCCCGCTCCCGCTCAAAGCCTGCAGTAGCATTAAAAAAAGCACAAACCTTCCTTGATCCCTGCATTCATCCACCATCCCCATCGTCTCTCCCACTCACACTTTCCACCTGCACAGAGAAGGCTGAAAATGTCAGTTGTTTTCTCCCCAGACCTTGGGGGAAATGCATGGTAAAGGAACCAGTATCTTCAGGTATGTGCTGTTATGCCTCATTCCAGTGAGAGAATGTTTCAATCAGTGAATTGTGGTCAGGAATTCAGTCTCTCCAGTATCTCTGCACCAAAATCCACCAAACTGGTAATGAGGGCCTTAATCTCTAAAATGCCTATAATTCTTTTTCACTCTATTTTCATGAAATAAATTATTTTAAAAAAACCACAAAGGAGATACCTTTAGTGAGGGCCAGTTCAGAGTATTTTTTAAATAATATCTTTCTGTCATCTGGATCAAAATACTTCCGACTTCAGTAGACGTGGTCAGTTGGTTTTAATGCATGATTTAACTTTCCTTTTGCATTTGGCATAGTTCAAGATAGTGGTACTGCTTCTTTACTCACTGGACAAGTTATGGGCGAATCTGAGGCCACATTATTCCCAGGCAGTAACTCTCAAGCATGTTCTTCAGTATGGTAGGGGAATTATTATGCAAAGCTATTCGGAAAGAAACATGTAGAGCAGTTACTGTTGCAAACGCGAAACCCAGTCATTCTTATAGTGCCATTGTCCAAAAATAATGCCAGCAAAGCAGATTTCAAAACTAATCTCAAATGAAGTTTACAGTATGCACTGGCTTTTGACAGATTAAACTCCACCCGCACTCTTGCAGCGGAAATACATCCTATTTCCTCTTGAATCAGACATGCTGATTTGTAGTGTACATTCAACTGGACAACAATATCCACTTAGTGAAAGAGTTCTGTGTTAAAACCCTCTTTTTGTGCAAAGTGCCAATGATATGCTCAGGCACCCGGATTCTCCTTACTTCATTTTCGTGTCAGTAATATAATAATGCCTGTAGGGAAGAGGTAGATAAACAGCTGTATCGTTTGATCATTTCCCTTCCCAGGCTTTGTCAATTCCTGTGCAGGATTATTTACAAACTATCACCTCCTGTATATATTCAAACCTAGTATAAACATCTCACATAGTGCCAAAGCTTGAATATCATCCAACCTACTTCAAAAGTACTTCCAGTGCAGCAAAATAGGCCAAACTTGGACTGTACCATGCAAGATCTTTTCTTTTTATATCGAACAAAGATCTATGATAGTGAGATTGATGGGATGTTAATAGGACATTTCGGAGATGTTTTTGAAGGTTAAGGGCCAGATGTATTATTTTTATTACGTATTTTTGTTTGTTTTAGAAACCATCAAATGTGTTTAGAAATTGTTGCCGATTTGGTATTTGGAAGAGACATGTTTTGGCGTTACTTCCAAATACAGAAATTCTAGTTGTGAATCATTTATATTTACTGATTCCCAAGCCGGGGTGGAAACTCTCTCACACAAGGGAAGAGGGTCCCCTGGGGGTAGGGAGTGGTCCAGGTCAAATCTACTTATAAAAAAAAATAGTAGCCACTTTTCCTTTAAGGAAATAAGACTGCTTTAATGACTCTTCCTAATGGCATTATTTCACCTCTCCCGAGAGTCTATTAATACCCCATACAGAACCTAGTAGGATTTTGTTTAGCTCTTCTTCTGGCTTTGAACATAATATCTAGTCCCTCTTGTATGTGATAGCCAGAAGTATATCATCTAGCTGTCCTGAAGAGTACCCCACCACACTGCGACCTTTGGGGTCAATATGTTAAGGCTCCTTCATGTTGAACAGATTACTTTACACACCTAGAAAACTGTGCTGTGATAGGTGTCACTATAGAACACAAATCAGGATATTTTTTATAGTATGCTGTATTTACTTCACCTCATCTTTTTATACACTTCTCACTGCACAGTTTAATCACTATTTTGTTCTTGTGTATAGCAACAGTCCCCACTTATTTCCTCTAATACCCTATGGATAAGAGGAACGCTAAGACTAAATAAAATACGCTTTCCACCAGATTAACATTTTAGGGTCTCCCTTTCATTTCCATTAATTGATATGTTTACTGGTGGTTTTGTACTGTAACTAACAGACAAAATATATAAATAATCCTCTGGGAACATTAGCTTATTGTTTATTTATTTTATTTGCTCTGTACACGGGGATTTTCTCCTGGATTGCAGTGTTTCAGCTGTCTTTGAGAAGCACAGCTGTATTACACTTGTGAAGACTGGTCATTGTCTTTGCTGTGCCACCTCTGTAAACTTGAAATCCTTCTGGTAGTAAAAAGAGTGCTACCGTATAAGATATTCGATGGCTGTGTTGTGCTCTGTGTTGTTATGTATCCACTGCTTTTGGGATACACAGAGATATTGTACTTGGTGTAGTTTTGAGAGCAGTCTGCACAAAGAATAATCATAGTGGCAACATGTTGCAGTTGTTCTCTGCTTGCTGCTGTTTTAATGATTAGAAATGATTTCAAGGTGCCTATAGCCCAAGAAAGGGCACTGCTGTGCAGTAGATTGCACTGTACTTACCAAATGATGAGAACAATAATGCAGGGTAACTACAACATCTGATGTGGTTTATTTATATAGTATCTGTGATTGTTGTACAGAATAATAATGTAAATTGTCCACGGCCTTCACTGTGCTAAAACCCTTGTGTACTTTGTAATACTGAATACGAGTAGTAATCCAAACCATCCCTTGTATTTATAGTCATCAAAAACGTAAAATAAGTTCTACAACTTATTGAAATAATGTATAAGAAACACCCACAATCAACCATGCACCATTGTCATTGACAGGCTTCCAAGATAAGAAGATGAAGTGACTGAAGTAAATTCTTTGAATAAGTCACCTCAGGAGGTTGTCTATGACATGAACTGTAATGATTTATCTGTGAGAACCTGCAACAAGCAATAAGGTTATGGATAGAATGCTTGAATTAATATCAGCACCAATGTTCACTTGGGTTGCAACCCAGTCAATCATTTTTTACCCACCATGCCCCCCTAGACAGAGGCGCGCCTTATGGAAATCAGTACTGACTCCGCTTCTCATGGAATCAGTCCATCTGTAACTGCAAGCCTTAGGAAAGCTCATAAACAGAACAGCTGGAGCATGTGTCTGCAGCGAGGCACACCCAAATCCCAAAATGACCCTCCATTTTCACTTCGAGAATTTGTGTAAGTGAATTTTCTAAGGACCAGAGACATTGCACAAAAATCCAAAGGAATCCTTGGACCTCTACATGTAGCCACAATATATATTCCTGGTTTATGGAGTCATCACCACTGGTGTCCCCTGAAGCGCCAGACTGTACAGGAGTACTGATCATCCATTCGGTGGTAGGACCAACCATAGAAGTCAGCCAAGGATCCTCACACCGACGATACTGACTGATAATATACTGACAATGAAGCAAAGATACAAGGTAGGAAAACTACTAGAGGTTTTGTCACCATAGTCAGTCTAGTAGAAAAAAAACAACTATGGAAGGAGAGAAAGAGAGGTCTTTATTCAAGCAAATAATAGAACAGAGCAAAAACCTGCAAGTAAAGGAACAGAAAAGCAAAGCATACATAATTTCAGGAGTTACACATATGATGTAGTAACATGTAGCATGTACACACCACTGTTAAGGGACATTTATGAAGAAGTCCTAAGAATTGAAGGAAGACTCAAAGAAAAAGTCAAAATTGCTTGCACCACACATAAAGCGGTCCACACCAACCGACCTCTCTCTCTGCACAATTAACTCAAACTCATAAGGGGAAATCATGAAATGAGAGGGAACGCGCTGCCAAACACACCAAATCTTGCCAGACAAAGGACTTCCAGGACCAGGGGGCCTCGCGGCAGGAGCCGCGTTTCATCTGCGCGCCAGCCAGCGTTTAAAGGCCGCCACTGCCTCCCGCTCTGCGGGACGCACGCAGGCTTGCCCGGGCCAAGGGCGGGCCCGTCCACGCCCATCAGCGACCAGAGTAGGCCGGGCCCTCCCCCTGAGACCTGCATCAAAAAAGGTACAGTGGACGGCTCCTCTACTTATATATTACTCTAAGATAATTGAGTCACCAGTATCTACCCCTTGTTTGATATACATTTGCCGTGGTGAGACAATGCCAAGATGAACAAGCCCGAGGGGAAGGGGAAGGGTGTGCAGCCGGGCGGGAGCATTGTTGGGACTCTTGACCATTTTCTGATTAGGGCTACCTCCGTATTGGAACATGAAATAGTGAGGACAGAACGACGCCTATCCTTGGAGCCTTTTGCAAATAAAAGATCTTCATTGGGGGGTTTGGCTTCCTTCTCTACTTTGGATTGCGGACCTAAAATTGATCAATTGAATGAAATAGTATCAGATGTAGCCCCAGAGATAGTCCCCTAATCACTCACTGAATTGACACCTTGCGAGTCTATTCCCGAAGTAGAGTCAATTTGCACCAACCAAAGAGCTACAACTAGGGCATCAAGAATGTCAAAGACATCGAGCTTGGGTCCAATTCCTGATCCTGTGGTGCAGAGGAAGAGAGGGGGGGTGGCACAGAGACCCAAACCTGCAAAATCTGCAAGGCAATCTAGAAGAGGGGGGGATGATTCAGCTGACCACGGTGCAAGAGTCCAAAGTCTTTCAGAAACACCGATTACTGATACTCCTCAAGCATTCTGCTTGATTACAGATGATGTTTCGTGGCAAAGGCTGGAAACTCTGGTCTCTACTATCTTAAACCCCATTGTATTGAGATTGGTCCAGATAGAAGATAAGCTTAATGGCCTTGAATCATTGGCTAAGACAAACTTTCATGCAATAGAGGCATTATTAATTAAGATTAGGTCTTCTCCAACATCTAATGAAAATGTCCTGACCACTGAAGTTACTTCCCGGAAAGCTAGTAAACGGGTACTCCCCGCTAAACCACCCATTCCATCTATAAGGACAAAGCCTGTACCCCAAACCTTGGCACCACCCAAGAATATTAACCCAGCGAAAACTATGGACGAAATCAACAATCCAGCTGATACTTCCGGCGAATTTGCGCAAACTTCCACGAGTCCAATGGCTGCCAAAACATTAAACAAAGCCGCTGATGTAAACAATCCACCAATGGCCATTATTGATTGTGAAACCACAGGACAAAGCTCAATACATTTGGGGCAGGGAAGCTTAGGTGTTAATAGGAGGATTAAAAGACCGGCCCGAAGTTCAACAAAGTCTGATACCCAGTCTATAACTTTGCACCTGCCACCAGCGGCTGCACCATTGGTGGTGGTATTGGGAAATGTGCCATTATTGCGGGAGGGTCAGGCTGAATCCACAGTTCAACCAATGACTAAAGTCACGCATTGGGTGGAACAAAAGTGGAGGGGGCCTGGGGTGTGGGACAGGAGCATACAAACCCAGTTGATTATGGCTAGAAGAGTAACTTGGATAGGGCCTACAAGGAAAGAAAAGGGGGAAATTGTGTAGTTTTAAATTTTAATAATGGTTTTATTGTAAATTTTCCTCTGGATATGTTGTGCACCGATTTAGACAGGAATCCTAATAACATCACAGTGTTACCAGTGGGTTTTTAATACAGACCTTCCCATCTAAAAACACCACAGATCCATCAACAATGCTTGATGCGGGAGAGACAGACCTGGGTCGCCTCAGGAGGCCTACCAAGGGAATTCAACCTAAACTGTGAAAGTAGATTTGCTCCTCTCTCTGATTTAGAAGCTTGCGATTGACTACAGCCTTCACAATTGCATTATACTGTGAGTAGCATAAGCCAGTATCCAACTGTTTCGCTTAATGGGGTTAGTCGCACAGGATATAATACAAACCCAATCAGAGAGTAGTGGGAACCAGCCTTCTGCCTTCTGCCATTGAGGACATCCTACTACAACCTATTAGACTGGAGGGGTCCCAAAATATGGTAGCCAACGTAGACTCTAGGATTATTTTGGGAAATGACCTAAGACAATGTGTTGAAAATCGGTTACATTTACAGCAAAATCAAGATTGCTCAGAGTTATTTTCTTCTCAGCTGTCACTAGGGATTGCTAGAGCAAAAGTAATGAAATCGAGCAAAACTCTAATCATGCAGGAAAATGTAAATCAAGAGGGCATTGATTCCCCTAATGGTGACCCCGTAAGCCAAAGATTATTAGGCATTGCATCGTGGAATATAGCTGGTCTACAATCCAAGATCGTATCCTCAGATTGGTCTTCCTTTATAGAGGGGCATGATATCCGGGTCTTCCAAGAAACATGGACACAGAATTCTATTTTCCGTCAGGGATTCCTAAACTGTGCAAAACCCGCTATTTCTAACCAAAAAGGGGAGACCATTGGGGGGAATAACTATCTGGGTAAGACAACATCCAGGTTATAGGATTGAAGAGATATCAACGGATAGCCCAGATATTTTAGCCATTATACTAAGATCCCAACAAGATTTAGATATAATAGTGACTAATGTTTATGCAAGAGGGTTGGCGGGTGGAAAATGTTCAAATACTGTCTCCACATTAGATACCCTTATTAAGAACCTTAGGGGGAATAATTATATAGTCATCGCAGGTGATTTCGATGTACTTTTGAACCCCTAGGCTACGAAGATGGTGGTCTTAGCAGTGAAGAGGACTCCCTTTGGGGTATCCCGTTGTTAACTTTACCTCCGATTAAAAAATGGACAGAGGCAGCACTCCAGTTAAAAAGCCTGTGCCTGGAGTGTGGTATTAGGGCTGTAAATGGAAGGAGTCTATCTGATAGTGAAGGCCAGCACACCTTCAATAATGGGTTAAGAAGTAGTCAAATTGACTATTTTCTTATTAGTGTGGAGCTATGGCCCCGACTTATAGATATGGCAATACAACCGAGAACTCAGAGTGACCATAACCCCTTACTGTTAACTTTACAGTTAATGGGTTTGGGTAATCAAGCAGAGCAGACTGAGATAGTGATATCTGATGTAATTATGACAAATGACATGAGAAGGGTAAAATGGATAACGTTATTGGGAAATTACCATAACTTAGAGCTGATGAAGATTGCAGTGGAAAATACATTATTAGCTATTTCAGCTTTAGATTCCGAGGTAGATAGCAATATCGCAATCATAAAAGCTCATGAAGAGCTCTTTGCTAAACTTAAAAGCTTTTTTATTAAGACTAAAAAACCCATCAACCGAGTCTCTAAAAAATCAGCCAAGTGGTATAATAAGGACTGTAGAGTTGCGTATAGGCATTTGTCTCAGGCTATAAGGGGGAAGGCAATAGAGGAGATTAGAATTGCACAGACTGCATATAAAAAAGCTCAACACATAGCTAAAAAGGAGTTTGATGAATTAAGATGGAACGAATTAATGCACACAAGCTCCAGGAAAGATATGCAGAAATTCTAGCAGATTGTAAAATGGGGAAGTGGTGAAATTATGCAAACCCCGGTTAACAACGTAGCACCGGAACAGTGGGTTTCTTATATCCAGGCACAATTTATCTCCCCGCCAGACAGCTCGAATATAAACTTCAATTTAGTCCCAGAGACGACAGTGACTTTTGAGATCAGGGAAGTTGAAATAGCCCTGGATGCAACCCAAACTGGAAGGGCACCTGGCCCGGATTGTATTCCAGCTGATTTATTTAGACACGATAAAGCCAACAGGGTTAACCCTTTCGATGCTCATGACGGAATGGTTCCGTCATGAGCATCGGTGCCCCTGTGCTCATGACGGAACCATTCCGTCATGAGGCCAGGGGCACGAAATCCCTCTGCTGCAGACAGCAGAGGGATTTCTATTTCATGCCTTTGACCTTGGGAGCTGGGGAAGAGCTTCCCCAGCTCCCGAGGCCCCCTCCCTGGTTTCTGTGCAATGAAGATCAGCGCGCAGGTCGCGCTGTCTTCATTGCACAGAAAACGAAACTGAAATGAGCCTTTAGGCTCATTTCAGTTTCACTTTGTATGTGCTCAGGGGGCTATCTCAGCCCCCCGGGCACGTAGAAAGACGGGAGAGGTATCATTGGAAAGGGGAGAATCTCCCCTTTCCAATGGTACTCCTCCTCAGTGGATCCCTGCTTGGGGATCGCCCCAGGAGGGCGATCCCCAAGCAGGGATCCACCCACTAGACACCAGGGAGGGGGGAGCGGCCCCTTAGGCAAGGGCTTTTGCTCCCCCCAAATATTTTTAGTGTCATTTAGTCCTTTTGCCCCCCCTGGGGGGCAGTAGCCCCCAATCTGCCCCCCCGGGGGGGGCAAAAAGCCCACTAGACACCAGGGATATTTACTTTGCGCACATCCTTTTTTAGGGTGGGGGCTGCCCATGAAGCGCATGTCCATGCCCCCACCCCGCATAATGTACAACCTTTCTGACCCCCCTGGGGGGAAGTTGGGGGCAGCAGCCCCTAATCTGCCCCCTCCGGAGGGCAGAAAGCCCACTATACGCCAGGGATAATTTTTTTCTTATAATTTGTGGTGGGGGCTGCCCAATATGGGCATGCCCATGCCCCCACCCACCCTCCGCAAAAATGACAGCCTTTCTGCCCCCCCCGGGGGGCAGATGGGGGCATTAGCCCCAAATCTGCCCCCCCCCGGGGGGCAAAAAGCCCAGTAGACACCAGGGATTTTTTAGCCAAATTTTAATTAGGGTGGGGGCATTGGCATGCCCGTTTTGGGCAGCCCCCACCCTAATTAAAATTTGCCCAAAAAACTCCCTGGTGTCTTGTGGACTTTCTGCCCCCCCTGGTGGGCAGATTGGGGCATTAGCCCCCAATCTGCCCCGCCGGGGGGCAAAAAAACCAAATAGACGCCAGGGAGTTTTTTGGGGCAATTTTGAATTAGGGTGGGGGCTCCCAAAACGGGCATGCCCATGCCCCCACCCCCCTCCCCCGCAAAAATAACAGCCTTCCTGCTCCCCTGTGGGGCAGATGGGGCAGTAGCCCCCAATCTGCCCCACCAGGGGGTAAAAAGCCCACTAGACGCCAGGGATTTTTTAGGCAAATTTTAATTAGGGTGGGGACATTGGCATGCCCGTTTTGGGCAGCCCCCAACCTAATAAAAATTTGCCCAAAAACCTCCCTGGCATCTAATGGACTTTCTGCTCCCCCTGGGGGCAGATGGGGGCTTTAGCCGCCAATCTGCCCCACCGGGGGGCAAAAAGCCCACTAGACGCCAGGGATTTTTTGGGGGCAAATTTGTATTAGGGTGGGGGGTCCCAAAAAGGGCATGTCCATGCCCCCACCCCCACAAAAATTACAGCCTTCCTGCCCCCAGATGGGTAGATGGGACAGTAGCCCCCAGTCTGCCACCCCGGGGGGGCAAAATGCCCACTAGACGCCAGGGATTTTTTGGGGCAAATTTTAATTAGGGTGGGGGCATTGGCATACCCGTTTTGGGCAGCCCCCACCCTAATTAAAATTTGCCCCAAAAAATCCCTGGCGTCTAGTGGACTTTCTGCCTCCTTTGGGGGGCAGATGGGGGCATCAGCCCCCCATCTGCCCTGTTGGAGGGGTAAAAAGCCCACTAGACGCCAGGGATTATTTTGGGGCAAATTTTAATTAGGTTGGGGGTTGGCCAAAACTGACATGCCCATGCCCCCACCCCCTCCCTGCAAAAGTTACAGCCTTCCTGCCACCTGTGGGGGACAGATGGGGCATTAGCCCCCAATCTGCCCCCCCGGGGTCAAAAAGCCTACTAGACGCCAGAGATTTTTCGGGGGAAATTTTAATTAGGGTGGGGGCATTGGCATGCCCGTTTTGGGCAACCCCCACCCTAATTAAAATTTACCCAAAAAACTCTCTGGCACCAAGTGGACTTTCTGCCTCCCCTGGGGGGCAGATGGGGGCATTAGCCCCCAATCTGCCCCACCGGGGGGGGCAAAAAGACCACTAGACGCCAGGGAGTTTTTTGGGGAAAATTTTAATTAGGGTGGGGGTTGCCCAAAACGGCCACGCCCATGCCCCCACCCCCTCCCCGCAAAAATTACAGCCTTCCTGCCTCCCCGGGGGATAGATGGGGCAGTAGTCCCCAATCTGCCCCTCCGGGGGGCAAAAAGCCCACTAGACGCCAGGGATTTTTTTAAGCAAATTTTAATTAGGGTGGGGGCATTTGCATACCCGTTTTGGGCAGCCCCCACCCTAATTAAAATTTGCCCCAAAAACTCCCTGGCGTCTAGTGGATTTTCTGCCTCCTCTGGGGGGCAGATTGGGGCATCAGCCCCCAATCTGCCCTGTTGGAGGGGTAAAAAGCCCACTAGACGCCAGGGTTTATTTTGGGGCAAATTTTAATTAGTCTTGGGGTTGGCCAAAACTGGCATGCCCATGCCCCCACCCCCTCCCTGCAAAAGTTACAGCCTTCCTGCCCCCGTGGGGGACAGATGGGGCAGTAGCCCCCAATCTGCCCCCCCGGGGGGCAAAAAGCCTACTAGACGCCAGAGATTTTTCGGGGAAAATTTTAATTAGGGTGGGGGAATTGGAATGCCCGTTTTGGGCAACCCACACCCTAATTAAAATATACCCATAAAACTCTCTGGCGCCTAGTGGACTTTCTGCCTCCCCTGGGGGGCAGATGGGGGCATTAGCCCCCAAGCTGCCCCACCAGGGGGGGCAAAAAGCCCACTAGACGCCAGGGAGTTTTTGGGGTAAAATTTTAATTAGGGTGGGGGTTGCCCAAAACGGCCATGCCCATGCCCCAACCCCTTCCCCGCAAAAATTACAGCCTTCCTGCCCCCTGGGGGACAGATGGGGCAGTAGTCCCCAATCTGCCCCTCCGGGGGGCAAAAAGCCCACTAGACGCCAGGGATTTTTTTAGGCAAATTTTAATTAGGGTGGGGGCATTGGCATGTCCGTTGTGAACAGCCCCCACTCTAATTAAAATTTGCCCAAAAAAATCCCTGGCATCTAGTGGACTTTCTGCCCCCCCGGGGGGGCAGATAGGGGCAGTAGCCCTCAATCTGCCTCCCTTGGGGGGCAAAAAGCCCACTGGACGCCAACGATTACGCTGGCTTTTTTTATGATTGGAGGTGGGGGCTGCCCAGAATGGGCATACCAATGCCCCCACCCCCCAAAAAATAGCCACAGTGTTTCTGCCCCCCTTGGGGGCATATCGGGGCATTCCCCTCCCCCCCGATGCCCCCCCCCCCCCCCGGTGGCAGAAAGTCAACTAGGCACAGAGTTGTTTTTAGCAATATGCCTACCTGTGGATTTAGGGCCCTAGCGCAGCCATCACATAGGGAAACCTACCACACCCACACATTTCTGAAAACTAGACATCCGGGGGCTTCCAGGGAGGTATGGCTTGCGTAGATCCCCCAACGTTTCCTTACCCAGAATCCCCTGCAAACCTCAATTTTAGCTGAAAAAATCACTTTTTTCACACATTTTGGTGTGGGAAAGTTGCCGCGAAAAGCCGGGAAAAGCCTGCCGCGAGTACTTGGGCCTCCTACACAAGTGAGGCACCATTGTTACCGGGAGACCTGGGGGAACGCTGTGTGGTGGTAAATTTGTGTGAGCCCAGTGATGCCACAACTTTCCCACACCAAAATGTGTGAAAAAAGTGATTTTTTCAGCTGAAATTGAGGTTTGCAGGGGATTCTGGGTAAGGAAACGTTGGGGTATCCACGCAAGCCATACCTCCCTGGAAGCTGCCGGGTGTCTAGTTTTCAGAAATGCATGGGTTTGGTAGGTTTCCCTAGATGGCCGCCGAGCACCGGGCCAAAAACCCAAGTGACCCCCCTTGCAAAACCAGGTGGTTTTGCGATAGGCCATTTTGATGTCGCCTCACTACGTTTTGGGCCCTTGCCTGCCGCGGGTACTTGGGCCTCCCACACAAGTGAGGCACCATTTTTACCGGGAGAGCTGGGGGAACGCTAGGTGGTGGTACATTTGTGTGAGCCCTGTGATGCCACAACTTTCCCACACCAAAATGTGTGAAAAAAGTAATTTTTTCAGCTAATATTGAGGTTTGCAGGGGATTCTGGGTAAGGAAACGTTGGGGGATCCACGCAAGCCATACCTCCCTGGAAGCCGCCTGGTGTCTAGTTTTCAGAAATGCATGGGTTTGGTAGGTTTCCCTAGATGGCCGCCGAGCACCGGGCCAAAAACCCAAGTGACCCCCCTTGCAAAACCAGGTGGTTTTGCCATAGGCCATTTTGATGTCGCCTCACAACGTTTTGGGCCCTTGCCTGCCGCGGGTACTTGGGCCTCCCACACAAGTGAGGCACCATTTTTACCGAGAGACCTGGGGGAACGCTGGGTGGTGGTAAATTTGTGTGAGCCCGGTGATGCCACAACTTTCCGACACCAAAATGTGTGAAAAAAGTGATTTTTTCAGCTAAAATTGAGGTTTGCAGGGGATTCTGGGTAAGGAAACGTTGGGGGATCCACGCAAGCCATACCTCCCTGGAAGCCGCCGGGTGTCTAGTTTTCAGAAATGCGTGGGTTTGGTAGGTTTCCCTAGATGGCCGCCGAGCACCGGGCCAAAAACCCAAGTGACCCCCCTTGCAAAACCAGGTGGTTTTACGATAGGCCATTTTGATGTCGCCTCACAACGTTTTGGGCCCTTGCCTGCCGCGGGTACTTGGGCCTCCCACACAAGTGAGGCACCATTTTTACCGGGAGAGCTGGGGGAACGCTGGGTGGGGGTAAATTTGTGTGAGCCCGGTGATGCCACAACTTTCCCACACCAAAATGTGTGAAAAAAGTGATTTTTTCAGCTAAAATTGAGGTTTGCAGGGGATTCTGGGTATGGAAACGTTGGGGGATCCACGCAAGCCATACCTCCCTGGAAGCCGCCAGGTGTCTAGTTTTCAGAAATGTGTGGGTTTGGTAGGTTTCCCTATGTGCCGGCAGAACTAGGGTTCAAAAACTACAGCTAGTCACTTTGCCAAAAAAGGGTCATTTTTCACTGCAAAATTGAGGTGTGACCACGTTGCGTTTTGCGCCGTTTCCTGTCGCGGGCACTAGGCCGACCCGCACAAGTGAGGAACCATTTTTCTCGTAGGACTTTGGGGAACGCGGGGTGGGTGGAAATTTGTGGATCCACACAGATTCCGGAACTTTCCATCACAGAAATGTGGGGAAAATGTGTTTTTTTGTCAATTTTTACGTTTGCAAGGGATTCTGCGTAACAGACCATGGTGGGAGGCACTCAAGTCACCCCATCCTGGATTCCCCTGGGTGTCTAGTTTTCAAAAATGTATAGGTTTGCTAGGTTTCCCTAGGTGCCAGCAGGGCTAGGGTTAAAAAACTACAGCTAGTCACTTTGCCAAAAAAGGGTCATTTTTCACTGCAAAATTGAGGTGTGACCACGTTGCGTTTTGCGCCATTTCCTGTCGCGGGCACTAGGCCCACCCGCACAAGTGAGGTACCATTTTTCTCGTAGGACTTTGGGGAACGTGGGGTGGGTGGAAATTTGTGGATCCATGCAGATTACGGAACTTTCCATCACAGAAATGTGGGGAAAATGTGTTTTTTTTGTCAATTTGTTTCGTTTGCAAGGGATTCTGAGTAACAGACCATGGTGGGAGGCACTCAAGTCACCCCATCCTGGATTCCCCTGGGTGTCTAGTTTTCAAAAATATATAGGTTTGCTAGGTTTCCCTAGGTGCCGGCAGGGCTAGGGTTAAAAAACTACAGCTAGTCACTTTGCCAAAAAAGGGTCATTTTTCACTGCAAAATTGAGGTGTGACCACGTTGCGTTTTGCGCCGTTTCCTGTCGCGGGCACTAGGCCGACCCGCACAAGTGAGGTACCATTTTTCTCGTAGGACTTTGGGGAACGTGGGGTGGGTGGAAATTTGTGGATCCATGCAGATTCCAGAACTTTCCATCACAGAAATGTGGGGAAAATGTGTTTTTTTGGTCAATTTTTTACGTTTGCAAGGGATTCTGGGTAACAGACCATGGTGGGAGGCACTCAAGTCACCCCATCCTTGAATTTCCCCTGGGTGTCTAGTTTTCAAAAATGTATAGGTTTGCTAGGTTTCCCTAGGTGCCGGCAGGGCTAGGGTTAAAAAACTACAGCTAGTCACTTTGCCAAAAAAGGGTCATTTTTCACAGCAAAATTGAGGTGTGACCACGTTGCGTTTTGCGCCGTTTCCTGTCGCGGGCACTAGGCCGATCCGCACAAGTGAGGTACCATTTTTCTTGTAGGACTTTGGGGAACGCAGGGTGGGTGGAAATTTGTGGATCCACACAGATTCCAGAACTTTCCATCACAGAAATGTGGGGAAAATGTGTTTTTTTTTGTCAATTTTTTACGTTTGCGAGGGATTCTGGGTAACAGACCCTGGTGGGAGGCACTCAAGTCACCCCATCCTGGATTCCCCTGGGTGTCTAGTTTTCAAAAATGTATAAGTTTGCTAGGTTTCCCTAGGTGCCGGCAGAGCTAGGGTTCAAAAACTACAGCTAGGCTCTTCGCAAAAAATGTGTAAATTTTCAGTGTGAAAATGTGGTGTGTTCACCTTAGGTTTTGAGCCACTTCCTGTCGTGGGCACTATGCCTACCCACACAAGTGAGGTACCATTTTTATCGGGAGACTTAGGGTAGTTCAGATTTGTAAAGCAACTGTTATTACCTATTGATTTTTGATGCATTTCTCCCTTCCAAATGAAAGACATTGTGTAAAAAAAAAGTCATTTTGAAAAATTACCAATAATTGTCATGCAAGTAGGAGTATTCCCAATTTCGAAAATGTGCAAATATGCACTGTTTCTAAACTCTGTAATTTGTTCCCATTTCAGAAATACATAGGTGTCTTTCATACCAATTTTTCCATGTATACATTTTCACACTATAATTGCTATATACCCTGAACTAAAAAAAAAACCATTACAAAATGCTGCTCAGTTGTTTACTCTGGGTTCGTTGGGCTCTTGGTGAACCTACAAGTCCTATATATCCCCACAACCAGGAAGGTCCAGCGGATGTAACGGTACATTGCTTTCTTAGAGATGTCATAATTAGAAGAAGTTACAGGTGAAAACGTTGACACAAAAGGCTGCTTTTTTCAACTAATTTTGAATTTTTCCTATATTTAACTGTTAGTTTCTATAAAGAAACCTTGATGGATCTACACAAATGACCCCTTGCTGAATTCAGAATGTTGTCTACTTTTCAAAAATTTATAGCTTTCCAAGATCCATTATTGCTTTTCTACCCATTTCTACCATTATCTGGAAGGAGGTTGAAAGCACAAAAAATTGCAAAAATTGGGTATGTCCCAGAAAAATGTCAAAACTGTGTAAAAAAAGTTGGATTTCTGACAAAAATCTGTCATTCCCTAAAAGCTGGAGAAATGGTGATTTCAGCCCCACAAACCCTTTTTTGATATCATTTGCAGAGAAAAACCCAGACGCTTTCATTTGCAGCCACTTTTCCCCATTTTTCACAAAAAAAACAAAATGTTGCTGTATTTTGACTAATTGCTGGGAACCCTCTAAGAGAATCCACAAACCCTGGGTACCTTTAGAATCCACATGATGTTGGAAGAAAAGGACGCAAATTTGGCGTGGATACCTAATGTGGTCAAAAAGTTACAGGGGCCTAAGCGCACACTACCCCAAATAGCCCAAAAAAGGCTTAGCACAGGAGGGGAAAAGGCCTAGCAGCGAAGGGGTTAAATACATCCATATTTTAGCAAATGCCATAGCCAGAGGGGCACCTATCCCAGATTCTTGGAGTGGAGCTGAGATCATCCCGATCTATAAAAAAGGGGATCACACCTGCCTAAAAGATTACAGGCCAATAAGTTTAATACGATACCAAAGGGGATGATGGACGGAGCGTTTGAGCAAATCAAACACTCACCCCCAGTGAACTAATCTGGGTTTAATCCATCATCATTCTTTAGCTCACTCCACCACCCCAGTTCAGACATGGCCATATGCAAATCAATCTGACCCTGTGCCTCATGGGACCAGTCCAGCCTGAACTGCCAAGCCATGTCTTCCCTGGACCGGAAAGAAGCATCCTGGGACCGGTTTCGGGTTCATAACCCTCATCAGCCAGGCTATCTTGAATCCAGTGGCAAAGTGAGCAAGGGACCCACGTCTGGGCATACCCTGCCAACTTAGGGCGAACAAAGCGATACCAAAGGGGATGATGGACGGAACGTTTGAGCAAATCAAACACTCACCCCCAGTCAACTGATCTGGGTTTAATCCATCATCATTCTTTAGCTCACTCCACCACCCCAGTTCAGACATTGCCATATGCAAATCAGTCTGACCCTGTGCCTCATGGGAACAGTCCAGCCCGAACTGCCAAGCTATGTCTTCCCTGGACCGGAAACAAGCATCAGTTGACTGGGGGTGAGTGTTTCACATTCAGAACAATATAACAATATAAATATATGAAAAGGATACAAAAGATGCAGAGACCAAAAGCCGTACAAACATTAAAGCAGATATCAAAAATACTGCTTAAGTTAACGTGAAGGTCTTAGGCCGCATTAGGTCCAAGCCTCCTGAAGCTTGACTGTGCAATTAAAAAACACCACCCATTCACACATGTTTAAACATCCTTAAGCATTAACAGATACAGCAATGCAGGACACACTTATTTATATTTTAAAACCTATAAAATCAGTAATAAGAATCTTTTTCTTGAGAGAGAAAAAACAGGCAAAAGAAGACAAAATGAACAACAGTCTGTGCTGAGATAATGTCGCACTCACAAGGCCCCAGGGGAACATTAACAGTCCAGCCCTTGGGAAAACCAATGATTTGCAAAAAACACTCAATCTAAACCTAATTAAAAGCTGACGATGATAGACATTGGTCAATTATGACAAACTAGGCTCAGTAGAAATTGCAGTTTTCATCAGTCAGTGAGCAAAGCAGCAGGTTTCTGCAATTCATTATCTTGCCTTACGGCAATGGTATGCCTTAAAAAATCTGTTTCTTTCTTTCTTTCTTTATAATCTTTATTTCGACCATTTTAGATCATAAAAGATATACAACAATAAAAGCATTTAAAATAAAGTTAACATTCAAATAAAAGCACATGACATTTTGAGGAGCATAAATAACAACGTAGTGCAAAATACAATTCATTCAATAGTTCTATTATCCCCAGCCTCAACCTGCTTTATATGTCTTGCTCGAATGTGCCACATTGCTCTTAAAAATTTAGCTACCGCAAACACAACCGGGAGCGAAAGATCTGTTTTTAACACTCTGTATGCATGTAGATAATGCCTAAGACCCAGGTTCTTAAGAAGGGGAACAAGCCAATAATTTCTGGGTCTACAGTATGCTTTACAGAAAAAGATCATATGTAGGTCATCCTCCCGGGTTTGGGTGCATAATGAGCATTGCTCTGATGAGGGGGGATTGGACCATTGCTTCGTAAATGACCCAAGTGGGAGTGAGCTATGTCTCCACTGAAGGAACAATTTTCTGGTGGAGACCGGGCTGATATTGTCAAGAACACTCTCTTGGTGGTACACATCTTTCATTTTAATAAATACGTTAGTAAGAGACCCCTCCTTTGTAGCCCCTATAAGTTTTGATAATTTATATTCATAAAATTCCTTTACCAGGAGTTTCCTAGGGATCCTACAACACGCGCTCCCTGGGTTTAGCCAAAGCTCCGGCCGTCCCAGATTCTCGCATGTCTTTTTCACATAGGATAACCATGGGATAAGAGCGGCTTTTGGCAGAGTTAAAATCTCTTGTAGTTCGGACCTATATGTTGCAAGTTCTGGCCTAGCCCACAATCGACGCCAGAAAGTCAACGGTTTGAGTGCCAGCTCTTCACTAATGGGTCTCAATCCCAGGTCCAACCTCAACGGCAAAAGAGGTGTACTTGTCGGAAGGGCTGCCAACTGCCTAATAAAATTGTTTTCAGTGACTAGTAAATTCTGTGTAGAGGTGTGGCCCCATAGTTCCCCACCGTATACTACTGCCCCACGAGCTTGCATTTTATAAATTTGTAGGGCTGGAGTCAAAGGTTTAAAGGACGAAGTATTCCTCAACCTACAGATACCTCCAGTTAATTGAACAAGTCTCAAATTGGCCTTGTTACAATGGGTATCCCAGGACATTGTTTGATTAATGGTGACTCCCAAATACTCAAATGTACATACTCTCTCCAACTTCTGAGTACCTATGATGGGATTAGGCCGGGTGGAATTTGGGGGATGGAGAATCATGTATTTCGTCTTCATTGCATTGATCTCTAGACCATCTAAAAATCGTTTAATTCCCATGGGGGACTTAGACAGCAGCAGGGTGTCATCCGCAAACATAATAGCGGGCACCCTGCTGCCATTGAGTTTAGGTGCATCGGAGTCGGTCACCCTCAGCAGGTGGTCGATAACCCCGTTGACAAAGAGGCAAAACAGGGTCGGGGCAAGGACACAGCCCTGTCTTACCCCCCTGTCAACCGGAAATCTATCCGTAAGTACCCCATTCCTGCCGCACCTCACACGTGCAAAATTTCCCGTGTGCAGTCTTATCAAAATGGAAAGGATATCTTGCGGTATGGCCAGGTCCGCCAAGACGGACCAGAGTCTTGCTCTTGGGACTAAGTCGAAGGCAGCACGCAGGTCCACGAAAACCGTGTACAAGGTGCCAATCTGTTTCACCCAAATACAATCAGCCGTAGTTATCTTGTCAGGACATTCTAGGAGATTTGGGCAACCTAATATGACAAATTAGGGCTTAATGTAATTTAACCAGGGGATTGCCCTAACGTTATCCAGGGTGAGACAAACCCCAATGATCTGTCTATTCAGGGTTGGCTCACTCTTGTACCATATTGAGATCCACCTTAACAGCGGTCTTAATCTAATGGTGTCCAAAATGTAATTAAGACCCAACTACTCATGGATAACATCGGTTGAGGTGCCTTGCAGAACACCCAGGAGACGCCTAGCAAACCTGGTCTCCTCAAGCTGAATGGCAGAACAGTCCCGGAACACCCAAATGTTGGTGCCATAAAATGTAGCAGACATGCGTTTGCCATTGTAAATATGAAAGAGGACCATCATTGATTTCTTTCCCAACTTGGAATAAAATTCAGGAAGTATTTTGTAGGCAAGTAGGGGGCCCCATGTGTTTCTATCATTTAACAAAATCCCAAGTAGTTTAAGGTGTGAGTTTTGGTAATCCTACATTTGTTACATAAGAAAGATGTATGCTTGGCAGGTTTGGTGCCAACTACCATTATAAAATATTTTGTGTTGTTAATTGACAGGTCAAGGCTGGTCATAAA
Source organism: Triturus cristatus (assembly GCF_964204655.1). Classification (NCBI taxonomy): domain Eukaryota; kingdom Metazoa; phylum Chordata; class Amphibia; order Caudata; family Salamandridae; genus Triturus; species Triturus cristatus. The sequence continues at coordinate 781,317,748 of NC_140580.1, forward strand.
TTCAACAAAGGTGTTAAGTAGGGATTGGAACCATAAAGCCATCCTTGACATAAGAATGGCATCATCTGCATATAGCAGAGCTGGTAATGGATAGGTGCCTACAAGGGGTGCATCACATTGTTTTTCCAATAACACCTATAAGCGATTGATGTAGAGGGTGAATAAAAAAAGGAGTCATGATGCAGCCCTGCCTGACACCCAGTGTAATGAAAAAAGAATTAGTACTAGAACCATCTGACCCAAACCTCACAGACACGGATATATCACTGTGAAGTTTTCCCAAAAACGACACCATGGCTGGGTCAACTCCTAAGGAAAGCACCATTGACCAAAGCTTAGCACGGTTCACCCGATCAAATGTTGAAGTAAAATCCATGAAATTCAAAAGAGCCCTTTTTGGCCATGGTATACTTCTGAATTAATAAATGTAAGTACTGGTCTAAGGTACTAAGACCGGGCCTGAAACCAAACTGCAGATCGGAGATGATGTTACTTTCCTTTGCCCACAATGACAGTTGTATCAATCAAGCAGATATCCCTGCATCATCTAGGGTCTGCCCGATCTCTCTTTTTAAAAATGGGAACGATGGTAGAGTGAGACCATGAACTTCGGGGGCCCAAAGATGTGGCTGCATTTAAAACTTTGGTCAGTAGTGGGGCCCAGATGACTACATCCCTCCTAAAAAGATCTACAGGAACTCCATCGGGGCCCGGCCCTCTCACCTGTTAGGTGCCCAATACCACTTGCCACTTCTTCAATCAAAAAGGAAAACTAAGACCACCCATCTCCTTAACATCATCAAGTTTGGCTGTAGGCTAAGACCCACACTAAAAAGTAATAAATATTAGAAAAATGTTTGTACCACTTGACTTCATCAATTTTGAGATGATTAAGAATTCTCCAAAAGGTGGTCACTAACTTTCAGCAACTGATCCTAAATATCATTCTTAAGAGACTCATTTATGTCCTTTGTGGACTTTATACAAACGGCCCGTAGACAGGCCACCTCTGTTCGGTCCCTAGGGAAACATTTAAGAGCTTTCATCAGATCACAATGAGCTTCAGAGCAAGACTCATCAAACCAGCAAGGCCCCCTAGGAGAAATATGGCCATTGCAATTCCCCAAAGTTGTGGAGGGCAAGGGGAGTGCCATCGCGCTCCGCCTTGAAGGTGGCAGGGGCCCAGGACATCATCCCTGGAGCCCCGGTGACTAGAGGAGAGGAGGGGTGACACCACTGTGCTTCCCCACATGGCTGCTTCACCCCGCTCCCCATGCCCGGGACTGGGGGATCGGAAGGCCATGTGAATGGTGATATTCAGGTGGACTTGGAAGGCCTAAAATGCGTAAATGTAATATTGATATTGCTATGCCCTCTAGAGGCCAAATGTATGGTTGCAATATGATGTCATTACATTGTGATGCTCTCTAGGAGCAATCTTTATAACTGTCATTTGGTACAAAATATATAAAAATAAATGCACAAACATAGGGTCATTCATGACAAATACTTTATTGGTTCACCAAAGTGATTGAAAATGCCTTAGTGGTACATCATAATGATTTATAATGTTTTATTTATTACTGCAATAATAACGATTACGTCTGCAATAGGTATCTAAATGAGGTTTATTACAAAACAAAATGATTAAACTCACTTGATATGTTTGGCTGACACTTCTAGGGGTCACCCAAACAATGTCATCTATGGTATGTTCCATCTGCCAATGTACATATTTGTAAATTATTGCATAGTATTTAGTAGAGTGTGTAATATAATGTGCTTCTTGTTCTAAAGAAAAAATACTGACTGGACAAACATTTATTGAGTGCTATTATTGCATGCCAGTGATTGGTGAATACCCTGTGAGAGTAAAGCACTACAATAGGGTATTTGGTTTCGAGTAAGAACAATAGCAGACCTATTACTTGTGCAGGCCCCACAACTAATAGTCCAATTTCCTACAGGGGGTTTATTACGGCTAACATGACAGCCCAACAACGGGCCACCAGAATTCACTGTACTGGGGACACACTGAGGCTGGTTACTTCATAAAAGTCTATAACCCTTGTATTCGGGAAAAAAGCAGCTCCTCTGACAATATATAAATATTAAAGGCACTCCTCAAAGTCTCTAAGGTAGCTCTAAAACCATCCTGGCATGCAGGTACCAAGATGTTGGGGCTCAGACCAATATCAGTCCTTTCCTCTCCTCCTTCCTCGATAATTGGAGGGTGATGATGGTTAACTGGTAATGAGGATAAACAACAAGACCCATGGTTCGCTATTATGCTTTCCAGATGTGGTCCCCCAGTAACTGGGGCCCACTGGGCAGCATGCAAGATGGTAGAGCCCATGGACCTTACTTCAGCTGCAATCTGTGAAGTCTTAGTAAGTAAGGCTTTTGCACTGAGTAATCTTAGTTTTTGTGTCCTTAGGTGCCTGTACTGCAGATGCGGTTCTTTCATTATTTAAAATGGCTTCAACCTCTACTATTTGAAAGTATATAATCTTTATTCAGTTTAACAAACCGTAAAGATACATTTTGCAAGTTTAAAACATGATAGATAAATAGTATAAAATTAAAATACATTACCGTAAATAAAATAGTTGGCATTTAACAGCTAATCATTCTTTAAAACCACTTTCAAATAACGCGCAAATCCAAGCTATGATTTTTGCAGTAGGAGAAGCAAATACAACTGGTACAGTAATCAGTTCCTAGTTTGACAAATAAAATCCGAATTAACTTCATGATGAAATTAAGTACTTATATATATCTGTGTAAAATATAACACACACATAATAACCACTAAGAATATTAAAGTGCAAATGCAACAACGTTTGTCCAGGAGGAAGTGCATCCCGAAATAGTGCTATAATATCAATCAACTGTAACTAAAGTGCAGATTTCAGCCACTAAAGTGCTGAAGTGCAATTGCAACAACCTCAATAGTCAATTCCTGATGTTTAGCAGACTATAAGTGCTACAAGCTCTTCAGTTCCATTCTACTCAATGTGATATACATGTCGTGACCCAAAAACACATCAGAGTTCCAGACCCTTTCCTTTACGAAAAAGGTTTACTGTGAAAAAATATCTGCTTAGACTAAAACTATTTTCTGGGATGTGTTTGCTTTTAAAATTCTCAATGCTTCTACATGTATCTTGAATCCCATATTCCGACCTATTGGTTTAATCCACCTTTTCCTAGAGATAGCATAAGTTGGACAAAAAAAGAATATTTGGGAGTCATTTCCAACAGCATTTTAGGAGCACAGGGAACAAAAACCATCCCTGTCATCTGTTTTGCTACCTGTCTACTTCAAGGTATTATATTTTATCCGTAAAACATCGAAGCGGAACTTCATATATAGCGATTTGGCCATCGGGGGTTGTATTTCAACTAAATATTCCTCAAGGGCAGGAAAAGGTTTGATGGATATAAACTACGAAGTCAACCTTCCTGTCTTTGGGAAATAATGTATGCAGTTTCCTATGTACATCCAGTATGTGCTTTTTAAAACTGTTTTTGACAGTCGTAAGAGATGCTCGGGAGCCTCCCAACAATTATTCAGGCCTAGTTTATAAAACCAGGTTCTAATATATCTAACCCAAGGAAGCGCAGTACTTTGATCGAGTTTCAATAATTCGATTAGCCCATCTTTGTAGTTTTTAAATTCCTGTGTGATCCACAAGCGGACCCAGAACAACATAGGTCTTAGCGCGGCTTGATGTTCAATGTGCCTAATATTTGTGTCAAGTATGATGGAAATTATTGGTGTGCATGTTGGTAATTTTAATAACGTTCTCAGAAACGTATTTTGCTCCCTGGCAAGCACATTCTGACTAGTGTCTCCCCAAAGCTCTGCACCGTAAAGGGATGCAGATTGTGCCCTATACTTATACATTTCTAGTGCAGGTGACACTGTCTTTGATACACTGCTCTGCTTTTTTTTCACTATTGCCATGGCAGATTGTAAGAAAACTAGCTTAGATTTTTAAATTTTAGATTCTATTGAGTAAGCACACCTGCGAGAGAGAGGAGGAGGAGACTGCTGCTGTTCGTCTCATGAGCGGAGTGGAGTGGACCCGCAGCCGGAACTAAGCTGGGTTTTGGGGCAGAGTTTGGAGCGGACCAAGCTAGCAGGGAGGGAAGGCTCCCCCACCCCCCTACAGCAGGAGATTGTTAGCGGCGCTACTGGTGCTACATGTCTTACCAGTGTTTCCAGTTACCGGTGCGAGTGTGAGCAGGAATTGTTACCGGTGAGTCGGTGCACCCGCGAGCGGCGGAAGGTGGAGACCGCTGCAGGTTTCAAGTCGAGCCGGGTTGAGCCGGGTTGAGCAGGGTTGAGCAGGATCAACTAGCAGAGCGGAGTGAAGGCTATCTCCCTATACACCTGCTTTCCCGCTCCCCTGCTCCACCGCTCCTCTTTGTCCCCTACTCCCCAACAGCTCAATAGCGTCCCTAAGCAGAACGGGCAGGCAGGCAAGCAGGACAGATGGAGCATTTTTCATTGCCACCCATTAGACTGCACCACTGCACCACTGTGGGGTGGAGAGGAGAGCAAACAGCGTTAAGGAACTTTGGGACGCATTTCCACCAGGCTTAGCTCCGTGGGTGTAGCTGCTCTCCCTGTGGCCGGGCTTGCTTCGTATTTTCTCCTGCCCACGTGATTTTACCCGGACTGGGACCGGCCGGGCCTGGCTCCGCCGGTCTCCTGCTGCTAAACTACAAGACCCATCATTCCAGTGGGCAGGTCGCCCTTACCTCTGCGTGCCAGGAGGCGCATAAAGCTGCACCTGGTCCCTCCTCCCGCGAGGACGCGCGCGGGAAGCGCCGGGAGAAGGGCGGGGCCGTCTGTGGCCGTCAGAGGCCGAAGGAGGCCGGGCTGGGCCACCCTATTGACAGTCTTCCATCCGGACTTGCTTCAGTGTAAGGTATTTTAAACAAGCGAAAACCAGTACAGATTTGAAATCCGGACATTGCTGCTGAAATCAAAACTTTCTGGCTATAGGATTCATACAGTAATAACACAAAAAAAATTGTGGGTGGAGGTCTAAGGGAAAAATCTTTTAAGTACAAAATTGTAGACCAGCAGGTTGTAATTCCCCTGAAGAACAATATTTTTAGGGCAGGGCCAACGTCGCTCCAGAGGAAGGAGAAGATCAGCACAGCCCAGTGTACATTGGAGTCCTCCGGCATCTCGGACACGGAGCAATCTGAAAGATCCTCCAGTAGCAGGTCCCAGCAACACGATAGCTTGATTGTGAATCTGAGCAAACGGGTACTCAACAAAGATGAGACCTCTGTCCTTGAAAAAGGACTTGGGTATGTTCCTACTTACAAGGGAGACCCTTTTCAAACAAGACAAGAACTCGCGGGTTTCTTTAGAAAAGTCAGATTACGGGCTTTCTTCAAAGATAAACCACTAGAAGACAACCAAGAAGATGAGTCCAATACTGGTCTACGCCCTAAATCGACTTTTACTCCACCTGTCCATATGGTCCCTCCGGAAGTACTAACGTTTGAGAGGGCTGTCCTCAGAGATGCTGAGATCATTTTTCAAAATGAAAACCGTTCCTTTTCCAACTTATCTAAAAGCGAACGTTTTGCCCTCCGGTCGCTAGCAGATGACAGATCCATCGTCATCAAGTCTGCTGACAAAGGGGGTGCAACAGTCATTATGGATGCGGATGCATATCAATCAGAATGTAGAAGACAACTGAACAACACGAGTTTTTATCGCCGCATCAAGTTGGACCCCACCAAGAGACTTCTTGTGACCATAAAAAACCTGACAGATGAGGCCCTAGAGCAAGGCTGGATCACCACTCATGAGGCTCAGTTCCTCTACACAGCATACCCTGTTATCCCCTACTTTTATGTATTACCCAAAATACATAAAGGGGTTTTTCCTCCACCTGGTAGACCCATAATTTCGGGGATAGGGTCTGTTCTTGAACCCCTCTCTACCTTTGTAGATTTTTTCTTGAAACCGCTTGTGAAAACCATGCCATCTTTTGTTGAAGACACGAAAGACTTGCTACGCATCCTGGATGGGATGCCATTCGATGTCACCCAAGATTTCTTAGTGAGTTTTGACGTGGAGTCATTGTATACATGTATTCCTCAGGATGAGACACTAACAACTATAAGAACGCTCCTTGAAGGTGTCTCCCTGCAGAGCCCTACTCCAGTGGACTTCATTATGACATGTGCAACCATAGCCATGAAAGAGAACTTCTTTAAGTTCGAGGAGGATCTCTTTTTACAAGTCTCTGGGACTTCCATGGGGAGCATTTTCGCACCATCCTTGGCGAATCTGTACGTCCACCAGATCGAGCAGACTAAGATCCTCTCTGACACAAATCCGTTTCTAGGTCATATCTTGACCTGGAAACGTTATATTGATGATATTTTTGTCATCTGGAGGGGCTCGATCGAGACAATCAGAGATTTTCACACCTGGTTGAATAACATGAACAGGTTCCTAAAATTCACCTGTGATTTTTCAAGAGAAGGCATATCCTTTTTGGATCTACGGATCAGCCCTACTAATGACACTCTCAGCACTGAACTTTATAGGAAGCCCATGGCACGTAACTCCCTCCTCCATTTCCAGAGTCACCATCCTAGAGCTCTTAGGGAGAACCTTCCATTTGGACAATTTCTCCGCATTCGGCGGAATTGCTCTGAAATGTCCAAATACAATGAACATGCCTCCTTTCTGTCCACACAACTCCAGGAGAGACAGTACCCTAAAAAGATCATTAAGACATCTATGAAAAGAGCTAGGAACAACCATAGAGAGGCTCTGCTTGAGAGGAGAACACAGGGCCCTATCGAAGACAACAAGAGGATTACTTGTGTCAACACGTTTTGTAACTACTCTAATGCACTCAAGAAGAGCATCCTAAAGAACTGGAGGGTACTTAAAATTGAGGGTAGTTCTCTACCTCCTCCTCTTTTTGCTTTTAAAAGAGGTACGAATTTGAAAGACCAATTGGTACATACTCGCCCTAAACTAGTGAAGAACCCAGAATCAACAACACTGTGGGGATTACCGCCAGTTGTGGGTCACTTCCCATGTGGGACCTGTTCAGTATGTCCACAAACTCGGCATACTACTGAAGTAGATATTGGGACAAATAGACCTTGGTCCCTCAAAGTACATACGAACTGCAACAGTGAAAGGGTGATCTATCTAATTAAATGCCCCTGTAATAAGAACTATGTAGGCATGACATCACGTAAGGTCAAAGTGAGAATCTCGGAGCACAAAAGCACCATTCGGTGCAAGAAAAGTGCGACTAAGCTCACTAACCATTTTTTATCAGTGGGTCATAAGGAGAACGAGCTACAATGGGTCATTCTTGAACAACCATGCATCCCACCTCACATTACTGACATTCAGAAGTTCCTTTTACTCAGAGAGCAGAGGTGGGTGCACAGACTGCACTCAGATACTGCAGGTCTGAATGATGAGATTCCTTGGCTGTTGCTGTAGTATTTCCTTATAATGAGCATTTAGATAAGGATTTATCTGCATATCAGACAATTGATACGATTGGGAGGTCTTGATGTAGGCACACTCACCTTACTGGGACTGTTTATAAATGCCTATTGGTATCTGTATTTGACATTGAGCACTCTTGGTTAGTTTTGGGCTTAGCAAGACACTGCCCAGAGTGGAGGACTCTGGTTATTCACATTGTGAAGGTTACGGCGTCCCGAACACCACTCTAAACCTACTCTGATGTGATCCACTGACTCGTTCGCTATCTGAACGTGTATAGCAACATTCCAACTACACTACGAGCATGAGCGGGCAGGGCACAGTATTGGTTTATTGAGCTTGTTACAGATATCATACATGTACATCGCGGGTGATTCTTATACACCCTCATGTGATCCTTTGACTCGTTTGCTACTTTATCACCCTTAGCAACTTTTTTTCCATACTATTAGTGCCTGGGGGGAGGGCACAATATTGAGTGTGTTACACACCACACACGCGCATCGCGAGTAAGGGACTGCAGCCTAGCGTCCCTGTCTCTGCGCATGCGCCTGTTTTGGAGAAACACGCAGCTTTGAAGATGCAAGTATATTCCGAGTTGATCTTCTACTCGATTACTTATAGTAATATTATATCCACAATACTAATGTTAGCGGGTAGTTCACACTTTAGATTGGCTTACAGAGACTGCACATGCGGGTGAGGGACTACAGATTAGCGTTCCTGTCTCTGCGCATGTGCATTGCTTCGGAGAACAGGCATTGCTGTGGCCACCTAAACTGGTCCACCACACCTGTATCGACTACAGAGAAAGAGGGATATAAGACAGTGCTCGCTCGTCCGCAGATACCTCCGGTCTTGATTCAAAGACCGCCCCGGGGTACCGACGGACAGGTGAGCTTAGACTTTGAATATGTGTAACTTTGTGAACTTTGGTGCGTACTTACTGGGTATTTCGTATCCTGTCACTCTAGTTGTTTGACTTAAGTGTCTCGTTGGTCTCACACACTTGATAACGCAGAGAGATCACTTGTCCTATTTACATCACTCAAGTCTGGTCTTACTTTTTACTTGTAAAGACCTGTATAATTAGTTAAGAGGCTAGTCTCTTTAGGATACTTTTCCATGTGGTATTTCCACTTGCCTAGCAACACCTCAACAATGGGAACGGTATTAAACACATACACCGTTTTCACTAGGCACTTTCAATTTCCTATCTTGCTAACATTTGGACTGACCATTCTCTGCCATCCATTGCACTGTATGGGTGTTTCTCAGTTTTTACACCATGCCTTCAAGAGGAGAGTTTTTTTCAGGTATGGCCAGTTGTTACCTGTTTTCTCTCCTATCTGTTTTTATGTTTAGAGCGGGGCCCCTTTCCCTGAGTTGAGACCATGTTGAGGTGAGGGAAGTGCCCACTTGTTATGGGTAAGTGCAATTCAATTTACTATATTGAATGCCATTCATCATTAATATATGCATGATTTAGGTCATTTATGACTAATGACCCCTGACTATGTTTGTACACAATCGGCCATTGTATTTTTTCACTTTCTTCCACAGGTATCCGGTTTTGATTGTTCCTGACCTGACCGGTGCGGTAGGATTAGTTTATTCATACACCCCTTTTGAATATTTTGTTGACACGTTTTCACACTTAACCACAGCAGTAATCTAGGTCCTGACGAATGCCCTGATACTTTTTGATCTTTTGTGGGCAGAAACATGTTGACCGATCATGCTATGGACAATAGCATAATGACAAAATTATTTATGCCATATTGCCATTTTGCTTCTTAATCTTGACAAGGATCCTCTACCAATAAAGGTTTTTTTTTGAGCATCCTTAGCCATTTTTAAATTCACTTTATTATTTTTACTGCTGATTTTAGGATCTCCCGTTTTGCTCCTTGGGTAGGATTTCATCCCAGACAATACCCGTAAGGGATCAGGTGACTATCCTCCTTTGGTGCTTCTTCCATGCTAGCGACCGGATCACTGCTTTATGAACTGGTCCAGCAGGTTGGAGCATGCAGACCCAGATGATAATAACAAATAACCACCTTAAGTGATTGATGGGTCCTGTTTCAGGAGAGGCTCTCTTATAGAGTTGTCACTTTTTTATTGGGGTTCACCTTGGCTTATTTGTGTACTTTCTTTACTCAGCCCTAGACCCAGGTTGTTTCAGTGTTGTGATATAGGATTCATACACCTAATAATCAACTCCTTTTAGTAATTAGAGTTGCCTAAGTCTGTAGGAAGAAAACTTTGCAAATAGCGTGAGCTTCCTACCCCGCCAGTAAATATGAAAGGGAATGGTAAAAATAGTAAATATCCAAAATCAGTTACATCCCGCCCTATGACCAGGCATCAGACAGCAACGACACAATCCCTCCCAAGTCTTACAGCCATTGACAAAATGCTTCAGAAAACAATCGGGGTGGTGGCAACAGCTATAGAAAATACGGAGAGGCGATTGTCAATCACCCCCGCTAATCTACCTCTCCAATCTGTGGAGGATTCGCCAATTGCTATTACTAATCCCCCTGATTTTAATTCCTCACTTATGTGTTCCTTTGTTGAGTTGCCCTGTGCCCAGCCTATTCTTAACGAAACCAATGCTCCAGAGGTTGCTAAATCTCCACCACACCCCGTAGCCAAAAAGGTGCTTGTAACCCATCCCGCAAGCAGGAAACCTAGGATTGGGAAAAGAAAAGTAACAAAAAAAACTACGCCTTTAATCGATCTTACACCGGTTGATGGCGGCCCTTCTCCTTTGTTCTCTATGGGGGCACCTCTCTGGGCTACCCTTCTGTTACTTGACTTCCAGGCCCATATGGAACAGTTACTTGGCTCACATTTTAAATCTTTGTCATCCAGGTTGGACAGACTAGTTTCTACCATTAACAACGCAGGTCTAGGGCGAGCCCATCTGACTAGTTCATTAGGGAACCCTAGTACTAGTTCTGTTTCCAATCACGATAATCCCCCTCTTAGTAAAAACATTCCACCTGTACCCCCCCAGTTAACTGTCAAGATTACCCCTGACACAACCACATTCCTGTCTGGGGATATAGGCACCGGTAATCTTACACCGCAGAGGGGGGTTACCGAAGTGGGGGTAAAACGCCTGGATAAACAAGCACAAGTGAGTAGAAATACTGTTGGGGAGGGGTCTCAAATTACGCTGCCCTGTATAGATCTCCCACCAGAGTCCTTACCATACGTTGTGGTGTTTGCTGGTGTCCCCCCCTTAAACCAGGGGGACTATTCTGAACTAAAAAACAAATGTGTACATTGGCTTAACTCCAATAGGCCCCTCCCCTCTAGCATCTCTGGTGAAATATTGGGCGTAAGAAGAGTAGACTGGATCAGGACCGCACCTAAAACCATCGCAGGGAATTGTGTCATTATCAACTTTAGACACACACTCGCTGTAGATTATATCTGCAGCAGGGCACCAACCAGGTCTAATACTCAAATTATTCCACTACATCTGTCATATTTCTACCTGGCACCCCAGCTAAGAACAGGGCAGAATAGAGGTGTTTGGTGTGAGGGGAGCAAGAATATTTTGAAGGCCAGAGTACAACAGGGAATGACAACTTGGGAGGACTGGTGGCAAACTACCCCCCTACTCTCACTATTCCCCCAAAAGAACAGGTTTAGCATGTTGGAAGTGACTGATTGACCATATGTGAGGCAGAGCCCTGTACCACATATAGATAACATTTTGGGTACCCAAATAGCGACAGTGGTGGGTAATGGTGGGAGTAGTACCTTTGAATATGCATTAATACCCCACTCACTGAGTAGGGATGGGGGAGGGATGGAAGCGAGAGAAATTATTGAATATGTGGGGGCTCCTCTTTCATCTGAGGTGCCGTTGAGAGAAGAGGTAAGGGAAATGGTATTTGAACCTAATATTCGATCACAAAGAATCAGCCCTAACCAAAATGAGGGTGATTCATCAGCTAGTAATACGGTAGAAGATGGGAAAATAAAAATTCTGTCCTGGAATGTGGCCGGGTTGAAGAATAAACTATCTATACCTGAGTGGGGCACTTTCATTGACAGGCATGATATTTGCCTGATGCAGGAAACATGGGCACTAGAGGAAAATGTAAGGACTGGTTTTGCCACTTTTGACATCCTGGCAGCCACAAGGGGCAGGGGGAGACCCTCGGGTGGTTTGACAACATGGGTGGGTACGCATTTGGGCGCTCAGGCAGCTCAAATATCTACGAACTTCCCTGACGTCCAATGTGTACTCTTAACACTTAAAGATATGTCACAGGTTGCCATAATAAACATCTATTCTAGACCAGTTAAGAGCGGTAAAGAATCTGGCACCATTGATGCATTAAAGCACTTTATAATGTCACTCGACCCTTCAGTGGCTCTATTAGTTGGAGGTGATTTTAATTGCCAATTTGAGCCCCTTGAGAGCTCGGATATGGGAGAGTTGGATGACGAAGACCAGTTCTGGCATGTTCTGGATCCTCAAATCCCTCCTGTTAGAGCTTGGACCCCCCTGGTACTTCAAATTAAGTCCTTCACCCTCGCAATGTCTCTAAGGGCCTGTAACGGGAGGCTGAAACCAGATCGCCCGGGGTCAGCTACGTTTAATAGACCAGGGCAAACTTCCATCATTGACTATATATTGATGGAAACTAGACACTGGGATAAGTTGTTGGAGTTTACGATATATCCCAGACAAGATAGCGACCACTACGCCCTTGTCTTAACTCTTAAACCGGGAAGTTTTGGGTTAACAAACCCTGTCCCCGACCCCAATGGTCTATCGCTTCCCTTGTTGATATCTAACAATAGGCGGAGGGTCAAATGGCCCCATTTCCAGAACTCCCCCGTTAAACTTGCTAAAATATATCAGACAGTTATACCGTTTCTTTCTGATATGGGGGATATAAGCGAAGGTAACTTAGGTGCAGTTCCCCAGGGCACCACCCTGGAAATTCATAAGCAGCTGGTTGCCAAGCTGGTGGATGTGTTCAATCCCGTGGGAAAGGAAAAATGCCACCAGGATCGGACACATCCCTGGAATGATGCCTCCTGTAGAAAAGCAAAAAAGGATCTGCTTTCTGCAATAAAAGATGAAGATGGAGTCAATATTAAGAAATTCCGCCTAGAGTATAAAAAGGCTATCCTCAGGGGAAAGAAGGATTGGGAGGAGCATAGATGGGACGAACTTAGATCAGCTGTCTCTCGAAGGGATCCCAAGGCGTTTTGGGCTATTGTGAGTTTCGGTGTGAGTAGGGGAGGCTCATCCCCAATTGCAAACATAGCATCCGGAGTGTGGGAAGCGCATTGTGGAGCACTATATGGTGATTCGGGTGAAGATACCACACTCCTTTTTAATCCCGATTTACTCTTTGAGCATAGACCGCTGAGTGGGACTGACTTGGCCTTTGGTGAAACCACGATCCGCTCTTTGTTTGCCGTCTCTGAGCCCCAGCAGGAGTATCGATTGCTGGGGTTTTCGAACGGCGGACAGAGTGAGGACTCCCTGGTGGATGGGGGCGATTCTCACTTGGATCAGTCGGAGGTCATTACCCTCAAGGAAGTAGAGTCTGCAATAGCAAGGCTACTACCTAATAAAGCTCCTGGATTAGATAAGATTCCCGGGGACCTATTTCGGTCCCAACCTAAAATATGGGCACCGTATCTGGTGGTTCTATTTAATTCAATCTTTATGGGGGCTGATCCACCAGTCACTTGGCTAGGAGCGGAGATTGTCCCCATTTTCAAGAAAGGCTGCCCGCTAACCCCAGCAAACTATAGGCCCATTAGCCTTCTAGATACTTCCCAGAAACTAATGGGTAGAATTATTCTAGACAGAATTCAAGGGTGGATGGAAGAAAACGAAATATTGACCACACTACAGGCAGGGTTTAGGTCGGGTATTTCAACTATAGACCAAATTTTTCGGCTGCAGGTCCTATTTTGGAAAACGGTGAGAGTGGAGGGTGGTAGCCTCAACCTCATCTTCGTTGACCTGCGTGCCGCCTTCGACCTCGTCCCAAGAGAAAAGTTGTGGAAAGTCCTAGCAGATATGGGTCTTCCACCCTATCTACTGAACATTTTAATTAGACTCCACAACGGTAACTATGCCCAAGTTAGGTGCGGGAGGCATGGCGATCTGACTGCACGTTTTCCAGTCAGGAAGGGTGTACGACAAGGGTGCGTTTTGGCACCAACGTTGTTTAGTCTTTACATCAATGGTCTTGTGGACCATTTAGCCGATGTAATTGACCACGATGCCCCCAGGTTGGCCACCGGCCGAGTGCCCGCTCTGATGTTTGCGGATGACACTTTGTTGTTATCCAAAACATCATCGGGCATTCAGCGTACCCTGGATGGCTTTGCAGCATTTTGCACTGCTCAAGGATTAGAGATAAACTTGGATAAGACCAAGTTTATGATTTTCAATCCTCCGAAGCAGACCCGCCCAAACCCCATTCTCAATGGTTCCGCGCTTGAGAGAGTCAAGACTTTTGTTTACCTTGGGATCAACTTGACGGAGAACTTCGACTGGGATTCTCAAATTTCGAAATCAACGCTCAGGCTGTCCCAAATTATGGGGGGGATTAGTAAAGTTAAGCGAATTTCGGTCTTCAAACCGGCAGCTCCGGTTATAGAAATATATCGATTACAAGCCAGAACGGCCTCATTGTATGGAGCTGAACTCTGGGGCCACAAAAATATATCTAAACTCCTTAGGGCTGAGCAGGGCTTTATGAGAAGCCTCTTGGGTCTGCCGCTAAGTACACCACTCATTCCCTTGCGATTTGATCTGGGGACGGAATCAATCGAAGACTTAGCAGCTGTACGGCCCATGCTTTATTGGAAAAGACTCTGGTCAGTGCCTGAACTGGCACCATACAGAGAGGAATTCCTAGAGGTTTGGGCCCTTATAAAAAATAAGAATATTGCGTGGTTACACCATATTAAGACTCTCAGCATAAGGATTGGCCGGATTGAGCTCTGGGAGTCCCCGGAGGTGTCCTGTTTAGGGATACATAAATTGGAACTCACAAGTCAGCTGAGGCAACAGAAACTACTTGCCCTATATCGATCAAGCTCTTTGGGGAAACTTTCCAGAGAGCCGAACCGCGAGCAGAAGTCTTCCTAGACGTAATCTATCCACCCCTGGCGAGGAAGCTTTATATACAGCTAAGACATGGCAGCTTACCACTCAGAGTATTTACCCATAAATGGGCAAAATCAGAAAATATTGTTTGCCCGGCTTGTAATTATAACCGAGAAGATGTATGCCATGTTATGTTCTTCTGCCCTGCTTATCACTTGATAAGGAAACATTGGTTGATCCCACTATGTAGGAACCTTGGGTTTAGACATTGTATAAAGGCATGCAGGATTCTAACATATGATACTCATCCCCCCATTGTTTTTGCTGTCTCCCGTTTTTTACTTGGTATGTGGCGAAGAAGGAAAAGTTTTGGGTAAATATTGTCGTCCTCTATTGATCTTACCACTTGATAACTATACAGTTTAATTTGCTTTTAATAGTATATTAACTTGCATTATTTATTGTTTTTACGATTCATGCATTTTGTATGTATTTTATTTGCACTTTTATGGTCTTCGACCGAAATAAAGTTATTGATTGATTGATTGATTTTTAAATATGAGCTTTCCATGACAGCTTCGTGTCGAGTGTAATGCCCAAATATAGTTAAAATTCACCACATATTCCAATACCCCTAGATGTTTGCGATATTAGGATCATGTCATCGGCAAAGAGTAATGCTGGGACTGGCACCCCACCTAGTTTCGGAGAGTCATGGTTACATCCCTGAAGATTATACACATAGTAAGAAAACAGGGTTGGTGCCAACACGCGTTCCTGCCTTACACCTTTTTTTATCGGTATTGCATACGTCAGTTTCCCCCCAGGTTCCCATCTGACTTTTGCATAATTATCCTTATGTAGCCTCATGATCTGTATGAAAAGGTCGTCAGGGACTCCCTGACTTTTTAAACAGTTCCATGAGGGTTTTCTGGCTATAAGATTGAAAGCAGCTTTCAAATCTATAAAAGCTATTTACAAATGTCCTCTCTTTAAAATAGTATATTTCCAGGCTATGCACAACAGTCTAAAAACCTGATCTATTGTACTGGTTTTTGTTCTAAATCTGGCTTGATATTGGGATACAATGTTATTTTCCTCCAGCCAATTGTTAAGCTTTGTCAAGATCTGTTTTGCATAGACCTTTTGTAGAGTGTCTATTAGGCTTATTGGCCTATAGTTTGCAGGGTCTTGACGATTCCCTTTCTTGAAAATAGGTACTATTTCGGCCCGCTTCCAAGAATCAGGTATTGGTGCCCTGTAGCCAATGCGTTGCAAAGTAAATGCACATATGGTGCCCAAACTGTTTTACCATGCCTTAGGAGGTCCCCTGGGATTTTATCCGGCCCTGGTGCTTTTCCTGGCTTAATACTTTCTGTTGCTGCCTCTGCATATTCTAATGTGAAAAAGGGGATGCTGTTTGAGCCCTGCCAACTAATTTCCTGAAAATTCATTTCCATAGTAGAAATATCATTAGTTACCGGAACTACAGCTTCAGGGTACAGGGTTGAAAAGTTGTTACTCCATGTACTCGGATCCAGATAGTGGTCTAGGCCATGGTTACCAATTCTGTTTCCATGTGCTAATGTATTCCAGAAGCCAGCATGTTCCTTTTTTTTCTGCCATAATTTCATCATTCTAATTACAATCTTCCCAATCTTTCTTTGCTTGTGCTACTGTTTTCTTATACTTTGTGCTATTATCTCTTATTTTCTGTGTGTTGTGTGATCTTATTGCCTCTAGCAATTGGAGCTTTGCTTCTCGACAAGTCTTTGTAAACCAGGGATTGTAATAGCTATTTTTTATATGATTCGGCCGCTCTTGCTTTTGGCAGTTTTTACTCAGAAGTGGTTTAAATTTTTCTTCCATAATGTGATGATTCTGTGTGATTGGAATCTTACCTGAAGTATTTTTTGTATATGGCAAGAGGACGTCTGAAAATATGTTATAGATCTTAGTCATAATTTCATAATTGCCTAGAATAGCTGGCCATTTTAATGCTCTGCGGTTGTTGCTAACGATTGGTTGTGGTTGGATCCATCCCCAGTTCCCAGTCTTCGAGAAAGGTTCCCTCCAATGTTAAACCTAGTGGATGGTGATCACTATCTTCTCTCAGTTCAACTTTTAGATTTATTAAACTATTCCACATGTTAGCACTAGCCAATATATAATAAATTTTGCTCCTAGCAATACCTCTTTTAAAAGTATACGCACGTGGGCTATCTGACGGTAGCCTACCATTACAGGCCCTTAATCCTTGCCCCATCACAAATCCATCTAGCTGAATCTCTGCAGTTGTGCAGGGAACAGAAGCACCAGCCTCTAGCACCGGGATCCCTCGTGCCATGTTCTCTTCTCCTAAGATGTTCTCGAGGCCTACTATTGGCTCAAACTTAAAATTAAAAAACCTCTATTATTAAATCATTGATTGCCTGCAAAGTACAGTTCTCGGCCGCATGACATCGAGCTGACTTGAACTAGTAACCAAAGAATTATCATCTGCTTTTCTTTTGTCCATTAGAGAGAAAATATGTCACAGAGCAACAAACAAACAAAACAACTAGACAGTAGAAAGTTGAGAGTTGCTCAAGGTTACACCATAGTGACCACAACACCTCCACAAGAAGCTTACTAAAATAACATGTAAAACCAGTCAGTGGTCTTGTGAAGGGCAAAGGGGGGTGGCCCTGCCTCTTTCTGGCACTGACTGGTGCAGGACGGGCCCGGGCTTTACCCGCGGGTGTCTTGCACAGTAGGAATGTTAAATGCGCTTTATAGCGCCAAGGGACTTCTCTGGCAACGCGCCCTCCTTGAAACAGCAGTCTCCTGAACAGGTAGTCCCTGCTTGTAGAAATGTGCGTCATGTGCACTAAAATATTTGGTTTTAGCATTGCGTATGATCTGCATTTTGCTCAACAGTTTCATATTTCTTTCCTTTTCAGAGGTTGTCGACATTGGCTTTAAAAATGGGCCAGTTAGATGGACAGTAAAGTACCTGGTGCACAGCCATATCCCGTCAGTGAGCTCTGGAATCTCCTAATTTTACAGTTCGCCCTTCAGTCCACGTTCAGAAGAAATATTACTAGTGGTTTGTGAGAATACACAGTGTTGTAATTTAAAATAATATCACGCAATATTAATAACACTCTGTAAAAATTGGAGTACTAATGTTTCCTAGTGGAAGTCAGCACAGCATAAAGTATAAATCAAAGGCTGACAGACTTAATTTATGCAAATCCTTAAAAAATAGTGTTATTATCTTTTCATTGTCATTATTCGAATTTAAAGGTTTGGGGGAAGATATACACGTTGTCAATTAATGGGGGTATCAACATGTTATATCATAGCTGAATCATAATAATCACATCATTGATAGTGGTCTGTGGACTAATACCGAGCAAAGTATATGTTCCAAATGATGTTATTGCACTAAAACTGTTTAGTGTATGTATCATCCATGGCCATTTGCCAGGATGCTCATCCTATTTGCATGTAGCTGAGGGAAGAGTTGAGGAGTAATTGCCCCTGAGTGGCAAAGGAAGAAAGACAGAGCAAAAGAGATGGTAGAAGCTGAGGATAGCTAGGCGTTTGCTTAAGGCCAAGATGCACAGATCCACAGTCATGTTTTCTTGTGTTATACTATATTATGTTTAGAGCATGAATTAGTATGCTCTTGCAGTTCTAACAGAGCTTGGGTATCTTTCAGACTTTTGTTCATGGGTTCCATCGTAGACACATGTCTTATTTAGCTTTTAAAATGGAACTATCAGTGGTGTATTTGTGTTTAATGTTGTTTCAGTAAGTGTGTCGTAATGATTCATAATGATTCATAGTGTTGGAGGAACGAGAACCCCTACCTGTCTGAATTACTTAGTATGTGCATTGTCCGGCATTTCCAATGTGATTGAAATGACTGGAGATGGCAGGGGAGGTTAGGGAGCCATGATTGCCCTCTACTGGAAGAGGTTTAAGAGTTCTGTCTAAGTTGTTCTTTTGTGCATTGACTTGTGGAGAAGGTGAATGTTACAGTGTGTCCCTTTGGAAGTACGCATGTTCTGTCTATTGTGTTCTGTTGGATGTTTTTGTGTGTTTCCTATAGTTATGAATGCTTACAGGAGGAATGGTGATACCCAACTGTATAAAATATCTCATCTGTATGGAGACATTTGAGTGGTCTGTTGGTTGCTAGTTAGATGGTAGATTCCTAGCCAATGTTAGCAGATTGCAATGCATTGCTTGCCTGGCTACAATGAGCATTGAGCCTTTAATTAAATCAGTTAGGTGTATCAATAATGAGTGTGGCTGCTCCATTTGAGGGGAGGAGCCTTACCCCACAAAAAAAGCCCTAGGCCAGAGCTGAAAAATAAAATGGTAATAATGTTTATTTATTTACCATTTTATTTTTCTGCAACCGACCTGTCACAAACTGAGTGACAGGACAGGGCGGGCCAAAGTGATATCAGGGAGCTGTGTGCTTTAAAATGTGCATGTCTCTTTGCCCGGCCGTCTTGCAACGGCCAGCCAGACATGCTAATTTTAATCCTCTTTAACCTAGCTGTCTTAGACAGTTGGGTAAGAGAAAACGCCGGCCTCCAGTGCTCTTCAGAGTGCTGAATGAGGCTGCTTTGATACATCGGCCATCTTGGGACAGTAAAGAATGAATAAGTGTAAAATATATTCAAAGATAATCACCTGTGCATGCTGTGCTGACTAATGGAGGTTGACTTTGGATGCTTTCTACATGCATTATTAAAAATCAAGCCTGGAGAAGGCCATTCTGAGATGCTGCAGTTGATACACAAGCATTGACAAACCTAATAGCTGGCCAGATGGTTATTAAAAGGCAACTTTATTACTTTTCCATTGCCTGTATAATATCATTGTGTCAAAGTATACTTCTTTAAATTCTGGTTTCAGAAAAGAATTCTGAATATTGGAATACAATGAGAACATGTTTTGCAGCCATAACTAACTTTAAAATACAATTCATGATTTACACATCTCTCGTCATATATGAGCTAATATCAACAGTAATTATAAATTATCCACTCAGCTATTTAGAAAGTTCTATATCCAGAATAGATTTATTTATTTATTGAGTGATTTCCTTATTTAGAGTTTTGTTAAGCATTGCAAATCTGCAAGAGAGCCTCCGATCCTTTTGCTATAGGATCAATTAGAGGTGGGTCTTCAAAAATGTAAGCTGGCAAAAAGTAGACTGAAAGCAGGAGATAACATAATAAATGGCAAGTAGATGGTACACCATAAAGGGGACAGAAGATGACCCAATAAAATGCCAGAGGCCGGTTTTAGACTTATAACCAACACAGGTAAAACTAAAAAAGAGCAATAAGGAGATTAACCATATGATTGTTCAAAGAGGTACCTTCTTATCAGTTTTCTGAATATGATGATGACATGATCTAGACCCCAATGCTTGGTAACGAAATATCTATTTTTGTATGACCACCCCCATATTTTTTGGATGAATGCAGACATACTTTTAACCTGACCCCTGTATATGTGCTCTCGCCGCTAAAGCATGCCAATATTGATTACACACCTGATTGACATTTCAGCTTACCTATGTCATTAGTATATGGTACAAACAAATGTCTAGGGCCTGTAATTTAAATGTCACAAGCAGCTGCAACATATATTGCGCCACCACTAAAGTGACAATACAGAGCATGCATCCAGGCCTGCACCTGCATTCTGGGTGTGCAGTTTTAGAACTGCAAATTCGACCTGGAAAAAAAAACCTTTTGCCAGGCCTGAACCTTCCTTTTTATTTCTTGTATGTCACCCCTTAGGTTGGCCCTAAATGCACATAGGGAGGGCTTCATGGAATTTACAAAGTAGGATATGCATATTTTATATTTTGCACACCTTGGCAGTGAAAAAAACTGCCAAGGTGTGCCAAAACTGCCAAAAAAAAGTATTTTTTCACTGTGGCGAGGCTCACTATCCCTTAGAGAAGTTCTGGGCTACATTATGGCATCTTATAATGCTTAGTTTCAGTTTGGGTGTAGCTAGAAAAATGATGCACGGACTGATCTTAATAGTAATATAAAAATTAACTTAATGGTCAAGTCGGATTATATATTACTATTCTTAAAATGACACTTTTAGAAAGCTGTCATTTTCCTGTCTGAGCCAAATGTGCCTTTCTGACAGTGTTCACTGTCACCCAGGAGTTGAATGGCTCCTTGATTAGGTGTGAAGTGGCTCCTAGAGCTGAGACAATGGTAGGGGGGTTGTCCTTTCTTGACAGGACGGCCATCTGGACTGGGTAATTAACTTCAAAGTATACCTACCCTGTCAGTGGCAGATTAGCTCACACCTGGACCTGTCTTCTCTATTGTCCTGCTAACCAGCCAGAGACCATTTTAAGTGGGGGAGGTGCTGCCCCTTGATCTGGTTTTGAGTGACCACAAGGAGGTTTGCTCTTTTCTTTATCACACAAAGGGTGGGCACAGAAGTTCTGCACAAGGGAGGAAAGGTTCTGCAATCTTGGTTTCAGATAGAGAAGGCACTGTGGGATAGTTTACAGTAACCCTGGGCGACAAATTCTGTTCCGCTCGCGGAACGTGTGAAATTTCGGCATTTTCGCGTTCCGTGCGGAACGCGAAAATGTCGAAACTCCCGCGACCCGCGGCGGAACGGAAATATGCAGGGCAGGATTCATTCTGGCATGATGCTCCTGTCACTAAACCTCAACCGGAAGCACTTACAGATATAAATAAAGCAGGTGCCCGAGTTGAAGCTCAAATTCAGTAACGCATTAATCAGCACAAAAGATTTGTGAGCACGGTGGAGGCTAGGCAGGTGTGCTTTCCCCCCATATCTACCGTCAACAATTTGCTGTAATCCTTGATGGAGCTCTGTGCACCCATGAGTTTCTCGAGCGCAATCCCCGTGTAGTTCCTGACACCAGGAGGGTCTGTCTCCTCATCTGCTTCCTCTGTATTCACTCTCATCCAATCTCTTACTTTTCTTCTCTGGCCCAAGGTGACGACTGATGCAAACTTCAGTAAGAGCCCACTGATTGCCTCCAGCCTAGGTGCTTCTGCTCAATTCTGACCAGTGCATCTGCCTGCCCACCCTGCCTCTCAGAGCCGCCCTCCCAGTCTGACTCATTTGTGTACCTCCATTCACCATTTATCTGAATCCCGCCCACTGCCACAGGCCCTGTCAATCACATAACACACACAAGGCTTCATCTCCACTCCTCATCTCACACCTCGCCTGTCTCGCAGAAGTCACACTTGAACACCATCCACCTACCCCCATCTCCAGCACTGGACAGGTACATTCACAAGTCACCCCCCACAGCCACCCTAACCTGTGTTGACACGTATGTGCAGCCACTTGCGAGCAGCCATGTTTAAATATAAGCTCAACTCCTGCATTCTCCCCGCCGCGCAATACCAGCTCGTGTGCAGTGCATGTAACTGTAAATATACGTGTGATGCATGCAGCTTAATTAGCACTTCATTAGCAAACCATGACAATCTTTCAATGAATCCCACGTCATATTGATCGTCCACACTAAGCATCCATTATTATCCAGAATGAAATACAAACCCACAAGAGTTAATAAATGCTCTGATCGGTCTCTGGCCCTTTATAAACAAGAGGCATGTGAACTGCATGGAAGCCCCGCCCGTTTGGCCCCGGCCCACACACCAGCGGTGTGCAACGTCTTTCCGCCCTTTCCCCACTATGATGGACAGCTCACTCCAGGGACCCCGCCGCCCGTTGGCGCAGTGGCAACGTTACAGACACACATGGTCGCTGGAGACAACTCTCCTGGCCCTTTACGCAGCTGTAGTGTAGGAAAAGCACTATACATTTACCCAACGAGGTAGCACTTACTGATTAGCCAGCAGAAAGTACTCCAGTTGAGTAGAGGTATTACACAAAACGGTGGCATCTTCTTGGGTAAATATGCAGGGCAGTATTCATTCTGGCACAATGCTCCTGTCACAAAAATTAAACCTCAACTGGAAGCACTTACAGATATAATAAAGCAGGTGCCCGAGTTAAAGCTCAAATTCAGTAACGCATTAAAATCAGCCCAAAATCTCCACGAGCACGCGAAATTTCCCGTGTTCGTGGAGTTTTTTTGTCGTTTCGCGATATTTTGCAAAAGGAAATTTCACAAATTCCGCCCACCCCTAGTTTACAGTAAAACACACAGGAAGTGTACCAAAAGTGTAGGCTCAACCCTGTGAACCTTCCCCCATTTGTTCGGAGTTGCCTGAAGTTTCTCCTAGATACAGGCTGCACTTGGCATAGATGTGGTGCCCCTAGTACCCTCTACAGAACACTGCTGGCCTTATAGAAGACCGAAGTAGGATTATGCCAGCTGTTGTGATCTGTGAGGTGATCCCTAATGTCTGGACCAGCTCCTACTTCCTGAACAATTTCTAAGTCTGAACGTAGGAGGTTGCACCTAGAGTGACGCTGGGTGGAAGCCGATAGGCGTCGATATCGATCTCAGCATGGACACCAGTTTGCCTGCTTGGAGCTGTACTGCCTTCATTGTTGACCACGCCCTGGTCTCCCTTTTCACCGACCCTCCATCATCGAACCCTGATTCGGATCCAGTGTGCAACTTGCCCTGCTGTCAATTCGTTGACGACCACCTTTTCTCCAGAAAAATTAGATTTCTGAAAGTACCTTTTTGACTTGGACCTACCTGGTCTTCTATCCAACCAACGCTCCGTTGTGGTCAGCCTCAAACCTTGCCCGCGTTTCAGTCAAGTACAACCAGTGGCCCACAGTTTGCTGTTTGTAATTTTAATTCAAACTTACAAATTATTTTCTAAAGTTCCCCTTTTTGGATTTTTGTCATTTTGGCGTCATTTTGTAAATTAAAATGTTTCTCATTTTTATAAACAGAAGTGGGGTTTTTCTGTTGCATTTTTGACTTTTTAACTATTTTGGTACTTCTAAATGCTTCACACGTGTTATTGGTTTAAGCCTGAGCAAGCTCACACTGTGACAGAGAGTTGGTTTTACTGCCTAGTTAGGTTGGTGTGTTATGGCCTGCTCTACCTTGACCCCACAAGATAAGGTGCAGTCCAACACTGGACCCGTCCTCATGCGGGAAAACAGGCCACCAGTTAAACGATGAAATGTAGAGTATGCATTTGGTAAGTCGTCTAATGTGGCCCTAGTCTTTCTGAGAGTATCAATAAATGTGCAGCAACTAACACACTTTGAATAGTGGCTCCCACCAAGGAGATTGTAGTGTGTGTGAGAGGAACTGCCTCATTCGTATACCAAGAAATATCCCTCGGTCATCTCTGCATCTTATAATTGTCTCACAGGTGAGAACTAAACATCGAACACTTCACAAGATCATTCGGCCCATTTCTGGGTACATATCGTCCTCACCCTTGTCCAAAATTAAAGCACATGCCTTAGAGAAGAGGCTGCCTCATTTGCAATGGGTACCCTACCCTCATCTGATTGGGGTTCCCCGCACGCATTTACATGAGGTACCCCACAAGCATTCATTTAAGAAAATATTCCCTTTATAATGCATTCTCTGTATCTATGTGTTTGTGCATATGTGAGGGGTATTACGTCAGACAAATGTTGCTTAAAGACACAATATCAGGTTATCTCAGAGTCCTATGACATCACACTGTACTCTTCCACAGGGTCATCCATGAAATCACACAATTCCTCTATTGTGTTACTTTGTGACGTTTTACAGTTAACAGAAGCCTTTTCACAATTGGGCATCTGAAAAAAAAAAAAAATCTGTCCCAGTGGTTAACCATTAGTTAATATCAAATGACCTCAGCATGGGTAAAAATAATAAAACTGTGGAAAATTTGTAAACTCGCTTCAGCTTCTGGTTGTAAACTACCAGGTTCCTAAATAGAGGGCTGCCATGACTGTGCTATTTGAGGTATGGATTGGAAGGGAGCGCTACTTAATTGCTATCAGATGTTTAATAGAACATGAGATTCCGTAAATATGCTTAGAAAAATATCTGTAATTTTTAAGTATGCTTTTATTAGTATTTTCACTCTAGGATGTGAGTTGTGGCCTAAAGAATTTATTTTATATTAACATGTCATGCGTGCAATTTTCCGTAAGAGGAAAAATAATCGCCCCTAACATATTGTTACACAATGTTACACAATGTAGTGCGCGCACAGTAACGTCTAGAGGGGCATTGTGAGAAAGTGAAAAAAGATCACAAAGTACATTAGGGCCACTAAAGAGAGAAACATGTAGGAAATGCTTGGAATAGGCTGTTCTGTTTGAATGCCTTAAATGGAATACGTTTGCCAAAAAATGTCACACAATAGGACACTGAGAAGCAGTGGCCTAGCAAGAGTCCCATAGGCCCACATATAAACAAGGAACATGTCCCCCTCCAGCCACAGTGTAGTAGCAAAAGAAAGCCTTGAGTTTCAGAGGGCCTCGCACACCCCTGAGTCCTGGTGCCTCTGCAGCAATGTTCTTAGCTACGCCCATACAGTACACGTTAGCCATCCAGCCATGAGACAGACATATGTTGCTATAGGGGCAGAAGTCAAGCATTCCCTGGGAAAGGAAGCAGCGTGACGAGAAGATAATGGCATGCAGATGGAGACTGGGAGAATTATCTAGACATGAGATGATCAGATCCGGGACTATGCATTGTTCATGCTCCAGATGTCACAACCATCTAAATTTGCAAGAAGGAGGGGAATATTTTCAAGGCAATGTTTAAGATGATAGTGCTTATCAGAACACATCACACTCCGAGGCGGTTAAGCGAAAAGTCTGCTGCAATTTTTACCCAAACGATTTTGTTCAAGAGGTTACAGGAAGCGGCCTAGCTTGAGTTTTTGGTTGTAGACATCAATTATTCGAGGCAATAAAACAACACTGCTTGTTGTTTTAGTACAAGTTTACATTTGCAAGCCTCAGAACACAGCATTTCCCAGTCCCCTCAGTACCCTTCCATGTTTAATAATCTCTTGGGGATTCCGGCCAATATACAAAGGAACATTAGAGAAAGAAAAACACAATTATGAGGGAGAGAGAGGAGGTCACGTTCTTTGTAGGTCTCATCGCAAGCTGTCTGTTTGGCAAAAGAAGACATTGTCAGTTTACAATAGACTTAGAGCGCGGTTATTGCTTACAATTGGTTGACTTTATTGCTACGCTCATTTGCTTGCTTTTTAGGTCTCGCCTGCAGGCAGCCGGCATATGCTGTCGCTTGGTGGCAATATAATGTGTCTGAAAAATAAATCTTTAAAATGTGTTTTTAGCCAGCCCTATTGCTTACCTTTTGTTGGAATTATTATCCCTCTTCTTGCATGTGAGGTGCCACTTCTTGCAACACTTCTTTTTGTTTTTCTGGAGCATTGACCAAGTACAGATTGATTTATTTTAATTAGTGTCCATCCACTCCTAACGCTGTGATTAAGGTACTATTTCTGCTTTTTTGGGCATTTTTTTATTTAGTGTGAACTCGACTTCTCCTAAAGGTATTGCAGCGCTTTACACTTTAGCACCAGTTACATTACACAAGTTTACATTCATTTTTTTTTAGGCATGGGAGATTAAGTGATTTGCCCAGAATCATAGGAGGGTGAGCTGATGTCGAGACTCAAACCTGGTTCCCCATTTCTGAAGTCGTGAGCTTTGGCCATAATGCCACATCCTTCTCCCCCTCCCACCCACTCCTTCTCCTTTTGACTTCTTAGGGCTGCTTGCATCAGATTGGAAACAATCAGTGTCAAAGCAAATAGGTTTTGCCTATGCTATGAATCGGCGTCCATGCCTGCTGTGCAGCATGGTTAAAAGTAAAATAAAAATACTATGATGAGCTGTCAGTGCTGGCTGTTTTATATCACTTTTTGTTTTTATTTTCAACCATGCTGCACAGCAGCCACGCTGCTGTCCAACATGGCAAAGAAAACATTGACAAACTAAATGGCTCTACTATTTGGCTTTTCAATGTTCTTAGCCGTATTGTAAAGCAGACTACCTGGCTGACAGTATACCAAAAAAAGCTCATAGATCTTTTTCTCTTCTTTCAGCCATGCTGCAGAGCAGCTATTCAGCTGTACAAACAATTTTAAAAGCATTGAAAAGCCAAATAGTAGAGCCATTTAGTTTGTCATTGTTATCTTTTAATGTTGGGCAGCTGCGTTGCTGCTGTGCAGCATGGTTGAAAGTACAAAGAAAAGTCAAAGCGGCCAGAACTGACAGCTCGTCATAGCACTTTTTTGTTTCTTTTACTTTTAGCCATGCTGTACCGCAGGCATGGACGCCGATTCACAAGAATGCCAGCGGTAGTGGATGTGACATCACATGCTTCTTGACTCTGTGACATCACAGCAAAGGAGACAATTTGATCCTAATGAAATCTCAGTAAGTGACATCTCATGATCGTTGACTCTGCTGTTGTCATAGCACAACGAGTGACATCATGCTTCATTGAATCACAGGATATTTCACAAGGTGACATCGTAGTTGAAATACTAGCTAAATTAATTAAAACAGTTTGACATTTCATTGCAACGCCTGCAAACACCCTTAAATAAACTCCATTAATTATAATTAATATCTAATCATTACCAAACAATGTCAGCATTAAAAGATACAGTTGCAATGGAACTCAAAATGAATATGCAAAGATGTTGAGTAATTCTACTCTAATTTGTAAAATATGCATGCCAGGTAGGCATTGGCAACATGTGGTGCTTCAACCTGTGGGGAATCACAACAGTAGTAGCATCAGAGACTTCTTGCTGTTACTGGTATCGTGATCATATACTATAAAGTATTGGCAGTGACGCTTTGCAGTACACATGCAGTGGTCTAGTTGTATGTAGTGTACAGGCTCTATACTCAGGTGAACCAGAGGTAGGAACAGAATGGGTCATGTCTTTTTGTATCTCAATAATTGTATTGGGAAAATATAAATCCTGGAATTCAAAGTGCTCTTCACTTAAAACCCAGCGTAAATGTCATACACATAAAATGAAGCTTATTGGCAGTTGTGTCAAAGGTTGACCAAAATCCAGCTAACGTTGCCTGCCAGATTTCCTGTGTTTCTGCTGGAAGTTGTTCTACTCAGTTGCTCATAGTACACTTACAACTGACACTAACTAAACTACTAAAGGAAAGGGTACCAGGTTCTGAAGTCTAGTGCAAAACAAACCAATGAATATAGAGTACTGACTACAATCCACATCTTCCTCCCACACACAGATACATGGTTACTGCCATGCATTTTAGTATTGAGTAAAAGTATTTTATTGTGACATTTACTAGAGGACATTTTCAACCCAGAAATTATCAGTGAGATAACTGTCCAAAATAATGCAATGTATATTTTTGAAACAATTTCAGACACTACACTATGGAATGCATTTTCTAGCAAAATATATCAAATTGAGTCAAAGTCGTTTCCCAAAAGCTGGCACTACCTGCCACGAACAATGATTTTGGTTTCTAGTGCAGCAGCTACAAGTCATGACAAGCTGAACAAGCTGTCAAGTGGCCTCATCATGTGAAACTGTTAGCCAGTACTGACGTTTTAGCCAATTAGCCCATTTATTGTTATTGTATTCTGGGTGATGTAGTTTAGTTTATCAGCATTGCTAATATTGTGGATTGGCCAAAATGCCATGGCTAGCTGAAGGTATCAATAATGATAGTTGTCTATACTTTACAAAATGAGGTTGCTAATCTTTACTCAGTATAAGGGTAAGCATGAGGGTAGAGTGCTCTTGAAGGTGTGTCTGTTAAGGAAGGAACTTCTTTTAAAATTCAGTAATGTATATGAAGGTGTACTGGTGACTTTTGTAATTACTTGTAAGCAGACAAACACGTGTTTTCAAAACATGTACTTGTGGGAAGTATTGTCGTACTGGACTCATAGTGAGCTGGCAGGCATTGAAGGTAGATCCTGATAAGTGCCTCACACTAAACCCAGCTGTGGTGAACCTGCACAGCACTTGTGGCAACAGAACCCCCTTCCTCTCAATGCTTCAGTTCCTCTCCCCTCTGGATTGGTCATTGACCCACCTGAAAGGCTAGGGCCATGAGCCAGATCCCACTTTGCCCATGTCTTAAAACATCTCTGGATGTAGGTAGACCCTCAGTGGTACGGTGAAACAATTGGGGCTTCTTCACAAACTTAATTTTGACAGCATAGGCCAAATAAATGAACAAGCTTTCTTAAATCCAATAGGGCTAGGTTTAATGTGCTAAAGCATGATGTATTAGCATATTATGACTGGATAGCACATTAGATTCAGACATTTGACTGGCAACCGCAGGAGTGGAGAGAGGGCTATCTTAATAAAGTAGTATCTCATGCAGTTCAGTGCAAGCACTAGAGTGGAAGTAAAAGGAATAGCCAAGAGCATTAGGTGGGACATTTTTATCCATTTCATTGAGCCAAGTCTTGATTGACAAAGACTCAAGCCAACAACTGAAAGAAGCTGGTCAAAGAAAGCCGAAGGTTGAAAAGTATGGACTTAAAGGCTACTTTGACTATTTTGTTAATAATAGATCTGTTTTACTTCTGTGCTGTCAAAACCCAGATCTAAACAGGGTGACCCAAAATCTGACATAGGCACTGCACATTTCAGGTGGTGCAACCACCTTCCTGCTGTGTACATACTGTAAAATTCAGTTGTGCGTGCGAAAAGCCTGTGAATAGTGTATTGTCCTACTGTATGTACTCACTTAGGATGACATATGGATTGGGAAGCTGCCAGAGCGATTGGCAGTGGCTGAGAATAATTCAAGGATTCCATCCATCACCTTGTGTTTGATGACTTAAGTAGGACTGGTATGCCCAGACCTGGGTCCCATGCTCACTGTACCACTGGAAAGGAAGCTATACCTGGCTGCTAAGCTCTAATAACAGCAAACCAGTCCTTTTTGCTTGTGGTCCTGTTCAAAGAGGACCTGGCCTGGCAGTTTGGACTGTAATGTTTCTGTTGGACAAGACTGGTTTGCATATGGCTGGATCCAAACTCAGGTGGCATGGTGGGCAACAAATGGCGTGTTAGGATGTGCCCTATAGGTTGCCAGTGGCTGAGATGAATTCAAGCATTCCATCCATCACCTTGTTTTTTATGACCCTGTGATTAATGCTGGCACAACTGGATCCTTGCCTTGAGATTTTTTAGTTTCTCGGGGTGTACTGAATGGTGCATGCACCTGTTAGTCAGACGAGTAATATTCATCATAAGGTGAGATGCTGCAGTGAGGTGGTTGCGTGCCTGTTAAACTTTTTGTTTTAAGCTAGGGTCTGGTCTGCTGGTGTTTTCGCTCCCTAAACATTATTCAGGGTGGTCATGCAGCACAGAACCAGCCATTGCTATCTATCATCCTAATTCGCAAAACTGAATAAGAATGTCTTGTGATTTTTACCGTCTCGCCTAATACGTTCCAGATCTCATAATGGACATACCTGCTATAGGGTCTCTGAAACTGATGAAAGAATCTCCATTTTCATTTTAAACAGTTGCTTGGGCTTCAAGCCTTGTTATGGAAGGTTAAGATGGCAAGCGAATTAAGGCCATCCTATTGTCGTCTGTTAAAAATGTGGGAGGTGGTACAATGTACTCCACAGTCAATTTGTTTGGAAGCCAATGGAATGGAGCATTGTGTGAACAGTACATGCATTTACCTAAAGGAAGTGATATGGTTAGAAATAAGAATGAGCCAAACTAGGTGGTTGTTTTTGATCATGTGTTGGTTTGATTTTTTAAATCAAGCTGGCCTCTAGCTACACTAAAAATGTAATTTGTTTTGATCTTTGAGCTGCTACCAGTATCTAAAATAGGCAATATGCTTATTTTCATATGAGATGGGAGGCCTCTACTGGCCCTGAATATAAACTGGATAATCTATCAGCATGTTTTTATGCTTTTAATGGAAGTTCTAGAGAATATTTTTTGAGAGAAAACTATCAAAGCTGATTTTGTAATATCAAGCATAAAACATGCACCCAAGAAGAATTGTATTTATTGCAGTGGGAATTCATATTTTGCTTCATATGGTATATGGCAATGTTTGATATTAATACAAAAATAGGGCAACAGGGACATGGTCTAATATTCCTTCTTAACAAATATTGGCTGTGATTCTGAGTAAGTTGGAAAAAGGTGAAGCCTTTACCACACCTAGTAAATACCATTAGCCCTTGGCAGTGGCGCTTGCACAGGTAGGAGCGGTGGTGGTAGGGGGTGGAATTCGACAGACGATGGGCTAAGTAACATTATATAAATAAACAAAACAACTTACTTTTCGCTCACCGCATCGCTGACACGTCGATGCTGCGATCACAAAGTAAGTGGTTTTCTTTATTTATTTAATATTACTTAGCAGGGCATCTATCGAATTCCACCACCCGCCCACTCCACACCTCACCGCCTCACCACTATTACCTGTACGAGCCGCTACTGACCCTGATTGAGGTATTTACAGAGGTGTGGATACCTCCTATTTCACTTTTTTCATGTGGAAATGTGGAATAACCTGTAGAAATTATATTTCAGCACACCAAATGCTACATGTTTTGCCTTTTTTTCTGGGGCGTCTTGTCAATATTTGCCCTAATTACTAATTGTGCCGCAGAGGGTGAGGGATTTACTACACCTGTTAAACACCCTTACACTGGGATAAGCTAAATACTGGGAGTGGTAAATGTCTCCTATTCCAAGTTTTCAAATTGGATTGAGGCATGACATGCAGAGTTCTTATTTAACACACCTAATTTCACTTGTTCTGCCTTTTTTAAAGGCCTCTTCCCACAATACATTTCGACAGGGTTTATCTCCCAAAATCTGTCAAGAGAAACCAACGGGCTGAAACACTTACCGTACATCTCAGCATTCCAATGTCTGCACAGGGATCTAATCTTCCCACAGGGATCTAAAAGTTACTCCAACTCATCATCAGGGCCATTAAGCTGTATCTGTGGAGCTGCAAGCGAAACTTAGTAACATATTCTCTCATCTTGCCTTGCCAGACCAGCTGTAAGTCAAATCTTGAAGAACATTTATATGTTGGGTTGGCACACTGCCATCATGCAAGTTTGTATTTCCTCATGCACTCTAAAAAGAGCAAGTGATTATATATTGAGTCTGGCTATCGCTAAATCTTTAGATATTGATCATACATTGAAATTAATGTTTGGTATTTCTCTTTATATGTTTGTCCACAACGGAGACAGAAACCAAACAATGCCCATGACCACTAAAATGAGCAAGGTGATATAGCTTGAAATGCGGTGCCCCACCTCCCCTCATCTAGCAGTCACATTGCTTTGTCTGCAGCAATCTATCACCTCTGCTGGTCATAAATCTGATTGGATAATGTTAAACTTTTGGAAAAGGTCCAAAGAAGAATCAAGCGAAGGGCCATTACAAAATTATAATAATCTGTATGGTTTAATCATTTTCGCTGTGTCCACTCTTCCTATCGAAGACAGTGGGAGCTTAGTACAAAAGGAGACCGCCTCTTAAAGCCTCTGATACTCCTATTCATGTTGCCTCCTTAAAGTCTATCATCTGTTTGGCAGTCCTGAATACCCAAATATTTGAATGTGTCGGGCCCCCATTTCAGTGTGGCATGAACAACAGTAATTCATGTTTCCAGTCCACAGTTCCCAGTTAATCCAGATGTCTGAAATATTGTCAATATCGTGATCAAAGGGGAAATACTGACACCTCGGTCCATGAGGAATATAAGGGCATTGTCTGTGTACCAGGCCGCTACATGCGATCGTACATCAATGTCATATTCTCTGCCCTCAGCTGGTACGCAAGGGGCTCTGAAGTCAGCACAAATAAAATAGGTGACAATGGGTACCCCTTTCTTGTCCCTCTAAAAATTCACCACTTATCATAAAGTTACGTGTATGGACCCTGGCCAGTGTCAAAGAATGTAGCAGCTTCATCCAGCTCAGATTAAGGCCCAATGTATGCCCTCCCTGGACATCACTATAAATAGGTATGGGCATAGGAAAGAACCCACGCTTTTTCTATATCCAAAGATGCCACTACGGGAGTATCATGTTCAATGCATACAAAGTCCATAATATGAAATAAACAGCATATATTAATGTGGGTGTTCCTACCAGACGCAAAACCTCATTGGCCAGGGTGTAATGAAGCCTGGATGGTATGGGAGTAACTGGTTCACTACAATTTTGCCCGGGATCTTACACTATGGATTTAAGAGTGACAGGGACCAGTGGCATCTGACATCCAGAGGGCCTTGTTTGGACAGGACAGTTATTATAATATTGTGTGTCGTACAACCTCCTTATACATAGTAAGCAGATTATCAGCCAACATCGTCTTGTAAATAGTGTAAAATTTGAGGTGAGGGGCTCATCAAATCCTGGCTATCCATGGGCTATGGCTAGTTTTATGTCTCCTATACTAGTGCAGAGTTCAATGCTGCTTGAGTCTGTTGTGGTGTAAAGACTGGCAAAAGAATCGACTCAAGAAAATCAGTTACACCTGTGTGTCTGGAATTTCAGGTGGGGCATATAATCTCTGATAATAGGGGGAAATGCTGCATTAATTTCAAGTTATGAATTAACAAAAGTGCCTAAAGGCATCCTTACAGCACCTAAATATTGACCTGAGGGTCTTTAAGCAAACCAACCAAGGCAACATCCAGTTCACCCTGTCACCCTCAGCATGTCATCTAGCGGTATATTCCCTGTAACCAGGGCATCAGAGGAACTCTAGCGGGATATGGTAATTTTAATGGCCTCAACCAACAACAATTTTAAACATGCCCCATTCTGTAGCAGAAAGGAACAAAGTAGCCAACATTGTGTTGCAAAGTGGGGAAAATAAAATACATAAATTGCTGTGTCGTGATAAGTAGAAAACTAGACTGGTGTGGAGGAGGAGAGATGAAAATATACATGATTGCTCCACATAAATGTACAAATTTGATGCCTAATGCACAGATCATACAGTATCCATATAGCCACACATTGTATACAGTGGAACAAGTGATAAAACAGTGTGAAAATATGTAGAATACAGATTATTAGTACATTATTCTGTTAAGAATACGTGTAATTCTTTGTCAATGTTCAGACCCTTTTCTACTGCATGTTGTTTCAAAATCCAATTTGTTTCTATCTTTCTCAGGGCTAGCACTCTGCCCCCCCGCTTGGGTTGATGGTTGCTTGTGCTATACTATGAAACTTGATATTGGTTATTTCCAAGGTGGGGTGTGCTGAAATTGTGAAAATGGCCACACTCCATTAGAGGCTAATCTCCGCTTTCTACAATGAATATGTATATCAAGACCTATGTTCCTCAAAATGTGTTAATCATTGCTATACAGCCTTGAAAAAGTCACTGTGTGATGAAACACGTGTCGGCTGTCATCAATGTACTGAAAACTGGATGAAAATGACCTGTGGAACAAGATTTGACTGAGAAATACTCGAATTACGTTTTTCTACATTAAAAAAAATATATTTTTTCAAGACAAATACTTAATGTGTGGATTTTATTTGTTTCTTCAATACTTTGTTTGGAGTACTGTGGTATTCCTTTCTGCTATACTGGCACATTGAGCCCTCGGTCTAATGTGTACTCACACCTTTGGTAGTAGGGTGTGGGGCTACCTTTAAAGTACCATCTCATTGAATAATGTATCATACATACTCAGGGATTATTGTATGCCTACTAAATAGTATACTTTGAGCACAAGGTGCAATTTCTTTCCACTACTGCCTGCTCTCTTTTGCTTCATATGTCCCATTCTATATCAGCATGGGAGCATGGGAGGCTGTGTACTAATTTTCACTGAAATAAGCATCTATGGCCTCCTCTGTTGTGGCCCTGAAAAGGGCGTCCAGGAGAGCACTAGGCTATAACTGCCACATGAGTACTCCCATCATCGCTCACC
Source organism: Triturus cristatus (assembly GCF_964204655.1). Taxonomy (NCBI): domain Eukaryota; kingdom Metazoa; phylum Chordata; class Amphibia; order Caudata; family Salamandridae; genus Triturus; species Triturus cristatus. The sequence continues at coordinate 781,352,310 of NC_140580.1, forward strand.
CAAAAGACGCAGTGAGCATTAAAGGGTTATTATCTGATTTGTTTCTACACAAGTATTCAGCTCTATTCACCATATCCATTGAGTCTACATAATATCCAGTCTAGTAAGAATTCTGGACCACTAAGTAATAAGAGTGCTTTGGTTCTCTGGACGCAGTTCCCTCCAAAGTTCCAATGCCTGCAATAGCATAGCCTCCTGTTCTCTAGAATTGAAATGACTTAGCATTGCTTCATGGACTGGCTAATGTTTTGATAAAGAAATATCTACATGCATGCCCAGCTTTCTTAAGGAATATATTGGGGTAGTGTTTTTGAGTAAGTAAAAGAGTTGCTGAAATGAACAGAATGGCATCTTGGCCTACCAGCACATTTGGTTTACTATCACCAGTTTGATGTCTGCCATTCTTCCTGCAAGATGAGAATGTAGAGTGGCATGGAAGACTGGTCAGATATAGTAATTATTCCAAGATCGAGGTGAAACAATTCACAGATGATGGCATTTGACATAATTAGGAATCTTTCTAGGAACATTGAAACATGGTGGTGAAATGAAAGTGAAATATTTAGATAGGGTTTAGGGTTCGCCACTGGCCATTAAGGTAAATTGCCTTTAGTCTAAGACTACTTCATCGTGTGGATAATTGGATACTTTATGAGGATGACTCCTTTATGATCGCATTAGGAATATTGTAGTTTGTGCTAACTAATCAAATATCATGGGGGTGTGGCTTGCTCCAGAGCAATATGGCAGCCTGATCCATGAGCTTCGGAGCCCATTGGCAACCATTGCCCATCCAGCATGACCTAGAGGCACGTTTTTGGGTTCAAAGGAGGTTGGAATATCTTCTGCATCCACCCCAGACCCCATGCAGCACTAATAACTAACCAAAACAACGTCTGCACTCTCTTTGGCCCAGTGTACGCCTAACGCACAGCAGCCTCAAAATGGTGGCCACATTCAGTTTCCCTGTGAGATGGTCTCTCTGACGAACCAACCAGCCATCTGACAAAGGGTACGTGTATCTGGCTCCCTGACAGAGGCCACGATAGTAGTGATTCCAAAAGAGAACAAGAATCAGCTGGACGTCAGGAATTACTGGCTCATTTCCTTAATCGATGTAGACTGCAAAATATATGCAAAGATCTTACCGTTAAAATGTTATAAAGGTCATATTAAAAGTCATTGCACCCTCCTGGAATGGCTTTGTGAAAGGCAAAAGGTTGGCAGCTGCCAATATTAGGATATTCTATCACTCCCTTGACAAGGCGACCTGCATTGACTTTCCAGCAGGAACCTTAGGGCTCTACGCGGAAAAAGCATTTCAAAAAGGTTTCTTGGACCTTCCTGCAGTCAGCCTCGCAGCAACACCAATTAGGTGAGGACTTAATTTGCATGAAAATAGCATTTTTTTCAAATTCATTGGCAAAGGTTAGGGTCAATGGTCATCTATCTACTCCCTTACAATTAGCCCAAGGCACACAGCAGGGCTGCCCACTATCTCCACTACTATTTTTATTAGGCATTGAACCACTTCTGTCCTCACTCCATTGCAAGAGTAACATTAAGGACCTACAATTTTAATCTGTCAGACAGCTGGTTGCAACCTATGCAGATGATGTGTTGATAGTCACTGAAGATGCAGATCTTGGCATCCCTCACATATTGCTTGAAGTAGTAAGATTTGTTCAGATTTATTTATTTATTCATTTGTAGAGCGCTTGGTAACACCGAACGGTGTGTCCCCGCGCTGAGACATTGGATATTAAGAGTGTTACTATCTTCTGCTTATTCTACTAGGATGCATCGACTCCTTGGTTTAGCCGTTATTCCGTTTTAGTAAACAACCAGGTCTTTAGTTGTTTGCGGAACCTGCTTTCACATGGCTCCGTTCTTAGGACCATCAGTAGGGTGTTCCATGTTTTTATTGCAAGGTATCTGAAGGAACGTGCCCCCATTCTTGCTCTATATATTCTTAGTACCGTCACCAGTGCTTTCCCCGTGGATCTTACACTCCGTCCTGGGATGTATTCGGTTAGCAGTGGATGAAGGTATTTAGGACTGTTCTTTGTAAGAATACGATGACAATGGCACAATGCCTTAAACTTTACTCTCTTTTCCACTGGCATCCAGTGCAGTCCAATCAGGGCTTTCTTCGTGTTAGCTCTTCTCGGCAGACTAAGCACCAGTCGAGCCGCCGCGTTTTGCACCTGCTGTAGTTTGGACAGTGCTTTTTTAGTGGCGTCAAGATATGAAACATTCCCATAATCCAATTGGGAGGTTTTTACCGCATGTAGTATTGTTTTCCTAGCCTTCGATGGTAGAAGATCAAGGATCTTTCTCAGGATTTTCATGGCCCCCATAGCATTTACCCGCTACCTTCCGAATTTGGCTGTCGAATGTCAACTCGGTATCAAACCATATTCCTAGGTTTTTTACTTCTGCTTTTGGGGTGGGTAGTTGGCCTAGTGACTCAGGCCACCACACAGATGACCATGTGGTTGGTGACTTTCCCACAACCATTACTTCTGTTTTACTCCCGTTTAGCTTGAGGCAATGGTTCGACATCCAGTCTGCCACTTCTTCTAAACATTTGGAGAAGCGGATTGCTGCCTGATCATCATTTTGCGACAGCAGTACAATTAGCTGTGTATCATCTGCGTAGGAAACGATCGATACTTTATGTTGCTCCACTCGTTCAGCCAGAGGTCCCACATAGAGATTAAATAGAGTGGGACTCAGAATTGAACCTTGTGGGAGCCCCTGGGACAAGGGAATACTCTCTGATAAGTGTGTCTGTTGTGCCACTTGAAAGCTCCGCCCAGAAATAAACGATTTCATCCATCTCAGAGCATTTCGCCTGATGCCACAAGCTTCAAGTCTTTGAAGGAGTAGCTTGTGTGATACGGTGTCAAATGCCGCACTGAGATACAACAGGATCAGTGCGGCCGTTTGTCCTTCATCTGCATGCTTTCTCAATGCTTCTGTGGCCAGGAGTAGTGCTGACTCCGTCGAGTGGGGCATTCTGAAACCTGATTGAGAGGGGTGTAGTAGGTCATTCATATTGATATGGTCAACTAGTTGCTTATTAGCTACTTTATCAGCAATTTTGGCTACAAATGGTAACAGTGAAATCGGGCGTACATTTTCTAACACTGTGCTCTCGATTGATGGTTTCTTTTTCACTGGTCTGACAATAGCCTGTTTCCATTTAGTAGGGACCACACCTTTCTGAAAGGAGCGAGAAATAAGCTCCAAGATGTATGGCATAATAGAGTCCGCTCCCTCCATTACTATCTCTGGTTGTGCTGGGTCTGAGGGGGAGCCAGACTTTATTCCTTTTGCTGTGGCTTTGAGTACGGCTAGTTCCTGGATTTTGAATTCATCCAGAGTCATGCCTGCAAAGTTAGTTTGGCTTACACAGGTTAGGCTCGTCCCCTGCCTCACCTCCACCGGGAAGGTGTCATCGATTTTTTTCACCTTATCGGCGAAAAATTCTGCCACCTTATTACAGCTCTGTACAGAGGCAGTTGTGTCATTACTATCTTTGTATGTTTTAAGAGCTTTCAGTATGGTGAAGATTTCTTTGGGGGCATTCCTGGCGTTATCTCATCTAGAACCTCTGTAATCCATGATTCCAGTTGGTTATTAGCTAGGTTTATATCTTCGTCTAGTATGAGGTTTTTCTCCATCAGTGCCTGCGTAAAAGAAGCAGAATTGAAATTGTTCCACTTCCTGGTAGTTTCTGGTTACTCTCTGGTTACTCATGAAACAGGACCAGAACCGAGGTATTCCCATTAAATGTACCGAGAACTACTTCAATACTAGGAGACTCGAGCTTGAAATGGCGACCTGAAGCCCTCAAATATCTGGGCATATGGTTTGGTAAAGACCTACATGCCTCTCTAACAATAAATGAAAGGAATATGCTGACTATGATTAAAAGACCCTCTAAATACCTGGTTCCTTAAACATGTTTCCTGTTGGGGGCGCACAGAAACAATCAATATGATGCTATCCCATTGGTTAACTTTTTCACCATTATGGTCCCAATGTCTCTCTCTGCCTCCTTCTTTACAGTAGTGGATAAGTTAATATGTAACTTTTTGTGGAAGGGCAACAGAGCCAGAATCTCTGGTAATATCTTGAAAATGAACAAGAAGAGGGGTGGCATGAACCTACTGGACTTCCCGACATATCAGCTTGTCTTTTTAGCATTTCAAGGTTCCTGGTGGTTCAAGGACCTAGACAACCTCCCTCTCCCCCCATGGATGTGGATTGGAACACGTTTACTTCCCCCAAACCTATAACGTCTGTATTATCCATCCAATGTATCAAAAACTTCCACCTACACCACTCACAACCCATAATGTTAGGCACGGTTGCAGCTCTGTTGCAAGCTTCTGAACAACCGCATATCGAGCTCACAACTAGCTTCCCTGTGGCACAATCATAAGATAAAAATAAGAGGGAAATGTTATTTTGGAATCTGTGGGCTCTCAAAAGTATAAACTCAATTGGTGACCTGGGCACATTCCTAAACCCTATTCTATTCTCTACATTGCGGGCCAACTACGAGCTTCCTGACATAGAATTCTGTAATTTCTTAAAAATAAAGAGCGTCCTATGGAAACTGCCTCTCTCGCACACCCCTGATCTCCCCAGCTTACTGGGCAACTTTAGGAGGCTAGGACAATCTGCCTCACATTTATATAAACTAGTAGAACCACCCAAGATCTCTCCAACTAAAAGTATAATAAAGAGGTGGCAGCCTCTTATCCCACCCTATCAGTCGTCCCAGTTCAAGGACGCTGTGTCGAATAGAATTTGCCAATCTCCCGTTAGGGCATATATCAGCCGCGCACTGGCTCAATCCAGATTCTGGTCAAAACACAAGATATACTGAACCCCTTCCAGGCTTCATAAACTAGGCCTCACCACTTCAGATGTTTGTTGGCATTGTGGGGAGGGGATTTCTTAAGCACATATTTCTCACGTGTAAAAGAACTCACCCCTATTGGACCAGACTACAACACACAGTAGAAGACATCTTCAAAATACCATTTATGATTGACTTACGATAGGACTTAGGACTAATGCCAACCCACTCCCCTTACCACTATCTGAAAAGTACCTGTTATTGCTGGAGCTGATGCTTTCACTAGCAGCAAAGACGATTCTATCACAGTGGAAATCCACATCCGAAACCCCATTCAATAAACGGTGGAATATGCTATTCTCAACCAGACGTGCTGACAACATGATGTACAAAAATATGTGCAGCACATCTAGCGCACTTCGTCGAAATTTGCTGTTGATTTTTACAGAAGTTGCTCTGTCTACGCTCCATTTTATTCAAAACTTCTATAAAATTGGTTGAAATGAAAAAAAAGAAATTAAATATCATCCCATGGTTCTAATCAACCGACATTGGTTGAGAAGTATGTAGGATTTTTAAAGTAGTTTATGCTTGATCATCTTAGACCCTATACTTTCCCAAATGGGCTCTGCCTATCCAAGCAATATGAGTCAATACATATTTTATAACTTCTCTTTATCCATTATACTGTAAAAACTTCCAAAGATTTAACCATTCAGTTAGCTGTTTTTAGCATTCCCCTCCTGTCTTGGTGCTCTACATAGGTGGTGTAAGCAAGGGTGTGGGAATGCTGCAGCACCCCCAAAATAACCATGCTGGAATTCAGAAGGCGAATTAGCAATAAAAATGACTTTAAATTGTGGTTTTATCTTGTCACATTTGCTGTGCATTCAAACAAAGAGATCTGACAAATTAATGCTTATTCATTTAACATGGAAACTGTGTTTCTCGGATTGCAAAATGGGAGGGTTTTGTAAAGTGAAGCAAGTGGCAATCATTCTTGAGTTTAAAAGGAGAAGTTGTATGATATCAATTTTTATAATTCACAACAAAATGAAAATGAAGTGCGCAAATATTTAAAGCAATTCGGGAAACACAAACGAAGCACATTTTGTTTCAATTTTGAAGTGTGATGAAAATAAAGATTTGTATTGCCTCAAATCAAGTCAAGACACTTTGTTATGCACAAAAGATGAATATTTGCCTAAAAGCTCGATTTCCACAAATTATTTTCTGTGCACAATGTGGTTTTATGTATTAGTAAAACTGCAGGCCTGTTCACATTTCGTGGCCATTTCAATGTAAATTGTGCTGCCTGTAAATGACAGTCTGCTACTACACCATGCTTTTTTAATACATTTGTGACAGAGTACTCCAAAATACCTTATATTTATTAATAGTAACCACGCTCCTATTGTCTGCTACTCACGCAAAACAGTGTTTTGAAAACAAACATCGGAAATGTGAGCACTCGTTCAACTCGAATTGGCACTCAGTGAGCGTTTTGTCCCTCAATGGGTAATGTAATGATTGGTGCACGTGGGTGAGAGCAATCATATTAAGAATATCATATTTTCTATTTACACCCGTACTAGTTTGACTGCATCTGCCTGTGCGTGAGTCACTTACGAATGCTTTTTATTGAACTTGCAATTTTAACGGGGTCAACCATAAACCTGCTCGAGGCAGGGGGAGCTTGCGGTGGACTGTACCATTAAGAGATTTTCGTCTCTGAACATAAACGATTTCGCAGGAGGTAGGAAGGTGGAGTTTTGCAGGACGTTTAAACAATGTTTGACACTAGAGATCCCAGCTCTGCCGATGTGACTGAAGAGTTCATCGTTCTTAAATGTATCGGCCCCCCTAGGACGAAGAAGGCCCCACGGAATTCTCTTTTTCTTCTTTGAGTGCGTTTTAAATTTGGAGGTTTAGAAGAGGCGTATTTCTTCTCCAACTCCTCGCAGGTATCCCATTTTGTCGTGAGTCAGGTGCAAGATATATTTTTCTTTTTAAATTCTTACTGTCGGGGAAAGTATTATTTTTTATTAAGTCAGCAATACTGAATTTTTCAGATGCAGGAATCAGTATAGGATGGCGCTCACGCTGCTCCTGGGGTTGAATTTGAGTGATGTTTAGAGATCAATTGAAGACATTAAAGAAAATTATTTTCTTCAAAGTGGAAAGTTAGGGGGTTGTTCTGAAGGGGATGGAAAAATGGTCCGAGGACAATCTAGTCTAACTCTATTTTATACAACAATTATATTTATGTTAAAATTAAAGATGTTAAGTGTTGTCCTTCCTGTGAGTAGAAAGGATCAGTTAAGGTGCGTGGCACTAGCTCATGCTTTCCATGATCGCCTGGTTTATTATTAGCATTCCAAATCCCCATTTTTATGGGGTCAAGCTGTGTAGGATTGTAGGTGCATTGTATTGTACCATTTGCTCCGTGCATAATACTGCTATATGGGGTGCTGAGCAGGAGCGGCCTGTGCAGGTAAGCGCTGTGGGGCCGTGTGAGGGGGGGGGGGGATTTCGACAGACAACCATGAGGGAAAATTAAAATAAATAATTAATTTTCCCTCGTCGTCGTCTGTCGATATCTGCCCACACCTGGCCCCACCTCTCTTACCTGCACGGACTGCTCCTGGCGCTGAAGTGACTACCCATGTGGATAGCATGCTACACCATATAGGATATGTGGATGGAAGAGTGTTGTTTTTCATAGGAAGTCCTTTTATCTTTTGCATGATGACTACCGAGGTCCGGTTATTGTGTTATGGTATGCAGCACCCGGCAGTGTGATGGGTGAGGGATGTGAGGGATAAACGTGGAAATTATAAATATATCATAAAGGCAGCAGGGTGATAAGCGTGTATTTAGCAAAAAAGAGGGTGCAATCACTAATCTATACGGCAACATGAACATTAAATGGTGTTGAACATAGCCATGTACTTTTTTGGAAGTGAAGGATACAAGTTACTGCTGAACAAATACACCTTATGAACGGCAAATGAAGTGGAAGGGCAACCGATGCCAGCAACCTGAACAGAATCTACACCAACTTCAATAAATGATGGAGTTGATCAGAGAAAACTGTATTATGTAATAATCAGTGTCCACTTTTCTGTATTCATGGCACATTGAAATGGATGTAAGGTGTGCATTTTTGTGCTTAATAAATGTGTTGGGGGTCTGGCTAGCCACAAAGCAAGATGGTCGCAGAATAGTGCAGCTCCGCTGAGCCACCCCCGTGAATCCCCTGTAACATCCGACACTGATCCGAAATAGGCATCCAAAGGGTAAAGAATAGTCAGCAGTATCACGGATCGGAGTCCAGAGGCAGCGATGCTTCGTAAAACCATCCCCGACCTGAAAGATTGGCTCACCCGCACTGAAGACAGTAGGCCGTAGAGCGGCGGTCTTGCGTGGTCAGCATCAGAGCTCTGTGCTGGAGGGCGGTGTCCACCAAGGTGAGCGATCAGAAGAACTGCGTATGTGTCTGACGTTCAGATTGGGCCAGTCCCCAGGCGAGTGGGACTCGAGCAGAATGACGTGACTGAGCTGGTGCTACCAGAACTGAAATCAAACAGCAAGGGCAGCAGAGACATCGGAGGTGAACCGGTGAGGTGGCGATTCCTAGCGGCAGTGAGACTGAGCCCCACAGATCGGATGAGAGGTGCGGAGTGGGAAAGAAACATCCCACTAGGGCTCAAGGACACGGCTTGCCCTGGGACACTACGCCGAGCCTAAAAACTGCAAATCTCTGGTGGAGTCCGACACCAGTTACGGAGATGGGAAAGGGGTACAGTTGGGGCCCCGCAAAGCAAAGCGGCAATTGCTACGCGTCAAGACATCAGGAGTGAAACAGGGATATTACGTTGTGCCAACGAGAGGGTCCCTGAGGGCAGACTGAACACGGGGGCCCGCTACGCGAGAGTACTCTTGACCACAAGCGAGGAGAGCCATGATGGGTGGCAGGGGCCCACGAGACACTCAACAAACCAAGTTAGATAAATAAACCCTCCCTAGGGACACATTGGTGAGGCACTCGGTGGGAACAGAATCAGAACCAGAGCTGCAGCCCTTATCGATAGTCTCGGAGCCCTCGCTCCAAGATCTTATGGTAGCCATCCAAGGAGTACGTTAGACCTGGCTAGGCGAATCAATACTGTTTCCTCTGAGGTTTCATTACTGAGGGCCGACTTACGAAACTTGGTGAACCGAGCAAAAGAAATGGAGGAAGTCACGACCACCTTTGCAGCTGATGCCAAAACAGTGCAAAGTAAAGTACAAGAACTCACCAACATAATGAGAGTGCTAGAGACTAAGTTGGAAGATCAGGAAGGCCGCTCACGCCACAATAATGCGCTCATTATTGGAGTTTCGGAGAGGGTGGAGGGCCCTGCGGTTGACCTGTATGTGGAGGACCTCATATTAAACTCACTCAAACCCAAGGGTCTGTCAAAACACTTCTCAGTGGAAAGAGCCCACAGAGTCCCGGGCAACCAGCCAGGTCCGGGGGCCCCATCAAGAACAATTATTGCCCGCCTTTTTAATTTCCGGGATAGAGAAGGGATTCACCAGGCCACCTGTAGCCGCCCCCAGCTCAAAATAGAAAACACAATTATCGCATTTTTCTCGGATTTCACGATGAAGGTCTAACAAGCACGACGGACCTTCTTAGAAGTCAAAATACTCCATGTTCATCCATCGACGCTACTAGTAATGGCCGAGAGAAAAGTTTGGAAATTCGCTGTCCCAGAGGAGGCCTGGGACTGGTTGGACGGATGGCGAATGGTGGGGAAACAATGACGAACACTTAGAGACACAAACTCAGGACCAAGTGCCACAGCTGGTACGGAGAGAAACACAGACAGCAGCTTAAATCAGCCATGGACTCTCCAACTAATTGTGAAAACGGAGGGGAGGCGAGTGAATAACGCAAGGCCGATGAACGACATCACTGCTCGGAGCTGATCATGAGATTAAAACCCAATCCTAACCACCGAAGAGGGTAAGCTGCCCGAACGCAGAACTCCCAGAGAAGAATGCGGACTACAATTTTCCTATATGTCTTACATTTATTAATGTCCCATAATGGATAATATATGCAAACTGGTTAACTAAATGGTAGCAGTATTAAGGGGGAGAACCGGGGAGGTAGGCTGGCGAGCCTAGGCTTGGCTTATACCCACCCCAAGGTTTGATGTGTCAGTTTTAGGGCGACAGGCGCGCTGCAGTTTGGGGATGTGGGAGGTTTTGATTCTGCCTTCCAGGGTAGCAGGGAGGGGGGAGTTTCATGGGGTTTGGTTTCCAAGTTTATATGTTTGCTGGCATCTGTTCTTTGATCAACAGATGGCCTGACGCGTTACACAAAGCAATCAGGGATGGGGAACCTGGAGGGAATGGGACTACACCTCAACGCACATCTAGTCAGAACCAAACTGAGACAATACCGAATGAATCAGACATCCACACGGACAAATGACGCACACCTAAAGACTCAGCTTGCTCAACCCATGAATGGTGAGAATTGTGACCTGGAATGTGAATAACCTAGGCAACAAAATAAAATGCACAATGGTAATGCAATACATCCGACGGCAGGCACCGGACATAGTGCTGCTACAGGAGACACATTTGATCGGGTCACCTGTTGGGCGCTAGATAGATTTGGCTACAAGCTCTAAGCCCATGCTGGATTTACTAAAGGGTCTTGAGGAGTGGGGATACTCATCAAAACCAACACAGCTTTTGTCCTCAAAAAGATATGGCGAGACCACCTGGGTAGATATGTGGCCTTCAGTGGGGTGTGGGAGGGTCGGAACCTCAACATATGCTCAGTTTATATACCACCACCCAGTATGTATGCTACCACAATACCTGACTTAAGCGCATTACTCCTAGAATTCGCACAGGGACGCTGGTTTTGGGTGGAGATTGGAATGCAGTAATGGACCCGGACAAAGATAGGATCTCGAAAGCTGGGAGGGACATAGGGTCAGATGCCCTGATAATTTTTGTTCATGCCTTGGGGTTGGTAGACTTATGGAGGGAGCATAACCCCTCATTGGAGCAATTCACAGTCTTCTCTGCACTACATGGGGGCTTTTCCAGACTGGACTTTTTATTAACACATTCCACTGGGGTAGGCCTCTTTAGAGGGGCAAAGTACAAAGCGAGGGGCATATCTGACCACTCACTGGCTGAGGTTGAACTATTGGGACCTAGTAGAACACAAGCCACACAAATTGACTCGTGGCTCCTCAAAGATGGAGAGGCCTTAGAGGAGATTAGGGTACGAACTGTGCTGTACTTTAAGGAGAACTTGGGATCAGTAGACTCGAGTTGTACTCTGTGGGAGGCCTACAAGGTAGTGATAAGAGGGCATGCACAGGTGATTGCTGGGTTAAAAAAAAAAGAGCAGAAAATGCAAAGCGAAACTCTGGAAGGCGAGATAACCCAGCTAGAGGGAGCATTAGGAGGGCCTGAAGTATCGAACCCTCACACAAAACATTTATTACACCTTAAGCAACAAGAGTTACGAGATATAGCTGAGGAGAAAGAGAGGGAATACTCTAGAGCGTCACAGAGGCAGATATATCACATTGTAGACAAAGCATCTAAATTGATGGCATGGTTGGAAAAGGGAGACCGGAAGAGAAACTGGGTACTACAGATCAAAACTCCAAAGGGAGACTACAGTTGGAGAGGTGAAGAAATGGCCACGGAATTTGCAAACTATTATGAGTGTATATATAGAACCCCCACAACTAGAACACAACTTGATTGTGCAGAGCTCCTGCAGGAGATGAACCTCCCCACTATAACACCTGAAGGCGAGAAGATCTGGATAGAGACATAACTACGGAGGAGATCTGTGGAGCGATTAGCTCCCTACAATCGGGTAAGGCGACAGGTCCTAATGGCATACCTATCGAACTACATAAATGTAACGCAACGCTAATGGCCTCGCAAATGTTAAACATGTGTGAGGAATTGCTGGAACGGGGTCGCATGCCAGAGGATCAGCATCAGGCATTAATTGTAGTTATTTCTAAACAGGGTAAACCCATGGAGGAGTGCGCCTCCTATAGGCCGATTTTGCTAAAATCCTAGCCAAGGTCCTGGCGCTTCGGCTTACCAGGGTAATAACTGACATTATCCACCCGGACCAGTCCGGATTTATGCCTCATCAGAGTACCAGGCTAAACCTGCAACACCTCTATTGAGTTTTACATTCTACGAGAGACGCATCTGAAGAATGTGTGGTACTGATGTCCCTTGATGCACGTATGGCCTTTGAAAGCATAGAATGGCAGTATTTATTTGATATCTTGAGTAGGCCTGGGCAAAATTTCCGTTCCGTTCGCGGAATTTGCGATAATTTGGCATTTCCGCGTTCCGCGGAGAGCGCGGAAATGTCAAAATTTCCGCATTCCGCAGCTTTGCGATAATTTGGTTCTTGCTCGCGCTGTAAAATAATACATTCTCGCGCGCGCGCGCGATCGCCTTACCTGAATCCCCGCGTTCGCCGACAAGTTTTCCCGATCCAGTCGTGTTCTCCATGAGATGTTGTATTGTTTTAGCCATTTGCGCTGTCTCGCGACAGTTCGCGTCCGCAGTGACGTCATGCGTCGCGCGATCACGTCTTTTTTCTCGCGATCATGCACCGCGAGACAACTGAAAACAAGATGGCCGCGCCCGCAAGCAACCACATGGGTAAGTTGGCGACCCGCAACCATGCAGAAAATCTCGCGAACATGCCGGAAAAAAACTTCCGCATCTTCGCGATATTTCCGCTTGTTTGCGGAGATTTTTAACATTTTCGCGATAATTTGCGAAAGTCGCTTTCGCAAATTCCGCCCACCCCTAATCTTGAGACGGGTGGGGCTAGGCCCCAAGTTCTGTGCGTGGGTTCAATTGCTATACGCTGACCCCCTGGTGCGAGTAAAAGTGAATGGTATGGTATCGAGAAAAGTAAGGTTACATAAAGGTACGAGACAGGGCTGCCCGCTCTCTCTCATGCTCTTTGCCCTGGCAATTAACCCACTTGCGGCATGGGTAAGAATGGACACACATATAAAGGGAATCTCCGGGGTTGATGGGAGCTGGGAAGATAGAATTTCGTTGTATGCTGACGATATAATTATCTACGTCACAAAACCCCGTTCCACGATCAACCGCATACTTCACATTATTCACCTATTTGGAAGCTATTCGGGTTACCAGATACATTGGAACAATTCCCTGGTGTTTGGCCTGTCCGGGGAGACACCGAATTTACTGACCACAGGGAAGGAACTAATGTTTAAGGAAAAATTTAAATACCTCGGAATGGTCATCTCCCGGTTGAAGCAGACTTCCTTGACGATAACCTGTGGCCCCAACTGCATAAGCTGCAGAGTGATATTGCCAATTGGAGAACGCTACCACTCTCACTGATGGGCAGAGTGGCTTTCTTCAAAATGATGGCGCTCCCATGTCTGGTATATGTTTTACAGAACACTCCATATAAGATTCCAGTAGATTTCTTCCATCAGAATTCAGACAGCAGTTGTGGAGAGGGGGAAACTCCAGGATAGCACTCATAAACTACAATGAGGAGTATATGAGGGTGGCCTAGAGGTTCCGGACATTAAGAAATATTACTGGGCATCACAGTTGACCACACTAAATGAATGTGTGTTTGCAGACAGGGAGGAACCTGCATATCGGGTAGACAGACGGGCCATGGGACGGAATGGATGCCTGGAAGCACTGTACATTAAAAAACTGGAGAGAGTGCTGCCAGTTCACACACATACCACAGTCAGAGTATGGAGGGAAGCAACTAAATTCCTGGGATGGGATGGACAAATGTCGGAACACACTCCTCTATGGTGCAGTAACCTGCTAAAGGAAGTGGGTGGGTTGCAGGGTTTCCGCAGATGGTCCCTGCTTGGCATAGAGTATCTGGGAGATATCTGGACGAGACAGGGACTGATGGAGTTTCATGAAATACAGGTCGAGTATCAATTGTCAGATACCGAACACTCACGCTGTATACAATTAAAACATGCTCTCAGGTCACATATTCCACCAGGGGATCAAATACCTGAATAGTCACCTCTGGAAGACCAAGTACTAATTGGCCCAATATTAGAAATGGCAAATTCCCTGATTTATAAAACGCTCATGAATAATACAACAGACCCTCTTGATGCTATCCGAGAGGCATAGGAGGGTTAGATAGGGACCCTAGAGGACGATGACTGGGCAGAGTCTATACAGAGCCCTAGAGATGTGGCAACACAAGCTAGATTCTGGCTTATACAAATACTACACAGATCCTACACAACCAGGACCAGGCTTTACCACATGGGTAGGAGTGATACGGATATATGTTTGAGGAGATATGATGGGGTAGGCACTTTTTTCACACATTATGGGACTGCCCCACAGAGATACTGGAATAAAATCACGCAGGTGATTGCCACTGTCATTGAGCAAAGTGTCCCATTAGATGCCAAGTGGCATATACTATGCATTACAGGGGAGACAAAGTGGCCTAAGTATACTATACTATGGCTCTAGATAGCCGACATAATAGCAAAAAGGAACATAGTCAGAAGTTGGGGAACAAAGGAATCCCCCAAAGTCAAAGACTGGTAGGCAGACCTAGACAGCTGTTGTGCAGCTGAAAAAACAATTTACCAGAGCCGAGGTTGTCTGGGGAAATGGGATAAAATTTGGAGCAAGTGGAGAGAGTTCAGAGGGATCTGAGAGGAGGTAAGATGGACGTATCTATAACCTGTGGTTTTGCAATGTTGAGGTGTAAATGATCAAGGCTACTGAAGTTATGTTTTGTGTGTAGTCAAGGTGAATATATTCCAATGAAACCCTGTCCTGACTTGATAAGTGATTTTGATCCGGTTTTGTGTAATAAGCAGAGTTATGTATGATTATAATGCGAATTTGAACATCTAATTGATCAATAAAAAAGAATTATTTTTTAAATGTGTTTATAAATATATATTAATATTTACAGCTGTGTTATGAAAGTTAAAGGTTCCCAATGCTACTCATTTTAATGGATAGAGATCAGAGTGCTAATTCTCATTATTAGGGTTTGACATGTAATGATGCATGCGAACATATTGTAATGTATACTTTGCACATATATAGACAATACAGAGAAAAGACATTGCTTACTTGAAGTGTCATTTACATTTTGCTTCAACCCATAGGGCACAATACATGGAGAGGGCACTGAGTCAGCCCCAATAAGCCATTTGTTTGTAGCCAGAGTGATTAACATTTTAGGCCAGACGAAAGGCCAGTCATTCTGTATTTGGGGCTTCAGTCATAATTACTAATGACATTTTGCTTCTTTACGATGTCTGTCCACTCCCGCAAGAGTTTGACATTGAGAATTCAGGTTCTCTCTACAATGTCACGTACACACCAACAAAACTTGTGTCAGTTCCATTTTATGGTTACCAGAGAGCCTACATCGCAAAAGGCACAAGGCTCCAGTCCATAGCTTTCCTTTTAATCTGTGTAAATCTTTGAATCCTGTGTAATACTACCACAATGCATTATGTTCTGAAATAAAATCCTAGGACTGTAGGAACCTGGTCACAGTGGCATAACAAAGCTCCCGCAGCCCCTGCGGTGCGGGGTGGGCCCCAAGCTCCGGAGGTCCCCTCCAGCACCGACAGGTCCCTGGCCTGAGCTCTCAGGACTGGGTCCGGTACATGTGGGACCCCTGCTTGAACATTGAAAGCCCTGTATGTACTTTGTGGGGCACACCCTCAAGTTTGGTTACGTCACTGCCTGGTCACCTTAAAAATGAGGAGTGTGCTCATGTTGATTGTTTAATTTAAAGTCATTTAGAGATTATTCTGGTCCAATCCTAACTTTTCCACTAGAGACAACATGGTATTTAGCACGTTTTGCTCATGTCTAGTGAATGATAAACACATGTCTGCCAACAAGTCATGATGGGCCACAAAAGCCAGGTCTAGCATGTGTTTGATGGAACTTCCACCCCACCAGCCCCCCCCCCCTTATTGTAATGTGAACATTGAAACTGCATCTCATAGCATCTAAAGTGTTGTTTGATATATCTATATAGTTATATATGTGCAAGTGTGTGCGCATGCACACATGTTTACAGATTTCCTGGTTTATGCAGCCCCCATCAAAACAAATCATACCTAGAGATGGCACTGTGCACCTTCTCTTCATGTTGTAAATATTGGGGCCCTGCCCCCTGATGCAAACTCCCGTGGCTACAGCCCTGGAAGTCAGCCTGTAAACGAGCAGAGCTGGGACCAGGAGACTCATCCTAGGTTTGAAAGCCCTTGTTTCTCAGCCTCTCTCACAAGTGTTCTAAAGCTGGTTCCGCCATGTAGCCAGTTCAACCTGCTATCTAAAACTCAGCCGCGTCCCCTGCAGGTAAGAGCAGTGGGGCCGGGTGGGGGGGTATTTCCACAGATGTCGATGATGGAAAATTAATTGTTTATTTAATTTTCCATCGACGTCGCCTGTCGAAATCCCTCCCCACCCGGGCCTTCCGCATTTACTTGCAACGGCTGCGGCTGCTGAAAGTGCCAGTGATCAGTACTGATTAAGACTCCTTGGTAATCTGCTGGACTGCCAACAAGCAGAGGATGTCGGACTTAATCAGAGTGGTGCCTTCCACTGGTGTAACGAAAGCTGAGGGGGCCCCCCTGCAAGGTACACGGAGGGGCTCCCCATTCTGGATTTAATCCGGAGCTCTAAGGCCCGAGTACTGGGCAGAGGGGGCCCCTTGCAGCTCGTGGGCCCTCCCGCACTGCGGGGGATGCGGGGGCCTGTGTTACGTAAAAGCTGGTATAAACTGCACAGGGTCAGTCACACTGCAGAGTTTGCTGCTGTGTCATTGTAAAAGTATGTAATGGCCGTTATACCTAACATATGTCTGACTGACATTATGAGGGTGTTCTGCATTTGTTAAACTGCTTGTTTGTCTTCCTCCAATCCTTCTCGTCCCATTGCTTTCTTCTTTTAATTCACATACCGTACACCTGCTTTGTCCAGCCCGTTGTTGCTCTGCTGCTCTTGGTGATTGCCACAACCCTGCCTGAGACTGTTAGAGGTAGAAAGTACTGTGCACTAATTAGCGCGCGCTGCCATTATGGCGGTCAAACCTGTCCCCGGGGGAAAGGAGGAGGTGGGAGCACTCCCACCTCCCCCATAAGCATCCAATAGGCGGCGTTCTGCGGGGCGTGAACCGGAAGCACTTTAGTGCTTCCGGTTCACACGGGCATCCGGCGTGGGGGTCCGGCCGGTTTAGAATGGCCTGGCCCGTGCCCCCCCCTTTAAAAGGGGGTGTGGGGAGCGGAACAGTCTCTTGTTCTACGCTCCCCACGGGCACAGCACCCGGGCCACCAGCGGCCTGCAATGTATTTTCCCCACCCACCATCCCCTAAGGCAGGCAATTTAATTGTGTTGGTCAGGAATGTATTTTGATTGTTCTATTAGAACATTTTCATTACAGGTATCTCAGGAGATAGCATTAATGTAAACTTGATGATTGGGTACATTTTAATGGTGTTTATCAGTAATGTATTTGTTTTGTTCTTTTGATTTTATTGCAGGTATCTCAGGAGATAGAATTAATGTAAATTTGATGATCGGGTACACTTTAAATATGTTTGGCAGTAATGCATTTGCTTGGCTCTTTTACTTTTATTGCAGGTATTTCAGGAGATAGAGTTAATGAAAATGAAGTGAATTTATAATAATAAAAGTGTCATTATTGGTAAGTTTGTCAAGTACAGGATTGGTTAATACAGAGTTATGTGATTGAAATGTAAAGTTTAAATAAATGTCAGTATATGTTATTTGATTTCAGGTAATAATGTCGTATTTAGTTGTGTCTCCGGTCAGGCGGTATGGTCATGATTGGTAAGCATAGTCTTCGGTCCTTAGCGGTCAAAACCATGTAACTCCAGGGGCAGTGACAGCCGGTAGGTAGGCTGTCGGGGTGCGGGGGCCAGGGGAGTCATTCCTTCCAGTGGGCCTGTGGCCACCCCCGCACGCGCATGCGCATCAGGGCGCAAGCATGCAGAATTTCTGCCGCCCCCGTTATGGAGTTTAAGGCACAGGGCGTATGGGGGGCCCGGGGGAAAGTATCCGACCGATAAGCTGTACCCCCTGCACAAGCCAACTCCGGCGAAGTAATTTCTCGTAGTTTTCTGGGATCTCGAGGCTGCCAGTCATTGACCTTGCCGTAGGCTCTAGAGGGGACACACAGAAAGTGAATATATGCATTGTTAGATTTACGGTAAGAGTGTCGTGTGTATTAGAGTGAAGGATAGCCATGTGACATCATCTGTCTAACAATGTATCTGGCCTTTCTGCGTAATTGTACATAATGTTAATAAATAATGTTTTTTAATTTTGCAATAAATACGGCCGGGGTGTTACACCCTCTAATCCAAAAATTGGTGTGGTCTCAATACTTGCCTTGAAGGAGGGAGGGAGACCTCATCCGGGCAAGGGCTGTGGGTACCAAAGGTTACCAAAGGTAAAGAGGGGACTTGGGGGAGTACCAGCGATGGCCATTACTGATGCTGCAATGTCAAGTATGACCCTACAAATTGTGCTGAAGTCAACTGTGCATTCTTCGAACCCAAGCATCACTCTTGTCTCACCCATGTGTGGGTATATTTTCATAACAATCCCACATACAGCATGTTATTTACTTATTTCAGTGCACTGACAATGTGCAGAGAAAATCAGCAAAACATAGCCTTGCGTGCACTTGTAAAGCAGATGATATCCTAAATAATTTGAGGATAACATTATGTGCTCTAGTCTGCTGAGTTAGATTGCTGCCAGCTTTTTCTAAGCAGCTCCCAGTAAGCTATTAGCTG
This sequence comes from Triturus cristatus, assembly GCF_964204655.1. Classification (NCBI taxonomy): domain Eukaryota; kingdom Metazoa; phylum Chordata; class Amphibia; order Caudata; family Salamandridae; genus Triturus; species Triturus cristatus. The sequence continues at coordinate 781,371,093 of NC_140580.1, forward strand.
CTCACTCATGCTTGGACAGTTGCCACCATTGCCATGTGGGTAAGCAACGATGTACTTCACAATATGCAACATCTGCCTCCATACGCCCCTCTATCGAACTCAAAGTCACACATTTTATCAACCTCAGAAGAATGAATGCTCAATTTAGCCCTACCATGATTTTGGTCTATGATGTGCAGTTTTGTGCACTTGCGCAGATACTTAACTTACTGAAGATGGTCAAGAAGGAGGAATGTAAATGTTACTTCGAGAGAGGAGACAAGAGGCTCTATCGCGCAGACTCTCTATTTTCTTTATTTTGCACAACACTTAAAAGAATAGTACAACTTCCTTAATTCTGCTTCACTGGGCAGGAAATTATCAACACAAAGTACCTCCCCATCTATAAAGGGCAGTACTCTATACATAATTTCATCTTTTCTTGCTACTAGAGAAAAGTGCTATACAAAACATAGTCTGCAAGCATTGGATTGTGATTTACTGTAGACGTATTTATTGTTTGATATTTAAACTGAAGATTTCATTGTTTAAGGCCAATTTTAAGACAGGTGCCTGCTCTCAAGGCTCTATGTGAAATTGCTGTTTTATTTTGAGAGAATTTCACTCCCTTACTTTTAAGGCTTTCATGTGAAATTGTTACTTTCTGTCAGCTTGCTGTGGCTGATTTGTTTAGTTAACGTCGCCTTTGCCTGTTTTCAAGGTTCATGTTTGTAGCAGGGGAAGGCTGCTGGGGAGTTTTGCTTCTATTTTTTTTATGTTCAGATACATTGTATTATTTGTTGCAAGGCAGACTCCGTTCTGCAAGCAGCTGCCTGGCTTTATGTAAATGCCATTTCATTTCTGTATGCCTGTTTTAATATATTTGTTCTAAGAAAATATTGTGAGGATTCAATTCCTTGTTTGCTGATTAAAATGGTTGATCACAATGATAATAATGAGGATGATAAAGTTAGCAAGAAACAATTTGTGAATATTTGGATAATTCAGTTTCTAATTCTATTCATAGATGGGGTTCCCTACATCATCTAGAAGTGTAGCCACCGATATAGGAAATTCCATTGTGAACATTATTACAAGCTCTTTAATTCGTAGAGATTTCCAGCATACGGAATTTTGTAGACACTTGTGGCAAACGAATGATGAAACAATTGTTTTCCCACGTGCATATGAAGGAGATGAATTTGGGTGCGGGAGATAATTATTTGATATCAGTGTGGCAAAACACTATTGTGGGTAATATGGGAGGCCCAAGTAAGAGGCCTTATGAGGATTTATATTCAAAGAATTTCGATGATGGTTATGAAGTCCTGAAAAAGATGAAATCTGGGGTAAAGCCTCATATCGCTATTTTGGATGCTGTAGGTTCTCCCATGTTTGAGCCGGGGCTCATTCAGCATCCAAATTCAGGGTAGTGGGCTCCTTCACCATACACTGATTAATACTGGGACCAAGATAAAAAGTCCATTGGACAGGGGTGTTAGATTTAAAATGAGGGCGGAGTGTCCAGGCCCAATAATAACTCTGGGATTGGGTGTTAAATTTGTAACAGTTTTAAGCAAAGATGAGAAGGACACTGCAAAAGAGGAGGATAGGACATGGTCGTCATGTCAAGATAAATTATTGATACAGTGAGTCCTGCTTCCCATAATCTGTGTGCTGAACCGATGAGGAAGTCAGGGAGTTAACCAGCGGCGGCTCCTTTGCTATAGTGGAGGAGCGTCGCTCACCCTGCCAGCAGCCGAAAAATGAAAAATAGAATGATATTGAACATGTGTTTATTATCATTTTGTTTTTCTCCGTTGTGTCGCCTACTGGACGGTGCCATGGGGATGACAGGCAGAGGGGGGGTGGTAGGTGCACTGGTTGTCAGTGTGCACAATGGTTTGGCCAGCCATCTCAGGCCGGTCAAACGGTCATGCGCACTGAAGCGCGCTCCAACCAAGCTGCGTCGCTGTATTGGAGAGAACGATGGGTTTAACACAGATCTCTTTACTGGAGGCGAAGGTTTGATTTGCTCTGCATTCCATCCATCATCTGTGTGTCTTTTGCTTTCTTGCCCTAAGTGTGCCGGGTATGCCTGGATGTGGGTGCCGGGCCCACTGTGTCACTGGATTCAAGCTAGTCTGGCTGATGAGGGGTGATGACCCAAAACTGGTCACAGGATGTTTGTTTCTGGTGCACGGAGGATCTGGCTAGGCAGTTCAAGCTAGAATGTTCCAATGAGGGACAGGGTCAAGACTGATTTGCATATGGCTGGGTCTAAACTGGGGTGTCATGGTGAGGCAAACAACAATGTATTGAACCCAGATCTCTTTACTGGAGGTGAATGTTTGATATGCTCTGCATTCCATCTATCATCTGTGTGTCTTTTTGGGTTGGAGGGACCAGCAGGCACAGACTCCCAGTCTCCCTGGGAGCGAAAATCATTGGTGCTCAGGCCAATCCTGACGCTGCTTTAATGCAGCGTCAGGATTGGCCCAGGAGATTCTGGGAGCCTGTGCCTGCAGCGGTGACAGAGCCATAGAGGAGCGGCAAACAGGTAAGTTATTTTCTTTTTATTGTTTTGTTTCTCCATCCCGGTCCCCCCTCCCCATCTGCCCCGCCACTTTACACAGACACAGGCCACAAATGGAGTTAATTGGGGCCAAAATCAATTTCTGGTTGGGCCCAAAGTGTGATCAGCTTTTTTCAGGATGCAAATGCAGGCTTTCGTTTGAAAGGTGCAATGGACTTGTAGTGTACTGATCCCAAACTTAGGGAGCCAGCAGGCTCAGAAAAAGGAGCCAATTCTCAAGGGCCTCTGTTTGAGGATACCTTTATTAAAGAAATTGAGTGGTATGTTCAGACTTTTGCCTTTCTGGGCAAGTCACAATCATCCCTGGCCTGTATTTTGGATGATGTATCTCTCGACCGGTGGGTCCTTCTACAGACCATTTCACCAGCAGCTGTATGAATATTCACGGCCAACATTCTTACCACAAATAAGAAGGGGAAGACACTTTGTTATCAGCAGAGGCCAAGCAAGGGAATGGGGAACTAAAGACAAGTGTTGTGTCCTCTGCCCTTATGACAGGTGAAGGCAGGGTGGCCCTTTTTGTTACGTTTAATACCCCTAGGTATTACAGACAGCAAGAGGTTTTCAAATAGTATTCCATACAACCCCAATACAGACCAGATGGCCCATTCCAATACATTTCCCTAAGGAAGGTTGTGTTGTGGTCCCTGTAAAGGTACAGGGGTTGTTTCAGAAGTGAGCTATAGTCCTATGTCACTTACACACCAAAGGATTTGTCAGCAACATCTTCCTAGTGAAGAAGAACAAACACCATCAGCCAGTAATCAATTTAAGGAGGCTAAACCAATTCATTGTTGTTAGAAATGGTGGGGTCTCTAGTTGGCAGTGGTATACATCTTGACATTTTAAGGACTCTTACTTATAATCAGATTAAGGGGATTACACCCCAAGGTAACCCCTGCTCACCCCCATTGTAGCCTGGCATGAGCAGTTAGGCCTATCTTCAAAGGTTGTCTTTGTATTGCACAAGTTCTTGTTCTGCCTGGTCTTGATTCCGGTCACACTCCTGGGGATGGAGACAGCCTTGTGAGAGGCCTGGCACAACCCTATTCAGGTGTCAGTGAAAACTCATCCCACCACTCTAGCTCAGGAAGACCCATCAGCCTGGTGATGGGCCATCAGGATATGCAGGGCACACCTAAACACCATTTGTGTGACTGTCTCGATTGAATGCACAAACAGGCCCTGTCAGTCTAAACCAGGCTTTGATTCCACAGGCAGGCATAGGCACAGGGTGGTCACACAAGCAAATGCTCACTTTCTAAAAGTGACATTTTCAAACACACAGTTTAAAAACATTTTTACTAAAACATGTGTTTTTAAATTCTGAACTCAGGGAGCCCAAACTCCAAATCTCTATCCCTTCTCTATTGAAAGTCCTAAAGCCAACAAAAAGATAGTCAGAAACATAGAAGGCAAACATCTAAAAAAGGCATGGCATAAACCAGCAAAAAGAGACAGGTCCCACATTTCTTTATAGCCATTTCAAAATGGAAACCGTCATATACCTGAGAGACATCCTTCTTTTGGGTGACTGAATGGGTGTATTTGGATTTTAAACATGCCTACTTGACAGTGGCTATATATCGGGAGCATAGGAAGTACCAGCACTTTCTAGGGCAAAGACAGGTGCTTAGATTCAAGTCCCTTCCATTTGATGTATCCTTTGGAGAGTAAAGTAGTAAGCTCGGCCCTGTATGGAGCCGAGCTCTGGGGGTTTGATAACATCGATGATATCTTCAAGTCGGAACATAAATTCCTTAGAGAGCTAGTTTCACTTTCCACTAGCACTCCCCTGAAACCAATTTTATGCGATATGGGCAGGCGCTCCTTTAGTGACATTGCCAGGTCCCGTCCCTTGTTCTTCTGGGCACGCCTACGGCGGACGCAGGAGCACTCTGGGTATGCAGCAGCACTCTCAGAGGTCCTTGCACTCGACCTAGGCAATAAAGTCAAATGGCTGGCGAACCTCAAGAAATTACTAACTGATCTTGGGCTGTCCGGGGCATGGGCAAGTTATATCCCTCCGGCAAAAGAGGAGCTTAAACTACTTTACTGGAACTGGGTAGGTGATCTGGAGTTAAGAAATCCGCATATGGGAAAACTAACCGAGGAGTTCTTCTCGCACAAACAATATAGTTGCTTTGAACCATATATGGACTTTATTCAAGTCCCAAGAGAGAGAACTCTTTATATCCAATTTAGGTTAGGGTCCCTACCCTTAAATTCGTTCACAGCAAAATGGAATCCTCCGAAATCTTCAGCACAATCATGCCCATGTTGCCCAGCGCCGGAGGAAAGCACAGCCCATTTTCTTTTTGCTTGCCCTGTATACAAAACTGGCAAGGGCCAGATGGCTAAAACCAATCTGCAGAAACCTTGGTATAACAAAACATTCTGTTGCCCTCCGAATTCTAAGAACAGACGGCACTCCATCTCTGATCTGCGGAGTGGCAAAGTTTCTAGGCTGTGCATGGAATAAGCGAAAAACAATACTAAAGGAAAGTCTTCTGGAGTGATAATGTTACGCTGCTAAATTAGAATTACCAGGATGTTCTGTTTTATTGTTTTATTCCTATGAATTCTTACATATTTTGTGACATAATGTTTTAGATGGACAAATTCATCTAATAATTTTATACCTATAACTCATTTTTATAAATTGTAGCTCTTATGTTTTGTACGTATGATGTAGAATGCTTTTATGGTATTTTTTATCGAATAAAGCAATATTAACTACTTAACCTTTGGTTCTTGGTGCTTTACCAAGTTGACGAGGCCACTGGCAGTGGCCCATGGAGCACAGGGACTGAGGATGGCAGTGTACCTGGACAATATCAGATTCCTGAGACAGAGTTGATGGAGGTTGGTGAAGCAAGTTCTGGGGACCATATGGTTGATTCAGTCATTGGGGTACCTTATAAGTGCTGAATAATTAGAGTTGGTGCCCTCAAGAAGGATGGATTTCTTGTGGTTTCTAGTAGATTCTGAAAAGGAGATTCTTCTTAAAATAGAAGCAAAGTTAAAGGAGATAAAGACGGAGCCGAGAGTGAAGATGTCACAACATCACATTTCTCTCAGCCATTTAATGAGGCTGCTCTTGTCCTTAATTCAGGTGATTTTTCCAGGACCACATACTATAAGGCTCTCTGGTGCCTGAAGATAAGACACCTTCAGATAAGAAACCTTCAGATAGGGGAATACTCACAAACAGTCATTTTAGATCAGGAGTCAAAAGAGGAGATACGTTGGTGGATAAGTCTTATAGACACATGGAATGGGTGTGTCATGTTCTCTAAGTCCCCAGATCTTGTCTTAGAATCAGATGTAGGTCTTTAGGGTGGGGGGACAAGAAGTGACAGTTACTCGACTGGAGTGGGATTGTCTAGCAAAAAATCCTTAATGCACCAAAATTGTTCAGAGCTTCTTGGAGACTCCTTTGCAATCTCTTTTACAATCCAGAGCTTTGCACAAAACAGAGTCAAATGTGCAAACCTCCTTCACATGGAAATCATTACAGCAGTCACATACATAAACAGACTGGAAGGAGCAAGGTCCAAGCTATTGGTGGTTCTGGCCAGGTCTCTTTGGTAATTTTGTCCACAGAGGAAAATATCTCTGTTGGCAGAATATATTCCTGGACTGAACAATACAGTAGTAGATTGTTATTTGAGGATCAATTATTGCAGCAAACAGAGGAGTCTGGATCTCCAAGAACCTCAGGCTTCTAACAAGACATGGGATCCTTTCAGTGTATACCTCTTTGCACCCCACTTGACATCTCATTTAGGAAGATCTAACAGCTAGAGACCAATGAAGAAACTATAGCAACAGATTATTTTCTTCAGGACTGGTCCAATGGTTTATGGTTTATTATGATAACAACATATATTTCCCAAATTCGCAGACTGGTGGCAAGGGTCATCTTGGTAACTCCATTGTGGAGGGAACAGCTTTAGTTCCCTTGAAGCCTAAAAGTATCACTTGATTGCCCAATAGGTATTCCAACCGGTCCCCAGCTGGTGGCATGGAGCCTTTCAGGATGCTCACCGCCATACTGTGCCTTTTGGATTCAGCTTTTACTTATATCTGAGCATTCTGGGTGAAAAGTACAACAAGGGCCTGTAAGTTAGCATGAAAATACCTGGAGTTGCTGGTGTATGGCTAGAGGTAGTGATCTCATCTTTTCTGATGTTACAAGTGTTCTGACATTTTTGGCATAAATAGAAGCTGGACAGAAGGCTTATAGAACTATTAATGAATATAGATCATATATCATATATAGATCAGCTATATCATCAGGACATCAGAAAGTTGAAGGTAAACGAGTTGGGGAACACCCACTGGTGTGTAAATTATTGAAGGGTATTAGATATATACATCCACCTGAGGATGTGGAGATGGTTCCACACCTTTTTTCTATCAAGAGAGGACAATGAGACGTTGTTTTTTAGGCTGCTGTCAGCAAAATTGTTAATGTTGTTATGTTTGGTTTCTCTTTGAAGGGTATGAGATGCTAGAGCACTAGATATTCCTGTCATGAAGTTTTTCCTGTGGAGCTCAGTTTACAATACCAAGATGTACCGAAAATATCTACCTTTGAGTCCCCTGCCTTTCCTCTACAACCTAAGTTGTCTGTAGTTAGATGTCTCAAGCAGTACATGTAAGTAAGAGAGAGTGTGAGGATATCTGATACACAGCTTTTGATAGCTTTGCACTAGCCATTTAAGTCTGTGTCTTCTACTACCCTTAATCAGTGGTTAAAAGTATAATAATCATGGCAGGGATGGACACAGACTGTTTTATGATTTCACTCGGGAAGAGGTGTAATAGCTTCTAAAACTTTTCAGACCTGGGCAAGGATAGAGGATATTATGCGAACGGCAGATTGATCAATTATATCTACATTTAAATTTTTTAATGCAAACCCATTGAGCATGCGGCTTTAGTGGCTGTGCAAAGGCTTTGAACTAGTATAATAGAGACTCTTGTCTTGTAATAAAATTGCAGATTCTCTAAGGTAATATATAAGGAGAGTCCTGATTTTCTGAAAGACAAAAGAGGCGAAATTATTCAACATCTGATTTTTGTTAGCAGTTCCTTTAGCTGATGGTAATATATCTGTTTGATTACTTCTATTTCCAATCTTGGCTATCCAAGCAGTGGGTTCAAGCATCCAATCGTAATCTGGCTGGAAAACTGCATGCAACGCAAATTGAACATTTGTCCTGAGAGGAGGGAGTTCTTTAACTACTTCTTAGTTTTCTGTCACTGTTTATGATTTGCTGGATTGTTCATGGACTATGGACTCTTACTCATCAAGAAAAGAGGAAAGTTTGTATGAACTACTTCTGGTTATAGTTGAGAATGACCTTTGTTAGTGGTAATAGCATCCTGCCCAGGAGAACAGGATTATGAGAGCTGTAGTTGTGATTGGTAACTAAACAGAAAAGAAAATGTGGAAAAGCATTTTTATTTAAAGTTGACAGGTAGGTGAGCGGAACCAACACAGCGGAGGGTGGGGGCGTCACACAAGCAACACAGGAGAGGGCGGGGGGACATGGAAGCAACACAGTGAAGGTTAGCAAAAAGCAGAAGCAACAAAGGGAGCATGAAAGCAACAAGGAAGGGTTGGAGGGGATGCAAATACAACATGCGGAACGGTGAGAGGAACAAGGAAGCAGCAAGTGCCGTGCATCCTTGTTCCATACAGAGGGTTTCATATAGTAGTTATACCCCATTTCAGGGCGGGACAGGTATAAGCAAGGCGAGTACTATGTGAGAAATGGCTGAGAGACATCACGAGGCAGAAGTTGCCCAGACATGTCAAGATAACTTTGCAGTGGCATGCAGACATATGCTGAGTTGATTAGGTGAAATAGATTGAAGTCATCTAGGTGAAGTTGAGTAAGTTCAATTGAATAGAACCTTGAAGTTCAGGGGTCTTCTACCAAACCATTTGAGCACGGCAGAGCAGATGACAAGTTGACTTTTTAGGTGTCGGACAGATTCTTGACTCCATTGTCAGTGGTGAAGTCTGACAATCATTTTATTTAAAAAACAAAACAACAAAAATGTAGGCCTGGCCATTGAGATGCTTTAGTTGTGTCATCAGTCTACTGTTTTTCAAATGAATCAAGATAATGTCCGTTCATTGAAGGGCTTTTGGTCACCAGGCTTTATTCATTGGCCTGATTTACATTTTATTTTTGTATAAAAGCTTTAAAAATGTCTCTTTATTGTCCCTGTTCCACAGTCGCCTATTTAGAAAATGGTTTGTTTCTTGTCTTCTTTTAGAAGTTGCTGTTATAAAGTGTTTATGTGACAGTGTGATGTTGCAGCTGTTTCCAATTTGCGCGCTTGAGTAGTATGCCATAACTGAAAGTCTTGTGTTATTATTTAATTTATTCCCATGAAAGAGTCTGTGAGATGTTTTACGCTGTTGCAGATAGCTCTACCTACCACAGAACCAGAGATCACGTATGACTGTTATCTTGGGGAGGATACACATCACTAGCATTTCAGAAACACATATTTTAATTATTTAATCTATATCATTCATATCTGCTGAAGGTAGGTGGATTGTCCACCAGAGTGTATGCCTTGCGAAAAACTCACACATTGGTGACTACAGCCATACCCCATACAGCAATATTATCCACTAAAGTGCAGCAAATCTTGCTGTGAGTTCCTTGTTGCTGGTGAATACTCACCCTCTACAGCAGTTGCTATTTTCAGAAGCGTAATCACATTCCTTTTGTATGTTTGAAGTCAACCTGTGCATATTATAGCTTCATCGTTCCAAACAGGTCAGTGGATTCTGGTGCATTGAATCAACATACTGAGTTTACATTGATTCAACCAACATAAATGTCTCTTGTTACCTTCTCATCAACATGTGACACTGTGGTTGTTATACAACCCTGCCACTAGTTTAATGCTGTGCCATCGGCTGTGGCTAGTAACCGACTCTTTGTTACGTGGTGATGCCTTTAATTATGTGGGGCCTGACTTGCAAATGTATACCATTTAGTGTATCTGTATATTGCGGAGTGGATGCACCTACCACACAGACATGAAATCAAACAAGAAAGACTTCACTCCATTTGTGTGTCCTCACTCCATTTGAGTTCTCTATTGGAGATCTGTGTATCTTGATGCTAAGAGAAAATTAATTGGTCATGTGCATGCGGTCTGAGAGCAGAATAAACCTTTCATTGCCCCTTAGATTTATTTTAATCATGCGTTGATGGGACTGCAATTGCCAATTTCATTGTTCATGGTACCCCATATTCTTCGCTTAGGCGTGTCCCTACAAAGTTGACCAGTCTTACTCCTACTAGTGCTAACAATACCACACGTGTCAGCCAGATATGAGCTAATATCTATGGTGAGACTGAGTGAACCCATAAACAGGATATCTCACAACATCGACTAAGCCTTCTTCTCAAAACAACATAAACATGTTGGCCCAGATTTATAAAGTTGTCACAGATGCACCACAGCCCCCAAAGTTGCCTCATTGTGTGGAGTGACAGGGAGAGAGAAGGAAAGGGCCATATCTACAAAGCTATGGCACTATCCTGCCCTCTCCTTAGTGCTGGCACACAGTTAGGCTGCCTAGCGGCATGCACTCACCCTAGTTCAAGAGACGGTGCGTGAGTCGAGCATAGGTTTTGTACTCAAAGGATACCTTTCCAGTACAAAATACTCTGAGCTTTAATCTGAGTACGGCGGTCCTAACATCGACGTACTAGCAGTGGCGGTCTGACCAGCGCCACCACTGCGGGTCCGCACTCCATATTTCGAGTGCGGCAGTTGAACCCCCTCAGGACCGCTGCCTCTGGAGGGATCACAGATACCCTGGCAGTGGCGCAGCAGAAAAGGGCAGGAATATGCTGGTGGTGCCGCTTCAGTATTGGCGAGCATATACTGAGTTGCATTTCCACTGCCCATGCATGTGGATGACCCCCTGGAATTGCATCCCTGTTCCTGCATGGTGTGACATGCACCATGTTGTGCATTCCACACCAAGAAGCAACGTGATGCAGGCGATGTCACGGCGGCGATCTGCTGTTAAGGCTCTCCTTTGAGCCTAACACAGCCACCACTGTGAGACGCCGCAGCACCGCCCGCCCTGGATTCAACTCAGAATCCCGCAGGCGGGAGCACCACAGGCTTGTTGGTCCTCCTGCAAGCGCAATGGTGGCAGTGCTGCAAGAGGACTGGCAAACTTGTAATAAGGCCCTATGCTTACATTAATTTTAAAACTTTTCCCACTTCGGTTGTGTGCTGTATAGTGCAGTACACATACAAAGTGCTCAAAGTTAGGAGAAATAAAAGCATTTCGCTCTTTAATGCCTGCTTCAAAGTGGTTTCATTTTTTGGCACAAAACCCTGTCTACTATTATTAGTAGATAAAGTTTCGCGTCGGGAACCATGGCTGGCTGGTTGCATGGGAATTCTCATATACCACCCATGGAGCGCCTCCTCGAAGCAGAGTAACTCACAGCAGCGATTTACGCTGCTTTGCATTACTTTCAGGCAACTTTCCAGTGCAAAACAAGTTTTGCTCTGGAAAGTAAATAAAAAAGACATTTTACATTGGTTTGAGTCAGTTTATGTGACCCAAACCCAGTGCAAAATGCTTGTAAATCTGGGCCGTAATCTATTTATTGCTATATCAAACATTGTCACTGTTACAGTTGTGCTCCATCTCTTTTTTTTATAGCGGTCAGTTTTAGTATTAAAATTACAAAGCATGTTACAAATTATGAATATGTAAGCTGCTTTTGTATCGAAAATGTTGAGGTTAGTTGTTCACAATGCTTTCTTTGCAAATTATGAGCCGATGAATTTAAGAACGTGAACCAGTTATAAAATTGATGCAACAAGATAAAAAAAGGGGTTATGTTTAACAAAATAAAAAAAAAAATTGCTAATTTTCCAAAATTGTACAATTTTCATTATTTTGCATAATGTCATCTTTTTGTTTCTGAAAGGCAACACGTTCTGATGTTTTCTATGAACACAATCTTAATGGAAACACTCCTCTTTTTCGTTTTCTGCCCTGATTGCGTTTGAAAAAAATGGATTACATCTTCTACCCAAATTTTCTGTAAAAAATCAGTAAGTTCAGTAACTTTTTCGCCTCGGTGTAATTTCCCTTGTAGAAAAAGTCAAATGTCTGTGGAAAAGTGTGCAAGACTGTACGTCATTTATTTATTGTATATATGGTTTCCTGGACTTTTTTTGGTTTGCTCATTCATGGAAATCATTTGACAGAGAAGAGGGGCAGGATGAATTAGAAAACAGCCATGAGAACAGACGTTATAAGGCGTTTAGGGAACAAGAACCTTTGGATTAAAATAAAACCTTAAAGGAAGCATAATGGTCATATTTTTAGTTGAAAGAGGAACAGGATGTAGATTGTTGCTTTGACATTTCTTCTACAGAAGTCTGTTGTCCTGCATGTCCTGCAGGATGGACCCGAATTAACCCAGAAAAAGAGTTATTTGGGTTGAAAAGGTCTCTACTTCCTTTTAGTTTATATCATTTTTTTCGATCAGGTTTGGAAAACATTTGTTTTACATCTGAAAGCAGCAGATCTGCTTTGAATGTGAAATGATAAAATGGCCTGTTCCTCGGCTCTGTGTACTCCCATTTGGTTGCACTCCTGAGTTGTATTTCTTTTATTGTTAACAGCTGCTCTTTGGTTATTGCATCTATAGGAAAAGCAGGCCACTTTTCATTCCAAATTCTTTATGTTTTTTAATCTTTTATGGGTTCAATTTATTTGTATTTGATGAAAAAAACTCACGCATTACCTTTGATTCTTGAAGTTAGTTTAATCTCAAATTTCCTACAGAAAACCATTGAATAACTGCACATCGGTATCCAAACCTGAAATTGAGTGACTGGATAAAGTAGTGAATTGGTTGTAGATCCTCGTCCAAAGGGTACACTGGAATTCAGTGAACATCTACTAGACAACTTTGGAATGCCAGTGTACCCAGTGTTTAACTTTGCCTTTACCGAAATGTATCATTTCTTTTAGAAAATATATTACATACTTGTATCATGTTGCTAAATGATACACCAATGAGCAAGGGCAACCACCATCGGTGTTGAGAAATAATCACTAATCACTAATTTTAATCCTCGGCGAGAAGTCTATGAGGAAAGATTCAAGCAATTAAAGGACCATGGCATCAATGCCCATTTGATCATCAAGCATGTCGAGGAACGTTTCGTGGTTGACCATGTTGAAGGTTGATAATTGATAGAAAAGAAGCAGGAGGCAGGAGTTGCCAGAGTCTAGGTTTCAAAGTGCATTGTTGATCCTCTGTAGTAAAGCTGTCCCTATGCTGTAGCTCTGATTGAAACCGTTGGGGGTTGTTATCTTTATTGTGTTGGGTAAGCAGCTTTGCTAAACAACTTTCAATGATTTTGCGAGTTAAGGCAGGTTGGAGATGGGGTGATAATTGTTAAAGTCAGTAATATCTGTGTAGGGTTTTTTGAGGAGGGGTGAGTTGCCCAGTTTTGAGGCGGTGAGGAAATGTACTTTGGTTGAGGGAAAGATTCACCAATTTTCCCCAGTAAGGGAGCATGTGAACATAAAGGTCTTTGGCAAAGTTACCCAGGATTGGGTCCACCTAGTGGTTCGAGGTTTGTTTTTCATGATCATTTTGAGTAAGTCTTCCTCTGTAATGGTTTTAAATATTTGCCTGTTGTCTTTGGATGTGCATGGCAGGGGAGGGGGAGGGTGGAAGTCTTGTGTCAAAGCACTTTACTTTGGATTTGAAGACCTGTAGAAACTCTTCTGCTTTTGTTAGTGGGTAATCAAACTTGGTTGGAAGTGGAGGGGCTGTTGACAGTTTTCACCAGGTCATAAAATTGTTATGGATGGTTCTCGGCTGAGTCTAGGAGGGATCTGAAGCAATTTGGTTTCTAGAAAAAGATATGCCATTTGTACAGGGACCTAACTTTTCTGAGACATTAGAGGTTAGTTGTAGAAGGTGACTGTCTATGCCTTATGTTGTTTCCTTTTGCTTTGAAGTAGAGCAACTTTATCAGGCAGGTCAGAGAGACATCCAAGATAGTGGTATGTGAAGTCATTGACTTCTGTGATGGGGCTGATGGGAGATAGTACTTTCTGGGCAGTGTTGCTGAGTATGCTGATGACCAAGTTCTTGGTATCTCAAAACCAGGTAATTGCTCTTTTTGCTTGTCCCATTGTCACAGTCTGAGAGTCGTAAGGTTAAGCGAATAAGGAAATGATTGGACCAGTCTGCTGGTATCGGTTCATCCACTAGGAGCAAGTTCTTGTTTGGAGATAAGTAGGTCAAGAATGGAAGCTTTTGTATGTGTTGGTTTTAGGTTATGTTGTATCAGATCGTTGTCAGAGAGAGTGGAGGCAAAGTGATTTACTGCAGGCTCTTTTGTGGTGCCCTAGTGAAGATTTAAGTCTCCTAGAAAGATCACTTTGTGTTGTTTGGTCATTAATGAGGTCAAAACATTCTTTGGTAAAGATGTGTATCACCTTGTGGGTGGCAGATTGCATTTATTCTTAAAGGGGAATTGTGTTGTGTGCGAAGATCCTAAGTGAGGCATTGGAATGTGGAAGAAGAGCATTTGGTATATCCCTGCACTGTAGTGAGTTTCTGAAGGTGGCTGCAATACCTCCCCTAACTCTGCCTACATGATCCTTTCTGACGATGGAGTAATTTGGAGGAAGTAGAAGTTCAAAAGTGTACAGGATTTGTAATTGAACCAGGTCTCATGAAGAATTAAGAGATCAAGTTTGTTGTGTGCAATGGTGTCTGAAATGTCCTGCTTTTTGCTTCATTGCACATCTGTAGCTGTGTAGCATGCAGCATAAAGCTGAGTTAATGGATTTGGTGTGAGGGTGTCAGAGGTTTTGGGTATGATGAGAATAATGTTCCTGTTAGCAGGCTACTGCTTTGGACAGGTCCAGTGTTTGAGACAAGTCAAGGAAATAGTCAGAGTACTGTGTTGGACGGAGTTGTTTATAGAGGTGATGGTAGTGGAAGAAAAGGAAGTAGAGAAGGCTTGGGCTATGGGGTGCTTTAACTTGCAATTAAATAATATATCATACCACACCATACCATTATCGGCAATACCATACTGTATAATGACAGACCATACCATACTAAACACTATACAATGGCAGGCAATACCATACTATACCATACCATGCCATGACAGGCCGTACCACACAACTCTATACAATGACAGGCAATACCATACCATACCATATCATACCATACAATGACAGACCATACCATAGCCATACTACAAAATGACAGGCCATACCATATCATACGATAACATTACATACCATACCATACAAATGTATACTTCCCCAAGAGCACATACAATTCAGGTGTGAATATCATTCTTGTAACTAGTTCCCAGTTTGTGCTGGGAAATAGTGGTATGTAGTTTCTAACCATGTCGAAGCTGATATATAATTTGTTATGATGTCTGTCCAACCACTTCAAGTCACTTCTAATGAAATGTAATCCATCTCTTAGATGTGAGTGGGACTTTTCTGCAAACCAAGCAAAAAATAACCACAAAACACCCTATTAGTTTCTGCTTTTATTGGCATCCTTGGTTCCAGTATGCAAGCGCTTTCTTTGACCTCTAGTAGACTCCAACCCTCCATTGGCTATCACAGTAGGCACACCTTTGCAGTGCAACAGTTAGGTCGGAATCATTTCATGGGTCTGAGAGACATTCCCATCTTATGGTCCCTCCATATAAAGCTGAGGCTAGCATGAATTCTAGCTCCCATCTCAGACTACTTAATTTAATCTCGTCTGTCTCCATTGGCAGACTGCCTTTTAATCTGTATAGGTAGGTACGCACTTCACGCCAGAGTGATTTCTTTGTTCTGACTTTATTTGGGGTATTCACCAATATTGCTTAAACTGACAGGCTCCAATATCTGGCAAATTCATCCATTAGATGATCTGGAATTAAAATGTGCTATATCTTGCTTCCTTTCATAATCTACAGAATTTGACTGACTTAAATGATTTAATGCTTTGTGCACAAAAATGCCTACCTTGAACTGCACACCTATTTTCTACCTGGCCATTGTTGCCCTTTGATGATGTGCCTCAGTTGGTTTCAGCTTTTGATTTCTCCACATGTTGGGAGACTGTGGTGATATGCAAGGTTACTCATGCATGGCAGGGGATTTCTCTCTGGTCTGTCCAATGCTTCTGTGGTGATTCTGAGGTGGGGCGTGTTAGAACTGGTGTTGTCTGACACTACAGTCGCTATTGTACTGAGAAATAAAAAGTGGCTTCGGCACCAGCATGTGGCATTTATATATTTCCTCACTATTGCTGGTGTGTTTAAAGCTAAAATGTTCTGTAGCCCAAAATGAAATAAGATGCACCAATTCACAGGTCTATGTAGATCTCAACAGCAGTTGCTGCAATGGTGTGTTTGGAGATTTAAATATGTGTCTTGAGTAAATCGTTATGGTGTGAGCTGGGTCATTTGAAACGCCTCCTTTGCAGATGAATTTGACTCTTCTCAGGGACCAATTATATGACAACGGGATGCTCATATTTTTGGCTGTCAGCAGGTATCAAAATCTATGTGCTTTCTATGTCAGCTCTTTAGTCTTTTACATGAACAGGACCTAAGAACTAGGAAGTCTGAACTAGGAAGTCTGGAAATTTAGCAACAAATTTCTACTAAGTTACATGTTTATTGCAGGATTCTGCTAAGCAGGTAGCATTGGCTGATTTCTCTGCTTTCTTCTGGAAATAGTGGGCTCCTTACTGCAGTTATTGGGGCTATCATCTACCGAAGATTGTTGGCCCACTCATTGTTCCTTCAGCACAACAGTTGCTTGAGATCTTTAAATGTTGCATTGCTATGCAGGCCAAACAACAACCTGCAGGGACTAATTTACTGAGTATTTGCTGCCCTAAAAATTCTGTCTATCCTTTATTTCTCAGAAATTCAGCTTTTGGCTATTGCCTACTGTCTTGGAAGTAAAGAGTCAATGGTTTAACCCCAGGCAGTGCATTTAGACCCTTATTGCAAGTTCAGGACTGAACTTGCACAGGGATCAAAATTACAAGGCGTGTGATCATTATCATGCGATCACAGTTTTCCAACTGAATGAGGTCTGTAAAAATGTCAAAACAAGTGGAATTGGGAGTGTTAAATATCAACTCAATGTGTTATGCCTCAATAGCTAGTTGAAAACTTTGAATATGAGATATTTACCATGTGTGCTAAATACCTCACCTTAGGATAATGGCATCTACTTGGTGTGGTAGTGATAAATACCTCATCATATTCAGACTAACTTGTATTGAGGACTTATAGTTTTTATCTGTTCTAAATAGTAATGTTGTAGAACTGAGCTGGGTAAATTGAACTCCTAATGTTAGTACCCATGGGCAATTCTGTTCATGTAGGCTCCAGGTGCTCCTTCCTATCATAAAATTAATCATATTTCAGCATTGGTCTATGATCACCGATGTACTAGGGTGTGGCAACTTGATGCAAGGTCATTGAAGGGCATCTATATAAGAGCTTCAAGGAGAAACATATGATCTTACATCATATTGGTTAACCATAAAAATAGGTTACCAGGACTGTCTTCAGTGACCTCTATGTTATGGTTAGCTCTTCACTCATGATATTTACCTTATCTTCTGTGCTTTAACCACTGAGTAGCACTATGGTTTAGCCTTTCCCTTCAGGAGTGAAAACGGTTGGAATACTTGAATATCGAAAGGCAATTTCACGCTGTTGGTGACTGTGACCAGGATTTATGATGTTCTAGTGGTTAGAGATTACTATTGTATCTACTTATGTCTACACTGTGTTATTTTAGCAAGGTCTATATTCACACATTATGATATGCATATCCTTTTGTTGTGCCCCCTTTAGTCTTGAGAAAGTTCATTTACAAATGAACAAAGCATGTGGTGGCTTGAGGAAGACTGACAAATATTGCCTGGAATAAACAAGAATATCTGCATCAGGATCAATAGGATTTCAATTGCAATTGTTTTGACTTTATTTACTTGTCTTTTAATGAAGCAGAATACCTGTAGCATTGACTAACAGTGATGCTACTTTGCTTTGGGATTCCCAGTGTATGACTGAGAAAAGAGAAGATTCAAAGTGACTTTAGCGGTCATACAGCGGCCATACTTAGTGCATCCTTTAATTCCTCTACAAGACACTGGCAATGAGTATTGCTATCAAACTGCTTGCTAATGAGACAATGCCTGGCTCAGGGACCTGAATCAATCACATGTTAGGATAGGTGATCAGTCAACAGGTGGCGCAGTGGTCATATGGTGAAGTGCTTCAATCATACATTCAGTGTCAGTTTAGCATCTTTTGAAGTCCTTAGTAATGGTGCCGGTGCCTATAAAGGCTATGACCAGTGAGTTAACTGATTAAGCCTGCTTGAGGATCAGAAATATCACCTGAAGTGAGAGCTGCACTTTCAAGGTGAGTGTGTCTGATCTAGAAGGCATGTTGACTGAAACTGGAGGAAGCAATAGTATCAAAAATTACTAATTAAGACTGCCTTCCATGACAGCATCTCATGTGGACACCATTGATTAGAGCATCGTAAGAAAGTGGGTTATTAATTGGGGTGGGCAGTCGCCCATCTCAAAGATTCATAATGCTGTCCTATCAATGTGAACCCCAAAAGTCTCTAGATTAACATGAGCTCAACCCCCTGGTAGCTATGGCACAGAACAGACACGCTTAACTTAGGTCAATTTATTTATGCAGTACTAAAACAGTAATAAAGTCAAAATATCACATAATAAAATCCTACCCCGTATCAGAACAATAGAGTATCTTGTAATAAACAAAATGACACCAAAATGACAAAAAGCCAATAAGAAGAACTAAAGATATGAGTTTTTAAATTTTTAAGTGAAAATAGCACTGATAAGCAAAAAGCGCCAAGGATAGTCTATGGTTGCCGTAGACAAGGACCTAGGAGCACTTTGAGGATGGATCCAAATGTCAGACAGGCAAGGATTTTTCGTGCTAACTTAAGGCCTGATTTAGATCTTGTCAGGTTTGTCCATTACAACACTAACAGATATCCCTTCTGCCGAAATGTGAATCCCATTATATCCTATGGGATTTCTATTTTGGCAGGCAGGATATCCGTCACCAGTATAACAGAGTAACAGTCGCGCGCATAGCGAAAAAGCCTTAGAAACTGCAAGGGCTTGGGAGGTGCTTACGCTTTTATTGAAGACAACAGAGGCGGACTCGGATGCAGACTCCGCCGCAAGTGATTCGTCTGACCAGAACAGTTGACAACTTGGTTGACACGCACTTGGGGGTGCGGGGGCTCCCCTGTTGGCTTGTCATCATTCATGGTTTTATTGCAGGCCTGTATCGCCATCCAGTGTAATATTGCATATAGTGGAAAGATGTATTGAGCCTGACTGCCGTTATTATTAGAGTTGTTGTTCTATGTGCCACACCTGTGGGAGGGAGGGTGGGAGGGCGGTGAGGGTGGGAGAGGTCTTCTTTTGGTTGGGTATGTCCCTCATATGGTCGTTAGTCTACTCTATTGTGGAACGTTTTATATTCCGGCGATTATTTCTGGCCAACAGATGCACTGGTATGGGGAGGCGCCATCATGTATGGTTTGACTGATTTCTTATCCCCAATTGCCACCTATACCTTTGTAACGTACTACAGACGTTGGTCTCTTATAAATGCCTGAATGATGATCTGTATATGTCATATGGTTTCGAAGTTCATTGAATAAACATATTTACAAACAAAACCAGTATAACAGAGTAACTCATTTCTCCAAAGTCTTAATCAGGCCCTTAGTCTGCAAAATGGAAGTCAAAATCTGTCAGGTGGGCAAAGGATCAAGCCATATCCAAACAGGTCTCCGCAAGTCTGAATACCTCTCTGAGGTCCCACTGAAACAGATCTACTTTTGTGAATAACCAGGACAAACCTATTGTCTCAGCTCACAAAGTTTGCCCTATTTCCTGGATTGACCCTGTTGTCTGGACCTATTCCCCTGGAGGTATGGAATTCAAAATATTCACCTTTGAGGGCCCATCATTGAGGTATATTCTATTACTTTGCCAAAGACTTGGACCAGTCAGATGCTCACTCCCTCCTATATCCCTTCGGGCGGTGAGAAGTTTGTTTATGTAACGCACTCTCTTCTTTTATTTGTTGCAGCAGTCACATAAACTACTGCACTTGTAAGACAACAGACAACCCGCAAAGATGAATTCTTAACCGTCCCAGGGAGAGCTACCTTGCCAACACAAAGGATCTAAGTAAAAATATACACTTTATGATTAAAGAGTAGTGCACACAATTCTAGTCAGGAAATCCAGTGTGTCCTACCAGCACTACAAGAGAATTTCCTTGATGAAGACCGTTAGAAATTGGATCTGTAGTTGGCAGAGGATTGCACCTTGTCCAAGTAAGGCCCACAATCCTAGTCAGGGTACGTTAGATACACAACCTAAATTAACATGTCAAAAAATCAACTTTATTGTAGGATTACTTAAAATCCTTTACAAAAGCAGAACAGATAAATACAAGTTAAGAAGAAGGTAAAGATAAAATGAATAAAATCTGATGAGGGTTTAAGATGCAAAATGCAATCGTAGTCTCCAGAGAGCAAATAACTTTGTGCGGGAAAAGGTACGTTTATAATTAAAACAGATGTTTGGTATTACATGCAAAGAGTGTGCAAAGCTACATCCCTAGGTCTATTAAATGTCCTGTAACTAGTGAAAGTTAATATAGACAGTAGTAGTGTTAAGAGGGTGATACTGAGCGAGTGCAGGTGTTCCGTGAATCATAAGTTATTTTAGAGTCAGTTCTCAGGCAGATCGTAAAGACATTCCAGCAGACCCATAAAACTTCCCAATTCGTGCGAGCTCCATCGGGACTATGGTGGTGTATATATGCCTTAAGGCCTCTTTGCATGTTCTTACTCCGTGCTGAATGAACATGGTTCTTAAATACAAACGTCTTGGGGACTGCAGAGCTGGACAACAGCAAATGACATGCTCCGCAGATTCTGTGTGGTATTGGCACAAACAGCATCCAGTCCCACTTGACAACCAATTTTTCTAATGAGCTCTATAGTCTTGAATTGGCAAAGTTAAAAGCCTCGTCATTATAACATTTTGTAGAGCATGCCTTCCCAGTCCTGCTTTTAGGTAGGGCTGGCATGCAGTTATTTCATATGAGTTGATAAGTTCCTCTGCACCCTGGACAGATTTGATCCGTTCAATGTCTTGTTGCCTCGAAGATGTCTTGCCACACTTTTTTAGCAGGTTCTTTAAATTAAACTTTGTTAGTGGTATGTCTGTTAAAAGATCGGCTGGTAATCCCAATGTTTTTTTGGCCATTAAGTAATGCCTCGCCCAGCGACTGTTATTGTCTGTGAAAACCACCTGTAGCGCTGCCCTGATTGTGCCCGGACATGCATTAGTCACGTTGTGGTGGAATTTAATTATATCTTTTTTGCATTCAATGTCCATTGCTGTGATGTTAATCTCTAGTCGGATCCGTGGATGCCTAGTTGAGTATGGGAGCTTGAAAACATTTCTATAAGCCATTATATATGAGCCCTCCAGTTCTTTGGTCAGAAAACCAGGGAAGGCAAGGTGGCCGTAGCTGAGTGTAGACATTAGCTTGGCTTGTATTACTCGTCGGATCCACTCCGTCAAGTGGCTTACAAGCTTGTGATGTAATTTACATAAGCCATATGAAACTCCAATGCTTTAACCTGCAGTACTGGTCTACCGGTATCTGCAAATTGAACTCCCAGGTAGGTGTAGCTCTTGGTCGTGACTATCCTTAAAGGGCCCGGTTGCCATACCAATGATAGCTTTTTTAGCTTGTGGCCAAAGATCAACACTTTTGTCTTCGATGCATTAGCTATAAGTTTATTTTCCATATTATAATGGTGTAGCATCTCTAATGCCCTTTTCATACCTATTTTTGTTTGTTCCAATAAAACCAGATCGTCCGCGTATTGCATAATCGGCAGTCTTATGTGACCCATCTTTAGAGGGAAGATATTAGTTTTTAAGAGTGCCTCTCCCAGGTCTGCGATATATAGGTTGACCAGGGTGGGGGCGATCACACAGCCCTGTTTTAGTCCCTTATTCGTGAAGATCTTGGCTGTAGCACATGCGCTTGTGAGCTTTACACGCACCCAGGTGCCAGTGTAGAGTGATAAAATGGCCTCAAGGAGTTTCCTCGGTATTCCCCATTTAACCAATTTTGCCCACAGTATATTTCGATCAACCCCATCAAAGGCGGCACTGTAATCCACAAAACATGCATATAATGGAGGGTTGGTGGTCCCAGTTGCCTTGTTTGCCAGATATGAAAGCGCAATAACGTTATCCAATTAACATGTCCTCACCCTCTGGTAGTTTGGCACAGAGCAGTTAGGCTTAACTTAAAAAGCAATGGCTCCAGACTCACTACAGGGGCGTATGCAGCTCTTTGTGAGGGGGCGGCACAGTCGTATTCAGGTGCAAGTGCCAGCTCCAAAGTTTGGAACACCCTTCCCCTCCACCTCCGGCAATTGCCCACATTGCTCCAGATCAGGAGGGACCTCAAGACCTGGCTCTTCGGATGACCCCAGCACTCAACTAATCTGGGCCCCGCACCCCACACACAGCACCTTGAGACCCTCAGGGTGAGTAGATGCATTTTACCAACCCTGATTGCTTGATTGATTGATTGATTGAGCTCCACCCACCCAATCTACCTCAGGAAGCACACCACTCTGGCAATGGGCCAACAGGATGCAAATGTCACATGCCAGCTCCCTTGGTGTAACTTCTAGAGGGAATGCACAAAGCCAACCCTTCACACAACCCAGACCTGTATTCAGAGACAGGCAGAGGCACAGAATGGTGAAATTAAGAAAATGTCACCTTTATCAGACTTACAACTTAAAATCTGACTTAACCTGAGTTGTGATTTTAAATTGTGAGTCACAAGACACCAAACTCCAAATTTCTATCTTTTAAAAACTGGAAATTACACTTAACAGATGTTTTAAGGCAATCCCAATGTTAACCTATGGAAGAGATAGGCCTAGCAGTTGTAAAAACCAAATGTAGCAGTTTTTCATTACCAGGACATGTAAAACTCAAAAGAACATGGCCTGCCTTTTAAATACTCTGCACCCTAACCTTAGGGTTACCTGGGGAATACCTTAAGGGTGACTGATATGTAATAAAAGGAAATGGTAACTTGCCAGGTCATAATGGCAGTTTAAACTTCACACAGGCTCTGCAGTGGCAGGCCTGAGCCATGTTTGAAGGGCTTTTGAAGTGGGTGGTACAATTAGTGTTGCACGTCCACTAGTGGCATTTAATTTATAGGCCCTGGACACATATAGTGCACTTTACCAGGGACTTATGAGTAAATTGAATATGCCAGTTGTGGATAAGCCAATGCTACCGTGTTTTGGGTGCAGAGCATATGCTCTTTAGCACTGGTTAGCCGAGGTAAAGTGCCCAGAGTCCTAAAGCCAGCACAAATGAAGTCAGCAACACCGGAGGCCAGAAGGCAAAAGGTCAGGGGAAACCACACCAAGGATGCCAGGTCTAACAAAGAATTTCACCTAAGATGTTTGTCCCACATTGAGAAGATTGAAAAGAGTTGGGTTGTATGACACCTGAGAGTGTAAAGGCCACTTATGGGAAGATCCCTTTCAGCACATACAACATGAAAAATTAAATAGCAGTTGGTGGCCCTGAAATGAATACATCTCTTTTAGGGACGGCATGAATTGCGGATGCTTCAGTTCATGAATTGAAATTCAACAGACTGTGTTGGGCACTTCTACATATTTTTGAATTTACTTTTCTTATATATTAACTTTTCTTGTGTATATGTTATAATTCCTAATTCTTTAAAAAAATATTTTTGTGTGGTGAATATGAATTAATTGGGTTTATGGATTGTATTTATGCTATGTTTTGTTGAAATTGAAAATATTGAGCTTTTTCACCATAGTAATGGAATCATACACCTTGACGAAATCCCTTGTTTAGTTTATTTCTGAAAAAGTTTGTTGATATTTATGGTTATTTGGGGTACCCGCTATTGATGACAAATATTGATCCTTTCCCCCATGGACATCAACAGGATCAAACCCAGTTTTGTATCCATGACAAATGAAAAGAAGGCACTGTGAAAAAAGTAATTGCCCAGGATCGCACAATATGGTCAAGTGGAAGCTGGGATTGATTCAAAGCTTTGTGCAATTCACCCACTACACGGCTATCTCATTCTCTTTCCGATTTTAGTTCAAAGCCTAATGCTTTATGTATAATTATTAGAGGCGCTAAATCAACGTCCTTTGTTCAATACATCCTGGCTGTGCATGTTTCATAAGGAGTGTTGGTGTCAGTGTTTGGGGAAGGTGATCTTTTAATGTGAAAGCTAAAAAGCTAAAATAAAAACCAAAGCACCCACCCTTGGTCAGTGCACTGAGACCTTTTGCTCCATGTTGCTAAAAGTCTTTATGTATTGTCAATCATTTTTGTATGAATTCATCCACTCACAGCTCACTATCCAACAATTCATTCATTGAGCCATGCAGCCCTGTCTCATATCTTCATCCATCCATTCAATGATTGGACTAGATTTGGTACTGAAAAAATGTTTTGTGAAATGCACTATATTTGTAATGTTTCCAAAACTTTCTTGCGGGGGAGAAACCCCCACAAACCAAGCTTGCAGTTGTCAGCCTTGTTCAGTGCACTCACTTGTTACATGCTTTTAAAGGCAGAGGGATACTTTTAAGTTTAAAAGAACTTTATTAGGCAAAGGAAAATGAGTATGTAATACAAAATGTCGGGTAGGAGGGGGGGAAGGGAAGGGGGTGGAAGGGTAAGGAGGGGGAGTACAGAATACAATATGTCAAAGAGAGTTTACAACAAAGTAGAATTGGTAAGAGAGAGTTTACAATAAAATAGTAAAATAGCAATCGTGGGTGTATTAAAAGAAGTAAAAAAAAAAAAAAAAAGAAAAAATTGCATCAATCCTATCTAATTAATTAGGTACAGAAAAGGAACAGGAAAGTAAAAACAAAATGGTACAATGAAAAAATTGTGGAATTTTAGAAGGGTATCATGGGGGTTTAAGAACCTCTTGTTGATCAGGCGATGGTCGAGAGGAACGAGAAACACAATTATCTAAATATAACGTAATAGGATGCCATAAGTCTGCACGTTTGGTTGCTGAGTGAACAGAAGAAATAAAAGCATTATCGAGTCTATGATTATGGCAAACAATATACCACCATGCTTTGAAAGAAATTTTGGATGTATCTTTCCAATTAACAGTGATCTGCTGGAAGGCAATGGCAATTAGTAAATCAACAATACGAACATACATGTCTGCATTGTCCCAACTAGGGGATAAACTACCCAAGAACAATTGAGTAAGAGAGAAGGGAATGCAAGTGTGAAAGATAACATTAACTTGAGCCCACACCTGTAGCCAAAAATCACGAACATGCTTGCAATGAAATAGCATATGAGGCAATGTAGCGTTAGGTGAACCACATGACCAGCAATTGTCTGAGGTATTGGGAAATCGATTGTGTAATGTAGAAGGCGTGTGAAGTAGTCTGTTGTAAATAAAAAACAGGGATTGTGTCAGGGAGGCAGCTCTAGAGGTTTTACGGATTTTTGTCCATATTTTGTCCCATAGAGATATCGGCCAGTTTGTTCCGAGGTCAATTTCCCACTGGGATTCAACCTTGGACTTAGATCTGAGTAGCTTATGCGCATGAAGATGTTTATAGATGAGAGATGCTTTGGGAGTAGCACGCAAGATAGAGTGAAGTTGAGAGATAGGGTTAAGCGGAACAGGAGTGAGCGGGGAAACCGAGAGTCGCTCATAAACCTACAGTACCGCAGCCCTGAGTACAAGATACTTGGAAAGAAAGGAAAAAGGCAAGTCAAAGGAGGAACGAAGATCAGGAAAAGAGAGAAAGGTGGAACCAGAGAAAAGCTGCGAGATCCAGACCAATCCTCGGCGTCTCCAAGATTTCCAATAAAAGGGCTTACGACCAATTAAAAGATATTTATTATGCCAAATGGTGGAAGCAAGGAAATCAGCAACCGTTTTAGGGGGACCGGGGGTGGCAGACAATAAAAGCTTAAGGGTGTATTTATGGATAGAAGAAGGGAGCATTGAAGGTTTGCGGGAAAAAGCAAGATATTCTGCAAAGGAAAACGGAGAGAGAAGAGCGCGCTCAACCTTAACCCATAGGGGGCAAGGAGACGTGGGATCTTGTAACCAGAGGGAAGCTTGACGTAACAAAAAGGCCTTCTGATAAGCAGGGAAATCGGGGAAATTGACACCACCTTCAGAGGCGGGGCGAATAAGCCTAGCAAGAGACATTCTGGGTTTTTTAGAGTTCCATAAAAATGAAGATAACGTTGAGTTGACCTTTTTAAAGAATTTCATTGGGATGGGGACAGGAATATTAGAAAGCGTATAAAGAATAATGGGGGAAATCATCATTTTAATAGTATCAAGACGGCCCCACCAGGATAGGTATAAGGGATGCCACCTTGCAGTGAGATCGGCAATTTTTTGTGCGCACTTGGACATACACAAAGAAACCGTGTCCGAAACAGAGGGGGTGATATATAAACCCAGGTATTTGATGTGGGAAGGACACCAAGTAAACTGAGATTCACTAAAATCTTGTTTGAAAGTAAATTTGGTCAGAGGAAGGATCTCACATTTGTCATGGTTAAGTTTGTATCCAGAAATAGAGGAATAGTTTCGGACTTCATTTAGAAAGGCAGGAACGGATTCTGCAGGATTGGAGAGAAAGAGTAAAATATCATCCGGATAGGCAGCAAGTTTAATGTGTGAATCTGCAATCTGAACACCACAAATATCAGGATTTTGGCGCAATTTGGACAAAAACGGCTCTAGCGCAAGGTTAAAAAGAAAAGGGGACAAAGGGCAGCCCTGGCGAACGCCTCGGCCTAAATCAAAATAAGAGGAGATTTGACCATTCGCAAAAACAGCAGCCCTGGGATGAGAGTATAACAGGGAAACTAAGGAAATAAATCTAGGGCCAAAGCCAAACCAGGTAAGGGTATGAAAGAGATAACGCCACTCGACCCGATCAAACGCCTTTTCGGCGTCAAGGGCAATCGCTGCAAGTGAGTGCTGACAACGGGAGGACTTTGATAGGATGTTAAATAAAAGTCTGGTGTTGTCCGTAATATGTCGGCCTTTGACAAACCCAGATTGTTCATCGCCAAGAAGATCGGGGAGAAGGTGATCCAATCGGATCGCTAACGCTTTAGCGAAGAGTTTATAGTCAATATTGACTAAGGATATGGGCCTGTAATTTTTGCAGTATTTTACATCTTTCCCAGGCTTAGGTATTAGACAAATGTGGGCGTCTGAGAATGTCCCCGAGGAGGCGCCATGATCAATAAAAGTATGAAGAAGGGAATGAAGCCGTGGAATCAATAACTTAGAAAAGTGAAGGTAAAATTCAACGGTAAAACCGTCAGGGCCGGGAGCCTTATTGGGTTTGAGATGTTGCAGTGCAGTGAATAATTCCTTCTGTGTGACATCAGACTCTAGAGAGGAAAGATCAATGGGGAAGTTGGGTGGCTTGTGAATGGTTGAGAAAAAATCAGCAAGGGAGTTGGGGGAGGGTTGAGTTTCAGATGTGTATAAGGTCTTATAGAAGCGTGAGAATTCAGCAAGAATATCAACATCCGTGTATTTCAAGTTGTCAGCGGAGTCATATACAGATTCAATGTTTAACTTGTTATGTTTGATCTTCAAATAATTAGCTAGAAGCTTCCCTGCTTTATTCCTTCCCCCATAGAATTTAGCAGTAGACTTCAACAAGTACAGGGAAGCATCCTCTGTGGACTTCTCATTGAATTTCATTTTTGCAGCAACAAGAGCTTTCAAGCTGTCAGCCGAGTGTGATGTAAAGTAGGTGTGTTCCAATTTCTTGATGTCAGAAAGGAGCTGCTTAGTGACCCTACGCGCAGTCTTGCGTTTGTCCGCAACGTAGCGAATAATAAAGTCACGTGCAGCTGCTTTAAAAGCATCCCAGATAATGTGGTCAGGGAGGGCATCGTCTGTGTTGATCAAAAAGTATTCATCAAAGAAAGAGGTAAAAGTGGTTGTAAATTTGGGATCGGCAAGGAGGGAATTGTTAAACCGCCATCTTCTAGGGGCGTCAGTTTTAGGAAGTATGTCAAGACTTGTAAGCACAGGGGCATGATCGGAGAGTAGTATTGGACCTATCTCCGAGTGTAAAAGTGATTGAGCGAGGTTGTGTGAGACAAAGATGTAGTCAAGTCGTGACTGGGAATGGTGACAAGGAGAATAAAAAGTGTACTCCCGTAGCTTTGGATTGCAAAGGCGCCAGGAGTCTACTAGCTTGTGTTGCGAAATAGCATGAGTAAACAACTTGTGTGGTCTATTGGGAGTGTGGGGGGTCAAGGACACCCTGTCGACAAAGGGATCAAGAGGCTGATTACAGTCCCCCGCCAAAATAAAATTGTGATCGACAAATTTTGTTAAAAGTGGGGAAAAATCAGCCCAAAAAGAAGGTTCACCTGTGGTGGGGCCATAGACATTGAGCAAAGAAATTGGAACACCTCTAAGTGACAACTTGGCGTAGACCCATCGGCCGGAAGTATCCGAGTCATGGGTGAGGATCTGAAAGGGGAGAGACTTGCGACATAGGATTGCCACACCATTTCGTTTGCCATCGCCTTGTGAATAGAATAATTCACCCACCCATCCACGTTTAAGCTTAACAGACTCTACATCAGTTAAATGCGTTTCTTGAAGGAAAGCAATATCAACATTCAATTTAGCTAGATGTGTTAAAATCCGTTGACGCTTAATAGGAGAATTGATACCCTTCACATTCCAAGACAATATATTCAATGACATAATAGTAGCTTATTTCCAAAAAAGCTGAAAACGCAAAGCAATGAAAGAAAAACCCATGAAAAGGAGAAGAGATACAAAGAAAGAAGAAAAAACATTAAGGACATGCTGAAGTAAAGGAACCAAAATAGGTAAGCAACAATGCAAGCAGAAGTAAGGAAGAGAGAATAAGTGGCAACAGTATCAAAATTAGCCCATACAGCCACGAATGGGAGGGAGGTTGAGGGAAGAACGTAACTAAAAGAACATGAGCTGTAACTCTTACAAATGCTAAATACGTCAATCCAAGATAAGAAAATAAGATTTAAACATATGTGCAAAAATAGGAACAAGGAAAGAGGAAAGAGGGAGGAAGGAACAAAGAAACAGGGACAAAGAAAGGATAAAGCATATAGGTGAGAAACAAGCTCGTGAGGAAAGGGGAGAAGAGAAAGAAAGTAAAAGTGGAAGAAGGAGGAAACAGATGAAAGAAGGGAGATGAATAGAAGATACATAGAAGTCAGGAAGATAGAAAAGAAAAGACAAGATGGTGCTGAGATCCAAGAAAGCAGAAAATAAAATTCAGAAAAATCGATAAGCAAGTGTGAGTAAGGGAGAGGAAAGAAAAATCGAAGAATGTAATGAAAACGAATGAAACTGGACCGAGATAGCCAATAAACAATGAAAATAAGCAAGGAAAGAGTGCAAAGTAAGGAAAAAGATCGCATGGAGAGTGCTAATACCAATACATTTGAAAGTATGAGAAAGGAGATCAAAGTAAAAAAGACTAAGATAGGAACAAACGTGATATAATAATACTGAGGAATACTCACAAGGGATGGTTGAATAAATGCATATTCAGGTACAGGAACAGACAAGGGTATACGTGGATGCGGGGAGAGGGAGGTAGGGCCAACTGGAGAAGGCAGGACACTCGGGGTCAAGGGAACGTCCAACCAAAGACACGGGACGGAACGCATAACATAGATCTGTGGAAGAAAAAAAGGGGGACAGGAATAAATGGCAACAGATAATAAGGGCGAGAGATATGGAACAAATAGGAGATACTTCTATGAAGAACAAGCCCTCAACAAGAGAATAAACAAAGTGAATCAACAGGATTAAGGAAACTAAAACGAGCAAAAAGAAACTGGAGCATCAATATAAGAATTCAGGGAAAAGTCATGGTGGAAAGGAAGATGATGGACCAGAAAGTTCCATATCCGCCTGTCCGCAGGAGTTTAGGTAACTTCGGAGTCGCTCAGGCTGTTCGTAGGTCGTAGTCTTGTTATTGTGGGTGACTTTAAATAAGCAAGGATGAAAAAGACCATATCTGGCACCAATGGAACGAAGGTCAGGTCGCATATCCAAGAAGGCCTTACGGCGGGCTGCAGTTGCTCTGGCGTAATCCTGCGCGAAAAACAAATTGGAGCCGGACCAGGTGATGCGAGGAGAGGCTCTGGCCGCGGATAGAACTTTCAGTAGGTCAGTGTATTCCAAAAAATACATTATAACACCTCTGGGCTTCACTGACGGAGAAAGAGAGGAGGGAGCTTGTCCCAACCTGTGTGCTCGCTGGATGTTGAGAGGGTTGTCGCCAGGTAAATGCAGAATCTTTGGAAGAAAAGATTTTAAAAAAGTGATGGGGTCGTTTCCCTCACAGCCCTCTGCAAGGCCATAAAGACGAAGGTTGTTGCGCCTGTTGCGGTTTTCTAATTCTTCCACCTGCTTCTGAAGGGTAGAAATTTGCGTGTGCAGAACTGTGACCTTGGTGGCTGAGTCCTGAAGAGAAGAGATGTTACGCTCTACCGTTGACACTCGCTCATCCATTCGGGTCCAGTTGTCCGTGAGAACCTGCAACTTAGCGTTGGTCTCCTCCATGAAGGGGCGCAGGGCCCGTATCTCCTCAAGAATTAGTTCCATCGAGATGGCCGCAGAGGGCTTGGGAGGCGAAGGTGGATCTTTTTTTAACCGTTTAGGTGTTGTCTTAGCTGAGGACTGTGTAGAGAGATCTATATTCAGCGACATCTCGTTGCTGGGTGGAAGCTGAGAGGCTTCCAGATTAGCCAACTCCGTAAAAAGCTTAGAGTTTTTGATGTAGTTGCGTTTCTGGGTTTTGCCGGAGCTTTCGGCCATAAATGTAATTTCAAAATATAGGTGACGACCACCAACAAGGTATGAAGAAGAGCAATAGGGAGATTTGTTATGACGACGTGCCAGTCCAGTCAAGCAGTTCTGTCAAAAAAGCCAGGAGACGTAGGCAAAGAACACAAAATGGCCGCCAGATATGAGGAAAGTAAATTAAGTCCGAAAAACCAATATATTAAGCAATTAATTGAAATAATCACCCATCACTGCTGATTCACTGCAAGTTGTTTGCTGAGGATTCTTAAGGCATGCTTCACCAAGTGCACCATGAACGAGCTGCTGAAGGAGTCACTCGCGGGAAAAAACAAAATGGCGGTCGCGGCCGTTGCCGAGCCGCGAACACGAAGAAAAAGCTGATAAAATGCAATGTAAGTGCATTTCAACAATGAAGAGGGTCTCAAAACAGTCCAGAGCCCTTCCGACGCATCAGGTTCTCCTTCGCGGCTTGCAGCATGCGTGCGAACCGCCCGTAATCTCCGGTGTGAACGGAGCCCTCACACCAACGCCGCCATCTCCTCGGGCGCCTAGCCACGCCCCCTCCAGAGGGATACTTTTAACTAAGCAGAGAGTTGTTGAAATAGAGATCTAGAAACTCTGCCTACTACTTTAAGGCAGAAATTCCCCAATGCTCCTTAATGCATGAATAATGGAAATTTAACAAACTCCTACAACCAAGAGGCTCATTTCGAGGTTGGTGTATGTGGACCTGCCATCAGTGGATGGCTGCCCCGCTCCACCGACTTAGTGGTTCCCCTGCTTCATTTATAGCTAGGAGGAAAACTGCTGAGTTTCCGACAGCAGAGAACCAGCTGCCAACACACTGAAAAAATAAATCTTAAAAAAAGAGGCGAGCACAAAATTGTAGTAGTGAATTTTCTCTCTGGCCATCAATGACAGTCACATTTTCTTTATGAGACTAGCAATTGTAAACATGTGCGCTTTGTGGCTGGCTAATGCCACTTTATTGAAATACCAGACCTGCTCAAAGAAACCAGCTCAAACCTTCTTTGACAAAGCCCTCCAGTGAGCCATTCATGTGTTTATAGTGTGGGTTTCACTGCGGTCTGTACATGACAGACACCTTTGCCTGACAAATGCATTTTATACAAGAAACTGTTCAGGGAAAAGAGAAGAGGAATCTTGCAGCAAAATTGAACATCTGTCACGAAAAAAATCCCAGGCCACCATGTTAAACCATCTACTAAATTAAAAGACGGTGGGTTGACAGAGCTTCACAGTTTTGAACAAAATATACATTCTTTATATAAAAACAAGAACATTTATGGCAACAGTAACAATAAGAAAAATAAACACCAGTATCCAGAACGTCCGTCACAGTCTTTACAAGCAAAATATATTTTGACGAGGGATTATTTTGGTCACTATGGGCCATATGTATCAAAATCCTCCTTTGCGATTCTCAAATAGCGATGTATGTAGGATTTGCAATACATTTTGCGAATCCTACATATTCCTTAATTGCGAATCTCAAATTGCGATTCACAATTAAGGAATACCTCCCCATTCATTCCTATGGGCCTAGAGGCCCATAGGAATGGATGGGAAGACATTCTCAATTTGCGATTAGCAATTGGAGAATCGCAAATTTAGAAGGCAATTTCAAGGGTGCAAGGGTGTCAAAAGGACACCCTGTTGCACCCCTGAAATAAGTATGGGTGCACATGTGGCGCACATACATGCCCTAAGGGCATGTATGTGCTTCACATTGCACTTTGAAAAGTGCAAAAAAGTGAATTTTTCAAAAGAAATCGCAAATTACCACCAACTTGAAGTTGGTGGTAATTTGCGATTCCTTAAGCCCAAAGTGCACTTTTTTGGGGCTTCTTACATTGCATTTAAGGAATCGTGAAATTTGCAATTCCTTAAATGCAATTGCAAAATAAGGAATCGCAAATTTTGCGATTCCTTATTTTGCATGCAGATTTGCCTTCATACATACCACTTAGCAAAATTGAGATCGCAAACGCCGAAATTCGCGATCACAATTTTGCTTGATACATATGGCCCTAAGTATTTTGCCATTGCCACTTCAGAGCAACAGGATTGATGTTGCAGAAAGGAAGGCTACAACGTGTTCTTTCTTTGCTTCACCTTCCGTGTACTGCAGAGCTTTGGGCCCAAATTACAAACGCCCTGGAATTGGTTGTGGTATTTACCTCACCACCCAGTAATTACCATTACACTAGGTGGAGGTGAGTGCTCTCCCTCACAGAGTGAGAAGAGGGCTGGAGCACCTCACCTTTGGCGTGACTGTCGAGGAAAGGCTTATCCAGGCATAACAATGTTTTCCCTGAGAAGAAAAAAGAAGAAAAGGGTGTTTGCACAGAGGGTTCACTTTCCCTTGTGCGACCTTCTCATCTCTGGAGAAGGCCATGCAAAGAAAATAGGAGCCCCAGAGAGTAGTACCATGACATTCCCAGTTTTATGTATGGAAATCTGGGCCTAGTGCAGTTTTCCAGGCGTACTTCTGGGAATGTTTGTGAACAGCTGCGGCTCGTGCAGGCAGGTAGGAGCGGCAGGGCAGTGAAGCCGGGTGGGGGTGGTTTTTTTTCTTTCGAAATCGAATTATTTAATTTTCTCTTGTGGTTGTCTGTTGAAATCCCTCCTCCCCTACCCGGCCTCACCGCCCCACCGCTTATACCTGCACGAGCCGCGGCTGTTTGTAAATCAAAAATTAATACTAAATCTGCACCTGCACATAGTCATAAATCTACAGATTTGCTATGTATTTAGTTAATTGGGCCCATTGAAAAGTTACAAGAGGGTAAAACCAAACAATTCAATGTCAAAGAAAACAAATGAAAATGAGAAAAACAGTATTAATAACTGCAGTCATAAAAAAAGTCTCATTGTGATCTTCTCACGAGATGGTGTCTTGGGCACATTATGGCATTATTCTACTCTTGCTTGGAGTTCATGAAGCTTGAATTGGAACCTCCCAAGCAGAAAAGCAGCATGCGCAAGAGTTTCTATCCTAGAATAAATGCACAAGTAAAGCCCATGTTTGTGCAAATTAGCAATATACAGTGTTTAAATTTGACCAACAAAAACTCAGAGAAAGTTGGAAAACAATTACACAATCTGACCAGGACAAAGCTACACTGCTTGTGGGAAATAGCACACCACATAATACTACATCAATTCCAAGGC
Organism: Triturus cristatus; assembly: GCF_964204655.1. Classification (NCBI taxonomy): domain Eukaryota; kingdom Metazoa; phylum Chordata; class Amphibia; order Caudata; family Salamandridae; genus Triturus; species Triturus cristatus. Next base: position 781,404,988 of record NC_140580.1, read on the forward strand.
CCTGGATTTAGTAGCAGGGGCCAGGTGGCATCTATTTATGGGTGGAATTGGTGCAGGTTTTGGTCTGAGAAGATGCACACTTGTGGGCTAGGCAATGCAGCATAACAGTTCACTTGCAACTGAGAGCATAGCTTCATCTAATGCTGATCAAAAACATAAATGATGCCAAAGTCCATTTGTCTGCAAAACAGATGAATGTCTTTTTGCCTTTGGTTGACCAAGAAAACAGGAAACCAGACGAAATCTGCCTTTTCCAACAAAAGTTACAGAAGGCTATCAAAGAATAAGGATGTCTTGTGCTCAGCATAAGAAAAAAAAGCAAACAAGTTTTGGTTCGCGTAAACGGATCATACTTTCATGTGAGTGATCACCTGACATAAAGTACGTACAAAGAATGTGGAGGCATTGGTGGCTCAATTGTAAGGATCTATTGAAAGGTATGCTGTGTAGATGTTTGAAGATACCAGTTTCTTGGACTTTTCTCCTAAAGAATGGGGTGCTGCTTATTTAATACTCCTGCAAAACTATAAAATGGCTAAGTATTAGATGGGACTGACCACCAGCTCCGAAAAGAGACATACTACTCAGGTTTCATATGTCTTTATTTCGACTTAATATCATAAAAGACGGTACACACAAGGACAATAATATATACATACATTACATTGCATTAAAACATTTAAAAAAAACGCCTATATTCAGCATTTTAAAAAAACATTAAACAAAATATTATAGACTTGATATATGAAGAACCCTTATATTACGACAAAACAAAACAATCAGGCTACCTGGAAATGTCTGGCTCTAATGACCCAAGCCCACCCAAGGAACTTTGCAACACCTACTACCACAGTCTCCGAGGTATTGGTTTGCAGAGTCCACAAGGCCTCTGAGCTCCTTCTCAATTTCAGCATTTGACAGATGGGCCTCATCCATCTATGCCTAGGGGCATGATAGGCAGGGCATGCAAAAAAGAAGTGCCCCACACTCTCCTTGTGGTCACTACACCATGGACAAAATTCATTTGAACCAGACCAATTCCTAGAAAAAGACCTTACAGGTAGGGACCCAACTCTAAACTGATGGTATAATTTTTTATCCAGACTCTTAGTAATAGTGTCCCAATAGTTTTCCAAAGAGGAATGGGTTTTAAATACCAAATATCTACCTGTTAGGGTAGCAGCACCTGACCGTGCAACAGAAAGGGATCTGGCAGAAGCCCAATAAAGTGCTTTAAAATCTTGTTTAGGGGGGAATACATTAGAACCCGGGGAAACCCCAGAGTTGACTAAGACCCATATCTTCCAAAATTAGTTTCACCTCACGTAGCCATGGTATATTCGCAGAGCCCAGAGATGATCTAACTTCCGCCAATTCGCTGGCAAAAAGACTGAGATCCGGCGACGTCCAGAGCCGTCTCCACAGTGCGACTAACCGATATCGAGCCATCTCATTAATGGGCTTACAGCCCATATCTAATAAGAGGGGTTTAATCGGTGTGGATTGGGGGAGTCCTACCAGTTTGCGCATAAATTTGTTCTGGACTTTTACCAAGGGGGTTAAATCCATATACCCCCACAAGTCAGCCCCATACAAAATGGCAGAGCTAATTTTGGCCTCATAGATCTTAAGTACAGGTGTAACCCGTTTAGTTAAGGACATTTTTTGCTCCTGGATTAGACAGCCCGAGAGGCGGGCAAATCTTAATTGAAGGGCTTCAACCTGGTGTTTCCAACGTAGGCGATAGTCTAAGGTTACTCCAAGGTAGGTCATAAGTTCCACTTGTTCAAGACTTACGCCATTCATACTAATGTGGCTTTTAATGGGACGATTTTTCGTTAAGACCATACATTTGGTCTTGCTCACATTAATTTGCAGATTATTAACTTGACAAAACTCCTCAAACCTATTTATTGCTATCTGCAGCCCCCTTCGTGTCTTTGAGAGGAGTAAAGTATCATCTGCAAAGATGAACATAGGGAATCTTGTCGGGGTGTTATCAAAAAACTTCACCATCTGATCAATAAACAATAAAAAAAGGGTGGGTGCCAGAACGCACCCCTGGCGAACACCTCGCGTTAGCGGGAAACTATTTGTCACCTCATGCAATCTAATAATAAGTTCAAGGAGATCCAACGGCATCCCTAAGTTACCCAAGACTGCCCACAGTTTTGCCCTAGGCACAAGATCAAAAGCGGACTTAAGGTCCACAAAGGCGGCATAAATGGATCCTCCGCCCAACAGCACCACCTTCCAGTAAATCAGAGTAAATCTGAAGACCTGGTCGATGGTGCTGGTACCTGATCTAAAGCCAGCCTGTAGTGGGGAGAGAATGTTCTCCATCTCCATCCACCCTTGAACTCTAGCAAGGACCATTCTAGCAAAACTTTTCTGCACAGAGTCGATGAGGCTAATAGCGCGATAATTCCCGGGAGAAATGGGAATGATTTCCGCCAATTTCCAAGACTCTGGGATCCTAGCCCCCCTTGCTATGGCATTTGCAATCTGAGTTATGTAGGGAATCCAGAGTTGGAGATCTGATTTAAAAAGGTCTGCCGGGATGCAATCCATCCCGGGAGCTTTCCCTGCTTGAACCAGACATAGGGCTGACTCTGTATCAGTATTCGTAAACACTAATGGTTTGCCAGGAGAAGTGGGCAGAGATATCCTGTTCCCTGGGTCATTATGAAATTCTAGGTCAGGGTCCTTAAACTGGGATGAAAAAAAATCCACCCATGCTTCCACAGGGGCATAATTTATTGGGGTTTGTGAATCAGGATTCCTACCCCATTTCACTACTTCCCAGAACTTGACCTGATTTGAGGATAGACAAGCCTCGTAGAGGTTGGTCCAATGGTTCTCATCCCACTCCCTCTTTGCCTCCCACTGGGCTTTCTTGTACATTTGGCGAGCTAATTTAATATCAGAAGTCACCCTGGATTTAATAGCTTTTATTAGCCCATTATGTGCTTCCCTACATTTTTTATTGTACCAATTTTTGCGGCGACCTGTAGCATTCGCTTTTCCTTGCTTTATAGGAAGAGTTAAAAGGGCCTTAAGCTTAATAAAGCACTGTTCATGAAGGTTACAGATTTGATTTGGTGCCTCCAAATTTGGGGAAAAATTCAATATGGCACTCAGGGTAGATGCAACTTCCAACGATATGCCATCTAACAGGGCTGGGTCCGCCACTACCCTACACCATTTAAGCCTCCTATCATTAATCAGAATAGCATCTGCTGTAATACACTGGGCTCGAGGGGACCTTCCGGGCCCACCTGGGAGCTTTAACCTTAAAAACAATGGGTTATGGTCACTCTCCGGACGAACCACAACTTCCATGCCCTCCAGGAGGGACCAATACTCCATTTTAACCAGAATATAATCGATTCGACTTTTGCAGACCCCGTTATCAAAGTCGGAAAACCGGCCTTATCCGAGGGGGTGCGACCATTTGCTGCTCTCAAGCCCCACTCCAGGCACAATCCTGACCAGTGTAATGCTGCCTCTGTACCCTTTTTAATATTATTCAGAGACAACGACGGGATATTCCACACTACATCCTCATCAAATCCCAGACTCACATCCTCACATAATAAGGGTTCAAAGGTGCAGTTTAAATCCCCAGCTATAAGAATTATTTTGTCTCTCCCAAGCAATTCAAGGAACGAGTCCAACTCCTCTATGATTTTCGGTGAGCGCCCACCTGATCGTCCTCGGGCGTAAACATTAATAACAATAATGGCCTGATGGTTCTCCTTACATAACCTAATCCCCAAAATATCCGGGTTATTCACTAAAATTTCTGTTGGGCTATAACCAATAGATTGCCTGACCCAGATTACCAGGCCCCCTGACGCTCTACCTCTTGTACCCTGTATGGCTGGTATATAGAAATTTAAGAAACCTGCCCTAAATATTGGATCAGGGGCCCAGCTCTCTTGGAAAACCAAAATATCAAAGGTATCGATGAAATCTGCCCAGTCCTCTGAACCAATCCGCCCCTTCAGCCCAGCTATATTCCATGAGGCAATCTTAAGTACCATATCCTGACTGGCAGGAACTACTAAATTCAGGACACCCGGCTCTATTCCTATCTCCCCACCATCGGAGGAATAGGAGCCACCCCTCATATTGCCATCCATATCACTTGCAATAGCCATCCCCGACCCCTTCTCAGGAGGACCACCCTCCTGACAAGTTGGGCAAGCCATACTGTGGGCACCAACTACCACCTTAGCATGGTTACAGGGGTGGCCCCTCCACCAGATACGGGGGGGAAGTCAATCGATGCCCTCCAAACCAGATAACGGTTCGAAGCGATTACACAATTGGGGGAAAAAAGGAGAATGTAGAACCCCTTCTGATGATAGTCTCCCGACAGCTCTTCGAGATATTAGAGGGTTATAGTGGGGCACACCATGTCTTTTGGGATAAAAATAACTAAGTCCCAGTGACTGCACGTCTCCCAATCTCCCATACCTAGCTTCCCTGCGTATAAAATCCACCACCCATGGGTCTTTAAAATTTATGATAACGCAATCCCCCTCCAGATCCTTCGGACAATGACCTACCCAGTTTACTCTTCTCACGCTCAAGATCTTCGTAGCAGAGAAGGGTGGAAGGGGTCTATGTTTATTTAGCCAATAAACAACTTTATTTTTGAGATCCCCATGAGACTCCGGTAAACTCCCCAAAACTGGAGCTACACCTGTTAAAATGATCGTGTAGGGGGTAGCTTCTAAGGGTAAGTCAGTACTGAGGGGGCCCGGTTTGATGACGTTCTGCGGGTGGATGGAAGAATTTTTTATGACACTCCCCGATGCACCAATACTTGGTTTAGTCTGTGTAGTTGGATTATGGCTGCCCCTCACAGAATCCTGAGGCAAAGTAACATCGGTAGGCTTAGAGGTACTTGGCTGGAGCAGAGGTGTAGGTTTAAAACATGCCTTCATTTGAATCGTATCCTGGGCAGTAGAAACCGATTTGGGCAAAATATCATGATTTGGGCTCCCACCCCTGGAGACCGTGGAACCTATATTATTAGAGGCAGACCGGATATTAGTTGGTATAGCAGAGGCTAAATGGGGCCGCTTAACAATAGCAACAGGACCCTGTGATTCAAAGATACTATATGGAATAGAAATTGGCGATGCAACTTGAGCATTTACTAACTTATTTAACAATCCAGATGTAGTATTAACAACATTCTCAAGTGCATCTAATTTAGAATTCATACGTCTAGTTCTTTCTAGTAGGGGAAGCATAAGAGTTTTTAATAATACCTCCATTTTACCCAAAAGGTCATCAACATTATTATTGCTTCCAAGGTGGGAATCTAAGATCCTAGGTAAATCAAGGGAGGGCGGCAGTGTAGCATTAATAGCCGATACAAACTGAGAGCCAGGTGGCTATGGTGTACTATTTGTTTCAAGAATTTTTGAGACTCCACCCCTCTTGCGGCCCTTACTTCTCTTCCTCTTGCGGGGCAAATTCCTCGAAGATTCCCCGTTGAAGGATGAGTCCAATAACGGTGGGCACACTAATAACGCACTTCCCCCACCCCTACCAACAACAGAATCTCTAGCATTTGAATCACTATCGAAGGAATTAGAAGGCAAATCCTCAGCCTCAGAGTGGACATCCACCAAAACTGTAACCAAAGGAGCATTAGATCTCGTAAGGGGTATTTGGGGGCTAGCCACTGAGGCAATAGGGCCTAGGGAAGAACGTTTCCCTGTAATAAGATCGATCGAAAGTCGTTTCTCAGCAAAGGCAATCTCCTTCTCTAGGATTCCTGTTGCTTTTATTAAAAATGCATCCAAAGGACCAGTAACTACCCCACTCGAAGTCTGCAGTTGGACATTTCGCTCCTTCCCTGAACGTAAAGACATAATTCTAACCGACTAGTATAGCATAAACAACAAAGAAAGATAAATAAGCAAGCAAACCAAGGGGGGTGTCCCAACCCAACCTCGGCCGACCACGGACGGCCACAGACGGTCCCGCCCTTGTCCCGGGCTTCTCCCGGGACGCTCCTGCACGCTTCCGCTCAGCGGGGAAGATGGCCTGATGAAATAGGGGTAGGTAATGGCTGGGGGCGGGGCTATCAGGGAGAGCGGCCCAGGTGTTTCGTAGCAGGGTAGGAGGGACTCATGGGAGATGGAGTCCCTGGTTACAACGCTCGCAGCCCTGCAGCAGCAACCGCACACCCCACAGCAGACTCCAATGGCCCAACCCCTCCCCCGTCCAAAGTCCACAAAATCAATCAGAGAACAAGATGTGGGGCTTTCAGGAACAGCGCTCAGGCAGCAGCGGAAAACTGGACCACAGAGACCCAGCAAGTAAGCAGCAGCAGAGTCCCAGTAAGGTTCTGGAGGCAGTGAATTTTATCACCGTAAGTTGGGGGCGGGGCTATCAGGGAGAGCGGCCCAGGTGTTTCGTAGCAGGGTAGGAGGGACTCCTGGGAGATGGAGTCCCTGGTTACAACGCTCGCAGCCCTGCAGCAGCAACCGCACACCCCACAGCAGACTCCAATGGCCCAACCCCTCCTCCGTCCAAAGTCCACAAAATCAATCAGGGAACAAGATGTGGGGCTTTCAGGAACAGCGCTCAGGCAGCAGCGGAAAACTGGACCACAGAGACCCAGCAAGTAAGCAGCAGCAGAGTCCCAGTAAGGTTCTGGAGGCAGTTAATTTTATCACCGTAAGTTGGGGGCGGGGCTATCAGGGAGAGCGGCCCAGGTGTTTCGTAGCAGGGTAGGAGGGACTCCTGGGAGATGGAGTCCCTGGTTACAACGCTCGCAGCCCTGCAGCAGCAACCGCACACCCCACAGCAGACTCCAATGGCCCAACCCCTCCTCCGTCCAAAGTCCACAAAATCAATCAGGGAACAAGATGTGGGGCTTTCAGGAACAGCGCTCAGGCAGCAGCGGAAAACTGGACCACAGAGACCCAGCAAGTAAGCAGCAGCAGAGTCCCCTCATTTTGAGCTTGGTTACAGCTGATTCTGGGAGCAGAATATGCATATAGGATCCTCGACCTCTCACAGGTATAGTTTTATCCTACACGAGAAGGGACTGGGTAAACTTTAGAACTTTCAACCAACTTCACCTACAGTATTTTGAAGTGGCTAAAGTAGCAAGCTAGCAAAGTGCAAAACTATTAAATGATCGAAATATTAGTGCCGCTTAAGGTATCACTACTGTGTTTGACACAAGATCCGTTCCTCTGATGTACTCAGGTGGTGTGACATTTTAGGAGGTCAATTGTATAGTTTATCATGTAAATAAAGTTGGTTGACTAAGCAAAAAATCTGCCTAACGTAGTAATTCCAAACACCTTATTGGTGCACATCATTTCTAGCTTCTGGCTTCAGGGTTTAAGCACATGTATCTTTATTATTAGAGAAAATTTGAATGCTCGAATTTGAGATGCAATAGAAATGTTTATATTCTTCATAAAGTGAGAATTGGACATCACATCACATCATATCACATCACATCACATCATAGAGCTGAGCCAAGCTAATAATTTAACTTCAGCAATCAAAAAATATTTTGGGTCAAACATGCTACCTCAGTTGGGCCATGCACATAAAAGGTGCATACACTGTTGATACTCATTTTATCAATATTTAAAAGAAGGTGGACTGAGTGGACTTAACTGAAAATCTAACTTCTTCAAAGTAGATCCCACAGAGATATCAGCTATGATCAATTAACTTACTGAACCATTTTACCCCTGTAATAAAATAGATTTGTAATACCGTTGACGCCAACTACAATTTTTTCTTTTGAGTGTGCTTCAGTAGGATGCTATCCCGCATGTAGGAAATGCCTAAAATAGTGAATATTACCCAACTTCTAATTCTTACGACCAGTTATGCATCAAGGGATAAAGTCTAGCCCCAAAGTATTGTTGGGTATTGTAGGAAATTGAGTTGCTTGTTTAGAGGGGTAATACCCGACTCAAGCAGCAATCACAATTCTTGTCCAGGTGAAACACAAGCAAACAACACATTCACCTGTGCTTAGCCCTATGGCACAAAAGCAGTCAGGCTTAACTCAGAGGCAATGTGTAAAGTATTTATGCAGAAATTCAAACTGTAATAAAGTGAAAACACAACACAAGAAAGATACCACACCAATTTAGAAAAATAGAGTACATTTTAATAAATTATTTGAGACCAAAACGAGAACAATCCAATCAATAGAACTGGAAATATGCAATTTACAATATTTCAGGTAAGTAATGTGCCTAAAAGCTCAAATCACCACTCATGGTTCTCTAGTTGTGCGAGACTGGGTGAAAGTCACAAGTTTAGGCCAACTGTGATGGAGCGTGGGCTGGGCACAGGGACCAGGTTAGTCCTGATGACAGAGTTACATTCAAAATGTCAACGCAAAGAGTTCAGTCCGCTGTGGAGGGGGCCACAAGGAGCAGGAAAAACATTGCGGATGGTGTCGCTGTAGTGCAAAGAGCAGGCTGGGTGTCACAGACGGTCATCACTGTAGTGCAAAGATTCCGTCAGGAGTCACAGGTGGTTGTTGCTGTAGATTTGCATTGGCATTCACCGTCGGCTGTTGATGCTGTAGTACAAAGTGCAGATCTTGTGTTGCCAGGCATTGCTGGTGGTCGCCATGGCTCCAAGAGTCGGGTTCACCAAAGCTTCGCTTTGGCGGGTTGCATGGTCGGCAAGATCATGGTCACAAAGAGCCCAAAACTTCAGGATTTCTTCTTTTCATGGGGAGAGTGCTCAACTTATGCCACATCAAGGGTTCAGGACCTGAGGGGCACCTTTTGGGGATCATGCACTCACTACAGCAGAGGCCAGCAGGGCTCAGGCAGGTCCAGTTGCAGGTCCAGCCAGCAGACCAGCTGTGCAGATACAGGGAGGCTTCTGGAGCTTGTTATGTCCCTGTTAGTTCAGGACCGGATGTCAGTCAGCTGACCCTTGTAGTCACTTCAGCCTTGGATGAAGGGTGCAGGTCCATTCTCCCTTCTCAGCAAGCAGGGCAGCAGAATACCGGAGCAGCAAGGTATCAGTCCCTCTGGCAAAAAAGGGACACAGCAGTCCGTTTTCTATAGTATCCACAGGTCCACAAGAGAGTTTTCTAGAGGCTTCAACCCGCAGAGGTGCTTGGAATGTCCTGCCTCCCTGCCCTGGCCCCAGCTTGTCTGGGGTCACAAAACGTTAGAGTCCAACTGCACGACAGGCATCAATGGCAGGCCTGAGACCCGTTTAAAGGGCTACTTAAGTGTGTGACACAGTAATTGCTGCAGGCCTACAAGTAGCATTTAATTCACAGGCCCCATGTAGTATCACTTTACTAGGGACTTACACTTAAATTAAATGTGCCAATTGGGTGCAAGCCAATCTTATCTCGTTTAAAGGAGAGAACACAAGCGCTGGTCAGCAGTGGTAAAGTGGGCAGAGTCATAAGGCGTGAAAAAACAGGAGAAATGAAGGCAAACGTTGGGGGGAAACACCACACCAAGGTTGTCAGGTCCAACATGTATTGACTGCTTCACGAGTGAGAATTCACCCCACTCTTAGTGGCCCAAAAATAAACACCCAAATCAAGGGTGACATGTTATTAGATATTGAAATCCGCTTTTATGATAGTACAGCAATATTAGGTGGACTTGCAGTTGAGGAGTTTGCTGTGAGGGCAGAAGTCCATCTGACTTAATAACTAATCAGTCAACCAGTGGCGGCTCCTCCGCAATGGCGGAGGAGTTCCGCCTCACTGCCTGGCTCAGAGCCAGCAAAGAAGAAAAAAACAATGTTCTAGTATGGTTTTATTTTTCATTTTCCGGCTCTGAGCCAGCTTGTGCAGGAAGGGCGGGCAGGGAATGGGAGGAGGAGTGCTAAGTATGCATATGTGTTTGGCGGGCCGTCTCAGGCCGACCAAAACACACATGGGCACTTAGGTTTCTCCACTCGGGCTGCATTGAACAGCCGGGCTGGAGAAACCCCCACAGACCCTGGCTTGAGCGGAGCATCTTCCCAGCCTGCTCAGGTCAACCCCCCTGCTGCTCTGCAGCTGAGATCGGATTGGAGTCTCTCCCTGGGGCTGCTGGGACCAGGAAGGAGGCGCAGCGCGAAGTGGGAGGAGGACGGCAACTTCAGGTAGCT